>NC_080798.1:18825509-20025509 GCF_028018385.1 Neofelis nebulosa | reverse complement strand
GCTGCTGGCTCTACCTGGTCTGGAGTGGATTTCCTGAGCATCGCTGGGCCACCAGGTTCACCAGGCCTGGCGTAAAATATGCCTAGAACTTGCCCGCTTCTCCCCTCCAACACTCTGACCCCAGGCCGGTGCCCTGTCACCTGTCAGCCCTTAGGGGCCTCCTCACTGGCCCCCCTGCAGTCAGCTCTCCGGTGACCACTAGACCAAGTCCCTCCTCTGCTCAACCTCCAGCCCCAGCCCCGGTCCCTCTTCTCTGCCACTCAGGCCTCTCCTGACACCCCAGGGCTCAGCCCCCCAGCACCTCCAGGTCTTGTTGGACCTCTACGCAAGGCCTTCAATGCCACCCTACTCAAAACCGCAAATCACTCCCAGGACTCCCTCTGTTATCTTTCCTGGTTTTATTCTTCCCTGGTATTTGCTACCACCAAAAATGCTGTACATTTTACTTATTTATTTTGTTTATCTCCCCTCTGGAGCTTCACAGACAGGTTTTCCTCTGTTCTGTCTCCCTGCTCCTAGAACAGTGCCTGGTAGCTGTAGTTACCCAATAAATTTTTATAACCCAACGAACTGGCACAGGCAGGCTGGGAATGAGCCAGTACTCACTGGCCCACACGTGACCTGCTTGCCAAGAACAGAGGTGTGTGGCAGGGGGTGGGGGGGGAGGGCATGTGTCAGCCTGCTCAGCCAAGAGCTACAAGAAAGTCAAGAGAGCTTCTGCTGTGCTCCAGGCAAGCCATCTGCATGATCGAATCGGAGCTCCCTGAGCTGGACAACCCTAGGTGCAATTCCTAGCAAGGTTCGGCTGCACCGACTACATCAGGAAACGTTTTGGAAAATCCTGGTCTTGTAGGGCCAATGAGTCTGGTTTATGCAGGTTCCATCAAGCCCACAGAGATCAGCTCTGGCTTTCCCAGACCTCCTGAGATGGCATTGTAAATCTGCCTTCAAAAATGCCCTGGCATTTCACCTCTTGCTCGTCAGCCTGGCCGGCCCTGGGACCACCTGTGAGCGATTGCCACACGTGCCACATTGCAACACCAGCACACGCCCCTTATCTGCCAGCGCAGGGGCACAGATCCAATTCCCCGATAACCACTGGGCCGTCGGGTTCACCAGGGCCGGTGACCACATCCACAGGAAGGGAGGCTGCCTGGAAGGGTGCACGGCCAGGGGTGAAGTGGGGGGGTGAGACACGACCTTGTTCTGACACACATGACTTTGGCCCCAGTCGGGTGGACGCTACTTGGACCCTGAGTCCTCCGAGGGGTGAGTGAGGAGCCATCCTTCCCTACCACCAGAGGAGGAACAGGAACGTTTATTGAGCACCTGCTCTGTGCCAGGCCACCCTAGGCCCTGGGGCCCTGACTGCAGCCTGGAACCTGCTGGGCCTGGGCTCCTGGGGCACCGTCCATCCCTGCCAGTGACCTCTGCCTACCCCTCCAACTGCTTTGTTTCAGACCCGTTACCTGTGCAGGGTCACAGACAAGAGGCTGCAGCAACCTCTGAAGGCCACACCTGGCTCTCAGGCAACGGCTCCTGGGCTTTCTGGCTGAGGCTGACCCTGGCCAGTGTGGGGGCAGGGGTGAGCTAAGCCTCCTACCCCTTCCTAGGCAGGGGTGGAAACTTCTACCTTAGGGTGAGGTGGCCAGATTCTGCCCCGATTCTGGCTTTAGGTTATATATCACCATAATTCAGACCATCAACATTTCGTCCTTTCTAATTTTTACAGGTGTTTTAAAAACCAGGACCCCTTCCCCCCCACCCCACCCCCCCAAACGAGACAACCGGCCCTCTGTGGTGCCCTGCGCCCTACAGTGGGAGCTGCTAGGCTTTGAATCCTGGCTCATCTGCCTGCCAAAGGTATGACCTCATCAAGTGACTCGGCCTCTTTGTCCCGCACTTTCCTGGCCCACGGAAAGGACTGAACAGTAGTCCCTACCCTTGAGCACAGAAGAGCAAGGGGCCCAGACCAGGCTGCTGTGTGATCAGACCTCAGAAAATGCTGCCACCACTGCCGCTGTCCCCGGAACTACACCCCACGGAAGCAGGGCCATCCCTTTGCGTTGTGTCCCCAGAGCTCAGGACAATGGCAAATGCTTGTGAGAGAGGAGGGGTCTGACCGAGGGGACATGCCCTGGCCTCATGGGTTTTGTGTCTTACATGCTGGTCCAAGAACTCCTCCTCAACTTCCCCTCACCACCTTCCTGTCCCCACATGTCACCACTGTGTCACTTCTAAGACCCCAGAACTACTGCCCCTGGCTCCTCACTGCTCTTCTACCTGGATGGCAACCCCAGATTTGTACCCTGTCCCCGGGAAAGTGGTTGAGTATTGTCAAAAGACCCACCTACTGCCTGCCCTGTTCCTGTGCCTCTCGCCCAGGGCCAAGGGGGAACTCCAAGGGCCAAGCCTGTGCACACACACACACACACACACAGCCTGTGGCCCCAGGCAGGGAGTGTGAGGAGGTGTGCTTAGTGGGTGTGCACACCGCACACACACTTGTTGGAGGCTGGGGCACTGAAATACAGCCAGGCCTGACTGAAAGTACAGCACCAGGGCCCGGGGGATCTCTCTCCCATCCAAATCCAAGGGCCTCATAAAAGCACAGCCCAAAGGCAGAGTCTCTGCCATTTTAGGCAGGAAATACGACTGGGAGGCAGGAGGCAGGACAGAAACCAGACAATGGGCGCCAGGGGGAGCAAAACCGGGTCTGCGCAGCATGGCCCGAAGCCACCAGGCAGCCAAGCAAGAAGTGGGGGACTCACTGCCATTCCTCCTCTCCCCTCTCCCCACTGTCTGTGAGTCCTCAGCTCCAGCTCCAAACTCACCCCCCACCCGCCCTCTCCTCCCACAGCAGCCTCCCTGCTGCCCTCCTGCTGCCATCTGTCTACTTGCCACCCAAAGCCACAGTTTCAGCTGGTCAGGTCCCTCCCCAGTCACAGAAACCTCTGAGGGGCATCTCACTGAGACCTCGCCCCGCCACCAACTCCTCTCTTAGCTGCCAGGCCCCACCCACTGTGCCCTCTGACCACCCAGCAAGTGCTGGCTAGCTCCTCGCCCCCTCTCAGTCTCAGCTTGAGGGTCATGCTGGGCCAAGACAGCTCCCTGTTCTTTCCTGGACTCCAACTTACCACCATGTGTAATTCTCCTGCTTGTCTGTCTCCCCCTCTGGAATATCAGCTGGGAATCTGCCCCCCACCACCCGCCCACCCCGGGCCAGCCCAAGCCCTTCAGAATGCCAGTACTGCTGAGTTACCTAATGAACCAACAGACAGGAAACCAGGCCTGATTTCTCCAGGGAGCAAAGGCAGTTATGTATGGGCTGAGTTGTGTCCCCAAGAATTCTTATGTGGAAGTCTTAACCCCACTCCATCAGAATGTGACCGTATTGGGAGATGGCCCTTTAAAGAGGGGATTAAGTTAAACTGAAATCTTTAGTGGGGCCCTAATCCAGTCTGACTGGTATCCTTATAAGAAGAGGAAATTAACACAGAGACACCAGGATGTGTGCCCATGGAGGAAAGGCCACGTGAGGACACCAAGAGAAGGCAGCCTTCTGCTGGCCAGGGGGATAGGCCTCAGAAGAAATCAAATCTACTGACACCTTGATCTGAAACTTCTAGCCTCCAGGACTACAGGAAAATAAATTTCTGTTGTTTAAGCCCCTCGGTCTATGGTACGTTGTAATGGCAACCCTAGCAAACAAGGTACCTTCGGGACAGAGGGATGAGAATGGGCTCCAGAGGGAGGGAGGTTGTGGCCACAAACCACTAGGCCTGAAATCACCCATGACCTGAAAGCTGAACTAGAGTCCTGCCAGGGTCAAAGCCAAGACCTTGGAGGAGGGGGGAGGAGGGGGAAGGGGAGGAGGGGGAAGGGGAGGAGGAGGGAGAGGAGGGGGGGGGAGGAGGGAGAGGAGGGGGAGGTGGAGAAGGAGGAGGAGGAGGGGGGAGGGAGAGGGAAAGAGGAGGGGGAGGGGAGGGAGGGGGAGGGGAGGGGAGGGAGAGGCAGAGGGGGAGGGAGGGGGAGAGGGGAGGAGGGAGAGGAGGGGGAGGAGGAGGCGGCGGGGAGACGGAGGATGTGAGGAGCCCCTCCCTCAGGCCAGCTCCAGCCACAGCTGTGTGGCCTGCAAGGAGGGGCCGGGATCTCTGTGGCAGAAAAGTGAAGTGGACCCACCGCCAGCCCGTCCCCAGCCCCACAAGGAAGGACTGCCAGTGCGGAGCGTGCAGCCCGTAACCTCTTGGAGATTCATTTCTTGCCTCTTCAAAGCATTATAGATTGATTGCCAAGTCTTGCCGTAAATCAAAAGAAAGTCACTACTCATTACCTACTTAGAATTCCCTGAGTTCTTCCTGGGAAACCATTTCTCAGCTGTTTGATCTCTGAGCCACCAGCACTATCTCTAGGCATGCCACCCATCACGGCAGGCACCAGACACTTTCTTCTTCCAGGCTCCTTTCTCAGCACCTAGATGAATTTCCACCTTTCTCAGTTTCAAGAAGAGCTGCCAAGACAAATGATTCAAAGACTCCAGGACTCCAGCTCACGCTGAAAATATACGGACTGTGTACAGCCTGTTCGAAAACACCCCACGCCGGAGGGAAAGGCACGAACCACACTCGTGTCGGACAGGTCATGCTGGCGGCCAGGCCCCAGACTCACCAGGACACCAGGACACTCTCTTGTGTCCTTTTGCTTGTGGGACAGTGACACTTGTCCAGCTTCAGCTAGCAGCAGCTGCCCTTTCCCTGGTCAAGACCCTCCTACCCCTGAGCAGAATGTCCCCAAGGGCCCCAGGAACTCACTAGCTGGCCGGGGCTAGTAGGAGCAAGGAAGTGCCTCACTGGAAACTGTGCATCCAGGAGGGGCTTCCTTCCCAGTCCTGCAGCTGGTACCATCTTCCCAAGGAACCCCTGCCCCAAAAGGGCTCCTTCACCCCTCAAGAGAGCAAGTGGTGCTCGGCCGACATCAGCTTCCCCCACCCAGAGTGTCTGTCTCTACAGCCACCAGCCCGGCTCCAGCAAGAGCAGTCAAACCCCACTTCTCTTGCTGGGATGAACAGCAAGACAAAGTAACACAGCAAAAACCAAGTCCGGCCGGGCCCTGACCCCTAACAGCCACCAGGCGTGTGCTGTGGCAGGGGGCTGGACGGGCAGGGCCCTCCACCAACGAGCCCCAGTCAGCAGGGGGCTGGAGGGCAGGGGACAGTGCACCTGGATTTGCCAGGAAACCTGGAAGACCCGCCCGGGCAGCCACAGTGCTGTTCCTGAAGGTCACACAGGTCAACAACCACCACTCACGAACAGGGGAGCCAAAGTGCTGTCACACGCGCAATCCATTCAGCTGGCGAGGGTGTGTGGCACACTCACAGAGGGTGGCCCCAGGGGAAGGCACAACGCAAGAGCAGAGGGGGCGGGGGAGGTGCGGGCGCTTGTGCTGCGCCACCAGAGCACCGTCTTTTCTAACAAAACCGTAGAATAAACATGAACGCGGCCGGCTGGGCCTGTGAGGAGTGGTGCCGGAGCTGGGAGAAGCCAGCCTTCACGGCCGGGGTCTTGCCCAAGGGCAGTGGCTGCCATCTCATTCCGCTTGGAGAAGCGGGGAGCAGGAGAAGACCTTGGAGCACGGCAGTGCCAGAGGCCCGGGAGGAGCCTGCGATGTTCCACGGTGACAACGTGGAAGCCCAGACCCCCTGGCCTGCCACCACCAGCAGCCATCAGCGGCCTGGCTTGCAGATGCCTGCATCTCTCCTGGACCCAAGTACCACGTGTGGGGTCCCGCATCAGCGAGGGCTGCAGGAGAACAGCAGTAGAGTGGGGCAGAGCTGCCCCAGCCCCTCTGACCAGCCACCCCGACCCCGCACCCTCCTCCGGGGCGGCCGCAAGTGGAGGCAGCCGGGGCGAGGACGGCAGCCTGGCCTTCGATGACCACTGGAGGAAGCCGGAAGGCTCGCACTGACTGCGCGCACCATCTAGCCTGCACACCAGAGACCGAGGGGAGCCGTGACGCAGGCCAGCAGCCGGTCTGGCCCGGGGCTGGGGGCCCTGGGCGACTTGTGTGGGACACGAGCCTGGCTTCACAGAGAACCCAGCACCCAGAGCCTGTTGTTGGGGCCTCTAAGTGGAAAATCCCTCTCTGTGGTTTCATCAAAAACTACCTCCAGGTTTCAAGAGCAGACATGCCTGCTGGCAGATAGGGAAACGGGCTTTCTGATTTCCTGGATTCAACCCTTCATGACATCTACAGAATTCTGAGTTAGGAAGGGAAAACTCCCAGCCCAGAATAATTGCTCCCACAGGGAGCATCTTTCTGCACCAGCATGTAATAGGTCTGGATGAGAATTTTCTAAAGACCGGCACCAAACCTCACCATATGATCACAACTGTCTGCCTACTCTGGGCGCGACACCCGGACAAAGGCTCCTGCTGGACAGCTCTGCGCTGACGCTCCTGGGACTTGGGAGCCCTGCTCTCTGGTGGTCAGAACTGAACAGGACTACTCCCCCTCCCCGATGGGACACGGGTCCACAGGCCGCATCCCCACCCCTCCTGCCTGCCACTGGGCTCCTTCAGGGGGTGCAGGGAAAGAAAGGCTCTTCCGGGGTGGGGGTGAAGCCTGGGGGCACCTGGCAGGTAACCTGTAAAAGACTGAAGCCAACCAGAAATTTACACACGAAACATGAGAAACAGTCTTTTTTTCCCCCTACAGCTCTCCCATTTTTCTTAAAATACATGACCCTTTGGCTCTTATTTTTCCTGCTTTTGATAGAGACGTTGGTATGAGAAATCTTTCTTGACTCTGAAAGCAGCTGCGGCCTCAGAGTGATGAAAAGGGTGATGGAAGAGGGCCGCCTGGCGCTGGGGGGAGTGGGGAGTGACAGGGTGGGGTGGGGTCTGTGGTGTGTGCCGGTAGCTACTCAGTGCCCACTGGGTTGCTACTCCTTGGGAACTCCAGCCCAAGGTTACCATCCATTTCAATTTCTAGGAAAAGCCAGAAAAGTCTCCTGAGTTTTCATTATTGAGGCTAAACAACCAGAACAAACCCAAAAACCCCACTGTGTGAGCCCAAGGAAAGCCACCTATGTCCTAGAGTCTAGCCCAGAGGCTACCAGTTTACAAACTCTGGCCTTTGTCTTGCTAGAAAATTCCTCCTTGGGAGTGAGAAGTGGGGACACCCAGGGTCTTCCCACCAGGACCCTAACCTGACAGAGCTTCTGGAAGCCCACGGGAGCTACAGGCAAGTCTCACATGGGCCCCAGAGGGGAAGGCAGGCCAGCTAATGGGGTGTGGCCAAAGCCAACTCAGCCAACTCAGTGATCCGCTACAGAGAAGAAGAGGTCTCCTACCGCCACCAAGAGAAGGCTCAGCATTGCTACAGCCAGACCAAAGTTGTGGTAGCCAAGTCATAAAACAAGGATAATTAGTGAGCAGTAGAGACAGTGTATGGCGGTTACCGTAAGTGAATGGGAAGAGAAGCAGGAGAACTTTCTACTGGTGCAGAAGTGGGAATCATGACAGAAAAGATAAGGGCCAGAGGAGGCATTCAGGGGACCCCATGCAGAGCAGGAATTTAAAAGGAAGATCCTGAAGTGAGGAAAGGTTTTATTGTTCAGATTAAAGAACCAGATCTTGGGGCGCCTGGGTGGCTCAGTTGATTAAGCATCGCACTCTTTATTTCGGCTCAGGTCATGATCCCAGGGTCGTGGGATTGAGCTCCATGTTGGGCACCGTGCTGAGCATGGAGCCTGCTTGGGTTTCTCTTTCTTTCCTCTCTGCCCCCCACCCCTCATGTTTTCTCTCTCTCAAAATAAAGTAACAAACATTAAAAAAAAAAAAAAGAAAAAGAACCAGATCCTAGGCTCACAGGGACAACTCTAAGCCTGTCTGCATGGCTTCTGGCCCCCAAACAGGTCACCACATTAGCTTCTGTAACTGAGAAGGAAGCCACAGAGAAACTGGGGAGTGACGTATGTCAGAGTGACATGATAAATGATAGTATCCCAGGTCTCGGATAACATGACCCAAGAGGATAAATGCCCCTGGGGAGTGACCAGGGAGATAACAGGAAACATACAGGTGTGATATTCCCACTTGAGTGTGCAAACAGCCACCACTGCTGGCCTGTCCTGCATGGACAGACCAGCCTCACTTGTGGCCAAGCTGCTCCTGACTCCACAGAGCTGTTGCTGTCATCACAGGACCTATCACATGGATCACAGTCAACCTGCTGTGTCCTCTACCCCATCTGGTCTGTGTGTGACGTATGATGCTCTACCCGCCACTGGCCTAAGTCAGAACACACCTGATCTATGTCTCGACCCTTGAACCGTGTGGCCCTCCGTACCCCCCAAGACCCTTGCTGACCACTGGCTGCAGAACTGTATGCTAACGCAAAGAGCTCACACCTCTTCTCAAGGGGACGCCTTGGCCTGGGCCTCCAGGCCAGCTGGCAAGGCCGGTGGGATTCTGACTCCCTAAGTACAGCTGGAGCCCAGACTAGCACCAAGAAACAGCACCAATCCTTGGGAAATCCCGTCACCCTCAGAATAAAGAAAGACTCCTATAAGCATCAAGGCAAGAAAATTACAAAGTTCCCTAGAAAGGAGAAAGAAGATGATTTGCCTAAGATCTCTGGCAACAATGGAGGGTATGGTTTCATGGAATGAAGATTCAATACCCAGTGAAACCATCCTTCACAGAGGAGGCAGCAGAAAAACTCTCCGATGTGCAAGGTCAAAGCAAAAGCATTCAAGGAAAGGAAAAACATGGTACAAAACAGGGGTCCACACTGGATTCAGTGAGACAGTGCTAATTCTGAACTGTTACAAAAATGATTATAAAACAACACAAATGTTGAAAATAACTGCTGGAAAGAGAAGTTAGATAGTAAAAAACTGGAAGGCAGAGGTGGTGGGGGAGGATAAAGAGTAAAACCATGCTGAATGTCTCATTTTTCAAAGTGAAGAATCGATATTTTTCACAGAGGTAGAGACTGTAGAGAAACACAGGGCCTTTCTTCTTAATTTAAAAGTAACTCTACACCAAAAGTGGAATGTGTAGGACAAAGAAAACTTCACCAACTTTCCAGAATGACAAAAAAATTTAAAATCCTGAAAGGTGGTACAGAGCCAGAAAGCACCAAAGTGCATGAGAGAGCAAACCTTCTGGTCATCAAGACGGATGCAAATGGCTCTCCTAACACCTAGGGGCCCTCCATCTGGAACACAAAAACTGCAGCTGAGAAAGTTAAAAGCAAGAGTAAGCAAAGATACACCAGGAAAATGCAAACACACACACACACACACACACACACACACATTTAATATCAAAACCAGTAGCAGATAAAGTTAAATTCAAGACAAAAAAAGATTAATTAGGTCAACAGGGGTTCCTCGAAGCTGTACAAAGGTAAAATACACAATAAAAAACATAACAACCATGGAAATGAATAAAACACAAAAATCTGTTAAGAACCACAGAGGAATTCATAAAACCACCTCTCTTAATCCTAGAGAAAATGTACAAAATTAAGGGACGAGGCAGAAAACTGGAATAAGATGAGAAACCATACATCAAAGCATGTACTCTAAAAATAAAAAATTAACATTTTCCAATAAATGTTTAATGTTTGATTTTATCCCACAAAATACTGACAAAAATAATTTTAAATAGGTCACAAAGAAAAATCTCAAAATTAAGAAAAATAAAATTTACATAGACTACACTTTTTTTTCTTAATTTTTTTTTTAACATTTATTTGTTTTCAAGAGATGGAAAGAGACAGAGTGTGAGTGGGGGAGGGGCAGAGAGAGAAGGAGACATCAAATCCGAAGCAGGCTCCAGGCTCTGAGCTGTCAGTGCAGAGCCCGATATGGGGCTCGAACCCACTAACCGTGAGATCATGACCTGAGCTTAAGTCGGATGCTTAACCAACTGAGCCACCCAGGTGCCCCTACATTTTCTAACTCCAGTGGAAACCAGTAACCAAAAGTTAACCAAGAAAATTAACCAACCACATCTATCTGGAAATGAGAAGAAATGCTCTTAGTCCGTTTCTTAGGTCAAAAATCAAATCAGCTAAAACTTCTTAGGATATGGTAAAGGCAGCATTCAAAAATATATGAGCCAAAATTCATTTATTACTCAACAAGAAGAAGACTGGAAAACAATGAAGTTTCAACCGAAGAAGTTTAAAGACAGGTGTTCATAACGAGGTCAGGAAGGGAGGAGAAAGGAACAAGCATAAAACTGGGGATCCAGGAGGCAGATCAGCAGTGGAGCTGATAATTGCATCTGGAAGCTGATTGTACGAAGATACCATCAAAGTGGCCACACAAAGCTTCCCCATACAGAAAGAGCAGACAGTCAGGAACAGGAAAGGAAACACAACTAACAGACACAGAGCAGGTTTTCACATTTAACATAATAAAATAACCTGGTTCTAATAAGTTCAAAACTCTTGATGAGAATAAAAACGTTCCAAGAACTAGTTTAATATTACATGTCAACTATACTTCAATTTAGAAAAATAGATAAGGGGCGCCTGGGTGGCTCGGTCGGTTAAACGTCCGACTTCAGCTCAGGTCACAATCTCGCAGTTCGTGGGTTCGAGCCCCGCATCGGGCTCTGTGCTGACAGCTCGGAGCCTGGAACCTGCTTAGGATTTTGTGTCTCTCTCTCTCTCTTTCTCTCTCTCTGCCCCTCCCCGACTCATGCTCTGTCTCTCTTACTCTCAAAAATAAATTAAAAATAAATTAAAAATAAATAAATAAAAAGATGGGGCGCCAGGGTGGCTCAGTCAGTTAAGCATCTGACTTTAGCTCAGGTCATGATCTCACGGTTCATGGGTCAAGCCCCACATTGGACTCTGCTGTCAGCACAGAGCTCACTTCAGATTCTCTGTCCCTCTCTCTCTGCCCCTTCCCCATTTATTCTTTCTTAAAATAAATTTGAAAGAAAGAAACAAACAAACAAAGAAACAAAGAAAGAAACAAAGAAAGAAAGAAAATGATAAAAAAGAAACACACCCTTCCAGGAAAATGTACTATACTAACTCTAAGAGGAATAAAGGATAAAGTCAGACTGAAACAATGCCTTAGGAAAACCTGAAAAAGTTGTCCAAGAAATCCTCCCGCCAAGAAACAATAAGTTCTGATAGTATCGAAGGATTTCTTTAAACGTTCAAGGAATAGACATGCCTCTTTGCCTTCTTTTTCTTTAATTTTAATTTTAATTCCAATACAGACAGCATACAATATTATATGAGTTTCAGGTGTACAATAAAGTGATTCGACAGTCCTATACATGCCTCAGTCCTCGTCACCACAAGCGTACTCCTTAATCCCCATCATCTATTTCATCCCCCTCTGGAACCATCAGTTTCTTCTCTATAGTTAAGAGTCTCTTGGTTTCTCTCTCTCTCTCTCTCTCTCTCTCTCTCTCTCTCTCTCTCTCTCTTCCCTTTGTTTGTTTGCTTTGCTTCTTAAATTCCACAGGGGCGAAATCATATGGTATTTGTCTCTCCCTGACTGACTTATTTCACTTAGCATAATACTCTCCAACTCTATCCATGTTGTTGCAAAGCCCCTCTGCTTTCTAAACTGTTCTAGAAAACAGAAAAGTGTGAAGAACTTCCCAAATCACAATCTCAAAAACCCTGTTCTCAAAATATGGCAAAGGGAGTTAAAAAAAAAAATAAATGTGTAGCTCAATCCTCTACTTTGAGCCTTTATAGTAAAAGAGTAACAACAAAACAGTCCTGGTGATGCGGACGAGATGCCGGGCCTGCTCTACGTACTGTCCACATGATGATTCACTGGATCCTCTGAATCATCCTATGAAACGCTGTTATTACCTTCTTCCCAGATGAGGAAACTGAGGCACAATGAGTGGCAGAGCTGGTATTCAGATGCAGGGTGCACCAGTCTCTGGAGGCTGTGCTCTAACCACCACTCTTCACTGCCTCCCCATCTCAGTCACGCGGCTTGTTACAGCAGAAATCCGCCGTGACGAAGCAGTGCGTGACACAGACGCCACACTAGCTCCCCACCAGGAAGTCCCCGCAGAAAATCCACCTCAGGTACACCTAGTGCCCGATCCTGGCGTCTCATGTCCCGCTCCGATAAAAGGAACTGCGGCTCCTCGGGGAAATGGCTGATTCTAGGGCTGGAGCGGGGAACACATAAAATGAGCCTGGAGCATCCTGCCGAGCCAGAAAGTAAGACAGAGCTCAGACAGCAAACTGACTGGGGGTGGGTGATGTCAGAGGGACACAGGAGCCTAACTGAAAGAGCCCCCGATGCCCAAAGCGAGAATGATTTGAGCAAGAAAATAAATAACACCAGACTCTAACTCAAAGTAGAAAATAATCAGCTGTGAGTCCATATAGATAGAAAATAGTCCATAAATGAGTGATTCAGCAAATACATAAACGGAGAAGAAGAGACAAATCCCTACACAGAAGAATTACAGACAGCATACGTCGACGCTTCCAAACCAAGCGGACAGAGCACAACGCGGTACAGGAGGGGGGAAAGAGAAGCTCATGGTGGAGAAACTTGACAAACGCTGCCTGTTAGGTGACGGAGGTCAACACCAGGGATAAGTGAGGTTGACAGCACGGAGCCCTGATACGACACGATGCCAAGAGGCACTCTGCTTCTGTGGTCTTCCTCCCAATGACCCACGACCCCAGTGTAACCCTGAGAAAGACATCAGAAAAACGAAAACTGAAGGATCTTGTACAAAGTATCTGACCAGCATGCCTCAGAACTGTCAAGGTCATCAAAAGTAAGGGCGTCTGGGAAACTGTCACAGCCAAGAGGAGCCGATGGAGACCGGACAACCAAAGGCAGTGGGTGTCCTGGGTGGGATCCTGGAACAGGAAAGGAATATCAGGTAAAAGGTAAGGAAAACGGAATAAAGGGTGGACTTCAGATAGTAATAATGTGTCAACGTTGTCCACGAGCTGTGACGAATGTGCCAATCATGTTAACGACAGGGGGAAATGGGTATGGGGTATGCCTGAACTAGCTAATATACTTGTAACTTTTCTGTGATCCAAAACTATCATAAAATTCAAAGTTTATCAATTCCTCGAAACACATATACACAAAAAGGCCAAGGGAGACGCCAAAAAGGCATCTGACAAAATTCAACATCTTTTCCTGATAAAATCTTCTCATAAGTCAGGAAGAAAATACTACTTCCTTAAGCTGATGATATCTATTTATGAGAAGTCAACGGTCAGAATCGGGTTCAATGGTGAAATACTACAGGAAAATCCATACAGATGCCTGCGGGCACCGCTGTTACTTACCAGGATTCTCAGGGGGCAACTTCCCGGGCATTTGAAGAGTAAATGCCTATTTCTATTGGCTTTGTCCCCAAAAGCTCTAACTAGGGCTGCATCAACCAGGCTGCTTATTTGCAGGAAGCCTTTCTCTCTGGTTCTTTGTCCACATTTTCCGGCCGAATACCAGACCTGTTTGCACCCTAAATGCACCCATTTTCCAGTTACTCTTATGGGCAAAACGCACTACCTTGCTTTAAGCCTCAGAGGCCCACAGCCCCTCCACCACCAAGGACCCAGCTACACTTTCAGACACGGGGTCTGCTGAACCTCACAGAGAGAGCTACTCCCCTCCCTCATGTCTGGTCGTGTGGACAGAGAAGGCTGGTGGGCACGCGGGACCTGCCCTGCCCAGTACGGGATGGCCCAGGATGAGGCAAGGCCTGTTCTGAACACTGAGGAACTGTCTCCCCAAGGTGGGCCTGGCTCTTAGAAAGGGCTTGCTCAGCTCACTGAGGTACAGCCAGCTGGGTGCACTTTCGTGGGCTGCCTTCCTGAAGGGTGTACCAAACAGATGGGGGTTTCCTGACCCCTCTCGTGGTAGGCCGAGTGTGGCCTGCCTCCAACAGCCAAGGAAGTGCTGGCAGGAAACCTGCATCAGCCTCACAACACAAGGCAAAGAACGGGTTCCGCCACACCCAGACCTGGGGTCTCAGCAGGCCCTTTATGAGCCAGCCGTGCCGTGGCTTCATCCCTCAAGGTGGCCAGTGGACAGAGGATGTGTCTGCCATGGAGGGGACAGGACATGCCCATGACAGTGACCAGGCCCACAGAGAAGGCCTGTCACATCCGTTCTCACCCAGGGGGGCTCCGGGTCAGAGGCTGACTGGACCTACACCTGCCCCAAAGGCCCCGAGCAAAACTCTAGCACCTTCATGGAGGAAAGTAAACTGAGGGTGGCCTTACTGACACCCAGGCTTGCCTAGAGGGAGACCACATTAGGTCAGACCACTCCCAGGGGACTGAAAGCTATACATCTCCAGAGCCTCCAAGAAGGAGGAAAATACGGGCTTCCTGGTAACATCCATCACCAGTGAAACCTGGATCCTCTGCACGACCCATAAGGGGCACGGCCAGAGCCGTACAGGGCCACGTCTGACCACCACATCCAGCACGGAGAGCCCCCGGCAAGACCCAGAGCCAGAGTGGGGCACGCGGGTCCAGGCACCTGAGAGATGGTCCTTCGGGGATTACAGTGCACCGGGAGGGCTGGACAAAGAGGGAGCTAATCTGAGAAAGCCTGGCGGTCTCAGGACACCTGGAAATGCAGCCCCTACAGATATAACAGAGAAGCCGGGGAGTCTGTGGGTCCTGTGGGGGAGATGGGAGTGAGGGATGAGCTTGGGGGTCACCTGTGCCTGGTGAGGTCTAGGGCTCGGGTCAGGGGGCAGGACAGGGAAAAGCAGCTTGTCTGCACCAGCTGCCTGTGTTTCTACAGCCATAATCGCCGTGAGTTAGTAGGCTTGTGGTTGTGGCGTTTTCCTGCAAACTCTCCCATCTTCCAATTATCCTCACTGCAGTTAAGCGTTCTAGTCCTCAGAAAAAGAAAAAAAAAACCGGACTTATTTTACAACAACACAGCAAGGGTTCTGCAACCTGCTCCCTGGGGTGGGTGAACTGAAAGACCCAGCACCGCACAGCTTACGTGGAGAGAGAGGGAGAGAGAGGGAGAGAGAGAGAGAGAGAGAGAGAGAGAGAGACAGTGTGTGTGTGTGTGTGTGTGTGTGTGTGTGTGGTGTATATGTGGGTGCAGGTGTGAGTGTATATGGTGTGTGAGCGCTGTGGTGTACAAGGTGGTGCACAATGTGGGGGGGTATGTGCACAGTACTTTGTAACTGTGTGTGTGATACGTGCGTCTGTGTGGTGTGAGTGATGGGGCGTGTAGTGTGTGTATGTGTGGCATATGTATGCGTGGTATAGGTGGGTGGTGTGGGGGGGGTGTATAGGTCTGTGGGGAGTGTGTGTGGTGTCAGTGGGTGATGTCTGTGTGCGTGCACACACAGGCGCACAGCGTCAGGGGAGGAGACCCTTCCGCTGGACCCCCATCTCCCATGCCCAGTCTGCACTCAGAGGGCGCACCGAGCGCACAGAATCGTGACTCACTTGGTCCTGCCAGAGGGCGGGGGAGGTAAGACGACCTCAGAGCGGCCAGCACAGCGGAGCGAGTTCTTCAGCAACCAAGGAGGCTACTGGTGTGGGCTGCTGTGGGGACACAACAGCAGGGAAAGCCCAGGCCTTGTCAAGGGTCTCCAGGCAGGGTCGGGGGCGTCTGCCAAGAAAGACCCCAGCCCGGGGAGGAGGACGGACAGCCATGCGGTCCCCCAGCACACCTCACAGACCTTCTGCCTTTAAATCCCTCCCACGACCCCCACGGAAGTGGTCACGGGAGAGCCCCAAATGCCCCATTCACAGCCTGGAGAGAAAGCATAATTTCAATTAAGGTCCCAGGCTGTCCAAAACATCGTTATTAATCTCCTTGTGGCAAACGTGAGCCGGGACCTGCTTACGCAGCCAATTGAGCCTGCTCTAAATTAGCGTTTGCAGGTAACTGGTTCCGCCACCAGCCCCACGCCAGCAGGCTACAAGCTGGTTACGCCTCTAACGTGAAATAATATGAGGCGGTAAAATGGACGGCCTGGTTGGGCCTGCACTCAGGTGCCCTTGGCGCCCGATTTACCCACACATTAACGTCTTCTCGCTTTAACACAATTTACTATACCTCAGCTGCAGAAAATGATGTTCGTTCCCTCTGAAAACCCTACTCACAGGCACAGCCCAGAGGAGAGGGGGATCCTAATAAACGTCATCAGCTCACTTTTTCTTTTAACATGCCCTCAAGATTTTATAACAAACCTTTGATTATAAAACAGACAAACAAAGATGAGGACCGGGTTTCCAGGCCAGCATCTCTTTGGCCTGAGTCTGGGCACCACTGCCCTGATGGTCTGCCCTCTTCTGAGAAAATCAGCCCGTCTCAACCCCCCCATCCCCTGCTCCCACCCTGCCCCCAAGTCCTGACACAGGAGTCCTTGCTCGTCTTGCCCTGTGTCCCTCTGTGGGGCTGGTCAGGCTCCTGGCACAATGCCCAGCAGGTTCCAGGGATGCTCTTTTGGGCCCGTGGGTCAGCAGCCTGCACAGGAACCTGGGCTCCCTGGGCCTTCCCGGGCATCGGTCCAGCCTGGCGTTAAAAGGGCCACACCCCATGGGGAAACAATACCTGCTTTAGAGAGGATTTTATACTCCCCACCTAGTTAAGAAAAGAATTCTAAAAGTTCATGGTGGCATAGAGGACAGCAAAAAATAGCTCAGGACATTTTCTTCTCTCTCCCATCCATCCATCCAACTCACCCACACATATCTCCTGACACCAACTGTGGGGCAGACACTAGGGATAAAGGAGACAGGACTTCAAGAAGCCTCCAGCCTCCCAAGGACACCAACCACAAAACTGTGTCACAGAGTCACCTGGGCAATGACAGAGAAACGTGCCTGTGGGGAGGAAGCTTGAGGCAGAGAGAAGTCAGCCCATCTCACCACAGCAGGTGCCCCCAGGGGCTTCAGCTGGCACTGGCCTCCTCAAATCTGGCCTGGGACATCCCAAAGTGTAACAATGACAACCATCTTCCCACTGTCTTCGGGGGTGACACCCTCAGCCCCCAAAGGTCACCCTGCTCACCTGTCCTTCAGGAACAGATTCCGCCTCTTGTTCTCATCTTCTCTGCCTCAGCTTTTCCCCAGCACAGTCCCAATCCCCCAGTGCCGTGCCCCAGGAACGTCCCTGTTCTCAGCTCTCAGGGCAGACACTGCTTCCCATGTGCACCTCCTGCAGCCAGCCGTAGCGTGTGCAAGGCATACAGTAGGTGCACGATAGCATGCACACCTGGTGCATCCAGTCAAGCTGAATTAATGCCACTTGGCATCCTCAGGACAGCCGCTCTGCTGTGAGCTTCAGGCTCATGTTTCTGATCCACAGAGGAGGCGGCCGTGGGGCCAAGGGACTGGAGGGCGGGGGCACTGAGCAGTTTGAAGACGAAGGTATGGTGTCCCCAGAGCTCAGCTTAACCAAGACCCCTTCAAAGAACAGCCAAACTCAACGTGGAGACTCCGGATCTTGATGCAAACAGACCAGCGTGGACTAGGTATTAGTAAGATTAAGGAATTACTGTTAATTTGGTTAGATGTGGTAATGATGTGGTGGTTACATAAAGGGAAAAAAACCCTCATCAGCTGAGACACCTACTGCTGTACGTACAGGTGAAATGACATCATGTCTGGAGTTGGTTTTAACTTTTTTTAATGTCTATTTATATTTGGGGGGGGGAGGGGCAGAGAGACAGCGAGACACAGAATCCGAAGCAGGCTCCAGGCTCCAATCTGTCAGCACAGACCCTGACGCGGGGCTCGAACCCACAAACCGTGAGATCATGACCTGAGCCGAAGTGGAACACTTAACTGACTGAGCCACCCAGGTGCCCCGTGGGGGTTGGTTTTAAATATAACTATAGCAAAACAAAAGGAAACACAAACTCTGCTGGGGACTTTCAGGCTCATTATATTATTCTTTTCTCTTTTTGCATAGGGCGGTGGATTTCTGAACTTTCTCATCAAAAGAGAAAAAAAAAACCCTGCACTGCCTTGGGTCGGGGAGCAAGGAGCTAGGGGAAGCATTCCGAGGGCCGCTGGCCAGAGCTCACACACAGGCCCACCTGGGCTGCAGCGGGCTCAGGCTCTGGACAGTGGGTGGGAGGGCAGCTCACGTCCCTCCCAGGAGCCAGCTTTGGAGCTGGACTTCCGGCAGCTTAGGACACGGGGCTGCCACCGCACAGAAGACGTTAGGGCTCCACCCTGGGGCAAGCTAGTCCTGCTCTAATTTCTGGGTTATTTTTATTTGAGGCATCAGCTATGGGCCAATTCAGTGGGGAACAGATTTGTGGGGCAGTGCCAATCTGGGGGACTGCTGCCCGGCCCACCTCCCAGGTAGCCCTGTAGAACCCCTCCTGGCCCTGATCCTGGCGGGGGGGCAGGGGCCGCGGGACTACCAGAGCAGATACCGCACTGCAGCAGACCACGTGGAGGCAAAAGCTGGGACAGCTCTGCGTGCCTGTCCCTGTCCTCCTCCAGCGTGACAGAGCTGGGTCCTTGATGAAGCACTTGTTCCGTGCCCCCTCCTGGGACTGCACAGCAACAAGGGCCCTCAAGGCCATGTTAACCTCTCACTACTCGGGGTAAGAGGAGAGAAACACAGAGGCCCTCTGTTCTGGACTCCTTTCAGGGTTAGACTTTGAAAATGATGCTGATCCCCAAGCCACATGAGGTGAACAGAAATGCCCACAGCGTCCACTGCTGATTCTGTCTGCACTTCAGCCTCACCCCACACTGACAAAGCAGGCAGGCCAGAAAGGCTGAGAGAGGGACGTGGAGGCACAGCGGGCCCCGAGAGCACCCGGGTGGACTCAGCAAAGTGGGGAAGGGGTGACAGTACCAAACCCGTACAAGGGGCACCCCGCCATGGGGCGGGCAGGATAAAGGTGAAACTCTTTTCTGTACGTACATTTCTGACACCAAATGTGAGTGACACCGAGCAATCTTCCAATTCTCTGTGGTCACCAAATGGACATCCTACAATTTAATTCTGACATGAACGGCCAGGGTGAGTACAGACCCCCCAGTCCCACAAGCCTGCCCCCACTCCAGACACCAATCGCAAGTCCAGGCCTCTGGTACTTCTGGCTGACTGGCTATAAACTGGGGGTTTCTGTGACCCCCTCCCTTGGGTTTGATAATTTGCTAGAATGGCTCACAGAACCCAGGAAAGTGTTTTACTTACTATTACCACTTTATTAGAAAGGATACGACTCAAGAAGAGCCAAACAGAAGAGGGAGGCACAGAGCAAAGTATGGGGGAGGGGCAAGGAGCTTCCATGCCCCCTCCAGGTCGCCACCCTTCCAGCACCCCCCAACGTGTCCACCAACCCCACTGTGTAAGGTTTCTATGCACGTTCCCTTCTGCAGGCACGACTGAGTAAATCACTGGTCAGAAGTCCACCTCCAGCCGCTCTCCCCCTCCCTGGAGTTTGAGGGGGGGATGCAAGTTCCAACCCCCTAATCTCAGCAGTGGTTCCTCCAGCAACCAGCCCCCACCTTCCACAAGTCGCCATATTAGCATAAACTCAGGTGCCCTTGAAAGGGGCTTACTATGAATAATTCAAGAATTCCAAGGGTTCTAGAAGCTCTGTGCCAGGAGATGGGGGCAGAGACCAAATATGTGTTTCTTATTATGTCACAGGGGGTGTCCTCTCCCCAGTGGAGCTTCTAGACGGTACTGTCACTGGCGGGAGACCCGGGACTGGGGGCCTCCTGCCCCAGGACCTGGGTGGGAGGAGAGCCACTGGAGCAGTTTGGGTCTGACCCAAGGGCTTCCTCATGCCATGGGCAGCAACCTGCTGACCCCTGGGTCTTGGAGAGGGGCTGAGGCGCTGGCCAGGCCACACCCCTCATGCTGGGCAGCCCCGGGAAGCGCTCCAGTGGGGCGCTATAGCCTAATTGGAGCCCAAGGTCAATGGAGTTCTCCAGAATGCTTTACGAGCCACTTAACCATTCCTCGACCCAGTCATCCAAGCACAGCAGACATAATGGCAGTGTTTACACATAAAAATGGCAAGCTTTCTTTACTAGCGGCTTTCAGAGTCACAATAGCAGCTATTTGGTAAAGTTTCCCGCAAATTGCAGAAACAAAGTCCAAGAGTGGAATGATGGGGCACTAAACCATCCTGAAAAGTAATCAGAGACCATTACCATCAAACACTCCGCCGAGAGCCGGGGAGGTGGCCACAGTCGGAAGACAAATCCTCTGCCCACGATGCCAAAGCCCTGCTCGCGATCCCCACTCAATCTGTGCGCGGGGCTGCGGCGCCTCATCTGTTACTTGCTCAGGGAACATAAATTACTGTTTTTTACATTTTAATCTTTACCCAGAGAAACACGGCAGCTTACCTTTCCATCTCATATTCTTTCATTCCCACTTTTACAGCCTTCATTACCTGGAGGATGGATATTAAGCAAAGACATTTGTATTAAGGAGATAAGTAACACTGCCTTATAAATAATGTATAGCACTTTTTCAAAAGAATCTCTTCTTTGAAAAAAAAAAAAAGAGTGATATGTGCACACAGTGGTGCAGAAATGTAACAAATTAGAACTTTTTTAAAGCTCCGAAAGCCGCACAGTTTATTTAAACCACTCTGGAGCACTTCCATTTGGAAGCCAGTGGCCATCCAGCACCCAGCTCTACGGCACAGGCAGAGGCAGACCGAGGGCGGCAAAGATTTAATCCAGATGCCTGGTGAATACTTGATGCTCAGAGAGCGACAGTGACCGTCCTAAAGGGTTTCCTTTGCTTAGCCGTCATAGAACGTGCAGAAAATGAAACGCATACGAGAGGCTGTGGCTCACAAACGCACAAAGCCACGACCACCACTAAGCAGGCACCAGGCCACCCGTCACCCTGACCGTCCTGCAAGAAATGCGCCTCCTTACTTGCTCTGGCTCCTCAGGTAAAGTGGGAAGGTTTGGGAAGGAGGACAGTTTTTGGAAAACGGAGGACAGTAATGGACAGTAATCCATGTGCTTGAATCATGGGTGAGGACGAGAGAGTCTTGAAAAGCAGCTGGAACCTGCCGGAGTGCTGGGAAGGAGAGCCCTGCCCTCTTGGAAGTGGGGGACTTGTGGCTGGGAAATGCCCTGAGGGTGGGTGCCTTAAGGTGAGGAAGAGGGGCAGAGCCTCTGTTGTCCCTGCCCCCACGGGCGAAGAGAGAAGAGCCATCATGAGTCTCTGCTGGAAGGGACACCTGCTGCCTGTTCATGGGGCACTTGGGACTAAAGCTCCCCAAGACCACCCATCCAAATGGGGCCCTCCTGCCCCGCTCAGAGCAACGCCACTCGCCCACCCCAACTACCAGCACCCCAAAGAGCCTGTGCCCAACTTACCTCCCGGTGGGCCTCACTGGAGATTCTGTTGGTGTAACGCAAAACCTCCAGCTCCATGTCCGTTTTAAAGACCCGGCTTCAGAGAGAACAAAGTGGCAGGTCAGTGACTCCCAGCAGGGGCTGGCTGGACAAGCCCCCTCCACCACCGCCTCCACCCCACGCACCCCTGCCAGGGAGACCTCGGGGCCTGTCACACCTTGCACAGCCTGGGAAGGACCACAGGGCCGGCTCGCGCCCAGCCAGGCTGCAGATGGGCCGCCAAGGCCCAGGACGGATACGCTGCGCTAAGCACCGCCCATCCTGATTTAATGCCAGCCTTGGGCATGCAGGTTGTTTCCAGTTTCAAGATCTGGAACCCACCGTGGGTGGTGGAAGAGGCCCAGATTCTGTAGCCAGACACGCACTACCTCACTGAGACTCAGTTTCCCCATCCATAAAAGGGATAAAATCTACCTGGCAAGGCTCTTAGACCTGAATCAACTGTGCTGACTCCGGGGCTCTGCCCAGTTCGCTGAAGAGGTCTCCCGTTTCCTCCCTACCTCACCCGCCTGCCCTCGGGGCAGCCCAGGAATACCCCCTGACTCTGAGCCAGGGGTGGGAGTGGGGACAGCAGGTGGTGCAGCCACTTCCAGCTGTGAGTGCAGGTAAGAATTGTGGAAACAGCTGGTCTGCAGAGAGGAGACCAGGAAGACACGAGAAGAGAGGGGGTGCTGTGTGGGGCAGGCAGGCACAACCCAGAGACCCTCCTGTCCTTCTGACACTTAGCTGTGCCTCCTGCCACTGGACTCCAGGGGGTCCTGGGGTCCTCATAGGAAATTCATGTTAGTTTTCTCAGATCTGCTTAGGTCTTTTTGTAATCGATCTCATTGCCAAGTAAGACTCAACCAGAGAAGCTACAGAAATACTGGTTGTCTACCCCTCCACTTCGAACAAGCAACTCTAGGCCATGGGCAGTGGTGGCCGCGACCGGTCACTAACAGCCCAGCATCCTCGGTGCATCCCCCATGGGCGGCTTCACCAAAGCTCCCCTCCCTCTCACGAAGGGGACACATTCGAGCAACCTCCAGATCAGCAAAGCCAGAGTGTCTGACGATGGCCCGCCCCTCTGTTCACAGCGTATCTGTCTCTCATCCGGCCGCCATCTGTGCCCTGAAGCCCGACCCGGGCCAAGGATGGCAGCGAAGGTGCCCCCACCTCCATCAGGGGCAGCAAACCTCTGGAGACTGCACGGAAGTAGCCGCGGTCAGCCACTGACTCATGCCGTCTGCATGGTGCCATCCAGCTGGGACAGCCAGCCATCTGTCACGGGGAAGTGACAAAGGTATCCTGGAGCACCGAGATGCCCTCCTAAGACCGTAAAGCTTTCTGGGGGATGTGGAAAATATAAACCCCTGAGCCCAGTGAGACTTTTCCCAAATGAACATCCTTTCTTTCTTGAGAAGGAGTCCCTGAAGGCTGACATTTGGCTCTTTATCATCATAAGGTGTCTCTGATTCTCCACCAGGACACTGGGAGCAGCCCACCTGGGGACCAGAAAGCTGCTTCCTGTGCCCTGGAGGTGAGGGCCCAAAGCCAGAGCAGGACTCAAGTGAGCGGCTCAGGCTCCTCAGGCCCAAATCCACTCACAGGATAACCTAGCAGCCTGATGCTTTGCTCCCCACTGCCGCCTGCTCGGTTCCAGCCTGAGCGACTGGTAAGCAAGGAGCGGGCCTCTCTGTTCTCAAATGCGGTGATGACCAGAGTAACAACGCAGGTGGGAACCGGGCCCAGGCTGTGCCCGCCTCCAGCCCTCTGACCCTCTGTTGGGCTTAGATCTCTGGTCCAACCTGCCAGCTACCACTCCTGCCAAAATTCCAGACCCCCAGGCCCTGTGCCCACCCATCTGCGTGGCCTTAACCAAACCCTCACGAGGGATGAGCCAGAGCCTGTGCCTGCTGCCCCCATGTTCCAGGGCCATGAAGGCCTTGGGAAAATCCGCGGCCAGGCGGATGGCACACCAAAAGCTCCCAGTCACCAGCCCCACCGGTCTCGCCACGGCCCCAGTTCTGCTGTGAGTTGCACGGGGGCGTGCAGAGCGGGAGGGCTCCTCTTAACTTTATCTCCCCAAGATCTCTCCCTTCCCCTCCTTGGGCCCCCTCCCCTGCTCAGTGCATAAATGCACTCCTCTCTCTCCCCTCCTCTCCAAATTCTCAAGCCTTCCCCTCCCCACTCACGTCCTCCTCCCCACCCACTTACAAGGGAAGAGGTGGATCAGGCTCAGCACCCCAACACACACCTGGGTTCAGAGCCCATGTGGCCCCTATTACCAGGAGCTCTACGACCACCCACTTTCCTCCTCCCCACCCCCCGTCCTCCTCCTCCAGCCAAGCTCTATCCTCTGCTACTCCGCCACGTTTCCGGAAGGGAAACCACAACTGTCCTTGCTTTAGGCGGGGAGCGAGAGGAGCTTTCGTGTTTGATCTCAGAGCTCTCCCCCATCCCCTTCCCTCCTCTCTCCCCTCTCCTCTTCTCCCTTCAGCCCACCCCTACCCCCTGCCAGCCCCCCTCTCACAATGTGTGGGAGGACCCCAGGCTGCCAAATTCAGAGGCCTTCCCTGAGTGCGGAGAGGAAGCAGCACAGTGACCCCCGCCTCCCCTGGCACCGCTGGGCTGCTCCCATCTCCCGATAAGGCCTCCCTCCCTCCCCCCTCCACTCTGCCTCTGCACCTGCCCCCGAATGGCTGTCTGTGGCACAGGCCTCTCAGCCGCTCCTCCACCCGCAGGTCCCCCAAGCACCTCCAGCTCGGCGGGACGCCAACTCCCCCACCTCACCCCGCAGCTGCAGCACCCCCCTGCCACTTACAACAGAGACCTGCGTGCCATCCCAGATCCCTTCCTGTCCCCTATCCATTGCTCCCACATCCAAGTGATGACCAAGGGCTGCAATTCCACCTCTATACCCTCTCTCAGACCCTCTGTTTCTCTCCATCCAGACCCCACTGCCTCCGGCCTGGACAACCTCTCTGGCCTCTTCGTGCCTCCAGGCCCATGTGCTCAGGGACAGCGGCTGCAGATCTTTAGTAAACGCAAATGTGATCGTGCTTTTCCTTGCTTAAAAGCTTTGGTGGCCATTGGCTTCTCCTCCAAGGCCCCCTGGACTGGAACCGCATTCTCTTCTCATCAGAGACGCAAGCACTTCCAGCCATGGAGGCCACGTCCTGTTTTCTGGCCCAATTTGAGTTTGTGGAAGATGACACATGAGGCTTCTAGCTGCTTTACTCAGGACTTACTTGTAAGTCATGTTTTAAAAAAAGGGGCTTCCTGAGTGGCTCAGCCGGTTGAGCATCTGACTTCAGCTCAGGTCATGATCTCACGGTTCAGCTCATGAGTTCAAGCCCTGCGTCAGGCTCTGGGCTGACACCTTGGAGCCTGGAGCCTGCTTTGGGTGTCTCCCTCTCTCTCTCCCCCTCCCCTGATTGCACTCTGTCTCTTTCTCAAAAAACAAACATTGGAAGGAAGGAAGGAAGGAAGGAAGGAAGGAAGGAAGGAAGGAAGGGAAGGGGGAAAAGAAAGAGAAAAGAAAAAAAGAAAGAAATCAAACTGAATCAGGACAAACTATGCCACAAAGGCAGTTCTCCAACGAAACCAGCCTGGCCCACATGAATCCAAGCTTTAAAGACCCCAAGAACAGATGCCTGTGTGCTGGCTCACCTGATTATCCACAGGGCACTCTGGGCCTAAGTCTTGCCCAGGTGCTGGGCGTTCAGCCTGGCCCCCCCCTTATCTCCAGGACACAAGCACCAGAAACGGTTTTTAAGATTACTGTAAAAAAATAACAAGACTTTCCAGCATCTGGCAATTTCTTGCTATCTTCGGGAAGGACTGACTACCCTGAGCCTGAGGAGGCTATTTCCATTACTCGTGGGCAGGAAAAGATAAGGAAAAAGGGATTCCACCATGGCCCCGCCTCTGTTGTCCCAGTGGCCTCAGGGGTCACATCCCATTGGCACCAGGGATGCCTAGTGTCACACTCGGCCCCAGCCTTGTTTGGTCCCGGGATGTGTGGGGTGGCAACAAGCAATATAATCTGCAAGTTTTCTATCCCCAGGAAAGGACCGAGGCTGCCTCCTCCACGAGGCATCAGAGGACCCAGGCTTAGGACAGGACAAGATGCAGTTAACAAGTCTGCACTGGAAACAGCTCAGGCTCCTCGACTAGCAAGAGGAGGTGGCTGATGTGTGCAGGCGATGCGGCACTCGTGCAGAGTCCCCAGGCCTGCGGCCACACCCGTGAGCATCATCACAGCCAGCGGGCCACTCAGGGGGAAGGCAGAGCTATGGGCAGGGGAGCAGGAGTGGGGAGAAAGTCCCTTCACTACGCCAGGCCCAGAGTCCCCTGCAACAGGCCAGAAATGACAAAAACCAGACTAGGTTGAGATTTTTTTTGTGCAATCTGGTTTTTTTTCCCCTTAAATATGCATAGGTCACAAAACTGCCTCTGGGCATTAAACCCAGGATTAAGGCATTAATGAACTGAGGTTTGAATGCTCCACTAATTAAAATAGTAGCAAGACAGAATGAAGTATTTCCAAAATCAGTGTCTAAGTGTCAAAGTGCCACCGTGTTGAACAAAACCCATCTGAAGGGACAAGTATTCCATCCCTCCTGGAGATGAATGTGCAGGGGATGGTTCTGCGGGAGCAGGCGGGCAGAGTTCAACGCCACAGGACCCCACATCCATTCCCTCTATCCCCCATGACCTGGTGTTGCACAGGATAAAATCCCAGAACAACAGGAGGGACAGAAAGGAAAGAGCTGGTTGGAATTACATATCTTCAGGAGGCTCGATCAATAAGCCCTCTCAAAGAAATCAGAGCCATGAAGAAAATAGCGGTTTCGCTCAGCAGTGAGCTGAGTGTGCTTAAGACGTGGCGTGGGCCGCGCGCAGGGGAGGCATGGGAGGGTCCACCTCTGCGTTTGCCGACTGGGGCCCGGCCAAGCCTTCCCCTCTGCCTGATGTGCCCACACCCCATCTGCTGCCTTCTGGGGCACAGTCACTCTGCCCTAGGATCCCCACTGTCCACTTGGCTTTCCTGTTAACGTAGGGTTAAATGCCTCTTCCTCAGGAGACAAAGACAGCAACCCTACTGGAAGACTTTTCACGTACACACCAAGAATCTAGGTCATCATCGACGTATCTTTTCTAATTCGGGACATGTTACCGGGACGCAGGGTCCTGCTGTGCCATCCACACCTCACCATCTCCTGCGCACAGGAAGCCAGGGGAAGGAGAAACAGGTATGTTATCTCACCGCCGGATTAATACACGCAGGACACCTTCACTCTGTGTAATTAACAGTTCTAAAATCGGCGTGTGACTCAATTTAACACGGTCTCTCTTAAAACCCAACAAGGCACAC
Organism: Neofelis nebulosa; assembly: GCF_028018385.1. Lineage (NCBI taxonomy): Eukaryota > Metazoa > Chordata > Mammalia > Carnivora > Felidae > Neofelis > Neofelis nebulosa. The sequence goes on along the minus strand of NC_080798.1, from coordinate 19,998,769 downwards.
GGCAATTGCTGACATGCTTGCTCTTCTGTGACGCTTCCAGTGGTACTTAACCGAAATCCAAGGCGCCGAGCTATTAAGACGGCACAAAAGTATCTCCTTTTATTTCCGAACCTGCCTTCAGATCAATTTAATCATCTGCAGAACAGGAAAGGAGAACCACAGCCTAAATTATGGAAGCGAGACGCCTGCTCTTAAGTTTCAACTTTTGACCTCCACATCCAAACTGCAATACCCAGCACAAGAAAAGAAATTATCAGTTATGATCTTATGTTTCTGGGGAAGAGTATGATGATAGAGGAATTTACAGGAAATCAAAAAGGCACTGCTTCAGAGAATGGAAAACAATAAAGCAGTCACAGAAAGGAAATGAATGACGCCCAAACAAACACTAGGAAGGAAGCGTCCTCTGTGCTAGCAGAGGCTGCTCCTTGCCTATCAGATAGGCTCTGGGAGGAATCCCAGATCCCCAGCCCAGCAGCTAACCAGGAGCCGGGGTGCATGAGTGGCAGGGGGCATGGTGCTGAAGGAGGCTTAGCCACACAGTCCTGGGCACCTACCTGCACACGCTGACCTCACACAAGATCCACGCCGGGGCCTCTGAGCACCCCTGCATCTGCAGTGGCCTAGAGGGGACTTCAAAATGGCTGAAACTCAGGCACCCCCCCCCCAATCCTCCAGGGTGCCCCTCAGATATACAAGGGGCAGCACAAGATCCGGGAACTACCGACCTGGGCTCAGCCCCTGGCTTTTCCTCAGGCAAATCATCTCCCTGTGCCTCAGTTTCCTTATCTGTAGAATGGGGATAATCGGAGCACCTAGCTTAAAGCATAAGCAAAATATCTCTTTGAATGAGGTGACATATGTCAAGTGCTTAGCACAGTGCCTTGCACACAAGAAGTCTCAAAAGGTGACATTTTATTAAGCTGAGTTAGCACTTGACTTCTACTCTCATTCAAGCCTTGAGCCATCATCCACCAAGGGAGACCACTTCTGTTTTGCAGGTGAGGAGACTGAGGCTCCATGCTATCGGCTGAATATCTGTCTCCCCCCACAAAACTGATATGTTGAAACCTAATCTCCAACGTGTCGGCATGCAGAGGTGGGGCCTTTGGGAGGTGATGAGGCCATGAGGGCAGAGCTCTTGTGACTGGGATTGGTGCTCTGATAAAAGAGACCCCAGAGAGCTCCCTGCCTCTCCTGCCATGTGAGGGCACTGCAAGAAAATGGCCACCTCGGGACCAGAAAGTGTGTTCCCACCAGACACGGAGTGTGCTAGCACTTGGATTTCCAAGGTTCTAGAACTGTGAGAAATACATTTCTGTTGTTTATAAGCCACTCCTGATGGTAAATGTTATGGCAGCCTGCATAGTCTAAGACACTTGGTGAATCTTCACAAGTTAGATATTACTACAAGCTCACTGACAGATGTAGCTGAGGCTCAGAAAAGTTAAGCGACTTCCCAAGGGGTGCAAGCTGGGGTGAGAGTTTGGATTTGCGTGCGTGGAGGGTTTTTGTGTCACCCCAGGCAGTCCCTCTCCATGGGGCCTAGACAGAGGGGGTGATGAAAGCATTCAGGACGCAGGGGCCCAAAGATGTGCCAGTGAGTCATAATTTAACATCACAGAAAATCCTCTCCTATAAATGAGGGACCAGCCTGCCATTGCACCCAGAATCCTTCCTTCGCTTACTTGAAGAGGGCGGTGATCAAGACCACCATGGATCTCACCCGAGAATGACTGCAGTCACTACAGAGGCCAGAACCCATGCTATTAAAACACACCCTTGAGGCAGGAAGGACAGGGTGACATTTCTAAAATAGTTCTACTGCCATCAAATGCCAAATAAGTCCTTTCTGCTGCTGGCTTTGATAAAGTTGGGAAGTGTTCTTATGAATGCAGAATCCACCTCAGAGCCTTGGAAGTGTCACTAGAATTAAAGTGTGCTTGTTCCAAAGTAACGAGCTAATGGCTGATCCCTCAGGAGATGCCGGAGCGGATAACCCAGCCCGGTCTCCAAGGCACCCGAACTGTTAGCAGCCGTGAGGGAACGTCACCTGCGGGGTGTAAGTGGGTGCGGGCCCATTCCTGGGTATCCAGGATTTAGTCTTCTGTCCACTGGGAGCCACAGATGGGCCAGGCGTCTGTTACTTTCCAAAAACAAGAAAAGGAGGCTGTGAACGAGAAGGACCCAGGCCCCATCCTTGGAGGGCGCACGGCGGCCGACAGAGCTGGGCTGGCCGGCCTGCCCTCCGGTGAGCGCCCCCAAGGGGTCAGTCCCGATGCCAGTCCCGACGGCCCTCGGATTTCCACCTCTGGCCCAGCCTCTCTCCCACCGGAACCTGCTTCAAACTCAAACTCAACATGCCCCAAACGAGTCCCCGATCTGTCACGGCACCTGCTCTTCCCAGCCATCCTCGTCTCAGTGACACACCACCCAGCTGTTTAGGACAAAAAAACGGAGTCGCCTTCAACTCCATCCTTCAGTCGTGTCACAGCCGGCTCCTCCCAGGGGCGTTCCCCTGGACTGCCACGCTACTCTCAGCTCTGTCACACCGCCTTTCCCCTGCCGCCTGGGCCCTGCAGCAGCCTCCCAGCTGGCAGCCTGTGCCCTCTCTTGCCCCAGAATTGAGTCTCCAGACTGAGGCCAAAGCGATCGTTTAAAACACAAACACAATCCTACCATTCTCCTGCTGAAATTCGTCAAAGGTTTCCCATGGTTCCCGTTTCTCTCAAGATCAAGTCCAAGCGGACACCGTAGCCAACCCAGCCCCCTGCCCATCTCTCTGACTGCCCTCAAGGCCTCGGAACACGCGGCCCCTGGACCTGCATCATCTCCTCCTTCTTCCTGATGGAGCTTCCCCTAGTCGGAAGGTGCCCAAACTCCAAGACTAGGTGAGCAAGATCTCCCAACCAGATGGGGAAACACGACCACAAGGTCATAGCATCAGACATGAAAGGTCCGCGCACCTCCCCGCCGTCAGGTGATGAGGTGCCAAAGGCCCCACCTCGCCGCTCTTCTACATTCAGAGTAAGTGCAGCCTTAGAACCAATAAAACACGTTTTATTGCTGAGCAACTCGATGGCTTAGGAAGAAAACTGGTGGCACGTCAGAGCTGGAGGGCCACTTCCAGGGCCCACGGAGGGGATGCCCAACCCGAGAAAGTTTGCCTTGCTGTGACCTAACAGAAACCAGTCGTGCTGCAGGACCGGGCTGCCGGTATCAGCAAGGGAGGAAACTAGGCAACACAAGAACACATACAAAAGGATGGCAACTTGTCAGGACACAGATGCCACAGGAGGAAAACACGTTTACCTTTCTGGTAATAGCATTATGGATGATGTCTGTTTTTACTCTTTTCATTATCTACTTTAAGTGAGCTATGTAAGTGTGGCTCGCTTAGGGTAGGAGTTTTTAAAAGACTGCTTAACAAAGGAAAAGATAAATTTAATTGACATTCAAGTGATTTATGCCCTTTCAGAAAAACAGACCAACTGGCGCGCACACACACACAGACACACACACACACACACACACACACACACACACACACAGAACCAGAGAAGAGAGCTGTACTGGGGACTGTCTTGTCTGAGGGGCTCTCTGAGATGGAGCAGGTGGCGACAGCCGGGTCTCTGAGCTTCCTGAGCGGAAGCACAACAAACAGCCAAAGCAGCCACAGGCAATACTCACCACTCCACGATCTCTGGATGAAGAATGGTGTTGTTGACGTTAAACCTGCAGAGGAAACACAAAGCAAGCCTATTAGTTCAATGGTCCATCATCTCCCAGCAAGAAATACCTCTTTCAAGACATACCAAGAGAGGACACGACCCAAAGAGGGCCGCAAACTATAACTCCACGACCCTCCGGCCCACAGAAGACCTGCCGCCCGCTGCTTGCAGCAGACATGCGGCTGCACCAAGCCCCCTAAGTGCTGTCGCTTGGGAGAGCAAGCTGCTCGGCTGCAAAACTACCCTCCACTCTTGCCAGGCAGACCTAGCCTCCTCTGTCAAGTGTACCAACACACTTACAACAGGAGTCCCAGAAGAAAAGGAGAGATGAAGGAGAAGAATATTTGAAAAAATAATAGCCCAAAACATCATCGATTTAATGAAAAACATTAATCTACACATCCATAAGGCCCAATAAACTCCAAACAGGATAAGTCCCAAGAGATCCACACTCAGACATATTATAATCAAACTTTCAAAGGACAAAGAAAAAATCCTGAAAGCAGTAAGAGGGGAAGAAAAAAAAAAAAAAAGCATGACATACAAGGAACCCTCAATAAGATTAATGGCTGATTTCTCATCAGAAACTATAAAGGCCAGAAGACAGTGGGATGAAAGAAAAAAAAGTGTCAACCAACATTCTATATCCAGCAAAGCTGTGTTTCAAAGATGAAAGAAAAATTAAAACATCCCCAGATAAACAACCTGAGAGAATTCATCGCTAGAAGACCTATCCTACCAGAAATACTAAAGGGAATCTTTCAGACTATAGTGAAAGAACCCTAGACTCACTCAAATCCACGTGAAGAAAATGAAGGCATTGAGAAAAGTAATTGCATAGGCAAGTACAGAGACAGTGTAAATGTATTTTGTGTAACTCCTTTTTTCTCCTGACTTAAAAGACAACTGCAAAAAGCAACAATCATAAATCTGTGTGGACCAACAGAACATATGAAGATGCAATCTGTATGCAACAACAGCACAAAGGAGGGGACAAAACAAAGCTGTATAGAAGCAAATTTGTTGTAGACTACTGAAATTGACATATATGCAAACTAGACTGTTATCAGTTTAAGAGGTCATTTGTAATCCCCCAGGTAACAACTAAAAATATAATTAAAACAAGGGCACCTGGGTGGCTCAGTTGGTTAAGCCTCCAAATTGGGATCAGGTCATGATCTCATAGTTCGTGAGTTCAAGTCCCACGTCAGGCTCTGTGCTGTCAGTGCAGAGCCTGATTTGATTCTCTGGCTCCCTCTGTCTCTGCCCCCCCCCAACTTGCTCGCTCACGCGCGCGCTCTCTCTCTTTCAAAATTAAAAAAAAAAAATAGCTTAACAAACTGAGCTCATCAGCATATAAAAAGGATACACACCATGACCAAGTCCAATTTAGCTCAGGAATATAAGGTTACTCTGACAGACAAAAATAATCAGTGTAATATGCTCTAATCTATTAATTATATTAATAATTTATATCAACAGAATACAAAACAAAACCACATAGATACAAAAAAAGGATCTTACAAAATCCAACAACCTTTCATGATAAAAAAAACTCAGTAAACTAGGAAGAGAAGGAAACTGCCTCAACCTGATAATAAAGATATCTACAAGAAACCCACAGCCTACATCATAGTTAGCGGTCAAAGACGAAAAGCTTTCCCCTAAGATGAGAAGCAAGGCAAGGATTTCCTTTCTCTCCACTTCTGTTCAATACTGTACACAAGAAACATCTGTCATAGTGATCATACACTGGAAGTCTCAAGAAATTTCAAAGCACTGAGATACAGAAAATGTACACTGATTACAGTAGAATTAAACTAGAAATCAGTAACAGAAAGAAAACTATAAAATCCCAAATTGTTTGGAAGTTAAGCAACAAACTTCTAAAGACCCACTGTTCAGAAAAGAAATAACAAAATTAGAAACTAAAAGCATGAAAAATCAGAACTGGTGAAATGCAGCTAAAACAACACCCAGAGGAAAACTGATAGCTCTAAAACGTACTTAGTGGAAAAGAACACTGAAAACAATGATCTAAGCTCCCATCCCAAGAATGTCCCTTTCTTCTCTCTCAAGAAGCTAGAGAAAGAACAAACAAACCTGAAGAAATTAAAAGGAAATGAAAATGTACAGAAATCAATGAAATAAAAGGCAGACATAAAAATAAAGAAAAATGTACAAAGTCAAAATGTGTTCTTTGATAAGATAAACATAACTGACAAGGGGACCCCAGAAGACAAAAAGATCAGGTCGGGGTACATCATGTGTGACCCAGAGCCCAAGGTGTCAGTGGGAAAGCTGGGGAAGCCTGGCATGGCCCAGCACAAAGCACAGGCCTCAGCAGAGAAGCTCCAGCAAGCCTTCAACCCTTTGGATTCTGAGCCCTGCTCCATCTCAGGTCAGGATATTACACACAGGGCATGCTGGCTTGTGACCAGGCAAGGACTCTCCATGGCCCCATTACCAGGGTTTGAAAAACACCTATCTAATGCTGTGGTTGTGCAGCTGGTACCCCCACTGCTGGCTGAGCCCATCGAAGAAGGAGGGACAGAGGAGAGAAGGGAGAAGGGGGCATTAGCAGGCCGGGAGGATTCTAGCTCTCCAAAGCTGTCGGGAATCCTAGCTACACAAATTCAAAGTCACCTGACTAATTCAAAGTCACCTGAAATGCTGTAGAATCAAAGCCCTACTTGTGAAATATCAAAGAGACCTCAGGCAGCCAACACGGTTTGGAGTCAAGAGCAGAGCAGCAAATGACATAAATCAAGACGACAACCCAGGCTCTGCCTCCCATTTCCCCAAATGTCACTTTGACATTAGGAAAAACAATGGCCTATCTACTCAGCAGGCAAACACAGCAGTAAAATCTCACTTTATAAAATGTACATACGTATGCACACATGCACCCGTGCACACACAAGCAGCAGAGTGACCCAGCGCACAGGTAACATGGATATAAAGAGACAGGTAAGATGAACACACACACAGGCAGGCATGCGCTTAGGAAGAGATGCACGTAGACACACACAGATGTGTATGCAACACACACACACACACACACACACAGAGGCATGTAGACACACCCAGACTAATACACAAAGATCCACCCCTAAATATACACACATAAACCCACAGATGCACACAAATGCACACTCAGATACAAAAACACTCAAGACAGGGGCACCTGGGTGGTTCAGTCGGTTAAGCGTCTGACTTCGGCTCAGGTCATGATCTCACGGTTTGTGGGTTCGAGCCCCACATTGGGCTCTGTGCTGACAGCTCAGAGCCTGGAGTCTGCTTTGGATTCTGTCTCTCCCTCCCTCTCTGCCCCTCCCCCGCTCACACTCTGTGTGTGTGTGTCTCTCTCTCTCAAAAATAAACAGTAAAAAAAATAAAAATTAAAATTAAAAAAAACCCACAAAACCAAAAACACTCAAGACACACACAGAAGAGTCCAAAAGACATTCACCACAGCATTGGCGGGGTTTAACTTGGGGTGATGAAATTTGGGTGTTACCTCTGTGTAGTCAGCATTTTCTATGATGAGCATGTATCAACTGGGTAAAAACAACAAACCCATCAGTGCCTATGAGGGTGGGGAGCGCGTATCCTAGAAGCAGAGGGTAATTCCCTGATGGGCTCTGCCTGAGGGACGGGTGACAAAGGGTGAGCAGTATGGGCCCAACCGTCCCTGTCCCTGTCCCTGTCCTCCTCCCTGCAGTTTCTAACCCAAGGAGGGAGGCGAGGCTTGCCGGAGAACAGGCCCTAGAAGGGCCCCCCACTGCCCACCCTTGCTAGGGGCTGGGGTGGGTTCCTATCTCCTCATGGAGACTCCATGGGCCATAATGAGAAGCACACACCTCACATTGATACACAAGTTAACAGTAACCACAATGCCAAGTCCCCATGCCACAGACCGGCATTTTGTTGCGATCATCAGGTTTTAATAAAGTCCCTCTATTTCCTGGGTTTAAAAATTCACATTTTTGAATATTAATACTCCTACATTAGCAACCCCCAAATTCAGCAATTTCATATTTAACTGCTTATTTAAATGGAATTCATTTGTAACCAATTGTCTTCAAATATGCAAGGCAATTTAAGTAAATGCCAGAAGATAAGAGATATGCTTATCCCGAATAACCAGCTGATGTGAAATATCGACCATATTTCTCTCTCAGACAATGGCATGACACTGAGCCCTCAGTAACTCACTGCCCTGGCCTAGGGCTCCTGGGCAGTCTGCCTACTTTGAAGGGAACTATTTCATGCCAAGAAGGCACCCCCATGGGCCACTTGGCCCCCACAGATCATCTTCTCCTTCATGGTCAGTCTCTCTCTTTCTCTCTCAGGAAAATCTGCTCTAAAATCTACCTCCTCGGATGCTAACAAAGATTTATCACGCCTGCCTCTGCTCCCAGGCTACAGGAACCAACCTGTCCAGGCAGCTGTGGGAGGGAGCCCACGGGGAGACCTCACATCCCCCCACTCCTGCACAACCAGCCTCTCCACCTCAGCTCTGGCTCACCCCAGCCACAGAACAGTCCTGGCCATGCCCTCCCCAGGACCTGGCAAGAAGTACCCGACCCCACTCTCCAGCCAGAGCCCATGGGGTGTCTGATCCTTCCACATCTTCTGTGGGACTTATCCCTGCACCAGTGTGGCCACACGTGGAGCCGTGGCCTGCACCAGAGCCCAAACTCAGCACAAAGCCCAGCACACTCTCCCCACCTGTTCCCGTCATCCCCGAGAGAATAGACACACTTCTCGGTGACCCCAGGGGCTCCAGGCCATCAGGAGGCCCCGGTGCATGTCTACCCTTCCCACCTCACCCTTGTCTTCCTGTTCCCTCTGCTCCTGTTCTCTACCATCACCACCACTGCGAGACCAGACACATTCCCCGACGTGGGTAGCAAGCAGCCTGACCCTGATCTGAGAAGGCTGAGACAGGTCTGAGGTCTCCCAGAACCAAAGCCACAGCCCCACCAAGGTCACAGACCCAGAGGCAGCCAGCCCCCAGGAGCCATACTTGGAGAGAAGGTCGCAGGCCAACTGTCCACCTGGACCAGTGCCCAGGGGGTCTGGACTGGGTGGACATGTTGAGGCCACCATTCTACTATAAGCTCCTTCCTCCCCTCAGGCCAAGGGATAAAGATGGCCTGGGATGGCCCATCAGCATAAACCAAGAAGCGAAACCGGAACTTCTGCCACAGCAGGTCAATCAAAAATCCAAGATGCAAGGTGTTTCAGAGAAGTTCAAAAGGGTCAAAACCAAAACCTCCGGGAATAAGGTGCTTTATTATAACCGATGATAGAAGCTGATAGAAAGTAGGACAATAGCAAGATTCACCTTGCTTAGGAAACAGGCTATTATTAGCCCCAGCAAACAGCTGGAGACAAGGCAGGCAGGTGAACGTGGTGGCTGAGCCGCAGCAGCCCTCAAGGACAATGGCAGAAGTCAGGAGGAGGTAGAGTCAAGGCGCTGGCAGCCAGGATGGTGGGAGGCAGGGGTCTGAGCTGCACCCAGAGCCCAGGAATATAGACATGACTTTCTGTACGGAAGCCACTGGCGGGCGGCTGGAGGCAGAGACTGGGGCCCAAGGTCATACCCGTGGCGTGTGGGGTGGGGGCACCTACCACAGGCTCCTCCCCAACGAACCCCTGAGAGTGGAGCTGCTCAAAGGGTGCCCCAGTGGGATGAGAGGCCCACAGGGAAGGGAGGGTGTACCACGGGCAGGCCAGGGGACTCCAAGGCAGAGAGGCCCAGGGGAGGCCTCTCACCAGCAGTGTGTCAGCCAAGGCACACGGGTACAGAAGCCAATCCCTCAGCACCGGCTTGCAGGAGCAGGCTCTCAGCCCGGTAGTGAGGGGCCTGGCAGTATCCCAGAGTCAGCCCCGCCTGGACTGGACTACAGATTAGAGAGGGCCCAGTCCAGTGCCTGGGGAGAACATGCAACATTAAGGCAGTCCTGGCTCTCCAAAAAAGCTTCCAGATGCTGACCGGGTGGGGTGGGGGTCTGGCAGAGCAGAGGCTCCTCTGGGCTCTTGGCAGGGGCTAAGGAGTCCCAGGGAGCGAAAGGGGACAGAGGCTGAGGTCTGCCTACTGAAAGGAGGTCATGTTCACAGCAGGACTCCTCCTACCAGGGGAGGGGAAAAGGTCTCAGCTTCCACTGCCCCCTGACTGTGATGTCCCTGGAATCTCCCCATGCTTCTTCTCTGGGAAAACTTGGGGAACAGCCAGCAGAGCTCTGCTCTCAGGGGCTACATCGTGAGCTGCCTCCCAGGAACCATACCTGCCACAGCACCTGCCAGACCTGTTCCTGGGGTGCTAAGGAGGTTCTCGGCATCAGAAACTCTGGAGGGGGCAAAGAACCCACAGCTCACTGGTACTAGGAACCTTATAATCAGTGATCCTGAAGTCCACCTGGCTCACTACATAGATGGGGAGACCAAGGCTCAGGAGGCAGCGGGGGACGGGGGGGGGGGGGGCTTGATGGGGGTGTGCTTGTGAACAACTGTTTACTGACCGCCAGCTCCGTGCCAGGCTCTGGGGGAGCAGGATCCCGTTTCACCCCCAGGGCAAGCCCAGGCAACACCACGCTACACGTGGGGGAGCTGAGGCTCAGAGGGCAAGCTCTGTTTAGGTCATAGCACCAGTCAGTGAGGTGATCACCAGGGCTCCCTGCTCCCACTCAGGGCCTTCCCCACCAGGCAGAGACCGATGAGAAGCTGGAGGGGCCAGCCCACGGGAACACAGACGTTGGTGTTGGTCAAGATGGGTGACAGGGCAGCGGCACGTCCACAGTGCTGGGGGACCGGGGTAGGCTGGGCCCAGGACAGGCCACGGTGGGCTGGGCCCCACACCTCCCCCTCCGGGGCCTGGGGAGAAATGGCAGCTCCACAGCCAGCATTTCAGAGAGCGAGCGCGTGGCGTGGCCATTCTGAGGAAATTCCCAGGAGGACGCAGGGATTTGAGCAATGAGAAGCAAACCTGATACCCGCCCCCGTCCCATTGCTCTGATCATTGGGGGAGTGATACATATTTATGAGCTCATAATCCTTCCTAATCACCCCTATATCACACAGCCGCACAAACTCCCTGTGGCTCAGGCTCATACATAATTATAAGGCACTTCCTCTGTCACCGCCTCAGTCCACCAAAGGACGACAGGACGCGGTGGCAGTGGTGCAGAGTTAGGCTCCAGTGGGGGAGGAGCTAGGAATGGAGGCCCAGGAGCAAGGCTGGGAGCTGTCCACACTCAGCAGCCTGTAGGAACAGGTGCCTCCATTCAAGGGCTCCTCTGCTGCAGCCTGGGGCCCCACAGATGCCCCAGGGCCAGGCACGAGCCGGCCCAGGGACACAGCACAGCTAGCAGGCGGCACTCTCCAGGGGCCTTGGCGTGAAGGGGACAAGGAGGGCAAAGTGCTCCCTCTGGGCCCCACATCTGCCTTCCTGCCCGGAGAGGCCCAGGAGGGGAAGCAGGGATTGAAGACTCTTCCTGGAGCTAAATGGGGGAGTAAGGGCAGGTAAGGGGGTCCCTGAGACTGGGGCAGCAGGGGACTCAGTCTAGGAGAGGTTAGCAGCCAAGAATAAGAAGGGGCTGAGAAGAGCAAAGACCACAGAGCTCAGAGCAGGTGTCCAGAGGGAGAGCAGGCCCCCACCTGTGTGTGCTCCCCAAGCCTGGGCAGGTCTGCACTTGCATTATGGAGCTCAACAGAGAAGAAGTTGAAGTGATTTTAGGCAGATTGTTTTCTAACCATTTCCTCAAAATGCCCAACTAACTCCTTAGCCTCTTCCTGTTCACGTACTTTACGTCTAGTTTGTAGACAGGGCAAGGCCTGCTGGTGAGATGTGAGGGGGGCAGGACGGAGACCATTCCGGGGGCCCCAGGACTCACCTGCTGATGCCCTCGAAGGAGGCCTCCCTGCAGACACTGCCGCTGTCGGTGTTGACACCACGCTGCAGAGACGGAGGGAGCGTTAAGGGTAGACTCGTCACACGGGGCCACGGCGCAGGTCCCCACAGCCTGCGTGGGAGTGCCTGCCTCCTCCATCCAGCCTTAGGACTGGGGAAGAACCTAGAGCCCCCACCCCTGCCCGGCAAACATATCCATCCCTTCCTGCCTGTCAGGTAGCTCCCAGCCAACCTCCCCCTCCCCACAAAGGCAGGCAGTTCCTTTCTCTGCCGCAGCTTGAAAAAGGAGGAAGGGGCCACACAAACAGTGTCCCCGGGGCACAGGAGCCTCCTCTATCAGATCACTTTGCCGAAACCAGCTCAGGCTGTGCAGGCACAGATGGGGGCGACAGGACCAGGCTCCACCACCGATCTGCTCTCCCGGGCCGGCCTCATCTCCCTCACACACATACGTGTACGCACACTCCCCACTGACGGGGTCCAAACAGCACTGTCAGATCCAGCCCTCCCGAGATGCAGGTAGGACCCAACTCAGGCATGACGGGCCCTCCCCGGTGACACGAGGAAGCTGCACTACATCCCTCTTCTTTCTCTAGTTGTAAGGAGACTCCAGGTGGAAAGGACAGGAGACAGACCAAGGGACTCAGAGAAGAGTGTGCCATCCCCACAGAGACAAGGCCTTCTGACCCACCCTCTGCCCCCAGGAACCGCAGGCCAATGTTTAATAACGGCCCCCAGAGAAAACACACCGGACCGTCTCTGACCACAACCATCTCACGGAATCTTCCTTCTTGGCCATCAAAAGAGCAGAGCGGAACAAAGAGAACATGTGAAGGGCTCAAGTAAATAAATAAATAAGCAAGAAGAACCATTTCTGAAGAAGGATCGATTAACAAGGGAGAGAAAGGTCACTTTGGGAGGGAAGAAGGGTGTACACTCTCCATATTCGAAACTCCCCAAGGTCAAAAAAGCACAAGACAGCAGGCTTCTTCTCTGAGCCACTCCGCAGCCCCAGTGCCCCCACAGCCCTATTTAAGGCACCACAGGCCCATCGCACACCCCACCCAGCCCCAGGTGGCACCAGGAACCCACCACACACCCTGTCCCACGTGGTACTAAGGACCCACCATGCTCCCCACCCCACCCCACCCCACCCCATGTGGTACCAGGGGCCAGCCGTGCACCCCACCCCATCCTCAGGCTGTGGCAGGCCCTCGGCCATTCAGTGTACCCGATTCTAAATCTGATGCCACAAGCCCAGCACCCTCGTGGGCAGATGCCACAGGTGCATCTTTAAAATCCTATTAACAATGGAGGAGACACAGGGCGGAAGCACATTGATATTCTACATCCACGGACTCCAGGAGCTCAGCCTGACACAAATACATTCTCCGGCTGGGTTTTATTTTAACCCTTAGAGTAGGTATCTCGTCCCAGCGGCCTTCTGCCAGAACACAGCACATCCCAGGGACACGGGAGAATCGAGGTCGTGACCCTGGACACGTTCAGCCACCCCGGATGAGAAGGTGTCGCTCTGTGTCACCGATGACCATTCCTCTAGGTTCTCAATCCTCCCCTATGCCTCTGCTGGGACAGGCAGCTCCCCGAAACCCTTCCCCGTGGTGTCCGGTCCCTGGATACCAGCCACTTACCAAAGTGAGGAGCACAGAGGGGCCTTGTGATGTTAGGACACTGGCAATCTGAAAGGTCAGAAAGAAAAATCCACTTTTGAGCAACCGTGAAGACGTTTGATGGAGATGATACACCACCATTACTTAATCATGACGGCTCACATTTATGGAGCACAGTGTTAAAACGGGCAGTGACGTTGCTGTCCCCATCCTGCCGCTGAGGACGCCGAAGCTCACAGAGGCCAAGTGACTTCTGAAAGCCACACAGCTCTCAACTGGCAGGGATTCAAACCCAAACATGGCACACATTCCCACATGCTGCCCTACCTCCAGGCCCCACACACATCCCAGGTTCCAAACCGCCAGACCTGCCCACACTGCGAGGCCAGCACCTCTGTCCATCTGCCAGTCCCGCCTAAAAGACCTGTTCGTAAGAGCTCTTAGGCACTGATCCCAACAGCCTCCTGTCCCCAGGGCAGACACTTTCCTCCCTGTCCCCTATTCATCTCCTAGACCCTGTCTACCCTCTGTCCCCCATCCTACATCCCTACTCTCCATCCCTGCTCCCCCTTGACCCATGCAGGCCTCTTGCCCCTGCATGTTGGTTGCTTTGCACCCCGACGCCATGAAGGAGCGTGTCCTGCAACCCCGTCTCTCCACGCCTTTGCCTGGGCTCTTACCTCTGCCTGGTGCGCCTCCTCCCCACCCCATCAGTGCGTACTGAGAACCGAGGCCCTCTGGCCCCCCAAGACAGGCTCGCTCATTCTCTCCTCTTCTGCCCCATTCCTTCAGCAAAGCACCTACCACCCTGCATTAGCCATGACATCTGTACCCCAAGAACGCCAACCACCCCAGTGGGAGCGCTTTCTCCCTCTCCTGGCCCCCACTCCTCAGTCTGCCCTGCATCTTGGCTACTGTAGCTCCTACTGCATTTGAGCCACGCCCCCCCCCCCACCCTAAACTCCTTCACACCCCGACACAGGGCGAGAGTGAGGAAGATTTGTTTGTGTCTTAAACAGCCTTACTGAGCTACCACTGACATACTCTATAACGCACATATTTAAAGTGCACATTTTGATAAGTTTTGACATATGTATATATATACATGATTTTTTAATACTGAGAGGCTCCCAGAGAAAACCTGGAATATACTGAAAAGTATAAGAAGATAAAATACACCTACAATCCCATCCCCAGAGACTTTTTTTTACCTCTGCACATAAAAACAGAGATCCGTAATGACATTTGGATCATAAGGAGTTACACACTTCACTTATTTCCTGAGATTAAGTACTCTTCAGCCACGTGACTCCCACCAGTCACTACTGCCGGGGACAGTAAACAGCCAATGAGCCCCTGATCACGGCCTGCGCCAGTCCTTCAGACATCATCTCATTTCGCCACCCGTGAAGCTGGTGCTATAAATGTCCAGATTTCACATATGAGAAAGACTATGGGTTCGCTCATTTGTTGAGGTTCACAGTTCAAAAAGAGCAAGCCTCAGAGCTGAACATACGGCTGCCTGGCCCTCTCTCAACAGATATGGCACACGATTTACTTACTCGTTCCTCCACTGGACGCTTAAGTAATTTCTAATGGCTAACCAGTATAAGTAATGCCTGATGAACATTCTTCTACACGTGTTTATTTCCTTAACGTAAATTCCTTTAAAAACTTATTTCCTTAAAAACAAAATTAGACCCAGTGAGGCTGCTAGGTGAAACGCCATATACGTTGACCTTTCTGATGCCACTGGCCAGGTTACTCTCCACATGTGCACCAACCGTCTTCCCACCATGGTGCACAAGGCTCCCTCCCCACCCGGACCCTCCCCTCTGACTCGGAACCGCTCTGAACACTGAATCCCCCACCTCTGTGCTGCACAAACCAACGGCTTGGCTGAATCCCCGCCACTCCCGCAGGCCCTCCTGGAGGAGTGGGGGGCGGGGGGGGGGGGACTCATTAAAAGAACAAGAGCTGTGCATGTCAGGCCCCTGGGTGTGTTGTCACGTCGATGTGAAGGGTCTACATTCATCAGCACAGAATGATTCCGTCAATTTCGGCAGCAGCACCGGAGAGCAAGCAGGCACTTGGGGATTGTATGTGCTACTGTCCTTGGGAGAGGGGAGCCACATAACGAATGTGTGGTCTGACGGTTTTTCTCTCGGCAACGGCTCAGGACGTGCCGGTTAGGAATAATGCAGAAAGCAGTCCTCTTGCACCGCCTGATGCGCAGGCGGGTCGAGCCCCGACACCGAGCAGGCTGGGCGTCTGCTACTTCTGGCAGGGCAGCGTCTTTCATCGATCACGGCTGCTTGAGCGGGCCCTGGTTACCTTTGCGGTTGCAAAACCTCCCCCAGCTTGGCAGCTCCACCCGCCCTTCCCCACGGACACCCATTAGCAGTACATTCTCATCAGCAGACCCCGATTCCAGGCCTGGCGATGAAGGAGACGGGACGCGCCTGTGTGTCGCCAGCTCAAAATGCAGCTCCAGCACACGGGACGGCACGGCTCTGTCAACACAGGGAGTTGGTCACCACCGGAGCGGTGGTCACTGGGGACCCATCAGCTCTCACAAACCAGTGCCATTAAATGCCCCTGACTTGCTTCGTACCACGGCCAGCATCGATTTCCCGGACAGCCGGGCCTCTCTGGCAGGTCGAGGTAGATGGCACACACAGAATTTAGCAGGGCCTTGTGCACAGGGACCCTCCCCACCTTGGGGACAATCAGAGGCTTCCCGAGGACATCTCATGCGCCTTCATGCCCAGGGCCCCAACCAGGCCTGAAGGCTACTCTTCATGGGTGATGATCCAGAGAAAGGGGCAGGACAGTCCTTAAATGGTGCTGGTAAGAAAGCCTGCGCTGCTCTAGGGAGCTGGACCCTGCAAGCATCTGAACGTTTAAAAATGAACTCTTTTCCATGGCAGTCAAAAACAGGGGTGCAACTTGGTGGCTGGGAATGCATTTAAAAATATGAACTTGTTTCTAAAATTTAAGTATCAGGAAAGATCACAAACCACATGGATTTGCAGGCACTCCTCCTGACAAAACGAAGTTTCCAGCAACTCTGGACCAGCAGTCCAGATGTAGCAGCCATCCCCACAGGGCCCCGCACACCCCTGCCCTCAGACCCCGCCATTCCCTGATGCCTCTCCACACCGAGGCCGAGAGGCAGGCAGCATCTGTCTCTGTGCCACCACAATGGTATCTCTTTCATCCATCCTGCCCGCATCTGAGCCAGTGACCCTGGCACCTCCCAACATGTGCCCGGCACCACAAAGGAGAGCAAGCGCATGAAACGTGCCCTCCACCCTGCAGCTGCCCTCCCATGAGGAATGCCAGCCTCTGCACCACACTTGAGTGAGATGTCTTGAAGCACCTGCCAAGGTTCTCCTGAGCACCCCGTTCTCAGGGAGGCACCATTTGCTCTACCTTCCCAATAATTCACATCAGGTCGTCTATGGGGATGAAAGGAAGCAGGCAGCCATGTTTCCTATATCAGACGCCTGCATTTTATACATGACGTGAAGTGACCAGCCACAGCCTGGGGTGCGGGCCTTCCTGCCTTCTTTCAGAAAAGGCAAGTGAGCTGCTTCCCATCTGTGATTCGTCACAAATAACCAAGGCTGCCCAAAGCCAGTTGGGGCTCGGCACCATAGAAGTGGCCTGAGGAGTCCTTTCCTGATCCAAGGGGCTTCCTGTCACCTTCTATGATGGAGCAGGTCCCAAGCACCTCAAGGGCCCCCCAGCACAGGTGTCTTAATCCAGTAGTCTATATTGTCAGGCTCCATTTCGAGCCACAGAAAATCGAAGTCACTTGGGAGTCTAGGTCATCCCCTTTGTCTGACAGGGCAAATGCAGAAGTGGAGGGTCTCTGGGGTCCAAAGGTCCTGGGGTTGCCCCCTAACTCTGCTGCTTCCCCGGCTAAGGGCCCACACTTAGGGCCTTTCACCTTGGCCTTGGCTTCCTCTGCAATGGGGCAGGGGCTGTGGCCTGCATGGGATAGGGCACAAGGGATGTTGCTGGAATCAGCAGGTGCCACCTCAGAGTGAAGCATTTGACCAGCTGTTAACAGTGAGCCTCGTGTCCAGTAAGAATCACAGTGGCAACAGTGATGAGAGTACTGATTAACGATGACAGCAGCGATGATGGGACACAGAAAAAGCTCCTGGACCTGAGATCCTGTCCTCTGAACTCCTCTGAAGACCTCATTTAATATTCTGCTTTGTACATACAGACTCAGAGTGAGCTGCTCTCTGGGGCTGTAATTCTACACTATCACTACCGGCTCTCCCGTCCCGCCACTCCAGACTCTGTTTCACTGCATTTGGAGGCCAGTTCTCCTCTTCTCCCCCCAGATCACAGTACAAACGGAGTTGAGTTTCCCCCAGCCATAAAAGCAAAAATGTCCGAATGCAGCTGGGGAGGCTGCAGTGAAGAGATGCTCTGACTTGGTGAGTCCCAGGCTGCCCCCTCCAAATTTCTGGAAAGGTCAAGGTCCCCAAGGACGATAATGTTAAAATGCAGTTTATAGAGGCAGGAAGGATGCACTTGCCAAGGAGAGGGTCAGGAACAAAATCAGAACGAAGGATGAGCGGGTCCCTCGCTCCCTGGTACTTAGAGATGCAAGGTAAGTAGCAAATGACCTCATTAGGAGCACGTGAGTAAATGTTCAGGCTATTTGAGATCCTATACCCAAAGAAATCAATAACAACAGGTCACAAGTGTATTAACCGACTCTTTAGATGCTATGAGTTGCCCCCCAGTAACTCAGTATTGAAATCCAAGGACAAAAAGAAAGATCAAAAGCCACCCTCTCTCCACAACCCAACCAGGCAGAAGGTGCTGCAGAAAACAGGTGCCCGTGGCCCTGGGCGCATGGGTGTAAGCCGCGCTCCTTCACCAAGGCCCCCCTGACCAGGCACCGAGGGCCACAGTCACCCTCTGCTCCAGACCGTGTCCTGGCTACGGAGTTCATCCCTGGGTCCCAGCAAGCTCTGATGCCCACACACCCCTGGGACATTTACTCAAGCTGGCTGGCTGGCTCCTCTGCTGCTTCCACAATGACCCCCAGCACTTAATGTATGTCCACGTGCCACCTTGGTCTGGGGAAATTGGCATGCGAGGGCCCCATCCCGCCAATCCTGCCAGGCTGGAGCAGCAGTGCCTGACCTGGAGCAGCAGGCACTGACGTGCTTGGGGCACAGGGCCTGTAATACAGGCCTCCCTGTGTACCTGGCAGTGGCTGCAGTTGGAGGCCTTGGTCCCCCAAGGAGACCATGGGGGCGCACGGCTGTGCGCTCACCTCTGCCCCAGTCCTGCTCCATCAGCAATGAAAGTCAGGGGCAGCCCCTTGTGACTATCTGGATTCGGGACAGATGCAGAGTCCCAGAAGGACAGTCATTCACCTACCCAGGCCACATGACACCCCCGGGCACCCACGTTGGGAAGTAGATTAAATCCAGGGGCCTCCAACTGCACCCCACCCACAGGCCTCTCAAAGTCTGGGGTTTTTCTGACAGCAGCATCTGCAGCCGGCAATGGTCTATGGGGGACCACCTCCCCACACGTGAAGGCCCGGGCTGAGCCCGAGGGGCGCTTAGATCAGACCTCCCAGAGCTGTCCTCCCACTGGGAAGCTCAGCAGCCACAACCCAGGTACAGAGGCCTCCAGCTGCCGAGTCAGGGCACCGCCCAGGCACCTCCCCTTCAGGGAGGTCTGAGGTACACACTTCCCATCTGCTCTCTGCAAACGTGGGCACTGCCGAGGTGGCTGGGAGCCGGGCGGTGGCATCCCACAACACACAGCCAGGCTATGGCAGCGAGAGGAAGGGGATGCCGGAACGGAGGGGTGACGGAAGCCCTGACCTGCACAGAGAGGAGCCGGCTGCTACTGACCTCGTCTGCATACTGGACGTCATCCACAGCATACTTCTCCTTGAAGTACTCCTTGGAGTGGATCCTCAAAGGGAAGCACAAAGAACACCAGGGTCAGGGTTTGGCCACACTCGGCACGGGCTGCCTTCCCGCTCTCAAGCCCAGACCATAAAGCCCCAGGGCCCATTCCCGCCCCGACACAGAGCAGGCACAGACTCGGATGACAAGGGGCACTGGGCCACAGATTTAATGCTGAACCGTCTGCCTCTCCTGACCTCCCCAGCTGACCTCCACTCGTCCTTGGAGCCCGTGACCCTGGCCACCCGCAGCAAGCATCTGCAGACCAAACTTCACCCTCCACCACCAGCAAGAGCCCACCAGGCAGCCAGCCAGTATACCCTTTGGGGCATGAAATAAGCTGCCTCCCAGGAGCTGCCCCCCATGGAGCCTCTTTAAAGGAAAGTTTTAAAATTAACATTTTAAAGAAGTCAATATCAGTATTACTCATTGTGATGAGAACATTCAAGCTTACTCATCATCTCTGAAAAATCAGCCATGAGAAGACAGACAAAGGAAGGAGGAGGTTGGGCCATCTCCCGGAGGGCTCCCAGTCATGGTCATGGTCACAGTCAATGGTCCAGCCAGCACCCCCCCATCGCCCCGCCTCCCGGCAGGTGGGTGAGTTGATGTCACTGCTGGTGACAGAACTCACATGAAGTGGAGCACTAGCCACACGAGGGGAGGGTGTCACAAGCCAAGTCTATTGACGCACACACGCCATCCTGCGCCATCCCACGCCTGGGCACCACATCAGCACAGGGGATATACCCCCCAGCCTGCCTGTGATCACATGGTATTCTAGTCATCGAGTGTTAGATCTGAAAGCGGCCTCGGGAGAAAACAGCAGATGGTTTTCAGACTGTGCTTCCTGGACTCGCAAGGGTGAGCAGATGACAGGGGGGTGAGGGTGCCAAGGGCAGCGTGCCTGGGGACGCCCAGAGGGGGCAGGGGAGGGAGCACACTTCCAGACTTGGAGATGACCACCTCCAAGAGCAAGCTCCATGTGCCTTTAAGAAAGACATCAGTGACCAGGGTCACTGCCCGGGAAATAGAAGCCCACTACCCTCCCTGAGCCCTGCACGGCTTCCCTCTCCACTCAAGCATGCGCCAGACAGATCATGGCCAGGAAGCAGAGATCATGGACCTGGGGGGCAGATGGGTGGGCCTCAGGGATCAGCAAGGAGCTCACAGCCACACACGGCGAGCAGGGCTGAAGAGATGACAGTCTCACTGCAGCGAGCTGCTCGGTGCCCCAGAACGCTCTTTGCTTTATCTCTCTTTTGGCTTCTCTGAAGTAGGCACTGGGTGTCAAGCTCTTGCTGTTAATTAAATTTGCACAATCCAGTCACATCAGCTTCCACGCCTGAGTCAGGACTCAAACGTCAAATGGCCAAAGTCTGGCACCACCAGCAGTACCACCTGAAGGAGCTACGGGGCAGGAAGAGATGACAGGCACCTGGATGTGGGAGGCCCCGGTTCTCCGCTTACGGCAGACAGCTCACTGACCCTCGGCTACTAAGCGGTGACACCCTCAGCCATGCGCAAAAGCACAGGCCAGAAGGGAGGGGTGGGGCCATCAGTGTCATCACCACGTCCACCCTCGACCGCACCAGCTTCGGTCTCAGCTCCAGGACGGATGCCCTGCATCCTCGGCAGGTCCCCAGTCCACCTCTGGTCCCCAGCCACTTCATCGCTTGCAGCGGTGGCAGGCACCCAACGCCAACTGCCAGCAGATTTGGGAAGTGCAAAGGACCTGCTTTCAGGGGATGCTCCCTACAGGTGGGCATCTCAGCCATTACCCCAGGGAATGTGTGCCTGCCTGCCTGCCTGCCTGCCTGCCCTGCCTGAGAGTCTCGGTGGTCAGGCTTCAGCACAGACCTAGACTGGAGACCTGAGAACATCTCCACACACTCAGCCTGAGGTCAAGGTCTTCGCGATACGGAACCAGGGGAGATGGGAGGAGGAGGCGTAATGGCGAGGCAAACAAGAGGTAGCTGTGACCTGTGGGTGGCCCCAGGGCTGTGCGCTCACCTGTCCACCCCTCGCCTACCAGCCATAAGCCGCTCCACTCGCCACAGGGGCCGAGGAGCAGCCAGGGCCAGCCAGCCCACACGAGAGCCTGCTGCCGCCACCCTGATTATCCGGGAGGAAGGCAGGGCAGGAGTCAGTCCCACCACGTGCCCCTTGCCCTCCTCAAAGAAGTCGAATGACACAGTCCTGAGCACCCACTGGGCCTCAAGGGTCAAAACCACTGACTAGCCACAGGCCTGGTTCGTAATAGGAACGATCACCTCACAGATACAATGTGAAAAACATCTTTTCTGGCACTTCGCCTGCCTTTCTTTCCTAAAGGGCACAGGTAATTAAGTTTGAATACTACTTGTTTTTCATGTTTTGAGGCTAATTATAGTAAAAATAATTTAAATGTCACCCTAAGGGAGACGTGTGCCAGGCCACCGCATCAAGCCAGCCACTAGAGACTCAGCCGTGATGACTTGGTGGGGTCGACCAGGGAAGGAGCGGCTGCTCCAAGAGCCCCGCTGGACAGGCAAGAGAGGTCAGTGGGCAGCTACAGGACCCGCTGGGGGCCAGGCTGGCGGCAGCCACACGGAGGGCCTGCACTCTGCCCTGTCTGGGGTTCGGGGTCCAGCGGGGCAGCTCATGCCAGATCCCATCACATGGCAGATCCAGAAAAAACCACTGGACCAGGGGAGAGTGGGTCAGCAGAGAAGCTGACCTCACCCTAGAAACTGTCCCTTCAAAGGGAAGGGACGGCTTTGGCAGGAGAGAAGAGAGAGCGCCCCACTCAAAGCGGTTTGTGACTTCACCACCAGCAGCCGGGGCCAGCATGAGTTAGAGGTGGCCTTTCCCAGAACTCAAGGTCAGGGTTGAGTACCAGGGTACCCACGCCCCGTGCAGGGCCTCCTGTGGGACGGAGACATTAAGTGAATGCCTGTGGTGTAGACACAATGGAACCCTTCAGAATATGAAATTTCCAAGCACAGGTCTTGCCAGCTAGCTGCCCACCTGTGTGCGGTTAATGAATAAATAACAGGACCAAATTACAGCAGTCACCATCAATTTTAGCGGCCAGAGTCTGCCTTCAGCTACACGCAACGCCGCTGCCTCTCATCCTGCTCACAGCACAGCGCTGGCACTCGCTCCCAACGTGGGTCGGCAACCACTGCAACATTCCAGTGGCTCGTCAGAGAACAGGTCTCTCCAAAGCAGTGCAGGTTCCTGATCCTGGGGATCACAGCCGTGAGGCGGTGCTGGGCATCGGGGGAGCCAGGGCTCCGGAGGTGATCAAAAGGAGGCCCGTGATCAGCAGAGCCAGAGCCCCGGGAAAGGTGCCCAAGGGTTCTGGCAAACGCTTAGCCAGGCCTCGGGCTGCCTGAGATCAGGCTCCCCCACCCCGGACGGCCTGGGGTAAGAGCCAAAGGGGCTCCCTCAGCCTCCTCGGGAAGGCCTGCACCTCCGTCAGTGCCCCTCCCTGAAGACAGAGGGAGGGACAGGGTGAGGCCACCAGGTGGGCTGAGGCGGCCTCAGTCCTCCTGACCCAGGTGTGTGTACAGGGTGCGGAACGGTAGCTGTGAGAAACCGCTCACAACATACACAACCCGCAATATGCACACATACCACATCACACCCTACCACACGCCCCCGCACACCCCATCCCACACGTGCACATACACACCACATACCGCATACACCCAAACCACACCCACCCACAACCACTCCCCTGGCACCCACACACACATCACAGCACATGCACATCAGCTCCCATGCCAGAAAGAGCAGGGCTCAGGCCCTGAGGCCCTGAGCCCGGGGGTAAACTCCCCCTCACCACTCGTGGGCAGGGCCCTCAGTAGGATAAGCACCCTCCTCCCTGCAAACCCCACACCAGCCCACTGTCTCCCATACCAAGCCACAGTCTCAGCCAGGAGACAACAGGAGCAGAACACGGTCAAGCTGCAAAGGTTCTAGTAGGGCCCCCCAGACTCCGCAGGCCCAAAGTCACTCACCCTCTCTGGGCGCTGAGGCTGCCTGGTATTGAGTTACGGAGACAATTTTAGAGGACCCCAGACAGCCCGGCAGCCAAAGCTGCCATCAGCTAAGCCTGATTCTGACAAGACATGATGGGAAACACTCTCACGTCCAAAGGCCCCGGACTTTTGTCAGCAAAGATTCCAAATGAAAACAAATGAGAAGCTACCCTACCCCTGTACCCAAAAAGGCCCGAGGTGAGGAACAGGCCGGGCAGCAGGCAGACCCTTCGGCGTCTGCTGCCCTGACAACGGGACAGGCCCTCTGTGCAGGAAGTGGCAGATCCGCAGATGGGGGTGTTGTTTCCCTGGACGACTGTGGATTGCAGGATCTGCCAGATGGATTTTCAAAAGCCATCAGAGACTGAAAAGGAAGCTGAGGAGCTGAAGGTCAAATGTTCAGGCTGGTGGGTTTTGATTGCAAAGGCCAGGTAATCCCACAGCCTCGCTCCTGAGCCCTATTGATTATGAGTGCCTGGAAATAGCCACATGCAATCAGATCCGGCCATTCCCCAGCTCCAGCCCCAAACAACCAACTCATTTACCACTGCCCCACTATAACTGAGTCTTCTCTCCCAAAGGCTGGGGACATGGGGACCGGGAAAGGGGCACGCCAGAACAGAGGAAGGGAAAGGCCTGCCCAGGTGGCCACAGTGGGGAGCCAGGTCTGTAGGAAACCAGGGTCTAGCTCTCTGCTGTGGAGCCAGAAGGCCCCTGGGGACCAACCTGCTCATTCCGGCCCACCCAGCATGGAGCCTTTCCAACTGGGAGACCCACACTGCAGACCCATTTCTATACTCAAAGGCCGCACAAGCAGCTGTGTCTGCACCAGACAATCAGCTGGCTTGGCAAAGCAGGGACAGACTGAAGGAGAACTTTTAACAGTGGTCCTGAAAGTCAGCCATGACCAAAGCACAGAATATTATTCCTGTATTATTGAAGATTATGCTTCAGAATAGCCAACTGCTAACAGCTGTTCCCTGACCAATCAGGTCCTGGGTTTTAAACCCTCCAGTCAAGTGCCATGTGGCTCCCCAGATGGTGGCTGTGGGGAAACATAGTGAGATTTGCTCAGATTTTTCCACTGGATGGTAGAGTCCCTAAGGCAGGGACAGGCCTTTCCTCCCACTGCCCCAAAAGACGTCCACCCTCTAGGACAGGCACTCCCCAATTTCACACAAGAGTCAGCCCTACGTAAAAAGCAAGCAGACAGAAGAGAAAATGCACTCAGAGGCTCCCTACATTTCCAGACAGAAACTCCAGTGAGGCCCTGCTCACAACCTCCCCTAGCCCCCCCCACCCAGGCCCACATCTCCGACTGCAGGACCGGCACTCCTGGAGCCAGTAGGGAGCCACAGGGAGGATCACAGCCAGCCAGCTCACAACCCCGGGTGCTGCAGAGGGGCCCTGGCTCTTTGTGGGGTATGCCACTGGCAGCTAAGTGACCGCCTAGAGTGCAGGAAGGGTCTGGAAGGAATCCTCTTACCAAGACCAGACCTACACTCTCACCAGGAACCTTCTCACCACAGCTGAACCAGTCACCAGGGTTTTGTAGCAAACCATACTGACACTCTTCACTTTCACGGACCCTGAAGGTCTGGGCTTGCGACAGAGCCCAGAGTGGACAGCTTATCTCTGCTCCACAAGGTCTGGGACCTCAGCAGCAGGACCCAAGGTCTGGGACTTGGGAGTCACCTGTTCTGATGGGTGGTCTGGCTGTCAGCTGGGCCTCCGCTCCTCTCCATGAGGTCCCTCCTACATGGGCCCCCTCACGGCATGGCAGCCGGGTTCAAGGGCCAGTGTTCCTGAGCAGAACCACAGTGCACTTTATCGTCTGTCTACAAGATGACCCTGCCACACTCACACATCGAGGCAGTCACCAGGTCCTGATCCGAGTCAAGCAGGAGGGGACAGATTCCACCTCTGCATAGGGAATGGCCACAAATATTGCTGTGGTCATTTTTGGACATTACAAGCTGCCTGTCCCTGCCATCTACCACCTCACTTCAGTGTCACAAACATAACCGTCCCCACAGTGACCATCACTCTGACGACTGGTGGTCAGCCTTGACCATCACTCAGCCCTGGTGGTGCCTCACGGACAGTACTGTCACTGTTCCCCAGATAAGGAATCAGAGGCCCCAACAGTGGCGAGACCTGCTCCACAAAGGGGCCGTGCTGAGCCGTCCGGCAAGCTTCCAGCAAGACGGGCCCACAGGACCTGCACAGGCCACACCACCACACTGCTGTTTCCTTTCAAAGCAGGGCAGTTGTACGGATTCAACCAGGAATTTGATGAAGACTGACTATAAAGGCTACAACAAGATGGAGAGGTGGAACCCACCCTCCCAGGAGTACCCATGTCTCCAGGCCAGATATGCTGATCTAACAGGAGGAGGCGTCCAGGAAGAATGGACTGAGGAAGGCCTGCCCCAGGCCAAACCCGAGGCCAGTTTCTCTGCAGGTACAAGACACCGAGGCAAGGCAGGCAGGGAGGTCCAGAGGACAGAACAGACATCTGCCTCTGTACTCCCCCACACACCCCCACCCAGGCCTGGGCAGTGTAGAGCCTCTGGGGGCTCTCACTGGGCCTGGCTCACCTTGACCAAGGTGCCGCCCCACCCCTCTGGGAAGAAGACAGTACAACGTTCCGTGTCCACCCTGACCCGGGTATGGAGGCCAGTGGGAACCTGCTCGTTACAGCAGGGACACATTTACGCCATCTGCCCTGAGGTCTCTGAGAGGGCCAGAACCTACGTGGCTGTTCAGTCACGCACTCCAGAGGCCAAGTGGATCAGGCATGACCACTTCCCACCCCCCTCCCCCAGAGGCAAGCAGGAGAATGTCCTCCAGGGAAGCACAGCCCACTTCTCTTCTGCCGTGAGTGCTGCCTAAAGCTGTCTTTATGGCAAAGCTGAAGGCCTGGGGCCAGGAAGCCCCAAAGGAGAAACATTACCAACCTGTGAGCCTGGATCCCTTGCCCCAAGATGACAGAAGAGGGATCTCTCAGGCCAACCAAAGAAGCTATGGAGTCTGCACTGAAGGGCCGGTGGGGAAGGGTGCTGCATGAGGCACAGGAGGCCCTGTCCTGGGGTCTGCACAGAGCAGCTCCCTGTAGCAGCCACAGGCCCGCCAGCCCACCTGGTAATGAGAGATCGAGGACACTAGGCAGCGAGGGCTGCAATTCAGACGTTTGCCCAGAATGACCACCCTCCAGGCAGGAACGACATGCTGAAGGTGATGAGCATTTTCCGGGATCCCCTGAGCACCTCAAGCACCCACGGTGAAGTACAGCGTCTGACTCAGCACCTCTGTGCAGGCAGGATGGCTCCCAAGGTGGGTGGA
Source organism: Neofelis nebulosa (assembly GCF_028018385.1). Classification (NCBI taxonomy): domain Eukaryota; kingdom Metazoa; phylum Chordata; class Mammalia; order Carnivora; family Felidae; genus Neofelis; species Neofelis nebulosa. The sequence continues at coordinate 19,972,159 of NC_080798.1, read as the reverse complement.
CATGGCCAAGGGCCCTGGAGCTGGTAGAGGCCATGGATGATGGGGAGGAGGCCTCTGAGCACAGCCCAGCCCTGGTCCCACACTCTTCACACAGCACAAGCCTAGAGCCACTGACCTGTCTCATGGGTGAGCCAACTGAGGCAGGGCCTCCATCTGAGCCAGAGATGGGCACACGACAGGCATCCCGCAATGCCACATTAGCGATGGGCCTCAGAGAATGGTCCCAGGCTGCCCTCTCTGACCCGAGCCAACCCCCATGACACCCAAGGTGGGGCCGCCTCCCACTGATGCCATGCGGGAGTGATGGTTCACTGGGGCCACAGCCTCTGACATTTTAACAAAGCTGAGAATCCAGAATTTCAAGATTAATAAATAGTACCTCCAAACAAACATGACCACAGTCTGTGGCTCTGACACCCCTTCCCAACCAAGGCCACAGGCTCTGGCCCTGAGCAGTCAATGGGCCTGACCACTGAACCCCGCCCCCCATCCCCGGCTACTCTTTCCCTCCTTGTCACCACAGGCCAGACCCTTCCCCCTGCCCCAACCCCAGCGGTGGTCAGCAGGCCCGACTGCTCCTTACTTTCCCATCCAGGTGGCATAGCTGGCAGGAAGCCTGGGCACAAATAGGGTTGACTTCCCGGTGCCGACATCAATTGTGCCGTAGCAGCCTGGATCCGTGACGCCAAACGCCCAGTGAAAGAAGGACTCCTGCGGTGAGAACAAGGACCCTGGTTACCCGGTCAGCAGGACAAAAACATGAGGCACAGGGAGAGGTGTGAGGTGTCGGAGTGAGCACCGAGCACCCTGGAAAGTCAGCTCAGGGCCCCCCAGCCCCATACAGTTGTCCATCTATCCACTCTGTACCCTGACAGCTGTGGGCTGTCTCCCACTTCCGGGATTTGGCATGGGGCAGCCCGGCTGGCTCCTCCCACCCTGCTTTCAGCTTTCTCTGATGATGCACATTTCATGACATGCCCCAGCCCCACCTGCACCCCTCCCTGGCAACACCCTCATGCCCCCCCGCAGGGCACCCTAGGGCACGCCAGGACACGGGTGCCCATGAGCACCACGGGTCCGGCTCAGCCCTGCCCGTGCCTCTCTGCTGCCCCCATGCCCGAAGGTGGGCAAGATGCCACTCTGACTTAGACACCGAGGCCAGACATCTGCACGGAAAGGAGTCCTCCATTTAGGACTTCTTACTTCCTTCTCCCACCCCCGGGGCAGCTGATGACTTCAGTGTTTAGCAATAAACATTGAGCTAAAATAATGTTCGAAAGGTATGAAGTGGAGGAGGATCTCTGCTAAAATTAACCTTGCATAACAGCAGTCAGGGAGCCAAAGGCTGAATTTAGGAGATCGATTTTTAAACCACAAAATACGTAAACCTCAGGAAGCATCAAGACTAGGCAGAAAAGCCTTACTGAGACCTCCACGTCTCTAGCAACCAGGGGACTGCAGGCTTGCAGCTGCAAGAACAATGTGGCATGGGGAAACGTGCAGCGGGAGCCACTTGCGGCATAAAAACACCACAATGGCTCTCAGCAGCCGACAGCCCATCTGTGTCCTGTGCAGGGGACACAGCCCAGCTGGGGAGGCCACCACTTGCCGTGCCTCCACACGCAGGTCCCCTTCACATTTCCCTGACTCCTCCTGGCCTGGATGCTGGACAGCCATGTCCCCAGGGAGGTTCCGGAGTTCCCAGGGTGCCAGGCCCCAGATCTGCAAGTGGCAGGGAGGAGAAGAGAGCCCTATACTTGGAGTCCAGAGATGCGACTCTAATTAGTCCCAGCTCCCCCTCTGGCAAGTCATTTCCTCTCGGAGCCTCGGTTGCATCATCTATAGAGTGAGTGCGATGTTAAGATCGATGAGTGGGGCTGGCTCAGGGCGTCTCCGGCTTTCCGGGTGAGCCTCTCTGCTCAGTGCCTTTGCTCCTGTTCCTGGGAACTGAGTGATGCCAGCGATTCCCAGCCAAGGCCGCCACATCCAGACTGCAGCTAAGCTACCCCTACTACCCTCCCCCGCACAGGGTTCCAGATCCTTAAGGAGTCCCTAGTCTACTTCCCAGGTCTGGGAACTGAAGCCCGGTGAGGGTCAGTGAGTCAGCAATGGCCAAACCATGATGAATGTCTGGGCCTCCTACTCCTGCTCAGCACCCTGTTCACACGCCCCCTCCCGGACGTCTGCAGCCCCCTGCAGCCCCCGTCTTCCCTAGCACTGAAGAATCTGGCCCCAGGAAGTCAGACCTCCCCATCTGCACCTCTGCCCAGCCCACCCTCTTACCACCCACTCCTGTGGACACTACCCTCCTCCCCAGCCTGGAACACCCACACCCAACTGCACTTGTCAGAATTCACCCTGGCCTTCAAGGGCCCACACCGAATGCTGCCTCTTCCGTGAGGCCTTCTTGCCTACTTGCTCCCCCAAGGATGTCATCGTTCTGTATTCTGACCTAAGAGCTGAGACTGGCTGGCATCAGCTCTGCCTTCAGCCACAGCTAGTAGGGATCTGCCCCTCCAGACTATTGGGTATGGGCTCCCTGGGTGCCCACGCCTCGACCAGAGGGGAGCCTCTGCAGGGTCCCCTTGGGGGTAAAGCTGCCCAGGGCCTACCAGGCCCGATGGTGGAGGAGGGCGGGCAGCCCACAGAAGGCTGGGTGCACGCTTACAGGGCGGGCTCACCTGGCGGAAGAGGACCCCGGTGTCGGTGCAGTAGCGCTGTGTCTCCTCCCCGCCCTGCAGCAGCACCACAGAGCCCGCCTGCACAGCCGGGTTCTTCCGCAGCCGCTCACACAGGCGCCGCCTGTTCAGGGCAAAGAGTGCCAACGGCACCTTCAAGGTTTCATTCCCCAGCCAAAACGAAGGTCTGCAAGACACGAACACACATTGCCACATAGGCTCTGTTAGCGCCACCAAGCACATCCGCCACCCGTGGCCTCAGGTGACTGGAGGGCCGAGCCTGCTGTGGGATCCCCATTAGCGTGGGGCAAGCTGGTCTAACCTCAATCTGCCTGACCTAGAGACAGCCCCTCGCTGGGCTGCCGAAGACCACAGGGCCCCCTCGGCCGCACCCTCCCCTGCTGTCCCCGAGCGCCGGGCCCTGAGAGCAGATGAGGGAAAACTGCATCTGTTTAACCAGCTGGCAGGTGAGGCCCATGGAGGGAAGCCTACAATGGCTTGGAGACGCACTCGACTTCTGCCCTCAAGGATCCTACTATCCATGCAAGAATGAGCTGTAATCTGGCCCAGACAACACTGGATCCCTGCCCAGTGCCTTCATAATGCTGTCTTCTCAAGTCACAGACCCAGCATCCTGGGCCGGGACACCCACCTGGCCCCAGCACACACACACACAGGACACCCAGTACCAGGGCCTGAAGTGAGTCTGTGCCGAGGGGATCATGGTCAGATGGACTGGGCAGTGGCAGCCCTCAGGGTGCTCTCCTGAAGGACCCACATCACAGGAGAGCAGGTGGATGTCTCTCCCCACCCCCACCCCAATCCCCTCTACACTGAGAAAACAGCTCACCCTCCCAGCACCCACCCCCCCAAAGCCCACCTGCCTCCAGACCCTGCATCCCATGTCTATTCCCCGGTTGCTCCAGCATCAAGTTTTCCCTCTCAGGATCGCTCTTTGTAACCAGTGTACAGGAACCTCACCCTTGTAAAAAATAAATAAGTAAAAACACTTAGTTCCCTTGACCGCAACGCCCCTCCAGCAGTTGATGTCTCTGTCCCCTTTGCAGGAAATATCCTCTGCAGTCACTCAAGTCCACTGTTCTACTGCCCATGCTCTCCTCGATCCCCTCCCTGGCCTTGGCCAGGTCACAGTGACTCCTGCTCCTGAACCTGCACCCAAAATCCTTATGTGGCTTCCCAGTCCTCGCCTAGCTTCTGGGTTCCTAGGCACCTGGGGGCCACTCTTTCCACAGCCCCTCCCAACCAGGCTCAGGCTCGCTCCCCCCTCAGCGCCACCTCCAGCTGGAGGAACCCCTCTCCTGCCTGGACAACCACAGGGAACTCTCCAGGCTCTCTCAGTCCCAGCTTCCCCCACCCAGAGGGACACTTTACAATGCAAATCGGAGCAGGCCCTCCCCTGCCCACCCACTCTGCTACCCAGTGCACTTGGCCCAGAGCTACCAGGCACTGAGGGGATGCAGCCCCACTCTGCCTGCACTGGCACTCCAGTTCTTCCCCAAACGACAAGAACACTCCCCAGGGGCCTGGATGGCTCCCGTTCTCACTGTATCCGGGCCTCTGCAGAAGCGGCCACACTTTCCAGAAGCTTTCCAATACTCTGTCCAAGACTTATCCCCTACTCTCCTCACTCCTCTCTAGAGCACAGGGCACTGCCTGACATCATTTATTTACTTGCTCATGGTCTCCCCAGGTAAAACGTAAGCTCTAGGAGGGCAGGAACCTCACCTTCTTTCCGAAAGAATGACCAAATGGAGGACAGGGGACGGAAGACAGAGGTAACATCCTAGCAAGTGTGCCGGGGGCTAGGAAGGCTGCCGGGCCAGGCCCAGGGGGCGGCAGGGGAGTCAGGCAAGTGCATGTGGTGTGTGCCCCAGGGAAGGGGGCAGCAGATGAGCACGCAGGCCCAAGAGGGCAGAAACAGCCCAGAGCTGGTTGAGAAAGAAGGCTCTGCCAGGGAACACAATGAGAGCCAGGCACCGCACTCACCTGGCCATGGCCCCTCAGAGACGGGGACACATGAGCAGGTGACACCCCCATGCACATCATGGCTTAAAAGCCACCGCATTCTGGTCTTCCCCGGCTTTCCTCTTTACACGTATAGCTCTCTCCTCTCTCCCCCCGCTTAGCACCCTCCAGATCCACTTTCCCTGCTCCGCCCAGGTCCCCCTAGCACTTCAGTAAGGTTCCAGGTGGATTCAGCCGCTGGGAGGCAGGGCAGGAGACTAAAGGGTGGAGGGAGGACACAGAATCCATTCCCTCCTCTCCCTGGTGAAGCTGGAACCTGATGGCTGGTGGTCCCGCCCCGCAGGACCACAGCTTGGCTTCCCTGGCTCCTGACCAGCTTCCCTCCTCTTCTCTCCCAGGTCCCCTTAACCTGCCCACAGCTCTGTAAACTGACCCCTGCATGAAACTCTCTTCATCACCCCTTTGAGTGAGGCCCTGCCAGGTCCCTGGCTGAAATGACACATCTACCTTCTTTTTTTTTTTTTTTTAATTTTTTAATGTGTATTTATTTTTGAGAGAGAGAGAGAGAGAGAGAGTGTGTGTGTGTGTGTGTGAGAGAGAGAGAGAGAGAGAGAGCAGGGGAGAGGCAGAGAGAGAGAGAGAGAGAAAGAATCCGAAGCAGGCTCCAGGCTCTGAGCTGTCAGCACAGAGCCCAACGTGGGGATTGAACCTGTGAACCACGAGATCATGACCTGAGCCGAAATCAGGTGCTTAACCGACTGAGCCACCCAGGTGCCCCAACACATCCACCTTCTGACACATAGGCAATCTGTATGTACTGGTGCTCACTGGGGGGGTCCACCTCCATGCACAAGAAAGTAATCCCATGGAGACAGATCTGGGCCTGCTCTGGTCACTACCGCCCCAGTGCCTAGCACTCCGCTTGGCACACAGCAAGTACTCAATAAATATCTGCTGAGTAAACAACGGTCACAATGTGGGGCCACCCACACAGCTGTGCAGATCAGAAGTTGCCACGTCGGCTCCAGTGGGGCAGGAAGCAGGACCCTTGGGCCCACCCTGGCCCAGAAAGGGAGGAAGGGTCACGCACACCCCACACGCGTTGACAGGGCTAGAGCTCCCCACCCCAGTCCCTGGGCCTCGCCCTTACAGAAGGGTTGTACAGAGGCCAGGACTTCCTCTGAGCTGGGCTGCTTTTCTGCTGTGCTCAGCCACAAGGATCAAAGGGCAGAGGTGACAGCTCGTGAACATGCCTGCATCCCAGCTGGCCATGCAGTCAGGAACCGAAAGTGCAGCCACCAGCACCCGCACGGCCCCCCACACTCTTTCCCCTCACTCAGCAAATCCCAGGGAGGGGATGGCACAGGGAAGAACCTCATCTCTGCAGACTCCCCAGTGGCCCAGCGGGAGCATCACTAAGACACTGCTGCAGGTGGCCTCAGCCAAAGTTGCCCGGATGCCCGAAGACTCCATAGCACAGCTGGCTGAAAATGCCCAGTTGCAGCCAGCACCCATCCCCTCGCCCGGCCCACCTCATCCCCCAACCCTCTCCCTGACCCTCTCTCCTTAAAAGCACCAGACACTAGCTCCACCTGGCCTGCCACCATGCCCCCACCAGGAAGGCTCTCAGAAGAAGAGCTGGGCTTCCTCTTGTCCAGAACCTTCTGAGAGGCCTACATGTTTCAGAGCATCTGGACTGGGACCTTCTGGCCCAAGGGCCAAGCAGCCCAGAACAAGACAGGTAACTTGCTAAGAATCCTGTCTAGGAGCGTCAGCTGTTATTGTGAAGAAAACATGCAATACTCCCTAAGTCTCCATGGGGCTCAGGCCGAACGGAGAAGGGCAGCCCAGACTAGCCCAGGAGCTGCGGTCACTCGTTACTGCAGGGCACGCCCAGAATCAAGGTTTCTAGAGACGCGCCCTCTGATTTCTCCTGATGTAAACCAACCCTCTCCCCCCATCCCCAACAGAACATGGGGCCCAGAGCCAGTGCAGGTGACTTCCCGCAAGCTCAGCAAAAGCAGCACCAATAAAACGCCTCCACCTGGTTTCCACTGGCGCTTTCACGGTTCCCCAGAATTGAAAAGGCAAAAGCCAGGTCATCCCCAAGTGCCAGTGTAAATAAGCCAGCAGAGGCTGGCACACCAGCTCTGGGGCACCGGAGAGACCCAGAGAACAAACTCCGGTCCCCACAGGCCAGCCCACCCCTACCAACCGCCAGGGCCCAGGAAGCAGCCAGTGACCAGGAGTGGGGCCAGCCTCGGGGAGAGTGTGACGCTGTTGTCCCTCCAACCCATTCCTGTCCCCCAAACCATACTGAGCCACCCCTTCCTTTGCCTCAGTGGCCACCTGTGGGGTTCTCACCCACGGAGGATTCACCCATGAGGATTCACACACAGAACTTAGGGACTCCATCTTCTTGGGTGGGGAAAAAGTAGATCTTTCTTGCCTTTAACCTCTCATTCAACTGTACATTTTCTTCAGTTATTATTAATGTAAGGAACTAACCACAGCAGCATCAGCAGTGTATGAATCTGTCACCAGTAACAATCATATGTGTTTTCCTATCATATTACTGATGTCACGGGATCTCAAAATATCACTCTTGTTCATTGCTACTTCATAATTAGGGTGGTCATTAGGCCTGCTGTTTTTATGACTTAATGTGTGAATAAAGAAGCATATATTACTATGCAGTAAATTTATTAACATTTTGATAACTGTATTTCAATGTAATTAGTTTGCCTTGTAATTCTCTGTATTTTATTTTATGCATTTAAAAATTTTTTTTCATGTTTATTTATTTTTGAGAGACAGAGAAAGAGAGCAAGCGAGCATGAGCAGGGGTGGGGGGGAGGGGGGCAGAGAGACAGTGAGACACAGGATCTGAAGCAGGCTCCAGGCTCTAAGCTGTCAGCACAGAGCCCGACTTGGGGCTCGAAACCACAAGCTGTGGGATCATGGCCTGAGCCGAAGTAGGACACTTAACCGACTGAGCAACCCAGGAGCCCCTATATCATGCATTTCAAAACATGTTGAGAAGGGTGCACAGGCCTCACCAATGGGCATGGGGTCCACGGCACAGAAAAGGACAAGATCCCTGCACTAGAATGTAATGCCACTTCTAGATGGGGCCCACACTGCTAAGTTCCCAGCAAGAAAGACCAGCCATGGGCCTCTGCTTCCTCACCCTCAGCCTCCGGCTTGGGCTGGGCCCCAAGCCCACTGGCTGGCTGTCAGCAAGGGCAACCCACTCACCCTGGCTGGAGGGGCCTAGAGGCAGCTGACCAACACTCCCCCACCCTGCCTCCCTCTTTCCCGGGAAGGGTCAGTGGGGTCTAAGCATACACAGAGACCGACAGAGAGAGAGCTATGGAGTCAGGACCAGGCCTGGAAAAGAGCCAGAGGAGGGCAAAGGAGCACTCAAAGGCCAGCCTGCCTCCCACAGACCCACCCCTACCCACCCACCAGCGTTGGCCTGACACCTCTTCTCCAGGAGCAAAAGGTTCGTATCAGGGTGGGGACAGGCTTTGATCCAGAACCTGACTCCTCCAGTTACTTTCTCTCCCTAAAAATGCTGACTCCGGCATGACCTATGACCAACAGATACACACCGAGGGCAGCTCATCTGCTTTTCCTCACTGGCAAAGGCTCCCTGGGAAGCAGCTCCCTGGGAGCCACTCGGTTAAAGAAGTAAAGGTATCTCTTGGGGCGCCTGGGTAGCTCAGTTGGCTAAGTGTCCGACTTCGGCTCAGGTCAGGATCTGGCTGGCTGGGAGTTCGAGCCCCGCGTTGGGCTCTGTGCTGACAGTTCGGAGCCTGGAACCCGCTTCGGATTCTGTGTCCCCCTCTCTCTCCGCCCCACTCCTTCTTGTGCTCTGTCTCTCTCTGTCTTCCAAAAATGAATAAACGTTAAAAATTTTTTTTTAAGGTATTTCTTCATCTTACTTGGAATTCTGTCCCCACCCCCACCCCCCGCCACATTTCCTTTCCTCAATCACTGAGAGCCTCCTTGCAAAGCAGGACGGCACACTGGATTAATTTAAAGTTCCCCTTTTATTCATTAGGCATCACGTCACCCAGCACCAATCACAGGGTGGCCAAATGGCCCTGAAGGTACAAAATGACCTGATCCCTGGGATCCAAGGATGCCAGAAGAGGCATAAAGGGAAGCAACATCTCAACCACAACTGGCAGGTGTGCTGACACGGAAAAGCATCCTGCCAGTGGAGAAAACTGGGAATCTCTGGAGTTCTGAGCAGGAAGCTTGTATCAGAGGTCAGGAGGGAGGGCAGTCAGGAAAGGTTTCTAGGAGGAGGAATCATCATCTAAGCTGGGCCTGCACATATGTGAATAGTTACATCGGAGGCCAAGGGCACTCCAGGGCCAGCAGGTGAGTGGGCACAGCCAAGAAGAGAAAGGAAAAAGCCAGGTGAGAGAGGAGATGCAGGCAGCTCTGGCTGCAGCCAAGTCTCATCTCTGACCACGAAGGCTCAGGCATGGCTCAAAGAGGCGGCACCAAGTGCTATGGGATGAGGGGTCGAGCAGTGAGGGAGGGCTTCAGAGCAGATCCTCTGGGGGCTATCTCATCCATCTCATACATGACGTCCCTGCCCAAGCTGGTAGGACAGAGCGGGGTCAGCCCTGAAACACTCCCCAGGGGAGCTTTTTATTGCACCTGGTCTTCTAGTTGAATCTGAGATGCTAGTTTAGGGCTTCCGGTGCTCCCCAAATCACACGCAGCACACTCCAGTCCCTGAGACTCTCACAGCCTCCCCTGGCCCAGGCTCTGGAGGACCCTGCAGGCAACCAAATCCGACCCCCCGAGGAGCCCATGACCATGACTTGATGGCATAGTGCCCCATTACGTCTGACACCCTGATCTGTCCTGTGTGTGCAGATGGGCAGAATTTTGCTGGAAACACACTCAGAACCTACCCCCCCTTAAAGAAGCTGCTAGGGTTTGACCTCAGATTCAAAGTGTCCGGCAGGATAGTCCCATACCACGGCCTGGGATGGCTCCTGCCAAGGAGGCCCTGTCAAGCTCCAGAAGCTCCCTGCACTTCCAGTAGTGCACCTCTCCAAGAACCCTGTCATTTTGTGTCACCTCCCTCACCATCCAGCCCAGCCCCCCCCCCACCCCCGCCAAGGCCCAGAGGATCAGCTTTGCTGTAAGAGCCCTCCTTCCAGGATTCGGCCAGCTCCAGGCTCACGCCCATCCAAACAAGGAGTCTGGCTTCTCTGTACTTTCTCTGTACCTCTGGCTTGCTCTGAACCCAAATGCAGCCCCTGGAACTCGCTGTGGCCACCTAACTAGCCCAGATATAAAGACAACAGACCCACATCTGGACACTGGCCTACACTTGCTCACTCTGCTCCTTCAGACAGGGTCATAGGCTGGGTTCAAGGATCTGACCCTGGGTTTTTTAACACTCATCTGGGATTGTGCATGCACAGTTCTCTGCCTGAGGGGCACCCAGAGACTGGTACACACGTCATCCATTAAAGGTCGGCCCAGTACTGTCCCCAGAATACAGCAAGTGACCAATAAATGTTTGATTTGTATGTCCCAAGCTCTCTCAACCTTGGGGGCTACTTGAGGGGGCCATTTTCTGTTGCCATTCTCCCCGCCTTCCAAAAAGAGAAATGCAGTCAGTCCCCACTCTGATCTCAGTTCCTAGCAGGGCATTTGGGGCAGTGCCCCCTAGCTATGACTTCCTCTCCTAGCCCCCAGCACCACCGGGCCCATTTGCCCTACCCATTACTGGGCCTCCCCTTGAACTCACACACAGTCCAGGGTAGCAATCGTCTAAAGAGCACATATGATTAGATTAAACACTTGGATAGCTCCAGCCCCTCGGGACAAAGTCTGGAGAAGCCAACTGGGACACCACGCCCTCCAGCACAAGGATGCACCCCACTCTCCCCTGTCCCCAGCAGTCTTAACTCTCAACCTTTGTCACTCGCCCTTTGTTCAGATGTTCCCTCCTCTGGTACACTCCTCCCAACGCTGCAATGAACCCATCTGTCCACGCTTCCTCCCAGCAGGACCACTCACCCATTTTTTCCTGCAGAATTTAGGAAGCACCTACTGCATGCAAGGCACTTACTAGTGAGATCCAGGAGTGAACCAGCGAGAGGCCCTGACCTTCCTTTCAAATGAGAAGACGTGAAACAAGTAAAATAAATGTACTATATAGTTTATCAGGAGGTGATAAGGGCTGCAGAAGTAAGATAAGTGCTGAGGGAAAGCGCCTCCGAGGTGACGTTTGGGCCCCGAAGGAAGCGGGAAAGTGGCCCTCTCGGGAGGGAATTCCAAGCCCTTTTCAAACACCGCCTCCCCCCGGGAGCACTGCGTCCCGGACTCCGGGGCAACGCCGCCTTCCCATCTGAGGGTCGTGGCAGTGAACGCGCCTGCAGACGCGAGCCCCTGCCTCGGCCACACAGCCGGGCCGCCACGCGCGCGGGTGTGTCTGGACGCCAGGGTGATCCCGAGGACCACCCTGCAGCGGGCAGGGGAGCTCAGCTGCCCCTGACTCGGAGCGCGCAGCCAGCCCCCCGCGCGACGAAGTGCGCTGTCCACGGCCACGCAACTCAACCAGCGGGGCCGCCGCCCGGCGGCGGGGGCTATTGACCGGGAGACCCAGGCCCCCTCTCCGCGCCGCCTGCCAACGGCCAGGGACAGGAGCAGCACTCACCCGGTGGCCGCCGCCATGTTCGCTCGGCACCAGCGTCACGTGAAGTGAGGCATCAGCTGAGCCCGGCCAGGTCCCACCGCCGGGGGCAGGGCCGGGGCGGGGCCAGGGCGGGGCCGGGGCGGGGCCGGTTGTCCACGCCCCGCCCCCTCCAGCGTCTAGCTCCTGGAGACCCGGAGGAACTGAGCCTGCAAGAGAGGAGGATCCATCTACTCACCGGCAACCCGCTGTACTCGAGGGGCAGGGCCGGAGTAGGGGGCAGGGGTCTTTCCAGGGTAGGAGGGAGTGTCCCCAGGCCACGGATACCTTGATTCAACCCCCACCGGGCGTCTCAGCGCCCACCGGGGAAGGACACCCTGGGAGAGAGAGAGAGACCTTGACCCAATCTAGGGACAGGGAAGAGGTGATAACTGTAGCTTAAGAAGGGAGATGACCTGAGCAGAGGCCAGGACTACCGGAGTAACCAAAAAGTTCAGTGTCCAGGAGAGGGGATGTGGGAGTGAGAGGTAAGACCTCAGAGGTAAGCAAGGGTCAGATCCTGTAGGGCTTTGGAGACGGGGCTGGGAAGTTAGGTCTGGTAGGACCTTTTCAAGCTCCCTCAACTGCAGGATGGAGAAGGGCCCAGAGGCAGGGAAGCCAGTGAGGAGGGCTGGGGAGAAGTGGACACAAGGAGGGCACAGTTCAGGAGGGAGAATCTACCAGAAGGTATCTCCCTTTGCTCTGCTGGGCACTGCTGTTGGGTGCAGGGTCCCCCAAAGAGTTGGAGGAAGGGGTGCCAAGGAGGGAGATGGGAAGCAGATGTTCTAAGGGAGCAACCTAAGCTGCAGGTGTTCTGGAATAACAGTAATACTAACAACTACTACCAACAGGTACAGAGCACTTACTGTAACCCAATGCTTTGCAGAGTTAGCTCACTGAGTCCTCACAAGAGCTCTGCGTAGCAGTCTCTGTTCTTAATGCCTTTTAACAGATGAGGAAACTGAGGCCTGGAGAGGCAAGTAACTCACTTGAGCTCACGCAGGAGGCGAGTTTATGCAGCCACACCCCTGACTAGTTACCCATGCTGTCTCTGTCAAGGAAAGGGGCCCAGGGCTGGGGTGGGGTGCCCCCGGGATCCTGGGCCACATGAGGGTGTGCATATGTGTGAGGTCAGGAAGTAGAGCCCAGCACGGGCCCACGGGGATCCTGACCCGAGCCCCCAACTGTCTCAAAGCTGGAAGTAGCTTCTGGTTGAAAGACTTGGGTTTGGGGTGCCTCTTGTTTCTTTGACAAGGATGTGCGTCACCGTGGCCAGGCTGGGGGGCCCCAGAGGCTATGAGATGGAGAGCGAGAGAGAGCTACTATGTGTTCCCACAAAGCTGGGAAGAGAAGAGGGGGAAGAACCAAGCCAGACCATAAGCAGAGTGGGTGACACAGCATGGCCACTTTGGATCCCATCACCACCCCCGATTGCCTCATCTGTCAGGTGAGATCTAATGGGACCACCTTGCAGGGCTGTTGTAGGGTTTCATAAGCAAACCTCCAGGCATCGTTAGCCTGTGGCACAGCCGAAGAGGTCAAAGCCGTGAGGAGGAAGGCGGCACCTCCAAACAGCTCTTCACACCTCCCTGACCCAGTTAAGACAGAGGAAAATTGACGGAAGAGGGAACCCCCATCCTCCCTCCCCCTTCCTACTACATATATAACAGTTCTCAGGGGTCTCTGTCCCCCAGGTAGGACTCCCCCAGAGAGGGTCTATCAGCCCCCTTGTGAGTTTCCAGGGAGAAGAGCGGAGGTACCAGGCTCTATAGCTTACCACCTGGCCCTGGGCCCCCGAAATCTTGAACCCCTCCTTCAGCAGTTCCTCCACCTTCAGCCAAGGAAACTCAGTTCCCTAAAAAGAGACACTTGTTAAAATTAACAAAGGGTGAGCAGAATGAGCTTTTCATGTTCCTTTGTAGAAGGAACACCTGCCCTGAGCTAATTACAACCCCTCCACCATTTCTTTTGACGTAAACTATGTCAAAATTAAGCCAACTGTCAGCTCAGAGTGTTTATTAATATGAAAAAGAAGCAATTATCCTAAACATCCACACAATAATAGAGGGAGGACACCTATCAACTCAGTGAAGCTCCCTGGTGTGTGGGCAGTAATAGGAGGGCCCTGCCCGTGACTCCTGTACACCCAGGCCCGTCTGGACCGAGGCCTCTCCTGCCAGTGTCACAGGAGCCTGGCCTAGGGGACCACCCGTCACCACTCACCCCTCCCTCCCCATCAGAAGCTCTGGGAGGACTATTCCCCACCCCACCTCCACCCCCCACCATCTGAGCTCCGGCAGGGCTGGTCCCCACCCCCACCCTTCCCCATCAGGAGCCGGGGCTCCAGGAGATGCAGCCCTGGGAGTGGGAGAAGATTGCATAGTTACTCATGCAGGGCAGATCCAGACGCTGTTGGGAGGCAGGAGGCAATTGGAGAAAGATTGATTTTAAGGGAGTTGGAGCAGGAGTGTGTAAATCAGCAAGGGAGAACACTAGGCAGCACACTCAGGCCTTAAGCAATGTCATGTCCGAGGTCACAGGCCCTTGGCTGAAACAGTATCCCATCTTTGTGACCTACGGTGTGTGTGGGGGGGTGGTGTTTGTGCTCGGCCATCTCAGCAGCCAGAGCATCATAACTCTCCAGAAGTGCCCTGCCCCAGCCAGACACTCACCAGAAACCTGGTCCCAGGAAGGCTCCTCCTGGGAGCTTCTGTGGCTCCTTTTGTCCCTAAGACACTGTGTCCTTCCAGGTTTCCCTGCTCCGCCCACCCCTCTCAACCTAGCCACATGTTCTTGCAGCCCCATAGACACTGATGACAGTTGGCTGCCAGGCGATGGCAGCCCCAGCAGCGTTGGCCAGCCAGATGGACACGTGAGCCACCCTTGGGGCCTTGAAGGAGTGTCCCCTGGCAGAGCTGGGACATGGGCCCCGTCCATCTTTGGCTGCATACTGAGGACACTGGTCTGCTGGAAGGCTCTGTGGGACCACGCTGGAGGTGGCCTGGATGCTGGCTCTGACCCTGGCTACCAAGCTGTCCCCCTTGGTGCCACTCTATGACTGGTCACACTATGAGGGGTCAAGGCCCAGACCCTGCCCTGGATGTCCCAGGACAGAGGAGGAAGAGGAGCCCACCATCGGGAAGGCTGCTGTTTCCTCCTGCAATCAGTGGGGGGGTTCCTGATTCTGGGCAGGAAAGCAGGGGGGCCAAGCTTATGTGTGGGGCTCGAGCTCAGGAGGGTCACAGGATGGACCCAGAAAGAAGCCAGCAAGAGACCCTGTGCCAACCACATGGGAACACCAGCCTCAGGGTGTGGCATGTGACATGGGGTGTCATTTGGGGTATCCTTGATAGTTTTGCTTCTGCCTAGAACGGAAGACGGGGCTCAGAAAACCAGCACCAAATAGACTGAACAGAAGGAGTAGAGGGGGCGGGAATGGCACGTTGCTACTCGACCTCTCTGCCAGGGAGGAAAGATGGAAATGAAATGCCGGGAGGCTGCCTCTCCATCACCGTGCTGGCAGGTCCCAGCCTTCAGCCTCTGCAAAGTCAGCAGGGGTAGCAGCCGCAGGCCTCCCACCCACCCCACCCCCCGAGGCCTGCGTGGCCAGCCCCTTCCTCCAGGCCCACGCCAGGGTATCACCCCCATCCGCCAGCCCCCCACAGGAGCCCCCACATCACGGCACACTCCGCCTGCCCTTCCTCCCCACCTGCCCGCCTGCGTATCCGTCTTCCTGCAGAAAAGAGGTGGCAGCGGCTGAGGGGCCCTCCCTAGGAAGCCCGTCACCACGTCAGATGAAGTGGTCCCTGCTGAGTGCTTTGCCAGGGTCTACGAGGCAATTCAAGATGAGAAATGGAATGGTGGCTTCGGAAAGGCAAATCATTCCAACAGCACCTTAAAAACATCGACGGAAACAAGCTCTTTGTGTGTGTGTGAAAATGGGGAATATATTGTTTTTCACTGTTTGGAAGACTGTTTTCTCATCTTGAAATCACAAGCTGTTTTCTTCCAGAGAGACTTATAAATACATCCAATTATCGACATTCAATATAGGAAATAAAGTTCTGGAATGGTTTTCTTCCGTACACGCGGAGTGGGCCGGCCAGGTTGCGCAGGTGATAATGACTTTTATTTCTTGTGAGTTGCATCCACGCAGAGTGGCTGGTCTCTGCACCTTTTATTGCTTTCACCTTTATTACATTTCCCGTGTTGTGCTGGGCTCTTCATTGGTGTAACCTTATTACCGCTTTCAAGATCTTGATAAAAATGAATGAGAGTCCTAATTTCAAAAGTAGGAGTGTGGGGTCCCAGAGCAAGGGGATTTGCTTAGGTGGCTTGTGTCCTGCAGAGAAATCTCCCTGGCGGGGGACGGCTCTCCAGCTGTCCAGCTCCAAGTACTGAACTTGTTCTGCTGACATTCACAATGGCCCTCTCCCATATTCCGGTCGGCGTGGCATTTTAAGGAGGGCACGTTTGGCCCTTCATGAAATCACCCCCAGACTGTGTCCTCAGCGGCCATTAACCTATCCATGCCACCGTTAAGGCTGGGGTCACCTGTGGCTCTGCCTTTTCCTGACCTCATGCCTATCACCCCTTCCTCTTCAGTGCCTTGTCCCTCCCATGCCTCTTCCTTCCTGAGGGCCTTTGTCACCACACCCCCATGTGACTGCCAAGGCTCCCCGGCTGCCTGCCTGCCTTCAGTCTCTCCCCATTCAGAGCCCCCATGCTCATTAGGATTCTTGGTAGCAAACAGCCCCTGAGTCTGTCTATCTCAAGCAGAAGAGGGATGGAAGGATGTCAGGCAGCACATTTGAAGGAGAGGAAGGCTCAGAAAACAGGCAGGAGCTGGGCGGTTGGTAACCAGACCAGGCCACACCACACGCTGCTGCCCAGGACCTTTGCCACTACCTCTGCCCTTGGACATAAACTTGGACTGACACAGTATCCTGGCTTCCCTGCCCCCCATGGCCAAAGCCCTTGACGGGCAGTTCAGCCCATTACGAAGTCCAAGCCTTGTGCCCACTCTGGCTATTTCATCCCTTTCGGCTTCAGGGCAGGGGGCAGAAGGGGAGTGTTGGCTACCTAGCATCTCACCGAGGCCCATTCACCAAACAGGCGGGGGTTAGATCCTGCTATGTATACACAAAGCCTTATGACATACAGTGATGGCTCAGCTTGAGGACTAGCAACTCCTCCTCAATGAAACCTTGAGAAGTCCACAACTTGGACAGACTAGTCCTGAGTATTGTGAGCCAAAAGCCTAGAATGTAATTATTTCCATTTCAGCGCTGTGGGGAATAAGCTTAGAAATTCCCTGGGCTTACACCAATGGGTTAACAAGGCATAAAGAATTACAAAGCCATAGGGTGTTCTCACCCAAGCTTGAGTGAACAAGATAAGACCCCCAGAATGAAGTGGGGGGGGGGGCGCAAAGTCCCCAGAATATGCCACAAAGGTATATGAGGTAAGCAAGATTAGGCAATTCAGGGCGAAAACGCCCCCCAATTTAGTACTATAGCAGAAAGCTGCTTTCACAGGACGGAAGGACCAAATTAGGTAAGCTGGTAAATAGGACTACAGACCGCTGCTGCTGTGGGTGATGCTGCCCAGAGCAGAGCTGATTAACAAAGGAGAAGGTGCCTTGATGACCCTGAGGTTATTCGCCCTATCTGTCTTATCCCCCAGGCTAGCTAAGATAAACAGACGCGGCGCCTCCGGTCTGCCATTAACAACCATCTGCCCATCTGCCCGGCGCCAGGATTTTGTTTTATATTGACCCAAACCCCAACACCGTATATCTTCAAACCCCCTTTTCCCTCATGCCCATGAGTTAATGTTCACCGATTGTCTCTTTGTGCACACCCATTACGTTTGTAAGCCTTCTGATCTTAATAAATACGGAGCAAGGACCCTCATTCGGGGCGCTTGTCTTTTCCGGGACATTAGTCATCTCTGGCTTTAATCCTGAATCCCGCTCTTTAGCTTGACAAGAGAGAACTTTAGACTCAGAGTCTGTGACACAGCACAAGTGTGAATTTCTTGTTCCATGGTTTTTATTTTCAGTTTACATGGGAAGGTGTACAATCTTCACTTCTTTGGCTCTAAAGATCTTTCCTGGAAGCCCTGCCTCCGTCTCACCGACAAACAAAGATCCCCACATGCAAAGTGGCCCATTAGAAATCACGTCGTGTGGAAAGAAGCGCGTGGCCTTCAGAGTCAGAAGCTCGGTCCTCTGACTTCCTTCTCTGGTCCTCACTCTTTCCATTTGGAATTGGGCCCAAGATGCCTTTGCCTCTGTATGGGGCAGTTCCAGGGGTCAAATGAGGACTTGGGAGACAGTTTATACAAATGTGGCAGTGGTCACTTGCGTTATTATGATACTTCTTATTAGAGAACATTTACACACGGTGGTTAGGAATGTACAATACCAGGTCCAGTTCCTGGCTTTGCCGTTTACTCACTGTGTGGCATTAGGAAAGTTACTCAACCTCTCTGAGCCTCAGCTTCCTTGTTGGTCAAGTGGGGGTGATGGGTCTCAGCCTGGAGGATTGTTGAGGAGATGAGAAAGGGTGGTCCTATGAAACACAGCACAGCCCCTGGCTCATGATGGCCACTATCCTTATTTCAATGGTCAGGCAAGAAATAGGGACATCAGGAAAGGGCTAGGACCCTTATCCCATGCCCTGTGAGGTCACTCTCAGCCCTGTCCACCTACAGAACACTTTTACACAAATAAGTGAATCCATAACCCCAAGGCCAGGTGGCCAGGGCTCACTCCCTTCGGGAGGACTGGCTGGCTGAGTGCTGGGGCTGCCTGGCCACCTTGAACCAGCCCTGGGCTCCCTGTATGTGGGCTGGCAGTCCAGCCAAACCCAGGGATATGGAAGAGCATCTTGCAGGGAAACTGAGTGAATGGGGAAAACTGCAGGACGGAGTTCCTGGCTGCACCCCGGACCTCTGACCCAGCCTGGAGCTTCAGTCTGCAGGGCTCCGCTAGGAGGCACGGATTTGCGTGTAGGGAAGAGGGTCTGACGGGAGGTTTGTGAGGGGCTAAGGACGTATAACAGATTGCAAAATTAGCCTCAAATTCTTGCTGCGTCCACCCCCCTGCTTAGTGATGCTGTGGCCCCTCCCACCTGGAAGTGGGGTCTATTTCACCAGCCCTTGAATCCGGGGTGGCCACTTGACTTATCTTGGATAATAGGACATTAGCAAAAGCAGAGGCCTTCAAAGGTGCTCGCCTTCCGGGGCTCACCCTCTTGCAGCTCTTGGATGCCCTGCCACCTTGTAAAGACGCGCTAGCTACTCTGCTGGAGTGTAAGATGCCTGTTGGACAGCCTGCATACAGCAGACATAAAGGCTAGGTTGGCCTAGATTATCAGCCCCCAGCCAACCCGACGGCTGCGTACCGATGCACGAATGAGTCCAGCAGAGACCAGTCGAGCTGGCCCCTGGAATCCTGAGCTATACAAATGACTCTTTCGAACCATTACGTGGAGTGACCTGTTGTACCAGTTTATCAGAACAGACACAGGGCAGAGGGAGGAGATCCTGGGGCTCTCCCTACAGCCGGGGCCGCGGACAGATGCGGTAGGGGCTGTTTTCACAAGGAGCTCTGGGGGATGCAGGTCCAAGCAACACTGCGGTGGGGCCCTGAGGAGAAAGTGTGACGTTCACCTCACCCCTGCCTGGAGCACAGCCTAGCTTCAGCTTGGAGAAGGTTGCAGGGACGCTGATTCTGCCCCAGCACTCTGTGGTTGCACTACCGTGGGGGCCCCAAAAGGCACCATTTCCCAAAGCTGCTTTTCTGCAGGCGGCTGGGCAGTGGTAGTGTAGAGAAGTGGGCAGCAGGCTTGAAGCACAGGAAGTGGGAGAACGCTGTGAGCTTCTGTAAGAATCCTTCTGGGGACCCCTGGGGACACCTGGAACAGATTTTCAAGGAGACTGGCAGGTCCATGGAATAGAGATGGGGCTGGAGCCAATTACATCGAAATGATTCTGTCGATGGAACAATGTGTGCACCAAAAACCAATCAGTGAGCCTGGCCTGGGGGCTTGGCCTGCGCTGTCACATCCCAGAGCAAGGCTGGCATGGGGTGCCCACAACATGGGATTGTACCGGGTGGCCTGGATGCGTGCCTGAGAAGTGACAGTCAGCAGGGAGTTCACCCCTAGGTTAGCCTTGCTCAGACAGACTCAAACTTCATGGGTGCCAAGCATATGAAGACAAAGGTCCTGCTGCAGAGACACCTGCCCAAGTCTAAGGCTGGGACTGTCCAAGCTGAGCGCCCTCCTTCACCTCTGAGCACTGGCCATTTTATTCTGAGCCTCTTTGACAGAGATTAATAGACACTCCAGAAGTTGCCACTGCTGTGCTCAGTCCAGACAGTAGCATGGTCTCTGCATCAGATGTCAAGTTCACCAGTAGTCTGATGAGCCAGCTGGGGTCTCGCTCCCCTCCCCATTTTTTTCTGAACATTCCATTCAAACAGGCTTTGGGAAAATCACAATTTTATTTCCAGATCTCAGAGATCAATATTTAGGGCTTGAGGGAGAATTTACTGGAAATCATCTCGCAGTGGAAACAGCAGAGGCAGGAGCTTCCGTCCATGCGGCTTCCCCGAAGAGGCGTCTTGTCTCAGTTCCCAGACCACGAATTCACCTGTAGGACCAAGCAGTCCACCAAGCACCGGGGGGGGGGGGGGGGGGGGGGGGGGGTCTCCAGGCCTCCTCCCTCCCGGGTGGGCTGCCAGAGCCTCAGCACCAGTGTCGGTCGGGGGACGGCAGCCGGGCCTTTCTTCACAGAACTCTGGGAGGGGAAGGGACCGAAAACTTGCGTCAGACACCACCTCTGTTTGAGGGACAAAGAGGCCCAAACCGGGCTTGAGAAGAGCTCCTGAAATCTTTGTGGCTGTTCCCCAAACTCTGGTCTGCAGAACCGGCCGCACAGAAAACCAGTTTTAGCTTTGGATCTGGCACCAGGGGCAGACTTTGTCACTTCTGTCACTAGGGGACACTGGCTATGTGAAAATTATGGGCCCTTTCTTCCGGGTTCACATCCTCTGGGGACTTGGACAAGCTCCAAGCTCCTTCTGTGTGGTTTTGGGGGGTGGGGTTGCAGAGGCGGGTAACATTCAGGCCACCCCTCAGAGATCCTGACTGGCTGGGCTGAGGGGGGCCCTGCCGGCTGCCCCTCCAGGGATGAGGCGTAGGCCCTGGTCATCGATCCTGAGTTCATCGGCCTCCAGCACCCACACACTTATCCCCTTTCTTCCCCGCAGTGAGGGCCCTTCATGCCTAAGTCTCCCTCAAGTCCCGCTTCCCTGGGAGGCCCATTCCTGCCCTTCCCACGGCCTAGTCAAGAAAGTTCACTGGCCTGGCCAAGGCACCTGTGGCACCCACAGGAGGCCCCAGCCTGCTGGCCCGAGAGCCCGCTAGCCCATCACTCCCCTCCAAGACTGCCATGAGGTAAAGCTTGCTGAGACAAATGTTAAGAGGCTGTGGAGAAATAAATCGAAATGGCCTCTTTGGAGAGCACTTTAGAAATATCTATTAAAACCAAAAAAAATTAAAACGAAGCTTTCTGACCCATAATTGCAACTCTCATGATCTACCCTAAGGCTCCCCCTCCACATGAGCGGGGGGAGATAGAAGCCAGAGCCCTCACTGCAGGATTATCTGTGATAGCGAAAAATTGAAAGCAATCTGAGTTCATAACTCTCGCCAGCTCGTGTGCTGTGAGAGCAGTTAGAGGGAACGTTCTAGATCTACAGGTATCCACGTGGAGAAATCTCAACAGCACTTTGTGGAGTGAAAAGCGAAGGCACAGAGCATACCTTGTTATGTCGTTAATGTTTACAAACCCATAAAACAATGGACTGTTCTATGAATTCTCTGCGGGCACACGTTTATGTTGTAAAAGCACTTACAAGGTCTGGAGGAAGATAAAAACCAAAGGTTGTCTTCAGGGAGTGGGGGAGGGTGCTGCGAGAGAAATCGAAAGGGAATGCAACTTTATTTAGTGGTCTAATTTCCTAAAAAGGAGAACATAATCATGCATTCGTGTTATCAAAAATAAATAAAACTGGGGCGCCTGGGTGGCGCAGTCGGTTAAGCGTCCGACTTCAGCCAGGTCACGATCTCGCGGTCTGTGAGTTCGAGCCCCGCGTCAGGCTCTGGGCTGATGGCTCGGAGCCTGGAGCCTGTTTCCAATTCTGTGTGTCTCCCTCTCTCTCTGCCCCTTCCCCGTTCATGCTCTGTCTCTCTCTGTCCCAAAAATAAATAAAAAACGTTGAAAAAAAAATTAAAAAAAAATAAAAATAAATAAATAAATAAATAAATAAATAAATAAATAAATAAATAAAACTACTTTAAAAAAGAAAATGCCGGGGCGCCTGGGTGGCTCAGTCAGTTGAGCGGCCGACTTCGGCTCAGGTCACGATCTCGCGGTCCGTGAGTTCGAGCCCCGTGTCGGGCTCTGTGTTGAGAGCTCGGAGCCTGGAGCCTGTTTCGGATTCTGTGTCTCCCTCTCTCTGACCCTCCCCCGTTCATGCTGTCTCTCTCTGTCTCAAAAATAAATAAACGTTAAAAAAAAATTAAAAAAAAAAAAAAAGAAAATGCCTATCTCTGGGGCACCTGGGTGGCTCAGTCGGTTGGGCATCCGACTTCAGCTCAGGTCATGATCTCACACTCCGTGGGTTCGAGCCCCACGTCAGGCTCTGTGCTGACGGCTCAGAGCCTGGAGCCTGCTTTGGGTTCTGTGTCTCCCTCTCTCTCTGCCCCTCCCCTGCTCATGCTCTCTCTCTGTCTCAAAAATAAATAAAAACATTAAAAAAAATTTTTTTTTTAAAGGAAGAAAATGTCTATCTCAAGGAGGCACCGCAACCTGTAGGGGTCCCTTGCAAACTGAGGAGCTTGTTTTAATCCAGAATCTGTTGGAGGCTCCCAGCTAGCACCGGCACCCCCTACTCTGGCCCATCCCCACCACTGTGCTTCCCTCCCCACACCCCACTCCTGGCTCTGAAATCACAGTCAGACTGTACCAGGAAAAGGAGGCTGGTTGGTTTGTGTTTTGATGGAAAAGGCCTGGTTATCATTTACGAGGCTCATATGCAGAGCATTCCAGGGCAGTGCCCAGAGAATAGTTGTGATGCTGGCTGGCTGGGTCCGAGAACCCAGGGGAGGGTCCCACAGAACCAGCCAAGAGCGTCCTTGGCTTGACGCAGGGTAGATATCAAACACGAGCCAGAGAAAGTGAAAACAGAATTTATTGAAGAGCGTAAGTGACAGGTGGAGAATAGCACACGGTGCATCTTGAGAGACTTGGAGAGGAGAGGAAACAGAGTCTCATCGTTGCTTGGGGCTGGGGGTTTATGTCAGGGGAAGGTCTGGGGTACGTGTTCCTCCAGGAATCCGGGGTAGGGTCTGGTCAAAGGTGAGCGTCAGGTGAACAAGCGACGTTACTCCGTAAAGCACGGAAGGCGGGTGTATTGATGCTGGTGTCAGCCGAGGTTCCACGATGTCCTGGCACATGTTTGGGATCTGGCTCTTCTTAGGTGTTACCAGGTGTTTGGGGCCTAGGATAAAACTCAGAGAATGATTAGTTCTCTCGCTTCTCTCGCTTATTCAGAGGCATGATATGGGACACAAGTAAATGGAGCCTAACTGAAAAACAGCAGAGATGGGGCCTTTCTAAACTGGAATCCCTCGAAAGCTTCCCTACTTCAGTTGGGTGGTTGGGGCTGCTGGGTGGGGGACTACTCTGGTTCATGAGAGCGCCCACACCCCATGTGCCACCCCTGTCCCCCGCCATGACTCCCCACCCCACCCTCCTGCCAATCTCCCTCCTAATGCCGTCCCCCAACCCCCGTTTCCCCTCTCCTCTCTCCCTATCCTGACCCTTGCCCCCCAACCCAGGGCCTGCAAACTCCTCCCAAAGAGGGAATCCTCCCGCCCTTGTTTTGCAGACCTTGAGTGAAACTGGTGGCCAGTCCTCTGGTGCAATGGCTGCCAGTGAAAGAGAAACAGTGTTTTAGGCATTTACTCATCAAGAAAGGGAGTCCTCCTCCCCCTCCCCAGGATTTGCAAGACAGAGCTCAGCCCCCTCCTCCCTTCTGATTTCCAGCTTTCTCTGTGGTTTCCATGGATTCCAAGATTGCTCCCAGCACCTGAGCCCAGAGGGAGGGGGAGGGGAGTGATGGAGCAGCCCAGACAGCCAGGGGAGGGCAGGGGAAGTTGCTCAGCGGCAGTCCCCCTCAGGCCCACCTGCCTGACCCTCCTCCCAGAGAACCCAGAGGTTGGAGGGACACCTGGGCTCCCAGGGGGCCTCACTGTCTCCTCCTCATTCTGGAAACTCCAGGGCATTTCAGGAAACACGCCCTACCCTGAATGACTTCAAAGCCAGCTCACTTAGGGGCTGTCACTCCCAATAAGAAAATGCCAACTGTGGCCACAGCAAGAGGGGACAGTGTCCACACTGGCTGGTAAGGATCACACTATTAGTGAGAAGAGCCGGAGGTTTTAGGGAAGTGGATAAGGACATCCCTCGGTCAGTCTCTGTTCCGCGGGACCCAGGGTAGCAGAGAGCTCACTTGGGTTCCATGTTCCTGGGGCTCTAAGGGCTAGCTGCAGAATCTGGACCACCAGAGAGAAGGTAAAACAGGTTAATGATGGAGAATCACTGACCATCGTTCACCTGGGGGTATCCATCATGCCCTGTTTAGTCCCTTCCAGAACATTCTTCACCCCACTCCCATCCTGCCAGAGCCCATGGGGCACTGTGACTGTGGCTGCTCGGCACCCCAACATCCTTTCTCCCTTGAGCACAACTGTGCAGACCCCAAGCATGGCCGGGCCAGTGCCCCGCTCAGCCAGAAAGGCTTCAGCAGGCTTCTGGAGCACTGCAGTCAGAGCCAGGGCAGGCAGCTGCGTGGGCTACAAAAGGAGCCAGTCCCTGTGGGGCCTCTAGGCAGAGGCTGTCCTTCCTGGGTCCTCCCCCAGCCTGGCCCCAAGTTCTGAGAGCTGCCTCACACCCTTCCAGTGAGGTCCTTGTCACCTTTGTTTGCCCAAGTCCACCTTTGAGAGCCCTGCCTTACATGTGTGCCCGTGGGTGGGTGGTCTCCACTGGTAGGTAGATGCTTGGGAATCCATTGTGATATCAGGGACCTGCCACTATCAAGACCTCTTCGTGTTCTGCCTCAGCTTCCAGAAAAATCTCCCAGAGAGTCTTTAAAAGCTCGTGCCTGGCTTCACCCCAGACCAAGTGAATCAGAATTCCTAGAATGGAGACAGCACACTGGGATTTTTGAAAACTCCCTGGTTGATGCTATTGAAAGTCAGGACTGAGAGAGCTTTGGAACAGAGTCTTCCCCAGATTTGTTGATGGGGACGGTAGGGTAAGGGTCCTACCTGACCGACTTCACAGTCAGTTCCCCACTGGGTCCACATCCCTCAACTCTGCTCCAGCCTCTGGAAGGCTGCCCCCGGGTTCGGCCTCCTCCTCCTCCTCCTCCTTGTTCCTTTCCCTGAAATCCCAAATCCTTAAGGCACACTGCTCACCTCTGATCCGACAACCCCACTCCCGGGATCGTGCCCAAGGGGAAGCCTGAGTGTGTGTCTACCAGCAGGCACTGGCCAGCCTGCTGGAGGCTGAGCTGCTCCGAATAGAGCCGCAGACTGGGGCGACCCAGGGGCCTGTCAACGATAGGTTGGATAAATAAAGTCGTGTTCTCATACAGAGGAATGCACGCCAGGAAGAGGAGGAATCTCAGAAGCACAGTGAGGAGTGACATCAGCCAGACACAGACGAGCACATGCTGGATGATTCCATGGCTGCCTTGCTCTCTGCCGTATTGAGTAACTGCCACAGAGACCGCAGGGCCTGCAAGCCTAAAATATTTATTACTTGACCCTTTACAGAAAAATTTGCCAACCCCTGACCCACATGGGAGGCAGAATAGAAAGAGACAGGGAGGGAAGCAAGATTTCTCAATGTGTACCCTCTTTTTTATCACTTTGGTTTTTGTTTTTTTTTTAAGTTTTTATTTATTCTGAGACAGACAGAGAGAGACAGAGAGACAGCACGACTGGGGGAGAGGCAGAGAGGGAGGGAGAGACAGAAGTCCAAGCAGGCTCTACACTGTCAGCACGGAGCCTGATGTGGGGCTCGAACTCACAAACTATGAGATCATGACCTGAGCCGAAGTCAAGAGTCTGATGCTTAACTGATTGAGCCACCCAGGTGCCCCTCACTGGTTTTTTGAACTTGTCAATCAATGTATGGCCTGTTCACTTAAAACAAAAAATACGGTAAAAACAAAATCAATGAAAAAACATTTTTAAAGAGCACTAGAAAACTCATCTAAACTGTGGGAAATACGAATAATGGCCACCCACGACTCACAGGGCCTGGAGGGGGCATGGGAGAAACTTTGGACCCTGGTGGTGATACTGGGTTTAACTCCTCCAGGCGGCCCCATGGGCGCATTCGGTTTATGAAAACGCATGGGCTGCATAGGTAGGATGTATGCACTTTGCCCGGGGTACACTTGTATACACTTTTGCTAAACATAAACAAAACGTTGTAGTCATTGATGGGGATGCCCTCTGGGAAGATGGGGGAAGCATCTGCAGTCCCTCTTACTAAGGCAAGAAAGAAAAGGAACCTAAACTTTCAGGTGCATTTTAAAGTCAGCGGAATATTTGCATCCTGCTGGGGATCTGTCCCTCTGAGCCCCCAAAGCCACCTTGTACCCTACCACCTAGGTGCTGGGAGGTACGGACTGGAGAAGAGCCAGAGCAACCCAACCCCCGATCCTTGTCCCCCTGCAAGATCCAGGTGCCTTTCAACCTTGTCTTACGTGGCATCTTGACACCATGGGATGCTGGGGTCCACTCTCTCCTCCTCGAAACTCTCCCTGCTGTGTCTCCCACCTGCCCACCCTCTGTGGAGACTCAGCCCAGCCCTCACACCAAGGGCACCCCCTCCCCGGGTTCTGCTGCAGACCATACGTCCTTGTAACTGCTGCCCGCATACTAGTGGCCACAGCTTTATCTCCGGTTTAGATTCTTCCCTTGGTTCCATTTCTGTGTTGCCCAGTGGAATCATGGGGCCTCTCGGGAATCATCGGGCAAGACAAATAGCCTCAAACAGTCACTCCTTATCCTCCATTGTTATTCCCCACCTCAGTGACCGTGCAGCCAGCTGTCCACACAGAAATCTGGTGTCACCTCACCTTCATGGATACATCCCATCTGTCACCAAATGCAGCCAGCTCTCCCCTAAATATTTCTGGAATCCTCGCCCCTCCCACACCCACTGCTCTGGAACAAGCTCCCTCTCTCTTCACCAGGGTTATCGCTAGAACCTTCAACAAGGCTCTCCCAGCGGCATCTGCCCAGGAATCCTTTAAATAAAAGAGTTCTAATCTTGTCCCTCCCGGCTGCTCACAGCACTTCAACCCTTAGGCTAACGCAGGGAGGTGTCAGGCAGGGCTGCATTTTAGAATCTCCTGGAGAGCTTTTAACAATGTTGTATCCCACCTTACCCCAAAACCCCAACTGACCCCAGTCTGGGGCCCCAACCATTGGTACAACTCCTCCTGCTTCCTGCTGTCGGCCCCATCTTTCTCTGGGCCCACTTCACCCCCTGCCCCCCTTCCCTAATTCCACATTCCTGGCACCCTGACTCTTATGGTGCCAACCCTCACCCACCAAGTACGCTGCTCCCCCAGCCTCGGACGCTTGTCTTCCCTCCACCCCCTGCAGGGACCACCTGGACCCTTTCCCTCCTCCTGTCTGCTGAGGAGTCCTTCCCCCGTGTGCCCCCTGCTCTGGTCTTTTCCTCCTTATCCCTCCCCGTGAGCCCTGCTCTCTGTCCTCCCCACTAGGACCGCACTCCGGGAGGGCACTGCTCATGTCTGCCTCCGTCTCCTTGACAGAGACTCTCTCTTTGCCTAAACTCCGGCTCCTCTGACCCCCTTCTCGACTAGGCCCCAACCCTGGCCTGTAAGGGCTGCAGACCACCCCCCATCCCAACCCCCCCCCCCCCCCCCCCGCGAGAGACTTGAGCACACTCTGGCATAATTTCTGACAGCTCAAGGCCCTAGTCCTGCACAGCCCAGCCTCCCTTAAGCTCCTGCCCAGGAAAGCTGAAGGCTGCCTTAGAAATGTGCCCTTTGCTCCTGCCAATGTCTGAGGGTAGGGCCCCCTCTCCCAGTTTCTGGGGGAGGATAGGAGCCTATTTCAGTGAGCCCCAGTTAGCAACAACCACCTGCTTTTGGCCATTTTGCACTTCCCTGACTGCCCCAGCCCTGCTTGCTGGCCCTCCCCATGCCTCCCCCTTTAAACACCCAGTCACCTCCACCCAGAGGAGTTGAGCTCAGTTATACCCGCGGCTCTTTCTCCTTTTGTAGTGGCTACTGAGATCTGTCTTTACTGCCTTCACCTAGCCTCGCTCTGTCTCTCTTGTGCATATTCTGCTACCTTCTCTTGAGAGAAAGGCAGGCAGGGTGTAAGCAGGCTGGTTCCTACGTTTCTGTTGAGGATCTGAGGCCCCAGGCTCTGCACGTGGCCAAGCCCACTCAGGAGGGAGTGCCCCTGCCCCTAAGTGAGCACCCCAAGGGTATTGATCTCCAAGGGCTGCTCTAACAATTCACCACACACGGGGTGGCTCTAAACAACAGAATTTGTTCTCTCGTGGTTTGGGAGGTCAGAAGCACCAAATCGGGCTGTCTGTAGGGTTGGTTCCTTCTGGAGGCTCTGAAGGAGAATTGTTCCATGCCTCTTCCCTAGCTTCTGGTGGCTTGCGGAAGCCCTCGGCCTCCTTGGTTTGTGGTGGCATGGCTCCAGTCTCGGCCCCCGTCTCGCATGGCCTTCTCCCCTGGGCTGTGTCTTCTCCCTTCCTGTCCCTTATAAGGACACTTGTCATCGGGTTTAGGGCCCGTCTGGATTCAGGATGATCTCGTCTTGAGATCCTTAACTTAGTAACCTTCACAAAGACTCTTATTCCAAATCTGGTCACATTCTGAGGTTCCGGGCGGGCATGCCTTTTGGGGACCACCATCCAACTCACTAGGCCTAGGGCATGGTGGGCACCCCACCCTCCTTGCTGGTACTCACACCAGCATCACCAGGGTGATAAGACAGATCCATGGGGGAGAGGGCCAGGCAGGGAAGGTCTCAGGAGTATGGGACGGCCTGAGACAGAGGGTCTGAGAACCCCACATTCCAGCAGACAAACCCTCCCATCCTCTGCCAACTCCTCCCCAAAGATGAGCACTCAGCTCAGACAGAGTCAGGACACCTGGGTTTGAGGCCTGGCTCTGCCCCTCTACTCACTGTGATCTCTGGCAAGCAGGTCCCCTCTCCAGGCAAGATGAGCCCCCCCTCCCACCCCTTGCAGCTTGGCTCCAGGACTATGAATGTGAACCACAGTACATCCTTCTCACATCTCAAAGAGTCAGGTCTCCCCCACACATCCCAGCCCGGGAAGGGGGAGAAAGAGATGTGCCTGGGGGCGGGATGTGCCTGAACTGGTCATGTGGCATGATTTGGGGAGCCCTAAACTTCCCAGATGGTCATGTCCCCACCGTGGTTTGTGCAGATGGCTTCTTCCAGCATCCATTGAATCCCCTGCAGACAGCAGGGGAGGACACATGTGGCCAAGCACAGAGCAGGATGCAGTAAGCCAGACACCATGGGGAGTCCTCTGGGAACAAGGGTGGGGTTGTGAGCCCACTCAGCAAGGTGTCCTGGAAATCCATCAGTGGGGTTTGATGTCCACACAGGATATCAGGGGACTCGTCTGCACAGGAGCCCATGGGGCAGAGAGGACCCAGATGGAAACAAGAGATCCGTACCCACGACACTTGCATGGACCCCAGACCTGTCCTAAGATGTGCAGAGGAAGAGCACATACCTGTCCACCCTCACCCCCACACTGAGACATGTGACCTTTCTGGTTCTGGGGTGATGCCAATACCCAAGATTGGGCCCAGAGTTGGGCCATCCACATTCTCTTGTTGGAATATTCAGGTCATGGAGTGCAGCCACGACCAGGGTGTGTGTGGTCATGTTTGTGCAGGGGCTAAGCCGGGGTGGGGGTGGTGGGGGTGAGGTGGGGGGGGTATGGAGGGAGAGGACTGATACTCATTCAGTTCCAACTCATTTCGGTCTCATAATGCACTGATGACATAAGTACCATTAGAATTCCCATTTTATAGATGAATACACTAAGGCTCAGAGAGTCTAAATAACTAGCCTAGGATCACACAGCTCTTCAACAAATAAGACAGGCTTCCAACCTGGTTCATCTGGCTTCCAAGTTGCTCTTTACCACCTCGGCCAAGGCCCAGGGCAAGCCATGAATGGCATAATGAACACATCACATGGGCTTATCAGCCAACACCAAAGACTCTGCCATGATGGTCCCCAAATAACATTTTCAACAATGGTTGTATTAGGGTTGTGGGACTGTAAGGGACATTCTTCTCTGTTTTCCAAGTGTTTGTTAATGTGCTGATGTTATCTTTAAAAAGCTAAACATTGAAAAATTATCTCCCCAGTTGCTCTTGTCGAGAGTACAGCTAGAATAATTATCATTCAGAAGCGGTGCTCAGGGGACAAGCTGGCCATTCACAGATTCTGCAAGCCCTATTTCCCCCATTTCAATTCAGAGCACCAGAAGATTCCACACCAGTACTGCCTTTCTGCACGTTCACGCAGAGCCGTTTCTACCAACCCACAACTTAATGCTGTGCCCTCAGTTTCTGCTGAGGATAAATAGACACAATCCAAACGTGTAGATAGTCTCTGCATTTTCCATAAAACTTCTCTCACAGACACCATCTGCTGTGTTGTTCACATCCCTTGCAAAGATCCAGTTGACAAACCCCAATTCGTAGTGGGAGGAAACACTCTCTTGATCAACCTGTAAACTCCTGAAGAGCTCAACTATGCCTGTTTCATTCACATAGTTTTCATTGTTTTCAAATGACCAGTGCTACACTGGGCATTTACTAAGCGCTCAAGCATTATTTGTAGAATGAAGAAAATAATAATGTATTGACTTGCACAACCAAGAAGTCCAAAGGTATGTCTTGCCTCAGGTACAGCTGGATCCAGGGATCCAAATAGTATCATTAGGTGTCCACCCTCCCATCCTTGGTTCTGCTTTCTTGTGTTGTTTGCCTCCTTTCTCAGGAAGGCTGAGTCCTTATGGCAGCCAAGACAACCACAAGAATTTCCGAAGTTATTTCTACACACCAGCTTGTGATCCCATAGAAAGAGGGTACTTCATTCCCCCAAAGACCTAGGGAGGACTCTGGTCAGCTGGCATGGGCCACATTCACATCAAGAAACCAACCAGGATGGCTAAGGGAATGAGGTCCTCTCATTGGCCAGGTCTGGGTCATGTCCCACCCCTGAAGCAAGGGGGAGGAGTCAGCTGCAGACCACTCTGGGACACAGAGCCTCTTCTGCCTAGCGAGGACAAGCTCTAGCACTAGAAGATGTGGAGGGAAGTTTGGTGAGTCGGGGCCACCCCCAAGCCCTACAATGCCCCAACCCCGACTCCAGATTTTTCCCCCTCTGTCCTGTACTTCCCCATCCTGATAAATGGTACAACTACCAACTATTCAGTTCCTAGAGCCTGAAAAGTTCAGATTATCCTTTGCTCTTTCTTTCCCTCTCCTGTGGGCTTACGGAAACTTGAGGCATGTGGCCACATGGGCCCAGCCACCCAGCAGTCCAGCCTTGGCCCAGCAGCTGCTTGACCAGGCCTTTCACAGCCCAGGGACAAAGAAATCATTATGCCCATTCTATGGATAAATACACCTAGGTCAGGCTGGGCTAATGATGCCTCTCCTAAGGATATGCAGAACCAAGGCAGACTCCAGGTCTCCCAAGACTGAATTGAGAAATACACCCCCTACTGCACCACACCTTGGCTTGTGGCCCTGTTTGCAAATGACCACCTGTACCAACAGGCCATGGCCCAAGGTCTCTGGCTTGGGAGCACTGGGTTCTCTCACTGTGGGATAGGAGGAGACAAGGCTCCTGTGTGGACAGGGACTGGTGGCCACCACTTGTTGGCACTGAGCACATCTTTCCTCAGGAGCTCCTGGGCTTGGGTTCTGAGGCTAGCCATCACCATAACAGGCTTCTGGACACCCGGGAAGCTGCCAGATGTGTCTGCACACAGGCTAGGCTCTCAGTAAAGCAGGACCCCACATGGTGGAGGGTAGGAAGGCATCCAGACAGGGCCAGTTGTTCCTGCAGACAAACATGCCTTTGCTCATGGGCTCCTTGGATTTGGGGAATTTTAGTCTCTGATACAGAAGAAAGGCTGTACTTTGATTTAGAGAATCCAACTCAGCTCACATCACCTGAGCCCCACAAGGTGTCTGGCAGGTGCGAGGTACAACTCTGGGCAGTGCTGTGCTCAGTTCCTGTGCACGGTGACCCCAGGAGTTGTGCATCCTGGCCTGGCATTCTCATTTACACTATTTCATATTATGTCATTACATTAAATTATCTCATTCCAACCTCCCTGAAGCCCCATGATAGCCTGGTCATCTGGGCCAGTCGGGTCCTCCAGGAAGTGGAAACCGAGATGGAGTTAGGGGTGCAACAGGTTTATTGAGGGCAATGTCTGTGAGAGATAGCAGGAGATGAAGTGATTGGGCAGGGAGAGCCTCAGATCCCAGTGGAGATGTGACAAGAGCTCAGCCAACCTTACAGGGAGCTGCACAGCAAACACCGCCCACTAGCGGAGTCCTTCATGGACCCAAACAGCCAGGTCCTAGTACCCCTGCTGTGCTCGGTGACAGCCAAGGGATGCCCAGGAAGAGCCTGGCTGTGGCTTGCAAGTTCTTTGCAGCTCAATGACAATCCCTGAAGGGGACAGGAGGACTTTCATGGCAGCCTTGTGACCATTTCACAAATGCAGATGCCCGTGCCAAGAGAGGTGAGTGACTCCCAGAGACGTGTAGCTGGCAGGTGGCAGAGACAGGCCAGTGAGGGACTGCCTGGCTCAGACCATGCCCTTGTCAAGCATAGGCTATGCCCGGCTCTTAGCTGGTGAGACGCCATTTTCTGCCATTGGTCAGGACTCCGGGACACATTCCCTTCCCATTCTCTGGAAGAATGACCACTGCAGCCAACTGAGGCAATGGCCTGTCAAAGGCCCCAGGTCCCTGCTAGGCCTTGCTCAAAGCTCCTGTCCCTGGGAAATGTGAGCAGGGACAACAGGCAGAAATTCAGTCTTCCTGAACATCACAAAACTCTTGCTGTGTAATGAGAAGCCACTTGGATGTGGAGGCTCCGGTTCTAACTGGGATTCATCAGAAAGCCGTAGTGTTCCCCCACTCTTCCCAGGGCCATTCTGAGCCATCTACCTGTCACCCACAGAGGTGTCTTCTCACTCCCACCTGCCCTATTGCCTGTGACACAACATGAGAGGTGATTTGATGGCTGCCTTTTCACCCTACCCGGTTGCCAGCTGCCATGATTGTCCAGAAATGCTTCTGGTTTGGGTTTTAAGAACTGGAGAAGGCAAAGCTTTTGATCCCCGTGTGTCCCACAGATGGAAAGCTGACTCTTCTAAAGGGAAGCTCAGACACACGTAAGTTCATTCTCCGACCCTAGACTTTTTTCTCCAGCCCCCCAATTCCCCCTTTCAGCAAATGGTTCCACCCTCAGCCACATTGTTCAATCTAAAACTTCAGAAGTCAGTACTACTCCCTCGCCTTAGCTTCCCCTCCCCTGATCTCAAGGAATGAGGAGCAGACCAGCAAACCCTGTGGTTCTGTGTACCCTGGGGTTACCCCTCTCTCAGCGGCTCCACTGCTGGTCTGCCTGCTTCAGCTTGAAACCTATGAAGCCGCTCTTCACCCTGGAACTGGAGGGGCCTGGTTACATTTTACATCCGGTCACCCTCCTCTGGTGGGTCTTCTGGCACTCACAGTGATAGCAGACCATGAGGTCCTCAACCCTGGCTGCACATTTCAAAATTGCAATGTCAGGATCTCACCCCTGAAATTGGTCTGGAGTGGGGCCTAGACCTTGGAATTTATGAAGCCCCGGGCGCCCTAGTGGCTCAGCTGGTTAAGCATCTGACTTCATCTCAGGTCATGATCTTGCAGTTCATGAGTTCAAGTCCCACATTGGGCTCTGTGCTGACAGCTCACAGCCTGGAACCTGCTTCAGATTCTGTGTCTCCCTCTCTCTCTCTCTCTCTCTCTCTCTCTCTGCCCCTCCCCGACTCATGCTCTGTCTCTCTGTCTCTCTCAAAAATAAACATTGAAAAAATTAAAAAAAAAAATAATTTATGAAGCCCTCCAGGAAGGCTAGCTTTTATGTGCATGCAACCGGGACAATGGCATAGAGCCCCATGCTCAAAGAGGGCCCCGTGCTTGGGGCTGAATCTCTGCAGCCACTGTCTTGAAATTCCTAACAATTTTTATCCTTGAACTGGTGTTTTACTTTGTAAATCAAGTCCAAAGAGACAATGGCAGGCAAGTGGTGGCTAGGTCGGTTGAGCATCCAACTCTTGATTTCAACTCAGGTCATGATCCCAGGGTGATGGGATTGAGATGCATGTCAGGCTCTGTGCTGAACATGGAACCTGCTTAAGATTCTTTCCCTCTCTCTCTGCCTCTCTCCCCTACTCGCACACCTACTCTCCCTCTCTCTCTCTCTCTCTCTAAAATAAATAAATAAAAATAAATAAAAGTTTAACAAATTAAGTATTTCACCATGCATATCTTCTCTTTATTTTTATTTTTATTTTAAAAAAAAATTTTTTTTTTCAACGTTTTTTATTTATTTTTGGGACAGAGAGAGACAGAGCATGAACGGGGGAGGGGCAGAGAGAGAGAGGGAGACACAGAATCGGAAACAGGCTCCAGGCTCCGAGCCATCAGCCCAGAGCCCGACGCGGGGCTCGAACTCACGGACCGCGAGATCGTGACCTGGCTGAAGTCGGACGCTTAACCGACTGCGCCACCCAGGCGCCCCGCATATCTTCTCTTTAAAATGTGGCAATGGAACATGTGCTGAGGGCTTGGAGTGTCCCACTTTTATCATCTCTCCACATCCCAGGACGGGTTCCCAGATGCCTACTCCCCAGCCCCACCCAGCAACTGCTGTCACCTTCCACTCCCCGGGGGCCTGAGCAGAGTCAACGAGGGTTGGGAGTCAGTGTTGGGCTGCAGGATGAGGCCTGGGGGCCTCTGAGGATCTGCATTCATCCCACAAGTATCGCCTATGTCCAAGGGAGGGAGGCATTAAATAGCAAAATAATAAAAACAAACAAACAAACAAAAACCCATCAAGAAAGGAGGAAGTGTTTCCTGCTCTTTGAGCCAGCTTGCTTGCTTGCTTTCTCTTTCTTTCTTGCACTGGGCCCTGCAATAATGTAGCCCTGCCTCCAGCAGTCGCTGTTAGTGCTGGTACTCACCATCTAAACTTATACTGGATCTCTCTACTGACAGCACCATGGCGCCTTCCCAGAGGCCTTTCTCTGGGAGAAGATGGGGCAACCACAGCTGCAGGAGAGTCCCTGGGGGCCTGAGCAGAGTCAACAGGGAGAGGGGGGAGTGTCAGGGTTGGACTGCAGGATGGAGGCCTGGGGGCCTGTGAGGATCTGCATTCATCCCACAAGTATCGCCTATGTCCAAGGGAGGGAGGCATTAAATAGCAAAATAATAAAAACAAACAAACAAACAAAAACCCATCAAGAAAGGAGGAAATGTTTCCTGCTCTTTGAGCCAGCTTGCTTTCTTGCTTGCTTTCTCTTTCCTTCTTGCACTGGGCCCTGCAATAATGTAGCCCTGCCTCCAGGGGTCGCTGTTGGTGCTGGTGCTCACCATCTGAACTTATACTGGATCTCTCTACTGCACCATGGCGCCTTCCCAGGGGCCTTTCTCTGGGAGAAGATGGGGCAACCACAGCTGCAGGAGAGTCTAACAGGGCAGATGGAGGACTATCACCCTTTACCCCCTTGTCTGTCAACCTCTCTGAGCTCCAGTCCTCTGCTTCCCCCTCACTCCCTACCCATCAACCCCTGGCCTTCTTTCCACCCTCTCCCACCCCTCTGTGTCCCCTTTGCTTGGACTGCTCCTTCCAGCCTTTTCCATGGCTGGCTCCTTGGGCTTTCTTTCAGAGGGGCCCTCCTGAGCCCTGTTGCATTTCCTCCACGGCTCATGACTATCTCTGAAAGTCTATTTCATTATGTGTCTGTGGGTGCTCTGCCATTATATGTCTTTCCTTTCCTGCTTCCTGAGGGCAGGACTCTTTCTGTGTGGCTCACTGACATGTCCCCAGCACAGTGCTGGGCACAGAGTCGGAGCCCAGTAAACATCTGGTAAAGAGACAAGCGAGCAGAGGACTAGCTTAGCATTTGGGCTAAGCTCCATCTAATGGAGACTCCATGAGTTTCCATCTAAGGAATGACTTCCAAGGTGCTAGGCCAAGACCTGACTGGACAGACCCTGTCTGGCTGGCCCACGCAGGGTGCGATGTGGAGCTGACCAGACCCACTGCGAAATGGTCAGCTCATGCCATAACCCACTCTCGGCAAGGTGGCGGGGAACACCAGCGGCCCAGAGGGAAAACCACGGCTGCTTCAGCTTGAATGACGAGGGAGGAGGTGAGGTGTTGGATACACTCAATTATTACCCCAAACCCTATCATCGCTCATAATCTGCCTGAGATAAATCACAGGCAGGTAATTATTATGTCAGGCCAGGTAGCAGGGAGAAGTTCTAAAATAGCAATCAAAGAACTTCCTGGTTAATTCAAATCTACCCTGACTCCCTCCAGGGGATAGAAGTGCTTTGGCTGTAGAATTGGCCGGGCGCGGAGAAACGCAATTGCTCAATGCAAAACGGGGACTCCTGGACTTAATGTTTCTCTCTGTCAGGTTTCAGACTAGCACACCTGTCAAGAGTCCTAAATCAATGATCACCCATCCAGAGTAAATCATATTGCAGTGGCGTCCTATATTTTGGGTGTCAAACCCATACGTCCCAGCCTGCTTGCCAGAAGTCACCTGCCTCTGCTCCAGTCAGGCCCTAGGACGCAGGCCCCTCCTCTTAGTGCTACCTCTGGCCTTTGGCCCCTGGGTTTCTCACACTAGCATGCCCTCCCCCCCCCCATCCAAATGCCAGCTCAAGCCACCTGGGCCCTGGGCATCCTGTACCCCAGGCCTGTACCTGCACCTCAGGAGCTCCCACGTGCCATTCCTACCCTCAGAAGACAGTGCTGGGTTATCTGCCCCTGTACTGGTCAGAACCCTGGGCTTTTCTAGAGCTGAGGCTTCCCATTCTCGTTCACCTGAACAATACAGCCCTCTGGGACTGGCTCTGCCCAGCCGCAGAAACCAGTGTGGGCTAACGTAACGGGTTGACTGGAAGGGTGCTGGGCAGGGAAAGGTCTCGTGGGGTCGCAAGCACAGAACACCCAACCCACTCTGGGCCAAGGAGACCCTTTCCAGGCAGGCAGGCCTCAGGCTGGGCTGGATTCAGCCACTATCTCTGGGCTCTGGGCTCTGGTTGACTCTCCTGGTGGCATTCCTGGGCTCCACGTGGTGGCAAGGTAGGTGTTCGCACCTGTCCAGGTGCAGGCCCACTAGGACATGGTGGACAGTGCTCCCCCTTACTCAGATAAAAGCCCTGGGGTTAGTTCTAGTGGGACCTGTGTGGCCAGAGTCACATGTGCGCCCCAGAGCCTACCACTGAGGCACGGGAGAGCAGGGTTCTGATGGGTTTGGGCCCTGGGTCACATGCCGTCCTGTGACACAGTGTGCAGGCTGAGAACGTGGGACAGCTGGGGCCTTCCCAGAGAAGGGGGAAAGGGCTTTGAGCGCAAGGAGGCATCCTGCCGGCGGCTGCTGTCACCGCTGCAACCCGGCCCGCCTGAACTTTGTTTTCCAAATTAATAATTACGTGGTTTTCCTTGTAGCTTGTGCTGTAATTCCATGGTGGTGAATTATCCGAGTGGAAGAGTGCCCTTGGAGTGCATCCTCCCCTGGCCTGGAGCTCGGGCTAGCCAAAGGCACTGCAGCAACAAGGGGGTGGGTTGTCCATTTTCTCCCTCACCGTCGGGTGGGGCAGAATTTACCCGGGATTTGTAACTGGTCACATCAGAATGCCGCTAAGCGAGGGGGAGTGGGCAATCCCACAGAAGGCCCTCAGTACCCCGGCCCCACCCAATGGCAGCGATTTTACGCACAGGCCTGAGCCCCTCACCCTCAGCCTGAGACCCTCCAGATGAAGTCCAAGCCCATTACTTCGGTCCTCCAAAGCCTCCATCTGCCCGCAGCCCTGTGTCCTCTCCAGTCCAGCCTCAAATCCTGCCCTGGCTGGACCCCAGATTTGGGTGGTCAGTGCTCCTTTCACACCTCTGGGCTGCTGTTCCTTCACCTGGCATGTTCTTCCGGACTCGTCCACCAGGTAACCCCTACCTGTCCC
This sequence comes from Neofelis nebulosa, assembly GCF_028018385.1. Taxonomy (NCBI): domain Eukaryota; kingdom Metazoa; phylum Chordata; class Mammalia; order Carnivora; family Felidae; genus Neofelis; species Neofelis nebulosa. The sequence continues at coordinate 19,934,313 of NC_080798.1, read as the reverse complement.
TCACCACAGACCCAGGTGAGAGAGACTGCTCTTACCTGAGCCCAACAGCACCCCTGCCAGCCTCCCATTCCTGGGTCCCCCCCAGGAAACAGACAGGAGCATTGGTGCCATTGGGGGGCCCTGCAGCGAGTCTTGGCAGGTGCGCATGCTCTGGGGGCTCTTAGGGACCCATCTCTGGGGCCTCCCTGAGAAGCTGGAGGTGACCTCTCTACCCACAGACTTTTTTAAATGAGGGCTCTTGGCCAACATAATAAGACTACAAATAAAGAAAGAGAAAAGCAGCACAAAGATGAGAAAGGAAGAGACAGTATTATCATTCTTGGCAGACAATATGTTTATGTTTACCTAGAAAATCCATGCCCATTAACTGCACAACAATTAGAGCCACTGAGAGAGCCTGGGAGAGTGGTTTGCTGGAAGATAAATTGGGAAAAATCCACAGCTTCCCACATACCAGTGGAGGGCCGACTGGAAAATGAAATGAAATGAAAAAGGGGCCTCGTTCACAACATTGATGAAGCTACAAATTCTGTAAACTTGACATGACCCATGCAGGACCCAGAGGAAGAAACCATACAACATTAACAAGGACAATAGGATGTGCCTGGTTGGAGAGAAATGGTTCTTTTGGACGGGGAGACCTACTATTGTAAAGATTCCAGCGCTCTCCACGTTTATCTGTGTTTTTACTGCAGTTCCACTTAAAAAAAAAAAATCCCCAAACAAACTCGCTGGCGTTTGAGAGGAAAATGCACAAGTTCATCAGCAGCCATAATCCCCCCGCGGGGACACCACGGCCAGCGCCCCTTACACGACCACGTGGCACCGTGGCACCGGGGGTATTCTGGTTCCATGAACTCTGGCCTTGGTGCTGTCCCCTGGGTGGGTGACCCAGGACAGACAAGGTTGCCTACAATGTGTTCTGAATCTGTGATGGGAAGGTGACAGTCTCCTAAGGGAAAGGGTGGTGGGCCCAGGGGAGGGGACCCCATGGTGGAGTCTAGACCAGGGAGGATGGCTGCCTGGTGACGATGTCTCTTTGGGCCCTCAGGGCTCCCAGCGCTGTGCAGATGTGCAGGGGAGAAGCAAGTAGGTCAGGGCACAGAGGACTCCACCTCTGTCCTGACACTCTTCTGCGGCTTCCTGACGCTGGGAGGCGGAGATCAGATCCCTTTGGTCTGCCACTCCTTTAGTTGTGACCCTGGACCACTCCGCCCCTGATGTTTTTCCGTCTCCCCATCTGTAATATGGCGGGTGGCTGCATCTCAGGGACTGGGGCTCTCCAGCAGGGCCTCCTTTCTTGGCAGGTGGAAACTGCCTTCGGATAAAGGGGAATTCGGATGTCCAGCTGGCTGGGGGGTTGGGGGGAGGCGGACCAGAGCTGAAAGCCTGGGACAGCCTGGGAGAGAGGTCCAGAGCAGGCCACTCATCCTTCTACAGAGGACAGACAAACAGGCTGTAGGGAGGGGGCATGGACTGGTGAGTGGGTCTGTGTCCTCAACCCTACATCCGGCCTTCCCGCAAGCCTGGAAGATCCCGTTTTCCCGATAAGCCTGGGAACTGCGGTTGGAGTTGGGGCCTTGCACTGGTGGCTCAGGGAGCGCCCTTTCTTTCTCTCCCCTGACCTGCTGCCCCCATGCTGGAATTGGGGACGTTTTGCCGCAGGATGCATGATGGGGCTGGGTGGGGGCTGCAAGTTCCACCTCAGAACTTAGGTTACTCTCAGATTCATGGGAGCCATAAACCCGCGCCCTATTTCTGCTCTAATTGAGGCTATTTGTATTGTGACTAAAATAATCAGAGACAATTTTAGTGGTATGTTCTAAAAAATAATTACATCCCATACATTTAAGTTACGTAACCACAGTGACAATCCGACCGGGGACCCCAGGGCCCCAGCTTGGAGGCTCTGTGCCAGAGGAGCCCTGTCCCAGCTCCAGCACCCGACACCTCCCCGGAATCAAGAGCAGACGTGTCACTGACGGAAATGCACCCCTAAGACCTGCGGCACAGTCAGGGGCCCTCCAGAAGACGGACAGTAAAGATTTGAGGGCGGGCATGCCAGCCCAGTGACCCCAGAGCGCTGCAGGAAAGCAGAAAGAGGGGTTCTCTGGATCCCGCCCGGACCCGGGCCCGAATCTCGCCTTCAGGGTGGACATCTCAGCTTTGCCGTGCCGCAAGGAGTCATCGGCCTTCTGGTCACCCCGTTCCCGTCTGGGGACCCCCCCCCCACTCTTTGCCCTCCAGCTTCTGTAGCAGCTGACTGTCCCGCCAGCTCTGGGGCAGGCCAATCAGAGCGTGGTATTCCCCAACCATGGCAACCGGTTCAGCGTTAGCTGAGCGTGTTACCTACTCAGAGACCTGGAGCCCCGGGGCTATCCCCGGATTTCTCCCATACACGAGCCAGCGCATCCCACTTTGGGTGAAGTATGTTCGAGCTGGGCTTTTGCCCCTATGACCCGAGGAGTTCCAAGGATGTGATTTGCATAAGGGAGAGAGCAATAGCCTTCATCCATGCAGAGATGCGTGGAGGTGAGTCACGTGCAGCGCCAGGGACAGCGCCACCATGAACAGTGGCTGTAACTGTTGTCAGGGGCATCATGGAGCACTCGTCACCGGTGCGAGGAGATAGGGAGGGGCTGGGAGGGCACCCTGCAGCCCAAGAGGGGCCTCTTGTTGGGAGGTTCTGGCCCACGTGTTCACGGGAGGCAGGAAGGGTTTTCCTGCTGGCTTGGCTGTGCCCCTTGCTTTCTTCCTCGGGACCCTCCTGCGTGGGCCTAACACAGCCGACTGTGCTCAGCCGTGGCCCTGGGTCACCGGAGGCCCTCAACTAGGCTCCTGCTCCCCTTTCCTCCTCAGCGTCCCTCAGCTCTCAGCAGAGCTGACTGATGGACGCCTCGGCATTCCCAGTGGGCGCCGCGAAGCCCTCTGGGCCCTGCATTTGGAGCCGAGCAGGGTCTGGTGTGTGTGCCTGCCATCCCCACAACGCTACCAGAAGCAAATCTAAACTCCCAGCTGCTGGGAGCCGGTTCTCTCTCCCACAGCAGCCGCTCCCCCTCCCCCCGACTCCCCAGGAAGCCACATTTGTCAAAGCTGCTGGCAGATGGTGGGAGCCTTGCCACCCTGCCCAAGAAAGCCTTCCGTCTGCTGGACTCAAACCGTCTTGATCTTAGATAGGAAGAAAGCCCACTGTCTACCTGGTGGGGGCGACACCTTCTACTCCCGGGTCTTCTCTGGTGGGTCCACTGCCTGGGGAAGGACCAAGAGACGTGCTGGGGCTGGAACACCCCTGGGGACCCCTAGTCCCCCAGACCGCGTGGTTCAGTGGAGACGCTCATGCTTGCACGTGTGCATACTCACGCGTGCACACCCATGCACACTCACACGCCCCGAAACTCTTGCTTGCTCTGCCCACACCAGAGCAGAGAAAGTTCGGCAGGCAGCCCTCTATGGAGCTCCACAGCACCCACACGCCCCGGGCTCTATGTGATGTAAGCCCAGGAGACCACCTGCTTCTGGACGTCCTTGTCCTCCCTGTCCTCGGGGTCCCCAGCCTGACGGGTGGGTTGTAGCTACTAGCATCCTTGGTCCTTGTGAGTGTTGGGCCCACCTTCTCCATGGGACATTTTCTCTTTCCAGCCGCAGGAGCCTTGCCAGAGATCCCTGATTTCATTCCTTCCTGTGGTCAGCCCATACGTGCCACAGACGGCTTTGAAACTCCAGCTACCCTCCCAGGCCCAAATGTGAAGTGCAGAGGACTCCAGGCCCACGGCCTCAGGGAGACATGCAGACCCAAGGTACCTTTGGTACAACCAGTCCCTGGAGTTCAGTGTGTGTGCATGTGCGTGTGTGTGCGTGTGTGTGATGGAGGCACCCTCACCTCTGGGTCTGGGTTACAGGCCTCCCCTTCTTTGGGTCCTAGAGGGCACAGCCTGGCAGCGCACATACCCCTCTCTCCCCCACCAGTGGCAGCCCCTTCCTCCCAGTGATGGCCTCAGGGATTCCCCACTCCTACCTACCTGCTCCCACAGAGCCGTCCTCCAGACAAGGGGACTCCTGGACAACTTCCCACAAGGATCTGCTCACCCAGGACAGGCAGTGCCTTCCTCGAGCCACAGTGTAGGGCTCCCGTGCCCTGTGTCGTCTCTGATCATGCAGAACATGAGTCTACCTGACCTTAGACACTACAGGGGGCACCTGAGAGTCCGTTCTCAGGAAACCTCCCCTCTCCAGCCCAGTGTCAAGGAGCCAGGCCCTTCCAGTGCAGCCCCACCAAGTGGGACCCTTGTGTCTCCTGCCAATAGCCTAGTCAGCCAGGCCTGCTCAGCTTTTCCCTGACTTAGCTGTGCAGGAATCGAGAAAGACGGGAGTGCCCTGTGGGCCCAGACGAGCCAAGAAGCCTTCATGCAGGAAGCCCTCTGCCTCCTCCCTTGGCCTCCAGGCCAGCTGGAGACCTGAGTCATGGTCAACCAGAACCTGGAGCATGTGCAGCCTCAGGCAGTGGGCAGGGGGCTGGGCCTGCAGGAATGTGGAGCCCCGAGGTCCTGTCTTCGGGCTGCCAATGTGCACCCATCAGGGGGCTTTGGGAGACACCACCCTCGTTCCCTGCTGGTAGAAGGGTAGCACAGACAACCTGGAAAGATGTAGAAGAGAGGAGGAAGGAGGGAGGAAGAGAAAGAGTAGGAGAGGGAGAGGGAGGGGAAGGGAGGGAGAGAGGGAGAGAGAGAAAGAGAGATTGAGAGTCCCTCAGAGGTATCTGGGGAAGCTGCCAGGCAGACTGGGAGCTGTCAAGGAGCAAGGGGAGTCCAGGTGGGGCTGCTAGAGGGACAAACAGCATCTGGGTCCCACAGGAGACAGATAGGTCCACCCTAAAAACCAACCTTAAGACATCTGTGCGAACAGCCCTAAAGACCTCACTCCACCCCATCCCCACTCCTTGTTCATTTTTGTTAATGTCTATTTATTTTTGAGAGAGAGAGACAGAGGGAGAGAACGAGTGGGGAAGGGACAGAGAGAGAAGGAGACCACAGAATCTGAAGCAGGCTCCAGGCTCTGAGTTGTCAGTGCAGAGCCTGACACGGGGCTCGAACTCACGAACCGTGAGATCATGGCCTGAGCCAAAGTCGGATGCTTAACTGGCTGAGAGGCCCAGGCGCCCTCCCCCACTCCTTGTTCAGAGGAGGAAACTGAGGCAGGTGGAGCTGCTCCAGGTTCCACTGTGGGCCGTGGGTGTTCCAAAACCCAGATCTCTAGACTCCTAGTCCCGTGCTGGGCTCTCGCCAGCGACTGCCCCACACCACGGCACCCGTCCATCCCTCCACTCTCCATCTGCAGGATGGGGGTGTCGAGCCAGAAAGTTGCAGATGCCCCTTCTGGCTTGGATATCCCGAGACTTCAGACCCCTCCCTCTGAGTCTTTGGGAGCCCAGCAGGAGCTCTGGCAGGTCCAGAGTCCCCTCCCTTCTCATCAGTCAGCACCGGATCATTTTTTCAAATTAGCTCTGTCAATTACAAAAGTAATACCTGCCGGCTCGTTAACCTATTTCACACAGCACAGAAAATACAAGGTGGAAGCTGGAAGTAAGTGCCTCCCACCCCGGTCTGTCTCCACTAGGTGCCAGGTGTTCTGTGCCAACAACGAGCAAACCCTTCTCTATCTCTTTAGGCTCTTCTTCCTGCAGCATCAAAGAAGACAGTCCAGAGTGGGTGAGCCAGGGACAGTCCTGAGGCCAGGCCCAGCGATCCCACACCCGAGCCAGCCCCAGCCCCCTGCCTGCACCGGCCCCTCCCCGCGCCGTCCCCTGCGCTGAGCCCAGGGACAGGGGCTCATTATCCCATCCTGTCTGCCTTGGATGCCGCAGAGTGACAGCTGTTCCGTGTTTAATTACTGATGGGCTGCGGCTATGCCAACCCATGAATAAAATTACAAGTTGTTCTGCAATGCAAATACCACGCCGCTAAGTCTGAGGGTCTGTGAGGTGCTTATTTTGATTGGCTGGCTTTTTTAATGAGAAAAGTTTCATTACACTTTAAAGAACATTAGTAATGATGAAACTCACACACCTAAAGATTTATATAGCACCGCAAACAAGTAGCAAGGAGAAGGGAAGTTATTTATAACTTCAAATATGCTCCTGCTCGGCTGATTGCATTGTTTTAGGGAGCAGAGCATTTTTAGCTGATAATTGCTTTAATGATAAATGTGGAAACTCAGGAACCAAAATATCTGAAGTGTCTTTAAAAGGCAAAAACCTCAGCTAAGATTGGGATGAGCTGACCTAATTCAGGGGAGGGGGCTGGAGAAAGGGGAGGGTGACCTCAGCAGGGCACGGGGGATAAGAATAAATTACAAACCGTGGGCACTGGGGGGACTAGCCACCTGTGGGTGCCACGGGGCACAAGTTCAGCCTGTGGAACTGAACCGGAGTCGTGAGCTTCTCCTGTTGAAGCTGCCACTGCCTGGACCGCCGGACTATTTCTCCTCTGTGGTTGGGCCAGTCCCTTCCGAGTGATGCACCCACGCTCTGCGTGACCAGACATCTCCTCTGAGCCACAGCTGGATGCTAATACAAAGTGTGGATACGTGATCTAAAATCCACAGAGATCTAAAGACAGAACATCTGATCCGGCTTCCCCTCTCCCCGCGAACATGGAGCTTCCCCTGGGAAGGCGGGACTTCGCCGATTCATGGGCCTGGGAGTCGTCATTTCCCTCACTAAGTTTTCCGCGGAGATCCTTCGCTCTGCAGACACAGCTGAGCAGCAGTATAGCTGCTCCCGCTGGCCTGGGTCCTCGTCTCCAAACGGAACAGAGCTGACAAACGTACATTCTTTGTACCAGCCTCTGGTACATTCTTTTGCTCACTCATTCTGCCAGCGTGTGTTTGTTGGGGGTTTACCATGGGGCCAGACGAGGAGGATAGAGCCTGAGCCTCCAGAAGCAGCCAAATGGGGACGACAGAGACAAGCCGAGCCCCATTAGGGGGCGATAATGGAGGTATGGATGCCCAGCTCAGGGGCAGCAGAGGAGAAGGACCCAGCTCTGCCTGGCGGGCGGAGGGGGCATCAGGGAAGGGGTCATCCAAGCCAGCCTAAGAGTTTGCTGCAGGCACCCGCCGTCTCCAGGGCTGTGGAAGGGAAGGGGACTTTTAGGCCAGGAGCACAGGGTGGTGTCTGTGAGGGGGGTGATTTGGGGCGAGGTGGAGTGTCAGGGCAACACACCATGGCTTGTCCTGGAGCACACCTTTGCAGCTCAGAGCTGGGGTTCAGAGAGGCCCGGAGGTGGCTCTGATGGGGGCAGGGAGGGAGCCTGGAGAACGGGGCGGGCCAGCGGGCAGACCCGTTTAAAATAGTGAGAAGGTAGAGTCAGTGTTTTCTGCCTCCTTTCCCCGAGAGGTCAGCCAAGCAGGGCGTCTCCTGTCCCCTCGGCCAAGGACCCCATCCTGGCACAGAGAAACGGAAGAAAATGGGGCAGGGATCCCAAACCAGCTTGGGAACGTGTGCGCCTGCAGTCTTGTGTCTGTGCATGCGTCCACCTGTGTGCATGTCCGTGTGTGTATTGTGTGTGTGTTCCCACGTGTGCGCACGACCGTACACGCTTAGGTGTGTGCGTGGCGTGTGTATGCATGTCTGTGAAAAAGTGTACGGGGTGCCCACATCCGTGTGAGCGTGTGTGCGGGTGTCAGTGTGTGTGTCTCTCGTGTGTGAGCGTGCACGCCGTGTCAATGTGTGCCCGCGTGTGCATTTGAGACGTGTGTGTGTGTGTGTGTGTGTGTGCGCGCTTGCCAGAGGGTCCACGTCTAGAGCAGACACTGCGTTGTTGTTTTTTTTTTTTAAATATTTTTTCAACGTTTTTTATTTATTTTTGGGACAGAGAGAGACAGAGCATGAACGGGGGAGGGGCAGAGAGAGAGGGAGACACAGAATCGGAAGCAGGCTCCAGGCTCTGAGCCGTCAGCCCAGAGCCCGACGCGGGGCTCGAACTCACGTACCACGAAATCGTGACCTGAGCTGAAGTCGGCCGCTTAACCGACTGCGCCACCCAGGCGCCCCAGCACTGCGTTGTTTTAATAAAGCCTGGCACTCTGGGGTCAACACCGTCTGACACCGTGTTTGGAGCCTCTCAAATGAATCTGGTGCAGCCACGCACACAGCTCGTTCCCTTGGGCAGCTCAGGTTGCCGGAGTCTCCTCGGTGAGGGAAGCAAATAACCCGTAACTACCACTGCTGCCCCTGGGACAGCCCACGCCAGGCTCGGGGGAAGGCAAGGGCGAGAGGGCATCTAAGGAGAGCCGGACCAGGTCCCCCCACCCGGGGCCCACCCAGCCTTCAGCCTCAGGGCCCGTGAAGACAGGAGAGGTGCCCCAAAGCCCGAGTGTCTGTGTACGTGCACATGGGTGTGTGGGGCGTGCACACACATATACATAAGAGTATACGTGTACGGGGCGCCTGGGTGGCTTCAGTTGGTTGACTGTCCGACTCCTGATTTCAGCTCAGGTCATGATGTCACGGTTCGTGAGTCTGAGTCCCACGGTGGGACTCACTGTGCCGGCAGTGAGGAGCCTGCTTGGGATTCCTTCTCTCTTTCCCTCTCTCTGTGCCCCTTTCCTGCTCACGCTCCTTCTGTCTCTCTAAATAAATAAATAAATAAAGCATTTTTCAAAAAGAGTGTACATGTGCATATCCGTGCAGGGTGTGTGTGTGTATGTGTGTGTGTGGGTGTGTGTGGGTGTGTGCGTGCGCATGACCTGTGTTTCCTAATCCAGAAAAAACCATCTTCGATGACCACAGATTTACTCAAAGTCACGTCCGAGGGGCGTGGGGAGGGGGATAGTTCTCTGACCCCCCAGTGTCAGAACTGCCCAGGCAACAGAGAGGTTGCTCCGTGAAATCAGGACAAGCCCCCGGCCCTGTGCACCATGCCACGGTGGGAGGGGAATTCACGGCCCGCATTGGAGGCCTGGTCTCTTCCTACTGGCTTGTTGGAGGTTAGCAGGCAACAAAGCCCGCAGGGACGGGGTCATTATTGGCTTTGAGGAGTCTTTCTTGGGCGGCCAAGTCATGCGAGCTTTGTTTCCTCTTCCCTCCTCAAGGCTGGGGCAGGCGAGGGGCTGGGAACCAGGCTGCGGCTGAGGGATTGGGAGACTGACTGAGTGGAACTTGCTGATTTCGGTGACAGCAGTGGGGCCGCAGTTGTGACACGGCGGCCTGAGTGGGCCGAGTATCAGGGATGCACTAGACAGAGACAAAAGTGTAGACCGCTTGCCAAGCCACCAGAAGCAGAGGGGAGGTAACCCAGTGGGCGGATGGACAGAGCAGATTCAGCTACGGAACACCTCTCACCGCAGACCGTCTTCACCCAGGAGCGGTGTCGTGAGCTCATTTCACAGGCAAGAAACCGAAGCTCAGAGACATTGTACAGTGGCCTGTGTCCACTCAGCATGCCTGCTCAGAGCTCTGGCCTGCACTGAGATCCTGAGCCCACGGTGCTGCCTCCTCCATGCAGCCCTCCTCTCTTGTCACTCCAGCCAGGTAGTAGAGCCAGGAGGGCCAACAGGACCTTGAGCTGGAAAACGCACAAGGTTTTCCTTTCACCTCAGCCCCAAGCCGCAGATCCTCATTTGCTGAATGATCTTCATTTGCAAATTGTGCTCTAAGAGGGGGGGAAAAATGCCTTACTTTGCATTTTAAGGAAAGGCATTAGTGAGGTGGTGGGTAGAGATCTGGGCTGTGAGGGTGCATTTCAGAGGCTCTTCAGGAAGAAGAGACTGACTCTGGGTCCCAAAGAGGAGCCCAAATTATACTCAATTTTGTGAAAGGATAAAATATTAGGTGTTAATTAGTCCCTCTAAAGTCACTACCTGGTATGTATGTGTGTGTGTGTGTGTGTGTGCGTGCACATGCCTCGTGTATGCATATAAAAACACGTATGCATATATCTACGTGTATATATGTATATATGTGTGTGCATATATGTGTGTATATACATAAATTATTATTCCTAGATGAGTTTGGGACGAGATTAGTTTTACAGCATAAACCTAAATAGCATAGTGGTGGTTTTTTCCCCTCGGAAGTAATATGCTTATCCACCAATGTTCTCTAGTAAAAGCTTGACTTTGAGGTAAACAGATAATCCCAACCTGAGGCTTTCTGTATTTTCGAGACTTGCTGCATGCATCCCTCACTGTAAATACGGAAACACAGAATGCGATTTCACCATAACACAGGATTGAAGCAGGGACGTCAGGTTGTAACAGGAATACAAGTGACAACTTTTATTCTGATAAAGAAAGCCTAAGCCTCACTCACTGATCTCCTCCGGCACTGATCGAAAGGCTTTGCGGATACTCATTGTCTTAATGAATTCAAGCCATGGAACCTGAAGTGGCTGTTAGTTTTCCCGACTTCAGACAAAGGAGCTGGGCCTTCTTTATCTCCACATTTCCCAGAGACTTTATCATAAGAAAAATATGTTTGCCCCTTGTTACCGTTCACAGGGGGTTGGGGGGAATGACTCCTCAAACCCTAGCCATCGACGCGCGTGGTGAAGAAGTATTCAGAGGGTCTTAGCTGACGGAGCACGTTACTTACCAGGCGTGGGCTGTGTGCGCGGAGATGGTGGTGGAAGGAGGCCTCAGATCCCTCCCCGAAATGAGAAAAATGTAAAGACGCAGACTGGAACGCCCTGCTGATGTTCAAGAGAAGCCGCAGCCGTGTTTTGCAGACTTCCGAGGAGTTTCTGCCGGGTGCTGGGCAGCTGAGCCAGACGCGGTGGTCGCTTGGTGTGGACCCAGAGTCCTCCTTCCTGGGTGTGGAAAGAAGTGAAAGAGAAGGGTGGTGACAGGGAAAGTGAGCAGATGCTGGAGGACATGATACATGTCTTCTGCTCTCCGGGGTGAGGCTTGCGGTGAGCGCAGTCACCTGGAGGTGGGGGCCAGTACCTGCTATACATCTCCAGGCCCCTCGGGGGCCCCAGCCACAAGGCCATGAGAACATCCCTGGCTGCACCAGGACAAAGCCCTGGGTGCTGGGTGGTTTATCTGACCTGGGCATTAACTGGTGTGGAGGAACTCCTTCCAGCACTTTCTAACTCAGGGAGAACCTCTTGTCCCAGGGGCCACCAGCCACGAGGCAGCTGTGCCGGGCCTGGACCGCCTGAGTGTCCACACCATGCTGAGTTCTGTAGTCGGGCTCTTGTCTTAATTGCCCCTTCCCCACTGCGGTGGGCTTATCTGTTCTGGAGAACGCCTTTCCAGAACAAGAGGGATGCACCTCATTCACGCAGTGGGATGAAGCATACCCCAACTTGGAGGCAGAGACCCGGGAGTGAGGGTGAACTCCGTCACACAACAGCTGAAGAAAAGGTGGATGGAACAGAAAACCATATTGTGTTAATATCAAGGAAGGAAAGGAAAAAACCAAACTTTAAAAATATTTACTCCAGTGACAGTAAATATCTGGAGAGGCCCCATGGACGGTTGACTCGGACGAGTGACACGGAGAGTGAGTTTGAGAGGATTTTTCGGAATGCAGCAAAAAAGGACTAGACGAGGGAGAGGTAATCAGAGAAGGGATGACACCATGGAAGGCAAGATATTGGGAATCCAATAAGGGTGAGGAGTGCCAATGAAGAATAGGGCACAATTAGCAGAAACGAAAAACCTTCAAAAATGCAAAAGAGGAAAACTTGCTGAATTGAGACAGATGTGACCCGTGTGTTGAAAGGGTTCCCTGTACACCTAGACAAAATGAATAAACATCAAAGGATGGCTGGTGGAAGGATCTAAGCTCTTGGACTAATGTGGAATAAGGGCCTCCCGTGACAAACATACCAGACTGGCCTCACATTGTCCACCTTCTTGTCTTCCTTGGAGTGAGCCTTGCCCTGACCTTTTGGCTTCTCTTTCTCGGCTCTCCCTGCCCCTGCCGTCAACCCATCATCACTAATCCCAGTGCAATGTACTTGCACTTCTCCTGGCCCTGCCCCTGGGCTGCCCAGAGGCCCCAGGTGGGACATGAGTCCTCGGTGCCCAACAGGCAGAGTCTCGGCCAGTCAGGCTTTCCCAGACCAGGACCCCTATCTGCAAGTAGGATCTGGGTAGGCAGAGGGGAGAGACCCATCCTTCTTTAAATCTGGATCAATCAATGGACAAACCCTGAACAGCAGAAGACACATAACTATTGGACCACATTGTAGACCAAATGTGTGACCTGCTTCCCCAAGTCAGTGGGGGTGTGCCCAGGCTAAGCCAGAGGCCACCAGTCAGGGCTGCCAAGTCCCTGACGATCTACCTACCTACCCCATGACCCAGCGAGGGAAATGGGCTGCTCACCAGTCTCTTCCGCAGCAACTGTCTCCCAGAAGGACGAGAAACATAATTAAAATTTCAGGTGCCTTTACCCAAGGGTCATTCCAGCTGGAGAGCCTAAATATCATACAGTGTATGAATGTGCTGCATTTATTATTTTCACCATGGAGACGTCCAAGGAAACTGACCTTTTCAGCTTCAATAAAAACGGATTTTCCTGTAGGTCCTTTGACAGCAGCTGTGATGGTGAGCCAGGCTGAAACTCAATATTAAGCACCAAAGAACAGAAAAGGAGGTGCCTTCTCTTGGCCTGGGGAGGGTGGTGGGGAGTTATTGACTCTCATCTGCAGTTACATATGGGAAAGGATGTGGGGGCCTGAGCCCTGCTCTGAGGAGAGGCCTACCACTCCTCTTGGACCCTGATTGTTTCGACACCCCTCAGCATCAAAAGTGCCTGTTATTCAAGCACTCGGTTCAAAGAGGATTATATTCAAAACAAAGCCACAATAGTGGGCTGTTTTGGAATTCAGAAGGGCTGGGTCTGACTTGCTCAGGATGCAATATCCCCTCTTGTAAAGTGCCCGAGAGCCCCCAGATATCCGACTTTGACCCATATTCCCCTAAAATGCAGCCTGGGGCTGGCCATCTTTCTGCTGCTTGGTCACACTGATGGGAGAAAACCTTGCAGACTTTCTGCCCCACCATAATAGCCAATACACAGAGGAAAAATTAACAGTCAACTGGCAACAAGGCTGCCTTGCACTGAAACAAGATGTTTAACAGTAGCAAAACCTGGATTTCCTGTTAAAAATCGGTGGCTTGGTTGGGGGATGGATGACAGTTCCAGAGTTACCGCAACATGATACTCAGAATGTCTAGGTCTCCACGAAAAAGGTGAAGGAGATTAAAAAGTAAAATCTTCCAACTATAAAATAAATAAGATGGCAGGGGGCGGCTCCTGGGTGGCTCAGTCAGTTAAATTTCTGACTCTTGATGTCAGCTCAGGTCATGATCTCATGGTTTGTGAGTTTAAGCCCAACATAGGGGCCACTGGCAGCACAGAACCTGCTTGAGATTCCCTTTCTCCCTCTCTGTGCCCCTCCCCTGCTCATGCTCTCTCTCTCTCTCTCTCTCTCTCTCTCTCTTTCTCAAAATAAATAAATAAAACTTAAAAGGAATAAAAATCAAATAAATAAGATGTGGGGATATAAAGTACAGTATAGGGAACAGAGTCAGTAACATCGTAACAACTTTGTATGGTGATGGCTGGTAACTTAACATTGTAAGAGGACCATTTTATAGTGTGTATAAATGTCTCATCACTATGTTGTGCACCTGAAATTAATACAATATGGCTTGCCAATTATTCTTCAATGAAAAGCAAAACAAAACAAACAGTGGCTTGACCTCAGGCATTTCCTCCTCCCCCTCCCAGCCCAGCCACGATGAAAGTGAATAAATTTTAAAAGGTAAAACCAACAAGGACAAACATAGATGAGGAAGTAAGAGCAGTGAGGGATTTCAGTGAATTCTGCAAGGCAGAAAGAACAGGAGGAGTGAAATCTGAGAGAGCAGAGCAGAGAAAGTAACACTGACTCCACAAACCACAGGACGCCCGAGCTCAGGCGTGGAGGAGCTGTGTTCCTGGAGCGGGGAATGGGAGAGAGCTGTAAGGGGGGATTAAAAACAGGGCAATTGAGGAATATCACAGAATATGGCAGGGTAGGAAGCTGTCCCTTCATCCAAGTAACTATTGAGCTGTCAGGAGCTCTGAAACTGCTGTCATGAAGACAACAGCCCACATTTATGCTCCTGGTGTGGCTTACAAGTGCCAGGGTGGGCCATAAGGAACTTGTCCCCTAAACATCAGGGTTGTGGGGTTTAAAAAAATTTTTTTAATGTCTATTCATTTTTGAGAGACAGAGAGAGACAGAGGGTGAGCAGAGGAGAGGCAGAGAGAGAGGGAGACACAGAATCCCAAACAGGCTCCAGACTCTGAGCTGTCAGCACAGAGGGCAATGTGGGGCTTGAACTCACGAACCACAAGATCATGACCTGAGCTGAAGTCAGACACTTAACCAACTGAGCCACCCAGGAGCCCCCAAGGTTGTGTATTTTGATTGCTGATTGCTGCTTTAGATCACTGAGGTACTGGCAAGTCATTGCTTGAAACTCCGTGGGCTGAAGCAGTTTTCCCATCATGAGAGAATTTAAAGAGATAGTACTCCACCCCAGCCATTTAACTGAATGACCACAGAGACAACAGAATAGAAACTTTAGTGACCATCCACAATAAGGAATACACACGTTGCAGAAATAGTTTGGGAAACTCACACATTGATGCTCCCAGCCCTCAAAAAGCAAACTTCAACAATCTCTGGGGATTGGGAGAATTAAAGTTCCAGAATTACTATAACATAATATTCAAAATGTCCAGTTCTCAAAAACAACAACAACAACAACAGCAACAGCAACAACAACAACAACAACAAACTACAAAACATACAAAGAAATGAGAAAGTATGGCCTATTGACAGGGGAAAAAAAATAATTTAATGGAAACCATCTCCAGGAAGACCAGGCATAGGAATTATTAATCAAAGGCATTAAATTGATCGTCTTTAATATATTCAATGAGCCAAATGAAATGTGCAAAAGAAATAAAGAAAGCAAGGGAAATGATGTAGAAAACTTGAGACTATCAACAAAGAGAAATTATAAAAAAGGAACCAAACAGAAATTTTGAAGCTAAAAAATACAATAATTGACATGAAAACTTGCAGGAGGGTTTGACAAAAGATTTGAATAAATAGAAGAAAGGTTCGGTGAACTTCAAGATGAGACCACTGAAATTATCCAGCCTGAAAAGCAGAAAGAAAAAAGAATGAAGGAAAATGAACAGGGCCTGAGGGACTTGTGGGACACCATCAATATAACACAGAAGAGAAAGGGGCAGAAAAAATATTTGAAGAAATAATGGTGAAAACTTCCTAAATCTGATGAAAGACATGGTATAAACACTCAAGAAGTTCAACAAACTCCAAGCAGGATAAACTCAAAGAGATGCACGCCGAGACATATTATATTCAAATTTCCAAAGACGAAGAGAACAAATTGGAAGTGACTAAGAGAGAAGTAAATGGTCATGTACAAGCGTTGTTCTCTGATTTATCATCAGAGATCGTGGAGGCCAGGAGGCACTGGGATATATTTAAAGTCCTGAAAGAAAAAAAAAGCTCAATCAGTCAAGATTTCTATACTTGGTAAAACTATTCTTCAAGCATGAGGGATAAATTAAGACATTTATAAATAGAGAAAATCTTTACCAACAGACCTTCCCTATAAGACATGCTAAAGGGAATCCTTCAGGTTGAAATAAAAATACACTAGGTAGTAACTACAAGCCATAAGAAGAAATAACACCAGTAATTCATAGATAAATATAAAAGCCAGTATTATTATAGTTTTGATTTGGGTTGTAACTTTTCCTTTTTCTTATATGATTAAAAAGAAATGCATAAATTATTAATAGTAAATCTATATTAATGGGCATACAATGTGTAAAAATATGATCTGTGACAGTAATAATGTAAAGGAGAGGGATGGAGATGTATAGGAACAGAGTGTTTATATACTATTGAAACTAAGTTGTTATTATTTAGATTCTTATAAGTTTAAGGTGTTAATTATAATCCTCAAGGTAATCACTAAGGGACTAACTAAAAAATATACAAGAAAGAGAATCAAAATGGAACACATGCAAAAAAAATCAAACTACATTTTAAAAAGGCAGTAATGGGAGAATTGAGGAACAAAAACATGTCAGACATATAAAGAACAAATAGACATATATTTGTTTCTATTTACAGAAATGGAGAGATTATAGAAAACAAATACAGAAAATGGTAGAAGTAAGTCCTTCTCTATCATTAAATGTAAATGGATCAAATTCTCTTACCAAAAGACAGACATTGGAAAATTGAATAACTAAAATAAGATCCATTAATATACAGTCTACAAGAAACGCACTGTAGATACAAAGACAAAAGAAATAGAAAGTGAAAGGACGGGAAAAGATATTACAGCAAATAATAAGTGAAAGAGAGCTGGGTGTCTATATTATTGCAGACAAATGTGACAAAACTTTATCTAAACTAAGAAAAAAAAGTGACAAGACTCAAATTTCTAACATAAGAATTTAAAGTGGACACATTTCTATAGATTTTATAGAAGGAAAAAGTGTTTTAAAACAATATTGTCAATGCCAACAATTTGGAGAACCTAGACAAAATGGAAAAATTTCTGGAGGCACACAATCTACCAAAACACACTCAGAAAGAAATAGAAAATCTCAACAGACCAATAACTAGTAAGATTGGATCAATATTAAAAAATCTCCTAACAAAGAAAAGCCCAAGACCAGATGTCTTCACTGGTGAATTCTATCAAACATTCAATGAATTAACACTAATTTTCCCTAAACTCTTCCAAGAAATTGAAGAGGAGGGAATACTGCCTAACTCATTCTAGGAGGCCAACACTATACTTACACCAAAGTCAGAAAAAGACTCTTATAAGTATCATGTCAAATTCTCAATAAAATAGTGGTAAACTAAATTCAGCAGCATATTAAAAAGCTTATACATCATGGCTAAGTAAAATTTATTCCCAGAATGTAAGGATGGTTCAACATACAAGAAAGAAAATCTATCAGTATAATACACCATATTAATAGAATAAAGGAAAAAACATGTGATCATCTCAATTGATGTAGAAAAAGCATTTTACAAGATTCAGCATGATCAAAACATTCAATAAACCAGGAATAGAAGTTCCCCAATATGCAAAAGGCTATGCAAGAAAAACCCACAGCTAACATTATATCCAGTGGTGAAATACTGAAAACTCTTCTCCTGAGACCAGAAAGAAGACAAAGACACCTGCTTTTACCATGTCTCTTGAATTGCTATTCACAACTTCTATTCAGTTGTAGTGCAGGTTCTAGCCAGAGCAATTATGCAAGAAAAAGAAATAAAAGCTATTCATATTGGAAAAGAAGTAAAATGAATTCTGTACACAGATGACAAGATATGATAGGGAGGAAATTCTAAAAATACACACAAACAATTAGACCTAATATAAATTTGGAAAAGAGTCAGAATCTAAAATCAACATGAAAAAAATAAGTATGTCTGTATACCTGTAATGAACAATTCAAAAATGAAATTAAGAAAACAACTCCATTTACTATAACACCAAAAAGAATATTTAAGAATAAGATTTGTACACTAAAAACTATAAAACATTGTTAAAATAAATTAAAGGAGATCTTAGTAAACAGAAAGACATCATATGCTTATGGATTTGAATAATATTATTAAAATGACACTACCCAAAGTGAACCACAGATTCAAAGTAATCCCTATGAAAATCCCAATTGTATTTTTTATAGAAACATGAAAACCCATTCTAAAGTTCATATAGAATCTCAAGGGACCTGAAAAGCTAAAACAATCTTGGGGGAAAAAACCGAAGCTGGAAGACCCACACTTTCTGAATTGAAAACTTAATAGAAAGCTACAGGAATGAAAAGAGTGTGGTACCTCCTTAAGAAAAAACATTAAGATCAATGCAGTAGAGTAGAGAACACAGAAATAAACCTTGAATGCATGACCAGTTGACTTTCAGCAAGGGTGCCAAGATGACTCAATGGAGGAAAGGCAATGTTTTCAACAATGTCTGCAACAGATGTCATCCAAAGAACCGGAAGTGACAATGGCATCAGACTTTTCAATAATAACAGTAAAAACTAGAACACAATGGAAGAATGTTTTTAAAACTTTGAGGAAGAATTCTTTTCAATCTAAGATTCTATACCCAGCCATACTATCAATCAAGAATGAAAGCAGAATAAAGACATTTTCAGACCTTCAGACACTAAAATTATTTTCCAAATACCCTTCAGGAAGCCAAAGAACATGGCACTGAAGAACATGTCCCAGCAAAATGAGAAAGAACAAAAATGGCATCACAGGATCAAGGGAATGGGGGATCCACACAGGAGAAGACTAAAGGCTGCTCCTAAGCAACAGCTTCACAGAGATCGCAGCAAGAGGCAGAAAGTTCCAGAAGGGAAGTCCTCAGGAATGAGACAGAATGAATGTGTCAGAGCTGAGGCTCCCAGATTTTCTTGGTTTGTGGTGTCCTTGTCTTGGTCATTTTTTTCTCAGTGCTCTTAGGCTAAAAGACACACCTAACATTTCTGTTTATTAAATACTTAGGCCCAAACAACATAATCAATATTTATGTCCTAACAACTGAGTAGCCATTTGAAAAACTAATGCACATTAATTGAAAGAAAAATATTCGAGGGTGCCTGGCTCAGTCAGTTAAGCGTCCGACTCTTGATTTTGGCTCAGGTGATGACCTCACGGACGTGAGATCCATGCCCTGCCCCTTCCTGGTCTGCTGTCAGCACAGAGCCTGCTTGGGATTCTCTCTGCCCCTCTCTGCTTCTCTCTCTTTCGAAATAAATAAATAAACATTTAAAAAAGAAAGAAAAATACTTGAATTCCATTATTTAATAACTACAGTTACTTCCTAATGGGATGTGTGTCCCTGTTGGACACTGCACAGCTTCTCGAACCTTTGACTCAGGTATACACCTCTACCCTCATTTTCTGTTTTGCATCTACATTTGCCCAATGCTTGCTTTCTATCATAGTAATTACCAAAAACCCAGCTTTGCAAACATGGGGCATGATTGAAAGGAATGTAGTTTACACTATCATTGAAACAGTGAACTACTTTGTGCTAGTAGTTTGTGATATCTAACAAATACCACTGTGTTGCCCTCGAAACTTTAAAATGTCTCATGGTGCTTCTGTGTATTCACTACAACATCCTGGGGTGCCTTGGTGCAAATTGGGAATTGTGATATTAAAGTGTATCAAAAAATATTTTCGATAGGCTTGTGGCAGGAATTTCAAAATATGTGGAAAAAAATAATGATGGGTGTACTGAACACCAGGCAAATGAAAAAGTGAAGCAATTGCCAACTCTAGAGAGAAAGCAAAGTTTGGACAAGAAAGGAGATGAGGCGATACTTCTTGATTCAACAACAAACAATACTTGCGAAGTCATAATAACATAAATACTGACTGTAGTCTTAACCAGAAGAGGGACCCAGGATGGTGGAGAAACAGTAGGGAGGGGGGCCCTAGGAACGCTAGAAACTCATTCACACGGTGGGATATTAATACGGAACAACAGACCCCATGAATGAAGACAGAGCCAGGATTGTGACTGCGGATTGGAAATGTGGAGGGAAACACGGGGGGGAGCAGGCGTAAGAGGTAAAAGTGTTGTCTCTGGGAGCAAAATTGGGACGTAGGGAAGTAGAATGTTGTTCCTTATTATAAACCTTTTCGTAATACTTGACCTTGGAACTATATGCATGCATTGCTTTGATAACAACATTTAAAAATTAAACAAAACAATACTAGAACCTAACAGATGTAACCCAGATGCCCCTTACGATCTAGATAATATTTCATATGCAACAGAAAGTCTAGGAACTCTCCTGAGATTTGTGCAGCTCTGAGCCCGAGAGTGGCAGAGATGGATTATATTCTCACGGTGCTCCAGGCCCCGGCAGCCGCTTCTCTCACTTGTCCTCTGCTTGCCATCCCAGCCCGCCTTCCCCAGCTTCCCCAGCCTCTCCAAGCCAACAAGGCCAAAGCCTGTGAATGTGTGGATCTCTGAAGAGGGGGTGCTGATTGGACACCCCTTTTTTCCACGCCAGGCCTGGGCTCTCCCACTCCAGCTGGCCCTCTGACCCCGAACCTCCCACCCCAGCCTGTGCCGACGACGTTAGCCCCCAGTAGCTCGGCCCCCAGCCCACTGCGGCTGTGCACAGACATACACGCAGACACATGCACTTGTACCCACACACAGGCTTCTGCACAAAGAGCAGACCCTCTGAGAAGAACCTGGCATGGTCATCTTTCCTTCGCCGGATTCCAACCTCCCAGAAGAGAGTGGTGGTTTGAAGCAGCAAATTTTTCCTCCACTTCAGTCATCCCCCCGACACTGCTAAGCACAAGAATAACAGTGACTGTGGGCTGTGACTCACGGTGGTCCGACAACGTGATGGTAACAAAGCTCTTCCCTGGCAGCTCACGATCCCCAGGCTCTGCGTGTTTGCACGCAGGGAGCCACACAGAGAGCCACGCAGGGTGGCCTGGCCACCATCCACCTTAACCGAATACAAGATTAGCGCTTAATGCACTTACATTTCTGCGATCCAGAAATGCAGACTGACTCACTTGGTGGGATCCTGATAGGAAGCCTGTGGTCAGGTGTTTTCGGCGTAAGGAGCTGTGCCTCATTCACCCAGAATAGCTGAGCAAGGACTTGCAGCCCCTGATGAGAGTCTCCTTCCCGTGTGGGCCAAGGACTCTGTTCGAAGGGCAGGTCTGTGCCTACAGCATTACCCCAAGCTCTTGGGAAACAGCACTCTGCATTTCTCTCCCATCTCCCCGGTGGCATTGTCACAGCCCTGGGGAAAATCTGGAGTCTAATGCCTCTTCAGGGGGTGGCCAGGACCCACCTTTGGTCCTCCTGGCCCTTCCTGAGGACACTGTCCACACAGATGTTCCAGAGAGGTGCTGCCTCCAGCTGGACGTCACCAGGATGAAGCTACAAGTCTCCCCACGGACAGGGCAGCCTGTGGGAAGGGACCCGCTGCCCTTCCATGTGACCCATACTGAAGTGATCCTCTCTACTCCGCCATGTGGGGCCCTGAGGAGAGGGCAGTGGAGGGCTCCAGGGAAACGTTCAACCTCCATGGTAAAGCCAGACCTCCAGCGTCGGCAATGAAGTCAGCATCCTTGCGACAACCAGTGACCACTTGACCTAGCCACACCGACCTCCAGTTGAACCCAAGTGTGGACGCATGGCCTTTCCCTTAGGACTCCAGAGGATGGAGCTAGGACAATAAAAGAGGACAAAGGCCAGCACACCCAGGCAGCTTGGGCTCCTTCTTGGGCTTGAGGGCTTTGGGCTCTCTTCCCACCTCCTGGGCCATCTCGTGGGCATCATCATCTTTGAACCTGTCCTCTGGAGGCCACTTATCGGAGTTTTTGCCTTCTTTGGAATCTGCCTGCCCTCCCTCTCCACGCCCCTCCTGCCTCCTGCCTGGGCAGACACAGCCTTCTCCTCTTGTCCAAGGTTCCCTGAATGAGGCCCTGAAGGACACTGAAATAGTCCTCTCTTTAGGCTGAGCCTCCACACTCCCAGCCCCTTCCCCACCGCACCAGGACCCCCTGAAAATTCAAGTGCCACAGGTCAGAGGAAGGGGAGCCAAGAGTCACTGAGGATGGCATGCCAGAGTCCCATCACATCCACATCTCGAATATTCTCCCTGGAGCAGGTCAGTCTTGTAGCCGTCATCAGAATCCTGGGGCATGTGGGCTGGTGTCATCCTACTGAGGCAGGATATGTGCGTTGGGCAGGCACTGGGCCGGGTCCCCAGTGCTCTCCTGAGCTAGATGCACAAGGACTGTTGCCTCCCACTTCCTGGAAACCCCCTGCCCAAGTCCTCCACGGAAATTCCCTTTTGCTGGGGGCCTGGCCTTGAACTTCAAACACACCGGCTATGACTGCCTGAATAGCCAGCCCTGTGCCCTGGCCGAAGAACAGGATGGCGGGGAAGCACATACTGTCCGGAGACGTTCTGCGTCGATTGAAGCCTTCAGTGTCTGGGAAGCAGGAAATGCTGTCTCCTTCCACAAGCGAGTCTGGTCCTCACTGGTCTCAATGCCACCGCAGGGCCGGGATCAATACCGGTGAGAGTGGAGCTGCGTCCTGAGTTGTTAGTTGTCCTTCTTGGTTTGGAGCATAATCCATAATGCTCGGCTCCCGGTGCCTGGCTCCCCACCAGCTCTGGGGATTACTGAGGAGTGGGGCATCCAGTCAGGGTCGGGGCACAGGGTCCTGGGGGCAGTTCTGGGAGAATAAGGAGGAGAAGGAGGCTGAGCTGACTGTCAGCCGCTCCAGCAAGGAGCCTGGCTGCCCCTGATCTAGGGGACACACTCATCCCTCTCCCCCCAGCACCAGGTGCCCGGCCCCTCCCCAGACCTCCTCATGCAGCTGAGCAGCCCACACATCCCTGTCTGTCAAACTTGCCAAGGACAATTTGTTAAGAACCGTCTGTGCAGCCATAATGAGACTTGGCCCTTCCGCTCCAGTCCTGGTCGGGGGTGTTCCAGGGAAACAGGCTTTCCAGGGATGCTTAGGCATGGCCGTGCCGTATCCTGGCAACCAGACCCAAAGCCAAGTTCTCCTGAGACCCTGGCTCCAGCGCAGCGCTGGGCAGGGTGGGGACTGGCAGCGGTGCAGGGCTGCCCTCACTGCCCACCCCACCCCTCAGCTGGACCCGACCGGTGCAGGAGTCCACACCCCTCCTTGGGCAGCCAGCCACCCCCTGCCCTGGCCTGCTTTTCCACCATCTCCTCTCTGGGCTCCCGGGGCTGTCCTGGGGGCACCCCCGTAAGGGGGTTGGAGGGGTGACACTATTCCTCCAGTGCCCACCCACGGACCCATGGCTCCCTAGCTGCCCCCACCCTTCTGCCACTTCTCATTCTCTGGACAATTTGTTTAATAGCAACAGGTGACCGGGATCAGCAGTCGAGGTGACTGTGGTGCCTGCAGACCTCCAGCCACAGAGCTCCCTGCCCGCAAGGCAGACCTTGTCTCCAAGCCCGGCCAGGCCATCTTCTGTGGACACCTCTGTCTGCCCTTCTGATCCAGGAGCTGGAAAGGGAAGCAGCATGCTCCCGGCCACAGACCACCCACCCTCTGTGGGAGGACTTCTCAAGCGGGTGACACTGCCCACAGCCCATGCAGTAGCCCAGAGAGGTGCAGGACCCTCGCTGCACTGCAGTCCGCCTGCTCAAGCCCACTGACCAGTCCATCAAACTACCTCCCCTCCTACAGCAAAGCTTTGGGGAGACAGGCCCCGGGCTGGAGCGGCACCCCCACTCCAGGGCTTCACGTTTGGCCTCTAGTGTTCCCACTCACCAGGCTTCTGAGAGCATCTCTGATATCTCTGCCGTAGGCAGCTCTGCCCCCAGGGTCTGTGGTGAGCCCCGCCACCCCCACCTCCTCTGGGCTCCAGGGAGAGGACCTCCTGGTGGGGCGGGCCCACCCAATGGCCTCTGATCTGTTGTTCCCTGGGCTCCGCCTCGGCCCCTGTCCTCGCTGAGTCACAGCAGCTAGGAGCCTGCAGGAGAGGAGAAGGCCCATCCCCATGGAGTGGACACCATGGCGCTCCATCCAGACCCTTCTCCAGGGCTGGTGCGCCCACCTCGGCCGGGAATATTGCTGTGTACTTCCCCTGGAATCATCTCGGCAGCCAGGATGCACCTCTTCCAAGGTTATGCCCCTCGGGGGCGATCTTGCATTCTGGATGAGGAGGGGGTTCAGAGGCCTGTTCCTTGCCTCAATTTGGGGTCGACTCTGAAGGGCACCTCTGGTGCTTTCTGTGGGACTGGCTGTGGGCCTCACTTGTGACCCCACTTCTCTCTCTGCCCGCTCCTGCTCCCCTCATGTCCTTACAGGGGTCCCTCCTGAGAGCCCTCAGTATAAACCATGTGCCCCAAACTCCTCACCTCAGTCTGCTTCCAGGAAACTCAGCCTAAATGGCACTGGGCTCTGGGGCCAGTGGGTCATGGGGATGAAGGGCTTGTGCTCCCACCCTGCTGGAATCGTCACTGCAAGCTCAGAGTTGTAACTCCAGGTCTTGACCTCCAGCTAACCAAGGTATGGGCCTGACCCCCACGGGCCTGCCCTGGCTCACCAGCTCTGTGAAAGTCTCCCTCCGTGGTGAACACTATTAACGCTCCCCCAGACCCTCTGTGATCCCCTTTGCACATCTGGGCATTGGTGCCCCAATTATAGGAGCTGCACCAGCAACTTCTCAAAGGGCTGCCCCAGGGGACGGGAGCTGCTTTGCCCACAAGCCCAGGGAGTCCGTGTTCCTTGGGTAGCCCTTGGGGGTTTGTTGTTGTTTTACAAACACAAGAACAAAGCTTTCAATATCTTGTAGCTAAAACATTCTGGAAGGGAAATCAGCTCTTACAGTGCACTGACAACCAACCCGCCTGGAGTCAGCCTCATCCAGTCCCTGACTTACAGCTTGCAGGGGCCAGCCAAGCTCTTCTGTCATCAGCAGGGAGCTAACCCACGGAGGTGGAGGGAGGAAGGCCCACCAAGGCCCACACAGTGGCTGGGGCAGGAGTGTGAAAGCCCAGCTCCTTGCTTCAAGATGGCAACAGCTGGGACTTTGTCCGAGATGATCGTCTTGTCTGGCCCCCTCCCTGCCCTGCCCTCTTCCCTTCCAGCCCGTCCCTGGGACCACGTGTGTGCTCACCTGGGGTCTGCTCCTGAGAAGCCCCACGGGAGACCTTCTTTTATCAGAGAGAAAGCAGAGCCCAGAGAGGACTGACACACACACACACACACACACACACACACACTCAAGCCTGTGGGCCTGTGGGATTTCCACGTTTGTGTCACGTAGGGAAGAACTTTCTCCCACTCAAGGATCCACCACGTGAAGGTTGCTCGCCCACGTTTTCCTCCATGATTTTTGAAAGCTTCGCTTGTTATAATTAAATCTTTAATCCACTGCTTGGAATTTATTTTGGTGCATAGTATAGGAAAGGAAACCAATTTAATATTTTTTCATAAACAGTTAACTAATTATCACAGCACTGCTTATTTATTTATGTGGTTTTTAAATTAAAAATGAATTAGTACAAGAAATGATTGCCAAGATATTAAGTAAAAAAAAAAAATAAGAAAACATAGTGCAGAACAGTGTGTATAATAAGCCCTTATTTGTTTAGAAAACGACATGCATGGACAGTTCCTTAAAGGATTTATAGACAGCCTTTCTATAAACCGTTAATGGTCGTTGCCTCCAGAGAGAGGGACAGGGGTCTGGAGTGGATATCTACTTTTCACTGAATGCCCTTTGACTTATTTGAATTTTTTATCATGTGCAGCTATGACCTTTTTAGTAAAAAATAAATTAATTTTAAAAATTCAAGACTCTGTAAGTTGCAAGCAAGAAAACATAGCTGAGTTAACTTAAGCGTAAAGGGACGCCTATTTTGAAGGATGTGGTGATCACCCACAGAGCCCAAGGGCAGGAGGGCTGCCAGTGTTGAAATGCCTGGAACCAGGGATGCAAATCTAACAGGACAGCTCTTCCTGCCTGTCCGACTGTCCCCATCCTAGATCAGAGCATTTTCTCCCAATGGAAAGTGTCTAAAACCCACCTGTCCCTGCCCTCTCCTTCTTCACTCAGACAGTCACAAGGCTCCTTCTTCTTAGAGCCCACCTTCCTTTCACAGGGTGCAGGTCATTTAATCACTCTATCTGTGCCTGGCTCCTGTGGTGCCACCCGTAGGCTCAGTGATGACAAATCCCATGGAGAGTGGTAGGTTTCATTTAGAAGAGGTGACATGTTAAGAATCTTCTAGAACAGGACTGCACCCCACTCAGTTGCCAGTCTAAAAGAGATACCATTTCTTCCTGCCTAGGAGGAATACGGGGGTGATGGGACCAATGAATTTTTGCCTTCCACAGATCTCTGGTGGCTTGCTTCCCTGGCCAGCAGTCGCCCCAAGGTCATGAGGGGAATTTTCGACCCAGTGTTTTATGGGGTCATTCCAGAAAAGAGCACTGGGGACGATCCCCTTGAGTAGGCCAACTGCCTTGATAGTTTATTCCCAGCTAGACCCGGAGGTGAGAACTGTGGATTTCCTGAGGGACTGAGAAGCAATAGGCTCCTGTTGACCAGGTTTTCTCTTTCCCAGCAATACATCTCTTGTGAAAATCTGAGCTGTGCAACTGCAGGAGTCCCTTATGGCTTTACTCTCTGTTGGCCCTTCACCCTAGACCCAAGAGCCAACAAGCATTAGAGGGGCTAATATGTAGCTCCTCTAATGTTGACGGGTTTCTCAGTGTTAGGCATGAAGTCCTCGCTGTTGACTTCCTCACTCACAACCTGCCTCAGTCAGCTCATTGTCTTTCAAGGACTGTCTACTTACAACTCCACTTCTGGTACCAAGGTTGATATCTCTTACTATTCTTCTGATTACACCATCCAACTAGAATAGGCTTAAACAAAAATATAGTTTTTTAAAGGCTGTAGAACTAGGGAACAGAAACGCAGGTCTCAGGAAGATCCACCACTCGGAGCCTGGACTTCCATTGCCACATGGTTGAAAACATGGCCGCCAAACTTTCCTGGCTGTTTAAGTTACAGATTTAGTCACATGAAAGACTGACTTTCTCGAATTCCTGGCCGGAAGATCTTGACGGGCCTACCTTGGGTTAGTGCCCACCCCAACTCAACCCCTCAGGCAAAGCTGGAGGTAGGGTTGAGGGTTGGGGAGAAGACAGGCACATTGTACAAGATGGCTGCCAGGCACTCACCAACTCTGTCAAAATAAGGGGCTACGACTGGAGATTATTTCGAGCTAGAAGACACCTCTCAAAGATGGACAAAATCTAACGGAATAGAAGTTTGTTTTTCTATATGTATGAGAAACATATGTGAATTACAGAAAAATCATTGAATCCAGGAAAACTGGAAACATCCTTGGTCTCATCTACTGAAACAATTACCATTAACAGCTTGGTGTTCAACTCTCTCGCCCCCTCCTCCACTACATCCTTGGGTGGACATCCTTCCAGTCTTTTTTCTCTATATTTATAATAAATTTTACGTATATGTCATACCACAGTATGAATGCTCAGCCAGCTTTATTAGAGAATCTAGAGTCTTTGATCTTTTTTTTCTTCTCTGTTGCATTAGAGACGGAATGCAAATATTTCATCTCTCCTGCAGGAAGGTTTGCATATTAAGCCCTTCCTGCCCTTGAGGAAAGAAAGGGTAACCAGGTTTTTGGCTGCTAAATGATGGGCTTAATGGCTCATCAAATCAAGCCTATTGTGAAAGAATGAGAGAAGATGAGGGGTTGGTTGGCATTTGAGGTGAGCAATAAACAATACCCTTCTCTCCCCATCAAGTTTTGAACCAACCGAACAATAAAACTCAGTAATCAGGCAAATGGAGATGAAATTGTCAGCTTCAGTTTTGATGAGGCTGATGTGAGGTCCCTAGGCTCTGCAGCCCCTGTGGGGTTTCCTAATATTACACCCACCACCAATCCCTTCCCTACCAGCTAGAACAGTGGTTAGTGACACCCCCCTGCATAAGTATCTACAAAAATGGATCATACCATATTCACTTTGCTCTGAAACCTGCTTTGTCCTTTATCAATACCCTTTGCTTTATAAATCTTTAATTGGGGTGCCTGGGTGGCCCAGTCGGTTAACCAACTTCAGCTCGGGTCATGATCTCACGGTCCTTGAGTTCGAGCCTCACATCGGGCTCTGTGCTAACATCTCAGAGCCTGGACCCCACTTCTGATTCTGTGTCTCCCCCTCTCTCTGCCCCTCCCCTGCTTGTGCTCTCTCTCTCTCTCAAAAATAAATAAACATTAAAAAAAAATCTCCTTTAATTGGCATCTCAGTTGTTTTAACATAGGGACTACTGTGAACATCCTTATTTATATATTGTTTTTAACCTGTTTGATGATTTCCTTATGATAAATTCCAAGAAGTGGATTACATTAAAATTGTGTATGCATATTGCTACAATGGTCTCAGAAAGATGGTAGCAATTCAGAATCTGCCTAACAAGGTATGAAAGTTCCTGTTTCCCAATAGCATTGGTAATTATCCTTTTTTGCTCTTTGCAAATAGAAAAGACCAGAAATGTATTGTTTTAATTTAAAAAAATTCTTTTATTTTAGAGAGAGAGAGAGTGGGGGAGAGAGGCAGAGGGGGAGAGAGAGAGAGAGAGAGAGAGAGAGAGGCTCTTAAGCAGGCTCCATGTTCAGTGCAGAACCCAACACAGGGCTCAATCCCATGACTCTGGGATCATAACCTGAGCCGAAATCAAGAAATCGGACACTCAACTGACTGAGCCACCTAGGCGCCCCAGAAACATATTGTTTTAATACATATTTCTAACAGTCGCTAAAGTTGAATGTCTTTTAATGTTTATTGAGGGTTTTTTGGGTAAGTAAATTTTTTAAAGTATAATTTATTGCCAAATTGGCTAACATACAGTGTATACAGTGTGCTCTTGGCTTCGGGAGTATATTCCCGTGGTTCATCGCTTACATACAACACCCAGTGCTCATCCCAACAAGTGTCCTCCTCAATGCCCATCACCCATTTTCCCCTCTCCCCCACGCCCCCATCCACCCTCAGTTTGTTCTCTGTATTTAAGAGTCTCTAATGGTTTGCCTCTCTCCTTCTCTGTTTGTAACTATTTTTTCCCCTTCCCTTCCCCCATGGTCTTCTGTTAAGTTTCTCAAGTTCCACACATGAATGAAAACATATGATATCTGTTTTTCTCTGACTGACTTATTTCACTTAGGATAATAGCTTCCAGTTCTATCCACATTTGCTGCAAATGGCATGATTTTATTCTTTCTCATTGTCATGTAGTACTCCATTGTATATATAAGCCACATCTTCTTTATCCATTCGTCAGCTGATGGACATTTAGGCTCTTTCCATAGTTTGGCTATTGTTGAAAGTGCTGCTACAAACATTGGGGTACGTGTGCCCCTATGAATCAGCACTCCTGTATCCTTTGGATAAATTCCTAGTAGTGCTATTGCTGGGTCATAGGGTAGATCTATTTTTAATTTTTTGACGAACCTCCACACTGTTTTCTAGAGTGGCTGCACCAGTTTCCATTCCCACCAACAGGCAAAATGCATTCCATTCCCACCAAATGCAAGAGGGTTCGCATTTCTCCACATCCTTGCCAGCATCTGTGGTTTCCTGAGTTGTTAATTTTAGCCACTCTAACCAGTGTGAGGTGATATCTCAGTACTTTTGATTTGTATTTCCCTGATGATGAGTGATGTTGAGCATCTGCATTTCTTTTGGAAGATTGCATTTGTCTTTTCATTGTTTTCTCATTGATTTTTAAGAGCTCTTTATATGTTGAGGACAATAACTTTTTGCTCATTGTAATGTATTGCAAACCACGTCCCATATACACTCCCTGTCAAATTTTGTTTTCTGGTTTTATGGATGGTGTATGGGAATCATTTGGAAATTCTTCACCATACACATGTTAGGTACATTTATGAAGTACTTATTATATACCAGGCACTGTTCTAATTGATTCACATGTATTAAATTATTTAATCAATACAACAATAACCCTGTGAGGTATATAGTATTATTGTACCAATTGTACACATGCAGAGACAGGCACAGAGAGGTTAAATAACTTGCCCAAGGGCACATAATCAGGAATTAGGACTCAAGTCCATTGCCTGGCTGTGAAGTCCTTGATCTAATCATAACCTAATGCTGCATTTATTTACTGTAAACCCTGGAGAATCAGAAACATTTCCTTGGTTTGCGGCTGGCATATGAGTGTTGAAAGTCTCCCCAGGCAGTTTTGTCATACCCCAAGGATGAGCACCAGTGATTAGTGGTGTTTTACTTGTGTTTTGCCGTACAGAAGTTTTAAGTTTTCATGTAGTCAAATTTGTCCTATTTCTATTTTTCTTTAGTACTGCATTAAGAAAAAAAGCCTTCCTCAGCCCAAATCTGTCAGGTATCGATTGCTGCACAACACTTCACTCTCATGCATAGTGGCCTAAAACAATAAATATCTATTAGTGTTTATGACTCTGTGGACAGCATTTGGGCAAAGCTCTGCTGGATGGTTTCTCTGCTGGTCTCACCAAGGATCACAAACGTGGTTAAAACTGGCAGTTGGTTCTGGCTTTTGGCTCAGATGCCTTGGTTCTCTACCACATCACCTGTCTTCCTCCAAGAACTTAGGCTGGCCTCCAGCATGGCACAGTGGTCTTCTAGCTATGAGAGGGCTAAGTAGAAACTGTTAAGGAGAATCTGCTCTTAAGGCAGAAGCTCCAGACCTGGTCCAGTGACACTTCCCTGCACTATGCTGGCCAAAGCAAGTTATGAGGCCAGCCCAGATTCAAGGGGTGGAGAGACAGACTCCACTTGTTGATGGAAAGAACATCCAAAGAACATTGCAAAGGGCCACAGACACAGGAAGATAGATTCATGGGAGGACACTGTTGTAACAATCTACTGTAAGATGTTAAAATCGCTCTTCTACCGTGTCTTCTAGTACTTTTTTTGAGGGAAAATTCACACAACATAGAATTAACGATTAACCATTTTAAAGTGTACAAGTCAGCGGCATTTAGTATATTTACAGTGTTGGGAAACCAACATCTCTATCTAGTTCCGAGATATTTTCATCACCCCCGAAGGAAAACCCATACCTACTGATAGAGCAATTATTCCTTAATCTCCTCCTATGCAGATCCTGGAAACCAATGCATTCTGCCTCTATAGATTTACCTATTCGGGATGTTTCCTATAAATGGCATCATACAACATTTGGTCTTCTGCATCTCACTTCTTCCATGTGGCATCATGTTTTCAAGGTTCATGCACGTTGTGGCACATGACCGATGCTCCATTCCTTTTTATAACTGAATAAAATTCCATGGTATGGACATGCCACATTTCGTGTATTCATTCAACATTTGGCGACGTTTGGGTTGTTTCCACCTTTTGGCTTTCAAGAATAGCGCTGCTAAGAGCATCTAGCACTCTTGATTCTTCTCACGTTGAAATTTTGCCCACATCTGGGGTTCAGTTGTACACAGTTTGAGGTGGAAATCAGGTTCTTCCTTTTACCCCAATGGCATGTGTTTATAGACCATCCTCCTTACAGCAGTGTTATCTGCCACCCTTATTATCATGTGATGGCATGTGCCCTGGGCAAGTTGCATAACCTCTATTGTACTTTAGTTTCCTCATCTGTAACTTGGGGTAGTAGTAGTAACCAACCTCACAGGGTTATTGCTGGCATTAAGCAGATTCATACATGTCAAATGCTTTGAACAGGGCCTGGGACGTGGGAAGTGTCCGTTATTATTCTTAGTATTCCCAAATTTCTACATATGCAAGAATCCACTGTGGACTCCTTCCTGTCCAGTCATTTTCTTTGTCTGTTTCCATTTGTAATGAGCATTGATTTATATTTGTTTTTATTTCCCATAAACCGAGACTACCTTCATTGTTCTTTTTTTAAAAAAGTTCTTAGTTTATCTTGGCCTTTTGGAATTCTTCCAATTGAATTTTATCAGATTCTTCCCCCTAAATCCTGCTGGGATTTTTATTGGAGTTACTTTTATAGATTAATTTAGGGAGAATTGAAATATTTTTATTACCAAGTCTTCCTATGCCATAATATGTATCTTCACTTATTAAACTCTTATTTTATATATCACAGTACAATTTTGTAGATTTTTCCATATAGATATTATAGATTTCTTTTGGTTTATCCCTGGATATTTTATATTTTTGTTGCTATGGTAAATGGGATTTTTTTCATTATATTTAAGTAGTTACTATTTGTATACAAAGAAACTATGGATCTCGGTTTTTGTGTTGTTGATGTTCTGGTGGCTTTCATTTTTTTTTAAAAAAAACATATCTTTGGGGCACCTGGGTGGCTCAGTCAGTTAAGCATCTGATGTCAGCTCAGATCATGATATCACGATTCATGAATTTGAGCCCTACATCGGGCTCTGTCCTGACAGCTCAGAGCCTGGAGCCTGCTTCGGATTCTGTATCTCCCTCTCTCTCTCCCTCCCTGCTTGCACCCTCTCTCTCAAAAATAAATAAACCTTAAAAATTTTTAAAATATATAAAAAATAAAAAAGCATGTCTTGGAACAATTGCCTTCTTTTCTATTTTTTCCATCATTTTATCTCTTTTTTTTTCTTGACTTATTGCACAGACTAAGCCTCTCAGGTAACAGGCATTGCAGGCATGAGGGAGTATTGAGGAGTGGCAGTGGGTGGCAGTGAAGGTGTTCCAGTGGAACAGTGTGAATGGGAGTTTGCAGGAAGAAAAGTGGTGGTGTGTTTAGAGAATGGTGCAAAGAGAGGAGAAGCTGGTCTTGAATGCCGGGGTGAGGATTATGGATTTGACTTGGCAATGGTGGACATCAGACTGGTGTGGTCAGGTTGTATTTTGGAAGCACGGCTCAGACCGTCTGGCAGGTGAGACCCAGACAGAATGGCCGGTTAAGTCCTCAGGGATCATCAAATGAGTGGTGGTAAGGACGGGAGCTGGGTAAGAGCGTCTGCTGGTGCCCTTTGTGATGAGGGACACCAGGTCTTCTGTTGGATCAGGTCCTACGACCCTGGAGCCCTATGTAGTCTGGGGAGCACACCCAGAATGAAAGTCCATGCTTCTCCTAAAGAGGTTCAGGTTTGTCAGAACCAAGCTAATGGCTCTGACCCCCTCCAGAAGAATGTCTACACTCAGTTATGCCTTCTAGAGGGCGTGGGGTTTTGTGGGTTTTGTTCTTGTTTTTGTTATTAATTGTTGGATGTAACATAAAGAGCAACCATAAAAACTCAAGATTCCAGGCCTCAAAGGGATATGGTTCCACCCTTTAGGGTAAACTCATCTCACACATCAATGGTGGTGACTTCCTCATTCTGAGGTCAAGGCATCTCCAGTCCCCTCCTCCATCATCTGACTTTGGTTTGCTCAGCCCCATAAGGGTCTGGGATCACAGTGGTCATCTCCAGGTTGGTGGGGATGGCTGGGGAGCAGGCCTGGGAGACAGTGACCAATGTGGGACCAGTACTTCCCCACTACCCCCCCCTACCTAGTATCCCCAGGACGGCCATTCAGACTTCTTCCTTACCCTCCCTATCCAGCCGTCATCGAGCAGAAGGGCATGAGGTGGCCAGAGGAGGAGCCCCCATCTGGAGACTAGAGAGGAGAAGTCAGCTCAACACCCATAGTAGCAGGGGCAACAAGAACCAAATAGGCAACTAATAGGCAAGAAAAGAAGGGACAGCTCTGGGGCCAGAGGAGAGCAGGTTGATGGGCACTGGGGTGGGGGTGGGGGCCTGTGAGGAGTTTGGGCAGCAGGTCATGTGCTTAAAAATGGGAATTTGACTGGGAAAACAGGAACACTTCAAAGTCCTCAAGGGAAATCAACATGGGGGAGGACAAACCCTGGTGGAGAGCCCTTTGCTCCCCTGACCCCAAACTCCACTAAGGAACCCGAGCCCTGGTGGTGAGGAGCCTACCTGGACCACATTCTCAAGCCTCACCCTGGTTCTGCTGGGCTTTCTGTGGGGTCTGTCTGCCTTTTGTCATCTTGATTCACACAAGCACGAGAGCAATGCAAGTGTCCCTGGCTTCTGGGACACCAAAGCCCAAGAGTGATGGTGGACAGGGGACAAATCCTGATTTTCTGCCCAAGCCTAGCCCTGGATTCCCAGCTGGGACTTTGATTTGGTAGGTGGCAAAATGGTATCCAGTAGAGATTTAGGTGATGGGCTGCTGGGTAGGCAGGACTGCTGCACCCACACCTGCTGGTGCTCAGCAGCCCCACCTGGTGGTGCTTGAGCTTCACCCTGGCAGGGTAGAAACCCAGCTCTGTCTCTGGTAACAGAAGGTGTAGAATTTTCCAAGTTATCCTGGGCAGACCCCAGACTCCAAACAAGGTGGGAGGCCGTTCACCCCTCAAGCTGCTCATTCTGATTATGGGGATCCTGGGCCCTGCCTCAAGGAGGTCACCAAAGTCGCAGTCCCTCTTTCCATGACAGATCTGGGCTGGCAGGCCATGCTCCCACCCCATCTCTGCTTGGCTGGTTGCTCACAGTGGATGAGAAGACCCAATCCAAGCCTGGCGCCACAAATGCGTTCACATTTGCTGGGAGGAGAGCCTATCGGAAATCAGCATGGACGGAGCATTTTAATTAACGGAGCTGGTCTGAAACATCAGGCTGACGCAAGTTTGCTCGGTGCTGAGGATGATCACAGTTTAACGTCAGGAGAGAAAAAGCAATGAGGGAGATAGATCGGATGAGGCAATACTGGGAGTTTACGAATCCTGTGCATCTTCTTGTGGCTTCGCAGTGATCGCTTTTAAACTGGCTGTCACCCACGCGTGAATTATCGTCTGAACCTGGGCGCATGGGGAGGCGGACAAGACATACACCCTCACACAGGACACGGGCACCCGCCCGGCTCATAATTCTTTCTTATGCTGCAGAAGTGGAGAGAGCTGCGATAGCAAAGAGAGATGTGACCCTTGTGATGTCTTTGGAAAAAAAAAAGAAGAAGAAGAAGATAGGGAAAAAAACCAACCCCGAGGGCAGGAGAGGAAAGAGGAGAGCTAAGAAATAAATAACAAAGCAGGATGCTATTTACATACCCAGAGAAGGCCTCTGAGACTGAGCTCAGTGCCTTGGATGTCAGTAATAACTCGGTGATGGAAATAAAGAGACTACTGCAAACCCACATCACCCGAGATGGTATCAGCACTGTCTTTGCCTTTGTTTCCAGGCAAATTCCAGCACAGCAGTGGGCAAGACAGGCCTGTTTCGGGGAACAGTGAGGTGGGTGGGGGTGGTGAGTCCAGTGGTCCCCATGAAGACTCAATTATGTTGGCTGTGAAGAGATTAATTAGAATTGAATTTCCTATTGATGTAAAACTGCCCTTTTGCACCTGCTGCTGGCATCCTCATTACTGGTTTTCTATTACAGGGGATTATAAGATGCAGTGAAAGAAAGTTTATGCTTCCTGAGCGATACTTTTAAAGCAGGTTTACTGTACTTTAACTGGTGGAGAAGAGGGTTACCTGGGAGAAATAGGATTGAACCCATTTTCTCCTTCTCCTTCTCCTTCTCCTTCCTTCTCCTTCTCCTTCTTCTCCTCCTTCTTTCTCCTTCTCCTTCTAGACAAAGGCACCTCCACCCGCTTCCGGAAATTTAAGGCACAGAGGTTTTAACGTCCGCTGCCAGGTGATGAGCTGTGTGAGGGGAGGTCCGGGCTTCTCTTGCTCACTCTGTGCCTTGACACTTACCAGGATGATGAAGTGGGTGGAATCAAGGGTTCCCTGCACTCGGAGAAGTCACGGCGAGTGACTCTCTGGAAGAGAGCACCCAGAGATCTGAAGTAGGGAACTGGAGCCCCTGGGATTTCTGTAAGGGGCTGGAGGTGCGTGTGGAGGCAGCATCTGTGGTCTGGGGAGAGCTGGCAAACAAATGCCAGGTGAGCGAAAGCTGCCTCCTTTCCCTCGAACTACGTGCTCCTCCCTTCCAAAGTCAAGTTTGGGACGCACTGCTTGGGAGTGGGACCATCCCTGCCCAGATTAGGCTCAGGAAATGTGCATTAAATGGGAAACAGAGGTATCACCCTCAAGAGCCCTTTATCCTCTCCAGCTGGGGTAATGACTAACCTCTTGGCCTCTTGTCCTAGCTGTTAAGTGGGTAGAAACCAGGATGGAGGAGGCTCTGGGAAGCAAATAATTCTCAGCAATTTTGTGTAAATCTGAATTTCATTGAAATCACCGTAAACGATGCTACCTTCCAAACATGCCCTGCATTTGGGTCTGAAAGGATGAAGGCAGTACCTCACGTTCTTAACACCGGTGCACCTCACATCCCGGTTTTCTTGGGGCCCCCAGGAGTGGGAGTTGGGGGCCTCGATGGGAAGCAGGAGCAGCAGAGGGCCCGCCCACACCTGCACAGACCTGTGCTATCTTTCCCTGGTATTTGGGGGATGAACCCGTCTTGAGCCCCAGAGCCCACAGATGTCCTTGCTTCTTCCGAGTAGCCATCATGGTGAATTCCCAGGGAGGGGAACTGGGGGTTGGCCATAGTCCTTGCCTCTCTGAAGCGTCACCAAACTGGCTCAGAATTAAGGCAAAAGGACTATCCGGCGCCTCCCCTGGCTGGACCAGTCCCTCTCTGGTCTTCCTCTGGAAGCAGCAAGGCATCCTTCGCAAAAGCGGTTCACGGAGGAACCTCCTGCAGCTCTTCAGCCACCTGGCCCAAGCGGTGGGAGCGCTGGTATCCAAAAGGGTCAGGAAGCGACCTCAGAGATAAAGATACGACTCACTCAGAAACAGAGAGGAGCCAAGCTCTTGTGGTGGAGTTGCGGTGTCTTTTATATGACTGACGATACTATACTCTTCACCCTGTCAAAGCGAGACCTCTGTCATGCAGTCATTCGATGAATATTGAGCACCTACCAAATGTGGGGGGAAGCCAGGAATACAACAGCGAACGTGGCAGACACAGTCTCTGAAGTTCCCGAGCTTATATTCCGGTGGGTCAGTGGGGCCTTCTAATTAGACAACGCGGTGTCCTTACTCTGGAGCTAGAGCCCTAAGGGAAATCTGTCACAGCCACAACCATTGCCTCTGGGCTTGTGGAGGATGAAGAAGCTGTGGAATGAGAAAATGCTTTAAAGAAGTATTTTTATTGTAAAATGAAGCAGACAGAAAAAAAGAAGCCAAATAAATGTATAGCCTAAGGAGTTATTATGGAGACCATCACCATATCGAGGAACAGAACGTCACTCATGTCCCCAGAAGTCCATCATGCGCCTATCAATCTCAATTGCCTTCCTCCCTGGAAAAGTGACCCCCCCCTCCCCCCGCTGACTCGTGCTCTGTTCTCTGGCTTTCTTTATAGTGCCTCACTTGAGTGTGCCTTCCTAGATGTATGAGGTAGTCTTGCCCATTTTAAGAGGTCAGATCTAAGGATGCCTGGGTGGCTCAGTCAGTTAAGTGCCCAACTTTGGCTCAGGTCATGATCTCATGGTTTGTGAGTTCGAGTCTTGCATTGGGCTCTGTGCTGACGGCTCAGAGTCTGGAGCCTGCTTCTGGGTCTCCCTCTCTCCTTGCCCCTCCCTGGCTCACGCTCTGTCTCTCTCTCACACACAAATAAATAAACATTTAAAAAACTCAGAGCTACCTTTTGATATATATATTTTTTTAATGTATAGGTTTCCCCCTTCCCTTTCTTTCCTTTCCAATTTATCTGTTGACGAATCTGAGCCTTTTGGCTCACGGTTTCCCTCAGTTGGGATTCTGCTGATTGATACCCTGGATGCCATTCAAGAGCGTTCCTCTGCATTTCCTGCAAATTGGCAGCTGAATCCAGAGGTTAGATCAGCCTCAGGTTCAGTCACTTTGGCAAGACCACAGGTAGTGATGTGTTCTTTCATCAGGAGGCACGCGATGTCTGTTCGCCCCTTTTTGTGGAGTTAACGGGGCCTGCCGGCCGTTGCTTCTCAATACCTAGATCTGTTCCTTCACCGGGGGTTTTGAAATGGTGATATTCTAATTTCATCGCTTCCTTTGATATGTCAACTTGAGTACTTCTATAAAGAGACGTTCCCACTAGTCTCCCCTGTGGCTACCCAGTGGTACAATTCACATAATAAAGGCAGGATAAATGTTTCTTTCCTTTTATTTACCCGTTTTTTTGAGAGAATACATTTGTTTCTTATCCTCTGAAGGCGGTGGTGTTTTCAGAAGTGTTATGAATTAAAGGTTTAAATATATCTGCTGGGTTTGATCCATTATAATTATAATCTTCATTGAAGCTCAAATGGTCCCATATTTGGCCACTGGGAGCCTCTCGCAGACGGCTCACGTGTCCTTTTGACACAATCTTTTAGTCCCTGCTGTCGTGCTACCTGTTGTGGCAAGATGTGTCTGGCTCATCTCATGCATTCCTCACTCCAGACTTGAGACGCGATCAGCCATGGAGAAGTCACACCTGGAGAAATCAGCCATTTCTCCAAGAAGTCATGGTGTCTATTAGCGGGGAATCTCTTTTTTTAAAACAAACAAACAAACAAACATGAAACGTCAAGAGTATGAGAAGACAAGCCACAGACTGGGAGAAAACATTGTAAAAGACATATCTGATAGAGGGCTGCCATCCCAAATATCCAAAGAAATAAAAAGAAATGAGCTATCGAGCCACAAAAAGACATGAAGGGAACTTAAATGCATATTGCTAAGTGAAGGAAGCCAATTTGAAAAGGTTACATCCCTCTGATTCCAACGATACGGCATTCTGGAAAAGGCAAAATTATGGAGACTGTAAAAAAAGATCGGTGGTTGCCAGGGGTTAATGGGGAGAAAGGGAAGGAAGGGGGGATGGAGAGATAGAGCACAGGGGATATTTAGGGTAGTGAGACTATTCCGTGTGATACTATGAGGGTGGATATGTGTCCTTATACATTTATCAAGACCCATGGAACACACAACCCAAAGAGTGAACCCCAATATAAACAAAGGACTTGGGTTGACGTTAGTCAATATTTGGATGTTGATTGTTGTAAATATACCACACCAACGCTGGGTGTTGTTGGTAGGGGAGGCTGTGTGTGTGTGTGGAGGGGATTTAGGGGAAAATGTCCTTTCCACTCAATTTTGCAGTGAACCTAAAACAGCTCTAAAAAATAAATTCTGTGAATTACTAAAAAAAGATAAAAAAACCCCATGAATGTATACTGATTCTTAAATTCAAATTCAGAGTTATTGGGTATTTATCTAACCTCTTCTTTTTTATACCTGAATTTCTTTCTCTCCCCTAAGACTCATTTCACTCTGTAGCATATGCACAACAGTCTCAGTGTAAAACATTATTACTTCCTCAGTCAACATCTTCACTGAAAACAGGTAACATTTTTCCCTGTGCTACCTCATTCTCTTATCCCTCCCATTCAACAGGGGAGGGGCAGAACGAGAGAGGGAGAGAGAGAATCCCAAGCAGGCTCCACTGTCAGTGCAGAGCCCAATGCAGGGCTCGAACCCGTGAACCATGAGATCATGACCTCAGCCGAAATCAAGAGTCGGACGCTTAACTGACTGAGCCACCCCAGGCGGCCCATAATTTATTTATTTTTAAGTAGGTTTCACGTCCAGCATGGAGCCCAACATGGGACTCACAACTGTGAGATTAAGACCTGGTCAACTGACTGAATCACCCAGTCACCCCTGCTATATGCTTTCTTTTTTAAATCCTCATTTATTCTTACTTCTATAGATAATTGTCTTAAATCTTTATTTATTTTTGAGAGGGAGAGAAAGAGCGAGCAGGGGAAGGGCAGAGAGAGAGGGAGACACAGAATCTGAAGCAGGCTCCAGACTCTGAGCTGTCAGCACAGAGCCCGATGCAGGGCTGGAGCTCACAAACTGCAAGATCATGACCTGAGCCGAAGTTGGACGCTCAACCGACTGAGCCACTCAGGCACCCCTAGATAATTTTTTAAAAGTGCTTATTATTGACAAAGAGAGAAGAGAGAGAGAGCACATGCACGTGCATGAGCCGGGGAGGGGCAGAGAGAGTGAGAGACAGAGGATCTACAGCGGGCTCTGCACTGACAGCAAAGAGCCTGGCGTGGGGCTCGAACTCACAAACTGTGAGATCGCAACCCGAGCCAAGGTGGGAGGCCCAACCGACTGAGCCACACACAGGTGCCCTCTTCTATAGATAGTTTCAATTTAATGTTCACCTCCTTATGCTGATGTCACTCTTTGGCCCTCTGAGGCTCATTTCCTAGTAGATTCCTCAGGAAGTTCTCATGGGGACAATATTTCCTGGATTTTTGCATGTTGGTGTGAGTTTATACCTTTTGCACTTGACAGTCAGTTTCCCTAGATATAAGATCCTTGGTTCATATTTTATGTTCTTGAGTATCTTAAATATAGTATTCTACTTGTTTGTGGCATGTGTTGCCATCAAAAAGTTGATGGTAATCCAATCTGCTAAATCGTGCTATTTTCGCTTAGCTACTTGCAGGATTCTTTTTCTCTAAAGTCTCATATTAAACTAAAATTATGGCTCGGTTTTGGTTACTCTGGGTCAATATTTTCAGGAATGTGGTGTGACCTTTCAATATGTAGTTTCAACCCTTTCTTATTCCTGCAAGATTTTCTGGGACTATGGCATTTGTTATTGGTTCTATTCCCTGCTTGCTTGCTTTTCTTTTTTTCTTTTTTTCTTTTTTTGTTTGGTCTTCAGGGACTCCTATTCTCTGTGTGTTGGGTGGTCTTTACCTAGCTTTAAGATTTGTCACTTTTTCTTAAATCCTTGTTCATTTCTTTTTGATTTCTCAACAGTTCCATTCCCCCCCGTATCCTCTACTCCTGTTGTGTGTGTCCATCCTTGTATTCTTTCTAATTTAATTTCTCAAAATTACTTCTTTTAGACCCAGTCCTTTCCTTAGTTTGTCATTTCACTTCTGAGCTTTTCTGTTTCTGACTTATGTTGTTTGTTCATATATCAGTTCCTTAATTTATTCTAGCTCTTTTTGCAATAGTAGGTTATAGCTTTTTATTTGCTTGGTAGGCATGCCTTTCTGGTGTGCTTTTCACTGTCTGTAGAGATGGCATTCTACTGCTCATTCTCTTTTTTCTTAAAACAACTTTGTGCGGGATATGACCTTGATCCCTTTCTCTTGCCCGTTTTTGCAAAGGTGAAATTAATTTTTCTGCGCTTTTAAAAGGAGGTTTTGTTCGAGATAGCTTTTCTAACTTCCAACTTTCTAACTTCACAAAGCTCCCTGTTTCGTTTCATGCAGTTGAAAGGCAGGTCTCCACTTTCATCTGGCTCTTCTGTTTGCTTCCTCTCTGTTCTTGCTCTGTTCAGTTTTGATCCTTCCTTCAGCAGGGTCTCCCCAGTGTGGGGCCCTGTCCTGGAAGGAGGACCTGGCTGGTCGGCTTCAGGACTTCCCAGGGGCTGGGCTGCTCCGTCCCCTTTAAGTGTTCTTACCTGATGACCTTCGCACTTGCACACTCTCAGAACGGGCAAAATGCCTCCTGGTTTCAGCTGCTGTTCTAAAACCGGAGCTCTGGGCTTTCCAGTGAGCACCTATTGGCTATTTTGGGGCGCTTCTGTTCTCAGGCCTGACAAGCACCCCGTTTCTTCCTTTCGCCACTATCCTGATGTTTTGGGGGATACATTGCCCACGAGTTTTATTGTGAATGTTTCCCACAGGTGTTTGGTTTTCCTACCGAGTCGGGCTGTTTTCAAGGGTATTCAAAATTATAATCCCCTAGCACTGCCACCATTTCCTCAGAAATACCCTAGGGAGAACTTTTAACGTCGTCACTTTAATACCACCAAGGCGTGCTTTATCACAACCAGACCAGAGGAGAAGAACTATGTAAACAGTAATTTATGTAGAACGTCTTGTGCTGATGATGACATTGTAGCAGGCCCTGTTGATCCCCTCAGCACATCCGAATTCAACCCAGGGGACAGTTCCAAACTCCAGCTTCTACACCTCTCCTCATCTCTCTCTAGAGCTTTCCCTGGTACCACCAAAGCACATTGGCTTGCTTTATGCTTCCTGAGATCACTCTCAGATAAAGTACCTGAGCCTGGATGCTTGTCTTGGGTCTGCTTTGGGGGGAATACAACCCAAGACAGACACTAAACTGTGTTCCAGGAGACTTGCCTGTCTCAAACATCTCTTGTGTGGTATAACCTGCTTATGATTTTCAAAAATGGAGTGATGTTGGCTTAATATTTTCAAGAGTCTTTGGTGAGAGATATTTTTATTCTACACAAGTGAAATGCTTGCCTGTCCTGTCTACACACCCCTTTATTCCCTCAAAGGGCCCTGGTTGATTAGCTGTTTCCCCTAGACATTGTCTTTCCTAAATGCTAAGTCTGTTTTCTTGAATTCGGCAACCCTATTCTCTAATTGTAGAGTCTACCCTTTTTCTGGGCATGAAAACGAGAGTCCTTTATCTTTAGACATAGAGTATTCTTTGTGTTTAACCAAATATATATTGAATTATCTCTGGTTCTTTGTGGCCAGAAGTCTTATGAATGAGGTCAGGCCAGGTGAGATGGGTCAGGTCAAATGCCACCTCTTCCATGAAGACCTCACTGATGCCCCAGGGAAGACCACTCAGCCACGTCTCTCGTGCCTCCACCATAATCTGCCTTGCATTCTAGTCTGTCTGTCTGCCCATCTGTCTGCCTTACTCCTTGACTGTGAGCGGCCCTCCCCTGTCCTGGCCCTAGCAGGCCCTCAACAAAGGCTTTGCTGGGCAGTCTAAGCCTAAAAGCAGGTGGTCCAGACACCTGTACAAGAGGCTGGGGCTTCACCCTCGAGCCTGCCTCCACCTGGTGCACCATGTCAAGCACGCCCCTAACCAGGGCTGAGCCGGGCCCCTGCCCTGCTCCCTTGATCTGGGGACAAGGCACCAAGTCTGGAACAGGCACAAAGGGTGGACTCATTTGAGCCCAAGCCATCACCGCTATGAGCAAGCAGACAGGAAGCTCTGTCTGAGGACAGGATGGGGAACAGAGTGTGACAGGCTCCGTGCTGGGACCTGCGGGGCTGCCTTCATGCCACAGGGCCCTTCGTGTGGTGTCAAAAGAGGAGATTGTTGGGGTTTTTTTTTAACCTAACTTTAAACACTATTGACAGCAAGATGTCTCCAGCACAAAAGCCAACAGGGAGGCAATGGCTCTGTGTTTCCATAGCTACCGACAGGACGCCACTGGGCACTGCTCTGAACTCTAGAGCATCTTGGGCTCTGCCTGCAGGATGAAGTTTCCTGGGCTCTGGGAGAACTCAGCAATGAAGTGGCAGTCGCTTATCTCAGTTGCTGCTGCTGCTGCCACCTTCTATTTTCGGTGACAGGGTTTCATTTCTCCAGGTGTCCAAGGATGTCCGCTCAGAACACTCCTGCACCCAGGAATCCTGGGAAGCCGGAGATGTCCCTTGCCCCACAATCTTCTGCAGGGCATGGCATCTGCTTCCAAAGCCTGGTGGCCTTGGTGCCTTCTTGGCCCTGAGGGGTGGTTTGGCAAGGCTGGGAGGGCAGTTTCCTGGGTGGCTGGCTGGCTTTCAGTGACGGGTTGGGCACGGGAATGGAGAAGCGGATGATACGTTTTAGCATCACATGCTTCCAGTCTGGAAAACCCTTTGGAAGGACTACAGAACCAAACCCTCTCGGGCTTTTCTGGTTTCTCCTTGAGACGGGACCTGCAGGTGCTTCTTTCCAAGGATACTTGGATATTTCCCGTGGAGGCATCTTCACACAGAGGAGTGGGCTGCATGGGGACAGGCATTCCCGATCTTCTGCCCTCGTGTGTCCCACAGAGAGACATGCCGCCTGATTGACGGGCTCCTTCTGGTCTCGTTTCCTTGGATGCGTCATGCACCAGGCTTTTGTTTTGAGTCCCGGTAGAGAGATTCATGCCGCCAGGCGTTGTGTGGGCTCCCGGCACAGTGTGAAAATACCACTTGCTCAGGATCGCCTGGAGAAGCAGGGAGGTACCTGTCGCTGTTTTCCATCTCTGCTCAGGCCGCCCACGTGGACTGTGTGGCTCGACCTGCCTGTGCTAAAGGGGTCTGAGAAACCCTTGAGCAGAACTGACTGCTTTGGGGAGATTTTTGTCTCTCCCGGTTCAAGCAACAATCGCTACTGATCTTAGTGACCCCTTTGCTTTTCCAGCTCTGAGGACAAAGACCTGTGGCTCCTCCAGAATGAGGTCCCCCGCCTGGCTGTGAAATTGCCACGTGTGTGACCTCTAT
This sequence comes from Neofelis nebulosa, assembly GCF_028018385.1. Classification (NCBI taxonomy): domain Eukaryota; kingdom Metazoa; phylum Chordata; class Mammalia; order Carnivora; family Felidae; genus Neofelis; species Neofelis nebulosa. The sequence continues at coordinate 19,890,452 of NC_080798.1, read as the reverse complement.
CTTTGTGTCACATTTCTGAGCTCATCTGATTATAAACCTCCCAAGGCAGGGAAGTCTCAAGGTACATATCCTTACCCGATGGCATGCTCCCGGTGGCATTTGATAAAGGTTTTTGGAATGTTCCTATGGCAATAGTTTGTTCTGTTCAAAACAATCCTTTCTTTCTTTTTAAAATCTTCAAGCCCAATTCTTAATAGTAAGCATTAGATGTAGAATAGCATTCAAGTTCGCATCTAAAAAAAATGCTTTTAGCTAGCTCAGGAACTCAGAAGACACTTAAGCCCCACTTTCCTACCACATGATAGAAAGATGTGAGTGGGTTTATAACCCTTGATAAGAGCACAAGGAGTTTTGAAACTGCGCTCTAGGCTGATGATGCTGGAGAGGCGATCCTGTCCTGAGAGGCCCCACTGCCCCTCTCAGACCCCACGGAGCACTTGGTGATGTCGAAAACCCTGTGCAACCGCCGTGCTCTGGGGAGCGACCAGCAAGCTGAGATGTGCCCACCCGGGCGAGGCCAGAGGGAGACCTAGAGAATCGGCAAGCTCTCCCATTTAGGCAGCATTTAAAAAGAAGGGCCATGGGGCACCTGGGTGGCTCAGTCAGTTAAGCGTCCGACTCTTGATCTCGGCTCAGGTCACGATCTCACGGTTTGTGACATCAAGCCCCACATCAGTCTCTGTGCACTGACCTCGTGGAGCCTGCTTGGGATTCTCTCTCCCCCTCTATCTCTCTGCCTGTTCCCTGCTTGCTCTCTCTCTCTCTCAAAGTAAATAAATAAACTTAAAAAAAAAGAAGTGCCATGAATTGATTTCATACAGTAATCTCCTTATTTTAATAGTCACCTCAGTTAATAATGAACAACACAACACATAGCCAGAAAAGGAGGGTCAGCGATGTCAAGGTGATGGAATAGAGAATTATGCATAATGAGCTTGTTTGTATCTGGATGTAGATAGATGCACGGCACCACCACAGTGGCAACAGCAGTCAAAGCCGTTTACCATCTCGGTAGAGGAGACCGCCCCCCTGCAAGCCTAATTCCCACTGTCTTTGACTGACAGTGAAAAAGTCAACTTCAGCCCCATCCTGCATGACACGACTGCTGAGTTAGTTTGGTCCCAATGCAATACCACTAACTGAATTGTGCCGTATAAATAGTCTGGAATTTTAAATTCTTTACCCCAAAGCAAAAAAGAAAAATCTCTGTACCGCTTATGCTCAGGGTCTCTTGGACCCCCTCCTGCAGGGAACCCCCACCTTTGTGTCCTCTCCCCATGATGGACAGGCCATCGGAGGAGGACTGGGCTCAAGGATCTGCGGGAACTGAAGGAAGGGGCAGCAGACCGCCCCAGTGGTGTTTTGTTTGTGTTTTGTTTTGTTTTGTTTTAATTAAGAAGCACTAAAATGAACTTGAGCTTGGCAAGACCTCAAGACCTCAGGCTGGCTCTGAGCCCAGTTCGCAAGGATGGGCTGGACTTGGACTTGGGCCTGGCTCCCTCCTGGGCTGTGGGGTCAACAGGGGCGTGTCTGTAGACCCTCTCATCTTCGACCGGGGGAGGAGGGCTCCCTTCCTGGAGACCCCAGGGGTCCCCTAGCCCTCTGGCCTGGTTGCTGCCGACCTCCCTCCGGATGCTCAGCTCCCCACTTGGCTCTGTGAGACACCCTCCCTGCCCCACCCCCCCCACCCAAATGACCTTTCAAGAAGTCCTTTTTTGCTCAAGGCAGCCACAGTTTTTATTACACACTACCCAGAAAAGCCTATCTGCTCACCAATTCTCATTCGTGTTAAGGGTGGACACTCGCATCACTGTAGCCTGTGGCAGAAACCTACTCTTAATTTTATTTATTTATTTGTGGGAGACAGAGAGACAGAGTGCAGGTGTCTGGGATGTGGGATTGCCTGGAACCCCCAGCAGCATTGCTAATGTAAAGGACGTTCACACCGGCATCCTGGCATCAGGAAATTTCAGGCTACTCAACAAAGCAGGAAACAAAGGGACCCATTCCTTCCAACTTCTCCAAAGCCCAAGGGGTGACAAGAAAGGCGAATCGGGTCATAGGGAGAGGAGGAAAAGGGGCAGGGAGGGGACATTCATCTAACATGGTCCCACATGGCCAAGGGAACCTCTCTGGGCCTTCCTTCAGGTGAAGGATTTTTAGGAATTGTGGCATCACAATGCAAGCCTGGAGGGGTCTCAAGAGCCTGGGCTATACTCCCCTTACTGCTCAAATGGGAAGGAGAGGCTTGGCCACCGTCCCACACCAACGCCACAGCAGAGGCAGTTGGGGAAGGCAGCTGTGTCCCCAGGGAAGGGACTCCCATCTGAATGGTGCCAGGGTCAGCATGTCACAGTGCAGCGAATTAACTTTGGGAAGCCCCGTGGTCACAATACTTCAGAGGCCAGTACAGGACAAGATGTTTGACACCCACGTCTTGAGGGGGCTGACCTGAGTGACCCAGAAGCAGGCCAGCCTTCCAATTCTGCTTTCCAAAATGTTCTCACACCCGTCACCTTATCTGTGGGTCCCTGCCGCCCTGAGCAGGGTGGAGTCTATTTTTGCAAATAAGGAAACAGGCTGGGAAGGGCTAGGAGACACGCACAAGACCACCCAGCCCATGCCTTGGAAAGCTGAAACACCCCCCACCTCCGACCCCCTGTCCATGCCTTTATTCTATTCTTTCTCCCATGGGATGCAAGGAGATAAGGTGTTCTGGGATCTGCTTCTCCAGACGGCTCCCACCCCTTCCCTGGAACACTGCTCTAATTCTCACAGAATGGAAGGTATAGGACTCAGGACTCAGCCTTGCCACCAGATTCATAAACCCTTCCTCAAACACAAGGTGCTGCCCCACTGTCCTGCCTTCAGCTCCCCCGCCTCCCCGACAAAGGTAGGCCAGAATCTTCCCTCAAGGGAATGGTCCGGGGATCTGGAGCCCAGGGAGGGGATGGTTCGCCTGCCACCCTCAGCCGAACCTGGTCGGGCCCCCTCCTCTTGCCTCTCTGACAACAAACAGAGTGGCTTCTGAACCTCTCCGTGACCTCCTCTGGGGCCTGGGGTGTGGACTTGTGGGGGGATCTCATGTAAATGTCTTTTCACCTTAGTTGGGATGAAGGGAGAAGTTTGCCACTAATCTTACAGCGGAGACACACGTGTCAGAAACTGCAAGCAAGCACACAGGGCTTCACGCCGGAAATTTACAGCGTTTCTCCGCCTCCCTCGCTGCAGAGGCCAAACCTGACTTTCAAAAAAGGGACACGCAGCCCTTGGCAGACCCCGAGGAGGAAAACACAGGGCATGTTGGTGCCAGGGGCCTCGGGCCCACTTTGGGGACTTCCCCGAGGGCCTCTCAAAATAAGAAGCAAGTCTGAGTGACGAATTGAAAATGTAGCGTATGTCAAAGGAATGCAGCCCTGTTGATTCCTAGCAATGTCTGCCTGAATATTAGATGCAAATAAGTGCTAATAAGTACAGTTGGAAGCGCTAATGGAAAAACCGTCCTTCCCAGGAGGATCACTGCACACAGATGTAGGGGGAGCTGAGAGGGCCTGGCGGGCCCCACTTGCTGCTAGCTTGGTCCTGGTAAAGCCTGTGTAGACATGTCCCGTGCAAGTGGAGCTTGTGTGGACTCATCCAGGGGAGGCGCTTGTGGTTCAGAGCCTCCTCGTGGCTATAAGGCTGGGCTCAGGGGATGGGAACCCCTCTCCCCATTCCCTCCCCGCTGCCTCGTGACTGTGTGTGTGTGTATTCGCCTGCAGGAGTATGCATGGTACTGAAGACGTTCCCTGGACCACCAGGCTTCTTTGGCAGGTGCCCAGCCAACTAGTGGCCGGGACCCTGGGTGGTGAGAAGGGACAGGGACTGGAGGTGTGGAGACAAGGGGGCCCAGGGGCAGGTACAGGGCCAGTGTTCTCTGGGCTCATTAGGCAAGTAGCTTTCTGCTCACTTCACCCCCACCCTCGCCTTTGTTCACCATCTTCTTTCCTCCCAATCTGCTCTGATAGCTTTTGGAAAAGGATGCCAGTGCCCTGTCTTTCCTGACACTTGAGTCCTTGTCCCTGATATTCTGTTCATCCAATCTATACCTGACTGAGGAGGAGTAGGGCACTTTCAGCCACACACATACCCCACCCCTTCTATATGCAAACACAACACACATCCAGTGGTGCACGGCTAGGCCTAGCACCCCGGGTGTGGAACAGTCTCTGAGCTCAGGATCTTGGAGAGGGCATCCCACCGAACCCCTTCCACTTTGGAATCAGTAGCCCCACCCTGGCTCCAGCACCCTCCAGAGGTGTAGACTCCAGCAACTTGGTGGCATCCTTGTATCTTGGTTCCCTCAACCATGAAACGGAAGTAATAGTGCTTACTTTGTTGTTGCAAGAATTAAGGAAGATCATCATAGCGTTGGTCTGCTAAAGTTTGTCTTCTCACCTTTCCTGTTCTCTCTTTGAATGTGCTGAACTCACCTGGGGCATTAAGGAGGGCTCAGGGCTGCCCTGGGCAGCCTGGGTGCCACCCAAGCCTTCCAGAGCCCTACTGCTGGGGGCTCCCTGGCCTTGCTCCGGAGTGGCTCTGCTCCCTGCCAGGTTTGCCCCCAGCTGTCCCCTCCCTGGTCAGTCAAAGGCCATGAGCCCACCCCACTCCCCAATTCCATCCTACACTCTGAGTCAGCAGGGTGGAGCCATGAGGCCAACCAAAGAGCAGATACAATGAGAGGAGGGTGAACATCCTGTATTTTACTAAAGCTTTCTCTGCAGCTTCTTCAAAATACTGGGGTTCCCCTAAAGATTAAGGGGTGACTGATTTTACAGTTTCATCAAGTTCCCGTGAGAAGCCAGCCTGCCTTCCTTCCCAGAACCTGCTTGCCCCCTGCAGGTGGGGGCTGCCTCTTCTCAGGAAAAAAACAGGACTGGAGTCAGAACCCCTGCTCTCTCCTTCACATCCCTGCTCTGTCCTGGTGCTCTGTGTGGCTGTGGATCCGTCGCTTCCCCACTGTGTTGTTGATGGCATGTACAGGGAGCAGTCGGCTGACCCACCTCGTTCACGTTGACCTCGTTCACGACTCCCCTCCCCCACCAGATCTCAGGACGTGACCCAACCAGGACTTCAAGAGGTAGCCCTCGAGGGAGAGCCTGGGTCAGCAGAATCCAGAGCCCAGGAATTCAGGGAACGGTGAAGACACTCGGGACCGCCCTGGACCTTGACCAAATTCCACTGAGGCTGAGGCCCAGGGATCCCCCAGAATGTACCTAGGGATCGGTCCTCTGCGTTTCACCAGCCCCACGCCCCCGCAGCTTCGGGTCCTGAGCGTGCGCCCCTGCCCAGCGGCGGTCACGGCCCGCTCCGGTGACGCCTTGTCATTTTCCCAGGTCGGCGCCGGCGTGCGACCCACCGAGGCAGCGGCGGCACTCTGGCCGCGCTCTGGAGCCAAGTGGCAGTCTCGAGTCCGGCTCTCAGGGAACCCGGGAGACGGGCGAGGCCCCCAACACGACCGCCCCCACCCCCGCGGCCGTTGGACCGCGCCCAGCAGCGGCTCCTTCGAAGCGCGCGGCCCGTGGGGCCGCGGGAGCCGCAGAGCGCGCGTGGGCGCGGCGCCCGCGAGCTCCCGGGAGGGACCCGCAGATCGCAGGAGTGATCCCCTCTCCGCCCGGCCCCCGCCGCCACCGCCACGGCGGGGCGGGGCCCAGGCCGGGGGCGGGGCGCCGGGCGGGCGCGGCGTTATTTCCAGCCTTTTGCCGGAGGCTCCGCTCGCACTTCGCTGGGAGCCTTCCCGGCGCGCTAGCCGGATCCGGCGGTGCTGTGGGGAGAGAGGAGAGGGCGGCGGCTGGAGGTGGGAGGCGGGGGACGGACCCGACCCCGGGCCCGGGCCGAGGAAGAACACGCCACCGCGCCCTCTCCCCCTCCCTCTCCTGCGCGCTCCGGCCGCCGGCCCGCGCCGCTCGCCTCACCCACCGCACCGGGCTCCGCCTGGAGCGGGAGGAGGCCCCGGGCCCGAGCTGGGGCGGAGGTCCTCCCTGCCGCCCGGGCGTCCGGGAGCAGAGGATTCGCCGTGGAGTACCGATCCCGGGCTGGCGGCGCCCGCGGCCCCGCGAGCGCCGGCTGCGCCAGGTAAGTGCGCTGCGCACCCCCTGCCCCAGCCCTGTCCCCGCCCTGTGCAGGCTCCCGGCTGGGAAGGGCGCCCCGAAGGGTCCCTGGAGGACCCGGGACTGCACTGCGTCCCGGCGCCGAGAACCTACAGGGTTAGGTGTCCAAATCCGCGGGCGGAGACAGGGCGCGCGGGGTTCCGGTCCGGCCGCGCTTTGGGGACCGGCTCCAGTAGCGGGAACTTTAATTAGACTTTTGCTCCGTGGCTTTCACTTGCCGCCGCGCGTCTGTGAACTGCCGCCCCTCGGGCTCCCTCGGTCCCTGCGGATGCTCTGCTGATGTTCCCAGCCCTGGGTGCCGGGCGTGTGGAGGCAGCGTCGGCAGCGGAGAGGGCCGGGCTGGAGCGCCAGGGGCGCCCAGGGCTTTCCCGCGCCTTCGGGTCTGGGACTCGGGGGCGGGTTGCCGCGGGCAGGGGCGGGGGAGGAGTTAGGAGCTGCCTGGGCTTCCTACGGAGTGGCGGAAGGTGCCCCCGCGCTCCGTAGCGCGCGTCCCCACCCCGCGACTCTCCTGGGCACCGGCCTGTTTTGTACTCGAGGCGAGTGTGTGTGCGTCAGTGATCGTGTGAAGGTGTGTGCGTGCGAGTGTCGGGGAGGGAGGGAGTCCGAGCCTCAGGCGGCTCTGGTGGGCGGGGGAAGGATCTGCTTGGCCGCCGGACCCAGCCGAGCCCGGCAGCGGCTGCAACTCCCAATTACTAGCTTCCAGGTTTGCACGCCAGCTCTGACCTCGCGGGAGGCCGGCCCCACCAGGCGAAGGTGCGTTGGCCGGTAGTGCCAGTGTTGACGCTCGGGTCGGAGGGGACCCCTGGCCTCTCCCAGGCGCAGGACTCCCGCCGCCCTAACTTTCGCCATACATCTGGGCCCCAGGCCCCGCGACCCCGACCCGGGGCTAGCGCGGCAGCCTCACAACGCCCTCGGCTGTGAACCCTGGCTCCCGGGTTGCTCTCACTGAGAAGTAGGGGCCGATCCTGGAGCTCAGAGTCTTAAGCTGTTTAGGGTATGGGGGGGGGGGGGGGGGGACACCGGGTCCTTGAAGCGCCTCCCAGTTGGACCCTGTGCAGTGATTGGCTATGCTGGGGAGACTGGGCGGCAGAGCGGTCCTGGGCTGGCCCTGTAGCAGAGCTGGAGCGGGAGGCTGTTTGAGGGAAGGGACGGTAGCCCCCGCGGAGTGCGTGGTGGGAGAGGCGGTGGCAGAGGGATAAGGGGCAGACTAGTCCCTTCCCCATTTCTGGGATGCTTACAAGCTGCACTACTAAACCCACTTTCTTTGGGTAACCTCTCACATCCGAGTTCACCTTGACCCTTGCCTATGGGTGGGCAACTTCTCTGAAGTCCTGCCCTAGAGCAGCGTAGCCTCTCCAACGGAGTGGGAGAACCCTTTTTAAGATTTCCCAACTCTCATGGCCTCTCTTGCCCACCCTCTGTCCCTGTCCCACAGGCAAGGCAGACAGGCTGCAGGAAGAGGTGACATTCTGCTCCCTGTGGGAGACCCTTTTTAAATCCAGATAGTCCATCACAGAGGGCAGGACAGGGGCTGAGGAGCCCCCTTGGGGGGGAGTTGGAAACACAGTTGAGGGCCTTCATCAGACCTACCTCGGTGAGATGACCCACAGAAGGGATAAAATGCAGACCCTGAACGAGATTGAGTCTCTTAGGGAGATCAATAATTTAAAAGAGTTTGAACACAGAAAAACCTCAAAATCAGGCCCCATCCCAGAGCCTAGCCCATTCACCCTGAGACACATCGATGGCACAGCTTATTTATTTATTTATTTATTTATTTATTTATTTATTTACTTGGAATCAGACTCCACAGAGTGAATTATGTTCCCCTGGTATTGATTTTTAAAAAGACCCCAAATTAAAAAGTCAAGGCTTTCTTAAAACAAGGTCAAGGCTTAATTATTTATAGAGAGACATCAATCAGCTGATGTGGGGGCTCATTTATAAAATGCCTGAGCGGGCAAAAAGGAGCATGGGCTGATTTTCTCTGGCTCCGGCTGGGAGAGGAGCAGGCTTTTCTGAGCTCCTGGCCTTGGCAAAGCTTTCCTGGATTGTGACCGGAGGAGGATCCTTTGTAACTCAGCCTGCTGTTTGAGAAGCCTTTTTAATCTTGTAGCCAGAATACCACTTGGGAAATTTCATGCATATTTGCTGTGTTTCCATAATGAACATTTACTGATTACAGAGTATCAAGGGAATTTCATTTTTTAAACATTTATTCAAATGTCTGTTTATGTAAGCTAATAAGTCTGGGAAAGTTGGGCAGCTACTTTTTTGCCGGATGGTTGTTGGGAGAGTATGCCTCGTGGGCTCACTGCAGAATTTGCGTTGGATTCATTGAGAAGGTGGGAAGTCAGAGTCTCCTGGTTGGAAACGCCCTGCAGACTGCCTCACTGCTCTTCCCTGAGAGTTTGTGCCAGCGGCGACCTGATAGGCTTTTTGTGGTTTTGCTGATCGAAGAGATGGGCGCTTAAAGCTTTTATAGTGATTTTGCTGATGCATTTTGGTTGGAGGCACCTGTGGTGGGCACCGGAGTCTTATAGGGGCCGGTGAGGGGAGGTGTGATGCCCCCTCTCCTGCTGCCTGGCCTCAAGTGTGACACGTCTGCCTTAGCTGTACTTGCAGTGCCTCCCATGTGTGGTAGCTACATTGGAGAGCCGTGGCACAGGGAGGGAGCCTATAGGCAGGAATGTGGACCCAGGGCATGGCAGTGCCTAAATGAACAACTGTGGCAATTAGATCCAGTAAACACTGTGTAAAACAAGGGCCCGGCCTTTCAGCTAATCAGAAGGTAATGAGTTAGAAACAGGAGATCTATGTAGTCCTGGCCCAGGGAGATCAATGTGGCCCTGCTGTGGGACAGTGAGAAATTAAAAAAAAACAAACTGAACATGGTTGTCTGGATGTGAATGCGGGAGATGGTGTCCTCGAGCCTCAGGAGGTGTGCTGGGAGCAGGCAGCCTGTGTGGTGACAGCACGGGGACAGTAGGCTCCCTCGCACTGTCTTTGAGGTCACAGCCAGGACTAGTCTGACCCCAGAGCAGTTGTGTTCCCTCCCTCCTTGGAAAAGTCTGCCCAAAGGCAGAGGGAAGCCCTGCATGCAAACAACCAGGGGACAGGGCTGCATTAACTCAGGTGGCAGAGGACACAGGAGATGCCGTCTCATTTCTTCCCGGCTCAAAGGCGTGTGACCCTGCGGTCCGCAAGTCACCGTGGCAGAGGATGAAACTTACAAACTGGTTGTGGGAAAAAGTTGTGACTTTTCCCCTGTACAAAGCTACCTGTCATTTGTGATCTGGGGCTGTAGCGTGCACCTGCTGGCCCAAATACAGCCTCGGTCACCACCGGCAGGACGGGGAAGCCTGCATCCAGGGGACTGACCCCGAAAGCAGCCCTGATTCCCTCTCAGAAGCCACCTTCCAGGAAGTCCTGGAGTGTCCACACGCAGGCAAGGAGCTGGGTCTCCCCACCCCGGCTCCTTACCTTGAAGGTGGGCCCTGCGTTTCTGGGAAATGAGTGCTTTTTGCTGCTGGTGACTGAGGGCCAGAGGTGGCCCTGGCGAGCAACAGTTATTTGAACTGAATTAGAGTTGTCGACATTGAAGTCTGGAGCCAGATGACCCCATCCCACATTCCCATGGTCGGACCCACTGTGGCTGTCCTTCCTTCTGCCATCAGTGAATGTTTGAGGAGCAGGTGTTAGGTGTCTGTCTCTGTGCCAGGCTCCGGGGACAGAAAGTGAACCAAACTAAAGAGCAGCCCCTACCCTTGCGGACAGCCATTCCCTCATGACTGATTCATCACTCCCTGATTCATGGTCTGCCGGGCGACGCCATTACTGAACGAATAACCAACACGTGTGGTTCTAGGCTGTGAGAAGCATATAAAGGAAACATCTGGGTGTTTCTGAGATGCAAATCGAGTGATCTGAGCTGGACTGGGGGAGGAGCCAGAACTAAGCAAGAAGGGGACGGACAGAGAGAGGGAGAGAGCTTGGCAGGCGTAGCGTGCGAATGAGTGACAGGGAGCGTGGAGGGCCAGCCAGGAGCCGTGGGAAGGCCCATGTGGCCAGCACAGTGGAGAGGTGGATGCAGTCGGAAGCACAGCCAGAGCCCTGCCCATACAGGGCCTTGAAGGCTAGGGAGAAACTTAGGACTTGACCCTACCAGCTGCTGCAGAGGAGGGAGCCCAGTGAGGAGGGAGCTACGGCAGGAAGGGGACGGAGGTCTTAAAGAGGAGCAGACCGAGGGGAATCTGCCAGGGCTTGGTGTGGGATGGAAGGTGGTAAAGGCCACTGGGACCCTGACTTCTGGGTCACCAGTGGGAGCTGTCAATTCCCTGAAGCAACAACTCCCCCCCGCCCCCAGCCCTGCCCCGCCAGACCCGCAGTCCCAAGCTCCTGTCCCCTCTGGTCGGGTTTTGTCCTCCCGGCCTGGGGCTCAGGCAGCTGCTTGTGTAGCCCTGCCTCCGTGCCCCTGCCCACATGGCCCAACTTCTAGCTTTTCTGTAAGCTCTGGGGCCTTCTGCTACCTTCCTGCCAGCAGGCAGTGAGAGTCAGTAGTGACAGTCCAGTGCCCCGTGCTCTCTAATGAGGACAGGCTACTTTGATGCCCACTCTCCTCCGGAGCTGATTGTCTGCAGGGCTGCCGACCAGAGGTGGCCTTGGCCTGTGTGTCATCCCCTGAGCATCCTGGGACCTTGGTAGGTACTTTATCTGCCACCCACTTGTGCCTGACCTGGCAGCTGGCCAGCACCAGAAGGATCTCCTCTCCTGTGCCCTTCCCTCACTCCAGCCTTCTCTCCTCCCTTCCTCCCTGTGGGAGCCAGTCTGGACCTGCTCCTGCCCTCTGCTGGGGGCTCTGCCCCAGGCTCAGAGCTCCCCCACTCCCTCCCATGTCAGCGGATTCCCTGTGGCTGTCTGCAGCTCAGCTCAGCATCCCCACAGACATCGACTCCGTCCACCCAGCTCTGCAAGACAGAGCTGGGATGGGGGGAGCGGGTCTGTGAGTCACCCCGCTTCCCGTTGTGCCCACGCTGCTGGCTGTGGGCCCTGAGCCGAGCGGCCGCTGAGCTGCAAGCAACAGCCCAGGTCGCTGTCACCTTGTCCTCACTCTGCCTGGGCCTGAGCCAGCTCCTCCCCGGCCGGGCCAGACTCAGGGACAGGAGGGATGAGAGCCAAGGAGAGGATGCTAGGAGGTACAGATTACTCCTCGGGCCCCAGGCCTTTCGGGAGCTGATCTCTCCAACACCGGGACCCTTTGCTTGGAGGGTGGCCTCCCCGGACTGGCCCTCCTTCGTATTCTGGCTGCTGCTCACCACCATAGACCACCAGACGTGCCCAGGTGCTCATCTGTGGGAATGTGGCACAGGAGAGCCCTTCTGCCAGCCGCCCCTAGCCCAGGTTGACTCACACTTGGCAGACTAGTCATCCCCCCCTTCGAGGCTGCCTCTTCTTGGGGGCTGACTCATCTCCCTGGACAAGACCCATCTGCCCAAGCCTCTGAGCAGTGAGACCCTCCTCCAGCCCTGAGATATGAGAGCTTTGCTTCCCGTGCTCCTGAGGGGAGCATCCCAGACACCCAGCGGATACTGACTACAGTCCTTCTATGGGCAGAGCCGCCTGCCACGCCCCGGGGAGGCTGAGTGAAGGTACAGCAGGTGTCACTGCCGGTACGCATATCTCTGGCTGTCTTGGCCATGATGAGCTCCAGAGAAGGGACTCGGTGATTGCTGCTGGCAGGCAGAGTGAGCACAACCGTGCAGTCTGGCTACACTGCTGGAGCCACTGCGTGATGCAGGCACTCTGTCTACGCTAGCTGAGCCAGTGCATGGTGCAGGTAGTCTGTCTATACTGGTTGAGTCTAGGGTGTGAGCGCTGGGACCTTCCATTTAGCCTGTGCCAGCCCCGCTCCTTGCAGGACTTCGTACGAGGTTCAGAGCTCTCAAAGTCTCTGTGGCTTCAGGTGCTTTCCCTGCACCCGGGCTCTCTGACACTTCCCTTCAGACACTGGCCCTGTCCATGAGACTCTGTGTCCCAGAGCCGAGGTGGTTGAGCCCCATGCACAGTGCAGTCAGTCCGCACTGGTTGAGCCCAGTTCATGGTGTAGGCGGTTTGTTTGTACTGGTTGAGCTCAGCACACGACTCAGGCAGTCTGTCTACACTGGTCAAGTCATTGCATCATGCAAACCATCTGTCTAAAATGTTTGAGCCGGTGCTCCAAGCAGGTACTCTGTCTATACTGGCTGAGCCAGAGGGTGATGCAACCAGCCTGTTTTGGCTTCTTTTGCTCCTTCACTAGGAATATTCTTTTCAGCCCCTTCCCATGTACACTTCTGGGTCCAATTCGAATCCTCCTTCCAAGAAGGTTTTCTTGACAGCTCCCTCAGCTTTCCCACATCTTATTCCAACCCCCTTCGCAGAGGCTGGTGCCACGCTGGGAGCAGTGTGGATGTGGGGCCTGGTGATGCCTCATCATCTCACCCGGATGTCCGCTTCCCGGTTTTTGTGCTGCGGGCTGAGCCTGTTGCTGCCTCTGGGTGCAGAGGCTGCCCGCGATCAGCGGTCCTTGCCACCTCACTGTCGTCACAGCAGCCACACACAGGCCTTTTCTCACAGGAGTCCCACGGGCGGGGATGACTGCCTCAGTGTGCATGGTAAACGGCCTTTCTCCGGTTGGGTCTGTCTTGCCGTCTCCTGCTTAGATTTGGGGCCTCTTTGTCCACTGATGTCGTCTCACCTCCTGAGGGTTGGTCTCATATGCACATTTAATGTCCATTCATCCCTGTGAAAGCACTATCTGTGCCTCTTATTTATCTCTTTAGTTCCCTGTGCCATGAATTCAAGTGTCAATGGACAGCCACGACGGCTGCCATGTCAATGCAGCCAGCTCGGTGTTATGAAGGAAGCCAGCATCTGGGGCCAGGCTGCCTGGGTTCAAATCCCAGCTTCACCACTTGGTCACCATGTGAGCTAGAGGCTCAGTTTCCTCATCTATAAAATGGGGATGAGTAGAATCCACCTCATGGGCCATCGTGCTTCACATACGGCCAGCCCCAAATAGTGGCAGTATTATTACCAAAATTATTATCTCCTATGTTTGTTCTCTTGGCTGAAGCTTATTTAGTCCCTTTCTATCTCTAGTGTGAGGAAGCATGTCGATCGGGACCCTGCCTGGTAACATGACACTTGCTTAGGGAGCATGTGGCCCCACTGGCTTGTGCCCTCTAGAGTCTCACCCTTTCTAGGCAGGTTCCCATCCATATCTTTCCCTGTCCTGTATTCAGGACCTTTTAAAACTTTTGAAGTATAGTGTGCCTACCAGGATTGTGCAGTGCAGTGAAAATCTGCAAGCCAAACATGCCTATATGCCAGCACCAGAGCAGGACCATTGGGGCGCCTGGGTGGCTCAGTCAGTTAAGCACCCAACTCTTGATTTCGGCTCAGGTCATGATCACACAGTTCGTGAGATTGAGCTCTACATCAGGCTTTGTGCTTTCAGCATGGAGCCTGCTTGGGATTCTCTCTCTCAATCTCTCTCTCTCTCTCTCTGCCCCTCCCCCACTTGCTCACATGTGTGAGCATACTCTCTCTCTCTCTCTCTCTCTCTCTCTCTCAAAAATAAATACATAAACTTAAAAAAAAAAGGATCATGGGGGCACCTGGGTGGCTCAGTTGGTTAAGCGTTCAACTTTGGCTCAGGTCATGATCTTGTGGTCTGTGAGTTCGAGCCCTGCGTCATGCTCTGTGCTGACAGCTCAGAGCCTGGAGCCTGCTTCGGATTCTGTCTCCCTCTCTCTCTGCGCCTCCCCCCCACTCACACTCTGTCTCTCTCGAAAAAGAACAAATGTTAAAAAAAAATTAAAAAAAAAATCATGACCAGCATCCCAGGGGTTCCTGGGTCCTCTTCCAGACACTTCCCCTCTGCCCCAGGTAACCTCTATCCTTCCTCAGAAGGGCACTGATTGGTATCCTTGTTTTAAAACCCGATGTAGGTGGAATCAAAAGACTATATGCTTTGGGGTCTGGCTTACCATCATATTTGTGAGATTCACCCATGTTGCTGTGAGGGGTTTGTTCACTCTTGGGACTCCATGGTGTGAATATACCCCAATGTGTTTATCCATTCTCCAGTGGATGGACATTGGGAGCCGGGCTGCTGTGGACATTCCTGCACGTGTCTCTTGGGCGTCTGTACACATTTTAATGAGCATATACCTAGAAGAGACTTGCTGGGTCTCAGGATGTGCGTTTGTTCGTCCCATGTAGAGGCTGCCAATTTTCTAAAGTGGCTGGCTAATCCCCTCCACGCTGACACCAGTTAAATATGAGAGTTCCAGTTGCTTTTTGTCCTTGTCGCTACCTCATGTGGTCAGTCTTTTTCATTTTAGCCACTCCATGAGTATGTAGAGATATCTCACTGTGGTTTTAATTTTATATTTCCCAGATGGCTAATACAGTTTATTTTTTATTTGTATGCTAAGGATATGTTGGACTTGAAAACGTTATTAAACAAATTTGAACATTCACTTCCATCTCCAAATTGTGGTTATCTGGAACGTCTGGGGGTGCTTGCAGTTCCCTCTGCGGGGTGGGTTTGAATCTGCCACATTGGAATGGAGCGTGGAGTAGACAGGCGTTTCTCTGGATGAGGCTGGGGACCTGGCCACTGGCCTCAGAATCACCCCAGGGGCCGTGAGAGATGCAGGTGCTGGGCCTCTGCCCCAGCCCCCAATCACCAAATGAATCCTGGTGATCTGTCATTCTCTCTGTGGCTCATCTTTCCCTTCACAAATTCCATGAACGTATACCACCCTGTCTGTCCTGTTCCCTGCTGTGACTCAGTACCTAGAACAGTCCTGGCACTGAGTGGGCTGGGGGGAGGGGAGATGCTGAATACGCACTGAATGAAGGAGCAGAAGATAAAGCCTCCCGTTGACCTTTGCCCTCTCCCACCCCAGCTGACTTGACCGGGATTTGTTGGTAGCCTAGGCTGCCGTGAGGACGGCTCTGGAAGTTGGGCTCTTGGACTTTGGAGGGTGTCCTGTCCTGGTGCTCTGTCCCTTTAAATGACCTCCTTATCCCCAGAGCCAGCTTCCGACCGATGCCTTTGGGTCCTAGGTTCCAGGCTTTCTGCTGGCACCTCCAGAGCCATGTTCACCCCCAGAGCTCCAGGCACTGGCTATTTAGGAACGTCTCCCTGGGTGACCTTATTTCTGATGGGCTTGTCTATCTTTGGGTCTCTCTGGAGGAGCCTGAAAGCCGCCCTTGAATGCAGCACTCCACCCCTGCACCATGCAGCTTCCTCTGCTTTCTCAGCACCACGTTTTCACAAACGACATGCCCCTGAGCCAAGTGAAGGCGAGAGGGTCAGGTCAATTACCGTCATGCATTCAGGCTTATCGAATGTTGATGGGAACCCTGATAAAGCCCCCTTTCTCTGGGTGTGGCTTGTTCCCATCCTCCTCAAGTCTGATATTTGTTACTGTAGAAAGCATTACGGCCTGGGGGATGAGAGTTCTGGGTCAGACCCCTTGGGTTCAAGCCAAGGTTCTGTTCTTGTTGGGTTTTGTGACCTAGACCTTGCCCCCAAGAGACAGAGGCAGATTCACACACAGGTCAGGCCACCAGCAAAGGGGTGGCTAGGGTCACTGAGATCTCTGAGGTTGTGGAGTGAGGACAAGGGATGCTGGCTGGGGTGTCTGTAAGGGGGCTTCATGAAGGAGGGAGGCCTCGGCTGGTCCTCAAAGATGGGGAGGGGAGAGGTGGCACCTCTCAGTGTGAGCCCCACTCCTGGGGGCCTGCAGGGAAGGAAGTGCACTGAGCCCCCACGAGAACATAGTCTAGTTTACCCAACACACAAGGGTGTAGAGCCATGATCAGAGTTCATTGGTGAGTTACAGAAGGCTTCCTGGAGGAGGTGAGCTTGGGACTGCATATCAAATGCCAAGAGTGAGAACTTTATCCTGGTGCCAGTAGAAGTTCTCTCCAAACTGCGGGATCATGGGGGCACGGACAGCGTGAGCCAAACGCCGTTCACTTGAAAATAGGGCAACAAAGAAACCATAACACACACATTGTTTGTGTGATGTGGAGGCGGGTGTGCAAAGACGAAGAGCTAAAAGCAGTTAGGGAAAAAACAACACCTTTTTTTTTTTTTTTTGGTGGAAAGACAGATGAGAAAGGTTGATGCTCTTCTGTGATAACTAATATGAAAGGTTTATCAAAGTTTAAAAAAAAAAACAAAAAAAACCCTTGACACTTTCTCCAAAATTGATTTGAAGACTTGGCAGATTTGAAGAATCATTCAGTAGCGTTTTATGGGTCGATGCTAATTTGAATCAGCAGACCCGTGCATCGCGCCAATTTACTGCCAAACCAACATTAAGCACGGACCTTTCGTGCAAGGTTTATAGGCGGACAGCTCATAAAGATGCATGCTTGACAAGTATTCTGCTTCTCTTAGGATGTGCAGTATGAAGTGTTTATCAAAAACCAACTAAATCGTCCTTGCCTTTTACTCGTAAACAATCTCCGGGGACTTCAGGCCTGGATCGCAGGCGATATTTCATGCAATATTTCCCGTGCAATATTTCACCACTCCGGGTACTGATACATTGGGAATCTTCATCTCCAAAAGCCCCGGGTAGTGGTAGGAGAAGGAGCCCTTTGGGGTGGAGGATGCCCTTAGGGACCGCTTTGGAAATAACTTGTAACCCGGGCCATGAGAAAGCTGGTGACATTCTTCTTAATGGGGGTCTCCTAAAAGGAATCAAATGGCATCTGTGGCCCCAAGGAAATACATCTCCTGCTTTCGTTTTTGTTTCTTGGGCTGATGTGTGATGGATGATCGCCGCATGTCTCTCTTGGTTCAAATACGCATCAGAACCTCGTCCATAAGGAGATCCCTGAGCTTTATTTTGCACGTCAGAAAGTGCTTAACGATGAAAATTACCGAAACTCCTGTCTGTCATCACTGAAAAACGCAGCTCATAGTGGCCACAAAGGAAAAGTGGACTTGGGTGGTGCTGGGCTTGCTACTCTGCACCACTCCAGCCCCCCAGTGCTGCCCAGCACAGTGGTAATCACCTGGACTCAAATGAAGCAGGTTGCTGGAACGAGGGGGGTGCTTAGCGTGCAGACCGCCGGCAGCACAGAGCCTCGTGGGTTTTCGCAAGGGGAAATTTGATCTTGGGCAAATGTCAAGACGTTTTTGAAATCTGTGTTATGATATCAGCTCATTGCCAGCGTAGGGCTTCATCTGGATTTCATAAATATTGTATGGACCTCGGCCAGCTGGAGAACACAACAGCTACCCCCGCCCCCAACGCGCGCGCGCGCGCGTACACACGCACACACACACACACACACACACACACACACCTTCAAAATTGCAATCTATTGCTGAGTTGTCATGAAAAGCCAATTGGTGATATTTCAATCACAATGTTCTTGTAACAAATTCCATTCAAATTCCTTCCGAAAGGGAGCTGAGCCTTCTTCCTGCTGCTGAGAGAATGGTATGCTAAATGTAGCTTCCTGGGGCCCTGGCAGCCATCCAGGGCTTTGTAATTTATAGTTCTCCTTCGTGGTTCTCCAAGTGACCTTGGAACCTCCATGCTGGTGGATTCCTTAGGTTCACACGTTGCCCTCCATCCTCTCTTGTGAGCACGGTCCCCAGGCACGCTTCCAGCACCCAGCAGCCTGGAGCTTGAGAGAAAGGATGTGAGCAGGGGCGCCCAGGGAGCACATGGCAGGTGATTGGAAGATTGCTTGTTGCTTGTGACCTTTCCTCTGAAATTGATGTCAGCCACGAAACAGTCCAATATTGTGTTTAAAGGCAGCCTGCAGGTGACAGGAGCCTCTCTCCAGCCCCAGCACACAGCAGGTAATCCTGGAAAAGAAGGGAAGGGACACTCCACAATTACATTTCATCAGCTATTTTTGGCTGGGGAATAAACAAAATGGCCCAAAGTGCTGCTCTTACAGATTCTAGCAGAGGAGTGGCATGTAAGAAAGATTAATGTACAATTAAAACCCATGTACGGGTAAATTACAGGGTGACAGCTATCTAATGCAAACACCGCAGACGTGTAATTAAGAGGAGTTACGGGCTCTCGAGGATGGATTTGCTGAGGAAAGTGTGAGGGAGCTGTCTGTCGGAGCCGGCAGGACAGGGCCAGGCCGTCGGGACAGCCTGGTGGCTGGGGAGGTGGTGGTGGGGGCCCCACAGCCATTGGGGGGGGCCGCCCAGGGTGTGATGGGAGCCACAGCCTGCCTCCTCAGCTGAGTCTTGTTTCAAGCTCCCAGCCCTTTCTGGGGCCACCCTCCTCTCCTCCTCCTCCTCACCTTTGGCTCTGTGGCAATGAGCGCCATGGATGTCTTCTTTTACGTTTTTAATTTCTCCTGCTTTGTCAGCTTTTTAAGGAATATGTTACATTATGTGGAAATTGGATGCTAACAAGATTTGTATGAATAAATTAGACTCTTAACTTTTTATGTTATTACAGAATTGAAATGGACTCTAATGACAGTCAGAATTAATGTTCTGTTTCAAATAAATGCCGGGGATGTGACTGAATTTTCAGTGCACTCTCCTGTCTTGAGTCTCTAGCCCTTTTCTGCGAGGCCTTTCGGGAGAGAGTGAGTCTCTGGGAGACCTCCCGGCCTTTCCCATGGGGCAGACTTCTCGCACTGCCTGATAACCGCGGGGCTGCTGGGAAAATCTCATGCTCCCGCTCCCCCCGCAGTACCCACCCCCAATAAGCCTGGCCCTTGGCCTGGGGTGGGGGACTCCTTGTCCAAGATTACACCCCATCCTGTGTCCTCCAGCCCCAGAGCACCCTGTGGACCAGCTGAGGTCTCATTGTGTTTCCCTCTTCTCACTCCTGCCCTCCTCACTTCCCACAGGGGTCTCCCCAGAACCCTCCCCAGGGAACTCAGCCCACAGCACTGGCTCTTAGGGATTTTGGATTTCCTACACCAAGCCTCTGCCAGGTGGGTCTCTTCTGCTGGAATCAGAGTCCCCAAGGACCAGCATTGTCCTTTCTGCCCCTTGTCGCCTTCTTGAACCCAAGGCTGGGTGAGTTGCTGACTGGGTCTTGGCCTCTGTCCTGGTCCCCCTGAGTAGGGTTTGAATAGCAGCTCTCAGTTGGGGGCAGATTTGGAGGGATTTTCTGTGAAAAAACTCTGATGTCCCAAAGAGGCATGGCATAACGGGTTGAGGACACTGGGTTGTGGGGACTGGTTCCCACAGCTGATGGTGGGAGGGAGGAAGGACCTGGTAAGGTGAGCAGAGAGCGGGAGGCAGCCCAGACATGGAGCAGCACATGTGGGAGATTCGTCCCCCACTGCTGCCAGGACTCACGGCAACAGAGAGGTGCCGTCTGGGACTCCAGGAACCTTACCCCTTGGAAGGGGGCATCACACCTCAGTTCCAGCTGTCCTAGCAGGAAGGGGTGGGGGCCCAGGGTGGCCAGATCTTTGAATATTCAAGAACAGGCAGATTAAAAAAAATTTTTTTTTAAGCTTATTTATTTATTTTGAGAGAGGGAAAGCACACATGTGTGCACACACAAGCAGGGGAGGGGCAGAGAGAGAGAGGGAAAGAGAGAATCCCAAGCAGGCTCCACGCTGTCAGTGCTGAGCCCCACGCGGTGCTCAAACTCACAAACCGTGAGATCATGTCCTGAGCTGAAGTCAGAGGCTCAACTGACTGAGCCTCCCAGGCAACCTGGAACAGGCAGATTTTTGTGTAAAATCTATTCCTTTAGAGTATGGAGACTAATTCAGAATTTAAAATCAAAGTCTCACACTGACCAAACAATGTTATCTGTGAACGGCATCTGGCTTCTGGGCTGGAGGGATTTGCACTCCAGAACTTTATTGGCAAGGTGGCCAGTCTTCCCTCTGGAGGGTGAGGGCCAGAGCCCTGGGAAGTTACAGGAACTGTCAAGACCACAGGCCATGGCTGCAGAGATGGGGGCCTGCAGGCAGCGGTGGCCTGCCCAGATGTGGCCTCTGTCCTTCCCCCGCCATCTGCTGGGAAGGAGGTCCTCGCCATTGGGGTTTGGGCATCTGGGCTGCTGGCTGGGCCCTAAGTATGGTTGGATTCTGGCAAGCTTAGCCTTGCCCAGTCGGGCCACTCAGCTTGGGGCTCTCTGGATGTGTGGGTAGCAGAGAAGTCCATGTGGACCCTTACCCTACCTCTGAGGACCTCACCTCAGCGTTCCTGTCTCCACCTTCACTAGTCCTAGAAAACCCCTGCAGCAATCCTTTAACAAGAGTAAAAATAAGATTAAAAAAAAAAAAGTAAAAATAAGAAAATAAAAGTCTCACCACCCACTCAGCGCATTTTCTGGAACCGGGGTTCCCATACATTGTTACAGAGAGGGAATATCTTATGTTTATATCTCTTTCTGTACATAAACCCGTAAGTCCTATTCATTTTATAAAAATGCAATAATTTTTATGCCTATGCGCATAACCTGCTTAATCACTTTATATATCACAAACGCCTTTCCGGGGTAATGGATCTATTTCCATCCTGCTTGTGACACCTGCACAACATTGCTTCGTAGGAATTTATCATAATTTACATAAACAGTCCCCCTTTGGACATTTTAGTGGTTTTCATTTTTGTTTTTCGATTTTAAAGAATGTTGAAGCGAACATTCTTGCTGTATTCCTTTGTGTCACTTCAGGATAAATTTCTCGAGGTAGAATTGTTGGCTCAAAGGGTATGCTTGGTTTTAAGACTCTTAATATTTCCCTACAAATCACCTTCCAGAAAGACCGAGCGGTGCACGAGTGTGCCGTTTTCACACCAGCGAATCTTCATTTTTTAAGTCTCTGTCAATTTGGTAGGTTAAAGAGGGGCATGCTTATTGCTTTTTAAAAAATATTGAATTTTCATCAAAGTAATACATCTACATAGTTTTAAAAGCATACGTAAGAAAAGGCTTGTCATAAACCCAGCACTTCTCCGCTTCATCCTTTACCACGTCTCCCAGTCCTACTCCCCAGAGGCAACCACCTAGGACTCTTCGAGCCACTTCCCTGCCATGTATTACTACCTCTATATTTCTGTATAACATGTATACTGCAGGTGTAAAATGGCCAGCCAACTATCACAGTACCATTTATGGGGCACTCACCCTTTGCCGACTGATTTTCAAATGCCAGCTTCCTCGTTTGCTTAATTTTTATATTTCCTGGGGCCATTTCTGGACTCTTCTGTTTTACTCTGCCTATTCTAGGACCAGAACCCATACATCGATTAACGTATCATATGAACACCTTTTTAATATCTTAGAGGGCAAGCGTTCTCCCCTTATTCTTGTGTGATATCACATTTTTATTGTTTCAGGTGCTCTTTAGAAGTATTGGGTCAAGTTTCAAATAATACCCCATAGAGATATGTGTTGGGATTGTGCTTCACTTATAGATAAACTTAGGACACTTTTGTAGATAAACTGGCCTTTTAACACATTTGTTTATGTTTTGCCATATGGAGTCTCGTGAGCCATTTGTTCAACACATATTTCTCGAGAGCCAACTGTGTGACAGGCACTGTTCTAGGCATTGGGTATACACCAGAAAACAGCAGAGGAAGATCTCAGCTCCTATGAAGCCACCATGCTAGTTACTTTGAAAAGCCAAGCAGGGTAAGGGGGATTGGAAGTGGAGGGGGGGCAGGGGGGTGGTCACCATTGTGAAGGTGAGGCATGAGCAAAGATGAGATATGAGGGGAATGTTGGCATGGACCACGCAGATGATCCAGACCAGTGGTTCTCAACCTGGGGCAGCTGTGCCTCCAGGGGAAGTTGGGGGGTGCTACTGGCATCTAGTGGGTACAGGTCAGGGATGCTGCTGAACACCCTACAATGTACAAGACAGTTCCCACAACACAGAATTGTCTGGCCCCAAATGTTGATCATGCCAAGGTTGAGAAATCCTAATCTAGGAGAACATCTGCCAGGCAGGGAGGCACTTAGTGAAAAGTCTTAAGCAGGAGTAAGGAAGAGAAAAGAAGTGGAAAGAGGGAGGGCAAGAGCAGCTGGGAATGAGGCCACAGAAGTAGGGGTGGGAGGGAATGGGGAGAAGGCCGAAGATTTGGGCCTTGTAGGGCAAGGTAAGTAAGTAATCTGGCTTTACTTGCAGTGAGGTGAGGAGCTACTACGGGGTTTTGGACAGAGGAGTGCCATGATCGACTTGGGTTTCAAGAGAATCACTTTTTTCACTGCCATGCTGAGGGGCAGTGAGAGATGATGGTCTGAGCCAAGATGGTGGCAGTATCGTGGAGCAAATAGATACGATTCCAGATCTATTTTGAAGGCAGGATTTCCTCATGGATTAGATGCGTTGTGAAGAAAGCTTTTGGTCCGAGCTTTCTGGAAGGATGAAGTCACCCCCAGCTGAGCTGGGAAAGACAGTGGGCAAAACTGGTGTTGGGGGGGGTTTAGACGTTCAGTTAACGATAGACGATATTTGAGATGTCTAACACACATGCAACTGCAGATGTTAGATGTTTGGCTGGATATACGAGGGCGGAGCTCTCGAGAGAGGTTAGAGCTGGAGATATAAATTTGGGAACCAGCAGCCCACGGTTTTTGAAGCCACAAGACTGACTGAGATACATAAAGGAGTGAGTGCAGAAAGAGAAGAAAATAGGACCAATAGCTGACACCTAGAATATTCCGACAGGAAAAAGTCAGGTTGATGAAGAGGGACCAGGAACAGAGGTCCAGAAGTGACCAGTGAGGTAGGAAGAGAGCAGGAGAGTATGAGTATGGGGTCCTAGAAGCCAGGTGAGGAAAGTGCTTCATGGAGGAGTGCATGGTCATCTGTGTCAAATGCTGGTGGCAGGTCGGGTAAGATGAGGACCAGTGGTTGACCAATGGATTCAACAGTGTGGCCTAGGAAAAATGGCTTTGGTGGAGTTCTGATCTAAGTGGGGCTATGAGAGAATGGGAAGAGATGAGATTGTGAATATGGTAACAAGATGCTTTGCTGCAAAGGAGAGCAAAGAAATGGAAAGGTAACTGCTGAGGGAAGGGGGTGCCGAGAGGGTTTGTCATTGCTTTTAGGATGGGAGAAATCACAGCATGATTTTATGATGATGGGAATGATCCAATAGAAGGTGGAAAATTCTGTAGGAAGGAGAGGAGAGACTTTCCAGAGTGAAGTCCTCGAGAAGGTAAGAGAGAGCATTGAATTTGGTGGAAGTAGAGGCACTGGCTCTGGGAGCACAGACACTTGAGCTCTGGAGAGAGCCAAGAAGGCAGACTAGTGGTACCAATATGGCGACTGGAATCTGGGAGTTCTCTCTCTCTCTCTCTCTCTCTCTCTCTCTCTCTCCACCCACTTTCTTGAGATATAATCACATACCATACCATTCACCCATTCACTTATTTTTAAGATTTTTTTAAATGTTTGTTTTTGAGAGAGAGACAGAGCACAAGCAGGGGAGGGGCAGAGAGAGAGGGAGACACAGAATCCAAAGCAGGCGCCAGGCTCTGAGCTGTCAGCACAGAGTCTGATGCGGAGCTCGAACCCACGAACCGGGAGATTATGAACTGAGTGGAAGTCGGACCCCCAACTGACTGAGCTACCCAGGTGCCCCCCCCCCATTCACCCATTTAAAGTGAATAATTCAGTGCTTTTCACCATGTTCACAGAGGTGTGCAACCATCACCACAAAAGGAAACTCTGTCCATGTTAGCAGTCACTCCCTACTTATACCTCCCCAGTCCTAGGCAACCCCTCTTCCACTCTCTGTCCCTATAAATTTGTCTGTTCTGGGCATTTCATGTAAATAAAGTCATGTGATATGTGGTCTTTTTCTCTTTTTTCAGCTTTTTTTTTTTTTTCCACTTAGCTTAATGGTTCCCAGGTTCATCCGTGGGTGTGGTACTTTATTCCTTTTCATGGCTGAATAATATTTCACCACAATTATTTTATCCTTTCATCTATTGATGAACATTTGGGTTGTTCCCACTTTTTGGCTATTATTAGTAAAACTGCCAGGCACACATTTGTGTGCATGGTTTTTGTGAACATATGCTTTTGTTTCTCTTGGGTACGTAGAGAGGAGCAGAATTTCTGGGTCATTTGGTAAGTCTATGCTTAACCTTTGGAGGATTGTTTTCCAAAATGGCTACACCACTTTACATTTCCACCAGCACTGTACTGGTGCTCTAATTTTCTTCATCTCCTCACCAATACTTATTATTGTCTGTCCTTTTGTTCCTAGCCATTGTAGAGAGTGTGACGTAGTATTTGATTTGTGTTTAGTATTTGATTTCACTATAGTTTTGATTTGCATTTTCCTAATGAGACATGATGTGGAATGTCTTTTCACATGCTTATTGGTCATTTGTACATCTTTGGAAAATGTCTATTCAGATCCTTTGCCCGTAAATTAATTTTGTTTTCTAAGTTATGGAATTGTAAGAGTTCTTTTGTATATTCTGGATACAAGTTCCTTATCAGATGTATGATTTGCAAATATTTTATCCCATTTTGTGTATTGTCTTATCATTTTCTTGATGGTATCATGTGCAGCGCAAAAGTTTTTAATTTCTGATGAAGTCTGACTCACCTAGTTTTTTCTTTTGTTGCCTGTGTCTTTGTTATTGTGCCTGACAAGTCCTTTCCTAACCCAAGGTCATGAAGATTTACTCCTTTCTGCTTTTTTATTCGTGTTTTTATTTAATTTTTCTCTCTAGTTGAATTGGCAAGTATTCCCAGGATAATATGAAATACTAGCAGGTTTCCCTTGTTCTATTCCTGACATTAATGTTTCAACATTAATTATGATGCTGTCTATGGAATACGATTTTTAGAACTTAAAAAAATATCCCATGTACATTTGTGTTTATAAATAATCAAGGACTCCTTCCCCCCAAATTTATTTGATCTCTCTATGGAGATAAACGTGGTTCTTCCCCTTTGACCTATCGATGTAATAAGTGGTACTAATAGATATTCTAATATTGAGCAATTCTGTATGCATTTCTGGATTAATCTTAATTTGTTGGGGTACATAATTATTTTATTATACTGCTGTTTAATAGCCAGAAGTTTTATAATTTCCTTTGTGACTCTTTGACTCATGAATTAATGAGGCTCTTAAACATTTCAGGGGCAGTTTTTCCTTTTCTGCTTTTCAGTTTTATTGCATTGTACTCAGAGATTGTGGTTTGCATGCTATTAACTCTTTAATTTTCTTTTTTTCTTTTTTCTTTTGATTATTTAATTTTAATTGAGAACTGTTTTGTGTCCTGGTTGGTATATGGTCTTTATTATTATTATTATTATTATTATTATTATTATTATATTTGAAATGATACATACCCTCTAATTGTTGGGTGTAGAATCCCATCTATATCATCTATATATACCTATATCCAATCTTTAGCTCAATCTTGTTACTTGTATTGTTTGTATCTTTTTATATCCTTATTGTTTTGATGCTTAATTTATCAATTTCATAGTGAGAGGTATTAAAATTTCCCACTGTGATTATGAATTTGTTAATTCTTTTTTGTAATCTTATCAACTTTTACTCCATATTTTTTAAAAGCTATATTGTTAGTTGTGTATAGGTTCAAGATTGTTATATTTTGTTAGTGAATTTTTCCTTTTTTCTTTGTGTAATGACTCTTTTAATCCCTATTGATGCTTTTTTGCCTTCCATTCTATTTTGCCTTATATTACTCTTATAAAAACAACCTTTGCTTTGTAATTTACATGATATATCTTTTTAGTATCTCTTGACTTTCAGCACTTCTGTATCATGTTTTGGAAGGGTCTCTCACAGCGAGTTAATCTTTTTTTCATGGTTACTGGTGTATTTGCATTCTTTTGTTTCTTTTGTGTTTTCTACTTTCCTTGATTTTTCATTTTTTCTTCTTTTTTAAAAAATATTTTCTGAGTAATATTCCATTTTACATATATACCACATCTTCTTTATCCATTCATCAGTCAATGGACATATTATTACACAGCCATAAAAAAGAATGAAATCTTGCCATTTGCAATGACATGGATGGAGCTAGAGAGTATCATGCTAAGTGCAATAAGTCAGAGTAAGACAAATACTGTATGATTTCACTCGTATGTGGAAGTTAAGAAACAAAACAAATGAGCAAAGGGAAGAAAAGAGAGAGAGAGGCTAAGAAACAGACTCAACTATAGAGAACGAACTGATGATTACCAGCGGGGAGGTGGGTGGGGGGATGGGTTAAATAGGTGATGGGGGTTAAGGACGGCACTTGTTTTGATGAGCATGTATGTAAGTGTTGAATCGCTAAATTGTACACCTGAAACTAATATTACACTTAAATAAAAACTGAAAAAATATTTTCTGCTTTCTCAAGGATTAATTGTACTTTCCCGCCCCAGCCATTTTGCTCCCTCTACTGATTTGGAAGCTACACATTCTATTTTTTATTCTTTCAGTGATTACTTTTACATTTTTAATGTGCATACTTGACTTAATACCGTATGAATAGAACCAAGATTTCTACCTTCATCCATGACAACACAATGATCACAGAACACGTCAATTCTGATCATATTCCCATCTCATGTCTTTTGTCTAGTTTTAGCACTACATTAATAACCTCCCCAATCTTTATCATTATTACTGTTGTTATTATTTACAATTAATGGTTATTTAGGTTGACAGCTGTTTTCCAGGGTCTTCGCTCACGCTTGCTGATTGCATCCTGTCCCTTCTCTCTGGGTTCTGTTTCCAACTGCTTCACAGAATGGATACTACGAAAAGTATTTCATAGTTCTTTCAGGCAAGACTGTGGAAACTCTCTTGGACTTTGTTCTTTTCAATATGATTTTGCCCTGATTGGTTGAGCTGGGTCTAGAACTCCGGGATGATAAGTGTTTTCCTTTAGTCTTTGGAAGACCTCATTTGTTGTTTTCTGGTCTCTACTATTTGTCAGAGGAGCCTGGAGTTGGTCTACCAGTCCTTCATGGATAATATCTTTCTAGATGCTTTTGTGATTTTCTCTTTGTTTTGATATTCCTCATCTTCACTCAGATATATCTAGGTATATAATTTTATTTCCCCTGCTTGGGAGTTGAACACTTATTTATTCAATCTTATGGCTGTCTCAAGTTCTGAAAAGTTTTCAGTCATCCTCTCTTCAAATAGGTCCTTTCCTTTATTCTCAGTGTTAGCCTTTGAGATGCCAGCCACATGCATGAGGGACAGTGTGGCATGACAGGTAAGAACATGGACTCTACAGATATCTGCATGGATTTGACTCTACTTCAGTGCTTATTAGTTGAGCAAAATCACTTAAACTCTCCATTTCTCAGTGTTCTCGCCTATAGATTGGCATGGTAATATTACTAAACTCTTAGGTTGTTGTGATAATTAAAGGAGTTAATATATGTAAGGTGATTAAAATAGGTCCTGGCACGTGGTCAGCTCTATGTGAGTCTTAGTTACTAGTGTTCCTTGAAATGCTCCAGAGACCCTGCACCGACACTAACATGTTTACCTACAGATCATGATTGTAAGTTTTCTAGATGGATCTGACTTTGCTTCAGTCCCTGGGGATGCATTTCTGCCAGTCTCCATCATCATTAGTATTATTTTGGACCTTCTCATTTTATTCTCTTCCTTGGAACCTCGGTGTCATATTTTCCCTGAATGTGTGCTGGGTGGTTTTGTGAGATTTATGTCTAGTTCACTGCATCTCCTGGCTTACTAATTAATCTGTTATTAAACTCTTGTATTGTATTTTTAATTTCAATTGCTCTTTTTTTTTTTTTTTTACTTCTAGAAATTCTATGGAGATTTTTAAGACCTCTGTGCTTGTGTTTGTAGTTTCCTGTTCTTTCATTGTTTTTAGTCCTTGTACTCAATAATTGAAAACATAATTATATTATCTTTTCGGGTTTTTCCTTTTCACAGGTTCATAGAGTGCTGCTAGTCCTTATTGTTTTCAGCTGATTTTCCTTCCTGGATCATTTCCTTGGGCAGATTATAATTTCTATATGATATTCTAGGGAAGCAAAAATTATCCAAACTAATTTAAGATTGGTGATTTTTTTTTTTTTATGGTAGCCTTGTGCTTCCTGAGTCGTAAAAGTGTTGCTTCAGAACATTTCAAAAATTGTTTCTGCTGAGAATCCCGTGGATGCATCAGTTGGGACCCATTTTTCCCATCATTTCTATATGTGTGGATTCTACACCACACAGATAGTGTAAATCTGGACTCCATGGCCATGGGCAAGGTTGGGACTTCCATTCTTTCTGGAAACTGCCCACCCCCCAAGATTCTTTGTGTGTCCCCAGAGTAGGGTTGAGTGTTCCCACCCCCATTTCACTCAATGGGATGCTTTCTAGAGACTGAGTTTTGTGCAGGACCTCCCTTCCTACTCCTTGTCACCTTGTCACAAGAGGGATGAGAGCCCAGGCTGGATCCCTGTCCCTTGTGGACACTGGCGCCCCTGTCCTGGCCTCTGGGGTCTGCCATCTGTCGCTCAAGGCCTCTGGGGCACCAGCTGACAGTTTATGCCTCCAGCTCTCACATCTCTTCATTTTTTGCACC
Organism: Neofelis nebulosa; assembly: GCF_028018385.1. Taxonomy (NCBI): domain Eukaryota; kingdom Metazoa; phylum Chordata; class Mammalia; order Carnivora; family Felidae; genus Neofelis; species Neofelis nebulosa. The sequence goes on along the minus strand of NC_080798.1, from coordinate 19,861,723 downwards.
TGAGGATTTCCTTTTCTTTCCTTCAAGGTCAATTATGTATTTAATTATTTTATATTGTGTTCCATCAAGCATTTCCATGCATTTGGAGCTGGGGGTGATGATGATGGGGAGGGGGACTACATGTCTGCCATAATCTTTTATTTAGGGTTTTTACATCTAGAGTGACAAGCAAGATTAGTCTGTGATTTTATTTTTGTTTCATCTTTGGCAGGTTTTGGTACCAGGGTTATGCGTTATTCATAAAATTAATTAGGAAGTTTTTCTCCTTTCTTTATCCTCTGGAACATTTTAAATAGCATAGAAAATTTCAGTTCCTTGAAGGTTTGAAATTTTCTGGTGAAATCTGTCTGAGGACTATGCCTCTGGGGGTAGGGATGATTGTTTTCCACACTTACTTTCTAGTTGGCTTTTCTACTTCTTAAATCGGTTTGTATAACTTCTGCTTCCCTAGACTATCATACGTTTAATCAAGATCTTAAAACTTATTAGCATAAAAATTCCATGTGGCATTCTTATATTTTAATAATTTTTTTTGCATCTCTGGTTATATCTCTTTCCCATGAATGCTTTTTTCCTCTTTTCTTGATTGGACTTTGCCAGAGATTTATATATTTTATTGACCCTTTCAGAGCAACAGCTGTTGAGTTTATTTATTCATGCTGCTATTGAATTCCTAAAAATCAGTACTTCCTCCTGTCATCTTTAATCCCCTTTTGAGGTTTATTATCTTGCTCTTTCTCTAATTTTTTAAGTTAAACGTCTAGGCCATTTATTATTTTTTTCTTTAAGAATGGAACACTTAAAGCAATAAAACTTCCTTTGAGTACAGTTCTGGCCACATTCCATACATTTTGGTGTGTGCACATTGTTACCATCATAATTTTTCCTAGCCGAAAATTGCTATTTTTATCTCCTCTTTGAGTGTTTCATAGCTTTTTCATTTTCCTCTTGTTGTTAATTTCTAGTTAGATACTCTTGCATCCCATGCATTTGATAAAAATGACAATATTTTCTTGAAATCGAAATGATCTTAATTGTAACTCATACCCTTATTTTATGTTCCACAAAGAAAAGAAAAAAATCTGCCACTTCTAACATCCTGTCAATCGTAAGCTGTATCTTGGTTTCAGAGATGATGTGAAGAAGTACATCTTAGAATGTCTGAAAGGTGGAACTTATCACTCATTTTAAATTTAAGTACATCGAGGTTAGAGAATGTGACCTCTCTTGTATTAGTTCCTTGCAATAGATTTGAACCTGGTATGCAGTCTGTTTTTATACATGTTTTACTTGTATTTGAAAATAACGTATCTTCTCTATTTGATGGCTAAAGGAATATACACACACACACACACACACATATATATATATATATATATATATATACACATATATACACTGCACACACTATATATATTTCTGTACGTTCCGTATATATATATGTACACTCACACACATGTGTATGTAAAATCAATCTTGAAACAGTGCTTTTTCAAAATTTCTGTATCCTTGCTAGTTTTTGTTAGTGGCTTGATCTTTTCCATTTATAAATGAGACCTGTTAAAATCTTCCACTCTGGAAGATTTGTTCACTGTCTTCGTGACTGCCACTGTTTGCTTTAGAATTGACCCTTGGACAACGCAGGAGTTAGGGGCACCTACACCCATGCTGAATATTTCAGTGTAACTTTTGACTCCCTCAAAACTTTGCTAATAGCTTACTGTTTAGCGGAAGGCTTACTGATAACATAAATAGTTGATGAACATATTTTGTATGTATGTTATAGTACCTTACTTTTCCTTAATGTTTTTGGTATCTATAGGCTGCATGGTTCATCTGGGAGATTTTTCAAATTGTCACAAATCTCTCAAAAATCTCTAATATATTATTTGAAAAATCTTTGTATATAAGGGGTGCCTGGGTGGTTCAGTCAGTTAAGCGTTTGACTTCGGCTCAGGTCACGATCTCACGATTCGTGAGATCGACCCCCGCATTGGACTCTGCACGGAGCCTTCTTGGGATTCTCCGTCTCCCTCTCTCTCTGCCCCTCCCCTGCCCTTTCCCTCTCAAAAATAAACTTAAAAAAAAAAAAAAAAAAAAAAAAAAACCTGTTCCTGGCCATGGGCTTGTTTTGAGGATTAAATGAGACGGTACATGTAAAATGCTTAGGCCATGGCTTGGCATATAGGAAGCACGACTAAATGTTAGATGGGCTTAATCCCTTACCATTTATCGTCATCACTGATATTTGGGATTTATTTCTATCACCTCATTGTGGCTTCTGTTTACTTCTTTCCTTTCTTGTGCTCAGTATAATCGATGTTTTATTTCTTTTTTTTTCCTTCTGTTGATTTGAAAACGATAGATTTTTTCCTATCCTTTGAGTACCCTTAAAATGTTAATGTACATATTTAACTATACATTTTTTAGCATGTCGAAAGTTATCATCTCTGTCGTCCTTCAAAACAGTCAAGGATCTTCACCTGCGGGAACTGCACACTGAATAGTCTGTCCCTGTATCTTCCTCCTTGTTATAGTTGAGGATTTTTTTGACCTTAATACAAAACAAGTATTGTCAATAGATAGAGTCAATAGTTAATTCAGTTTGCTGACACATTTCTATCAATATTTGTGTTTTTTAAATCCTGCTCATTTCTCTCTGGGTTCACTTTTCCTGCAGAAATGTATCCTTGTGTAGTTTTTTCACTAAAAGACCCATGTTTTTATTTTTTTAGTTTTTCATTAAAAAATAGAATGACTTCTATTTACCTATAGCACTTAGACAAAATAAATTCTCCTTCACTGTCTTCTGGGCATCTCTCTCTCTCTCTCTCTCTCTCTCTCTCTCAAATAGATCTCTGTATGTTTGTTTGTTTGTTTGTCTTGAGAGAGGGTGCAAGTGGGGACAGGGCAGAGACAGAGAGAGAGAGGGAGACAGAGAATTCAAAGTGGGCTCCAGGCTCTAAGCTGTCAGCACAGAGCCCGATGCGGGGCTCAAACTCAGAAACTGTGAGATCATGACCTAAGCCAAACTCAGACATCTAACCAACTGAGCCACCCAGGTGCCCTGGGCATCTCTTGATGCTAAGATGTCTGCTATTGGTCAAACTGTTGGTAGATAATCTGTCTTTTCTTTCAGGTAGACTTTTAGATTTTTGGTTTTGGTTTTGGTTGTACCAAGATGGGTGAATTTTTTTTTTTTTTAATCTTTACCCTGCTTAGCAGTGTGTATACATTTTCAGTGTAAGAAATCATGTATGGGGCGCCTGGGTGGCTCAGTTGGTTGAGCGTCCAACTTCGGCTCAGGTCATGATCTTGCAGTCTGTGGGTTCGAGCCCCGCGTCAGGCTCTGTGCTGACAGCTCAGAGCCTGGAGCCTGTTTCGGATTCTGTGTCTCCCTCTCTCTCTGACCCTCCCCCACTCATGCTCTGTCTCTCTCTGTCTCAAAAATAAATAAACATAAAAAAAATCATGTATTTCTTCAATTCTGGAACATTCTTAGTCATATCCCATCAATTTATTGCTTTTCCTGCCAGTTCCCATTCTCTTCTTCAGAAACTCTGTATTCAATGAATGGGATGATTATTTCCAACAATTGCATAAGATTCCAGTGCTTGGATGGACCAAAACTTAATTAAACCTTCTGGTACTGATGGGAATTTATATTTTTCCACCTTTTTTTTGTTCTATTAAAAACAATGCTGTAGCCAGCATTTTAATCTCTCTCTTTTTTCCTTAGATTGTATTTTTATTGCATTCTGTTAGATAATGACTTCTCTGAGGTTTTTTTTTTTTTCCCATAGTGTAATATAAGCCTATTTTTCTAACTATTCTATGAGTGATTGAGAAAACTATATTCTATTGGTTGAGTTCAAAGGTATAAGAGAGAGTGCAGAGTTTAATTAGTCAAATCTTTAATATTCTCATTTAACTTTGCTTGCATAATTTGTTCACTTAAGAAGTGTTAAAACCTTTATGACTGGGGATCTCTCAAGTCTCCTATTGCTCTAATCGTTTGCTTTATAGACTCTGAAGCTATGTTGTGAGATGTATCGGTGCCTATGTGTAGAGATCACTCCATGGGATTGACCCCCCAGTGTCCACGGAAGCCTTTTTGGACCTCCTTCATGGCTACTCAGGTCTGCCAGGTGCCCTGACCTCCCAGTGCCTGCCCAGTCACCCATCCTGTGCCCGCTGCTCTGGGTTTTCAGGGATCCCTGGCTGCACCTGCTTTGCTGCTATACCCTGAGCAGCTTTCCTCCCTGAATACAGGCTCCACGCCCCCACCCCATTTTTATATCTGTTGGAATCCTTTCAATGGAAATTGGGTGGGAAAGGAATTAGGCTGTTGGTGCCTGTTGCCTGTGCCCTTAACACAGAAGTCCCTTTCCTTCTGGTAGCAACTTTCCAAGCATGAAAGTTCTTTCCCTTACTCGGCTGACCTCCTTCCTTCGCTCCAGCCTACCCATGTGTCCAGGTGAACGCTGTCCATTTATACATGCGTTCATGGTTGGAAGGAAGGTTTCCAGCACCCTTGGCACCTACATGGGGACACAGAAGCTGTGTGGGGCTGACAGCCTGGGCTTGATTCCAGGAGAGAGGCTTCTCTGCTTCCCGGCTTGTTAACAAGGCCCGGGAACTCGTTCTGCTGATGAGATGTTAGCGTATGCCAGCAGTGGCATCTGCTGGGTACCTCCGGTGGGCCCGGCGCTGGGTTGGGTGTGTTCCCGCGTGACCTCATACATTCACATGGCAAAGCCAAGAGAAGTGCTAATGAGGAGGAACCCAAGGTTCAACCCCATGGGTGTGGTCTTCCAGCCAGTCAGGGGTCCAGAGGGATTTTCACGCAGGTCCTCTCTATTCCTGGCCACCTCGTGAATTTCAGCTGAGGGTAGAGCTTAGCACTCCCTGGAGCCCCTTTCTTAACCCAAGGGAGGGTTGACGGAGCGCTTTGCATGAGGGACAGTCTGGCCTCCACGGCTGGACCATCAGGGGAGAGGCAATGCCCACTGCCCAGCCACATTGTGCCCTGTGGCCTGCACAGCACCTGCCCCAGCCACATGGGGGATCCTTGCTCCTTTGGCCAGGTGTTTACCCAGTGCTACTCAGGCTGCCTGTGGGTGGGCAGAGTGGACAGATGGACGGCTGCCTCCGAAAGATCTCTTCTCTACCAGCAGCCAAGGTGGATTTTTTTTTTTTTTTTTTAAGAAAACTGTAGGGGTGCCTGGGTGGCTCAGTCGATTAAAGCGTCCAACTTCAACTCAGGTCATGATCTCATGGTTCATGAGTTCGAGCCCTACATCGGGCTCTCTGCTGTCAGCACAGAGCCTGCTTCAGATCCTCTGTCCCCTTCTCGCTCTCTGCCCCTCCCCCACTTTCTCTCTCTCTTCCTCTCTGTCTCAAAATAAATAAATAACTTTTTTAAAAAAAAGGAAAATTGCATACATCTGGTGGGAGAGGTTCATGCCCCTGCTACCAGACTTTTGCTTGGGGGAACCCCCACCCCCATCCCTTACTGCCCCTCCTTCAGTCCCTATGCCACACATTCTAGGCACAGCAGCCTTTCTTTGGCCAGACTCAAGCCGCACACCGCAGTCCCTTGCTTCAGGACTGTCTGCATCACTGGGAACCACGTGAGGGTGTGGGAGGTACAGGCTGGCACACAGTAGGTGCAATGCTCAGTGAGGGCTGGCAACCAGGGGGTGAGGTGAAGGTGGGGAGATGGTGAAGGCAGGGGGAAGAGGAGGAGATGAAAAGGTGGGGGAGGATGCTCTTGAGCCAAGCACCAGGTTCTGCCTGTTCTGAACGCCTGCTGCCTTTGCTGCACTGTTCCCAGAGGGTGCCAGCTCTGAATGCCTGTTTAAGTCACTCCACGAAGCTCAGCTTCTCAATCTGTTTTTTATTTGCAAGGGCCAGATTCATCTTCCTTTTTTAAAAGTCAAGCTTCTGAGAAAGTCATTTAAATTCACAGTGATTCTCCTTTCAAATAGCTTCTTTGAATGGGGTTTTTGGAGTCATGGATCTTAGGGGCTCTGCCAGGAGAGGCTGAGGGTCGTGCAAAGACTCATTGACAAGGGTGCTTATTGTAGATGAGGCCCCAGGAGTCCTCAGGGTGGGAGGTCTCTTCACATAATGGGGTGTGTGCCAGGGACCTGCAGTCCGTCCGCTCAGGGTCACTTTCCGAGGTGACCGATGGTTATTGATTCTCCTTCGGAAGAAGGAGAGCTCGGGCAGCCACCACTCCTGATGTTTGCGTTCACTGAGATTAGAGTTTGCAACGCCCACACCTTGGAATATTCTGGACAGCTAAGAAACATGAGGTAGATCTGTATGTACAGTCTGGGAAACATGTCCAAGATGTGTATTTTTATTATTTTTGAGAGAGAGACAGAGAGCAAGCAGGGGTGATGCAGAGAGAGAGGGAGACACAGAATCTGAAGCAGGCTCCGGGCTCCGAGCTGTCAGCACAGAGCCCGACGCAGGGCTCAAACTCATAAACTGTGAGATCCTCACCTGAGCCAAAGTTGGATGCCCAACTGACTGAGCTACCCAGACACACCCCAAAATGTATTGTTAAGTGAAAAAGCCAAGTGTGGACAATACATACACATACATTTATGGCTAAAAAACACATAGATGTAAAAACGCCACAACTATATATTCACTATTTACATATCTGTAAGTACATATCTAGAAAGGAGTCTGGAAGCAATTACAGCAAATTACCCCATTGTGGAGTGGCCTGGATTGGGCTGGCTTTCAAAGGGATCTTTAATTGTACTGTTTGATTTTTTTCTGTGAGAATGTATTCGTGTGTGTGTGTGTGCATGTGTGTGTGCATGCGTGTGTGTGTGTGTGTATGTGTGTGTGTAATTTAAAGAGATGTGTGGATTTGGAATTGACGCTCTTCATGATTTACCCTGAGCTTCTGGGATTTTCATTTTTATTTCTTCAAGTGATGGTGTTGAATGGCTTACCCAAAGTTTATTGGACATCCCCAATGGTTATTTGATGATTGATAAATAAATCACATGTATAGTTTAGGTCAGAGGTCAGCATACTTTTTCCTAAAGGACAAGATAGTAAGTATTTTACCAAAAGGTCTCTGCTGAATCTGCTTAGCTCTGCCACTGTCACATGAGGCAGCCATGGATGTTATGAGGATGAATGGGCGTGGCTGTGTCCCAATAAAACTTTATTTATAGAAATAGGTGGCTGGTAGGTTTTGGCCTGTGGACTGATGGTGGCTGATCCCTAGGGGTTTAATTGAACCTCAAGGCACAGATGGGTATGAAAATAGAGAAAAATGGCAAATGGAAATACTTTAGGAATTTAATCAGAACTGTCATGTTGAAAGCATTGTTTGAGGGGCCACAAAATTAAAAACAAAATAGTGTGGCTTTTCTCAAGCACTGTCCTGCAGCCTCTTCCAGCTGGACCAGGGTGAGGGAGGGGCTGCCGGCACCCATGAGAAAGGCCCTTGGATGAGTGCGTTCTCTGTGGCTGTGGCAGAAGCAGGCCCCCTGGAAAGTGCCCCAACAGTTCCCCGATCCTGTGCAAGTCTGCGAGGCGCCTTATCTTGCACATGGTTGGCCCTCAGCGAGCTTTGGTAACGTGAACAGGGCTCCGAGTGGCCCGGGGGAGGCGGTAGACAGGGTCCGACTTGGGGCAGATGAGACACATTGCCAGGTTTGGGGAGAGGCTTGGCATCCCTGCAGCTGGATGCTGGGAGCTGAGCCTCTCCCAGACTAGCTTCTGCCCTCCTGGATGGGGTCTCAGAACCGTTGTGCCTCACTCAACTTTCTCCTGGGTCACGGGGCTGAGGTTAAGCACCACGGGCTGCTGGACAGGAAAGACTCATTAGCGCCCAGCTATATAGGCCATGCTAATTAGACACGTAGCAGGGGATGGAACACTTGTGTCTGGCATTGAGCACCTCACACCCCACGTGACTTGGAAGGTCAGGCGACCCCTAGAGAGTGCGTTTCCTCTTGTCCACACCCACTGCAGCCTTCCATGCTGAACCATTGTGTGTGTGCACGCGCGCTTGTGTGTGAACAGGCACACACATACACGTGCAGATGGGTGTGGTGGAAGAACAATCACTAACACACAAGGACCTGAACGTCCTCTCCTCCCAGCTTCACAAGGGGAATTGTGCCTGCCCAGCATTTCCCAGGTCTCTGTGTGTAGTCAGGGTGACGAGAAGAAAAACAAATCCCGTGGTCCTGGAACAAGAGGGGACAGGGTTACTCAAGGAGGAGCAGAGTTGTCACAGTGGAGAAAGAAGGGAGTAGAAGGAGGGGGGCGGGCAGTGGCCAAGGAGGCTGAAAGCTGGGTGTGAGGGGAGAAGGGATTGGGGGTCGGCTGCTGTGCATACACGGAAGATCTCAAGGCAGGATGGAGACAGGGCTCTAACAGGCAGCTGGGCATTACCAGCGGGATCCCTTTTGTTACCTTGGGGAGCTTTAGGGATAGATTTAATTAGAGGTTGGTTGTTAAATGGGTATTTTTAAAATTCAGTTTGTTTAAACTATAAAAACAAAAAACAAAACCAGTTCATCTCTTCCACCCCCCACGTTCCCCCACCTCTGGCAACCACCAATCTGTTCTCTATATCTATGACCTTTTTTTTCAAAAAACTGTTTATGTATGTTTAGATTCCACATATAGGAGAGATCACATGGTGTTTGCCTGTCTCTGATTTATTTAATTCAGCATTATGCCCTTGAGGTCCATCCCTGTTGTCACAAATAGCAAGGTTTCATTCTTTGTTATGGCTGAATAGTATTCCGTGTGTGTGTGTGTGTGTGTGTGTGACCACATCTTTATCCATTCAGCCATCGATGGACAGTTAGGTTGTTTCCATGTCATGGCTTTCGTAAATAATTCTGCAATGAACATGGGGGTGCGTGTATCTTTTCAAGTTAGTGTTTTTCATTTTCTTTGAGTAAATACCCAGAAGCAGAATTGCTGGATCATATATGGTAGTTCTGTTTTTAATTTTTTGAGGAACCTTCACACTGTCTTCCACAGCGGCTGCACCAGTTTGCGTTCCCAGCAGCAATGCACAAGGGTTCCCTTTTCCCCACATCTTTGTCAACGCTCGTTGTTTTTTATCTCTTGGATGATATCCATTCTAATAGGAATGAGATGATATCTCATTCTGGATTTGATTTGCATTTCCCTGATGATGAGTGATGTGAAGCATCTTTTCATGTACCTGTTGGCATCTGTATGTCTTCTTTGGAAAAATGTCTCTTCAGATCTTCTGCCCATTTTTAATCCGATCGTTTGCTTTTTGCTATTGAGTTGTATGAGTTCCTTATGTATTTGGGGCATTAGCCCCTTATCAGATGTATGATTTGAAAATATTTTCTCCTATTCAGCCCTTTCATTTTGTTGATGGTTTCTTTTCTTGTGCACAAATTTTTTAGTTTGATGTAGTACCACTGGGTTTATTTTTGCTTTTGTCATTTTTGCTTTTGGTGTCAGACTCAAAAAATCATTGCCAAGTCCAAAGTCAAGAAGTTTACCACCTATGCTTTCTTCTAGGAGTTGCATAGTTTCAAGTTTTTCATTGGAGTCTTCAATTCATGTTGAGTTATTTTTTGTGTATGGTGGAAGAAAGGGGTCCAGTTTCATTCTTTTGCATGTGGCCATCCACCATCATTTGTTGAAGAGCCTGTCTTTTTTCCCATTGTGTGTTCTGGGTCCTTTGTCATAAATTAATTGACCATAAATCTGTGGGTTTAATTCTGTGCTCTCTGTTCTGGCCCATTGATCTATGTTTCTGTTTTTATGCCAGTACCACAATGTTTTAATTCCTATAGTCTTATAATAAAGCTTGAAATCAGGGAGCATGATAGCTCCAGGTTTGTCCTTTTTTCTCAAGATTGCTTTGGCTACTTGGGGTCTTTTTATAGTTCAATACAAATTTTAGGATTATTTTCTCTATTTCTGTAAAAAATGCCATTGGAGTTTTTATAGGGATTGTATTGAATCTGTTGATTGATTGCTTTGGCTAATATGGACATTTTAACAATATTAATTCTTCCAACCCGTGGGCATGGAATATCTTTCCATTGGTTTGTGTCTTATTCAATTTCTCTTCATTATTGCCTTACAGTTTTCAAATATACAAGTCTTCAACCTATTGGTTAAATTTATTCCTAGGTGTTTCATTCTTTTTGATGTGATTGTAAATGGGATTATTGTCATAATTTCTCTTTCTGATAGCTCATTATTAGTGTATAGAAACACAACAGATTTTTGTGTATTGATTTTGTATCCTTTAACTTAACTGAATTTATTAGCTCTAACATTTTTTTTGTTGGGCTCCTTAGGGTTTTCTGTATATGAAACATTATGCCATCTATAAATAGTGACAGTTTTACTTCTTCCTTTCTAATTTGGATGCCTTTTATTTCTTTTTCTTGCCTAATTGCTCTGGCTAGGATTTCCAATATTATGTTGAATAAAAGTGGCAAGAATGGACATCCTTGTCTTGTTCCAAATTTTAAACGAAAGGCTTTCAGCTTTTCACTGTTGAGTTTGAGGTTAGGTGTGGGATTGTCATATGTAGCCTTTGTTATGTGTAGATACATTCCTAAACTTGCTTTGTTGAGAGTCTTTTTTGTTTTTATCATAAATGAATGTTGAATTTTTTCCATTGCTTTTTCTGCATCTGTTGAGATGATTATATGATTTGTCTCCTTTGTGGTATATTACATTAACTGACTTATGAATATTGAATCATTCTTGCATCTTTGGAATAAATCCCCCTTGATCATGGTGTATGATCATTTTAATGTATATTGAATTCAGTTTGCTAATATTTTGTTGAGGATTTTTGTGTTTATTTTTATCAAGGATATTGGCCTCTAATTTTCCTTTCTTGTGTCATTCTTGTCTGGTTTTAGAGTCAGAGAATTGCTGGCCTTGTAAAAAGAGTTTGAAAGGGTTCATTCCTCTTCTGTTTTTTTGGAAGAGTTTGACAAGGATTAGTATTAATTCTTTGAATGTTTGGTAGAATTCACTAGTGAAGACCCGTGGTTCTGGACTTTTGTTTATTCGGAGGCTTTCGATTACTGATTGCACTTCCTTGCTAGTAACCAGTCTGTTCGGATTTTCTATTTCATCATGGTTCAGTCTGGGTAGCTTCTATGTTTCTAGGAATTTATCCATTTATTCTAGGTTGTCAAATTTGTTAGTGCATAGTTGTTCATAGTAGTTTGTATCTCTGTGGTATCAGTTGTAACATCTCCTTTTTCATTCCCGATTTAATTTATTTAAGTCCTCTATTTTTTTTCTTGGTGAGTCTAGCTAAAGGTTTGTCAATTTTTGTTTTTTCCTCTAAGAACTGGCTTTGAACTTTTCATTGGTCCTTTCCATTGTCTTTTTATCTCTGTTATTTATTTCTGCTTTAATCTTTGTATTTCCTTCCTCCTACTAACTCTAGGTTTCTTTTGTTTTCTTTTCTTTTTCTAGTTCCTTAAGGTATAAAGGTAGGTTATTTATTTGAGACTTTTCTTGTTTCTTGAGGTAGGCATTTATTGCTATAAACTACTCTCTTATACCTGCGTGTGCTGTATTTCATTTATTTTGGTATGTTGCTCCATTTTCATTTGTCTCAAGGTATTTTTTCATTTCTCCTTTGATTTCCTTTTTGACACATTTGTTGTTCTGTAGCATTATTTAATCTCCACATATTTGTGTATTTTCCAGTTGTATTCATGTGATTTCTAGTTTCATACAATTGTGGTCAGAAAAGATGTGCAATATGATTTCAGCCCTCTAAAACTTGTTAAGACTTGTTTTCTGGACTAACATACAGTCTATCCTGGAAAATGTTCCATGTGCACCTGGGAAGAATGTGTACTGTGTTGCTTTTGCGTGGAATGTTCTGTAAACATCTAAGTCTATCTGGTTTAATGTGTCGCTGAAGGCTGATATTTCCTTATTGATTTTCTGTCTGGAAAACTTATCCACTGATGTAAGTAAGGTATTAAAGTCCCCTATTACTACCATAATGCTGTCTATTTCCCCCTTTAGGTCTGTTAATATTTGCTTTATATATTTAGGTACGTATATGTTGGGTGCATAAATATTAACAAATATTGTACCTTCTTGTTGGATTGACCTCTTTATCATTATGGCATATCCTTCTTTGTCTCTTATTATTGCTTTTGTTTTAAAGTCTGTTTTATCTGATAATCCTCCAGATTTCTTTTGGTTTCCATGGAATATCTTTTTCCACCCCTTTACCTTCAGTCTATATGTGTCCTCACATCTGAAGTGAGTCTCATGTTGGCAGCATATAAATGTGTCTTTTTTTAAAAATCCATTCAGCCACTCTATGTCTTTTGATTGGAGAATTTAGTCCATTTACATTTAAAGTAATTATTGACAGGTGTATGTTTATTGCCATTTTGTTTGTTGTTTTCTGATTGTTTTTATAGTTCTTTGTTCCTTTCTTCTGGCTCTCTTCCTTTGTGGCTTGATGACTTTCCTTAGTGGTATGCTTTTATTCCTTTCTCTTTCTTTTTTGTGTATTTTCTATAGATTGTGCTTTGTGGTTACCATGAGGCTTACATATAACAACTTATATCCTATTTTAAGTTGATAACAACTTAGGTTTCATCCCATTGTAAGCTCAACATTATTATTCTCCCTCCCCCAATGTTTTATGTTATATGTCTTTTTTCTTTTTTTAATTTTTATTTAATTTTTTTTTAATTTAACGTTTATTCATTTTTGAGAGAGAGAAACAGAACATGAGCAGGGAAGGGGCAGAGAGAAGGAGACACAGAATCTGAAGCCGACTCCAGGCTCCGAGCTGAGAGCACATAGCCAGACACAGGGCTGGAACTCACGAACTGCGAGATCATGACCCGAGCTGAAGTCAGATGCTCAACCGACTGAGCCACCCAGGCACCCCTATACTTTTTTTTTTCTTATGTATCTATCCCTTAACTAATTGTAATCATAGTTATTTTTTACTACTTCTGCCTTTTAACCTTCATACTAGTTTTGTGAGTGATTAAAGTGGATTGAGTGGGTATTTTTCTGAAAAGGACCTCAGGGTTGCCAAAGGCAGCCTCAAGGGCTGAGCTCTATGTGGTCACGGTGGCACACACGCGTGTGTGTGTGTGTGTGTGTGTGTGTGTGTGTGTGTGTGAGTGTGTGTATCTAGGTTTGGACACACGACATTAGCCCAAATGGGTATAGCCAGCATCATTTCACCTTGAAGAATGATGTCCATAGGAGGAAGGTGAAGAGTATATTCATTTTTTTCTGTGTCCTGGCAGGCAATGGCCAGCCTCATGTGGATGTCACCCAGAGCCCTGGGTCTGGACTTGGCTGTGTGAAGGGCAGTGGGAGAAATGACACTGGAGAAAGCCTTAATGCAGCACCCAAACGGAATTTCCTCCCCTGCTGGAAGTTAGATCCAATTCACACCCTCGCGCAGCTTGAAGGCTGGCGCTGGCTCTGTTTGGTAACATCACAGCAAACGGCTGCCTCGTCTCTATTTTGGTTCTTGCCACTGCAGCTTCTTTCTGCACCTTTCAAAAAGTGTTCCTTCCTACTGGAAGGCTGGGGTGCCAAGCTCCCCCAGCTTCTTCCCATTTTGGTAAATTAAGGAACAAATGGTGCCAAATTGTCCTCGTCTCTTTCACAAGATTATTCGCAACCAGCTTATTTTCTTTTCCTCTATTGAGTGAACGCATTAAAACTAAAATTAAATCATTACCCGAAGCACAGACTACGATCCCTTTCATAATTACATCCTCTTAATTGGCATCTGAGGGCCCAGCTCATTTTAATGCTTGCTGGAAAATGTCTGAGACACGTTTAATTTTTTTTTTAGGTTTAAAGGTCAACAAGAATATCTTACCTTAATTTGACAAGTGTGCAGGAAATAATGTAAGACTGGTTTATGTTCAGGTAATGCACAAAGAAATCTATAAATCAAGCTGGGTGAATATTAGATGATGCCATATCGGAACCATCTGCCTTCATTCTCAGAAGAATCGATACCACAAAGAAAGCGCCGAAGATGTAGTGATTTATGCCCTTGTGTCGGGGGAGAAATATTGGCCATTTTTAGAGTCACTTCATATCATCCTAAAACAACAGGGCCTGAGGGAAAGAATGAGAGTGGCCATAACCCCACACATGTCAAGGAGCAAATCTGATGCTTGGCGTTTGATTGCCTCTGCTTGAGAAAGGATGATTCTGAGGTCCCTTCATGCCACGACTCTGCCTTCTCTGCTATTGTGTGTGGGAAGGCTGCCATGAACGCTCAGATAGTGCGGACGGGAATTAACTGAATTGCATCTGGGTGATTGTTGCGGGGGGTGGAGGCTTAGAGCTCAGGGACCCTGGGTTTTCCATGCTAGCATGCTGCTTAAAGCCCTGCCTTCCTTTCAAGAGCCTTCCCTGGCCTTCTTCATCACTGGGCTGGGAGAACACACAGCCTCCAGGAACTCTACCCTCTGTTACATTGGATGTTGGGGCTTGGCCCCAACCAAGATGTCTGAAATGGGAGGAGGTGCCGCGGCTTTGGGTGGCGGGAAGGAAAGTCTCTGAGCAGTTAGGATTTGGAAAAACAAGTGACGTTGTCTGACCACCTTTCCCAGAGGTGGTGGTCGACGGCAGGACTTCTCCAGGGAGACAGAGGAGGAGGAACAGATCAGGTGAGCATCAGGCAGGTGTATCAGTCTCTGGGGAGGGAGAGGAGGATTTGTAAGGCTTGAAAAAGAACATTTCATAATTGGGGAAATATTCTTGGGGGGGGGGTGATTCCAAGCATCAAATTATATTTTCAGACTCAAACTAACAGAAAGTAAAGCTTTTCACAATTTATCCTGGTGGGTGGGGCTCTGCAGACTATGGAATAAAAGAGACTTTGGCGATTTCGCTCTGTGATGCTTGTGTCTGATACACTGTGGACTGTCACTGTGCGTTTCTGTTGCCACGTGGTACTACAGTTCCCGTTCCGTGTCATAAACAGAAGCGTTTTCTGTTTTAAGGTGAGGATGGGCTTTGAGGAAAAGTTTGAGTTTTCTGTTTACTACAGAGCAGCACAAAAAAGGGACTGCGAGCCTGTTACATCTCCAGTTTTATCCTTTCCAAGAGTCGAAGTTGCTCCTAACACTACAAGCTGGAAATCAAAGTAGGATCATTTCCATCGCCACAGGCGCCAGTACACTGTGCCCATGACTTTTTGCGCTAAACAAACCCACAGACACATCCTGCTTCTCGGAGCCTGGGCATGGCTGGATGCCTGGCCCGCTACACCTCCCTCTGGCTGCCGGCCGTGGAGGTCACGTTGCTGTCTGCAAACCAAAACTGAGCATCAGGACCCTTGGTTTTGCTTTTCTCTGCCTCTTTTGGGGTCGCTGACGATGCTGGAGGCTCAGATCAAGAGCAGTGCATATCTGTTGCGAAGTTGAGGCACACCTTCCTTGAGGTGTTGGCACACTCTGGGCAGCGATGCCAAACCACCCTCATCCCTTAAATAGTATTGGACCAAGATCACATGTAATGTATTCTAAAACCTGTGGGTTTTATTTTTTTTTTTCTGCAAAACACCATTCTCTGCTTCACAGGAGAGGAGCTGATAGTGGAACACATCAGGATCTGAAATGCTTGCCACGTGTCTGTACGAACCCCTCGGTATCTTTCAGGACACAGCCCCTCTCGCCCCCATGGGGAAACCCCCATGAAACCGGCACAGGGGCAGCCAGACCTTGCCTGGGAGGAGAAACTGAGAACATAGCCTGGTGGAGTTCATTGAGAAGGCCAAACGAGCGACTTAGCAAGAGGAGCGTGTTGAAAGTCTTGCAAAGAGTCAAATCTAGTATTTGGCTATTAGTTGTGATGAGTGGATGATAAAGGACCCCAGGCACAACCACCTGGGTATAGGTGACACATGGTTAAAAAGGTGATCTGAGGAGATGCTGTTTGTCTGAGCCTTGGAGACCGCTGATAGCCTTGGTGATGTCTCTGAACTGGAGTCAGGTTTCTTCGAAGTAAATGAGCTTAACTGGAAAGTAATATTAGACTTCCATTATAGGTGTTCTTGCAATGCCCAAATCAAGACACGGACTGTGTACGTATCTGTGTCTGTGTCTGTATATGTAAATAAAAAGGAAAACTTCACAAATATTTTCAGAACGTGCCCCATCATTCCTCGCCAAAGCTTCAGCTTCTAGAATCTTGCCGATTTTTAAGGAAGACTTCAACCTTGCTTGCAAAGTAGTTAATTACGTACACAGATAAAAGAAAAAAAAAAAACCTGACCAAAACACCCACCCAAACCCAAGGCATCGAATGCCATGCTGTTTTCCTAATTCTGTGAAGATCTGAACGTCCATGAATCCACAGTGCATACTGGGTTCTTTTGGTCCAAACTGAAATTGTCAAAGGTACTTGGTGACTATATGAGCTGAAGGTAGAACTTACCTTATTTTTAATCATCAGGGAAAAGACCAATTGCATTCAACTTTCAAGATGGACCATTCTGACTTGCTTGGCACTCAGCAGACAAGATTGAAGTAGTTTAGCAAACGCGGAACGTCAAAATAAATACCAGCCCTCTTGCTCATCGTGACACATGCCAGTAGAGGTAGCCCAAGGCCGTCACTGGCTGCAGAGGCATAGTGCTGAGAACGGCTGCTCGCTTTCCCTTCTTGATGAAGCACTCGACGGCCAGTTCCATGGAAGCCCTTCCCAAGAATGTCCCGGTTCTCTGTGGGTCTGCCTGTAGCCTGAGCTCCTGAGATATTTCCCAGAGACCCTCGTTAGAAGCCTCCCCAGCTCCTGTCTCTTTACCGGCCTCCATGCTTTGCTAGGTGATGTGCGAGAGGGCGTTGTTGCTCCCGCCCCAGGTGGATGGACTTGCCCGGGAGAGAAGCACTTTGGGGAGCTCTGGTCACTTTCCCAAATTAGTCACTAACATGATGGAGCACTCCCTGTGTCCCTTATTGCTCGGTTAGTCCTTATAACAACTTGTGAGGTAGTCATTATTAGCCCCATTCTGCAGGTGGGAAAATCGAGGCACTGAGGGCTTAAGTATCTTGCCCAGAGTGACACAGTCAGTGAGTGATGGAGCCGGGATTTGGACCAGACAGCCTGGTGGCTCTAGGGCCCTCTTCTCACTCATCACTGTGTGTCTCACTGTCCTGTATACCAAGCCACTGAGCTTCCTGCACTTCCAGCCATGAAACCAAACAGGGAGGGCAGGCTTCATGTTGAGAGTGACTTACAGCTCTTTCAGGATCCAGAATACTCACATCAGAAAATCTCATGGCCAGCAAGTGGACCTAAGACACATTGATGCAGAGCATCAAAGTAAAAACATGTAATTTTCAACATCAAAACAAAGTCCCCTTACAAAAGTGCCAGTTCTTGTAAAATGACAGACACGCATGTTCACATCGTATCCAAAATTTCCCACCCAGACTAATTTCTTCCTTGGCCTTCCTGCTTCTGCCTACCTCTGTGGCCGGAGGTGTCCTGCTGCAATCCAAGCCAGATAGTGTCCCCGTTTTACTCAGGATAAAAGGCACCTTCTTGCCAATGGCCCACTTTTGGGTAGTAATGGCCCATTACTTCCCTGACTGTGTCTCCTTTCCCTCTTTATGTTCACTTGTCTCCAGATACACTGGGTGTAAAAGTATGCTCCCACTCCAGGGCCTTTGCCCAGGCTGTTCTCTAGAATACACATGGTTCAAATATCACCCTCTCAATGAGGCCTCCTTCTACCCACTTAGGTCTTGAGCCTCCAGTCCCCCCACCGTCCTCCTCACCCTGCTCTGTGTTTTTCTTTTCTCCATAGCATTTATCACTCTCTCTTGTCAAAATAATTTGCTCATTTCTTTTGTGTATAGCACTTCTCGTCCTGGCTGTCTCTCTCCTGGTTGGTATTTAATTCTGTGAGGGCAGGATCTTTATCTGTTCTGTTCCCGATGGATCTCGATTGCTTAGAGCAGGGCCAGGCACATAGTAGCTGCTCATTAAATGTTTACCACAGGTCTGGCTACCTCTAGAGGGGAGGGAGCAGGGGAAGTAACAGCGTGGGTACTAAGGACACTCCAGATATTGATTATTGTTTTATTCTTTAAGTTGATGGCGAGTATACTGGTTGTCCCTTCCATTCTTTATATAAAAATTTTTTTAAAAATATTTATGTATTTTTGAAAGAGAGAGAGAGAGACAGAGTGTGAGCAGGGGAGGGGAAGAGAGAGAGAGAGGGAGACAAAGAATTGGAAGCAGGCTCTAGGCTCTGAGCTGTCAGTACAGAGCCTGACGCAGGGTTCAAACCCACAAGCCGTGACCTGAGCCGACGTCAGATGCTTAACCGACTGAGCCACCCGGGCGCCCCTTTACATACATATTTTGTATATCTGAAATATTTCATTTTGAAGAATCAAGCAGGGTCAAAAGGGCCAATTGTTACATGGTTTGTGTAAGTGGGAGAGTCCCCTTCCCCATGTGAGCATAGTGCCTCATTTTGGGGTATTATCTTAAGTCAGTGGCCGAAAATGGAAGTGCTTGGGCAGATGCGTTTGTAACGGGGGAGCTGCAGAGGGATAGAAAAAAAGGTGGGGCGGGGACTCTGACCATTAGGGCAGCTTCGCTTGGAAGGTAAACACAGTGAAGGGCACCCGAGCTGATTTGCAGAACTGACTGTCAAAGCATAATGGGGACAGAGGAGAAATGAGACAAGTCAGCTAGGATCACAACTGTCTGGGACTAGCTTCTCAGGGCAGGGTGCCTGGGGGCGGGTGTCAGATGACTCTTGGCCAAAGGGCCTGCGTCCCCTCTGTTGGCCAGAGGAGAACTGGAAAGAGGAGTGATGCTTCCTGAGCCACCAGGAAGGGCAGGGCCAGACCTGGAAAGACCTGGGTTCGGGGATCTGGCCAGAGATGTCAGACGGTGGACCCTTCTGGGTTGGGATTGACCTGAGCAGGACAGAACTCAGTGCTTAGCTAGGTGACATCCCGTGGCCCCATCAGATCCCCAAATCCTCCAAAGGAAATCCAGTTTTTGGATGTGTTTTTACTCCTGTTCCGTTTATGTCTGTGACACTGAAAGAATGAGCCTATCGGCCTTGGGGAAACACTAGCCCTGACCAGGGCCTGTGGTCTCCGGGTGAGGCGAGCCACTACCGGCTCACAGCTGGGCGGACACATCTCGTCCCTGTGCATGCTGGGCAGCTTCAGTGCCTCTGATGAGCACAACTCCTTCAGAGGAGCGGCATTGATCAGGCCGGATGGAAAACAAGTGGCCAGGACTATGATGAGTGAATATTCATTTGGAAATGTCAATGCGCAAGGGGACATTATGCGTGCCGTGACTTGCCTGGCAGAATCGATTCAGGACCTGAGGTGAATCAGCTGTCTATGGGGGCTGAGGTTTCTGGCCAGGGACCCTGGGTAGTGTGGTGGGGGGGGGGCGGGGGCGGAAAGGGGCCCGAGAACGTCATGAACAGTGAGGTCAGACATTTCCCATCCATCCCACCCCTCCACAGGACTGCCTGTGTTATAGGGTGTGGGCATCTTGTCTGGGCCCTTGTCTTCAGGGGTCCCTCCCCGCACAGCGGCCACCAGGCCTGGAGACATCTGTGTGCATGGATAGGGGTTGAAAGCCCTGAGGACACACAGCTGCTGGGGGAGAGGGGGACCTGTTGAGCCTTCCTCAACCCAAGGGTCCTCCTCCCTCCTGGGCACACTGCGGGGAGGGACTTCAAGATGTCCAGCTAGGGGTGATCTCCAGTCTCTAGCTGAGACCCTTCTCCCTGCTTCTGTCAGCACATCCCACCTCTGCGGAAGTGGGGGCCGGGGCCAGGGGAGGCTGGGAGATTTGGGGCCAGGGTCTTGTCTCTTCACCCTGCAGTGGGAGGATGGATGTTCCGATTCACCCACTTCACCCTGGGAGCCCTGGTCCCTGGCTGGAAGCTTCCTGGACTGAGGTGAGAGGTTATCACTCTTGACCTGGGAAACCAAGAGCCCTGCCAGGTGCACTGTCACCTGGGTGCAGTCCGCCTCTCCCCCCAGCCCCAATTAACCATCTGCAGGAGCTGCTATCAGCATGGGGGAGGGCTACGGTCCCCACTTCTCCGTGCAGACTGCTCAGCTAATGAGGGGGTTTGTGAAATTTTTAATTATGGCTTCCATGCCTGGCTTAATTATTTGCATATGGCTTTTACAAGTGAGAAGAGGGCGCCTGCGTGCCGTGCTTCTCCTCAGCCCCACGTTTGACTTTAATTAAAGGCAGAACCTGAGGTCTTTCCATCACTAATGATCGTGGAAAATTAGCTTCCAATTCCCAGGGGTCGCCAGAGTGATGCACCCTGAGGTGGAGAGGGGACGGAGGGGGAAGTGGAGCGGGAGGTACAGATGTACAGATGGCAGATGGCCCTGCTGGGCTGCCATTTCTGAGCCCCTCTCAGCCCACCCTCCCCCCGCCCTTGCCTGCCCTCCAGACCCCTATGGAAAGGGGGGCCTTGTTCTCCTCTGCCAGGAAGGAGGGCTCACCCCAGGCAGCAGCGGGTGGCAGGGGGAGCACTTCTGAGCTTCTCATGGTCATTGTCCTGGTGGCTACAAGGCAGAAGGATGAGAGCTTCTGAAATGCCCACATGCGTGCTTACACACACAAACACATGTCCCCTCACACACATGCTCACCCAGACACACAGACATGAGCCCTCACCCTCTCCATTCACAGGATGGCGTCACAAAGACACACGTGCATGCTCATCCATGCATGTGCACACACACACATTCACAGATGGGTTCACATGTGAGCCCAGGGCCCTCTCAAGGTCCTTCTTTGCTCTCACGGTCCCTCAAGGTCTCACTGAGGCCGGGGACCACTTGGGAGCCTGCGGGCCAGTGCTGCAGACAGGAGGTAGCTGTGTGGGGAGGGCAGGCCAACAGAGCAGGCTCAGAGAGGGCTTCTGAGAAGGATGGAGTGGCCCTCACCCCCTCCCTGCTGACAGACCAGGTCTGTGCTGACGTGGATCCAGAGTGTGCCTTCCTGGGCCACACGCGGCAGGGTTAGTCCTGGGACACAACACGGGGAACGGCAGACAGCACTTCCTTTGGACTTAGACCTGAATTCAAATGCGCCTCCACTGCTTCCTCACAGTGTGGCCTTGAGCAAGTCACTCAGCCTCTCTGAGCCTCATCTGTAAAATGGGGTTAGTTATTCATGCAGCTTTTGTACAGAGCAAAGGGAAGAATGCATAGGGGACTCAGTAGCCAATTCTATGTCACCCCTTCCCCTTGTCTCCTAGTCTTTGAGTTTGGGGGTGCTGACCTCTCAAGACCAGCTCCAAGAAGGGCAGCTTCATCCCACTGGTCCCAGGCCTGCACCTACCAGCATGGGGCATTCCCAGCCCCTGGCATTGGGTCAGGGAGGTGCCGTCGGCTCAGGGTCCAGCAGTCTTATCTCATGGTGAGGGACGGGGCTCCCCCTCTCCTGCAGGATGTAGCAAGGATGCCTGTAGGCTGGACTGTGGCTGTAGCCATCAAGCAACCATGTAGAGGCCATCTGAGGATAAAACCTGCCCAAGGACAGAGGAGTGGAGCCTCAGGAAGGACCCGGGTCCCGATGACACTGTGGAGCTACAGGATTCCCACAGCACATCCTGCTTGTCACAAGTCCTGTGTCAAACGCTGGCCTGACATTGTCTACACACAGTTGATGACAAGCACTGAAGCAGGCAAAAGCTTGTCTCCTGGCAGCTTGCCAGGCATGCTCATCCCTCCCCCTGCCCCCCAGACACTGCTGCGTTGTGCATGCCAGGGCTGAGCCTTCTCTACAAGGGCTGTGTTACTTTGCTTGGGCTGCTGTAACAGAATACTACAGACTAGGGGGCTTCAGGAGCCGAAATGTGCTGCCTCTCAGTCCTGGAGGCTGGGAGTCTGACTTCAAGGTGTCAGCAGATTTGGCTCCTTCTGAGGGTGGTCAGGGAGATGTGTTCCAGGCCTCTTCCCTGGATTCTGGGCATTTTGGGGTAATCTTTGGCATTCCTTGGCTTATAAATCTCTGTCTTTATCCTCACATGGCATTCTCTCTGTGTGCATGTCTGTCCAGATTTCCCCTTTTTATAAGAACAGTAGTCTTTTAGGCTAGGGGCTCATCCTAGTGCAGTGTGACCTTGTCTTAGCTAATTATCTTTGCAATGACCCTTTTTTCAAATTAGATCATATTCTGAGGTACTGGGGGTTAGGACTCCAACATGTGAATTTGGCAGGGGCAACACCATTCAACCCAAAACTGGTGCACATGAGTGTGTGTGTGTGTGTGTGTGTGTGTGTGTGTGCACGCGCGCGCCATTGCTGGTGGATCCTGTGCCACTGCAGTGACTGTCCACCAGGCAGAGGCCAATGCCCTGTGCTGGAAGCCTGTGTTTCTGCATGAGTGCCATCCACTTACAGAGTGGTAGGACACAGCTCCTGACCAGCCAGGCTGCTGTAGCCTCTCTCCTCACCAGCTGACTCATAGGCTTTTTCTCCTCTCCACTGATTTTGCACAAAACTCCTTGAATCATTTTTATCCAGAGGTCAGGTGCCTTTCCCCAATATGGACTATGTTTTTCATGGCCACGGTGGCAATGGGTGGACCCTAGGTCAAATACAGCTTGGACATGAGTTTTGATTGGCTCAAGTCAGTTTTAAAAATGTGTCTTGCTTGCCAATTTGAGAATCAAGAAATTTCTGATTAAAAATCTAGGTTTCCAAACTAGAAGATCTGAAGGCCTGGATCTGCTACCAAGGGCCATTGGCCATGTCATTCTAAAAATAACTTTCATTTTTATAAAGTGTCATATAGTTAGTATTAGAAATGGGCTTCTTCAAACAAGTGTTCACTGAAGAACAATGATTGGCCACTCTGGTTCTCATTATGAAAGTGTATATTTCCACTTGTATCTTTCTCCTTGCAAATGCAAGACGTTAGGGCTTAAGTGCCCCTTCATTTGACACGGTGACACAAGGGCATGAGTGGGATCTCTGTGGGTGCCATCCTGCTATGGGATGCTCCCAGTCAGCTGACTGCTGCCTACATCCTTGCCCTAGCACTCCAGCCTGGCAAACATACCGAGGAATACCATGTCTAGGGATCACTAAAGACTTAGCACATTTTCTGCCTGTGTCCTTGAGGCCAAGAAATGAGAACACATGGACATGTGACAGCAGAAAAGAGGCTGAAGGCTCAGAGAGAGAAAAACCAGACTCCCTTGTGTGTTGTTTTAAGGTAAGCAAACAAGTCCGCAAAGCCACTTGGAGACAAGGGCAAGAGCACCGGGAGGAGCATGTGCCCTGCAGGGAAAGGACTACCCAGTGGCCTACCCCACCTGTCCTGAGCCTCTTCCCTCTACCCAAGGACAGTAGTATTCATCGCAAATAGCCCTGTGGTATCAGTCCACCAAACCAACTCACTGTTGAGGAAAACTGAAGCTCAGAAATGTAAGATGATACCCAAAGTCTTCTAGTGAGAGAATGTAGTGCTGAGTGGCAAACACTTGGAGCCCAGGTCTCTTTCCTCTACACTAGTCTCTCACTGTTACCTGTGTTAGAAGAAAGCCCAGGGGCTCCAGGAATCCACGGGCGAGTGTCACAGCTGACCTGGGGACCAACAGAGGATGGTGAGAAATGAGACTGAAGGCAGGAGAGCAGCAGACAGTGGATACTCAGTGGGCCTTGTGGGATATGCTAAGACATTCAAACTTGGACCACTGGGCAATGGGGGGCCCTTAGACCCTTTAAACAAGAGCGTGGCAGCTGCTGTCCTATGGCCACTCTTGTGGAGGTAGGGAGCTGTCCAGGCCCTCGGTGCTGAATCAGCCTCACTGAGGGCTTGAAAAAAAAAAAAAAGAAGATGGACAGGACACATGTAGGAGGAGTGGGGAGAGTGGGGAGTGAGGGTTAGGGTGGACCCACATTTCTGACTTCCCAACACCCTGTGGTGAAAGAGGGAGAAACCATTGAGGATCAGTGGGGTAGAGGAGACCCGAAGCACAAGATGTCCCCTGGAGACAGAGGCAGAGACGCATGGAGGAGGCAGGCTCCCGTCTTATGCATAGTCACTCATTAGAAGCTCCAGGTTATTCACAGCCCTGGCCCCCTCCCAGTAGCCTGAGGGAGACCCAGTTCTCCACAGAACAACCAGGACAGGGCCAACAGACTTGATTGCTCTGCTGTATTCTTAGTCTTTGAGCCCCCAGGTTGGAAGACACCAGCCGTTCTTAGGAGAGCTCCAGGGTAAATCATGCTGGACTAGTGGGGATCAAGAATGTGATGATTAGCCATGGAGCCAGCTTAGAGAGGCCAGCCTCTCCCAAAGGGGATGGTTGTGCATGTGAACTGTGCAGACCCACAGGGTACACCTGCTGGACTCCACATGACCTCAGCCCAAAGGACCCAGCTGGTCCTAGTGTGCAAGGATCCCTCTCCCTTCTCCCTCCTCTTACTATCTCTCTCTTTCCTCACCGCACATTGCCCAAGCACCTACTCTGTGCCAGGCATTATTAACAGCTGGGAATACAAAAGCAAGTCCTCTGGGGCCTCCCTGTGCCAGCCACAAGGAGAGGTATTCCCTGGAAGGAAGCCAAACCTCCTTGCCATTCTCTTCTTCTGGAGTCTATGGATTGCCGTTTGCAGCTTGGAGGCAGCTGCACCCTGCCAGGGGCCAGGGCATTCTAGGTTTACTCATATACTCTTTTCTGTCCATATTATACCCCAACTTTCAATTTTGAGAAGTAAATATGCAATTTTTTCCCTCCCTATAATTTTCCCTGCTGTGGCTGTGGATGTCAGAGCAGCTGGAAAATGTGAATAGCTCAGTGCTTTCTAAAAGTAAAAGAAGGCCGTGCAACATCATACATTGTCTGCTGCTCTTGGCAAAATCCAGTGGCTCTGTTGTGGCGGGGGGGGGGGGGGTTGCTCTCCAGGCTATACTGTCAGGGGAACTTTTAACCCAAATAATCCATGCTCCCACCTTCCATTAGCAATTAGATAATCACCAAGAACTAAGCATGTGTGTGCACACACACGTGCATGTTGCAGGGATGTTAGTAGAGGTGAGGTGAGGTATCTGCTTACGCAGTCAGACCTTCTGCGTGTTCCCCTGGAGACTTTCAGACCTTCATGTCTCAGTAGCTGAAGGTCAGGACAGTCTGATCTATGCTTTTGTCTGGGAGAAGCGGTGAATGGGGAGTGGGAAGGCAAGATTTGAGTCAGGCAGATCTGGGATGGCTTATGGAGAGTGTAACCTTGGCCATGTTTAGTCTCTCTGGGTCTTAATTTCATCATCCGTAAATTGGTGGCAAAGTTGGAGGATGTGCTGTCCAGACCCCCTTCCAGAACACACTGACCACCCATGAGATTTGTGGTCAGCAACCATCCCCCAGCTGTCAGCTCCTTTAGGATCTTCTTTGGCTGCAGCAGTAACTGTCTGATCTGGGGTCATGCCTTTCTCTGGGCATGCCACATCCAGGTACTGGTAAGGTAAGGCATAAAGGTGCAGCCATTTCTGCCCAGGACACTCCCATGGGCTACACCTACTTCAGAGCTCCCTGCCCAGCCTGGGTTGGACCAGCATCCCTGTCTGCCTTCTCCTGCTCACCTTGGCTTCCTCCCTTTTCCCTTCACAGATGTTGATCCTTAATTAACATCTTGCACCCCAGACTCCATCTCTGCATCTCCTCACAGAGAACCAAACCTGTGTCAAGTAGGGAGAATGATTTTCACTTCAAGAGGTTATTGTTCAAGGGGCTCCTGGGTGGGTCAGTCAGCTAAGCATCCGACTCTTGATCTCAGCTCAGATCTTGATCTCAGGATCGTGAGTTCAAGCCCCACATTGGGTTCCATGCTGGGCATGAAGCCTACTTAAAAAAAAAAAAAAAGTGGTTACTGTTCAAAAGTGAAATGGGATGTTTATATAGTATTCAGCATGGTACCTGGAAGGTTAACAAAGCATAATACATGTCTATTCCTTCTCCTTTTCTTTCCCTAAAAACTATGACACTAAATCCCATTCCAGACCTTGAGCAGTTGTTCATAGCCTGTGCTTTGTAATATTGGCTTGGAGAAAGTGGCCCTGAAAGTCTGTGCTGCCTGCTAAGTTTGAGGGCCTGGTGGAGGACTCTGAAGCCAGTCTTGTCCCTGTGAAGTTCATTATCCATGGATCACATCAGCCCTCTTCAAGGTTCCTCACTGAAAAGAAATTGAGCATGCAAATGCTCTTTTATCATAATCACCACGTATCCACAGGGTAATTCATAAAAGAGCTGGAAATATATTGAAATTCAATATTGTTTGAGTCCAAATCAATATTAATAATTGTTTGCATTTTTAAAGTGCAATTTGCAATTGAAAAATGCACAAAGATCAACCAGTAGTTGCTAACACATCAAATTTTCCTATTAAAGGAATAGTCCCTTAACTTTAAAATGTTTCTTTACAACAAAAGGTGGCACTGATCCATGAAAATGGTTATCTATTATTTACATGCACAACATTAGAATTTGTTTCCATTATGCATGAGTTGAAAAGCCAGTTACTTTTACTTTTAAGTTCTTGTTTTTTAAAAAATTAGACGTTTCATTTTGAGATAATTTTAGATTTACATAACAGTTGTAAGAAATAACACAGAGAAATCTCACGTACCGTTTTTCCTGTTTCCCCCAGTCTATCTTATAAAATTATAGTACAATATCACAATGAGGATATTGACATTGATACAGTCAAGATACAGGACATTTCCATCACCACAAGGGTCCCTCATGTTGCCCTTTTAAATTCTTTAAAAATTAAAGATTTTTAAATGACAAAGGTGATGATGGATACAGTGGGATCCCCATCATTAGCCTTGTGTCGATTTCTGCCTTGAAATGTATTCTATCACTAAATGAGGCACTGTCTCAGCTGGGCTCAGTGTAGATGTTGAAACATGGAGAGCAGTGGTCATCTAAGGAGGGAGTGGCCTCAGCTGGGAATCACCTCAGCCAGGCAGGCCTCAGGGGAGCAAGACTTTGTGGCTTAGAAAGAACCTGAGAACACAATTTCCAGATTAACACTTGCATCGGAGCCCTTTGCTCCCTCCAAAAGGTCAAAGTGGTCTTAAAGGGAAACAGCTTGGCAGCTTTGGTCCATTGGAGCCCAGCAGCTATCCAGATTTGTGGCAAGAGACAGGTGGCAAGTGTGGATAAGGGATGTCCTAGCCAAAGGATCTCCTTCTCTGCCTGAAAGAGGCCTCGTGTGAATGAAATTCACAGAAACGCCTTTCTGTTTTGACATTTGTCTCATACCAGAGCTGCAAGGAACTTGAGAACTCATCTACAATGGATATTTTGGATGCAGACTGACTCTGAGATTAGTGAATTAAGTCATGAGGGTCCCACAGCTGATTGGGGGGGGAAGGGCAGCCAGACCTAGAACCTTGCGTGGGCTCCCCGCTCTGAACCTGCTGTCCATCTCATGATATCTAGCTGCTTTGTTCAGGCTGCCCGAGCCACAACCCCAGCTCCCCCATGTCCTGGTCATGTTTCACATGACCATGAACTTAACCATTCTCTGGTCCTCAGCTCCTGGGCCCACATGCAGTCATCTGTGGCATGAGTGAAACTTAACAGGAAGAGGGTGATTTTGGCTCAGTATCAAGTTTTAGTTTGCTTTTGTTGATTTTTTTTTATTGTGGTAAGGTACACATGATATAAAATTTACTATTTTCGGGGCGCCTGGGTGGCGCAGTCGGTTAAGCGTCCGACTTCAGCCAGGTCACGATCTCGCGGTCCGTGAGTTCGAGCCCCGCGTTAGGCTCTGGGCTGATGGCTCGGAGCCTGGAGCCTGTTTCCGATTCTGTGTCTCCCTCTCTCTCTGCCCCTCCCCCGTTCATGCTCTGGCTCTCTCTGTCCCAAAAAATGAATAAAAAACGTTGAAAAAAAAAATTAAAAAAAAAAAATTTACTATTTTCATCATTAAGTCCAGAAGCATCAAATACATTCAAATTGTTGTACAGCCATCACCACCACCCGTCTCCAGAATCTCTTTCAACTTCCCCAACTGAAACTCGGCCTATTAATTAACAACTCCCCGTTCCTCTCTCCCTCACGGACCACTATTTTACTTTCTGCTTCTGAATTTGACTGCATGGCATCATACAGTGTTTGTCCTACTGCAAATGGCTAGTTTCACACAACATAATGTCCTCAACGTTCATCCATGTTGTAGCATGTTGTGTTCATTGACTTGTCATGTGTTTGTTTTGTCTTTAGATTCCATATATAAATGAGCTCATATGGTATTTGTCTTTCTCGGTCTGAATTATTTCACTTAACATAATATCCTCTTGTTCCACCCCTGTAGTTGCAAATGGCAAGATCTTATTCTTTTTTATAGATGAATAACGTTCCATCATGTGCTTGTCTGTATGTGTGTATACACACACACACACATATACATATATATATATATATATATATATATATATATATATATATATAGGATCCGTTTGTCCATATCCCCCCCATATCCTCTCCTTGTTGTATCTCTGTCTTGATGCTAGCCCTTCTGGCTTATGTGAGGTGATAGCTCATTGTGGTTTTGATATTCATTTCCCTGCTGATTAGTGATGGTGAGCACCTTTTCCTGTGTTTTTTAGCCATCTGTATGTCTTTCTTTGGAAAAATGTCTATGCGGGTCCTTTGCCCATTTCTTAATTGGATTATTTGTGGGTTTTTGTATTGAGTTGTATGAGAGCTTTACATATTTTGGATATTAACCCCTTATCAGATACATCATTTACAAATATCCTCTGCCATTCAGTAGGTTGCCTTTTCATTTTGTTGATGGTTTCCTTCACTGTGCAAAAGCTTTTTTGTTTGATGTAGTCCCAGCTGTTTGTTTTTGCTTTTGATTTGCCTGGGGAAGCATATCCAGGAAAATAATGCTAAAGCCAATGTCCAAGAATTTACTGCCTGCGTTTTCTTTTAGGAGTTTTAGGGTTTCAGGTCTTATGTTTAAGTCTTTAAGCCATTTTGAGTTTATGGTTGGTATAGTGAAAGAAAGTGGTCCAGTTTCATTCTTCTGCATGTAGCTGTCCAGTTTCCCTAGCACCATTTATTGAAAAGACTATTCCCTGTTGTTTATTTTTGCCTCTTTTGTTGAAGATTAATTTATTATATAATTGCAGGTTTATTTTGGGGCTCTTTATTTTGTTCTGTTTATCTATGTGTCTATTTATGTGCCAGTCCCATACTGTTTTGATTACTATAGCTTTGTAGTTTAGTTTGAAATCTGGGCTTGTGATACCTCCAGCTTTGTTCTTTCTCAAGATGGCTTTGTCTCTTTGTGGTCTTTTGTGGTTCCATATAAATTTTAGGATTATTTGTTCTGGTTATATATAAAAAATAATATTGGTATTTTGATAGGGATTACACTGTATCTGTAGATTGCTTTGAGTAGTATGGACATTTTAACAATATTAATTCTTCCAATCCATAATCATGGGATATCTTCCTATTTATTTGTGCCACTTTCAGTTTCTTTCATCAATGTCTTATAGTTTTCAGAATATAGGTTTTTCACCTTCTTAGTTAAATCTATTCCTAGGTATTCTGTTCTTTTTGATGCAATTATAGGTGGGATTGTTTTCTTGATTTCTCTTTCTGTTAGTTTGTTATTGATGTATAGAAACACAACAGATTTCTGTATATTGATTCCATATCCTACAACTTTACTGAATTACTTTATTAGATCTAATAGTTTTTTGGTGGAGTCTATATACAGTATCATCTGCAAAAGTGGCATGCTTCTTCCTCACCAATTTGAATGCTTTTTATTCCTTTTTCTTGTTTGTCAAATGTTTTTTCTGCCTCTATTGAGATGGTCATATAACTTTATCCTTCATTTTGTTAATGTTCTGTATCATGTTGATTGATTTGTGAGTGTCGAACTATACTTGCTTCCATGGAATAAATCCCACTTGATCATGTTGAATTATCCTTTTAATGTATTTTTGAATTCAGTTTGCTGATAATTCACTGAGGATTTTTGAATCTGTGTTCATTAGGGATATTGGTCTATAATTTTTGTTTGTTGTAGTATCTTTATCTGGCCTGGGTATCAGGATAATGCTGACCTAATACAATTAATTTGGAAGCGTTTTTTCCTCTTCTATTTCTGGGAATAGTTTCTGAAGGATAGATGTTAACTCTTCCTTAATTATTTGGTATTGCCAAATTCACCTGTGAAGCCATCTGGCTCTGGACTTTTGCTTGTTGGGAGTTTTTTGGTTACTCATTTAATTTCATTACTAGTAATTAGTCTGTTCAAATTTGCTATTTCTCCCCGATTCAGTTGTAGAAGATTATACGTGTCTAGCAATTTACGCATCTCTTCTAGGTTGTCCAATTGTTGTCATTTTTTTAGTAGTCTCTTATAATCCTCTGTATTCCTATGCTACCAGTTGTAACTTCTCTTATTTCCAATTTTATTTATGTGGGTACTCTCTTTTTCTTGATGAGTCTGGCTAAAGGTTTATCAATTTTGTTTATCTTTTCAAAGAAACAGCTAATAGTTTCATTGATCTTTTCTAATTTTTTTTCTAGTCTCTATTTCATTTATTACTGCTCTGATTGATCTTTATTATTTCCTTCCTTCTGCTGACTTTGGGCTTTGTTTGTTCTTTTTCTAGTTCCTTTAGGTGTAAGGGTAGATTATTAGAGATTCCTCTTGCTTTTTGAAGTAGGCCTGTATCACTATAAACTTTCCTCTTAGAACTGTTTTGCTGTGTCCCAATGATTTTTAACCATTGTGTTTTCATTTTCATTTGTCTCCATGCATTTTTTTTTTGTCTTCTCTTTGATTTCTTTGACCTCCTCTTTGATCCATTGGTTGTTTGGTAGCACATTGTTTAGCCTCCTCATGTTTGTGTTTTTCCCAATTTTTTTTTTGTAATTGATTTCTGGTTTTACACCATTGTGGTTGGAAAAGATACTTGATATGATTTCAATCTTAAATTTATTGAGAATTATTTTGTGACCTAACATATGATCTATCCTGGAAAAATGTTTTATGTGCACTTGAAAGGAATGTGTATTCTGCTGTTTTTAGATGCAATATTCTGTATATATCTGTTAAGCCCATCTGGTCTAATGTGTCATTCAAAACTGCTGTTTCCTTATTGATTTTCTGTCTAGATGATCTAGCCATTGATGTAAGTGGGATGTTAAAGTCCCCTACTATTATTGTGTTACTGTCAATTTCTCTCTTTATGTCTGTTAGTATTTGCTTTATGTATTTAGGTGCTCCTGTGTTAGGTACATAGATATTTTCAATTGTTTTATCCTCTTGTTGGATTGATTCTTTTACCATTATATAATGCCCTTCTTTGTCTCTTGCTACAGTCTTTGTTTTAAAGTCTATTTTGCTTAAGTATTGCTAACCTAGCTTTTTTTCCTCTCCTTCCTTCCTTCCTTCCTTCCTTCCTTCCTTCCTTCCTTCCTTCCATTTTCATGGAATATCTGTTTCAGTCCCCTCAGTTTTCATCCCCTATGTGTCTTAGGTCTGAAATGAGTCTCTTGTAGGCAACATATAGATGAGTTTGCTTTTCTATACATTCAATCACCCTGTGACTTTTGATTGCAGCATTTAATCCAGTTACATTTAAAGTAATTATTAATAGTAGGTGCTTGTTGTCATTTGTTAATTATTTTTGTGATTGTTTTTGTAGTTCTCCATTCCTTTCTTGTTCTCTTGCTGTCTTCCCTTGTGTTTGATGACTTTTAGTGTTATACCTGAATCCCTTTCTCTATTATAGGTTTTTGATTTGTGGTTACTATGAGGTTCATCTATAACATCCTATGTATATAGCAGTTTATATTAAATTGATGGTCATTTAAGTTTAAACACATTATAAAAGCACTATTTTTTTTACTCTCCCCTCCACATTTTATGTATATGATGTCATATTTTGCATCTTTTATGTATCCCTTGACTAATTTTTGTAGATATATAATTGATTTTACTACTTTTGTGTTTTAACCTTTATATTAGCTTTATAAGTGATTGATCTATTACCTTTGCTATATGTTTGTTTTTACCAGTGAATTTTTTTCTTTCATAATTTTCTTGCTTCTAGTTATGGTCTTTTCTTTCTTCTTTCTGAAGAATTCCCTTTAGCATTTCTTATAGGCCAGGTGAGCAAACTTTTGTTTGCTGGGAAACACATGATCTCTCTTTCCATTCTGAATGATAACATTGCTGGGTAGAATATCCTTGGTATAGGTCTCTTCCTTCCAACACTTGGAATGTATCATGCCATTCGCTTCTGGCCTGCAAAGTTTCTGCTGAAAATTCAGCTGATAGCCTTATGGGGCTTCCCTTGTAGGTATCTTGTTTTCTTTTGCTGCTTTTAAGATTCTCTCTTTATCTTTAATTTTTGCCATTTTAATTATTATGTATCTTGATGTGGACTTCCTTGGGTTCATCTTGTTTGGGGATTTCTGTGATTCCTGGACCTGGATGTGTGTTTCCTTCCCCAGCTTAAGGAAGTTTTCAGTTATTATTTCTTTGAATAAGTTTTGTGCCTCTTTTTCTTTCTCTTCTGCATCTGGGACCCCTGTCATGTGAATGTTATTATGCTTGATGTTGTCACAAAAGTACCTTACCCTATTTTAATTAAAAAAAATTTTTTTTCTTTGTACTGTTCAGTTTAGTTGTTTTTTTACTACCCTGAATTCTAGGTCACTGGTCTGCTCTTCTGCATCCTCTGTTCTGCTGTTGAATCTTCTAGTTAATTTTTCTTTTTTTTTTTTTTTTAATTTTTTTTTTCAACGTTTTTTATTTATTTTTGGGACAGAGAGAGCCAGAGCATGAACGGGGGAGGGGCAGAGAGAGAGAGGGAGACACAGAATCGGAAGCAGGCTCCAGGCTCTGAGCCATCAGCCCCAGAGCCTGACGCGGGGCTCGAACTCACGGACCGCGAGATCGTGACCTGGCTGAAGTCGGACGCTTAACCGACTGCGCCATCCAGGCGCCCCTAGTTAATTTTTCATTTCACTTGTATTCTTCAGCTCCGACAGGTTCTTTTTTATATTTTCTATCTCTTTGTTAAAGCTCTTATTGAGTTCTTCCACTCCTCTCTTAAGTCTGGGGAGTACCTATAGCCATTAATTTGAATTCTTTACCAGATAGATTCCTTATCTCTGTTCTGTTTAGCTTGTTTTCTAGGGTTTTGTCTTCTTCTTGTGTTTGGATCATATACCTCTGTCTCCTCACTTTGTCTGACTCTCTGTTCGTTACATATGGATATATGTGGTGCTCCCCTAAGTGGGCTGCGAGCACCCTCCTGTTGTGACTGGGCTGACTGCTGAGGGTGCAATGGTGGGTGGAGCCAGTTTTCAGTCTGACTGTCTGCAGGCACACTGGTGGGCTGGGCTTGCCTCACATGCAGTGGGCTGAAAGAGCCAACTGAGCTGCTGTGCACACTGGTTGGTAGGGCTCATTCCCCACTCCCTGGGTCAGGATTTGCTCTGGAGGTGTGCCAGTTCTGACCAGAGCTGCCTGCTGGGTGTGGCAGGTGATAGTCACTCTGGAAGGGCACAGATCCTGGCTGGGGCTGCCCAGTGTGAGAGATGCTTTGGAGGGGCACCTGCTGGTGGGTTGGGTTGAGTGGGGCTAGTCTTCAGGGAAATTTGGGGGCAGGGCAAGGTAGAGGGAGAATGTCAGAACTGGCTCCCACCAGAGTCTGCCAAAGCAGAAGGAGGACAAGAGAAATAGTACCTGCCAGCACTTCCATTCCTGGAGGAAACTCCTACATATCCTGAACCCTCCAATATACATCCTAAAATTAGTCAATAAGTCCCCTTCATGAATACCCCAGGCACTTTTTAAACTGCTACTTCTGGGGGCGCCTGGGTGGCTCAGTCGGTTGAGTGTCCGACTTTGGCTCAGGTCACGATCTCGCGGTTCGTGAGTTCGAGCCCCGCGTCGGGCTCTGGGCTGATGGCTCAGAGCCTGGAGCCTGCTTCGGATTCTGTGTCTCCCTCTCTCTCTGCCCCTCCCCCGTTCATGCTCTGTCTCTCTCTGTCCCAAAAATAAATAAATGTTAAAAAAAAATAAACTGCTACTTCTGTGCTGGGTCTTGGGCCCAATGATATAGTGCATTGGCCCTTTAAGACTAGAGACTCGGTTTCCCTATAACCCTCCAGCTCTTCTGAAGGCAGGCCCTGCTGATTTTCAAAGCCAGACATCGTGGGGGCTCATCTTCCCTGTGGAGGTCCTCAGGGCCAGGGGTGCCTGGTGTGGGGCTGGGTCCTCTCACTCTGTGCCTGTGTTGTCCCTCCTGTTCATGGGTTGCCACATGGAGGGCTGCATTCCCAACTTCATCTCTTTGGCCTTCTTTTTATGTCTTTAGCTCAGGAAGATCTGTTTGGCCAGTCTTCAGGTTTCCAGAGTGAGCTGTCACACATGTAGGTGTTGCCTTGGTGTGTCCACAGGTGGAGGTGAACTCAGGATCCTCCTTCTCCACTATCTTCCCCCACTCTCTTCACTGACTTTTGATCAACACATTCAAACTTTAATTTTGTGTAGGGAGTTTCCTAGTGTAATCCATTTTATGGCATCTAAATGACTTGTGTATTTGTTTGTACATATATAATATGCATTAATACATGGGCATGTATAGCGATAGAGTCCACATTTACCTCCACAAATGTATTAGTCTTCAAGCCCTGTGATTTGAAATCTGCCCTACCAAACTGAGGATACAGAAGTGGCATCCTGGTGTTGAGTGTGCGCTGGGTATGTGGGAGCTTCCAGGCTCCATCAGGCTCTCTAATGGAGCTCACTTCCTTGCCTCTTTTCTCACAGGATTGGGCTACTCTTTGGACGTAATTCTAACCCAGACCTGATCAAAACAAACCCACAGCTCCCTAAAACATGCATGACATTTTAGAAATTCCAGGTTCATGGAGTGCCTCTCTTCAGATGGCCCAGACACCTCCATCTGTTAATCCATGCTCATGTCACACAAGGCACAGGTTATGTTGGTCCCATTCCCTGTGCCAGGCACTGTGCAGGGAATACAAAGATGAGAGACCTCGATGCTGCTCTCAGGGCTCTGAGGGTCTGAGATAGGTGTGTGAACACTCTCCACGTGGTAGGAGAAGGGCTGTAATTGAGGTACACATGCTCACAGGATTGGGGGTGCTGAATCCCCATCCCAGATTCTGCCAGGGTAGGACTCAGTTTCTCTACCTACTGAATTACTATCCCCTACCCTGCTTCATAAAATTCCCCGAAGTCCTGGGCAAGAGACTGCATCCGTGGTGTGGTCCTACCCCTGAAAGTAATCAAGGGCATTGTAGCTTATGGCACCTTGGCTGGGTTCTCAGGACCCCCTCGCTGCAGCTGCGTGTTTGCAGGCTTCCCTTCAGGCTCTTTGTGTAAGCAGTGGTGGGAAGCCATGCGGTAGCATTCCTAGTGGGTCTGTGGGGACAAGGCTTCGGGGCTGTTTGAGCCCGACTTATGCCTTGGCCTCCGCCTTAGGGCTCCCTTTCCTCTCCCCCTACCCCCAGAAGAAATCATGGGGGATTGGAGAGAATCCCTGCCTTGTAGTGGGGAGGATTCTGGCGGGTGAATTACCTCCCCCAGGAGTGGGGTACAGCCCTGTGCGCTGGGGTGTGCTGAGGCTGGGCCTAGGGCATTTCAGGACCTAGGTCAGCGCTCTCCCGTGTCCAGCAGGGCTGGAGTCTGCAGCCCCGCCCCAGAGTCTGAGCACTTGCAGCCATTCGTCACCCTCACAGAGCATTGCAACTTTATGCCTACGCATAAAAACTGGAGGGACTCATCCCAGAGTTTGCTGCCGCCGCTGCTGTTAGAACAGTTTTAATTAGCTGCAGGATTTTAATAAGCTGAAATCAAAAAGAACCCCATCTCAGAAGCAAGCAGGAGCCGCACACACGGAAGAACTCGTCTGACAAAACAGATGGAGGTGGTGTTCTCAGGGGACTGGGCTGTGTGCTCCGTTTCGGTGAGGAGCAAATGAGTTACTGAGGCCAGGAGGCTGCGGAGGAGAGGCGGGAGGTCAGCCCCAGCGCAGGAGCCTCGGCAGGGGCAGAGCGGAGGCACAGCCCCCTCTGCCGCTCCGGTGGAATGCTTGGTGCCGGATTCAAGGTGACGGCAGTGCCTGGCTCCATTCTCCTCAAGTTGCCATAGCAGCCTCTCTCCCGATGAGCAGCTCCTCCTGGAGCCCTCAGCCGGGAGGGACGTCATTGTTCGCTCCTGCCCGTGCAAGGAGGAGACTGACTGGACAGAGAACTTTCTGGGGCCCGGGGTCCACACACCAAGTGGGTGCTCCCATGGGCACATGGCCGGATGCCTCCGGCTGTCTCCAGTGGGGCACGGGAGCAGGTCCTCACAGCCAGAGGGGGTCCTCTGGGTGACTGGGGGAAGCATCCAGGCCTTGGAGCAGCCGCAGCCAAGCGTGTCCTTGGAGCCATCCGTCCATCCGCCTGCCGGCCTGTCGCCACTGGAGGTGCGTGTGTTTTGGCTGAATTCCCAAGTCCTTGCTTGTGCCCTAAAGTGAATTTTCCCAAGAGACAAATTTTTAAATCAGATAAATAAGGAAATGGGAGGAATCCTTGGCCTTGACCTGTGTCCCAGGAGGTGTTTACAAGATTAATTGGATTTTTCTTTCTTACAGTAAAAAATTGGCAATGCCATTCAGGCCTCAGGGAGAGAAAGCCACTGGGAAAATGAGGGATTGTGAGCACAGGACCTTCTGGAAACTGAGTGGGCTGTTTATTTTTCTTGCCTCACTCCTCCCTACTCCACCCCCAGTTATTTGAATTGTCTTATTGTCTGTTGGTCTTGGCAGAGAGGCAGGGAGGAAGGGGAGGGTCTTCCACTTGTCATTGGAGCCGAGTGCGATGCAGTGTGTCCCAGATGGGAGCAGAGGCCTGTGAATGTGTTTACAGGGCCCTGGGCAGCCTGGCCCCAGCCTGTGACAGATCATAGGGTCCACTTCCCAGGCAGCAGCTGGACTCCCAGGAGAGGGAGATGAGCAGCCTTTGGACCAGCATCTTCCCATTGCCTTGAAAATAACGTGTGACTTTGAAGACAAGGACCCTCACAGGAACAGTAGGGGATCAGATGTGCACACTCTCTGAAGTGTCTGGTGATCTCCTAGCTCCCCTCCACCTGTAAAGGAAGGAGGTTCCTACAGATTCTGTGATGTTGGCCCCCTCCTGGGGCATTGAAGACCCAGCCAGACTGCAAACCAGCGACCCAGGAAGGGAGGCATGCTAACCTTTTGATTCCCATTTGCACAGAGCAAGGAGTTAGCTGGGTAGGTGGTCTCCAGTGAGAACAAACACCGAGAGGAAGGTCTCAAAGGGGAAGGCTGAGGTCTGATGCTTAGGGCTGGCCAGGGAAAGCCATGCATGGCTCTGATACCAGCTTCCCTCCCTTCACAGAGAGGGTGCTGTGTTCTCTTGGAGGGGGGCGGGTGTAGAGGGGTCAACAAAAGGGAGGGTCTCTGAAATCAGACACTTGAGTCCCTGATGCTCTGGCCATGGTGAAGGTGCAGGTCCTGGGGCTGGTTTTCTTCCCCTCTCCCCAGATTTGGGGGCAGAGATGTGGTCCTCATCCTGGTTCCACACACGTGGGCTGCTGGGGCCTGGTTCCACGTGGTGGGTTTGGTTTGGGTAGGTTCAGGAACAAATGAGGACAGGTTGTTGCTGCGGGACAGGGGTAGTCAGTAATGGCTTGTATGGTGACAGTGTGACAATTAGGGAGAAGAGGGGGCTGGCCAGTTCTTTTGTAGTCACTTGTGCAGTGCTATTGACCATAAATAATGCAATGATGATCGCATGTGCTTCTGAGTCCCCCCCCCTTTTTTTTCCATCAAATAGAGCCTTTGGGTTGAGATTGGGTGGCATTTTATTAACAGTTTTTCCAGGTAGCCCTGTGCCCTAGCCGTAAACTTGCCGTTCTTTTCCCCCTCCTTCCTCTCTTTCCCTCGCCCTAGGTCAGATTGGTCTCCTGACCACGTCTGTCTGACTCAGGAGGCTGGTGTGGCTGCAGGCAGTGTGTCACCACCACGGCCAGGATAATCAGGGTTTTACAGCAGTTTCTTTACAGCCGGGGCCTTGCTGGGGCCTGTTGATGGAGTGTGTGTGCCGTGGCATATGTATGTGTGTGTGTGTGTGTGTGTGTGTGTGTGTGTGTGTGTTAGTGCATGTGCCTCTGCTCCAGAAAGGTCTTGAGCTGCTCCCCTTGCTCCCTATCTGAGGGTCTTGTCCTTGATGAACCAGTGTGTGTGACATTGTTCCCACTCTTCTGACTCCTTTCTGTGACTGCATGGGCCCCCCCAGGGGTTAAGCCAACTTCTCTGGGGCAGGAGGGCCCAGAGTGAGGGCCAGAGAGAGCAGCTCCGTCTCCCCCCATCCTCTCCGACACCTTGGGGCTGGCCAGGGTGGTCCCGGCACACAGTGCCTACCATTACGAAGGGAAGGGCTTGGGAGACCTTGGGACACAGGGCATCCCATGGGCAGTGTTGAGAGTGACCTTGCCCTTCAGTGGGGCCTGGGCCTGCATGGCTGCACCTGTGTCTCTGCAGGACAATGGGCCAGGTCCCCAGGACCCATCCCGGGCAGCCGTAGAGGAAGAAACCACAGGCCCCCACGAGGGACTCCAGGGTCTGAACCTTTGGGGACAGGTGGCTGCCTGTTTTTACCCTGTGTAAGCCCTGTGGGTGTCCCTGGCAATGGCAGGAAGCAGCAGTCTTTCTTGGGGTGGGGTGGGGGGGGGCATTGGAAGGGAAGTCAGGGCCAACTTCAAACCTGGAGCCAGCTCCAGAGACAAAACTGAGCCCTGCTCAGCGCTGCCTCCCAAACATCAAAGCTGGGAGGTCGTGGGAACCACCTGCTCAGCACAGCCCAGAGAGCCCAGCGTTCAGGCGCGTTCCCCATGCATAGAGGCCTGGGGCAGGTTAATTAAAGTTAACTGAGTGAAAACATAATTACAGTGACTGCAGAGGGGAGAAACCCAAACCTGCAATTTAACACTCTTCAGCACCAGAGCTTTGCTGAGGACAGTCTAGTCCTTGGGAATCTTTGTCTGGGCCTGGGAGGGAAGGGTTCCTCTTACCACTTCCTGCCTCCTGCCCCCCAGGAGCATGAGGACACAGAGGGACCATAGCTGGGGCTTCCTCCCCCAACGCCTGGGTGCCTGGTCAGGAATGGGCTCCCTGACCAAATTACTGTGCCTGAGAAGACCCCCGGCAGGGAAATGACCCTGTGCCAAGCAGCACATCTGGCCTGGGGTCCCCGCCACCCAACTATGATCTCAGAGGCTGCTGGAAGCTGTCCCCCTGGCCTCTACCTCCCTGAGCACTGCCCTGTGCCAGGGCTGGGGAAGCTTCCTACAAGCCTGTTTTGGTAGAAAGAGGGTGGTATCTCTAAGCCCGAACTTAGGAAGGGGCAAAGACGAGGGCACAGAGCAATCTTCCACCACCAACAGGGGAAGTTCTGGAATGCCATGTGACATGGCCTCCTGTGCAGATCCCTCTCCGGCCCCTATCCTGCTCCACCCATGCTTCCCCCTGCTGCAGGAACTTACATCCTTCCTATGAGCAAATGGCCTTGGGGTGCCCCCCTCTTGACCCACAAGCTTGGCCCATTTGGAGTCACTGGTTGGTATTTCTGTGCCCTTCAGGAGGAACCAGGGGGAGGGGCAAGTCACCTGGGCATGCTCTGGGTCTGCAGTGGCCAGAGCAACAGGTGTCACAGGAATGTTGTCACCGGTCTCTGAGCCTGGGATCTGTCAAATGCAAGTCAGGCTGCCTCAGCTCCAGGCCAGAGGGCCTCATAGTGGGAGTAACCGTGATCAGGCCAAAGCTTCAGTTCCCACTGATGCGACGGACTATCCGGTGGGGTCTCCATCCTACCAGCCCATCTGTGGGTCAGGGCGGCACAGCTCTGGCTGGTGAGGGGAGCAACCAGGAGGGGGAGTCTCTGTCCCTGGTAGCCTCTGGGCCTGGGAGGCTCCTTCTCAAAGTATCTCGCTCTGTGGAAACACTTGTCCCCAGCATCCTGCAGGGAGGAGCCAGGGCAGAGAGATCCAAGAGCTCCTCTGTCCACCAGGACAGTTATAAGGGACAAAGGCCCAGATTGCTGCCTCTTCTAGAGGCGTAGACCCCTTCTAGGGAGCACACCTGCTCTGTTGGAAGCTCAGAGAGCCTGGACAGTGCAGGGCCCATTACAGGCTCTGGGTCTCAGGGCTCCAGCCTGGGCTTCCCCAGGCAGAGGCCGGGGAGTGTCTCTCTCCATGATTTTTCTGGGGGTGCAGATACAGGAGACCCTGCTGGGAAGCTGGTGTCCCAGCAACAGGTAGTGACTGGACTTCCCTCAACCTCTTTGGGCTTGAAGGATGCAAGGGACATACCTGAGTACATTCTAAGGGATGGAAGGATCCAGGGATCATGCTTGGTCATAGGCAGTGACTGGGGCCTCAGCCCACGTAGGATGCCCTGTGCCTCAGTGATGGACCATCTTTCTCCCCATCTGCCCTGTAGACTGTGGCCTGATGGACGCTTGGTGTGGATGATGAGGGAAGAACGCACCTCCCACACCCAAGAGGTGAGCCCGGAGCAAGCCCCGGATGACCCCACGAGCCGGAACGATGCGGCTGGCCTGCATGTTCTCATCCATCCTGCTGTTTGGAGCCGCAGGCCTCCTCCTCTTCATCAGCCTGCAGGACCCCACGGAGCTCTCCCCTCAGCAGGTGCCAGGTGAGCCCTTGCGCTCGGCCCCGCCGCCCACTTGCCCCAGCTTTCCTGTCCACAGTGCAGGCCTTCACGACTGCCCTGGTGCCCAGTCTGTGCTGAAGGTCCCGGCAGGCAAAGGAGGGGTCATGGCCTTCTACTGGCAGGCATCAGCCTCTGGCCTCTGGCCTCTAGCCTGTGGTCACTCCTCTTGAAGTGAGGGCCAGGCTGCCTGTCTCTCAGCCAGTTGTTGCTTTCGGTGAAGCTGAGGCTTAAAAAGGATTCTGCCATCTCTTGGGGCCTCTCCCACACTGTCTGGGACATCAGAGGGTGAATGGCTTCTCCTTGAGCCTGTGGCCCCCATGGGACTCTGTTTCTCTGCCAGCCCTGGAACCCCTCGAATCCAGCCCCTTGGCCTGGGCCCCTCCTGCCTTTGTGAAGCTGAGATTACCCCACCTCCCACCTGCATCCCACACGTCCCTCGTGAGCCACTGAGGGGAGCACCCTTCATGACTTACAGAGGTCTGCTGAGGACAGGTGGGGTGCAGCGAGGAGACAAGGGGAAGGATGGTTCTGGAGCCTCAGGCAGGCAGAATGTGGAGAGGGGAGCTTAGGAGGGTGCCTGCTGCTCAGACACAGCCCTTACTCGTCTCTCAGCTGTGGGCCTGGGGGCCTTTAGCAGGGAGGTCTGTGAAGACACCCATGTGCTCCAGGACGAGGACAATATGGAAGAGTAGAGGCCGTGGATTTAGGCAGAGAGATTCCTGCACCACTCTTGCCTGCAGGGCTCACCCTATAGGAGAGCAGTGCCCAGCCCTTCCCCAGCCCCACCCTCAGCTCTGGCTACCTCACCCCTCCTAAGCACAGATTGAAGGCCCATAGGCATCAGGTAGAAAATCAGAAGGGGCACAAGGAGACTAGAGCAGGGGCCCTGGGCCTGGCAGCTGCTACCAGAGGCCCCGATCGGGGAGGCCAATGAGTTCATTCTTTCATCAACTAGAGGCAGCCAGGGCAGTGGGACCCCAGGAGACAGCAGGCAACTCACTGACTCACACCTGGGCTGGGGCCTCACAGAGGGTGGGGGAGTGGCTGTCAGAAGTGGTTCTGGCTCCTCCCCGGCTTCTGAAGCAGCAAGGACATGTGACCAAGCTGGCTCCTCTGTGGGGACCTCACAGCCTCACCTGAGCCTTAGAGTGGCTGACAGCCCTATGTCGGCAGAACCTGGCCCCATGGGTCAGGCAAGCTGAGATTGGCATCCCCAGTTGTATGTTATCTGTGCAGAAATGAGGTCCTGAACAAGGGTCCTCAAGTATGGCTTGGGGTAAATGGTGTATCCTTGGGGGTGACCCATGGATCTTTGGTGCCTGTCTTGGTGCGTGTGTGGTTGGGGCACACACATGGGCAGAGGGTCTTTGTGTTCGGGGTCTGTGCTCTGTGGGACAAGCCCGGGAGGGAAGGCGTGAGCGTGCCTTTGGGGCAGGGCCATGCCCCCGTCCATGGTACACTGCTGGGACAAATGCTATATTCCTGGGTAGAGTTGGGATCTGGTGGCCGGGATGTGTGTCCTGCCATGTTGCAGCCGGCCGTCAGATCGGAGTGCTTGATCTTTGTGTGTCCTGTGGGTGGCAGATTCTTGCCCCTCACACCAGCTGGCCTTGCCCTGCACAGCTGTCCCTGAGCATGTGGATCTTTTCCATCACCAGTGGGGCCAGGGCCCACAGGACGGCTAGGATCCAGGGTGGAGTGACGAGCCAGGAGAGAAACCGAGAGCCTCGGGCTGGCAGGGTGTGTGGGATGACACGAAGCTCAGAGGAGTGTCCCCCTACAGTGGGGATAGCGTGGGCCTGGCAGACCGCGCACAGAGCACACTTGGGGCTCGAGCCGTGTTCTTCTGGCTGTAAATGGAGGTGGACCACTTTCGCCACGTGGTGGGTGAGAGGCAACCTTGACGTTCTACGTAAATCACATCAAACGCAGTCATAAAACTTTAAGTAATGCTTATGTTACTTTCCCTGAGCAAAGTGTTCCTGACACAGGCTGTTTGTGTTGATTTGTTACTATTCATTTATTCTTTCCCTGTACTTCTCACAGCAGCCTAATTGTGATTCGGTACCAAGAAAGCAATATCAAAGTAATTTTCCACAACATTAGTTACAATTTTCTTCTGATCTTTCAAGTGAAACAATCCCATCCTGTTGGCTTCTCTGAGCATATAAACCTTGATTACATTTATCTGTTGGAAACCAGTGCTTACAAAGTGTATGTATCCAGTTGCATGGGTGGGTGGCCCCCAGAGCCTGGACAAGCCTTCTCCCTGTGGATTTCT
Source organism: Neofelis nebulosa (assembly GCF_028018385.1). Lineage (NCBI taxonomy): Eukaryota > Metazoa > Chordata > Mammalia > Carnivora > Felidae > Neofelis > Neofelis nebulosa. Next base: position 19,818,612 of record NC_080798.1, on the reverse strand, counting down.
GCCTGTGGGAGGTACAAAGTCAGGAGGCTGCCCTGCCATCCGGATTGGGTAAGGCCATTGGGAATGCCGTCTACAGAAGAAATTCCACACAGGCTACACTGGCTGTCACAGTGGCAGAAACTTCCCTGGGAACGTAGTGTCCGGGAGCCACTGTTGGTGGCGTTGACCAAGGCAGAGGGCAGAGGGGTTGGGGCGGCAGGTGAAGATCCAGAAATAAGCTTGAGAGTGGGAAAAGGAGCCTTTAGTTGCTTGTGGCCCCTCGGAGTCGGGTGTTGTTCAGATTTCTCCTGCAGAGTTATTAGGTATTAATAGCATCTGAAGCTCTCAGGGACCAGACAGCAAACCTCGCCTGACTCGTGCACTCGATGGAATCATATGGGCTTGCCAACTTTTGTAAATCAAGCCATTTTTCCAAAATGTTTGCTATATTTTAAATCGATCAAACCTCTTGAAACGTGAATCGCTGCTGGTTAACCTGTTGGGTAAGATTAGATTTTGGTGTGCATCAGAGAATTCACCTATCCAAATGATTTTCCAGTCTCCAACATTGCCAGGCCACAAGGCCTCAGGAAACTCGCTTCTTGACTCAAGAGACTAGAATTGCCCCTTCTGTAGGCGGAAGACTCAGAGAATAGGCCAGAACCTGGAATAACACATCCCAGCCTGCTGGCCCTGGAGAGGCAGAAGACAGACTCCACGTGTGTGGCTGGGCAGACTGAAATTTTATGAGGGGCCCCTCTTTATGGGCTTTTTCTTACAGAGGGTTTAGAACCGCCCAGAGTCGGTGAGAATAGTACGATGGCTCCATGCACCCAGGACCAGCATGCTCCAAATGCAGTCTGGCTGCCACACCTACGGCACATCCTCATCTGTCCTGATTTTTTTTTTAATTTTTTTTTTACACTTTATTTATTTTTGAGAGGAGAGAGAGAGAGACAGAGCACAAGTGGGGGAGGGACAGAAAGAATGAGAGAGAGAGAGAGAGAGAGAGAGAGAGGGAGGGAGGGAGACACAGAATCCAAAGCAGGCTCCAGGTTCTGAGCTGTCAGCACAGAGCCCGACGCGACATGGGGGGCTCGAACTCACAAACCGCGAGATCATGACCTGAGCCAAAGTCAGAGGCTTAACTGACTGATTTTTGAAGCCTGTGCCGGTACCATATCAATTCAGCCAGAAATGTTACGATATATTTCTCACTTTAAGAGATAAGAACTCTGTTTTAAAACTTTCAATAATTCTTTACTATCCAGCGTTCAAATTCCTAAGTTGAATCCCAACTCTTATAAATACTTTTACTTCCACTTTGTTTTATCCAGTATCCGGATACAGCCCGCACGCTGCAGCTCAGAGGATGAGTCTTTCAAGTCTCTTTCAATCTGTAATATTCTCTCCTCATCTTGATTTTTCTCTTGCTATTTATTGGGGGAAACTGGGTCACAGGTCCTACAGAGTTTCCCACCGTTGGGATTTTTAAAAAAAAAATTTTTTTTAACGTTTATTTATTTTTGAGACAGAGAGAGACAGAGCATGAACGGGGGAGGGTCAGAGAGAGGGAGACACAGAATCCGAAACAGGCTCCAGGCTCCGAGCTGTCAGTACAGAGCCCGACGCGGGGCTCGAACTCACGGACCGCGAGATCGTGACCTGAGCCGAAGTCGGCCGCTTAACCAACTGAGCCACCCAGGCGCCCCCCACCGTTGGGATTTTTGTTGGTTTTACTCATTTGGTGTCGTTGTCTTCTGTTCTTTGCATTTCCTGTAAATTAAGTAAACCTAGCAGCTTGAACAGATAGAGGCTTCTTTTCTTTTCTTTTCTATTCTTTCTTTTCTTTTCGGCAAGAATGTCCACGTGGTCATATGTGCTTTCATCAGGAGGCGCATATCTGCCTGGCTGTCTTTTGCAATGTCAACTAGCCACTGATGATGCACCTAGATGTATCCATTCTTCCGGGGCTACACAATGCAGTGCTCTGAGTTCATCATTCCTTCTTCATTCTTTTAAGTGGGATGGATTTTGTTTTAATGGGACAAGGGGAGTCGTTGGTAGTGACCCAGGAAGCCAGGGTGACGGTGGATTGATTGGTTTATTCATTGGTAAATTAAAAAAATTCAAAACTTGACCTTCTGATACAGATTCTGTTGTTAACACACTACGAGTTCTTTCATTTTTTTGATGTTTGGTTTCTAGAGTGAGTTTTCTTAAGGCAGGGCCACCCCATGTTTCAGGGAAGTCGCTCTTTGCTTTCCTGAAGCCGTGGAGGTTTGGGTGGTGGAGCTGGGGACTGGGCTGATGCTGGGGTGTCAAAGGGGGAGGCAGCTACAGTGACAGCAGGGGTCCCTTCCTGCTCAGGGGCCCCGAGTGCAGACAAAGGGACTGGACAGCCCCTGGTGACTTCCTGGTCTACAATAACCTGCCCCCGGGGCATTCCTTCCGCAGCACAAGGGCATCCAAGGATGGTAATAATAACAAACATTGACCAGGCTTTTACCATGTGCCAGATCTTGTGTCAAGCACTTTACAGGTATTAATACGTATAATTCTCATAATGACTGATTATTCCCATTTACAGGTGCAGTGCCGAGCGGTCGCTTGTGTGGACACACAACGGCACTGCTGCCACTCTCAGTGCCACTCTCAGGCACCTTACGTGTGTTTAGTACTCAGTGAATACTTTCAAAACCCCAGGAGTTAAGTAATATTACACCATCTGACAGATGAGACTACTGAGATAAGAGAGGTTGAGAGCCATGCCTGAGGCCACACAGCCTTGGGATTCAGAGCCAGGATTTGTCCTTAGACAGCAGGCTGTCGCCACTGCACCTGCTGCCGTCCTAACAGCTGTGATGCTCCATATTGTCTGCTCTGGGCCCAGAGCAGAGCCTGGGCGGAGAGAGAACCTGGATGAAGATTTGGAGGCATGAGGGAATTTGTCATGGGAGGAACTCCTGGTGGATTAGGGGCAGGAGTGTGACCCGGGGATCTAGACTAGTACTGCAGACATGGCCAGTCCCGGGGCCCATAAGCCCTTTTTGGAGCATCTCAGAGGAGTGAGCCTCTGCTGCAGGCTGCGGGGAGCCCCGGGGATCCTGAAGTGGGGGCGGCTGTTAGAAGGCTCACTTTAATGGCTGCATGTTTGGAGCTATGGGCAGGAGCAGGGGAGGGGAAGAGAGTGTGAGGAACCACAGAGTGGTGTGGGAGAGAGGGTAGGGACTGGAGAGGGTAGATTCGGGGTGTTGGGGCAAGTACACAGGGGGGATGGTGATGAGGGTGAGGGGGGCTGTTGTCTCAGTTCAAGATGCCTCTGGCTCTGGCAGATCGAGACGGGGGTACCACTTACCGAGGCAGGACACGCCAGATGGGGAGCAGTTTGGGGGAGGGGGCCAGAGACCACACGTTTTGTCTTGGGCAGGGGCATCTGAGTTGCTGGGTGGAGTTGCTCCGGATTCCAGACACACAGGCCGCAGGGGACGAGAACCAGCAATCCATCCCCCCTCCCCACTCCCCCCCCGCCCCCCCCTCCCCCACCAACCCCATCCCTCCTCCACCTGCATCTCTGCTCTCAGAACGCACACTTCGCTCCTTTGGTCTCAGACACCTGAGGGCAGTAATGGCTGGAAGAGCCAGGAGGGCTGCCTGGAGGAGGGGAACTGTGGTTGTTAAGAGGTGACCACGTGCTGACCTACGGCGGAAGCAGAGAGTAGTGAGACTGTCCTGGAGCCGGGGTCTCTCTCCAGAGCACACGGTGCTGAGCCATCTTGCCTAGTCTCTTACCGCTAGAAATCAGCAGCGCCAGAATTCCCACGCCCATGGGCCCGACCGACTCCAGGGCTCCTGTTTTTGTTCCCTGGAGGCGGGGCTGTGTTGGCTGGAGAGAGTGTGGCCTTCACTCTTGGTCCCATGGTTACCAGGGACGCACAGCCCTGCCTGTGCCAGATACTTGTCTTGTTTGTCTTGTTTCTACAGCAACTCTTTGTCCAGGTATGTCCCCTCGGAGCCCTGAGAACACCCCGGGTGGGTCAAGGCCACAGGAGTAACTGCTGAGGGGCTCTCAGAAACTCCCCACTGTGAGGCTGATGGGGCAAGCAGAGGTATGGCGGCTGCCCCGCCTCTGCCCTGGCACCTGGGCCAGGCTGGTCTCGGGGAAGGGGCAGCCTGCTGGAGCCAGGGTGTCTGAGCTATGCTCCTTCCGGGCCATGGGAGCCGGCAGCCCCTCCAGCTTCCTGGAACCATCTGCTTTCCCCGGGCAGGTGGGTTTTATTGGAATCCTCTCGAGTCTGTTTCCTGAAACCATTTTCTAACGGCATTGCGGAACATCATATATATTTTCCACAAACCTTGCGAGGCTGACACATCCTTGTTGTGACTGTGAATATCAGAAGTGACATGTAATTGCAGTGATCCATCCTGTTAAGTAGCTGGCAATATATCATTGCAAAATCAGCAGGGCTGGGACTCTCAGAACCCGGTGTTTCTGAACAATGCACCTGCAGCATGTTCAAACTCTCTTACCAAACACCGCCGAAGGCTCATGAGGGCCGCCTCGCCCTCCCTCACCTTGCTTTTCTGTGACCACAGCAAAGAAAATTTTACTGTAGGTAAAACCACCCTCTGAGTTTCCCATTCTTCGGAGTGCCCTCTCCTCGGCACAGAATGCATTGGGGTCAAAGTCAAGGCTGGGGGTCAGGATCCTGGTAACAGTGCTCCTTACAAGCATCACCCTTGGACTTTTTGGGTCCCTCCCTTTTCCTTGTAGCTCCAGGGCAGCTCTGTGGGGTTCCTTCTGGTGCCATGGGGTGGGCAGTGAGGCGGACAGCCCAGTGGTCGCTGTGTCGGCAGGGGAAGGAAACCCGTGGGCTCAACAATTGCAGGATTGGAGACCCAAGTGGCGAGAAGCCCAAGGACATGATGGCTGAGCCCACCTTGATGGGGCGGGTGCACTGAGGCAGAGTCTGCATATTTCGGGGTTACTACTCACACTTTGTTCTGTGCTAATTCTGGGGTAGTGCTGACTTAGACTCTGGGGTGAAGGGTGCCTTGTGGATGTGCAGAGGGCAATACTGATGGAGGGACAGACATAGGTCCTGCTGGAAAAGGGGGTATGGTATTAGGACACACAGCCCTCGAGTGTGGCCACCTGGAGCCCACTGATTTGGTGGGCCCCGGGGTGCTGGCTTTGGAGCTGAATCCGGAATCTGCTTTTGGAGGTGGGGCTTCATGACAGACCCTCCCTCCTGCCCTCCCTGGGAGGCCATGTAGGCCCAGTCTCTACAGGGAGACCTTCTCTGTCCCCACTCTCTCACACTGAGGCTGGGGCATCCCCAGTGGCACCCCCCGGCCCACAGCTCCCCAGCATCTGCTTCTCTGACTGGGCCTCAAACATTTCCTCCCCTCCCTGCAGAAGACACCCTGGGGGTCTCCAGCCAGAACCTCACTTTCCTTTGGTGCGTTAAAATATGCTAAATGAAAAATAATGAGCCTGTAGGAACTAATAACAGGAATCACCTAATTAAATTAGGAAACAGACATCCTATCACTGTAATCTGAAAATTGATATTAATAGAAAGTGGTCCCAGAATTGTTATGCTAAAGGTTCCTAGGGGTGGGGAAATTAAAAAGGAGAGCTGAACGGAAAATTGGGACAATCGTATCCAATAAGAGCAAGACTTAGGTTTTATAGGAACTAAAGGAAAACGCTAAAAATAGAAGACAGGATCATTGTGTGGATCTAATGAAGTAATGGACAAACATGGCTTTGAAAGCTACAGAGCTCCACGTGCGTGTATGATGATAATTTTTTAAATGAGACAATGTAATTAAGCTTCAGTGTGCATGAAACGTGGTGATAGTTACCGTTTATTGGCGCCTGGCACTGTCCCCAGTGCCTTTGCTTGTTCCTCCGCCTGTGAGGCAGGCATGATTGTCCTCAGCTCAGACTCAACAGAGGGTAAGGTGGTTGCCCAGAGTCCTGTGGCCAGAGTGGCCCGAGCCAGGATTCAAACCCAGATTTAGCTGGTTGCAAAGCCCCTCCCCAGCTCACTCTGCCTTCCTTGCCCGTTGCTACTCGTTGGTGTCGTGGTCTGCATTTCTTGTATCTTCTGATGTTTTTCTGCCATTTCTTCAAAGTGCATTTCTTGCTAACACCCAGTGGCAGCCCCAGCCCCAGGGCTCCTCTGGTGGCTTGGGTAACAAAGCCCACACAAAGCCACCTTCTGAAATTACAGTCCAGCTGGGAAACTGGGTCTCCTATTGTGTCTGGGCCTGGGCGGGGGCCGCGCGGGGCCACCAGTTCCGATGCTCAAGCCGGCTCCCGGAAGCCCCGGTTTCAGGTTGCGTTTCCACAGCACTGGATTGTTCCCCTAGGCCCCCTACTTGGAGGGGTGAATCAGGCTCTGTTCACCTGCGACGTGAGTCATGGCTTGGTGGGCCCAGAGCAGGGCTCAGGTGTGGGGTGACCCTTTTCCCACTCTGCCCGGCCCAGAATGAATTGGAGGGATCCAGCGGGGAGGGGAGGAGGGGGTCAAGATCTGTATGTGATATGCCCCAGCATCACATTTGGTCTGGGACGCTGTGACTGCACCTGGGCCAACGTTGAGCCCCAGGAGGATTAAGCCAGGGTGTCAGCGGGGGGGTTACTCCCAGGACTGAACTTCCTCTCCCTCCTTGTGTGCCCCACCACCCCCCCCACCCCTGACCCCATTCACCAACCAGGCATCTTTAGTGGGGGCCGCCTGACATCAGAGCCAAAACCCCACTCAACTCAGGGGTTCTGCCAGGAGAGCAGAACTCCAATCCCGAGGGGTGGCCCCCTCTGCCTGGCTTGCCTCCCTCTCAGCCACATTTGGCCTGGGGGCTTGGGGCTGTGGCGGGAGAGGGGGTGCTCAGGACCCCCTCAGATTCAGATTCAGCGAATCTGAACGTTGCACTCCCTGCCAATGTGGGGAAGGGTCCAGTGGGGTCCTAATGTGTGCTTATGGAGTCCCTCTCACCTTTCTGAAGTCCTGCGTTGCTAGTGTGGGCAGCAGAGAAGTGATTCTGTGCCAGAGAAGGGTGCAAGGACAGGGCTGTTGCTATGGTTGCTGTCCTTCTCCATGGCCACTGGGCGGTTCTTGGCTTTTTAAACCCTGAAAAGGTCATGGTGGTAGTTATGACAACAGAAGCACTGGGGAGTTGGTTCTGAAGGCTGATGCGGGTCCACAGTGAAGTGAGCCCGTCAGGGACACTGTGGGTGTGGGCTGGGGCCCCGCATGCCTTGGGTCAGGCCTCGGTGGGGCTCTCACCGGGACCCCGCCTGCTGGCCCCTCCTGCTTATGGTGACACCTTCCTGGTGGCTTCAGGGTCAACGTGTGTCTTTTCCCTCCTGAAGTATTTGCAGGAAGTCAGGAGCTCAGGCAGACCCCATCTAAGCCACAAGCTCACTGTTACCTCTCTGCTGATGTTTTCATGATAAAGCTTATTTTGGGGATTTGTGGCTCTGAAGTTTTGACTTGAATCATGGTGGAGCTCAATGGACAATTCTATTGAGGAGGGCACCTTTTGGGATGAGCACTGGGTGTTGTATGGAAACCAATTTGACAATAAATTTCATATTAAAATAAATAATTACATGAAATACTATACAATCATTAATAAAATAAAATAAAATAAAATAAAATAAAATAAAATAAAATGTTTTGTTTAGATGGGAAAACTAGCTTAATGGGTTCTGTTGCCCCCAATAGCTGAGGTCCTGGAGCCCCTGCACAGCCAATGGCTCCTAATGGAGGGGTAAGAAGCACCTGGGGCGGTCTTCCCATTCTCATGGTCTGGGGTCCAGACGGGACACTGAGGGCTGCTTCTCACCAAGCCCTCGGTCCTGGCCATGGCATTTTCCAGCCCTCCACAGACGTTCTGAAGACCATCTATAGAGTAGACGGGCCCCCATGCAAGCCCCGCTGCCCCCAGCTTGGTTGTACCCAGAGCAGGTCAAGCGTCCAGTCCCTGGACAGTGGTTCTCAGCCCAGGTGGTTCTCAACCTGGGTTGGACCGAGGGAGTGGTCAGTGTACCTTTCACCACATTTTGGTCGCATGTCCACGTGTGGCTCATCATGGGAAAGAGAAACCTACAGACATTTGTGAATGCATTCGACCTTTGCCCTCAGGGTCTGGCCTGCCTCCCGAGAGAGGGAGATGGGGAGAGAAAGGATGAGTTGGGATGTCACTGAAAACTGTGTGGGGTCACTAGGTCCATCAGAAAATGCATCCAGGGAGGGGAGACTAGGGAACTGGGCCACCACTCAGCTCCAGCTGAGTTCTGGGCAGTGTGAGCCCAGAGTGCCCAGACCCTCTTATTTTATTTTTTCCAAAGAAGCTAGGAGCCTGTACCATATTTCTGTGAATTCTCCTGATTTTTAAGTGGCAGCTCAAAGTTTTGAAGTTTAGAAGACTGTTTCAGGGTCGGATAATAGTTCATGCTTGGTACCTCCTGTCGGCTGGATGGACGGGAAGGAGAGGGTCTGTCCCATATCCCATACCTCCCTCGGGCTGAGAACTGCCCCCTCTTGCCCTCCCTGTGCAACCCCCACCCCCCAGGACAGAGAGGCAGTGGGTCTTCCTGGTGGGGAGGGAATTGGTTAACTATTTCCTGCCCTGGGAGACTTACATGAAGCCAAACCCTAAGCAAGTCATGGATAGTTTGTCTGGGTACGTCCAAGGGCCCTTGTCTGGTTCAGGGGCCAGGAGCCCTGCCAGATAACTGTTCATGACTTCAGCACGGGGACTGGGAGATGAGTCGGCAGAGGTGTGGGGGAGACAAGGGCCAGGAGTAGGGGCCTGGGGAGGCACACACCAAAAACCTTTCTTCATTCGCACACAATTACTCATATGCAGATATTTTTACCACTAACACCAGCAAATTGCTGTGAGTAAAGGATCATTTCTGGACAAACCTTCTTGCAAGGATGGGCCTACCAAAGGGCTGGGAGTGGGCTGCGGGCACCCACTGGGCTGGGTTTGGGTTAAAAGGGATATCCTGTTTCTCACAGTGATGCCAGGGATGGCCACGCTGGCCTTCTTTGTTTCCCACCGGGGATACTGTCTGCAGTAGTCACATCTGTCAAGGGTCTCCTGTGGGAGGGACCAAGGCTAGCCCAGCATGGGACGCTTTGCACTTCCCTTCCCTGCTGCCTCCACCCACGTCAGGGATGACGCCACCAGGGCTGTGAGTGGGACCAGAGAGTTCGGGAGAATCCTGATAGCATCCAGGGAGTGTGGTCTGAGCAGTGATGACGATATATGAGTGCTGAGCGCCTGCTGTCTACCAGGCACTACACTCTATGTGCTTTGCCAATACCCTTTCACCGAAGCCTCATAGCACCAGGTCTCTATTTTAACAGATAGGGAAACCGAGGCACAGAGAGGTGGAGTCATTGGCCCAAGGTTACACAGCCAGGAAATGGCAGTGCCTTAAACTAGATCCCAAAGATGCAGGGTCTTATTGGTGACTCTGACAGCCACTCAGCTGAGACACAGTGTTGGAGGCCAGGCTGGGGGCCCGCACCACACTGCCATGTTTGGGGTGTGCACCATTCCTGTGTGCTGCAGACTTGTTCTGGTCTGTGCATACGCATGTGTGGGTGGAGGGATGGGACCTCTGTGAATGTTGTGTGGGTGTCTGGCTCTCGTCTACAATTGTGTGAATAACCGTATGCACGCACAACCATGGGGTACAGGTGTGTGTGCTTTGGGCTGTCAGCTCTCATGGGAAACACTTTCATGTGGGAAAGGTTGGGGCTGGCTGCTCTGAGTGCACGCTGATGCTCACACCTGCCATGAGCAGGTGTGGGACGCTCGGTCAGGGCCCAGGCGGGGGCAGGTGACTTTGGCACCACAGGGCGAGTGGCCTGTGGGTTGTCAGTCACAGAAGTGGGTGAGAAATCGCCATTCCCGTAGGAACTCGGTGAAACCAGTTCTTGTAACCCCCTTGCCTGAGACCTGGGTAGACCAAATAATGAAATTACATTCATAATATTTCAGGTCGAACGATCGCTGTTCGAATTAGTTCCTTCCCAGAACCAAGCCAGAAGTAGCAGTGGTAATTAAAGGATTTGTGGACTTAAACCAAGTCTGCTCGTCGGGCATGTACAATATACGGAGCTTGGAAGATCTGTGTGGGCCTTGCATCCCCCTGGGGAGTGGGAAGGACAGTCAGAACAAGAAGCCCACACGCCAGAAGGAGGTGGGTTCTCACTGCTGGGGGCACTTTTCCACTTTCATCCATTTATTTCAGAAATATTTACTGAACTGCAGCCTGGCTGGGCACTGTGATCCTGCAGAGAGGAGGACCACGGGTACCCTGCTCTAATGGAACTCACAGGGAGTAGGTGGTGGGGAATTCTCAGTGTCCACCCTGACTCCTTCCCCAGCTGGCCTTTCAGCAGTGTCCCGGGAGTGCTGTGATGTCTGATCCTCCTTCCACTTCAGGGCTTGCAAGTTAAGTTCTGAGCCTGGGACCCAGCTAGGACTTCCTGGTAATCAGAGAAAGAGGAGGACGGGCATTTGTGTGGCTTGGCCCCCACCTAACGCATCCTGTGTCCTAGAGGAGGGTCGTGGGAGCTGGGCCCCACGGCAGAAGTCACACCCAAGGCCAGAACATCCCTCCACCCAGCCAGTTTTTTATTTCTTCCATTTGCTTCACTGAGGGGAATACACAGCCCCCTCCTTAGGGAGCAGAAAGTGCCAGAATCCCATGAAAGCAAATACCAACAGTGTGGTCAGCCTTGGCAGTATGGCTGACTGAGCCGATGTGCCCACCCATCCTAGATAAAAAAGGACCTAAAACCTCTTTAAAATCCAAGAAAGAAAGAGAAATCCCAGGAGCCAGAAAATGAGAGGGATTCAAGAGAAGCAGTGAGCTCTAGGGGATGCCTGCCACCGGTGCCCGGGGCTAGGGCTTTAAAAACAAAACAAAACAAAACAAAAAAACCCAGCTTCGTTCAGGTATAATTCACATGCTGTAACATTCACCTATTCAAGTTGTACACTTCAGTGATTTTTAATAAACTTAGCTGTGCAACCATCACCACAATTCAATTTTACGGAATTTCCGTTGCCCCCCCCAGAAATCTCTCATGCCCATTTATAGTCACCCGCTGTTGCCCCACGCAACCACAAATCTGCCTTCTGTCTTTATACGCTTGCCTTACGTGAACGTCTCACGTCAATGTGATCATACGATATGTAGTCTTTCACGTCCGACTTCTTTCACTTAGCATGTTTGTGAGATTCATCATGTGGCAGCATCTATCAGTAGTCTGTTCCTTTTTATCCCTGAGTAATATTCCATTGCATGGCATTGTGGTTTGGCTATTCAGCAGTTGATGGACATTTGAATTGTTTGTATGTTTTTGGCTATAATGAATAATGCTGCTGTGAACATTTACGTCTTCATGCAGACCTATGTCTTTATTCTCTTGGGTGGATACATAGGAGTAGAATTGCTAGTCTGTGTAGTAAATTAATGATGAATTTTTTGTTTATTTTAACTTTACTTATTTTGAGAGAGAGAGAGAGCATGAGCAGGGGAGAGTAGAGAGAGAGGGAGAAAGAGAATCGCAAACAGGTTCTGTGCTGTCAGCACAGAGCCTGACACGGGGCCTGATCCCACAAACTGTGAGATCATGACCTGAGCCAAAACCAAGAGTCAGATGCTTAACCGACTGAGCCACCCAGGCACCCCAAATTTATGTTGTTAAAGAAACTGCCAAACTGTTGCCAAAATGTCTCCACCATCTCCTTTCCCCCCAGCAATGCACAAGGGCTCTGATTTCTTCACATCCTCATCAACACTTGTTATTATCTGTCTTTTTAATTATAGTCATTCTAGTGGGTGTGAAGGGATATCTCATTGTGGTTTTAATTTGCCTTCTCTAAAGACTAATGATATTGAGCATATTTTCATGTGCTTATTAGCCATTTGAATATCTTCTTCAGTGAAACATCTATTTGAATCTTTGCCTATATTTTAAATTGAGTTATTTGTCTTTTTATTGAGTCGTTATTCTTTATTTTACAGATCCAAGTACTTACTAAATTTGCAAGTGATTTCTCCCATCTGTGGTTTGTCTTTTCAGTTTCTTAATGGTGTCTTTTGAAGTGCAAAAGTTTTTAAATTTGGAGAAGTTCATTCCATCCGTTTGTTTTCTTTTTTGGATCATGATTTTGGTGCTGTATCTAAGGATCTTTGCTTAACCCTAAGGTCAATAAAGACTTTCTCCTATGATTTCCTCTAAAAGTTGTATAGTATATAGTTACATACCACTTATATAACTCTATATAGTATATATTATATATAGTTTTATCTCTTACATCTATGCCCATGATCCATTTTGAGTTAATTTTTGTGTTTTGTGTGAGATAATGGTCTATCATTTTGTCTGTGGATATCCACTTGTGCCAGCACAACTTATTGAAGACTGTCTTTTTCCCATTGTATTACCTTTGGTCAAAAATAAATTGCCCACAAATATAAGAGTTTCTCTCTGGAGTCTCAATTCCATTCTGTGGAGCTGTATGTCCATCCTTACACCAATAGGACAATGTCTTGATTACTGTAACTTTGTAAGTTTCGAAATCAGAAAATATAAGTCCTCCTGCTTTGTTCTTCTTTCTCAAGATCATTTTGGTTATTCTGGGTCTTTGTAAAGACCATGTAAATTTTTATGTGAATTTTACGATTTGCCCATTTCTGCCAAGAAAAAGCCTACTGTGATTTTGATAGGTGTTGCATCGAATCCAACAAGCAACAATATTGAGTCTTCCAATCCATGAACATGGAATGCCTCTCCATTTACTTAGGTCCTCTTTAGTTCCTATTAGCAATATTTGATAGCTTTCAGTATACAAGTCTCACCCTTCTTTTGTTAAATTTATTCCTAAGTATTTTATTCTTTTTGATGCCATAGTGAATGAAATAGTTACCTTAATCTTATTTCTGCGTTGTTCATTGCTGGAAATACAATAGAATTTTCTGTATTAGTCTTATACCCTGCAACCTGTTAAGTCTAGTAGTTTTATTGTATGTGAATTCCCCAGGATTCTTAAATACAGGGTCATGTTGTCTGCAAATAGTTTTACTTCATTTTCAATCTGAATGCCTTTTTTTTTTCTCTTACCTGACTGCACTGGCTAGAACCTCTAGTACAACATGAAATAGAAGTGGTGAGAGTTGGGGCGCCTGGGTGGCTCAGTCGGTTAAGTGTCCGACATTGGCTCGGGTCATGATCTCACAGTCAGTGAGTTCGAGCCCCCGTCAGGCTCTGTGCTGACAGCTCAGAGCTTGGATCCTGCTTCAGATTCTGTGTCTTCCTCTTTCTCTGCCCTTCCCGCATTCACACTCTCTCTGTGTCTCTCAAAAATGAATAAATGTTAAAAAAAAAAAAAAAAGTGGTGAGAGTGGACTTCCTTGCTTTGTTTCCAATCTTAGGAGGAGAGCTTTCAAGTTTTCACCATTATGGATAATGGTAGCTATAGGCTTTTTGTAAATGACCTTTACTAATGTGAGAAAGCTTTTTTCTACTGCTAGTTTGTTGAAAAAACATTTTTTTACCATGAATGTCAGGTTTTGTCAAATGCCTATTCTATATCTATTGAGATATTTATGTGGTTTCATCCTTTACTCTGTAAATATGGCATATTACAGTAATATATCAACCTTGCATTCTTGATATAAATCCCGCATGCTAATGGTGTATAATCCTTTTTATATGTTGCCAGACTCAGTTTACTAGGATCGTGTTGCGTAAATTTTTGAGGAATAGTTGTCTGTAGTTTTCTTGTGATGGCTTTGTCTGGCTTTGGTATCAGATTAATGTAGGTTTCAGCATGATTTGGGAGGTATTTCCTCCCCCTTTTCTATTTTTCTGCGAGAGTTTATGTAGGGTTGACATTATTCTTTAAATGTTGGAAAGAATTTGCCATTAAAGCCATCCAGAACTGGACTTTTCTTTGTGAGAAGATTTTTAAATTACTAATTCAATTTCTTTACTATAGATCTATTCAAACTTTCTACTTCTTCTTATGTCAGCTTTAGTAATTTATGTCTATCTAAGGTTTTATTCATTTCATTCAAGTTGTCTCATTCATTAGCATAAAGATGTTGATAGTATTTCCCTGTATTCGTTAGTGACATCCCCTCTTTTGTTCTTGAGTTTAGTAATTTGTGTATTCTTTTTTGTTTGCAAGTCAAGCTAAAAGTTTATCAATTTTGTCAATCTTTTCAAAGAACCAACTCTTAATATCATTGCTTTTGTCTTTTTTTCTGTTTTCTGTTTCGTGGATTTCTATTCTAATATTTATTATTTTCGTCTTTTTGCTTACTTTGAGTTTAGTTTGTTCTTTTTCTAGTTTCTTAAGGTGGAAGCTAAAGTAATTGATTTGAGATCCTTCTTTTCTAATAGTCATTGTAGCTATAAATTTCCCTCAGGCACTGCTTTATCCACTCTCATGATGTCCTGAGCCAGAGCTCTCTCGCAATATCTGTCTGATCTGTAGGTCTATTGCTCCCCACCCACCCCCCGCAACTTGTATCACAACCTCAGGCTAGCTGAGATTTTGGAATTACTATTTTCAACAACATTCCCAGACATGGGATGTTTCAGACTTCATGGTCTACTCTACCTTGGGAAAACTTCAGTCACTAGGGAACTGGGTGGGGGTGATGGAAACAGACCCAGGCTAAAATGCCATAGACTCACACTCTTCTTCCTGAGGTTCAGTAGAATTTCTTGAATAAATGCTTCTTCTTATGTTTTATCTCTGGTTCATTTCTAGAAGTATTAAATGGTTAGGTTTTTTATGTTTTAATTTTTTTCCTGCTCTGTCATTTCTTTTGGGGAAAAGAATTTGCCAACCTCCTCACTCAGTCTTTCCAGAAGCAGTACCTTCAGGACTGGGATCATGATGTCTACACAGACAGGAGATGAGGTCTACGGCCTGACCAAGGTGCTACACTGGAGTGCAACTGCTCTGTAAATAGCACCCTCAGAAGGCATCAGAATCCCTGCCCACTGGCTCAGTTTGCTTAAGACAGCCCCAGTTTATACCTGTGGCCTGGTGTAATTATTAGCAGTGTCTCTCCCACACTTAGAGGTGACTTAATTTTGATGACAGATCATGGCATAGATGTCATTCTGTAAGACGAAAATGTAGCCAGAAAGCATGGGATGCAAGAAATAATGCTAAGAAAATAAGTTGTCAGTATGTAGATAAAAATAATAATAAGCACTCATTTTGGGGGGGAGGGGTTAGGAACTGCAATGATGTGGAAGTTCAGATGGGGGACAGTAATTGGAGTTAAAAATCTAAGGGAGTCTAAGTCTGTTAGGGAGGAACACTGGGATCCTAATAAACCTTGGACTTTATTTTAAAATATGGCTAGGGGCGCCTGAGTAGCTCAGTTGGTTTAAGCATCCGATTCTTGATTTCAGCTCAGGTCATGATCTTACGGTTCCTGAGATTGAGCCCCACGTCGGGCTCCAAACTGACAGCATGGAGCCTGCTTAGGATTCTCCCTTTCTGCCCCTCCCCTGCTTGCATGCACGCATGCTCTCTCTCCCTCTATCCCTCAGAATAAATAAGTACTTTAATCACCTCCTGTTTGCCTCACCAGAAGGGGTGGATTCCCAGCCAGTAGTTATGAGGATGGCCAACACTCAGTACTGGACAGATGAGCTCAACGGCAGTTGATGAGCCACGTGTGCTCACAGCCTGAGGAGGCCACTGCATGCCATGCAGGGTCACAGGGAGACTGAACAGCAGGAATCAGCTTTGGGAGGCAGACCAGTAGTGTCAGGAGGGCGGGTTGCTCCCTGGTTCTCGCAGGAAGATGCCACTAGCTATTTGAATAATTCCATGAGCTGGTAGGGCATTGATACCTGTCCTCAGGTAAGCGGGAGCTGTGTCTGGTCCCCTTGATGAGGATGGTGGTTTGGCTGGGGGACCTCATCTGCAGGAGCGGAGTGGAGAGGGAACTTGCAATGATGCCTCCCATATTTTGCCAGGTATCAAGGCAGCACATGACATTGAGCCTTACTTGTAGGCCTTACGCCGTGGTGGCAGAGTGTCCCACAGAACCGAGTAGAAGAAACATGTCATCCCGAGTGGGGGCTGCCTTGAGTCAAAGTGAGCTGGAGAGGAGGCTCCTGCCCCAGTCACAGGACTTCCCCAACCCCAGCTAGGGTGCCGGGACCCTGGTCATCCTCTGCCTCTCCACTCTGCCTGTCTGCATGTCCATCCCTATTGCCACCATCTGTCTATCTTTGTTTACAGGGACATAGTCCCAGGGTCTACCTTGTGCCTCCTTCAAAACCAGCATAGCTGGAGACTGGCCAACCATGTGACCTCACCCCGTGGACAGCCACCAAGTGTCAGCCATGAGGCCCTGAGCCCAGCATTGATGTTTCTGGCACTGATATCCCCTACCTGCCCTAGGTAACCCCAGTGCACCTGGCACAAGCCCACCATCCCTGACCCACACAGGGAGTCTGTAGCCTGGCAGTGCTTGCTGCCATTTCCAGAACCAGTATAGTCCAGTGGGTGGGTGAAGGGCTGTGCGGAGGTCCATAGCTAGTGTCTGCTCCCCCAGTGTAGGAGTGATGGCTGGTCACCCCTGGCAGGCACTGCTGCTTGGGACCAGCCCTGGCATACTGGTTAACAGGAAAGGAGAAACAGGTTCCCACCTCAGGCGTCTCTGAGGCACTGTCTCAGATGCGCCGTGCAGGTAGGGGCAGATGTATGAGCAACACATTCCTCCCCACTCCCCACTCCCAACTTCCTGGGGTCTCTATTCCTCAAGGCATGTGGCTACCCAGACAAAACTACCCAAGGCTACCCAAGGCAAAACCCAGACATTTTGGGTTATTACTGCTGCACAGGCTGGGACTGGGGGTTTTGAACCTGCCGGTTATTTTGAGCCACAGATTCCCCACAGAGCCTGGCTGGGGAGTGCAGGGCTGGATGAGAACATTTGGCTTCCATTCACCTAGAACCAGGAGGGGCAGCTACTACATAGATAACTGTTCTCAATCAGGCCTGTGGAGGTGTTAAAAACGTGATGCCCCAGCCGCCCCCTAGACCCAGAAAATCTGAATCTCTGAGAGAGTCCCTCAGGCAACTCCATTGTGCAAGCAAGTTGGAAAGCCATTGGATTCCGAAGAGCAGAGCGTTTCTTGACTTTAATGTAACTACAAATCACTTGCATAACCTGTGAAATTGCAGATTCTGATTCTGTAGATCTGGGTGGGGCCCAAGATCCTGCATCTCTATCAGCAAGTGCCTATAATGCTGGTATATATACCGGCAAGCATATATACTGAGAGCTTCCTAAAAATGCAGGCTTTCAAGGCCTGACCCTAGATCTGCTGAATTACAATCTGCATTTGAACAAGATTCCCGGTGGTCTGAATGCACTTGAAGGCTGAGAAATGCTGTTTTAGACTTTAATGGCCCAGCAAGCCCAAGAGAGTGAGAATGCTTTCAGCTTCATCAGGGATCAAAGGCAAACATGTCTTCGTTACCGGATGACAAAGCCTCGGGTCCTTTCAGCTGCTGGCAACTCTTTCAGGAATTAGGACCCAGGTGAATGTGGCTGTCCCTTTGTCCTCCCCAAGCCCCCTGCTCCAGCCTCTTCCTTCTCTATCCCACCCTGGTATGAGATCCTGACTCTGGGCTTGCCCTAAGCCTCTGAACTTGGCTCAGCTTTGTGAATCAGCCCAGCCCATGGGAAGGACTGTGCAGCCTACTGAGCACATAGCACCCTCTCCAACACAGCTTACCGCCCCCAGTCCACCCTGGCAGACACCTGACCCCAACATCAAGGCCACAGTCACCTTTTCCCACACACCCACTTCTCTCTAGATGACTCATCCAGGATGCTTGCTCTGTTTTCATGTTTGCCCAGCTGCCATCTGAGCTGTAACCCCCTTCTCCAGCCAGTAAAAAGCTCCAGCCTTGCTCTTGAACAAACTCACTCCCTCTCCTTGCACCCCAGTCCTTCCCTTCCCCACTCACCCAGGGCTGCTGTTTGATCAAGGCCAGGGGTGTGCTGTGAATGGCCTGAAGCTCCTGATCCACTGTCCAGCACTTGTCCCTGATCCACTGCCTTGTCCCTGATGTGGTCTGAGTCCCACAAGAGCCCAGACCCAGGCCTCTATTCCCTGGGGTGGATAACATGGGGATCTTGGCTGGTGTGTTGCCGCTTCCCCCGGACCTGGGGTCAGGAAGGGAAAGTAGATCCAGAGGGCCAGTTTCTGAACTGATGGGGATAGGCCTTGAGGGAGCACTAGTAGGTCTGTGATTTAGTAAACAGAATACAGTACTTTCTGGGACTGTCAGCTCTGCATCCCAGCTCACTTCTGGTTGCCTTGGCAACTCAACAGGTTCAACTTCTTTCTTGAGCATCAGTGTCTGCTCAGACAGGAGGTGACAGGACCCCTGGAGGTGTACAGATCTTCAGATGGCAGACAACTTGGCACTCAGGATGACCTTCACCTTCCTGCTGCATTATCTGGCCTTGGTTGTCTCCTAGCTACCTGCACGATCGTATGATCCTGCCCAACTACCTATCCATCCATTCATCTGTTTATCCAGAAGGTAGTTGTTGAACACCTGCTATGTGCCTGGCCTCATGTTGGCTTCCTCAGGCAAGCCTATGAGTTCCTGGCCCTCCAGGTCAAACAGGAATGTCTCCGTGGGTCCAGAGGTACCTGGGCAAGCTTGGAGGTCAGGAAGTCCATGGGGACTTTTTACCAGCACATATGGGAGCCCATTTAGAAGATAATGTGCACTGCAAGCCTGCCTACCACCTTCTGCCAGACCCTTCTTATGTACATGTAATTTGCATAAACACAATCACAGTCCACATACTGTAATCTGTTTTCTCTCGCCTATCGCTACACGGTAGCCCATTTTTCACATAGATCCATGTAGATTTTTTTTTTTTACGCCTTTTAGCAGCTTGATGGTATATCATTGGTTTGTTTAACCAGCTCCCTACTGATTGATTTATGCTTAGGCTGTTTGCAGTTTGGGGCTAGTTCATGAATCATTTCTATTTCCTCTGTTGTCATCTTTTTCTGTTTGCTTCTCTTGGTCTCTCTCATGTTGGAGGCTGTCCTCACATGCTTGGTGGCCCGTAGATATCTATTCATAGTTGAGAGCGGGACAACAAGCACCTGATTGATGTGGTGTGGACAGCAGGGCTTCCTTCATAGTGTGTGGTGAGAAGTCAGCCATCTTGCTGGAGATTTCCAAGGGTGAGAATGTTAGTTCCCTCTCACCACCACAAACCACCATAGACCGGAGGGCTCAAACAGGAGACGTTATTCTATCAGTCCTGGAGGCTAGCAATCCACGTTCAGCGTATCGGCAAGATTGCTTTCTTCTGAGGCCTCTCTCCTTGGCTTATAGATGGTGTCTTCTCTCTGTGTCTTTACACGGTCTGTCCCTGTCTGTGTCTGAATTTCCTCTTGTGAGGATATCAGTTCCTTTGGATTAGGACCCACACTAGTGACCTCATTTTAACTTCATTTCCTCTTTAAAGACCCTGTCTTCAGTTGCATTCAGCTATCTGTCCCCTTGAGCCCGTGGATTCTGTTACGACCCTCCAACCACTTTCTGACTTCCAAAAATGTATTGGAATCTGTGCCATCCTCCTTCCAGTTCTCTTTGTTCCCATGGGCATCTGTTTTATTCCTTTGCTGTCATTACACTGGGATTTAGGAGGAAGATGAGACAGATGTACGCATTCGGTCCACTCTGTCCCCCCGCAAGCCTCCTGGCTTCTCCCCAAGAAGAGGGATAAGCCGCAGCCTGCAGTGGGGGGCTCTGAAGCAGGATCCAGTGGTGAGGGCTTGCAGTTGCCTGGAGCTTGGTGCGCCTATGGAGCTGCCCTTTGAGTCCTGAATCCCTGTTGCTACTCAGAGAGGGAAGGAGCCTCCCTGGGAGGCTCGGGTTCCCAGGGCCTGGCACCTGCCTTCCTGCCAGCCTTCTCTCCCCACCATCAGTGATGTCATAGGTGTGACACTCTCGAACCAGAGACAAGGTGGGTGTCTGACACCTCCAAAATAATACGTGTTTTCCAAACTGTTGCTGAAGCTGCTAAAATGTTTTTTAAAACCATTTACACTTCCCTTGGTATGAAGCAAATACCTTCTGTCAGCCGGGCACGGGTCGGGAGGGGGCGCGTAAGACTGGAGAAGCCAGATCAGAGCAGCCCTGGGCCTCAGTGCTCCCTGGGGCATAAGGGTGGGTATGGGGGAGACCCAGGCCTGGGGAGGGGGGAGGTGTCCGCCCTGTGTCTGTGAGGGAGGGTGCCTGCAGAGTGGGCAGAAGGGGCCACACGGCAGTTACAGGGTAATCCATGGTGGCAGTGATCTGTGTTTGGTCCTGATGAAGTTTTCCCTTCCAAGGCCTCTCTGTGCCCTTGCAGGGGAGCAGGTTTGTATCTGAGGGTACACCCCCCCACTTCTGGCTTCTGTTTTGGAAGGTCTGAGCTCATCGAGGCGTTGTTCTAAGGAAAAGGGACAGAGGGGATATCTTTGAAAGACATGAGGCAGATTCAGTGACCAAAGCTGAGAGCAATGGAATTTGCCCAAGGCTAGGAGGTGAATGGTGTTTGGGGCTCCCTGGGTAGTGGGTGACAGGCCCAGGGAGGTGGACCTGGGGAGACTGGACAATGCCAGAGGGTTACACCATGCACCTGCTTATAGTGATCAGGGGGACCAAAGCAGCAGAGGGCCCTCCCTGGACACCCTGGACTGTCTAGGCCCAGTGGCCCAGCGGGGGTGGGGGTGGGGTTACTTCACGGGACCCCAGAGAGGGGGAGGGGCCATGCATGGCTGAGCCTGGGGCTAAGCTGCCCTTAGCAGGATGGGGCCTGGAGCGATATATTTTGAGTTGCAAGAGATAAAGAGACTTGTGCAGTGGGACCCAAACGGTTCACAACAGGCCCGGGCTTTACATGGTGTGTGACCTCCTCCTGCAGGCAGCACTCCGGCCAGCCAGGGAGGTGACACTGTGTGCCAGGGAGGCTGGCTGACCTGTGTTGTGACAGCGCCACTGATGCAGCCCCACGCACACTCATATGTGTCGGCTGCTGGATGACTGCGGGAAGGCTTAGGGCCGCAAAGGGGACACTTCCCTTTCTGAGAGCGTCAGCACTATTTTCTCCGTGGGCAGCACTTTGGTAGGAGGGCAATCCTGCTGTCTGCCTCAGTGGCTCACTCCTGCAGAGGCTGGGAATTTACCCCCATGAGCCAGGCCTGGCCAACCAGAGAGCCCTCCAGTCAGGGGAGGGAGAAGACCCAGAGGTTTCTGGTATGTTGGGGAGTGGCAGGGACGGACTGTCTGGGCCCCGTGCCATGCACACCACACACCACACACCACACCACCATCCCGTGGGCGTCTGTTCCCCAGCCAAAGTCATGCCCAGCTGACTCTCCTCCTCCAAGCCTGGCGTGTGCTCACTGAAGAGGGGGCAGCCTTTCCCCACCTTACCCCCTCAGGGGCTCCCGCAGGACAGAAACACCTCATGCTGATAAGAACCGGGTAGCTTCTCCATCCCAAAGCCATGGGGAGGCAGGAGGTGGGGAGCAGCAAGGGTGTGCAGCCTAGGAGCTTCCAAGGGCAGGACCCTGCTCACTTACCCTGAATGCTACCCCTTCATTCCTCTCCCCCTGCAGTGGTCGGCCTAGCCCGGGAGCTGGGGCCACAAGTGGGAGAGCCCCCATCAAGGATGACCATGGCCATTGTTGCGGAAAGCAGAGGCAGCCGGCCCTGTGCTCTGGCCTAACCTGGACACAGGGAGGAATGGTACTCGGACCCCAACAGACCCAAGCCAGGGCAGCCGAAGCTTGGTCTGATCCGAGATGCTCTCTGCCTGTCCTTGGCCTATACCTATGGCCATTTCCAGGCTCAAGGCCATTTGGTCCAGACATGCCTGCTCTGTGGTAACAGGAAACCCAGAGTCCACACATTCACGAATGAAGCCCCTGTGGGAAGCGATAGGGCCTGACAAAAAGGCTGCGGTCTCTGGAGACCTTTCCTGGGGTCCCCGTGGCCACTTCTTAGAAACTCACTTCAAAGGTCCCTAGAGTTCTGTTGGCATTAGAGGTGTGCACTTGGTGTGCCACCAGCAGAGGGTGCCCTGAGCCAGCTCACGACATTCTAGTCTGCCCTCAGTCCTCTGAGACTGGGCACCCCGAGGACAGGACTCGGGTCTGTTCCTGTCTCTGCCCACCTCCAGCCACCTACCCACCTCCTATCACCGTAATGGATGCAGGACTAGCACATGCTTGGTGCTTAATAAATATCTGTTGAGTGGTTGCGAGGATGGATGGATGGACAGGTCGATGAAAAGGAAAGGAAGAAAGAGGGAGGGTGGAAAGGACAAATGGATGGATGTCTGCATGAATGGATATATGGATGGATAAACAGACGGATGGGTGGGTGAGTAGATGGACAGATGGATGGTGGGGTGGTTGGACAGATGGACAGAGTATGGACAGATGGCCGGGTGGTTGGGTAGATGGACAGAGGATGGACGGATGGCTGGGTGGATGGATCAGTGAGAACGTGGATGGGTGGACAGATAGCTGGGTGGACAGATGTATAGGTTAATGCATTCTAAGAAGGAACCAAAAGGTCAGTAAAGGTTTATTGCTGGACTGAAGCCATGGCCCCAGCTATGGATGAAACTCTCTTAGGAAACAGAGAACACTTAATAATACTTCCAGAAAAAGGACCCAGATGGTGATATTTTCTTGCAGGTCTCATGCCCAATATTCCTGTGTTCTTGTCATCAGGTTCTTGCTCTGTCCTCCCTGTTTCCTGGGTACAACCCTTCCCCCCCTCCACCGTGGACGGGGCATTCAGGACTGGAAACCGGAAGGGGCGTGACTGCAGAGATGAGGTTTCTGGGGAGAAACTACTGTTTCCCACCCGAGTGTAACCGCCGGCCCAGCCTTTGCTGGCAGCACACCCTGCCCCTTACCCGGACACGGCCCTTCCTTCCCCTGCTTCCTGTGGTCTTTAGCAGGGGTTCTGGTATGAGTACACTAAGTGGATCAATCGCGTGTCAGCCCTTTGCCAACAGCGAGCCGCATCAATCAAGTGCTGAGTGACAGCTAATCATTTTCCACCTGGTGTTCACCCTTGCAAAGATCCGAGGGCTCTGCTCCCAGACCTGCTGGAGACCAGGAGGCTGTCAGACTCTGCCCCACTCCCCTGCAGTCTGAGGGCACTCTCCCGGCTGCATTTCCAGCCCCAGCATGTGATCACGCGTGAGTGTAAGGCTTAGTGGGAATCTGTGCCCGCCCAGGGCCTGTGAGCACACATGTGCCTGTGAGTGTGCACAGATCTGTATGTGTGAGCATATCTGGAGGGTGAACACCCGGCCCTTGGGACATGACATGCCTGAGGGCCCATCCGCCAGTGTGTGCATATGGCTGTATTTGTTTGAGAATGTGCCCGTCTCTATGTGTGTGCGTGTCTGTGTACACATCCGTGCACATCTGAGTATCTGTGTGAGTGTGTGCATGCACAGGCATATAGGAACACATGTTTATGTGAGCATGTGTCACTGTCTACATAAAGGGGTGTGCTAGGTGCCTGTGTTTGTCATCAGGGTGCTGCTGTCATCAGGGTGCCACAGGCTACAGCCCCCTTGGGTACTCCTGAGTCCTCTCCTGCAGGATGCCCTCCTTGTACCGTCTCAATGTCACTCCCACCCTAGCTAGTGCCTGGAAGGGAGGAGTGGTGGCCAGAGCCCTATGCTCACTCATTGTCCCTTTCCTGCTGGAGAAAGCAGGTGCCAGAGAGAGGAGGGCAGCTGGAAGGGAGGAGGGTCCTGGGTTGACAGGAACAATTGAAAGGGATGGCATCAGTTCAAGCTGTATTCAGGTGCTGTCTTGGTGTCATCAGAACTCAGCTTCTCGGGGCGCCTGGGTGGCTCAGTCGGTTAAGCATCCGACTTCAGCCAGGTCACGATCTCGCGGTCCGTGAGTTCGAGCCCCGCGTCAGGCTCTGGGCTGATAGCTCGGAGCCTGGAGCCTGTTTCCGATTCTGTGTCTCCCTCTCTCTGACCCTCCCCCGTTCATGCTCTGTCTCTCTCTGTCCCAAAAATAAATAAAAAACGTTGAAAAAAAAAAATTAAAAAAAAAAAAAAAAAAAGAACTCAGCTTCTCCATTCCTCCCCTCTGCTTTCCGCTATGGGCTTCACTCCCAGACAACCTTGCACCTAGAGGTGGCCCTTGCATCTCCCAGCCTCCATTGTCACCCTAACTTTGTCACCTGATGCTCCATGAGACAATTCCTATGGCTGGGGGATGGACTAAGCCACTGGTCCATCTGGGTCACATGCCCCTCGTGGCGTGTGTGGTGTCACCCTGTCTAAACCACAGGGTCCGAGAGCAGGGAGGGGAAAGCAGGGACGGTGGGCCAGGAATGGGAGATTTGGTGGGCAGAAGCTGTGGAGGAGCACTTTGCTCCCTGCCGTTGATCTCATGTCCCAGGCATTAACAGTGCATCCCAAAGGGCACCGGGCCTGCCTCCTTGGTGCCCCCAGCCCCACCTGGGGGCTCACAGCAGCTATTACACAGGCCCTGGGGGAGGCCAGCCATTCTGGCTTTAGGCTTTCAATGACCCTGGCCTCTGACCACATGCCCTTGACCAGGCTCCAGTGGTTTCCAGCCACCCAGGCCCCAAGCTGGCTCCTGCCCCTGAAACCCAAACCCTGGCTGGGCCCCATCCACCTGCTCCAGTGCTGCCCTACCTTCCCGACTGACCCTAACCCGCAGTCAATATCTGCCCTAAGCAGCTTCTCAGAAGAAGGGCAAGGGGCTGGGCCAGGCCCCCACCCCTGGGGCCAGGTACCGTGTGGGAGGGGTTCCCCCATCCTAGACGAGGACACCATGGCTCCTCTGGGTCACAGCCGTTCTGCAAAGTGCGACTGCAGGGTTGCTCACAGCAGGCAGGCAGCTCTTCTAAGTCTCCATGAATAATTAAAAACACCTTAAATGTGCGCCTGCAGCATGGAGGACGCCCCCTCCCCCACTGTGTGTAGGAGCAAGCCCAGCCAGTGCTGCCGGGTGGGCCCCATCTGCCTGGGATGGCGCTGGAGTTCGGGACAGGGAGTGCCCTCTCTCCTTCCCCATTTCCCTCCCCTCCAAGCCCCCAGGGCAGGAAAGGGTCAGCTGGGAGGGCTTGCTGCCGAAGGCAGGCCTGGGGAGCCTACCTGGGGGCTCAGGGTGCACCTAGAGGCCTGCTCTGGGGTGCGGGTGGAGGGTGGGACTGGAGAGGAGGACTCCGGGAGGACTGCCTCGGGGCCATCCCCGGGCAGCCCCTTCTCTGGCAGCTGCTCAAGGAACCCCAGACGGAGGTGCCATACCTGGGCAGACCCCAGCCAGGGGCCTGGCTAGAGCATAGCCAGCCTGCAGCTGTTCTAAGGCTTATCTCTGGAGGAGGGACCTGGCAGGTGACGGGCAGAGGGGGCAGGTAGGTAGTGATTGCCCTGAGCTCCAGGGAACTGTGTGTGTGTGTGTGTGTGTGTGTGTGTACACATTGAGGGGGGCAGATGTCATAAGGACCATGAACGTGTGTGTGTGCAAGTGTGTCACATGGTGTGGCTGGGCGTGGGGTTGAAGGAACACACCTGAGTCTGCACGTCTGTGGCTTTGCATGTCCGAGGTCCGATCAGGACTAAGAGGCCCCAGAAGGGCGTCTCCCTCTGGCTCCAGGCTGACCCCCGACAGCTCCAGGGCATCCTGCACCTGAGCTCTCTCCCCTGCTGCTCCCAGTGGCTCCTCCCAGCCCTGGAGTCCTAATCCCTCAACCTGGGATTCCTGGTAATGACATTTATGGAAGGTGAAAATTGAAAACCAGCTGCCACATCCTTGGGGCACTGGGCCTGCCCGGCTCTCTGCTGGGCCCTGTGTGGAGTCTCGGGGGCCACACACAGCCCTTCTCCTGACTGTTCCTCCTTCCTCATTAGTAGACAGGGGTGACTCTTCCTCATCTGTTCCAAATGCCACAGGAGCAGGAGACAGGATTTCGCCCCCGCCCCCAGCTCTCCCCTGTCCTTACCTGGGACTCCGGGGTCTCAGTAGAGGGCGTGCAGAGGGAAGGGGTCACGGTATGAGGGGAGCCAGGAGAACCTGGCTGGGCAGTCCGCTGCAGGTCACCCCCACCTCTGGCCCCGACTTTCCCTGTCCCCGGTGTCCCCTTGCGTGCCATCATCCAGTAATGCTAGATGCTTTGGGGAGGCTCAGGCCAGAGTGGCCTAGGCTCTCTCCTGATCCTGTCCCTGTGAGCCCACAAAGCAGCCACCGGATCGGCACAAATATAGGTGTTCTGCACTCTCTGCCCTCTTCCTCTTCAGACGTGGAGAGGGTGATCGGCTGGGGGTAGAGTAGCTCACCTCTACCGTGACCCCTTGGTGGATGGGGCAGAGGGCCCTGGGACCACTGATCTCTTGAGGCGACCGTGCTGCCCACTGGGAGTGGAAGATGGGGTGTCGGGTAGGGCAGGGGACGAGGCGAGTTGCACAGCAGGTCACACAGACCTGGCCGTGCTGGGTAGGGGCACTGAGCCCCTTAAACAGGAAACATCTGGGTCCGCTTCCCTGGAGCAGAGAGAGCCACCAACTATGTGCCTCTGGACAACAGTGCCGAGCTCCAGACTTGGCAGTGGAAGGACTGGGTTTGCTTCTTCATCCCGACTGTCACAAAGGAGGGAGCTGCCTGGTAAGCAGCGAGGGAGACTGAGCGCTGTAAGCAAAGCCGGTGGGAGGAAAATGTGACAGCAGGCCTGGCCTTCGGGCCCCCCCACCTGCCCAGCCTCGGGGCCACGGCTCCCACCCTACGCACTCTAGCCTGTCCATGATTCCCAGTTGCTCCTGACCTGAGGTCCCCTTCCAGCACATGCTGAGATGATGCACTTTGTCCAGAATCACCTGGGGACCATTGACGGCCACGCGTCTGGCTCCCAGATGTATCTCACAAGTCATGATCCCCCACCACCCCGTGTTTCCTTACTCCGAGGCTGTGTTCCCTGCAGGGGGAACACCGGGTATCTTGGGCATGCCCCCCTCCCCAGGAAGCCGTCCATCTGTAGAGCTTGGGGTGCACAGCCTCCGGGAGGCTGGACCGGTTCCCATGGAAGCTCTCAGCACCATCCAAGAGGTCCCCGCCACGTGGGACCTGGGGACAGGAGTGGGGGGTGGCGTGAGTGCATCTGTGTGTACACTGTGTGTGCCTGGGCTTCTGCAAGCCTGTGGGCATGCGCATCCACGCCCATGAGTGTCTGTGCACATGTGTGTGCCACACAGTCCCGGAGGGGGCCACAGCAGGGCCCAGAGTCTATGGCTGGTCAGGCTCCTGCTTCCCACCCGAGGGGCGGGGCCGCTGCTGGCTGGGGGTTGTGCATCTTGTCGCGGCCGACTTCTTTATTAATCCCTTTTGTGAGCAGACTCAGGAGTTCATGTTGTGAATCTGGCCATTTGCTCCCGTTTCGTCTGTGCCCCCCGGGAGGAGGAACACATGTTAAATATTTGCGGTTTTGCTGCGTTAGGTTTTAAAGTTCAGCAGTAATTACCGTGACCAGGTGCCAAGTGGATCTGCTCCCTGGGGAAGGCTCCTGCCAGAGCGGGCTGGTGGCTGTTCGCCAGGCCAGCCTCTGTGTGCTGTTCCCGCAAACCTGTGCGCCTTCCCTTCCGAAGGCCCCTCTGCCTTCCCTTCCGGATCGCACCACCTCACCTGAGCCCTGAACCCAGCCAGGCTGACCACCTGTGGGTGGGGCACAATGGACGCCCCACGGTGGGTGCTCTCGCCAGAGGGCCAAGGGCAGGGCTGTGGGCCGCCGGAGCACCAGGGTGGGGGTGCCGTGAGCAGGGTCTGGGGGGGCCGGCAAGCCCTTTATGCCCCATAGCAGGTTCACAGCTGCACCTGACCATGGCAGGCAGAACTGCCTTTATTTCCAGAATAGATTTTCATCGTTCAGCTCCAGACCCCCAGCCGGGCTGGTGTCGGACTTCCTGGCTATTCTGTCAGGCAAATTCAGTCCAACCCGTGATTTCTTGGGCAAATTCAGGATAATGAAGTGCCATCCACTTCAGAAATCGCTCTGGGCACAGGGCTGGGTGGGGGTAGGTGGGGGTCCATGTCCTCCATCTGGGTATAGGTAGATGCTGCTTTTGGGGTGGCTCTGTTGGCAGAGGTGGGTCCCTTATGCTTTCTGGGTAGCAGCTGCTTTGCCCCTTGGCTTTTCCCAGGACTCCATGTCACACCCCCTCAACAATGGATCCCTGAAGGGTAGCTTCCAGCTCCCAAAATGGCTGGGGGGACAGGTGCCTGGTGCCAGGCAAAGAAGGGGGCAAGTTCAGGCCAAACCTCCCATAAAGACATCCCACGGGCCTCATGCAGTCCCAGGAGGGAGCTCCTTGCCCAGATGCCCTTCTGACCATCCTTGGGCCGACTGTAGGCATCCAGATGTGCACCTGCCCTCAACAGGCTCACAGCCCACTGGGGAGAGAGGTGTGGGAGAGCTCAGAGCGGGGGAGGGAGGCAGACTCCACCCCTGACAGCTCCCCGAGTGGCTGTGAGCTGGAGGCAAGCGGATTTGGGAAGAGAATGCACCGTGAGGCAGGCTTGCCCCATTGAGGGAATCTTGGGCCTCTGGGCAGAGGCCAGCTCACAGACCACATGCTATTGGCTGCACCAGTTCAACTTCTGGGCTTGCCCTCAGTGGACCACATCCTAGTCCTGTGGGAGGGGCTGGGAACAGACAAGAAGGCGTCTCACCAAATGCCAACAAAGCATTCTGGCACAGGGAGCCGCGGGAGTGGGAGGGAGGGGAGATGGGCCCACTTCCGTGCTGTACCAGAAGGCCCTGCCATTTGGACATCCCCAGAGCTCCAGGGGAACTTAGAGGGAAAGCCAGTGGAGGCCCAGAGGGCGACAGGCTTCAATCAAGGTGCCTCTGGGGCAGCAATCTCATCTGAAGGTCCAGCTGAGGGTGCATCTGTTTTTAAGCTCAGCCAAATGTCTGCTGGCAGGATTCATTCCTGTCAGGCTATTGGCCTGAGAACTCCCTCACTCAGTTCCTTGCCGTGCGAGCCTCTCCCTAGAACAGCTCGCAGCATGAGAGCTGGCTTCTTTCGTAGTGAGTTAGCAAGAGAGGGCAAACAAAACAGAAGGCTGGGCGTCTTTGTAAGTCGCTCTCAGAAGCGACATGCCGTCATGTTAGCTGTGGCCGGCCCACACTCACGGGGAGGGGGTAACAAGGGCAAGTTACCAGGCAGTGAGCTGGGGGGATGTGATTGAGGGGCTTTCGGGGGGGGGGGGGGGGGAATGGCGTGTTCTGGTTTACAGTGCAGAAGGACCACTCTGGCTGCTGTGTGGAGAGAGCTGAAGCCAGGGGACCATTTTGGAAAAACTTCACTGGGAGTCTCCCCATGTGTAAGGTGGGTGTAAGGCTAGTAATAGCGCCTTCCTCAGAGAGCAGCGTGAGAACCAGTGAGACAATAAGGGACCGTGCCCAACAGGGGGCTGGGCAGACGCTTGGACGTGGTGTTGTCTCCCCTAGGGTCTGGCATTTGCCACTGCCCCCTTCAGGCCACTGGAGGTGTCTTTATGTGTCTTTAGGAGTGCAAACAATGACTGGAGACTGCTTTCTTTTTCTTCTTTTTTTTTTTTAATTTTTTTTAATGTTTATTTATTTTTGAGAGAGAGGCAGAATGTGAGCAGGGAAGGGGCAGAGAGAGAGGGAGACAGAATCCAAATCAGGCTCCAGGCTCCGAGCTGTCAGCACAGAGCCCGACACGGGGCTCAAACTCACGGACCGTGAGATCATGACCTGAGCCGAAGTCGGATGCTTAGCTGACTGAGTCACCCAGGCACCCCGGGGTTCAGGTTCATTCTGGACCACTCCAGGCCCTGGGGGGGGCGTGGGGGGGTGGCAGCCAGGTTCTCTGGTTTGCCCGACTTGGGCAGAGGAGAGGTTTGAAGCCCTGCTATTCTCCTCGAGGGCTGCCTAACACCCCATTTCCACCTGAAGCAACTCACGGCTTCAGGGAAACAGGAGGGCCATCTCAACACCCCCACTGTATGAGCAGAGATTAGGACACAGGCGGAGGGGGTCCCTTATCCACGTGCTGGGACGGCAGGGCTTCCACCACACGGAGGGAGGGCCGAGGCCGTGTGAGTTCGGCTGAGAGCCGAATGTGTTCTGTTGTGTTGCTGCCTCTTTCTTGAGCGCCTCTGAACACCAGCCCCCCGGGCTCCTGATTGCCCTTTAGGGACGAGGTCAACACATCCACCCGTCCTCTGGTCCTCAAGCCAAGAATCCTCGTTCTGCACGGGCTCTTGGGAAGCTCCCGCTCGACGTGTGAACCCTTGTTCTGTTTCTCCCCGAGCTGGGGTGTTACTGCAATACAGTTCTGCTGCTAACGCCCAGAGTTAGCATCACACCCCACACACCTTACTGCGGACACCAGCCACAGTGGGGTCTCCAGGCCACCCGCACTGCTGACCAACAGGCCACAAATGGAGGGGTTTCCGTGACCTCCGCCGGTTGGATAGTTCCCTACAATGGCTCACAGACCCTGTGAAGTGCTGTTTACAAATTAGTCTTCTTATGAAGGATACACATAGGGCAAGGTCTTGGGAGGGTCCTGAACGCAGACTTTCCGTGCCCTGCCTCCATGGAGTCGGGGCACATCCCTCTCCCAGCACGTCAGCGTGATCAACTCAGGGGAGCCTCGCTGTCAGGAGTTTCTGTGGAGGTTTCAGTAGGTAGGCATGATTGATGAATCATTGACCGCATAATGGAACTCAGTCTCCAGCTCCTCACCCCTCCTCAGTCAGGCGCTGAAAGTTCCAAGCCTCTAATCAAGTGGTTGACCTTTCTGGTAACCAGCCCCCATCCTGAAACTGTCTGGGCGCCCCCACCCCCAGTCACCTCATTAGCATAACAAAGACAGTGTCACTCAAGAAATTCCAAGGGTTTGGAAGCTCGGTGTCAGGAGTCTGGAGACAAAGACGGGTTATATTCTTTATTATACCACAGCCCGTTCCCAAGTGAACGCGTCGTTGTGAAATGCAACGTTAGCCTTCTTTCCGGATCCATTTATAATCCCCTTGTTTTTCCCTCTCCCATCAGTCCCGCTTTTAATTTATGCTATCATTTCTTGTATGCCAAGATGGAGTGGAACAGGTAAATTATTACTGGTTCTAGCTTCAGCTCCGAAAGGACATGTAGCCTAAGAACAGAGACTTCCTCTCTGTGTCACATTTAACATGTAGGAGCACTGTGCTCGAGGGCCCCCCTCCACATCTGCAGCAGACACTTTCGTCCCTGAGCTTGTGCATTTTCCAAGTCAAGCCTCCTCTCTCTGGGAGCAGACAGCAGCAGGGACCCACTGGGCACAGGGGTCGAGATGAAGGGACTGCGTGGTGGCTAGCTGGGCCAGACCCCAGGTTCCGAACTATCAAGAGAATGCCCTTCCCTTGTCCCCCCAGCTGCAGGAGCTCTGTGAGGGGACAAGGGAGAGGTAGAGCACTTACTCAGGGCTCAGGCCAGGAAGGCACCAGCTGTGGAGTCCGCTGGGAGTGGGGACCCACATTCCTCACCCAGAGCTGCCCCTAGCTGGGCCTCTCCTGCCCCCTTCTGCCATGCCCAGAGCACCACCCTGGGAGCTCAGGCTTACCTAGAACACCGTCCCTGCCTGGTAGGGCACGGGAGTGGGTGAAGACCCTGTAGGGTGAGTTGGGGTGAGGTCACAACGACAACCATGAAGGATCGGAGGTAGGTTCCCCAAACATCCCCCGCCCCCAGCATCAAGCCGAGCAGCCGGTGAGTGGGCGGTCTCTGTCTCTGTCCCAGGGTCCTCGATGCTGTCCCAGGCAAGGCCAGAGACTGTAGCAAACATCAAGGCAGGGAAATCCTGGGCCCAGGGGGGAAGGAGGCATCCTTTAAAGGCATGAGCTTGCTGGCAGCCAGCAGTGCTAAGCCTGGCTTTGGATCAGAAAATCCCAGCTGTTGGCAGAAGCCAGACAATCCCTGGAAACAGCCTGGCTGGGGAAAGATGGAAGAAGAGAGGGGCGGGGAGAACTCCAGGCCCCTCCCCCGCTGGCACACAGCCTCCCGCCATGGTGGCCACCATGGCCGCCTTGCTTCTCAGCGGGGAGTGAGGGGCACATCCGGGAGAGGCTTAAAGTGCCTCAGACACAGAGCAAGCAATTGAGCCGGAGAAGAGAACTCACAGATTGATGGGGAAAGGCCCACAGCAGCAGGAGGACGTGGACCTGAGAGGGGGTGATGCCTGCCTCCAGCCTAGTGCTTCCCCTTCTGATTCCCCAGCCTGTGAGCGGCCTGAGGGTTTGCTCTAGTGCATTCTCTCCTGCCCCACCCCCCATGCACTCGAGCTTGCACACACACACACACACACACACACTTTGCTTTGCTTTCTACAGCAGCCATAGGAAACCATCCTCTCTCCCTGCGGCCAGAAGGATTGCTCACGCCTGTAAATGGAATAGAGTGTCCCCTCTCTGTTTCTAGTTGAGGGTAGTGTTTTCTCAAGTACCATGCCACCTCCTACAAGGAGGACTGCTCCCTGCTGAGAGGCCTCAGCCCAACAAAGCCAAGAACTTGTGACCAAGACAGACATGGGGAGGTGGGGGAGGGGGGCAGGCCTGCTAGGATTGTGGGCCCAGCTGTCTCTTGGGAGAGCCTCTTGCCGCACTCCCCTGCATGGACCTTCCTCTGGGACCTTCTTGGAGGCTGTCTCTAAAATTCTTGCCTGAGCCTGTGCTCCACTGAGTTTGGGGAGTCTAGCAGCACCCCAAGCTCTGCTCTTGGGCTGTATGATTTGCATTCGTTCTTGTCACTCTCAGTGGTGCTCACTAAACTGAGCCTGGGCCCCTGGGAGGCCAGAAAGGAGGCTGGAGGATGGCTAGGGAGTTGCTTCAAAGTCCGGGTGTGCTTTGGAAGTCGGCAGTGAAGAATTAGCCAGGAACTCAGCACTGACCTGGGGTCCCACGTGCCTTCCCCGGTGCCCTCTGGGACCCCCTCCCTGTCTTCCCCACCCCACGCCAACTCCTGAGGGCCTGTATTTATTCACAAGTGTGAGCATGGAGGGGGTGGGGGAGGGGCCACACCAAACTCACCCGGGACTCTCCCAGATCCTGCCGATCAGAACGGAGTGCTGGGGCTGGGTGGCGATTCCTAGCTGGTACTGATCTCAGTGCTCCCCGGCCTGCTTCCCCCTGCCCTGCCTGTGATTTGCACCTGGCTGCTTCTTTAGTCTGGGACTGCCATCTCCAGAGAGTGAGACCTCACCTTTACAAAGAAGGTCCCTCTGAGGGCCCTTCTGGGGCACTGTGGGATGTCTGCTTGAGTTCAGACTGCATACACAGTCCAGCGCCTCCCAGGCCAGCTGGGGTGACCACTTACCTGGCAGATGAGTGTGTGGGGGCAGCTTTGGGGACATGATGCACTACAGGGCATCCCATGCCCTTGGGGCTGTGGGAACGTCCTATCCAGACTTCCTTCCTGTTCTTTAAGAGATTGATGAGTGCCAGCAGACACATCGGCCCCCACCCCATGCTCCCAACCCCATACCATGGAAGTTATGGGTCTGTGGCCACGCAAGATACAACCCACAACGCTGTCCTCAACACACGTGAAAGAAAGAACGTGTGCTGTGTCATTGTCATTCCACACCCAACTGCAGGGCCAGTGGGACGTGCGTTCAGAGCTGTCCCCAGAAGTGGGGATTGGCTGGGGTAGGATTCGTCATGGCCACGATTAGAGCTGAGACGAATGGAGGAGACAGTTTGCCTCCCCATGCTATCGGGCTTCATGGTCAGCTTTTCAAAACCCAGGAAATAGCCTTAGGACAAAACTCTGGGGAGCAAGGGCTTGGGCTTGTCACACTCTCCTCTGAAGGCTGCCCGTTCTCCCAAGATGGACACCTTAGTGGACCCTTCACTTGGGCATCCCCTGGGCCGTCTGCAGTTTGCTCCCTGCCCAGCTCAGTCCCCTTGCCTGATCCGAGCATCTCACTGTCCCCGTGACCGCTAGTTATGTTGCTTCTGCGTTTGATACCCATCTACCTGGCCCTGGGCTGTGACTTGGTGCTTATCTCCAAGTTCTGGAGAATTTTCTCCTGTCATCCTCAGCAACAAGTAGGTGCAGTTTTCATTATCATAACACCAAAAAAAAAAAATGTAGCTGAGAAAATAGATATGTGCCTTCTACCCTACACTGGGAACATCTTGACATTTAAATCCAATTACCCTTTTCCCATTCTTGATGAGGATATGACATGCAGCTAGAGAACAGTGTGCTAGATAAATACATCATATTCTCTGATTGCTTAAAACTTCCCAGGACTGATGTGGGGATTGTGTGTCCCCCCCCCCCCACCCCCAGTCACCATCAGCCTGTGGGAGAGGCCAAGGTCATGGACCGGCCAAGTGAAGAGCCTTGGCCATGGAAATGTTTGAAAAATTTGGGCACATTTGACCCCTGCCCTTCCCTGAGCCATTAATTGGGGAAATGGAACGGCAGGAGCAGGACTCCCGGCAGCCTTTGTAAAGAGCCCGTGGTCATTCCGAGCTCCCCATCCCTGGGCTTTCAGCAAAACGCCACCAACCAGTCGGTGGGATTAATTAAACACATTCCCATATTTCTTCAGAGCTTGAGTTGTCTCAGAAGCAAAGAGTAATTGACTCCAGATGAATCAGGAAGCCAGTAAGGAGCCCTTGTGCTATTATTCAGATGTAAATACTGGTTCTCTTTGACATCCGGAGAGAGGGGAGGCAAAGCTCCTTACCAAGTGCACAGACCCGTCCCTGGCTGGAGAGAGACAGCGGGAGGAGAGGAAATTGCCAGGATTAATTAAGGCCGCAAGAATCCCGCCTCCTCTGCCTTCCAGAAGGGCTCCCTGGTATGGGCTGTGTCTGAGGAGACCAGGCAAAGCTCTCCACCCCAACCCTGCCCCCCTGCAGAAATCCATTTACAGCTAAAGTTACAGGGTTTGCCTTGACTCTCCTAGCTCGCTCCATTTCCATCTCCGAGAGACAGACAGACAGACTCATTTCAGCTTGGTTCCAATCACCTGATCTCTTCCCCAGTCTTGACTCAGCAGCCAGAGCTGACGCTTGTCTCCACCCACACGAGGCAGAGGGACCATCAAGCAGAGAAAGGTTACCCCACCTGACTTCACCCATCCCCCAGAAGTCATCCAAGCAGAAAACCTTCCCTCCCTCCCCTCCCATCAGGGCTGGGTGACCAGCTCTTTCTTCCCCAGAGGAGTAGATCATCCTCAGACACCCCACACAGCTGAGTCCCAAATCAACACGGTTGTGGTGGGCTCTGTGCTCAGCACTGGTTCCTAAATAGAAATTAAGTCCTTCATTTACTTTTTGCTGCAAATCACAGTGTGAGACTCGAGTGGCACTTACGTTTGTAAATGCATGGGTGTGATACTGTTCATCTGCTTGTGTGCTAAATGGAATTCAAGACTCACTCCATCAGCCCTAAAACACCTATTCCCAAGGGTTCACATGTGTTTATGGATTCTTACAAAAGCACGTTTTTGTCTCTTGTAATATTGCCTCGGTAAGAGTTGAAAATGAGATCTCTCTTCTCCGACATCCAGGCTCTAGGCATCTCTCAGAAAGAGACGGTCAAAGGATCTGATGAGGTCTTGGCTGACAGACAAGCCCACATTCTGGCAAGTGGCACCTCACACTCAAGGCTTTGGTCTGGTGTCGTCTGGTTAGAAGTCAACCCTCAGAAGCAGGGGTGATGATGGAGACCCTGTTATTTTCTGTATAAGTCCTTACACACTGCTTTTGAAAAGAAAGTATGTGTTCTAATATGTTTTCTAAGTCAAATTTGTGATCGATTCCTGTAACTTGTCCTGGAATTCGATGCCAGTAGGAGGCTGTGCTCGAACAATCCAGCAAGCCAGAGAACCCCTGAGTGGAGAAACTCAAACTGGCTCATAGGAGCAGCTCCCTCCAAGAGTTGCCTCACAATAGGTGGTGGGATTCCTTGGTAGATATCCCCAATCCCTGAGGCCAAGGGGAACCCCTCCAATGACCCGCTTTCTCAAGGCTCTTGTATATTTGTGGAACTGTCTCACAGAAACCCCATGCCATACTAAGTTCAAAGTCTGAGCACCTGCCAGGGTAGGAAGACTCGGGTTTCCCTGTGGACTTTCAGCCTGTGTGGCCATGGGCCATGGGAAGTTGGGTCTGGGACAAAGACAAGCTGCTGGACTGAGTCACTTCAGAGAATTGGTGGAACAGTCTTCCCAGGGAGCAGAAAATCACACTGAAACTGATCAAGACTGGCTGGTTAAGGCATATCCTTAGACTCCTGTGGTTAAGCTACAGCGTGGAGCTTCAGCCAAAGGTCCAGACCAGTGGATCTTAGCATTTTGGGGGACCCCTCTTTCTCCTCCCCACACCTCTCTCTTACACACACACACACACACACACACACACACACACACACACACACACTTTGTTCACCATTTGAAGAGAGTCCAGGACCCCTAAAGGCCATTACATGTTCACCTCCTTGCACAGTGAGCCCCTCTGGAGATAAATTATTTATTTTGGTATCAGCTCCCAGACCTGGTATCTTCTGCATGTGCAGATCTTGGCTTCTGAGCTTAGATTTGGACCTTGAGGAACTGTCTGTAATGTTAAAACTCGCTTGTGACCATTTCGGTGAATCGTGATGATGGCCACAACCTCACATAGGCTCTCCAGGGTATCGACAGACTTCACATCTTCCATTTACAAGGGCCCCTGGGAACCGGAGAACAGAGCGTGGGGTTAAACCCCCACCTAAACGTTAGGTGCTGCCCATTGTCCTGAAAGCAGCCTTGCTTCCTTCAGCTGGCTGAGCTGCCTCCACAGGGTCCCATTCTCAGAGAATTCTGTGTGCCAGGACTCAGTCTGGTTTTGATCACTTAATCGCTAATTGCTCTGTTTCTTGGTCTGGCTTAGATCCCAGCCAGAATATGGTCTTTTGAGCTCCTCAATCTGACATGGTCCTGCCTAAGTCAGCTCTGCCTGTGACCTCAGTGCTGCCGGCCCCTGAACTAGGGTTGGCCTCAGACCGCAAAGCTATATTTCTTTTTTAGCCTGTCGCCTGTTGGGTTCCTTGGGAAAGCAGTCTCTGAGACAGAGATTTGTGTGCAGGAAGTCTATTGGGACAATATTATAGCAGAGGAGAGTTAAATTAGCCTCGGAGCAAATTATAAATGTCTTACTGTTGTCCATTCCAAGTCAGTGTGAACTGTTTCTGTTACTCCTTTTTGACAGGGATGGAAAAGAACCTATTTGTTAGAGCAGTGGTCACATACCTGAGGCCACATAATCTTCTCTAGCTAAGATACCACACCTGCCACGGTGGTTACGATTAGAGCTAAAGCTTGATAGAGTTCATGGTCATCTGTCTTCTTCCAGAACCCATTCATCTTATGTAGGGACAAGACTGGTGAATTTTATTTTATTTTATTTTATTTTATTTTATTTTATTTTATTTTATTTTATTGAGAGAGAGAGAGAGAGAGCACACAAGCAGGGGAGGGGTAAAGAGAGAGAAAGAGAGAGAATCTTAAGTAGGCCCCATGCCCAGTGTGGAGCCCAACTCGGGGCTTAATCTCACAACCGTGAGATCATGACCTGAGCCAAAATCAAGAGTCGGTGCTTAACCAACTGAGCCACCCAGGTGCCCCTGAACTTTTAGGTCTTTAGAGGTAGTACTAATCTCTGCCATTCCTCTAGTAATACTACCTTTGATTCAATATCCTGGTTCAGGGGATGAGTAAATTTCCAAGGCTTCCACTAGGCATTCCTGACCATGGTAACTCTTGTCCCAGGGTTCACGGACATGGGCGTTCTGCCAATTATACATCCAGGGACTGGGGGAAAATGATCACTCAGTAGGGAAGTTTGTGAACCCAACTTGGGCCATTTTTTACCTGACCT
Organism: Neofelis nebulosa; assembly: GCF_028018385.1. NCBI lineage: Eukaryota > Metazoa > Chordata > Mammalia > Carnivora > Felidae > Neofelis > Neofelis nebulosa. The sequence goes on along the minus strand of NC_080798.1, from coordinate 19,780,570 downwards.
CTGTATGCTCTCACTCTACCAGGAGGCTACAGTGACCCTACAGATTCCCAAGGATCAAATCCCCATGTGTAAATGTCAATTCTAGAAATGTTTGGGTGTACCCCTTCCCCCACAGTGTATACTTAACCAAATAAATGGCTACATGTCACTTTGGGGAAGGACTGGGGAAACTTTACTTTTTACACTTGCCATGATGTTATAGACTTCTTCTTGGGGACCTAACCTCTCCTTAAGTCATTTGGTTCTGGATCTGAAAACTGACCAAGGGATCATACATACCCTTTTATTAGGACAGCTGCCCTTAGCCTCCTGATTCTTCATCCCTGACTTCTTTTGGTTTTATGTGTGGATCAATACCTTTAAGGGCATCTGGGTGGCTCAGTCAGTTGAGCAACTGACTCTTGACTTCGACTCAGGTCATGATCCCAAGGTTGTGGGATTGAGCCCTGCATCGGGCTCTATGCTGAGTGTGGAACCTGCTTAAGATTCTCTCTTTCTCTCTCCCTCTCCCTACCTCTCTCTCTCAATAATAATAATAATAATAATAATAATAATAAATTCCTTTGTTGGCCACGCATCTTTCCTGCCCTTAAGGTGGTCATGTTTTAGTAACTATCTTCATAGCTCACTGCAGGTCAGTTCCTCTTGGCTGCCACACCGACAGTGCTGCTCACTAAGATTCATTAATGTTGGCCAAGTACTGCCACGTGGCTTCTATCATTTCAAGATCCTATCGTCCCCCCTTGTTATCTGGGAATCCAGGTCTGCGATGGCATCTCCCACATTCATCCCCGTCCTACAGAGGAGAGCCGCCTCTGAGCTTCTCATCGATGCTGGTGTCGCTCTCACCAGTGAATTCTCTATTGCTTTAGCCAAGGGGGTAGCCTCCAGGACCTCCCACAGAACATCATCACGTGGTGGGTTGACCAGCTTTTCATGGATCACCTCTGAGAGTGCTTTGATCTCCTCATCCAGTGTCTGCCACTGTAGCTCTGTCATTTCTGCTTCATTCAGTGTGCGCCATGGTCTTCTCTGTGTTTCCAAGAGCATCCTAGCAGTGTGTTACCAACATCATCTGGGGTCCTTGCCATGCTGTTAAATCCTGTATGCCAGGAGAATGCTCCCCTATGAAGTATTCCTCCTTATCCAACTTTATGTTCTGCTTGCTTATCTGACACCCTCAGAATCAAGTTTGGTGAACACTCCTGGCTCCTGCCAGCACCTGTTTTCCAGGTCCTTCACCTCTTTCTGGGTGTGGTCCCGTTCCTCTTCACATACAACAATCTAGGTGTCTCCACCCCATTTCTCAGGGTCCCAGTCCTTCTTAATCAGGCACCTGACACTGCTGAGAATTCACCTTCTCTGCAGCTCAGCCACTCTTACCATTAAGCCCCGCAACTGTCCTCTTGCTGCAGAGGACAAGTCTCTCGATAACGTGCCAAAGAGGCAATAGCCAACCAATACCATTGTCCCTCAATTACCATTTGCCCCATATTTCTCAACATTTTGATACATTTTGGGACACACCAGTGCACTTCCGCTGGCATGCCGTCCTAGTTCACCCGCAGGAAAAATTTTGACAATCACATTCCTGCGTCTTGCCAGGGGCTGCCTGTGCTCCACCTACAGTCAGGTCTGGGGTCCTCATTGGTGGCTGGTTGCCAGGCGATTCTAGTCTAACCTTAAATCTTAGCATCTGCGTTTTCAGACCACTGGCACCGAGTGCCACATTCCTGGGGAGGAAGACTCAGAGGAGGTGCAGGGAGTGTATAGGAGGGGGTTTCCGATGGAATTGACACCTGTGGGGGGAGAGAAGGAAGCAATCGAGCAGGTGAAGAAGCCGGACTGTGACGTAGCCAGCCAGTCCCACATGGAGCTCTGGAGGTGGGTGGGCCAGAAGAGTTGTCCTGAATTGATGCAAGAGGTCTGAGCCTTTTTACTCCACATCAACCCATTGTTGGTTACAGGAAGCCCCCAGGATAAAGATACAGCCTCAGTTGAGGTGACTGACCTCTGGAGGGAAACGTGGCTGTGCACCCCATCATCCCCCCCAGTTTCATGACTGCAACCTTCACCTCCAGCTCCCAGCCCCCACTCATCAGGCTGCTCTGTCCCACCTTTGGCAAGGATTGCCCAAGGCTTCGGTTGCAGAGGGGGAGGGGGGGTATTTTTTCCACATTGCTTTGCTTACTCAAGGATCATTGAAAGTTAACTGCAGCTGATGTTATTGAATTCGGTTCTTTTTTCAGTTCTATAAAAGCTTTTTCCTTCCAGGTATTGCCGTTTGGTTTCTGAGATACAAGCACGACGTCTGCAAAACTGAAATAGCTTTTTTTTTTTTTTTCACACGGCACTTTAGAGTTCTAAAATCCGCTCATACAATTTTTTAGCAATTTAATTGAGGTATAATTTATATACAGGGAAACACCTTCATTGTGAGCTTTGACAAATGTATACCATCACCCCACTCAAGATATACAACATTTCCCTCACCCCAGAACCTTCCCTCGTGCTCCTGCTCACCCCTTTCTGTCCCCGTCCCCCGCGGCACCGATGCGCCACCTGTCTTATTCTCTCTCTAGGGATCAGTTTCGCTTGTTGTAGAACTTTGTGGGTGAGACCCTACAGTGTGGACAGTGTGGCTTCTTTTGTTCCGCATGTTTGTGAGCATCGTCCACATTGTCACATGTGTATATTGGTAGTCTGTTTCTTCTTTATGGACAGGAGCATTCCATTGTACGGAAACGCCATACTTTTTATCCATTCCCCTGCTGGTGGGCATGTTCTTAGAGTTTACTGTCACAGCACATCTGGACACAGGCATCGCTGTCCTTATTGAAGTGGTGCTGGGACCTGCACACAGGTATGTGGCCAGGCGTGGCCAGGACCCCAAGAGCCAGGAGGCCAACGGCTACCCTGCTCTCCAGCATCACTTTACGAAGGAACCCTAGACAGCAGCGATCTGACCAAAGCCCTGGTGCATTTCATAATTTCTTCCAAGCCATGTATTTTTCCAGAAGATGCTCTAGGCATTTTCTTTGGATGCTACTTGAGCTAGCATCCTGCCACGCAGTATTAATTCTCCTTTTTAATTCGGGGTAATTTGTAATTGAGGGACAGACCTACAGAGCCATCATTTTTGGCACATGCACATCAAAGGGACAATATATCATGACATCAGACATTTTGAGAAAATTGCTTTTCCTCCCTGAATGCCGAGTCATAAATAATTTCAGGTTGGGAATACCTCTGGTAAAAGCATGTGATTGACTCCAGGGAGTGGCCTGTAAATACTGAGCCCCAGAATAAAAAATGAGTGGACTGATTTGTGGGGTCACTTCAAGTTTGGACCTTGGTATCACTCATAATAGATGCTGTGGGTGCCCTGCCCGGATCTGCTTTCCTGGTGGGTGTGCCTGTCCCCCGCTGCTGTGCAGGCCGCTAATGGCTCACAGCTGTGCCCTTAATCAGAGACTTGACCTCCGCCGACAGGAGCTGCTTCTGGAAGGCGATGCCTTCCTCCTGGAGGTGGTCTACAACCAGCCATGTGGTGGTTAATGTGCTTTGGAGGCAAGGGACAAGCAAATGATGGCATTTGCTCATTTCTGTGGTGTAAATACTCCCACTGTAGCCAGTTCTAAGCTATGTTGCAAAAATAAATGATAGGGGCACCTGGGCGGCTCAGTTGGTTAAGCATCTGACTTCGGCTCAGGTCATGATCTTGACGGTTTGTGAGTTCAAGCCCCACATCGGGCTCACTGCTGTCAGCTCAGAGCCCACTTCGGGTCATCTGTCTCCCCCTCTCCAACCCTCCCCCATTCGTTTTCTCTCCCTCTCTCTCTCTCTCTCTCTCTCGTTCTCGCTCTCTCAAAAATAAACATTTAAAAAATGTAATAAATAAGTAAATGATAAGTTGCTTAGGGGTACAAGCACATGCAAATAATACTGTTTAATAAGTCAAGAGAATGATTAACACAGAATTCAGTGAGTACCCCCGTTTGGAGAGGGATAGGATGTCTGAGAGGGGCACAGAGGGGTCCTCCGTGGTATGATAAAGCTCTATTTCTTAAACTGGGTGACTAAGACCTGGGTGTTTCTGTTCTTATTCTTTTTACTTTATATGTATATTCCTTTATGTGTATATTTTGTACACTATGTATTTTTTTTGCATGAATGAAATGTTTCGTGAAAAAACAATTCTAAGGAAACCCTTTAAGCCTTGAACTTGATTTCACCTACACATCTATGGGGCATGGCTCTTTGATGGAGACGCAGAGGCCAGTGAAGCCTGGGCTGGGCTGGCCGCACTTCCAAGTTCACGCTCCTGACGAGCTCTGGGCTGGGGGAGCCATGTGGCCATGGATGGAGCCCGCCATTTTTCCTCAGGGTGGGCAGCAGGGAGAAGTGAATGAGGGGCCGTGGATTGTCTGGTGTCCCCTCCCACCCCGGCAAAGGGGAGAGCTGCCCTCTGGCCTGAGCCCAGGCCTCCCCCAACCCCACATCCATGCAATTCTTCTTTGGACCTGGTGGGGCTGTTAAACCCAGGCCATCGATACATTTGGATGTAAATCCTTGCAAAATCCGCAGTCTCAATTGCCCCAGGCACTCTGCTTCCCACCTGCTGTGGGTGAGGAGAAGTTCTCTCCAGTCTTCATTGCCATCAGTCTGCCTTCCACGTGCACGTTGGGTGTGGCCCCACAGCCAGCGGGAAGCGGATCCACAGCTTGGGGCAGGACGGCTTGCAGCTCTGTCCCTACCAGCAGCCCCGGTGCCCCTTCAGCAGAACGTTCCTTCCTCAAGGTTCCACTTCTGCTGGCAGCCTGGGCTGGGGTCCCAGCTGAGGAGCGGGGAGATAGAGCGTCTGGCCCACATCGGGACACCCGGGGACTCTTACTGTGTGAACACACCAGGGGGTTCCTGTGTGTTCCTTCACCAAGCCCGTGCGTGGGCCAGGTGGTTCACATCGTCCTATCCTCTGGGAGACACATTTGTCTTTGGGAACAAAGCCACTGATTTCCCATTATAGAGATGGTGAGACTGAGGCCGCAGACAGAAAACTTGCTGCTAGCCACCGGCTCTATGAGGATGCTCGGTGCTCAGGCCACCTTCATTAACTGGGGGCCGGTGCAGGGAGGGAGGAGGGGCCGCAGTCAGAAGGCAGCCAAGACCGAAAGCAGAGAACAAAGAGAGTCTAAAGAAAGAAGTCAGGCTGGGAAGCTCAAGTCCCACAGGTACGCACAGACAGACACCTGAGGGCATCAGAGAAGTTCTGGAAGCTGTTTCTGTTAAGGCCTGGGCTGAAACTGGAGGGAGAGCCACAAGGAGAATCCCACCCCGAGGGGAGCACTCGAGAAGCCCCTGTGGGGAGGAGGGGTGCTGAGCACTGAGGCGAGGAGGCGAGGGCAGCCCGCGTCCCACGCTCAGCAGGGCCCCACCTTGCCGCCACCAGCCCAGCGCCACGAGAAAGCAGCAGGTGGCGAGCACAGACCCAGGGGCCAAAGACAACTGGGTTCAAATCCGGGCTCAGCCATCTACCAGCTGTGCACCCTTGGGTGGCTTAACATGTGTGCATCTCGGTTTCTTCATGTGTCCCATTGGGTCAAAATCACACTGACCTCATGAGCTTCTGTAAGAGCCCAGGGCTACCAGGATCTTTTCGGCTACTGGGGCTTGGAATCAAAGCCCTCCACGCTGACCAGGACGGCTGGGTGGGTGTGAGAGCAGAGAGCGGTGGGGCTGGTCACTCGGGCAGGTGCTGCAGCCTCTCCTCCGTGGACAAGCAGGCTGGTGTCCTGAGGCACGGTGGGTGTGGTGAGTGGGTGCACCTCCCGGAGGCCCCGGGCTGCGGAGACAGGAGACCAGCCTTCTAGGCCAGGCTTACACTCCTGGGAAGGGAGGCAGGAGCCTTTGTGGAGGGCACTGTGCCTGGGCTCACACAGTGCCAGGGTCACGAAAGGGCCGGGGTCATTGCACAGGTCAGGCAAGGCGCCGTGGCAGGCACTCTGGATCTCTGAGTGGTTCTTGCCCTCTGTGTTCACGAGCTGCATCACATGAGTCCCGTAGGGCCTGAGCGCCTCCGTGAAGCCTGGAGCCGGTGCTCATGGTGACCCCAGGTCCCAGGTTCCCTGATGTGACTGAGGGTCCACATTGCTCAGAGACACGCCAGTGGGGTGAGTCCTGGAAGGACCCAGCCCCTGCGTCAGGGGGCTCTGCATCAGGCCTGCCCAAGAAATGGGGACCCTCCCCGAGAAGGAGAGGCAAACAGGTCTGGAAACTGAGAGAGAAATGGGACCCAAGCAGGGTGTGCTGAGGGGGATGGTGACAGCATGGGTCACTTAGGAGACCCTCTAGGAGTCAGTGATTGGGATCATAGGGGTCACAGTGAGGGCTGGGAGGATGCAAAACTAGATGCCTTCGTCGGGGGCTCTGGCCCCAGCAAAGTCACCAAGGGGGACAGACCGCTGCCTCCTGGGAGTCTGTTGCTCATTGCCCTCTGGGATTACCTGGGCCTGAGGGCCTGTTCCTGAGGAGAGGCCAGAGTTACCGGCCGCCTGTGTCTTAGACCACTCCTCTCTGGACCCCCACCCCCAGGCAGTCCACAGAGGCTACCCAGAGGGAGAGAGAGCCGCACCCCCTCCACCCCCCCCCCCCCCGCCCCCGCACCAGCAGCCAGGCTCCGGGAGGCCCACCTTCTCAGTCTCCCTGTCAGGGGTCCAGAGCTATTCATCCTCTTAATTGGTTGCTCAGAGGAGACCAAAGGAAAAAAATAGGCAAAGCAAAATAAAACCTCCTTTGTAGTCTTCCACAAATCTGGACACCAAAGCCTCATGGTTCTCCCATGAGACGCTGGACACCAGGCACCCACCCCCCCAGGGAGAGGAGAGGCAGTAGTGGGCGGTGGGCCAAAGCCCCTCGCACTGAGCCTCCCTTCCAGAATAGCACCCGTCCCTCGGCAGGCAAGTGCACCCCCACCAACCCCTGCAACCCTTCTAGCCGTGCCAGGGAGGGCCCGAGGATTTCATTATGAGCTCAGATTATTATCAAGTACAAAGGGGAGTGAAGGGGACGTTATAAGCTCTCCTTTTAATAACGAATCCCATTTCCTCTTGCATTTGGTTTTCTTGCAACAGATGCTGTTGCAGAAAATGGAACAAAATGGAAAAGATAAAAAGGCGAGTCATTAACTCGGCCCGAAAGCCTTCCCACCAGATGTCAGGGACAGTGGGGCAGGGTGCCCAAGGCCCGCCCACCGCACCCTCGCCTGGCACGGCCGCCCGGCGGCTGCTTCGGGGACCCATATGTTCGGATGATTCTCGGCTCGGCTTGGTGTTGGGGAAGCATGGAGCCGCCCCCCTGCTGTTCAATAACTGATGACCATTTTTCTCCAATTATACTGAAATTGAAGGATCCTCAGACTTAGACACCCAAGTAAAATAATTAGTGCTTAAAATGTTAATCGTGCTCAGATGTGCCTTTGCCTGTGGAGGCTGTCTGCAAGTGAGGGTGCTGGGAAGCAAGCTCTGCGGAGAGGACGCTGCCTTTGCACCTCCGCCTCCCCCCCACCCGCCGCCGCCCGCCAAGCTGGCCTCCTGAGGAACCCCTGGAGGAACCCCCGGTGCCCGTTCAGACCTGTGATGGCTGTGTTGAGACCTCCGTGACCTCCTCCCTGGCCAGCCCACTGTCCCCAGAGCTACATGATGGTTAGAACGAGGGCACAGAGTCAGGTATGGCCCCGACCCCAGCTCTGCCACCCACCCAGCCAACCAGCGGTGTGGACAAGGGCGGGACACCCAACCTCCCTGAGACTCATTGCCCTCATGCAGAACAGGGATAGTAAAACCAAGCCTGCTGAAATGCCTAAGAGCACAGAGCATTCCTTTAGCCGCCCTTCTGTCCTCAAGCACCACCAGGCCCCAAATGAACAAATACAAAAGCAACACTTCCCCTCCACCAGGGCCAGGTGGGTTGGGGGTCAGGGCAGCGTTGTCCTGTTGTGGATAGTCCGGGGGCCACTTCTGTGCAGCCTGCTGGTCCCCAGGGAAGGTCCTGCAGATCGCGCCCCAAGCGGAAGGGCTGTGGGAGCCTCCCACACCCGCCACCGTCCCCCCAATCTGCTCACCCACTGGGGAGAAACACCTCCCTGCCCCTCGGAGAGGAATTCACTTTCCCTGCTTGTGACTTTGCCCATGCGTGCACCCCAGGTCCATTCTCTGCGGAGACGACATGCCTAAGAGGCTTAGGCTCCTTTATGCTGTGCATCCCAAGGAAATACGGTTAGATATTCCGTGTTCCCTGATCCACCACATAATAAGATTCCTTTATCTCTCGTTGTCATGGGAAGTATATATGAGCTGATTAATATTAATGTGTTGGCCGATTAATATTAATATCGGAACCGATTCATACTTCACAAGGCAGTGATGTTGATGAGCACCGAGAAGCCCGGGCAGCTGTCGGGTTTGGCAGTTCCCAGGGGAGATGGCAGAATCAGTGGTGACCCCATCCACCGTGCCTCGTTATGGACACCGTCATTAGCAGTGTCTGTCAGAGCTGGCGTGGAAGTGTGTGTGGACTCTGATCGTGGCAATTAAAACCCTTGCCATCCGAGACAGCATATTTTATCATTTAAATAGCATTTTACATTCTCCTAACATATTTTCCCAGTAACATTGTTAAATTAGGTGATAAAAGGTTATTTCTTGCTTCTGAAGTTGAAACAACGTTACCATTATTCCTTATCTGCCTGGAATTAGAAAGGTTTTGGTATTGTACGTTCTAAGGGTTTCATTATCAAAATTTGCCAGACTTCAGAAAACAAACAGCATTTTATTTTTGCCCTCGTTTTAATCAAAGATGGACAGAGCTTTGTCTTCTGCTGTTGGAGATGGCTTCTGGTGTTTGGTGAAAAGGGAAGGGTCATTTTTCGCAACAGCGAGACGCGTACCCTCAGGGCTCAAGGGGGTCACTGGGGACCCTGGCTTACCTTCGATTTGGAGCTGTCCCTCTTGCCTACAGGGAAGGCACAACCAGAGGCTGTGCCTTTAGCCAGCGGGGCTGGACTGGAGCCTGTCTGTGGCCCTGTGGCTTCCCCATCCCTGTCTCCTCTCCAGCTACCCACCTGTCCAGCCCTAGCGCTTGCCTGGCCTCTGTCTCAAATCCTTTCCTCTGGACCTTGAACCATCTACCCACCGCCCACCATCCACCCACCCACCAGCCCAGCTGCCTGCCAGTGTGCCACCCACGTGCCGTCTTCCCATCACCTGTGCTCCATCACATCTGACGTGGAAGACACCCCTTGGACAACACACGAGACTCCCCCCACCCCCACTTGCCAGTTAAATGTGCCGTGAGCAGGGGCTGGGGCCACACACACCTGGTAGTGGGTCACTTTCTCCCAGTGCCCAGCATTCCTGACTCACCCTGGAACACGACTTCTTATAGGCAGTGTCTCTGATGTGGCATTTTAGGCCGTGGGCTCTTCTGGGGACACATCTCTGCCTTGAAGAGACGTGCTGTGTTCCCCTGGGGTGAATAGACCCTCCCTGACACTTGATCCCAGTTCTACCTCCTCCCATCCTCTTTCCCAGGGCTTAGATGCCAGGGACAGGATTAATTTCACCAAGGAGGAGGCTCCTGCTCTCACAGACTTCTGGCCAGAACAGAGCAGTAGCTGGTTGGCGGGAATGGTCCTGCTGCACTGTGCCCTGTCCCCCGCCCCCCCACCCCCGTGCCTTCCCCAGCCCCTGCCCTGCCTCACAAGGTCAGCCTGTCCCAGATGTTGGGGGCATGGGTGACAGGGTCTCTGACAGAATACTTCAGCCAAGGACGGAAGCTGCCAGTTTCTTCCTGAACCTTGAGGCTGACGTCAGTGTTCCTCTGAGCTCTTCTTGGCAGGGTGAGGTCTCAGTGGGAATCGATCACTCTCTACTGATTGTCTGAGTGAGAGATGCCAGCCCAGGGGCGCCTGTCTGCAGCCAGATTGGTCCTCACTCTCCTGAGGAGCTCAGCCCTACAGAGCGGCTCTAGCCTGACCCATCCTGCTCTCTCCCCACCCAAGACAGGGCTGCAGACTAGAAGATGGCCCCGGTGTATTCCAGAAGCTGCCCTGAGCGCAGAGGAAAGGTGTCATCCTTGGGAGGATCCGTTGCCCTGACCTCAGCTAGCTCATGCTCTTCGCTAGTGATGCAGCCGGGCAGACAGCGGTTGAAAGCTGGAAATGACATTCTCAGGAGGTCCGCCACCCATGACTGCCCCCAGCACCCAGGGTAGTGCCCTTGCTGTACACGTCCCGCTCTTCCAAAATCCCCGCCGTCTCCAATCGCAAATTCTCACAAAGCCTCGGGTATTCAAAGCCTGCTGCACCCTGTTCACGCTGCCCACTGCCCCCACACCCCATGTGTCCTGTGTTCTCCCTGTGCTCCTACACAGCACCCCCTCGCTCTGTAACCACCTCCCGAACAAACAGAAAACATGCTCGTTGCCGTTTGTAAGCAGCCCCGGCGTGATTTATTGCCATCATCACAATATTTTGTTTGGAGCTGTAAACCTCCAGACATAAATCAAGTCATTAGAAGGAATGACGTTTAATCCTGCAGAAGACGCCTCGGTGGGCTGCACAGCTCTAGCCCAGCTCGCGAATCATTAATTCTAGAGTGGACGGCCCATACACACACCTCCACCAGCAGCGCCTCATATGCACCACACACAGGCGTGGAAAGCCGAAGGCACAAGCCAGGCTCCTTTTGTTTCTTGGAATAGCATATTCACAACGGCAAAGAGGTGCCCAAAACACACGCTGGGTCGTCTGGAAGACAGGAGAGTCTTAATTCCGCAGGAAAAACACGCAGCCGGGTAGGGCCGTCTCTGTACCTGCGATGGCTCACGTCGTCCTGAGAGCTGCCGCCGGTCGGACTTCAAAGGAAGCCGCAAAACAGCTCAGGACCGTCGCCAGCTCCTTCTTTCACAGAGACCCCCACCACCTTCGAGCAGCCATTACACGGGACCAGGCTCCATCTGCAAGGCCGGCGGCTCTCATTTCCTGAAGACACCTGCTGAGCTTGAAGGGAAGGTTCAGAGACCTCAGACAGTGCCTTCCAGAAGCCCGGCAGCCCCGCCCCACCCTGGCAAAGGGCATTGGGCTCCCAGCAGATGGGGCCTCTCATAGTTAAGGAGGCGTCCCCCCAAAACGCTGGAGACGGGAGGGGACCCAGGGTCTCGGCCGAGAGGTTGCCTTAAAGACTTCGGCAAGTTCTCAGTGCACATCACAGTTGTGAAAATTCTGGATGACATTGGCAGGGTTTGGTTCTACTTAATATTCCTGTGCTCAGAGCTAACGAGGGTGTTGTTATGCGGCGTTATGTTGGCTGTGCTCTCAAGGATGCTGGAAGGCGCAGGGCTGGGCTGCATGGTTTGTGTCCGGACAGTTTTTACCCACACTCTGCACTGTTGCCAGCTGAGAGCTTCTGTCTGCGAGCCTTACTCAATCTCGTGTCTCTGCGTCGATATGGCCTACCTCGGGGTCGGGTCTTCTCCCCTATCGGCCCTCTGTCCCCCTGGACCTGGTGTGGGGGGGGACAGACATTTTCCTACCCTCCCCCTCACACACCGGCTCACCGAGCCCTGCAGCCCTCCCTCCTCTTCCCATCTCCCCACACTGCCTGAGCTCAGGCACCCCATTTCTCACCGGTGTTAGGATGTAAGAATCCTAACCAGTTTTGCCCTTCCTTTAGGCCTTACTCTTCTCTGGGCCGTTCCCCAGTTGCCTCTAGAAAGACCTTTGAATATGCAGCTGTCAGTGCCCCAGAACTGGTCACCTTCCCTGAGCCAGGGGCTGTGAGTCTTTGTGTGAGTGTGTGATGTGGGTGTGGAGCCCAGCCCACCACACAGTGGTGAGAGGATAGGATGGCCTGGGGTTGCTGCGGTCAGGCCACAGCCAGCCCAGTGTGGCCCTCGGCCGGCCGGACCCCAGGGCACCGGGCTGGGCAGAAGAAGCAAGGGCTGGCCCACCAGAAGGGAAAGGAGGTGGGTCTTGGCTGGATGTCCAGCGACGGTGGTGTCCCCTACAGTCAGCATCCACCAAAGCCAAGATTACTGCTGTACTCCAGGCCTTGCCCCTCAGAGAAGCTGGCCAGAGGCTCCCTGAGCTGCTGGGGGCCCAGTCCTTGGTTGGATGTGACTCGACATTCAAGGCCGCGCCTCGGGAGTCACATCTCCTCTCAGATACGGACTGCAGCTATCCAGGCGCATGGCAGGGATCAGCTGGACTGACTGCCAGCTCCTGCCCGCAAGTGCTCCAAGCAACTCCAGGCTTACCCTGGTGACCTGTGAGTCGCCAGAGGCTCTGGCGTTCTGCTCAGGGGCACACGGGACGATCCCTGAAATGCAGCTGCCGTTCCACGGTCTCTGTGGTACTGGAGAGCCTAAAGCTGCAGCTGCCGGAATCAGGCTGGGAGGGAGGGCTTGCTGCCCAGGCTCGGGGCCCCTCTGGGTGCAATCGGTGGGCAGTAGGGGTGACCACGTGTGCACGGCCTCTGGGGCGCCTCCGTCCCTGAGCCCCCTAGGCAGCCCCTTTGTGGGCCCGCCTCCAGGAGCCTGACTCCCCCACCCCCACCCCTGGGGGGGCCTGGAGTGCGTCCCTCAGGACAGAGCGGCTCTTGCAGCAGGCCCCGGGTGGCTGGGGAGTGGGGAGCTCCAAGGAAACATCGGCTAGAACGGATTTACTTTTGCGGCTCTCAGGGTATATCGCAGGCAGCGGCTGTGACGGGTCTGACAGCCACAGGCCAGCTCAGTAATTGACGCTGCAGCCGGAACGACACATCCTGAAGCCAGCCAGAGCTGGACCGATCATTATCTTGTGACGGGGCCACCACAGGAATGAGGCTGCCCCGCCGGCGGCCTCTGATGGCCCAACTGGGTTCCAGTGAAGAAGCGCCCGTCACGGGGCTGGGCCAGTTGGTGTCGCGGGCACTTCCCCTGCAAACAGGCAGCCTCAGGCTCCAGCATGACTCACTCATTTTTATTTCTTGGAAACCTCTGGTGGGAATTCACCAATACTTACACCAGATTAGGCCCCTGCCAGCCAAGCAGGAGGAGTGCCATTTGACCTGGCCACAGTCGCCCAGAACCTGAGTCCGTGGCTCCCTGTGGGCTCTGGACAAAAGGCAGACTCTGATTGGCTGCCGCAGCCCGGCTTGCCCCTCCTCTCACGCACCCTCACCAGGCCCCGGACAACCCCAGGCCGGGACGTGCTCCCGCACACGTATGTCCGCCCAGCTCATCCCCTTCTCCCGCATCCTCCGTCTGCCCTCTGGACGTCTACACTTGGGAGACCCCGTAGACCTCTCAAACTCAATGTGGATCTGCACCCGCTCCCCAGGAAATGGCATCAGGGTCCCACTGCTCAAGCCAGAAACCAGAATCTCCCTTATTCTGCTCCCAGTCAGTCCCCAGGTGGTACTGACCCAGAGCTGGCTTGCACCAGCAGCCCACAAGGGCCCAACCCCCTGTTCACATCACTAGCTTGAAATCGGTCATGGAGAAGTGTTTACACCACAGGAATCCGCAATCACTACAGAGTTGCTCCTCCCCCACCACGCAGGGAGCCAGGGTTAAACATTCACCGTGCACGGCCCTGCTCATCTTCCCGAAATACTCGCCACGTCTTCCTCCGCCTTCTGCCATGAGCGCCGGCATTCAGGCCTCACACGTGTCCTCCCTGGACGGTGGCAACAACCGTGGACCACCCTTTCTGCTTCTGTCTTCCGCTCTTCATCTCAGAATGGTCCTTAAGTTCCAAATAGCTGCCAGCTTAAAGCCTTTGTAGACTCCCCTTGGGCCTCAGGAGATAAGATGAGGGGTCTATGCCAGGACGATAGGGCCCCCAGCTTGCTGCCCCCCCGCCAGCCACAAGCGTGCTACCATTTCTCGACACCCTTCGGTCTCTCTGTCCCTTCATCCCGTAAACCCTGGTCTCACGGTGCAAGGCGATCTCCTACAGGAAGGCCCTCGTTACCCCCAGGCGCCGATGACTTGTCACTACCTTAGGGAGACCTCACCGATACCCCTCCCCTGTCACATGCCACCTGCTGACGCACCTCTGCAACCATCACACGTGAACTGCTCAGTGCCTCATTTCTTGGCTAGACCGTAAACTCCACAAGGGCAAGGGCCATGACTGTCCCATTCATGGCCAGGACACAGTCACCGGTATGTAAGACTCTGCCTGGCACGCGCAGGTGCTCAGTCCGTGTGTAGAGAGTGGACAAACGGGTGCTGGCCAGCATGCTGTGTCCTGTCGCCTGCAGGGGAGGCAGAGACGGGCCGCCAGGGGACACTGGGGCTTAGCCGGCCAGTGTCAGGAACTTCATTCTCTCTCCCCTGCAGCAGCATTCACAGGCTCCTGCTAATCCTTCCAGGCTCATGTGTTGAAAGAACACACGAAGGCAGGAAAGGCATGACCTGTTCTAAGCCATGCACCACGTACTCTCTGAAGCTGTACACGGACGTGAACACACACGCTCCCCACCCAGAGCACGCTGCGTCACACGGCAGGATGCATGCACGGAAAAGCAGTGTGATGCACCCCCTCAGTGTGCATGCTGTCCCTCGTTGGTTCCATGTGACATGCACACGTGGAGGTACAGTGCAGTGCGTGGCCCCTGTGGGGGGGGGGGTGCACGACCCCCCCCCCCCAAACATGGTAGGAATTGCCCCCAGGCTCTGACAGAAGAGAGCTTTGGAGCAGGAGCTGGGGACCCCTTCCTTGTGGATAGGCAGGCATACTGGAGTGGGGGGAGATGCTCAGGGACATCCCTTCAAGTGATGGGCAGATGGGTGAGTGTGGAAAAGCAGAACAGCTGTTGGGTTTGCAGACCGGCTAACTGGCTGGCTGGTTGACTGACAGGCAGCTCCAGTGCCCCACTCTGACAGCCGTAAGGGAACTCACCGCCCAGGCTGAGCTGACAGAGAACCACCCGGTTGAATCGTGGATCCTAATCACGGAGGCGAGGGAATGGAATCGCTAAACAAAACAAGTAGTGGTCAGAGCCGTCAGGTGCCCATCAGCCCGAGACGGGAAGATTCCTGCTTCCCTCCTCTGCAGACAGGTCCCAGAGTCCCCGCGCTGGTGCAGGAGCTGGGCTCAGAGGAACTCAGCTGCTGTGAAGGTGACCCGGCGACAGGAACCCCAGGCTCTGGCGGCCTCCCTCCCATGGGCTCTCTGTGCCAGGCACCGTGCATGTTTCATTTGCACATTTATGGACCTGCAAGATGGGTGTTTTTATCCCATCTTACAGATGAGGAAGCTAAGGTTCGGTGAGGTTGAGGGATCTGTCCAAGGTCACACAGCTGTGCTCTTGCTCTCTTAAAATACACGACCCCTTGTTGAAAGCTATGACTCCGAGTGGAGTCTCCAGGAGAAGGGAGGGGAAGCCCCTCCTCTGGTCTGGGCCAAGGGTCAGGGGTTACTGTGTCGCCTCACCATGAGGTTGGTGGTCTTCGAACAACTGGAAGAAGCCCACCCACAGAGGCTGAGGCAAGAGGAGAGGGTCCTGCGGCACCACCCACCGCCCTGCCGGGGTGGGAGGCGGGGCGCTCCTGGCCTGGCTCCTGGCTCTCCCTGAGGTCCACACTCTGACCGCAGAGCAGCCGGGAACCCTGTCTCCCTGCCCTGGGCCTGGGGCAGCAGAGGCGGGCACGGCTGTGCATGGAGCCCGAGCAGAGAATTTAATGAGTCGGATTTTCCTGTGATCACAAGTGAGAATTTAAGACCCTTCTGTGAGGCTTCCTCCATCTGAATTCTGTGCCTTGAGTCCAGGCTGCCCTCTAATTGCTGAGTGTGTTTAAACTTCAGTTTTGCATCTCATCTGCATAAATTAACAACCTGCCCAGAGGAAGGGAGCGGCTCACAATGAGGCATCAGAGGCCGATGAGGGGTTTGCCCCTCAAAAGGGCAGAGCCTGAGCTGGTGGGAGAAGAGCCAGAGGAGGTGTGGCCACATTGGGGCCACAGGCCTGGCCTGGTGCCCCACAGATGGCAAGGGGAGGCCGCCAATTGGGTGCGTCGTAGATCTAACCACCCCTCCTGGGTGGCGTGGACAGGCTGCTAGACCGAGCTGGAGAAGCTCCTCCAGGGGCAGCTCTCAGTCCAAGCAGCACCAGCCTTTCCACGAGCATTTATTGAGCTCCTGCTGTGTGCTAGGCATTTTGCCAGACTGTCCGACCCAGAAAAGACATGGTCCTTGCCCAAGAACATGGAGAACTAACACAATCTACTGATCAGCTGGGGACATGTTTTCTCACCTCCTCCAGACTCTTCCTGCCCTGCCTCTAGAGTGCTCTTAAAGCCCCCTGAGGTCACATTACCCCCTGCTAGGGGTTGAACTGTGTCGCCTCCCCCAAATTATGTTGAAGTCCCAAACCCTGGGACCAGTGAATATGACCTTATAGAGCCCTTGCAGATGTGATCAAGTTAAGATGAGGTCATTAGGGTGGGTTCTAATTCAAAATGACTGGTGTCCTTTGAAGAAGAAGAAAAGTGACAGGCACACACAACGGAAGATGGGGGCAGAGACTGGTTTTCAGTGGCCACAAGCCAGGGAGCGTCTGGGGCTGCCAAGAGCTGGAAGAGGCTGTGGAGGGAACACGGCCCTGCTGACACTTCCATTTCAGACATATAGCCTCCAGAACTGCGAGAGGATTGTGTTTGTTATTTTAAGCCACCCAGTTTGGTGGTGCTTTGTTACCGCAAGCCCTAAGAAATTATTATACCCCTTGTGACAGTTAATTTTGTGTCAACTTGACCAGGCTGCCATGCCCCGATGTTTGGTCAAACACCAGTCTAGATGTTACTGTGAAGCTATGTTTTTAGATGTAGTGGATATTTAAGTCGATAGACTTACAGTAAAGCAGGTTACCCATAATGTGGGTGGGCCTCGTCTAATCAGTTGAAGGCCTTAAGAGAAAAGACTGAGGGCCTCCAAGGAGGAGAGAATTCTGCCTCCAGGGGACCCTACAACATTGAATCTTCCCTGCCTCTCCAGCCTGCAGATTTTGGTCTTGCCAGCCCCCACAATTGCATGAGCCAATTCCTTAAAATAAACCCCCCGCATATATATGGCCTGGTCACGGAGGACGAATTGAGCCCCTCATTCAGAGCCCTTCTGTACTTCCTGCGGAGCGGGGCCTGGCAGTTCCCTCAGGGCTTTCTCCCCTGATCCCAATGAGCAGCACACCCTCCTGGCTCAGTTTCTCCTGCCAGCATCCCTGCCTCACTCCTTGTGGCTCATCACCACTGCGTGAGGACCCGAACGCTGCCGGGCCCTGCCGGCTGCCCCACGGCACAGAGACCTTTCTCACGGCACATGTGTTCAGTGTGGGAGCTTCTGTGAACAGCAGAGCAGGGCAACACTGTTCATCCGGCAGACACGCCTGCCAGGAGTCTGGGGTGGGACCGAAGCTTGGACTCTGTATCTCATACATGGGGGAAAGCAAGATGCAGTGGGGGCCTCGTTTCCAGTGTCTTCCCTGGCTCAGGCCAGCCTGAAAGCCCTGGGAGTTTCCTGGCCTGTTGGGCAGCAGAAGTGGACCCGTGGGTGGACAAAGCGGATGATGGTGGCCACGCAGGCACAACCACCGGAAGATCCAGGGTACACAGTTCGATGTAGCTCTGAGGATCCAAGGACCACAGCTCTGAGACTGCACAGAGCAGGGACTGTGGACTCACACCCATGCCCCAGGGCCCTGCTGGCCCCTTCCGTTCTCCCATCTGTTTCCCTTTGCAGGTCTGACTCCTTTGGGGCAGCCCCTGTCTGCCCCCAGGCCGCAGCGTTCAGGGTAGCAGGACCCTCTCTCCACTATCAGGACCTGGGACTGAGATTTGAGCAGCCAGAATAGCAGTCGCTGTCCTCAGACGTGGTCAACCAAGGGTTCATGTGGCACTTCCAGCCCCTTCCAGGGACTCGGATCCTGTTTTAACTCATGTCAGTGTCGCCGGTCTACACAGCCTGACCCTCTGTGGGTCCTGGGCATCAGAGATTAGGGCTTTAGAATTGAACCCAGCAGGTCTCTCTCCTGTGACTCGGACAAAAGGAGGCAGCAGCCCATGTGACCATGAAGCCCCCTCCGCAGCTCTGCCCCAGACCCAGGCTTCACAGCCTAATTATAAGAAACTGGGCACATACACCATCATCCCCTTGGCAGGTAACCAGCAAGCTTTCAGCCAAACACTCAGAGGAAAACCCTCAGCCAATGAAGAGTTCACAGTGTGGAGCCCACTTGGCAGTCTCAATAACTCACGCCTTGTTTATTCTCACCAATGCTCACTCTTACCGTACAGCCTGTGTTTCAACCGCTCTGCAAATGTCATCTGTCCAGAAAGAGAAAGTGGTTGTTTTTTTCTCACCGTGCAGGGGATGAAGCTCCCTTACAGATTGTTAACATTATGTTGAAAGGAGAAGAGAGGTAACTCAGACGCTGAACGTGGAGCATGTACATGACCGGCCTTGGGATTCCTCTGCCGCAGGGTGGGGGTGAGGGAGACCACGGAGGTATGCGGCAACATTGGTGACATCAAATGGAAAAGGAGGCTAGGGGTTGTGGCTTGTGTTGCTCAGCAAGCCCACTGTTTTTATTTGATTGCGTGTCCATTCGAGGGCTTGGGAGGGGCTGGTGGTGGTTATATTGAAGCCAAGCGCTGCCGCCCCCCCCCCCCCCGGCATAAGTCCCCCTATGGCACTGAGTCTGGTGGCTCCTGGTGGCAATACCTTCTTCATGGGTGCAGCAGACGTAGGACCCTTAGCTCCCCTTCCCTGGTCACTCCACAGAGCTGTCCAGTGTCCTGAATGCAGCCCACTGTGGGGTATGCAGACCCCAGCCTCAAGGCACCCAAGGCCTTCACTTGCTCAGAGCTAGGGGTGATCTTTGTTTTGGCTTTTATCCAAGCAGTGCATGGAAGAGTGGCTTCTTCCACAGGAAAAGTAGGGCCAGTGGGCCCCTGGCAGGGGGGAGAGCCTGTTACATTTCCTTCATTAACTTCCTGTCTTTCTTCCAAAATGGCATATTGGTGAGGGTCAGTCTTTGCCAAGTGAGCTGCGGTAAGTTGAAAGGTTGAGAACATACAGCTTGTGGCAAACTCGGGCTCCACGTAAGATCTGTTGTTGGGTTTTCCACAAGACAGTTATTCTTTTCAAAGGGGACAGTTGCAGCCGAGTTGACTTTATTGGGTAAAAGTGGCCCAAGAGGTCAGGGACTCCCCCAGATGGGGGCTCTGTCCAGCAGGAATGTTCTCTCCAGCCTTCAAGTGGGCCAACCTCGAAAACCCCCTTGATGGGGCGCCTGGGTGGCGCAGTCGGTTAAGCATCCGACTTCAGTCAGGTCACGATCTCGCGGTCTGTGAGTTCGAGCCCCGCGTCAGGCTCTGGGCTGATGGCTCGGAGCCTGGAGCCTGTTTCCGATTCTGTGTCTCCCTCTCTCTCTGCCCCTCCCCCGTTCATGCTCTGTCTCTCTCTGTCCCAAAAATAAATAAAAAACGTTGAAAAAAAAATTTAAAAAAAAAAAAAAAAGAAAACCCCCTTGAGGCTCAGCACCCTTCTGTCCAGTCTGCACAGATAAAATGGGACAGGTCCCACAGCCCACCGCCCTCCAGGCTGTGAGGACAGGGCCAGCGGGAGATCACAGCTGTGAGGGCTGACATCTCCATAAGGACATCCTTGTCCAGCTCCACCGGCTGGCAGGGTGCCTTTTGAGAGCAGCTTTTGAGTCCCACTCTTGGCCAAATCTGGCATGACTCATTTGCTCTAGAAAAGGAATATAAATAAGTGCCACCATACCTTGACGAGTTGACAGGATTGACAAGCAGAGTAAATTCCCGTATCTGAGACTCTGAGGAGGAGAGGTGATTTAGCAGAGCCAGCTGCCGTCACCAGAAGAAAATAATTAAGGAAACCCAGCAGTGTGGAGGAAAACTGAACGTGCAGTGAGTCCCTTTTGGTGAAGAGACCTGTGATCACTGGCTGCAGGAGGAAACCCGCGTGTGTCAGAAAGAAAGGAGCTGGAGAAGCTCAGGCTGGAATGAGGCAGAGCAGAGTAGGGGCGGGGGGAGGGGGGCTGGCAGGCTCTGGGATGAGAAGGGGACCCTGGTGAGGACCCCTTTTCAATGTGAAAAGACTCCTGTCTCAGGGTCAAGTACCCACTGCTTGCATCCCATGCCCCAAGGGGTGCAGCCGGTTCTATGTGGAGCTCCCCCTCAGCCTCCGTGGAAGAGTCTGGAAGCCCTGTTTCAAGGCTCCCCCACCTGTACACACATATTGCCCATAAGCTAGGGGATGCCCAGGAAGGTACGGACACCCTGTCCTCTGCCCAGGGAAGGGCACACCCCTGTTCCCAGCCCAAAGGGATCAAAGAAAAGTATTGCAACAAAAGAAACATGCAGCGTGCCCACATTCCACCTTTGTGCCACGTTTGGAACTTGAAGAAGTTCCCAGTAGGCCCCGGGAATGTCGGCTTTCCAGCCCAGGGGTGACCTCGTGTCCCCACCTCCTCGGTAGCTGGTGAATGAAGGAGACGTGTAGGCACATCCTCAGACTGACCAGTATGAGGTCAGGGTCATAGCAGTGGCTGAACCTGTAAGACTGGACCTCGTGGAGAAATCGGCAGAGTCCCTGGGTCAGGGACAGAGGACCTGGATGTCCTCTCAGCAACTGGGCTCCAGCCACTGGACCTATACCATGTATACAGAGACGGCAGGACCCCCATGGGGCCCCATGCTGGGCGCCCAGGACATCTCGCACACACAGCCCAGCAGCAGCCAGAACTCGGTCAGGTGTGCCCCATCGTGCCAACTGGAAGTTCAAGTCTTCGCTTGTTTAAAGGGTGGCTGGTTCCGATTGTGACTGTGGCCTTTGGCAAAGCCTCAGAGTAGAAACCGCCGCTTCCGTGGCACCAGAGCTGGAAAAGCCCTGATGCCTCGGTGGCGAGGCAGGGACGGGGGAAGGAGGCCGAGACTCCGAAATAAGTTCCCCCAAAGGAAATCCTCTTGTTTCCCTAGGACTTCCTTCAAAACAAACCAGAGTGTGAAGCAGAATCATCTTCTCTGACCAAAGGTTCACTTCCCCAGAGCCTGTTATCCCGGTGACTTTGGCCTCAGCGAAGCTCAAGGGAAGGGGGGGGACATTGCGGAGTGTGGTCAGCAATGGACTGATCTATCTGTCTTCATCTTCCTCCAGTGCCAAGTGCTTGCCGGACAATCACTCCACGCCTGGGCTCTGCTCAGCCCTTTGGGGGAGACCAGCGTGAGCAGGAGGTGGCCAGCTCACGCCAGAGCCCCAGGGCCAGCCGAGTTGGCCAAAATCTCGAAGTAGATGCCTAGGTTAGAGGACTCCCCAGAGCCAGTGGGGAGGCACATCCCAGAGAAGGCATGTGTTCCACTCCCAGGCCTGTGTGTGCAAAGGTGTGGGTGTTTGTGGGATTCCGAGTACAGAAGCTCCACATGGACTAGATCGAGGGCTGGCCAATGCATAGAGAGGATGGGCAGAGCTTTCTGAAGGGTCCTTTCCCCATGGCTTAATGATAGCGTGAGGTTATGTGGGGGTGCGGGGCAGTGCTATGAGATTCCTGGCTGTTCCACTGAGCAGATGTGTGGACACACCTGGGCAGGGCACCTTTCGAGACCTTCCAGGTCACATTGGGAGGTAAGATGCTGAGAAGTCATCAGCTTGGGAGCCTGTGGGACCACATCTTGCTGCACCCTCATTTTCCATGTGGGTAGAGGAGTTGAGGGACACTCACACTGAGCCATGCCTGCTCCTCTCTGCCCCCCTGAACTGCCTTTTCGCAGAGCCCGCCCCCAGTGCCCTGCAGCCCGCGTGTCCAGCATCAAGAGCCCGTGAGCGGGTCCTTGGGAGCCACATGGTACTTCTGCTGCTAATACTGTCCTCTCTGCTTTTCAGGAATAAAGTTCAGCATCAGGCCACAGCAGCCCTACAACGTGAGTTCTGAGAGTCAGATAAATCTCAGCACCGGCAGCCTGGGGAAAGTTGGGGAGGGCAGGGGAGAACACTGGGAGCTCATGTTGAATTCATTCTTGGAAAGAAAAATGCGTCCAGTCCTTCCCAGGGGCCTTGGGAACAAAGCCCACGGCTTTGGCCCCATGAATTTCCCTTTCCTGTCGGATGGCAGCTTTGGACTTGTGCTAATAGAGGCAGTAAATTTGCGCCAGCCTCCTCAGGCCGCCGGCTCCCGCCGGCTCGCCTCGCCAGGTGCAGGTTCCTGGGAGGCCTGCGCCATCTCGTGGCTGAAAAGATACCTGCACCTCTGCCTCAAGACCATGGCCCGCTAGTGGTGGGGGGCCTTTGGGGACCGGACCTAGGCTCAGACCAGAGGGGTCAAATCCCACAGGGTCAGCTAGTCTCTTCCTTCACCCGGAATAAACTCAGGCCACAGAGGGGGCAGGGACCCCGGCCACTGTGAGCGTCTGACCTGTGTGACCCTCAGCGCCCATCTGCCGTGTCCACCCTGATAACCATTTCTCTTCTTGACTCAGGATCTCCCACCAGGCAGTTCCCGGGATGGTGACTTGAAGGCCCCTACGGAGAAGGTCACCCGAGACTTGTCCAGCCGGGCCCCAAGGGGCCTCAACCTGCTGGTACCCGACCGGCCTCGAGCCCCCCGAAACATGGGGGCCCGTCTGCGACCCCGGCAGCGCCGCCGGCGGCTGCTCATCAAGAAGACGCCCGCTGCTGCAGCAGCCGTCCCGGCCAACGGCTCTGCCGGTCCCTTTGTGCGGCCGGCGCCCTGGGCCGCGGACGGCCACTGGGTCACCCTGCACCGGAGCCAGCAGGAGCGCAAGCGGGTGATGCGCGAGGCGTGCGCCAAGTACCGGGCGAGCAGCAGCCGCAGGGCGGTCACGCCCCGTCACGTGTCCCGCCTCTTCGTGGAGGACCGCCACCGGGTGCTGTACTGCGAGGTGCCCAAGGCGGGCTGCTCCAACTGGAAGCGGGTGCTCATGGTGATGGCCGGGCTGGCCTCGTCCACCGCGGACATCCAGCACAACACCGTGCACTACGGCGGCGCCCTCCGGCGGCTGGACACCTTCGACCGCCAGGGCATCCTGCACCGCCTCAGCACCTACACCAAGATGCTCTTTGTCCGCGAGCCCTTCGAGAGGCTGGTCTCCGCCTTCCGCGACAAGTTCGAGCATCCCAATAGCTACTACCACCCTGTCTTCGGCAAGGCCATCCTGGCCCGGTACCGGGCCAACGCCTCTCGCGAGGCGCTGCGGACGGGCTCCGGCGTGCGCTTCCCCGAGTTCGTCCAGTACCTGCTGGACGTGCACCGGCCCGTGGGCATGGACATCCACTGGGACCACGTCAGCCGGCTCTGCAGCCCCTGCCTCATCGACTATGACTTCGTGGGCAAGTTTGAGAGCATGGAGGAGGATGCCAACTTCTTCCTGAGCCTCATCCGGGCGCCGCGGAACCTGACCTTCCCCCAGTTCAAAGACCGGCACTCGCAGGAGGCCCGGACCACGGCACAGATCACCCACCAGTACTTCACCCAGCTCTCGGCCCTGCAGAGACAGCGCACCTACGACTTCTACTACATGGACTACCTGATGTTCAACTACTCCAAGCCCTTTGCAGACCTGTACTGAGGGGCGGGGCCCGCGGCCACTCACCTGTCCGCGCGGGCATCCCACTGTCCGTGGTCCCTCACCCGAGAGCTGACACGTACCCGGAGCAACAGGGCTCTGCGGGTGTGAGGAGCCGTGGCTGCTCCGTGCCGCTGGCCCGAGGTGGAGGACAGAGGCCCGGGCGTCGGGTGGGGACTCTGGCTCTTGTTCCATACCCACTTTCTCACTCCTCCGCTGAGGAAGATGCCGGGGGCTGAGCAGGACCCCAGGAGTCCTAGCTGCATAGGCCTAGCTCGGCCAAGAGTCAGGATGACCAGGGAATTCTGAGGCCCTGAGGACGAGGGCCCCAGCGGTAAGGGATTTCCTGCAGTCCCTTAGCCATTGCCTTGTACCAAACCACGTGGTTTGCAGCTTTTCTATGACCCAGGGGGGGAGGTTCCCTCAGAATGAGGTTCCAAATAAAGCACATGGTTTCCAGAGTAGCGGTGTCTACACTTTGTGTTGGTAGGGGAACCCACGGACCCTTCCCCAAGCTGTGGGGGCTCTGTCTCCCTCCGCAGGACAGCCGGAGCCGGGCACCCGCAAGCCCCGCCCAGGGGAGCCCAGGGTGGGAGTGGCCTGTGCGAGAGGGGAGCTCCCGTTCACCTCCCACTCAGGCTCCAGAGGCCAAGACTCCATGAACAGGGTTCTCTGTTATCAGTACCAGCACATTCATCCTGAAAGGAGAAAATAGACCTATCCCTGTGGAGGCCCACTGGGGTCCCTTCTTGTCACTTTGTGGGGGCCCCCTGAGGACGGCCAGAGCTCTCTGGGCAAACCACCGGGGTCAGCGGGGCGCTGCACAGGGGTCTCGGGGGGTGTGGCATTTCCGGTGGGGATCGATGCTATCCCTCTCCCTAAGCAGGGCTTTATCTCTGTCATCGGCAGACCCCCATGACCTTGGCCTTGGCCCCTGGCTCCACTCACCTGACCAGGCCACCTGAGAGCTTTCAGGACCGCCCACCCCTGAGGGACCACAGTCTGGGGGAGGAGCAGGAGAAGCCCACGGGGGAGCGGGGGACGTCTCCCAAAGTATATATTTTCATACACAGAAGTGGCTCTGAGATGGTCAAAAGCCAGGGTGATTCTTGAAAGGTCTCAAAGTGTGTTGGAGCTTTGAGCGCGGCTGTGGCCGTTCCTGTTGGGGGTCTCGTCTGTAATGGCAACTGCTGCCTATTTGTAAAGGTCTGTCTGTCTGCTTCCAGGTCCCATCTCTCTGTCAGCCACATGCCCTTCTGACTCTCTCTGTGGGTCTCTTTGCGGATCTCCCCAGGAGAGTGCTCTCAATCGGTTCCCATTTGCTGGGGGAGAGGCTGCTGGGGCCCAGGAGGAGGGGACATGCTGGTGCCTGCTGCTCCCTCCTTTGTGTCTCCACCATGGGCTCTGGAAACTTAAAAAAGTAGGACGAGGAACTGAGGCTGCCTCCCACCTGCTTGGGGTCACATGCCTCCAGGAACCCTGAGCAGGGTGAGCGCCCCCTACCAGGTTCCAGCAGGAGGGGCTGGCCATCTGGCAGGAGGAACTCACAGAGGTGAGAAGGAGGCTGTGGTCAGGGCCCGAGGGGCTCTTGGGTATGGAAGTGGGGAGACGGATGGATGCCTAGGGGCTCAGAGAGCCAGAGAGGCTAACCTGTACCTCTGCCAAGGCCAGGTCAGTGTGAGAGGAGGCAGGGAAGGAAAAGGGAGATGGAAGTCACCACGCGAAGCTAGTGTCTCTGGTCGTGGACGCATCTGGTGAAGCCTGAGGCAGTGTCACCATGTCATCTGATCAGCAAAGGGAACTTCTGGGAGCCTGAAGGACACTTCACTCATGGCTGGAGCTTGGAGACAATTCGGGTTGTCATGGGACCATCCCCCCATGGTGTGTGTGTGTGTGTGTGTGTGAGAGAGAGAGAGAGAGAGAGAGAGAGAAAGAGAGGGAGGGAGGGAAGGAGGGAGGAATGTGTGTGGGAAATGGGAGCAAAAAAAGATGTCTTGACTCCTGAAGAGTCAGAGACGACCAGGCCTGAGTTGGGCAGATGTACACACACAACATATCCATCCAAGAGGGGCTTTCCCTCTGGGTGGTGACAAAGAATCCAGCCAATGATCATGATGACCACTTGATGGCCCCCAGCATGACCTCCAACTGTAGGCCAGAGGCCTGAGCCCCGAGACCTCCCCTACCTCCACCGAGGTGGTGCTGAACCTCAACGCCTCCGGCCCCCAACCCCAGACTCAAGCCTCATGTAGCCTGAGGACTTGAGGACAACACATGAATGAGTGTGGGTGTGAGTGTGTGTGGGTGTTTGGGTGGGTGGGCAGTGGGGTAGAGTGCTTCCCCCCTGGGGCCTGTGAGCCACGGAAACCCTGGAGTCCCCTGGAAGGGGGATGTGATGTCCAGCCAGGGGGTCAGGTGGGAGATTCGGGCACCACTGGCCTCTGCGATGTGGCCAAACCTTCCCCCCTGCCCACAACCCCACAGGCTTGGCTACACACACAGGGGCCCGGGACAGACATGGTCAGGCGTAGATGGAGAGTCTTCCAGCACCCACGTCCCCTCCCAGGCCTTTGCCAACTTCATCCTCTGGGTTGAGCCCATTGGTGGGGCTGGGAGCCCCAGGAGAAACCCAGGGCCAGGAGGTGGCCTGCCCTCACTCCCCCAACTCCTCCTCAGCCTTTTTTCTCTGGGGATCACCCATGGCTGATCACAAGGATTTCCTCCCGGTGTCTCCCCACCACCCCAGAACTGGGCACCAGGGGCTGAGGGAGATCATGGGCCCCAGAATGGACCCCGTAATCTCCAGGAGCTGGGGGCAGGTGCTGTGGGGCTGAACAGGGCTGGAATAATGCTATCCCCATCTCTGGGGGCCCATGCTGATGGTACAGTGATGCTGAAGAATGAACATACACCCTGGAGTAGACAGACTCACAGAAGCCTCGCCTGGGGAGGGGAGGGGAGAGGATGAAAGGTGTTAGTCTGGCTGCTCTGGCTGGAGGGATCCACTGCTCAGGCTTGGCGGGGGGGGGGAGGGGTCGGTTGAAGGCAGAGGTGGGGGGAGGAGAAGAGAGCATGGAGAGTCCTGAGCTCTGCTCCATCCCGTTGGCCTGGCCCGGCCTGGAAGTGAGGCCTGCTTGCTGCGCCCCGACTTCACGGGGCCCAGAAGGGCCTTTCTGCACCAGAGTCCCCGCTGTGAGGTGGCAGCAGAGGGTACCCAGGAGTCTGGCTGGGCTGGGGCCGCTTGCGAACAGATGCTTCTGTCCTCGCCCTCGCCTGTGGGCCTGCCTCCTGAAGCAAAGGCGGAGACAGTAGGCTGCAGGGCTGCTCTCCAAAGCACATGAAACCTAGGGCAAGTGGCAAGGGTCACAGGTCAGAAGTGAGTCCTTCCAACCCAGGGGCGCCTAGGGCCTGCCAGCCTGACTCAAGCGCCATGGTGGGCCAGGCTGTGCTGGCCTCTCCCATAACTGCCCGATATACCCCTCCCAGCACCCCTGACAATATGCGCGCCTCGCCCTACTTTATAGGTAAGGAGCTGAAGCACAGAGAGGTTGTCAGAACTGCAGAGTGCCAGAACCCGGAGCTGGGATCCCACCCACGCGGTGGGGCTGGGACCCCTCTGGTGCCATCACCGCGCCCCCAGCTCCCACGACTGTGCGGTATCCGGTTGGGCGCTGGGATGTCGCCGGTTTCCGCCGGCAAGGCAGCACTCGGCCACAAGGGGACGCTAAGTCCTCGCTCTTGAGCAGCGGCCCGGGCTTCCCCAGCCCGCCCACGAGGTGGCAGCAAAGCTCCGACCGCGCAGCTCTGGGCGCGGTGGTGAATCCCTCACCGCCGCCGGAGACCCGGTCCCCGGCCTGCCCCCCCACCCCCACCCCCGCCCCGATTGGCCCGTCTACTGCCCTTTCTCCTTCCATGGAGTCATGGGGGTCCTGCCTCCCCAGATATCTCTGGGCAGACCCCAAAGGCCACTTCCAGAGGACCCACCGGCCCTAACTCCAAGTCCGAAAACAGCCCCAGTCCCCCCACCCCGCACCCAGCCCACCTCACATGGGCCTAATGGGGCTGGAAGGTCCCGGGACTCTCTAGAAAAGGCAGACACAGGGAGGAAGGGCCACGTGTCACCAGGGGTGAGGAGGGAGCTTCCACTGCCCTTGCTGGCTCCACTCTTGTCTCTGGCGACAGGCTTGGACTGGGAGCGGATCCTGACCTGCCTCAGGACCTGTAACACTGCCTCACTTCCCCGGCAAACCCCACCCCAGCCAGCGCCCCCCTCCAACCTGACCACCACACTGCAGGAGGACATGACAACAGTCGGGAGCACAAACGACACGGGCCCGTTAGCAACCTGCTGTGTTCGTTCTCCCCCTTTCCTCAAGGGTGACCTCAGCACGCATATGTGACACACTCATGCAGGCATGTCCCTGCACACACACATACCCATCCTCGTGAATACACACGCACACAGAGATACGGATGCACACACACATGTAGATGCACACATGCTTGTGAACTCACACCTACACACACACACAGACCTGGGTGCACGTGGACACAGACACACGTCCACACACTGACACAGACACACAGAGAAAGGTGCACAGCTAATGGCGTGCCTCTCGCGTGCCTCTCGTTCCTGAAAGGAACAGGAGGGACCAGAAAGGCCCTCACTGTCCTCCGTTGTATTTTTGCTCCCTCTGTCCGGCTCTCCTTCCCGCCCTGTCGGAGCCCCCACTCCCTCTTGCATCCGAGCCCTTTGTCTCTCCTTCAAAGACGTTGCTCACACACTCACCCCTCCTTCCCTATCAACAACCCATCTTTAAAAAAGAAAAAGCCAGGGGCGCCTGGGTGGCTCCATGGGTTAAGCATCAGACTCTTGATTTCAGCTCATGTCATGATCTCATGGTTTGTGAGTTCAAGCCCCCACATCAGCCTCTGTGCTCATGGTGCTGAGCCTGCTTGGGATTCTCTCTCCTTCTCTTTCTGCCCCTCCCCAACTTGTGCTCTCTCTCAAAATAAATAAATTAACTTTAAAAAAACATTTTAAAAAGAAAGGAAAAAGCCACAGCCCTACATCCCCGCCAGCTCTTGCCCTGTTTCTGTTACCTCCTGCCCTGCAAAATGTATCTGGCTACCCCATGCCTCCACTGGCCTTTTGCTCTTGAACCTGCTGTGGTCTACCTTCTGGTCCCGCCACCCGTGGAAAGAAATGGCCCACTTCCGCGTCTTCAGTTCTCCCACCTTCTGAATTCGACATTCTGTCTACACATGCCCTGGATGAGCTCAGCAGTCTCACATTCATATGATCCCTGACCTCCAGACCCCCATGGCCAGCAGCCCGGCCCTCGCCTCTGTTGGCAAGTGTAAGGGCACATCCTTCCGAGCCCCGAATTTCTCCCCTGCAGGCCTCCCCAGCCCCAGGCTTCCTGTCTCAGGCCTCCACCCCTCCATCAGCCTGGACTCTCCCCTTCACACTCGTTCTCTCTGCCCCCCAGTCCTGAGTCCACGGGTTGCCTTCCCCCTCCAGTGCCGTCATCTTAACCCAAGCCACTGACATCTCCTTCCTAGGCTCCTGAAGCAAAACTGCTCTAAGCATTATATACCTATTAGTTTATTTAATCCTTACTACAACCCTGTAAGGTAGATGCAATCATTATCCTTCTCCATTTTTACAGATGAGGAAACTGAGACACAGAGAGGTTGAGGCACTTGCCCAAGCCCACACAGCTATTCAGAGGATGTTCCAGGATTCGAACCCTGGCAGTTTGGCCCTGGTGTCCACCAATGGGCAATCCTGCTTTTTGTGCAGTGTGGAGGTCAGAGCTCGGCTCTCCTAGAACTATGTGGTGGGTGGAGGGAAGCGGACAGAGATGGTGACCCAAGGGATCTAGACTGGACAAAGAGGAAGGGCTGCTGGCCACATGGAAGATGGGAGTTGGGAATCTGTGAAATTGGAGATGATGCGGCTTCCTGTGGCAACGAGGGCAGACCGTGGCCAGGGATGGGGGTCGGTGGCTGGCCAGGATGGGCAGAGGGAAAGGTTACTGGACAGAGATGACCTCAGTTCCAGAACTGGCAGACAAGTCATGTCCCACAGACATACCCCCTTCTCCTCCTCGGGGGTCCGAAGATGCCATCATCCTACACCCGTGTTGCCACCCAACTCACTCAGATCACGCCTGTCGCCTGGAGCAGCCTATGTCTGCCCGACTGTGCTCCATGACTGTCTGTATCTACCTGACTGTCTGGCTCAGCCCATCTGTCTGAGGACGTGGTGATGCCAGGGCCACAAGTCAGGCCTCCCCTTGGGGTACAGAGCCTGGGAGCCGGGGATGAGGGGGTGGAAACCCGGGCTGCTGATGCTGGAAGTTGTTCGCGGGGAGACCTGGGTGCACAAAGGGCAGGTCCCACAGACCCAGGGGAAGGAGAGAACCCAGGGGTGCAGGGTAGGCAGGGAGGGCCAGCTCAGGCCAGCAGGGAAAGCTACATTCTTACTCTGCAAGCCCATGTGCTGAATTTTACTTTTCCTTTTATTTATTTCTTCTTCTTAAATCCTGTTTCTCTCCCTGAGGCATCTAATCTATTATTTAACATTGGATTGTACGATTGAAACTCCCAGGCAAATTGAAAATTATTTGTGTTTGAGGTTTCAGGCATGAGGCAGAGGCAACCATTTCTGGGAGATCCTGGGCACCGAGGTGAAGGAGAAGAACCCGCAGCCCCGCTCCTTCAAGGGGCTGGGTGGAGCAGGGGGTCCGCAAGGCCCAGCAGGCCCCTCCCCGGGGCTCTCAGCCTTGCGCACCCAGACCCCGAAGCTCAGGGGTCATTAATCTCCATGTGGCATTTCACTTGGGAAATGCTGTCAACACCTCCCACTGGCCAAAGTCCTCATAGGCCAAGCAGGTGCAATCAGTCACCCCAGCCCCGTGCCCACCCGGGGGGAAAGGCCTCGGTCACAAGAGAATTAATGACACGGGGACAAGGGCTCACCAGCATTTTTCAGGGGTTAGGCTCTCCCGAAATTGCAGCCAGCGTTGCTGGCCTAATGGGGTGCCCAGGGGTGAACTGAGGTGGGTGGGAACCAAGGGGCAGGGCTCAGGGTGGGGCTGAAGTCTGACAGGCTTTGAGAAGGGGAGAGGTGTGGCCGCATTTGCATAGCAGGAAGGACCATTAATGAGGCGGGGGGGGGGGGGGGGGGGGAGGGGGGGGGGGCCATCAGCATGCATCCATTCCACATTTTCTGAGAGGTCACCCATGTCAGGTGCTGTGCAAGGCACTGTGACCACCTGATGATGGCACACATACTCTCCCAGCCCAGAACAAGGGCCCAGCATTGGGGATAACGGTGAGGCTGAGCCCGGTGAGGTTTCCCCACATGGCCCTTGGCCACTCAGGTCACTGGAGCCTCCATTGCCCCTCCAGGAACACTGGGAGAGGCAGGGGGTCACAAAGGACCGTCCTGGACCAGCCTGCTGCCAGCCCCTTCCACAGATGCTGCCAGGACTCTGAAGTTGTGCCCCCTCAGTCCCTCACTCCTTTGTGCAGCGACACCCACCCTGCACCCACCCTATTATGTCCACAGACATCTCAACTCCTGGGCAGTATCTGGCATCAGGACTGAGCCACTACGTACGTTTATCCATTTTGCCTCCTGTCCTCCCTCCTGTGACCCAGAGCCAGGCCTGGGGACCCAGCCTGGCCCCCACCAGGGCCAACAAGGGGCTCGCGCTAAAATGCGTGTATTTAGAATGAATATAAGTTTGCAACCCGCAGGGGGTGGAATATATGCAAAAGCTTATATCACACCCATATGCACACACACACACACACACACCTCGGTTTTCAAGGAGGGAATGTAAAAAGCCACATGTTTAGACAACAGCGACAAGGACTGGAACTTGTAACAGCCGGGCCCTTTTGGTAGCAAGTATAACGAATCAGTAGCTCCAACTTCCGATGAAGGAGGCCCTTCTGAGGCTCCGATACTGCGTGGGCACACAGCTGAGCTGCAGGACCTCAGAGCCTGGGACCCTGAGTGCCACAAAGCCTTTCGATATCAGGCTCAACCCTCCCCCCTCTCCCTCTGCGGGATGTCTCATGCTTCTCTGTCCCATTAGGACCCACTTCCTCTGCTGTTTCTATGCCCACGGCAAAAACACAGGCGGAGAGCTCACTGTGGGCCCCGCTGCCCTGGGTGGCCCCTCCATGCCCAGTCCTGACCCCAGGAGACTCCGACGGCCCCGCAGAAATCTGTCCTGCAGAAATATCAGGCAGGGGTACAAGAAGGTGTGTGGATGATGTTCACTGAAGCATGATGTGAACTATCAAAGCTCTGCAAGCAGCCTAAATATCCATGAGCAGGGGAATGGATGGACAAAGCGAGACCCGGCTCTGGCTACTCGATACAATGTGTCCATTAAAAAAAATGTTTCGGTGTTTATTTATTTATTTTTAATGTTCATTTATTTTTAAGAGAGGGAGACACAGACTCCAAAGCAGGTTCCAGGTTCTGAGCTGTCAGCACAGAGCCCGACGCGGGGCTCGAACTCATGACCGTGAGATCATGACCTGGGTGGAAGTTGGACGCTCAACCGGCTGAGCCACCAGGCGCCCTAATGTTGATTTATCTTTGGGGGGGGGGGAGGGGCAGAGAGCAAGGGAGACACAGAATCAGAAGCAGGCTCCAGGCTCTGAGCTGTCAGCGCCGCAGTCCTTCTCATTCATTCAGCAGACACCTTCTGAGTACCTGTTGTGAGAGACCCACCATGCTCAGTGGAGGGGACACGACAGTGAGCGAGAACAAACCCCAGCACAGTCTATCTGGGGAGTCGGACTCTAATGAAATAGTAGCACCCAAAGGTGCAGTGTCAGGACCCTCAAAGAGCTCTGAAGACAACCCAGACAGAGAAATCAGGGAAGGCTTCCCAGAGGAAGTGGCAGTGGAACCAAGATGAGGACAAGTGGGAGAGGATGGGAAGAATATGTGCAAATGTCCCGCGGCGAAAGATTCTATGGCCGGTCAAGGGACAGAAGGAGATTGCTGGGGCTGGGGCTGGGACAGAGAGGCTGGGGGTAGATGTCATGATGTGCCACCCAGGTCCCCTTCAGGGAAAAAAGATTTCCAGTTTCTAGATTGCTGCTGGCAGACGGTCCACCACTGCCAGGTCTTTTAAGGGATCACCCAGGCTAAAGACAACTGTCTGCCTAAGGTCACATCACGCCCAATGACAAGTCAATATGGGAATAGAAAGGCCCTGTGTCCTCACAACAATTCTGAAAAGTTATCCAATTCCAAAGCTCCACATGTGTAGACAGAACAATGGCCCCCCGAAGATGTCCGTGTCTTAATCCCCAAAACTGGTGAACGTGTTGGCTTGCACATCAAAAGAAATTTTGACATGGATGGAGGCATGGATGCTTGCTGATGGCCTCCCGGCCTCATTAATGGTCCTTCCTGCTATGCAAATGCGACCACCCCTTCCCCTTCTCAAAGCCTGTCAGACTTCAGCCCCACCCTGAGCCCTGCCCCTTGGTTCCCACCCACCTCAGTTCACCCCTGGGCACCCCATTAGGCCAGTAACGCTGGCTGCAATTCCGGGAGAGCCTAACCCCTGAAAAATGCTGGTGAGCCTTTGTCCCCATGTCATTAATTCTCTTGTGACCGAGGCCTTTCCCCCCGGGTGGGCACGGGGCTGGGGTGACTGATTGCACCTGCTTGGCCTATGAGGACTTTGGCCAGTGGGAGGTGTCGACAGCATTTCCTATGATTAAGGATCGTGGAGAGATGACCCTGGATTACCCAGGTGGGCCCAATGTAACTCCCTTAGAAAAAGGAGACAGTAAGGGTCAGGGTCAGGGAGGGGATGGGACAACGGAAGCTGAGGTCAGAGTGATGGCAAAAAGCAGCCGTGAACCAAGAATTCAGGAAGCCTTTAGAAATTGGAAAAGGCAAGGAAACACTTTCTTCCAGAGCCTCCAGAAGGAAGACAGCCCCGCTGACCCATTTCAGACTTCTCAACTCCAGAGGTGTAAGATATTAAATACGTGTTGTTTCAAGCCACTAAATCTGTAACAAAGTGTTACAGCCGCTAGAGAAAACTAACACAGCATCTTCTCCAACTTTTCTCTCTGCCCAGTCCCGCTTTCTTCCCCTCCACTCCACGCAGGTTGATCCTGGGAACCTTCCCTAACCAGTCTCTTGCATGCTAATGAGATCTGATTCCTGGGAAACCCCCCCTACGGCACTGAGCACCCAGTGTTCTGAGAAAGCTGAGGTTGGGTGGGATTTCAGAGCAGATTCGCCCCTCCTGACTGTCTAGCAACAGGAGCAGGTGGGGCGCAGGCTGTCATAAGGTGACCAGGCAATTGTCAAAACTTTCACCATTGGCGAATTGGGGTTGTTTTGCCCCTGGAAGGAAATGCAGTGGTACTTGAGAAATATCAGGGAAAAGTGAAATCAGTGGAATTCAGTGGCTATGGCTAAATTCGGCTAACACTTTGATAAGAGATAAAAGGCTGAGAACCGTTAAGAGCTAAGTGTGCCAGCCGGGAGACCTCTGTAGACCAGAAGGGGGCCCTCCGTCCCCCTGCGGCGAAAGGGCGGAGGACGCCGGGGACCGCAGAGCAGCCAAGTTCCAAAGAAGATTGGGCGACCTAAGCAGGTCTGCTGTGCCAAGGCCATGCTCTGGGTGGGACAGAACGGCACGGTGACATGTCAGATGGGACGTCTGAACTGATGCACCCCAAAATCTGACATCTCAAGATTGCCTTGAGCCCTCTGAGCCTGCAGAAAGCGGGCCAGTCTTCCCTGTCAAGGACTAATGCTCCCCTATTCTTTGAAGAAGAGCAGAGGCCTCTGCTCTGCAAGACAGGGTGCAGCTCCTCTAGGATCTGCCCCATCTCTCCTCCTGGCCGCTAGCCTTGTAGTCAGGGATCAAGTCACAACATAACTAAGCCAGAGAAGTGCTGGGTTTGATAAGGAAGGAAAATAACTACAGCCCAAAGGAGCTCCAGGGCCTGTAGCCCACGGGTACTGGCAGGAGCCAGAGAGCCCAGGGGGGACTGGTTTCTGAAGGAGCATGGGCCGAGATCACGTGGCAGGGAGGGGTGGAGGGGCAGGGGCATAGACTAAAATAGGGTTGCTGAGCTTGTCAATACAGAAGTCAGTCTCCTAGCAAGGGCTACAGGAGATGGGGCAGACTGTGGCAGAAGCGTGAACAAAGAAAGGCCCGAACTTCTGTGTTAGGTGATGGCAGAGGGTCCAGCTAATGCTGGAGTGAATGGAAGACCCAGAAAACAGTCGAGACCATGCCCTTTGGGGGCCCGGTGGACACACCGTTTGCCAAAGCAACAGGGGATGGGCTGGCTAGAGTAGCACCAGGGTCACCAAGGGCAGGAGACAGCTCGCCTCTGCAGGCCAGGGCTGCTGGTAGGAGAGCCTCTCATAGCAGCAATGAGGACAAGAGGACCCCGACCACAGAGGGCTAGTGGTGGTACTTCCCCATCACAAGCACGGTGGCTACGGTTATTGCAGTGAATGGTCAGGTCAGCGTGGCAGCTGAAGTGGCCTGGCCTGTGGAGAGACAGGGAGCCAGTCGGTAGAACAAGGTGCTCCCTGGGGGCAAAAATAGATGGGAAAGCCAACAACAGTGCTACTCGGTCAGTACAAAGAAATCAGGAATGGATGATCAGGAGCCTGAGGGTAATCTTCCCAATAAAAAACAAAAACAAAAACAAAAACAAAAACAAAAAACAACAAACCTCAATGACTCTTTGCCCGGTTCTGGATGTAAGCCAGTTTTCAGGCTAGGAACCCGGCGACTGAAAGAGAGGTCGAGCCCCCAGGATAAGCCTATAACAGCAGGGCCCCTACATCTAGTAATTATAGTCCTACTTCTTCCCCCAAAACGTACACTGGAGAAATAGGACACCCAAACAAATCTAGGACTTGATATTGATATGGTGAGGTCTGGTAGGTCATGGTGGCCTTCCTTTACAGCGGGGACATATAGGGCCAGATCATAAATGGAATGCTGGCCCAGGTCTGGCTTACAGTGGACCCAACAGATCCATGAATTCACCCAGTGGTCATTTCCCTACTCCCCAAACGTGTAATTAGAATAGACATACTTAGTTGTTGTCGCAACTCCCTCGTTGACTCTTTGGCCCGTAGTGGGGCAGGCCAAGAGGAAGCCTCTGAAACTGCCCTCTGCCCACTCCCAAGATAGTAAATAAAAAAAACACATTGCAGGGGCACTTGGGTGGCTCAGTTGGTTAAGCATCCAACTTCGGCTCAGGTCATGATCTCATGGCCAGGGGGTTTGAGCCCCACGTCGGGCTCAGAGCTGGAGCCTGCTTCAGATTCTGTGACTCCCTGTCTCTCTGCCCCTCTGCTTTTCTCTCTCTCTCAAAAATAAATAAACATTGAAAAATTTTAAAAAAACATATTGCATCTGAGGGGGTGGCAGATATTGGAGTTACCCCTCAGAACTTAAAGGATCCAAGGGTAATGGTCTTCAGTATAGCTCCATGGAATTGACCAGTTTAGCCCCTGCAAAAACAAGAGGGATCCTGGAGGACAGACAAGGGATTATTGCAAACTCAGCCAAGTAGTGGTCAAAATTACAGTTGCCATGCCAAATATGGTGTCTTCGCTCGTGCAAATTATCATGACCTCAGTACATGGTCTTTGGCCATTGATCTGGAAAATGCATTATTTTCTATCCTTATCAGAAAAGAGGATCAAAACCAGCATCCCTTCAGTTGGAATGGGTAACAGTATTCATTTACAGTCTCGCCCCAGAAATGTGACTCTCCAGCCCTCCGCCCAAGCACAGGCCCAAAAGATTGGGACTGGCTAGACAGTCCAGAACATCACATCGGTCTGCCATATCAATAACCTCACGCCAGTCAGAATGAATGGGCAAGGAACACCTAGTACACTGTGGCCTTAGTGAGACCCATGCACTCCGGTGGGTGAGAGGATAGCCCAGTGGCGTTTCCGGGGCCTCTCATATCAGTAACAATTTTAGGAGCTGCAGGGGTCTGGGGCATTCCGGGACAATCAGGGCAGAGCACAAATAGCGGCATCTTGTACCTTACCTCAAAGAAGGGAGCACAACGCTTGGTGGGTCTCTTTGGGTTCTGAAAACGTAGTTCACATGTAGGAATACCCCAAACCACATACCAGGAGACATGAAAAGCTGTCAGCTTTACGTTAGCCCAGAGTAGGAAAGGGCTTTGCAGCAGGTGCAGGCTGTGTGACAAGAGGTCCTGGCTTGGGCTTTCTGACAGAGGAGACCCTATGGTACTGGAGTATCAGTATGGAGTATCAGTAGTAGAAAAAAGACACCATGTAGAGTTGTGGGCAAATCCCAAGGACAGAATTCTAATGCAGAACTTAATGTTCTGTCCCCAGGCCGTGCCACGTGGAAATTTACACATCTTTTGAAAACCGCTTCCTGGCATGCTGTGGACTTTGGTATAGACGGAGTACCTGAATGGCCACGAGACACTGTGGCTGTGCAGCCGTAATCACCTGTCTTGGTCCATTCAAGCTGCTATAACAAAATAGCATAAACAGGGTAGTTTAGAAACAAACAAAAAAAATCTCTCTCACGGTTCTAGAGGCCGGGAAGTCCAGTTCAAGATCATGGCACCAGCAAGGTTGATGAGGGCCCTCTTTCTGGTTTATAGTTCACACCCTCTCACTGTGTCCCCACATGGGGAAGGAGCTAGGGATCTCTCTGGCGCCTCTTTTATAAAGCACTGGTCTCTTGAATGAGGACTTAAGGACTTCCTAAAGGCCCCACCTCCCAGTACCATGTTTGGGGGTTAGGATATCAATATATGAGGTGGGGGAGGGGCGCCTGGGTGGCTCAGTTGGTTAAGCGCCCGACTTCGGCTCAGGTCACGATCTCACGGTCTGGGAGTCCATGAGTTCGAGCCCCGCGTCGTGCTCTGTGCTGACGGCTCAGAGCCTGGAGCCTGCTTCCGATTCTGTGTCTCCCTCTCTCTCTGTCTGCCCCTCTCCTACTCATGTTCTGTCTCTCTCTGTCTCTCAAAAATAAATGTAAAAAAAATTTTTTTTGATGAAGTGGGGGAAGCACAAACATCAGAACACAGCACTGCCCATGATAAACTGGGCTCTGTCCGGCCCACCAAGTCACAAGGTCAAGTGAACGCAGCAGCATCCAGTATAAGACAGAAATGGTGCCTCCAGGACCAAGCATGAGCGGGACGAGAAGCCACACGCAACACGTGTGAGCACATAACCCAGGCTCTCTTTTTCTTCACCACTATTGCAACCACGCCTCTCTTTTCTCACACCTGTAGCCACACGGCAGGGGATATGATCTTCTAATGAAACAGGGACTAGCCAGAGCTTGGTTCAGAGGGGTATCGGCTTGTGGAAGCAAGTTAAAAAATGTATGATGTCTGCACTGCCGCCCCACTCAGGGGGGTGTCTTGCTAGATGGTGGTGAGGTGAAATCCCCCCAGTGGGTACAGCTCCGGGAAATGCCCCTGGTCATCCCCTTCGGTGGAAAGAGAAGCACTTGTGGGCCCAGAAGGAGACCAATTAGAAGAATTGGACAGGGCTGCAGGGCAGTCATGGTGATGGGACGTGGCTCAAAGTGTAAAGCTTGCTCTCTCACATGTGAACATTCATTGGAGAGCACCCATCATGGGAAGGGCACTAAACAACTAAAGCAACAGAATGACTTGGCCAAGTGACATCCCCCAACTGCTGGCACAAAGAATACAAGAAAGGAGTAGCCGTGGTGGCAGGGATGAAGGGTATGAGAAGTCTAACACGTGGGATCTTGCTCACAAGGCTGATGTAGCTGTTGTGCTGGCTGCAATCTTCCAGCGACAGAGCCCAATAGTAAGTCCCAAACCCAGCATCATTCCTTGAGGACACCAACTGGTCACCTGGTGGCAAATTGACCACACTGGATCCCTTTCATTCTGGAAGGAGCAGTGATTCATTTTATTAGGAATAAACACATATTCTGGGTACAGGTTTGCTTTTCCTACCCACGAAGTCTGAGCCAGGCTCCCATCCAAGGACTTATAGATGCACCAGCACAGGACCCCACAAAACATGTATTAGATGAAGGGTTACAGCAAAGGAGGTGGGGGATGGGCACACGACCATAGGCTACACTGGTCATATCACTTACTGTAGCACCCTGCATCTGTCAGTCAGATAAAGCAATGGAAGGGACTATTACAAGCACAGCTAAAGTACCAGCTCAGATGTGATATTTTGCAAAGATGTGGTCCCATTCTTGAGAGCAAAGTGTACACTTTGGGTTTTTTTTAATGTTTATTTATTTATTCTGAGAGAGAGTGCACACACATGAGTGAGTTGGGGGTGGGGAGGGGTAGAAAGAAAGGAGAGAGAATCCCAACCAAGCAGGCTCCATACCATCAGCACAGAGCCGGACGCAGGACTTGATCTTGCAAACCGCGAGATCGAGATCTGAGCCAAGATCAAGAGTTGGACACTTAGCCAGCTGAGCCACCCAGGCTCCCCAAGAGCAAAGTGCACACTTTAAAGCAACAATAGCTTGACATGGGTCTACTCCTATGTGATATGCAGAATAATGACCCTTTCCCCCAAAGATATCCATGTCCTAATTCTAGGAACCTATAAATATGTTCCCTCACATGGCAGATGTGATGATGTTGACCTTAAGGTAAGGATATTATCTTGTATTACTAAATGAAAGAGGGAGGCAGGAGAGTGTCAGAGAGATCCAGTATGGGAAACACTCAACCAACCATTGCTAGCTTTGAAGATGAAGGGGAGTCACCAGACAAGGAAAGCAGCCAGCCTCTAGGAGCTGGAAAAGGCAAGGAAATGGATTCTCCCCTAGAGCTTCCAGAAGAAATGCAGACCTGCCTGCACCTTGATTTTTAGCCCAGCGAGACCTATTTCAGACATCTGACATCCTGAACTATATATAAAATGACAAATTAGGTTGTTCTAACTCACCGAGTTTCTGATAATTTGCTATGGTAGCATTAGGAAACAAATACACTAGATCATAGGCAAGATGTGCCTGGGAGCCAAGGACCAGAAGGGTGTCCTGCTTACCAGCCATCTACTTGGGAAATTTGGGATTCCCATTCCCACACCCCTGGCTCCTAAGGGTCTAGAGATTGGCTTCTTCCAATGAACACAGCAAGAGTTTCATGAGTTATAAGCTATGGATGCTGCCTGGACACTTTAGGCAACTTGTGCCAAGGGACAAGCAAATAAGAGTCACCATCTTGGCAGGGGTAAAGGACCCTGATCATCATAAAGAGGTAGTTGTGAGATACACACACACACACACACACACACAGTAGGGGCAGGAAGAAATGTATTTGGTGTTTGGTGAATCCACTTGGGTCCTTCTTGGTACCTTCCCCAAGTTTGATGCTAAATGGACAAGTGCAGCAACTCTGGACTGAGGTCACGTTGGTCAGGGTTTCAGAGCTCAGGGCTGAGGGTCTGGTTATTCTGCCAGGTAAGCCATGGAGGCCAGGACAGTCATCAGCTGAGGATGGGGGCGGGGGGGTGTTGGCGGGGGAAGAGGAGAATTCCGAAAAGATCACCGAGGTGAGGGAACATGAGTACATCTGTAGCCTCAGACCACATGCAGCAGTGGGGGTTGTCGTTAGACCCACTAAGCTTCCTCTTCTCTCCCCCAGGGACAGGCACACCAGGACCCTTGAGAGGCTACT
This sequence comes from Neofelis nebulosa, assembly GCF_028018385.1. Classification (NCBI taxonomy): domain Eukaryota; kingdom Metazoa; phylum Chordata; class Mammalia; order Carnivora; family Felidae; genus Neofelis; species Neofelis nebulosa. Next base: position 19,740,196 of record NC_080798.1, on the reverse strand, counting down.
CCCCAAACGTGTATGAAGAAGTAGGGCCTGGTCGTGCAGGAGATGGACCGTGTTGGACACTGTGGTCCAGGGCCCAGATCCCCTTTCAGTAATGAAGGACTTACCTCCCCAGCTGGTGGGGTCTGCAGAGAGCCTTCCGCCAGCAGCTCCCTTCAGAGAAGGCTCCAGGTGAGGAGTGCTGTCTGGCCCAAGGTCCCACCCCTATCCATGACACATCCGGTGATCACTATGGTGACACAGAGGCCCAGCATGCTCGCCCCAAATGAGAGACAATCCTGTGCTCCTTGTGAGGTCAAACGTGGCCACCGTTGGGACTGTATGAGAGTTCAGCTTCTCCCCCGGCTCACTCCTCCCTTGCTCTCCCTTTTACAAATGTCAGTGTGAAAAAGCACCCCCTGATATAAACCTGCAATAACCTCCCCCCGAGTCTGCTTCCCAGGTTGCTGTGAGAGGGGGCTGGAGAAGAGGTGGGCCCGTCCCCACACACCACACGGAATGGTGTTATCCTCAGATGGAGGGAAGCCTTGGCAAGGTCTGAAGCAACAGCTACATGATCTTTTGAAAAGATCTCTTTGGCCACCAAGGAGATAACAGATTGTGAGGGCAAAATTGACAGCTGTGAGGCCAGATGGGTGGCCGCAACAGACATCCAGATGAGAGGTGATGATGTCTGGATGTGGCGTGGCGACAGAGAACCATGGGAGGGGCCGAGGAGTAACTGGATAGGCCGTGGTGATGATGAGAATGGACAAGGGGGTGCAGAAGGGGGCGGATCCTGGGTGACTGACTCCCCAGCTGTCAGCTCACACAACTGAGTGGTGGGGGAGATGGGGACACTGAGGAGGAGGCCAGGCTTGGAGAGGGCAAGATCTGAGGGTCACTGATGCGGCAGAGATGCGGGAGATCATGCAGGGAGGAAGTGAGGGAAGGGGAGGGGAGGGGAGGGGAGGGGAGGGAAGGGAAGGGAGGGAAGGGAAGGGAAGGGAAGGGAGGGAAGGGAGGGAAGGAAGGAAGGAAGGAAGGAAGGAAGGAAGGAAGGAAGGGAAAGGAAAGGAAAGGGAAGGGAAGGGAAGGGAAGGGAAGGGAAGGGAAGGGAAGGGAGGGAAGGGAAGGGAAGGGAAGGGAAGGGAGGGAAGGGAGGGAAGCGAAGGGAAGGGAAGGGAAGGGAAGGGAGGGAAGGGAGGGAAGGAAGGAAGGAAGGAAGGAAGGAAGGAAGGAAGGAAGGAAGGAAAGGGAAGGGAAGGGAAGGGAAGGGAAGGGAAGGGAAGGGAAGGGAAGGGAAGGAAGGGAAGGGAAGGGAAGGAAGGGAAGGGAAGGGAAGGGAGGGAAGGGAGGGAAGGGAAGGGAAGGGAAGGGAAGGAAGGGAAGGGAAGGGAAGGGAAGGGAAGGAAGGGAAGGGAAGGGAGGGAAGGGAAGGGAAGGGAAGGGAAGGGAAGGGAAGGGAAGGAAGGGAAGGGAAGGGAAGGGAAGGGAAGGGAAGGGAAGGGGGGGAAGGGAGGGAAGGGAGGAAGGAAGGAAGGAAAGGGAAGGGAAGGGAAGGGAGGGAAGGGAGGGAAGGGAAGGGAGGGAAGGGAAGGGAAGGGAGGGAAGGGAGGGAAGGGAAGGGAAGGGAGGGAAGGGAAGGGAAGGGAAGGGAGGGAAGGAAGGAAGGAAGGAAGGAAGGAAGGAAGGAAGGAAGGAAGGGAAGGGAGGGAAGGGAAGGGAAGGGAAGGGAAGGGAAGGGAAGGGCAGGGCAGGAAGGGAGGGAAGGGAAGGGAAGGGAAGGGAAGGGAGGGAAGGGAAGGGAAGGGAAGGGAAGGGAAGGAAGGGAAGGGAAGGGAAGGGAGGGAAGGAAGGAAGGGAAGGGAGGGAAGGAAAGGGAAGGGAAGGGAAGGGAAGGGAGGGAAGGGAAGGGAAGGGAGGGAAGGGAAGGGAAGGGAAGGGAGGGAAGGGAAGGGAAGGGAAGGGAAGGGAAGGGAAGGGCGGGAAGGGAGGGAAGGGAAGGGAAGGGAAGGGAAGGGAAGGGAAGGGAAGGGAAGGGAAGGGAAGGAAGGGAAGGGAAGGGAAGGGAAGGGAAGGGAAGGGAAGGGCGGGAAGGGAGGGAAGGGAAGGGAAGGGAAGGGAGGGAAGGGAAGGGAAGGGAAGGGAAGGGAAGGGAAGGGAGGGAAGGGAGGGAAGGAAGGAAGGAAGGAAGGAAGGAAGGAAGGAAGGAAGGAAAGGAAAGGAAAGGGAAGGGAAGGGAGGGAAGGGAAGGGAAGGGAAGGGCGGGAAGGGAGGGAAGGGAAGGGAAGGGAAGGGAAGGCAAGGGAAGGGAAGGGAAGGGAGGGAAGGAAGGAAGGAAGGAAGGAAGGAAGGAAGGAAGGAAGGAAGGGAGGGAAGGGAAGGGAAGGGAAGGGAAGGGAGGGAAGGGAAGGGAAGGGAAGGGAAGGGAAGGGAAGGGAAGGAAGGAAGGAAGGAAGGAAGGAAGGAAGGAAGGAAGGAAGGAAAGGGAAGGGAAGGGAAGGGAGGGAAGGGAAGGGAAGGGAAGGGAAGGGAAGGGAAGGGAAGGGAAGGGAAGGGAAGGGAAGGGAAGGGAAGGGAAGGGAAGGGCGGGAAGGGAAGGGAAGGGAAGGGAAGGGAAGGGAAGGGAAGGGAGGGAAGGGAAGGGGAGAGGGGAATAAATCAGCAAAGCAAATTGAAAAGCAGTGAGCTGAGTGGGAGGAAAGGGGATAGGTGTGATTTCTGCTCTGCAGAGGTCAAGTGCGACAGGCAGTGCAAGCAAAGTTATGCTGCAGACACGCATGTCCCTAACATCTCAAAGACCTAAAAAGGCAAAAGTCTATTTCTCCCTCGCCGTGCAGGTCCTGCATGGGTCAGCAGGGACTCAGCTCATCATGGTCAGTCAGGCACCAGGTTGATGGAGACTCCGTCTCTCAACCAGCTTCCACGATTGCCCAGGCAGAGAAGGGGCTTGGGAAAGGCACACTGGCTCCTCGGGTCTCTGCCTCACATTTTGCATGGCTTCACCTAACTTCCAAGGACGCAGGGAAGGACAGTGCTGCCCGGAATCTACGGAGGAACAGAGTGGGGAGCTCTTGGTGGCACTACCCTCCAACACACCGAGGAGAAAGGAGTGGTGGCTGAGCCAGATGTCACCGAGGCCGGGGAAGGTGCAGGTGGAGAAATGCCCTCAGAATGAGCAGACATGGGTCCCTGTGACCTGAGAAAGAGGTGACATTGGAGACTTGAAGGGATTAAGGCTGGAAAGTGAGGACGGACTGGAGGTGTGTAGGAGACAAGAAGCCCCTTTCCAACACATCAGCTGGGATGGGTGGAGGGGGGCAGGGAGGAGGATGGAAGGGGCTGCTTAGACTAGAGTTTTGTTCTTGTAGTGGGAGAGAACAGGAACATGTGTTGAGGCCAATGGGAGGATCTATTGAAGGGAGAGGCTAACTCGGCAAGAGGAAGACAGGGTCAGCACTAGGGTAAGGGGGCATATATGTCTGTGTGTACCAGTGCACCTGATACCCTGGGGTTTCCTGAGCTTACTGCCAGGGCCTGCTGGGCATATGCCTCGGGTCCTCATCCTGAGGGGGCACAGCACCCACCAGTGTGTGCATCCCAAGGCCCAAGGGGTGGCCAAGGGGCTGCCATTTGTGGGGGATGTGCACACAGTATGGATGAGGCCCCCGACAGTGTGGGACAGAGCCTAGCCAGGTGAGACGGGATGGACTCAGGCCAGCTCTTCCCAGGCCGCCAGATTCCAGCACAGTACTCCAAGGGATCCAAGAATTCCAACTGAACCCAACGTGCCAGTTGGGTTCACAGTAGGCCCCCCAACAGTTAAAAATCTACGTATAACTTTTGCTTCTCCAAAAACTTAACTACCAATAGCCTACTGTTCACCAGGTGCCTTACCGATAACGTAAACAGTCAATACATATTGTGTATGTTATATGTATTAATAACTATATTTTTTAAGTAGGCTTCATGCTTAGCAGGGAGCCCAATGGGGGACTTGAACTCACGACCCTGAGATCAAGACCTGAGCTGAGATCAAGAGTCGGATGCTTAACCAACTGAACCACCCGGGTGCCCCAATATACTGTATTCTTACAATAAAGTCGGCTGGTAAAAAAGGAAATTCAGACTATCATAAGGAAGAGAAAATACACTTGCTGTACTACACTGTAAAAAAAAATATGCTATCAGTGGACCCATGCAGTAAATACCCACGTTGTTCGAGTTGTTCAAGGATCATCCCTATATACATTCCCACACAAATTAGATTGGGAGTGCACACACACACACACACACACACACCCAGAAGGATACGGTTTGTATCAGTCAGCTTTTGCTGTGTGACAAAGAAACACAAAATCTCAGTGGTATACGAAAAGGCATTGATTTCTCATGCATCTGTGGTAGCTCGTGCGGTCCCCCCCCCCCCCCCACCACCACGTGTCTCATTCTGGGTCTTGGCCTCGAGGATCAGCATTTCTTCCTACTGCAGTGGCAGGAGTCCAAGAGGCAAGCTCGGCCACAGGACTATATTTCAAGTCTCTGCTCCTGCCATGTCCGCTAACTCCCCTTCAGTGAAGCCCAGTATCAGAGAGCAGAAAAGTACATTCTGACAAGCATAAAGCCACAGCAAGGGTTGAGATGTCTAAAGCTACTACGGGGCAGGGAAAAATTGGAATCAATAATTTAACCTATCGCATTCCAAACTGAGTCTCCCCTAGGAGGAAAATGAGATAGCTGGAGGGAGGGGGGTAACTTGTAATTAATTCTAACTACTAAAAGAATAGGTGTTTTAATTTTTTACAACATACATGCGTTCTGATATCTCTTCTGCAATAAAGCAAAAATAAGGAGACCTTGATTCTCTCCAGTTCCAAACAAAATCCTAATAGAAATTTTTTACTAGTTGATTCACCTAGAAGACTGGCTAGCCATCTTCAAACAACAGATTCTGTTTTAGATCCTGACCTCACACTATAAGCAAAAGTTAATTATAAAAGGATAAGGGACCAAAATGTAAAAATAGAATTGTAAAACATCCTAGGGAGATCATATTTTGAAATATATCAAGATGTCTTTTCTTTTTGCACTTCCTTGGGTGACCTTCCAGCTTTTCAGCCAGAGGCTTGCGTTGCCTAGAGGTGGAGGAGGATGGAAGAAGGGAGGGGAGGAGGGAGGGAAGGAGGGGAGAGAGGGAGGAAAGGGCGGAAGAAGCTGGGGAGAGGGAGAAGAAGAGGGGGGAGAGGAGGTGGAGAGGAGGCGAAGGAGGAGGAGAGGAGTGGGGAGAAAGGAGAGAGGGCAGCAAGCAGGCAGGAGGCGGAAGGGAGGAGGGAAAGAGTGGACATCACCTGCCAGGCAATGCCCTCTTCCAAAAGCAGTCTGGTGGGAGGTAGGAGGTGGGAGATGGGAGGTGGGAGGTGGGAGGTGAGAGGTGGGAGGTGGGAGGTGGGAGGTGGGAGGTGGGAGGTGGGAGGTGAGAGGTGAGAGGTGGGAGGTAGTCTTTCCTTCCCTCTGACACTGAGAACCCACCAGTTTCAGTAAATGCATTAAAGACCCAATTCAGACAGGAGAGGCTCTTTGGGGGCCTTGGCACAGGAGACGCAGAAAAGCTGGCTGAGGGAGGAGTGAGGAAGGAGGCAGAGGCCAGGCGTGCATCAAAGAAGGGGCAAGGGAGGGCACCCACCATGCCCAGTCACGTGGGGAAGTGAGTGGCAAAAACAAAATGCAAGAAGATACACATGTTGACTATCATTTATGTAAAAGCTTAAAGCTAACACAGATGTTATCACTGTTTTATAAATACATTCATGTGTTGCAAAAAGTATAAAAATGTGCTCAGGAGTGTTGCAACTAAGGGAGGGGAGAAAGGAAGAATTTTAAACTGGTCTGTATCATTTCATTTGATTTTGATTCTGAAGGAATCAGAAGGAGAGAGGAAGAGCAGAGAAGAGAAGGGAAGGGAAGGGAAGGGAAGGGAAGGGAAGGGAAGGGAAGGGAAGGGAAGGGAAGAGAAGAGAAGAGAAGAGAAGAGAAGAGAAGAGAAGAGAAGAGAAGAGAAGAGAAGAGAAGAGAAGAGAAGAGAAGAGAAGAGAAGAGAAGAGAAGAAGAGAAATCTTAAGCAGGCTCCATGCTTAGGGTGGAGCCCAACATGGGGCTTGGTCCCACAGCCCTGGGATCATGACTTGAGCTGAAATCAAGAGTGTGACGCTTAACCGACTAAGCCACCCAGGCTTATTGGATTTTCAAAAGAGGCATCTGAAGCAAATATTCAAAAGTGTAACATTTGTTATATCTGGGTAGTGGGTATAGGGGTGTTTTCCATATTTTCTATACTTTGAGATATACAGTAGGGGAAAGATGGGCTGTCGATTAGTATGAATGATTTGATGCCATAGTTTAAAAACCATGTGCACCTGTGTCTTTGTGCCTGTGGTTCTATGTGACTCTATCCGTGTACATTACATGTGTGTGCCGTGTGTCCCTTTGTGTGTGCCACTTGTGTGAGCATGTGTGTATCTGTGTATCTATGTGCATGTATCTGTGCAACTGTGTGTGTTTCTGTGGCTGTATAGGTCTGTGACTTTGAGTGTACATATGTGTGCGTATCTGTGTGAGTCTGTGTCATTGTGTGTCTGTGCATGCTTGTGCATCTGTGTGTATGAGCGGGAAGAAGGATGGCTGGACAAACACCAAATCATTGACACGTTTCTCTCTGGGAAAAGGGAACAGGATTTTGGTTTCCCCTTCATACATTTTACTCTGTGTGTGTGTGTGTGTGTGTGTGTGTGTGGCTTTTTTTTTTACAATGATAATGTATTCTTTATTAAAATTTCAAAATACTTTGAAAAAGACAGTGAAGACTTTCACAGTTTGAAAAATGAAAAGAATTTACCAGCAGATCGTTGATGCCTTCCAGGGTTCCTCTTTGCTCCCTGGGCCCCAGCCTGGTGGGGTGGATTCCATCTATCCCCCAGGGCCCTGAGGACACTTCCTAGCTCTGCCCCACGGGCATGGCCCAAAGCAAGCATGAAATTTCTCTGAAGTCTTGTGTCTTATCTTTAAACGTTAGGCAACTTTTACGTTCTCCTCTTTAATGTATACATGTTTATCTTAATTATACAATCACGAGGTTTTAACCCCCAAGTCTTGGAGCCAGGGGGCCATTCAAGGGGGCTCCCTCTCCTGCACGTTCCGCAGCTCCCATGCATCTCCTGTTGGAGGGAGGGGGGTACGTGCCTAGCCAACTGCAACTCGAGTCGTGGGGGTGGTGGGGGGGGAGGGGGTGTAACCACGGTCTGCTGGCGGCTCTTGGAAGGTCAGCTGGAAGAAGTGGCTAACCATCATTTCAAGAGCACTTACACTCTTGCAAGTTCTTTGCACCTGCTGTCACACTGAATTCTCCCCGCGTCAACTTGGTATTGTTATAGCTCTCTTGTTCTACAGGAGGATACTGAGACTCCGAGAGATGAGGCCCAAGGTCACCCAGTTGGACTCAGACTTCCAAGTTCACGCAGTGGACTGACTGTCTCCCTACAGGATAGGCCCAAAGAGAAGGGATTGCCTGTGCCAAGGAAGAGCGTACTGAGCTTTGGCCGGAGGAGGGGGGCCCGGGGCAGGGTTTCTGACTGACCAAAGGCTGCTTTCTTCACTGTCTCAACTCTTTTTTTACCCTTGGACCCGTGCAAATCCATCTGTAGTGAGTACCCTTTGTGCCGTGAGTCCAGGGTCACTTCAGTGGTCACCTGGAGCCAGAGTGGCAGCCACACAAAGTCATTTGGGGGCAAGACTTGGCATATAAGGCCACAGACTAGGCTGACACGGACTGAGTGACCTGGAGAACCCCAGAGAGGGCCTCACAGGTCTCCAGAGGCTCCAGAGGCTGCAGCTTCGTCTTTCTGGCAATCTTTTTTGCACCGGGAGAGCAGTCCTGGGCGCTGCTTCTGCACCTCTCCCCAGTGTCGGAGGCCAGGCCTCTGTGGAGATCCACTGCCCTACTGAGCAGATGCTGCTCAGGGAACAGGGAACAGCCTCATCCCCCACGTCCTCCTGCTGGGAGGACCTACTTTACTAATGCAGCTGGAAAGAAGAATGAGACCTTGGAGGAACCTCAAGGGGAGGTGGGCTGGGGGCCTGGGGCCGGCGGCCCGGCTTGGCTGCCTCCACGTTTGGGTCTGGTGTCTCCGGGGGCCACAGAAGGGCATGGATTGGCATCGCTATTTCAAGCTTCCCTGGAGGTGCCTTTGGGGCTTCCCTTCCGCCTTCCTTCCAGCTCAGCGTTTGGCAGGCCCCAGCCCCCAGAAGCAAGCCCATTCTCTCCCCCTTCCCCCATGCAGAGCCCGGCTGTGCCCAGCGGGCACCTTCCTCCCCAGGGCTCAGGACAGACTAAGCCCCAGGCAGGACAAGGGCTAAACCTGATTGGTCCGAGCTAATGCTTTTCCCAGGGATTGGCTTGTAAATTGGCCAATGGGATCATTTCCCTGCTCTCCAAGAGTGCCCGAGTAGGGGTGAAGCGCGGAGCTACTAGAATCTTGAGACCAGAGAGGAGTGGCCTGAGGGCAGGCCAATCAATGTGCGGGGGACCGCAGACAAGTGGAGAGAGCGTGGGTCCTTGAATACTCTGCTAAGGCCCCTGGATCTACACCGGGGCCCCTCAGCCTCCACTTGCCCTTATGTGAATCAACTTCTCCCATCTTGAAGCCATTCTGAGGTAGCTTTGGTTTTGTTTTTTTGGTTTTTTTTTGCACCCACATTCACATAGACCCTTCGAGAATCTGGTAGAAACACTAAAACTTCCCTTGGAAAAAACGCTCAAATGCAAAGTGGTGAGCCATTTGCGGGTTTGGGGGGAGGTGGTTTCTGGTCCCCCACAGGCCATCCACAGGCCACCACTACATAAGAATGCCTGGTCAGGAGAGCTCAGTCTTGTGTCATTCCTGTCACCCCGATGCCGGCGCACAGGGAAAGAAGGCTGATTTGGCTCTGAGCAGAGCGCCAGGGCTACAGGAGGAAGGCAAGAAGGGTGGGGTGGTCTGCAGCATCCGGAGGCAATCCCTGCTCTCTGTTCCCCCAGAAGCTGTAAGTGCCCATTGAGCATAGTGCTGGGGACTGGGCAGAGTTCTGTGACAGCTGGCTGGTCTTGTTTTTATCCCCTTCAAGGACAGGCAGGGGCAATCTGCAACCCCCCCCCCCCCCACACACACACACACACTGCCACCCCTCAGACACGTCTGGACCTCTGCTCTCCCAGGAGTGGGTCTCCAGCTGACAGGAGACCCAGTTTGGAGTGGGGACGTGTGTGTGGCAGAAGTCACATGACTCAGCTTTCTGTTCGGTCTCCAGGTTCTCTGAGATCCTAACCAGGAGGGTTTCTGGGATGCAAGCCACGTGGATGTCAGACTAATCTCTGGGCCAAGCCAGTTTCCATCCTATCCTGGTCAGGGGACATCTCTGAGCCTCGAGGTGGGCACAGACCTAGGAGGGCCAGGCTTTCAGCCCAGGGGGGGTCTGGAGTTGGGGGAAGAACTCTGCCTTAAAACCCCAGCACCTCCCCCGACCCCTCATTTTGAGCTCATTTTACTTTCCTTATTGAGGTCCTTGTTTCTAAACATTGTCTGCAAACAGCAACAACTTAAATCACACTGGAAGCCACTAGGAAGCATCTGGAGACTGAGGTCTTGTCCGCAGCACCTGGACGCAGGGCCTGACCTACATCATGCTTCACATGAGCACCCGTGGAGGAACCCCGAAGCAAGCACAGGTTTGAACCCACTTTTAAAAATATGAACTGTAATGGTTTAAGCTCTAGTCAAATCTACTGATAGGGCAAGTGACATTCTGATTAGACTCACATCCAATTTCGCCTCTTGGACCACAGTAATGAAACAAGACGCATTTTACAACATGTTTCAATGTTTTCAGTCCTAATTATACCTCTTCAATTAAAAAAAAAAAAAAAAGCCTCACCCTTGCGTTATATACCACAGATCATTAAATGCCTATCACAGTACATGCCCAAGTCTCTCAATGTAAAAGACGGTTGACATTTAGCCAGGAACTTTTAAAACACTTGAGAATAAATTATGACCCAAACTTACTCTTCTTAATGACACGTATAAAGTTCAGCTCTTTAATAAAAGGATTCAGGAATATGAAAACAAAGTTCCCAGCAATATTAAGGAAATAAAGGTCCTGCAAAATGGTCAGTTCTCGTTTCGATTAAATTGTGCATTTTTAATACAGTTGGTATAAAGTGAAACTCTTAAAAAAACATGGAGGAATTTAAAATAAAGTGGAACATCCTATTTTCAGGGTCACCAGTACCACAGTGAGATTTGCCTCTTAAACAATGACACTTAGTATCTCTGTAGTTCCATGAATACTTTTGAAGTGTCATATTAAAACCAATCTCATGGCCTTGAGGCAAAGAGAAGCAATTAGTCTTGGAGTTGTGAATAAATAAAAATCCATTTATACACCCGTCCTTGACATGTACCTTGCAAATCTTAGAAACTTCATCTAGTGGGAAAAGAAATGTTAAATCATGAATACCAATACTAATCACACCGCCATGTGGCTTCCTAAAACAGTTTGGTTTATACCAATCTTTCAAGTATGAATTTATATGTATATATTCATCCACATTGAACAAAAAACAAAGACACTCTAGCAGACACCTTAGGAGGGAGTGGGAGAGGAGTGAGGGACACTAGGGGCCACGAGGGCCATGACAAGCAGGTTTTCAGTGGGTCTGCCCCTCAAACACCAGCTTCACCAGTGCATTTTTCCTCATGCTCCCCTTCGCCCCAAGCACTCAAAAGCTTGGAAAGGGGGTAATTTCTGTCCCTGAAGAAGTCTGGGGTACCCACACCCTATGCCATTTGTGTTCCCAGCCAGTATTTAAGGGAGGGCACAGGAGATCAAAATATTTGGATACTTGCTTCGTTTTTTCTTTTTGGGCCATTCCTTCAGGGCCGGGTGGGGTTAGCGTTGATGGGGGCTTTGCTGTTCCGTGGCCCTGCGCAGCCCTGGAGAGATTGGGGCCTCCGCTCCGTAGCAGAGCAAACCTCCCGGGCCTGGCTAGGCCACAGCTGGGAGAGCAAAGAGTGCTGCTGTCAGGCCAGAGCTGGGAGCCAGAAGCCCGCAGGCGCCAGGGCGTGGGGAGCTGAGTGGGCAGCCCGTGGGCCGCGCTGGAGCTGTTGCACAGATCCCTGACCTACTTCCAGGCCCCCTTTCGGTTCTAGGAGCAGCTAAAAATCCATAAATTAAGGAAATTAACTGATGGGGCCTGCGGCATCTTTGTAAGCTATTTAAATCTATAAATTTACAACATCTTCTGCATATATCAAGTAATTGAACTAACTGCAGGGATGTAACTTTAATGAGAAAATTTCCCCCTTCTCCTGTAGTTCGAGCTCTAAAATAAATAAATAAATAAAACCTTCCCTTAGGAGGAAAGTTTCTGCTTATTCCCGCGTGGAGAAGTTACAGAAGCGCGGTCCGGGCGCTCTTTCCACGCGCCAGGTGCCCTAGTGAAGGGAAGCAGGCCCTGACTCGATCCTCCTGCCACCCGCGCCCCCCCCCCCTCCGCCCCCGCCCCGAGCGCCCCCGGTGAGCGAGGCCGCTAGAGGGCGTCTAGGTCCGGCTGGAGCTCCAGGAGGGGGCCTCCGAGCCGCTCCCGGCCGGAGCGCACCCGCCCTCCAGCGGGAGCCAGGCTCCGGCCCGGGCGTCCCCGGAGCCGGACGGGGGCGCAGTGCAGGCCAGGCGCACTAGAGACTCGGCGCACCGTTTCCTAGGAGTCGGGAAATGGGAGTTGGGTGGGGGTGGGGGGGGCGGGGGATCGGGCGGGGCGCAAGGGAAAAAGCGGAGCGGGAGGAAGGTGGGGGAGGAGGTAGGAGCGGAGGAGGAAGGGGCAACCGACCCCGGAGCCCGGGAGGGACGCCCCGGGCGCTGGCCGCGGCGCCGCGGGGAGTCTTGGCCGCCGAGCTCTCCACTGCGCCGCGCGCGGAAAGGAAATGGCGCATCTGGCCGCGGGCTGCGGGCCGGGCGCCCCCCGCGCGCCCCTCCCCCGCGGTGGCCGACCGCGTGTCCGCAGACGTCACGGGCGGCGCTGCTCCCCGGCAGAGGGGCAGTCGGGGCCGAGACCCGGAGAGGGAGGCCGTGGAGGGGGAGGGGCGGCCCTGGCCCCCGGCTCCGCTCCAGCCCCGGCCGACTCGCAGCCCAGTTTCTTCCCAAGTCCCGCCCCCTACCCCCGGGCGCCGCGGCGGCGGCTGCTCTCCTCTTTGTAACAGAAGAGTCAAGAAATGTGAGAAACGTGCCCTGTGTTACTTATTTGGGAGCCGAAAATTTATGCCCAGCTGAAAGCGCCCGGGGAAATATTACATCAGATGAAATGACAATGATTAAAATCAGCTTCTCCCCCGCCCCCTCCCGAGCCCGGAGGAGGCCCGGGCGCCGCGTGGCCGGCCGGCGGGGGGCGGGGGGCTGGGCGGCGGAGGGCGCGGGGGCCCGGGCGCACCGCTCCCGGGAGGGTCCTGGCGGAGGCCCCGGCGGGAAGGCTCGGGCTCCGGGAGAGGCGCGTGGGGATCGCCCGGCGAAAGGAGGGGAACCAGCGCATTTTTGTCGCCGAGCGCGGCAGGCGCGGGCGCGCGGAGCTAATTGCGACTCTAATCCTCTGCCCCGCGGCGCAGCCGAGCCCCGAGCCAGGAGTCGCCGCGCGCTCCCGCTCGCGCTCGCCGCGCTGGGTAATTTGGAGCCGGATCGCTGCCCTTTGCGTCCGGGCTCGGCCGCGACGGGGCGCGGGCTACGGGCTGGGGTGGGGGGCTGGTTTTCTCGCCAGCAATCAGGGAAGGCCGCTGGAGAGAGAGGAGGGAGGAGAGGAGGTGGGAGCGGCGGGAGGGCAGCCGGAGAGCGGCGCGAAGAGGAGGCGGCGGTGGCGGCGGCGGCGGCCGCGAGGAGGGGAGGAGGCGAGGGGAGGGCGGGGAGGGGAGGCCCCGGCGCGCCGCGCCGCGAGGGGCCGCGCGAAGCGGGGGCCGGGGCGGGAGGGGTGGGTGGGGGGAGGGTTGGGGGCGAGAGAGAAAGTAACTCCAGGACGAGACCGGAGCGACCCGCGCAGAGAGCATAGGCGGCCAGGCTGCGCCCGGCGCCCGAGACCGGCGGCTGCGGGGGGCGGGGGCTGCGCCCGAGCCCGATCCGCCGCTCCGGCTCCGAGGTAAGCCCCGCGCGGGCGGCCACCGCTCGGCGCCGCGCACCCCTGTCCCCAAAGTGGCGGTGATACCGAGAAAGTAGCTCGGCCGGCGTTCGGACCTGGGTAGGGGCGGCTGCTTTGTCCCGGTGCCGGGCGGCGGGGGCTGGCGGCGCGGGGGCACCCAGCACAAAGGCCTGGCGCGGGAGGGGGGGGTTGCCCACGTGGGCTGGCCCTGGCCCTGGCCCCGGGTGGACCCTCCCCACGCGGGCGGGCTCCGAGCTTCCTGCCGCGCGGGGCGGGGTGTGGGGGTGGTGGTGTTGCAGGTCCCGGCACTCGGGCCTCAGTGCAGGGCCGAGCGCCCTGCAGGGCCAGCGAGTTTCCGGGGTCAGCACCAGGCTCACGCCTCTGGGGCTTCGGGGCGCACAGGGCCCGGCTTGGCGCCCAAATCAGAGAGAAAAAGTCTCTAACGGGACAGATGTGCGTCGTCTGACGCCCACCACGCGAGTCCGAGACGGGGCGGGGGGGCCGGCGAGCTGGTGGTGGTCCCAGGCGCGCGGGCTTGGCGGCCCCGGGCGGGCCTTGCGGAGACGCCTCGGGCTCCTGCTGCCCGCGGGTACCCCCTGACCTGGACGCGCGCACGGGGCACACATTCGGAAATGCCCCTCTCCCGCAGCCCAAACGCCTTTCCGTCATCCCTTGCCCCCCACCTCGACTGCAGAAAGATAAGCTTCAAGTTTTCACTCCGTGTCTCAAATGTGCATGAAGGAATTTAACTGCACGAGTGAATAACAGCATTAGTTTCAATTAATTTTTTTTTAATCCCGGCAACAATAAACTTTGAGAACAAAAGCGCTTTTACGTCCTTAATTAGGCGAGCTTCCCATCTGTGGTCTCTAAGTGTCTGCCTCTTGATTTAACTTTGTCCTCCGCCCCGCCCCCGCCGTACACCCCTCCCCGCCCTGCCAGGCACTCCGGTTCCGTGGCCACCCCCGCCCCCCGGCGCCGCCGGCCTCGGCCCAGCCGGCTCCGGCCGCCCCGAAGTTCACACCGGCCGGCGGGCTCTGCGGCGGGGCTGGCGCGCACCAGGTGGCATGCCCGCCTCCCTCCGCCGCCCTCCCCCTCCATCCCGGACAATTCCGCAGGCCCCTGGCACTCTCGCCCGCGGCTGGCGCCCAGGGCGCAGAGCTGAAGGGAGCTCGCGAGGCGCCTTCTGTTTACCTTTTATGGTTAAAATAACAGCTTAGCAAAGAAGCGACTTCACGAAGAAGCGATTTAGTGAAATCGTCTCAAGCTGCCGCAGCTCAGCCAGTTTAATCACCCCCAGAGAGCTGAACAACTGCGAACACAATGGGACACAAAATCATTTTGTGTGTAAATGAGCGTGGCATTCTGCTCGCTTCCCTCCGCTCGGCGGGCGGGGCGCGGCGGCGGCGGCGGGCGGCGGGCGGGCGCGGGACCCGGGGCTCCCACCGCAGCTCAGGGAAGCGGGTCAATACCTAGCCAGTTTGGAGACCCGCGGGCCCTGGAGCACGCTACAGCGCGGAGACCCCTGCAACAGGCGGTTTGGGCGAGCCTCTGGAGGGCCGGGGCGCGCTGGGGCTGGGTGGTGGGTCGTGGATTTGCCGGTGATGTTGAAGAAATGAACTTGCGTCTCTTACTGCACCCACTTTTGTGCTTCTGACCTCAGCAGTGGTGTCGGGGAAAGGGTCGTTGTCCAGCACAGATGCGTTGGCAGGAGGCAGCCCTGGAGGTTCTGGTGGAGGCGTAAAGCCTGGGGCTTCCAACGGTGAGTTTTTTGGTTTGCCAGTGAACATCAGGTCGCGCTTGTGATGGAGAAGAGGCTGGATGAGAACAGGATTGAGCAGCTTCTGTGATGGGTACTTGGTGTTAAATGTCACTTGAGTAGTGTCCTGGTAGTTGGGAAAACATTGCTCAGTCCGCTTTGATAGAATTTCCATTGGAATCCCTTCCAGCACACTTTATCCTCAGTTGTGGCTTTCCTTGTGACTCCTCCCCCAGCAGAACCTCCCAGGGCAGGAAAACCCATCCTGAGGTCTGTTTTGGTTTCTCAGAACTTCCTTGAGATAAGTGACCTGCATTTCTTTTCTGAGCTGGCCAGAAGTCAGGAATGCCAAAAGCCGCAGACCCTGAGTAGCTCCCCAGTGAGAGTATAAATTAAACATCACTGTTTAATCGCAACCCCCACCCCAGTTTCATGTCAGGGAACCTTCCAGAGCACTGAGGGCAGAACAGATCCTAGGATGGTAACCTCACTTAAATTTGCAGTATTGACGTTCGTTGGACCTTGGTCCATGTTTTAAAATTGGATGTTGAATTTCAAGGCACAAAGTCAAACCTGCGACGGAGAAGTCCAGGTTAGGCTTGTGGGAGCCAGTGTGTGTGTGTGTGTGTGTGTGTGTGTGTGTGTGTGTGTGTGTGTGTGTGTGTGTGAGGGGGTTGGTGTTCACTGTGCCCTATGAGACAGCCTCAGGTCAATGCAGAGGGCTGCATAGACCTCTTCTCCCCCCACCCCCCGCCCCCCTTCGGCAGGGTCCTAAGGTGGCTTCTAGTGACTGAGAGACAGTCTTATTTCAAGTGGTCGTGGCACACAGGAAAGTCACTAGTGGAGAAGAGCAGAACGGAAGGTCCGTTTGCTGAGCTGCTCTCTGTTTCCTTCCGGCCAGCTCTCTAGTGCCTTGGGGGGGTGTGATCCTGAGGGGGTCTGGAATACATTAGGCACAGACAAGACCATTCTGGGGGTCTGGGTTGAAACTGCAGAGGTGCAGGCCAGGCAAACAAAGACAAGTTTCCTCTCTTAGGCGCCCTAGGGGAGAGGTGGCTTCCTAAGTGACTTTCACTCTTCCCTATGCCCTGGCTTCTGCCTAAAGAGACTTCTCTGTGACTGGCCATTCTCACACTGCATCTTAACACCGTGGAGACGGTGTTCAGAGTCCTGGGCTCCCGAGCCCATGGAGGCTGGGGGATCCTCCCTGACCTGTGGTCCACAGGGCTCTCTGCTGATGCAAGAGGAGACACGGTTGGTAACATGGCTCTGAACCAAAATACCAGGAAAATCAGATTTGTTCTGAAACATTTTGGGGCAATAATGGTGAGCATATGTTTCAGCACTGTCATTAGCCGAATTAGCAGACGTGGAGCTGCCCAGAAAACACGTGTGTGTGTGTGTGTGTGTGTGTGTGTGTGTGTGTGTGTGTGTGTGTGGTGTGTGTGTGTGCGTGTAAGCTGCTACGGTTTTGGAGCGTGGGGATAGGGTAGTGGCGGGTGGAATCTGGAGAGGGCTCTGTGGTGGGGGGTCCCAGAGAGAAAATGCAGAAAGGAGGATTCCAAGCGTCTTTGACTCTGGGAGACCCAGCGCCCACGACTCCTGAGGAGTAAAAGCCCTATGGTTTTGTCGGTGCTCCCCACAGATACTCTGGGCAGCGATGGAAGCCTAGATGCCTCACCGCAAGGAGCGGCCGAGCGGGTCCTCGCTTCACGCCCACGGCAGCGCCAGCACTGCGGTGAGAGCCAGCAGGGTGGGCTGGGGCAGCGGCCGGTGGCCCCCTCTCTGCCCTTATCCCCAGCGCCTGCCTGCTTACCTGCCGCCCTTCCTCCCAGCCGCCGCAGTCAAGAGATGGCTGTTGACTGGCTGTGCGATTATGTATTTTTTGAAACAAAAATGCTCTTAATTTGATGTGAAATTTACTACATGTATAAAACTCAACGCCTTAGGTGCTGAGGAAGTCACTAATTTAGAGGTGTCTCGTTACTGAGACAAACTTGCAAAAACCCCTGAATCCCAATTCACAAATTGGTGATTCGTTTGTCAGGGGATATTTCACATCTAACACATAAGCCCGCGACCTTTAATTAGAATTTTGCAGTTTGTTTTATGCCCCTGGAGGCTGACACCTTGAAAATTTTTTTTCTTGATTTCTTATTGCTAATAAGCATCTTTCTTTTTCCCTCTGGTTCTTTGAAGAAAATGATGCAAATACACTTAATTACAGTGGTGGCCATAATTTGTCAGCTGAATATGTGATCAGGCACAGGCAGAAGTGATCTGATTAGATCTGTGATCACATTGGCAATAAAAGGGAGTGCACAGCTCTGTTGTGGAGAAGCTCTCGTTTTCACCTTGTTTCCATCTCCAGGAGGGAGGAAGCATGTCCCGGTTGTCTCTTACCCGGTCGCCCGTGTCTCCCCTGGCCGCCCAGGGGATCCCACTGCCAGCCCAGCTCACCAAGTCCAACGCACCCGTGCACATCGATGTGGGTGGCCACATGTACACCAGCAGCCTGGCCACGCTCACCAAGTACCCTGACTCCAGGTAAGAGCTGAGCCCCTTGGAGCACCAGGCGCACGGTGGTTGTTGGTCCCATCTGCAGCCCGCTGCCAGTGGGCTCTGTCTCCTCTGTCAGCCGCTCAGGCTCTCCAGGGCCCTCCCACTCTCCTGGACCTGGAGGACTAGAGTTTGGGAGGCCGAGTCTACCTCTTAAAAGATGCTTTCTACAGGGACTTGTGGCCCTGTGCTGGTGGTATTGAAAGTGCCCGGTGGAGCTCCCGACCCACCGGCAGAAGCCCCTTATGCAGGGCCAGCCCCACCTGAAAGTGGCCACCAGCTGGCTGGGGAATCTCAGGTACCTTCAGGGTCCCCTTGAGCGAGCCTCAGGCCTGGCCTTTGCAAAGGATCATTTGTGAGCCATGCTGCATACTCCGTGGGATCCTGGGGGAGAGAAGTATTTAATCCTGTTTCCTACTCTGACCCTTGGTTAAGTACACAAGGGGGAGGATGAGGGGAGCTGCAGTTTCCAGCTTTGTCTGTCTGCGTGGCCACTGCTAGACCCTCGGGTGTAGCAGCCGGCTCCCTTGGGCAGGGGTGGGGAGGTAGGGGGAGTTGCAGATGAGGTGTCTCTGACCAGGAGCATCCCAACAGTGCACCTGGCTCTCCGCCCGGCTCCTGGAGCTCCCGACTCCCGGGCCTATTTGTGGGAGGTACTGGGCGCTGTCAGATCCCCCGCTCCCGCCACTTGGGCACGTCCCTCCCAGGGACCTGGTTTCCCATTGGCATAGGAGCAGGGCGGACCAGAGACGGGCTGGGTCTCTGAGCACCCCCTAGAGATGGTACAGCACGCTGCACGCAGAGCCCACGACCGCTTGCTCCTGGCACAGCGAGGTGGCCACCGCCCAGGGCTGAGCAGCAGGAGGGCCAAGGCTACAGGGTATCGCCCTCGTTTTATACATTTAAAAAAAAACAAGAGGAGTTAATTAATCCCCCAGACACCAAGGGATCATCTCTGGGAAGCCTTCTCGTCAGTCTGCCTTATCGCTGGTGTGAAGGCTCGTTGTGGAGGAGTCCTAGCGCATGGCGGCTTGATGAGGGCCAGGGCGGAGCCCTCCACGGGGGCAGGAGTGCTCCCTCTAGGAGCACATGCTGGAGGTGGATGTAGAGTCCAGTTCAGAATTTGGGGAGTCTGGGGCACAGATGGCACTTGGGACTTCATTCCCTCGGCCCAGCAGAGGCTGAGGCCTGGGGCAGGCACTGGTGAACTTGGGGCCTCGCCGGGGCCGCAGCCACGAGGCCACGCTGGCGGTGGCGGCCTGCGAGCTCTGTCTAGGGTGGGAGATGGATTCTGCTTATTTAATTTCAATTTCGCCTTCTGCGGCATTCCCGGGTTGTTTGAGATAGATCATCCCTTAATCGGTTGGCGACGTTTGTGAGTGAAATTCATAAAACCCTTGCCCACAACCTCTCTGAAGAGTGTTTCTTGAAATCAGACACTTGCCTTTCTAGAGCCATCGCAGCTCAGGCCTGCAGGGAATGGCTGCCTCATTCGCGTCTCCAGGCTGCTGCCTGGGAGCAGCAAGGACCGGGGGTGGGGGTGGGGGGGGTGGGGGGGGTGGCCCTCCCTTCCCCTCCCCTCCCCTCCCCTCCCCTCCCTTCCCCTCCCCTCCCCTCCCTTCCCCTCCCCTCCCCTCCCCTCCCATACCCACAGGGCAGCTCATCCTTGCCCATCGTGCTGCTCTGTGGTGGGGCAGGCCTCCTCACCAGGGAGCCGAGGCCACGTGGCTCGCGATCTGGCAGGTGGGACCCTCGGCGGCGGCAGGATGTGCCTGGAGGGGGTGGCAGTCTGCGTGCCTTCCCCAAGGCTGGGGCTTTGCGATGAATCTGTTGTTCTTGCCTGGATGGCTTCTGGCTCAGGGCAGGGCTGCTCCCTGGGCCTGAAGCTTCGGCCTCGAGGCCAACGGGCGGCGTGACCTGTAGGACAGTCAGCGGACAGTGAGTCAGGCCCGGCCTGGGAGGTAGGTGGGGCTGCTGTGCTGGCAAGAGCCCCTCAGATCTCTCTCATCCTTCTTTCAGTGAATCATTAAAATTAAAAAGAAATGTTTTTCACCAATTCCGGAAACCAAGATCAATCCCTCACCCACTGGCATTGATGTATGAGTCACCAAGCGATGGAGAAGATTGCTAAGGTCACCGAGGAGGCAGGGGGTTCTGGGTATCAGGAAAGTCCCACCTCGGGCAGTGCTGTGAGACCAGGGGGCTAGTGCCCTGCACCCTCGGGGCCCGTGCCCACGGGACTATATCTGGGCTTCTGGTTCTTGGCTCATCAGGGAGCAGGTGCTACCACTGGGTGGCCCAGGGAAAGCCATCAGCCCTTGCCCATAAAGAACAGAGCACGGCTGCCCAGGGCTGGAAATGAACTCCAGGGGCTGCCACCTCTCTCACCCCTGCCGGACATCCGTTAGCTGCTGCCATCACAGTCCCAAGCTGGTATCCATGCCGGCTGTGGGAAGCCGCAAATTACTAATAAAATCTTCCACCGAAACATCCGGGAAATTGGAGCCAAAGCTTAAACAAAAGACCTCCATCAGCTGGGGTCAGAGGTGCCCCAAAACCCTGTAGCCTCTCTCTGAGGGTAGCCCAGAAAGGAGTTGGCTCCCAAGACCCTGCAAAGTGATGGGGGGTAGGGGAGGCGGGGGTTGTCCTTTTGTGACCATTGTCCTAACCTGCCCTAAACTGCTCTCATCCTTGGTAGCCTCAAATCCTGAGGGCATGGAAGGCCTTTGTCCTTTGGAGAGACACTGATGGTAAGGTCTAGAACCAGTCTTAAAGTAAGGCGGATTGAGAACCTTCTAGCCATGGACCAACAGGACAACCTAGAACCCAGCCAGCCCTGGAATGTGGGTGACCCAGGAAGCCCTCTAGACCAACAGGATGGTGTGGAGCCCCAGCCAGCCGTGGCCTAGAACGTTGCTTGCTGCACAGAGTGTTTGAGCTCAACCAGGAACAGGAGAGAAAGTTCCACAGGGAGGCTGAGGCCGTGGACTTGCTGGCTTGCCTGTGGATGTGGCTCTTCCTTCTTCCTGCTGGTGCCATGTTTGGGCCCTCGGCTGTCTGCTGCTGAGGACTGCCCACGGGACAGGCAGTGTTGCCTCGTCCCATCTGTCTCTAGGGTGCTGGATGGCCCTCATTCTGACATCTGAACGCCCAAGCTCTGTGGAGGTCAGGTTTTGGGGACTTGGGCAGCTGGAACAGGCCATGAAGCCCGTAAGGCTTTCCAGCAGGGGCTGCGTCCCCCGGGCCTGGGGAGGTGAGAGGGCTCCATGGCTTGAGGAGTCCCGAGATGAGTCGTATCTGGGTGACGGCAGTGCTGGTTCCACAGGCTGGGGCCTCTCCACGCCACATCATAGACTCTGAGAGGCTCACGCGCATCCACGAGTTAGCCTTGCCTTTTCTACACCCCACTGGGACAGGGGCTGGGCCATGTCCCCAGAGGGAGAATGTGTGACTGCATGGCTGCTGCACACGTGAGCAGGCCCTCCCAGCCAATGCCTTGAGTGTGCTAGGCCACCAGAGTGGGGGACAGTATAGATGGGAGGCTCTGGGCGAGGCTCTGGAGACTCTAACCCCTCAGCTTCCGCCCGGCTCATGTGCACTGGCACACAATGCTCGGGCAGAGCAGGGCCTCAGGAACAGTGACTTGGAGTGGACGGAGGACTGGGCTGTTGGCGGAGAGGGGAGCGTCCCTGGAGGGTCCTTGCTGGTAGGGGCAGTGAGGCGGGAGGCTTAGGCACCAGCTTGTGCGGGCTGGGCTAGAAGGCCTCAGTCCCAGACCAGGCCACCGTTCTCCCGGGCTGTGCCTACAAGCTGCCGCCTTGGCAGGGTTTAGCTGGTGTGGGGCCCCGCCTGCTGAAGGATGTCTGGGGGTGTCATCGCTGAGGGGACACTGCCAACCTCCCACCTGCTCCTGAGTCAAGCTCTCGGCTGTCCCCACCCCTCCTGGGGACTCCTAACTGTCCACAGCTGGGCCTGGGGGCAGCCAGGGAATCAGCCAGTTGGGGCCAGCCACCCTGGGCGTCGGAGAGGCCCCAGCCCTGGCCCTGAGGCCAGGGTCCTCCCTGGAGCGGATGGGGACAGGTATCAGGGGCTCCCCGCGAGCATCCTGCAGGTCCTGTGTTTCTGTCAGAACCAAGTGCCCTTCAGAGGACAGGGTGCCGGGATGGGACCTGTCTGTGTGCATCCGCCAGCGTGTGGGCACACTGGAGTGCGTGCCTCTGTGTAGACCGTGGTGCGTGCAGACGCGTTCACACCGCAGCGTGTGTGTGCAAGCACACTGTTGAATGCATGTCTGCTGTGGCACATGCTGTCCCTCCCGCCTGCCTCTCTTCCTCCCCCAGGGCCCCCTGAGCGGGTGACTGCATGGTCTGCCTGTGAGTTTGTCCAGTGCAAATGGCTGTGTCTCTGCTCGGTTCACGCTGGCCGGCGTGTCCTTTGCCTGGGCGTGTCCGGGTCTGCGTGTGATTTGTGTGTTGCAAGGGAGGGGACCGTGTGAGCCTGTGCCTCTCGCCCAGGTGTGTCCCGTGTGCCGCTCATTTGTGTGGCTTGGGCGAGGTGTGGGACCCAGGACTGTCTTGCCGGGCTTACACGTGTTAGCTGGGTGTGTGGCCGTGGGCTGGGGTATCTGACGGTCAGTGGGAGTTTTCGGTGGGGGGGGCGGGGTCTGTCTGGCAGGGGTTGGCGTGCATGGGGCAACGAGGCTGTGTCTTTGTCTCACTGTAGTTTTCCAAGCCTGTCGTGTCCGCGGGTGCATGCAGCCAGGCGCGTCTCTCTCTGGCTGTGGCTTGTGAGTGTAGGCTGGGTATACAGCGTGTGCCAGTGTCCTGACTGCGGCCTGGCTGCCCTTGGTGTATGCGGACATCCGTCATGCCTGGCACAGTCCCGGAGTGACCCATGTGAGGCCCCCCGCCCCTCCAGCAGGGCAGACCCTAAGGGGTGGGGGCAGGGCAGATGGCCTGGCCCTTCCATCAGACATCCCACTCTCTCTCTCTCCCAGAATAAGCCGCCTCTTCAATGGCACTGAACCCATCGTCCTGGACAGTTTAAAGCAACATTATTTCATCGACCGGGATGGGGAGATTTTCCGCTATGTCCTGAGCTTCCTGCGGACGTCAAAACTGCTGCTCCCGGATGACTTCAAGGTAAGTCTGCAGCCGGCAGCTCCCCAGCGATGCCTGTGCGGTGGCATTACACAGGGGACGCTGTGACTTAATAAATGGACCCATGGTCGTCATGGCAACCATAAAAAGTTAAACGATGAAGCCGAGGGCTAAATCAGTTTTTCTAAACTAATTTTGTTTTCTCACGTTTTTAGCTTATTTATCAGGGTGTAACAACAATTAAGCAGTGGCGCTTACCCCATTTCGTTTACCGTGTTGAGGGACGGTCGTGCATCAGAGTTACGGGACTTAGAGGTTCCCACGTGTGCTCCTTGTCAGCAATTTGCAGGGGGAAGCCTGGTGCAAACTCAATACCTTTTAAATGAAAGGTTATCCCCAGGTCTTGGGGTGAGCCTGTCCGGGGCAGCCAATCTGGCTCTGAGAGGCTGCCTCAGTGCTGGGCCCCTCCGTGGCTCCGGGGATCCCAGAGGAAGGAAGCTTAGACCTGCCTTGAACCAGCAATTGTCCCTCCCTCCCTCCCTCCCTCCCTCCCTCCCTTCCTGCACCCAGAGGACCAATGGCCCTGGGGCTGTTTTGTCCTCCATCCAACTGATGCTGGGTGCCAATAACCAAAGTCAGGCCGAAGATACAATGAAATCCGGGGCAGACACGGGTCCTGTCCTCATCGCACTTACAATCTAGCGAGAAGACAGATGTTCAACAACAGTGAAATGCTTGAATCCCCTTGGTGGGGGAGCAGATGTTTCCTGGAAGTGAAGCGTGGTGAAGGGGAAGCATGGAGAACCTGGCCCCAGGGGGGTTGGAGGGAAGGATGCTTCTCTGGATGGCGAAGGAGGAACAGGGGCAAACAGGTGTGAGGGTCTTGGTGAGCGGGCAGGGTGGCAAGAAGCTTGGTACCGTCCAGAACCAGAGAGAAGGTGTCAGCCTGGGGCTGTAGGAACGGGGACGGGAAAGGAGGCTGCTGTTTGAGGTGGGACCTTGGTGGCTAGCTCGGCATGTGGCTGGTGGCATTTTACCCTGAACGCGGTGGCAGGGATGTGAGCAGGGAATGACAGGTCTGCTAGCCCTGGCTACTATGTGGAGAAGGAGGGTGAGGGGCGGGAGCAGGAGGCCAAGGGAGTTTCCTGAAGGCCTTGGTCCTGATTGGAGGCAGCAAAGATGGGGCAAAGGGGCAGACTGGGTTTATGTTTAGGACTTGGCCATAGAAGGCCGTGGTATGGACCGGTGGAGGGTCAGGGCATTCTTGAGGCTGCCTCCTGGTCTTTGGCTTGCGGCCTGAGTGGATGCATGGAGGCCCAGGGGTGGAATGGGCTGGAGGGAGTGTTACACCTCACTCCTGCGTGGAATTGGTGGTGTGGCATAGGGTGGAGAAGTTCTGGGCCATAAGAAAAAATGTGTGCCAATATCGTTTGAAACCTCTGGAGTGGATGAGAGCAGATGCCCAGCATGGCACCCTAGGGAGCCCCTGTGGAGGGAAATTGGGCTTTCTTCAGAGGGGTTCCAGAGGCTGGGGGGCCAGCAGCGGGAAGGAAGGGGCTTAGGGCCTATAGGATGGGCCCTGCTTTGGGGGTTGGGCCTCCTGACTCAGCCTTGAGCTGAGCCCCAGTGACTGGCCCGAGTCATGGGTCCTGAGCTACTCAGGGCCAGGGCACATATGGGTGCACATGTGTTTGGGGGACAGATGGCATGAGCATGCCAGCCTGGGAGTCGGCTGCCTGGGGCTGGGCTTCCCACTCCCAGACACCTCCTCACCTGCCTGCTAGAGCGGGGTGGGCCCGGCACCTGGCGCGTTTTGTTGTCCTTTGGCCCTCGCCCCCTTCTCTGAGACGGGCGTTTATGTCCATTTTATAGACGAGGAAACCGAGGCTCTGAGGAGGTAACTGATGATCAGAGGCCTCAGAGCTGGTAGACAGCATGCGGGACATCCAACCCAGGGAGGTGTGCCCTGCCTCCCTGCTGGGCTGTGAGTTCCTCCGGGGCAGATGAGGGTGCTGCTGCTCTGTGCCCAGCCTCACTTCTCTGGGATTCTAAGAAGGCAGCAGGTCTCCAGACATAGGCACAGCCTCAGGCTCCACTAGTGCAGCCCCCTGGTCTTTCCAGAGGCCTGTCTCTGCTCCAGGGGTTTGGGGCCAGATGGAAGAGAGCGAGTGTGGGACTTGTGGGACGAGTCTGGCAAAGGTGGACACCAACTGCTGCCTTTCGGTCAAGGCTAGGTTCCTGTGCCTGTACACATTCATTTCCCCCATCTGTACAATGGGTACAACCATCCCAGTCCACGCTGAGCCCTGGGGGTCGCAGCTCCACGGTATTGCATGGGGCCAGGCGGGCGGCGTGGGGGGCTGGCCTTGGAAAGACCGGCCCCCACCTCCCACCATCCCCTCTGCGCATGCCCACAGGACTTCAGCCTGCTCTACGAGGAGGCGCGGTACTATCAGCTGCAGCCCATGGTGCGCGAGCTGGAGCGCTGGCAGCAGGAGCAGGAGCAGCGGCGCCGCAGCCGCGCCTGTGACTGCCTGGTGGTGCGGGTCACGCCGGACTTGGGTGAGCGGATCGCGCTCAGTGGCGAGAAGGCCCTCATCGAGGAGGTTTTCCCCGAGACCGGGGACGTCATGTGCAACTCTGTCAACGCCGGCTGGAACCAGGACCCCACGCACGTCATCCGCTTCCCGCTCAACGGCTACTGCCGGCTCAACTCCGTGCAGGTGAGGGCTGCGTGCGCGCGCCCCACCCGCCTCACCCCTGCCTCCCCACAGCCCTCCGGCAGCAGGGATGGGTGGAGGGAGGCGCGGTCCCTGAAACGGTGAAGCCCTCCGTGCCATCTCACAGAAAAGGCAACAATGTGTCGATGCATAATTTATGTCCCGCTCATAATTAAATGATGGCGCCTGGGGGATGGACTTAAAAAAATTGATCCGTGCTTTTTTTTTTTTTTTTTCCAAAAGGATGTTCTATAAAAATGGCCCAGAGTATTTTCAACAGAGTGTGTGCCTCATTTGACACCCAGAGTCTCCCTTTCGATTCAAATTGAACCCAGGCCATAGGAGCGGCAGGTCAGAGGCTGAGTGGAGGTGGCCTGGAGCCCCCTCACGCACCCTGCTGACCCACACAGCCGCAGGCGCCCAGATGGCTGCCCAGAGCCGTTCTGAACTGGCCTCCCTCCGAAGCGTCTCAGAGCTGGAGAACCCCAGATGGATGGGGCCTATTCTGCACCAGCTCTTTCAGACCTAAGAGCAGACTCCTATTTCTGCCTGAGGGCAGAGTGGGCATGGGGGGGGGGGGGCAGGTGGGGGGAAGAGTCCCATCCTCCCCCCTCAATGCACACATTCCCCAGGCTGTCAGTCAAAACTTAACTACTTGTGGGACACAGGGGTCAGACACAGTGACAAGACCCCCCCACCCCCCCACCGAGGCACAAACCCACGTGGACATGGAGGCCGGTAGAGACTCAGACCCCAAGAGGGCTCCTCCTTCTCCCCACCCCGAGTTCCCTTGAGCTGATGAGCCCCCAGGCCTCAAACCATCTGGGACTCACAGCTCAGGGAAGCAGGTGGCTGCCCAGAGGCCAAGGGCAGAGCCTCTGTGGAGTCAGGCCTCAGTGAGGCGGGGGAAGGGGCTGGGACCACGCCTCCGGAGAGAGGGGGCAGGTTACATCATGGCGAAGAGAAGGGGCCCAAAGACTCTTTCTGCCTCTGGATGAAGGCTGCGGACCTCTGAGCGCAGCAGGGTGGGGCAGCCTTCCCAGGTTTGGTCACTCAGGAGGACCTGGGGTCTGGCTGCTCCTGTCCCTCCTGTGGTTGCTCAACTTTGGGCTGTCAGGAGAGGGTGGCCTTGCCCTGGCTGATGCCTACCCGCCCACAAGGCCCAGCCAGGCAGACTCTTGCAGCGAGGCATTGCTGACCATTTCTGTCTTCCCTGGCAGGTCCTGGAGAGGCTGTTTCAGAGGGGCTTTAGCGTGGCTGCATCCTGTGGGGGTGGCGTGGACTCCTCCCAGTTCAGCGAGTACGTGCTTTGCCGTGAGGAGCGGCGACCGCAGCCCACCCCTACTGCGGTCCGGATAAAGCAGGAGCCCCTGGACTAGGCCCTGCCTCAGTGCCCACCTGAGGCCGTGTGGCCCTGGGGAACCCCCCGGGGCCCTGGAAACGGTGCTGGGGAGTTCTGCCTGTGCCTGCTTAGCAGTGGGCGTGAGACTGAGGGTGGGGCTGGAGTGTCCAAAGCCAGCCCAGGGAACCCCAGGTATCATGGCAACAGAACGTGGGGCGCCGGAGGCATGCCCGCGGAAGGACCGTTAATGTGACCCAAAGATGCTGCGGTGGGGACAGTTCTCGGGGCACTGCGGCTCCCCGGCCTGGCACAGCGTTCTCCGAGGCAGGGTCAGCAGAGGCCTCCCGGCCCACTCCGGAGGAGCCGTTCATCCTTCTCCACGCGTGGCAGACTCCGCGGGGTCTCCTTGCGTCACAGATGGCTTATTTTTCTACAGTATTTAAGATGGAAGTAACTAACTGCACAAGCCAAGAGAGGCCGACAAGGACCAACGCTTCTTCATCTGGTGCTCAGTTCTTAGCCGGACGTGTGCGTGCCCCCGTGGCAGAGGAGCTCCCAGGGGCCGGGGCCCAGGTGCCCGCAGAGTGGGGCTGGGGAGACCTCTGGTCCCTGTTCCAGAGACAGAGGCAAGAGTGGCAATACCATAGGAACGGAAGCAGGGCCCCCACGGGGCAGGGCTGCTGGGAGGAGGGCTGGGTGGGTGTGGGGGATGGATGGCTCTGGACCCTCACCTTTGCTGCCACCCAGGGTGCAGGCCACACTTGGTGAGTCACCTGACCTACCAATACCCTGGGGCTTCCAGTCCTGAGTGTACTCACACCCGGGCTTCTGCAGAAGTCTCTCCCCATCCAGACCAGCCACGGGGCCACACCGCATCCTTACCTCAGGAACGGGCCCCACGGTGAAGGGGCCCATGTGTCAGCGTCCTCTGGGTCCCCAGCTCAGGAAGCCGTCCCCAGCTCCGATTTTCCCACACTAATATGCACACTGAATTTGAGTTAAACTGTTCCACTAGCCTGCCAATAAGACTGGGACACAAGGCATACCTGGGGCTGTTGGCCCCGGATTCCAACAAGGACTGGCCCAAGGGGTGCTCACAGACCTGCTCCCTCCCAGACGACAGGCCCAAAGATGGACACCCCTGGCCTTGTCACCCTTCCCTGCGCGCTGGCTCCACCCGGGTGGGGAAACCTCGGAGGGGCGCCCCAGCCAGCCCCGCGCTGTGTAACAACGCCTGTAGACTTGTATATGACTCCTTTAATATTGTAAAGATGCCGATGTACAATTGTCGTGTGTTTGTGTAAACACATTACGTTCCTAGTTCATGCCATAAATGATGCTATAAAGCGAATGACTCAGGCTCCGTCCTGTGCAGAAGCGACAGCCGTATCCCGCATTCCACGTAGCGTGGGGTGGTTTGGGGGCGGGGTTCGTCCCTGAGGCGGGAGAACCAGCAGACCCTGCAGAGGTAGCTGGGGGAGGGGGAGGGGCAGGGTCCCGAGCGGGCCGTTATTTATTGCATTTGGGTGTTTCCTCTCTGCTGTGCCTGTCGCCTCTGGGCAGCACAGATTCTGAATTCTGATTCACAGTCCCTAACCATTGATGCGAGCCGGGAAAAGGCAGACAGAAGGTGTCCGAGGGCTTTTGAACCCAGTCAAATGTTTGAGAGTTTCCCCTCTCTGGCTTTTGGTTGAGGCTGGCGTCCTCTTTAGAGCCCCACGGAGCAGAAGGTGGCCAGCCACGGAACTTGCAGCCCCCAGCCTAACTGCCGGTCGCCGGAGCGCAGAGCAGGACCTCGGTGGGTCTCTTTCCAGGGGTGCGCCCTCCGTTCTAATGAGTCTTTTTGTGTTTTTCCTCAAAGTCCTTATGTTCCAACCCACGAGGACCCTTTTCCATGCCCGGTCAGGGACACCAGCTTCAACCTGCCTGCAGGACAGGAGCACAGAGCAGCCTCATCCCGTCTGAGGCCACGGAGCAGACGCCATCAGACAATCTAATTTGCTGGACAGAGTTGCTAGCCTTTTCCTTTGCTTAGCAACGCGCCTGTGGTTGGCACATCTGTATTTGGGCATCTGAGGTTCACATCTGAGAGGAGGAGAAAGTGTGTTTATTAGAAAGGAAGTCTTGTGAAAACAGCTCAGTGCCGTGTGCGTTTTTGGATTTTTTTTTTTCTGGTGTGACTGCGGGAGACTCCCTGACATTTTCAGGCAAACCATCTTTTTGATTAAACCGTTGTGCTAAAAAAACAAAAAGAGTAACGACCTTACTGAATGTTACTCCCGTTTCTTTACTGAGTAAAATCAGGAAGTCGATTTTGCATAAATCGGGGAATTTCAGACTTTGGAGACAAAACTGTGCTCCCGTAGTAATGCTAAAATTCTAATATATGCGGTCCCTTAAACAGCACAAATTATTGATTCCTTTAAAACATTTTTGTACTTCTGGAATGAATATATTCTAAGTAATCTTTTGATCAAATACCAGCAGCCTAAATGTTTCTTCTGTTCTTCATAAGCCTCAAAACTGATTATTTCTTATAAGCCCATGCTGCCAAACCTCTAGCAGTGCAGGGTGAACTAGGCAACCCACAGCAGGTGGCTTCTGTCACTGTCCTCACATGGGGCTCAAAGCCAGGTCATAGGGGCACCTGGGTGGCTCAGTCGGTTAAGTGTCTGACTTCAGCTCAGGTCATGATCTCACGGTTCTTAAGTTCAAGCCCCACACTGGGCTCTGTGCTCACAGCTCAGAGCCTGGAGCCTGCTTCCTATTCTGTGTCTCCTCTCTCTGCCCCTCCCCTGCTCACGTTCTCTCTCTCTCTCTCTCTCTCAAAAATAAATGAACATTAAAAAAAAAAAAGCCAGGTCACAACACTAAATATCTTTTAAAAAGTGGTTGTTTTTTTTTTTTTTAAGCTACCACTTGACTGTGTTCCTTAGAATAAATAAAGGCTATTTTATAAATTATACACACAGCTTGACTGCTTTGTTTCTAATCCATTGAGGCAACCACAAGAAGGTACTCTGGCTTAGATGATTCTGAAACCAGCACTCCTCACACTTGGACTTGGCTTGGCCAATGACTAGCCCCGAGTAGCCCAAGTCCCAATTCCTGACCTCATTTGAGGAGCTGCTTGGAGGGCTGGGCCCTAAGCGGCTGCACGGTCCCCAGGCAGCCCAGCGTGCACCACGCTGGCAGTCCTGGGAATGAGGGCAGTGAAGGCATGGGCTTCCTTCACCTCTCCCAACCCCCCAATCCTGACCCCTGTGTCCAGGGTGCAGTGGGCCTTTTGCACTATTGTGTGTGTGTGTGTGTGTGTGTGTACCAAAGCAGTACATTTAGAAAATGGGCAGAGAAACACAGATGTGAGCAGTGGGAACAGAATCTCCATTGAGCCCCGACCGAGGGAAGACTAATCTGGCTGAGCCGAGCAGAGCCTATGACTATGAGGTTGGAGGACTACCCTTTCTCCCAGCCGGGAGGCAGACCTGCGTTCTCTGGAAAGATGGACTACCTGCTAGGATGGCCCCATCCCACTGGGCCCTGTCCTCCCTCCTGACTCTCCGGAAACAGGAAAACAGCTACAGCGGCCCTGGAGGACACAAAGACACACAAGATCGGAGTTTCTTCTGAAGAGGTGACAAGGTGGGGCATACAAAAATGGGAGCGGCCAGAGGATCTTCAGTTTGACCCGTGGTCCAACCCAATGGGAGATCTAGACAGAGGGACAACTGTTGGCCACACAGGGCAGCCTCTAGCCTTGAGCCTGACACCTAGGCTAACGCGGGGTGTTGCAGATACTAATGTCCAGTTTGATGGCCATAACTTCCATTTGGCTTTAAGGTGGCTGGGCCACAAAGCTCAAGACGGCTACATAATGGCGGGCTTGGCCAGGTCACAACACTGATGAGGACATGGCTGTCCCTCTTTCTCCTTACTTCACCCCCATCCAAAGGGGGTGGCTCCAGGTAGAGAGAAGCCTCACTCTCCCTGGAGATGGGGGCCCGTGAAGTAGCCCTTTCTGGACCAACAGAAAGAGAAAGGTATTGGTGGCAGGTAAGAGCAGCATCCTGCTGGGAGCCAGCCTAGTTCTAAAGTGGCCCAAGTGAAACCCAACCGCAGTGAGAGTTGGAAGGTCAGAAAAGGAAGGCTACCCAGGAACTCTCCCTGGATCTCACAGCCCCTGCCTCAGTCCCTGCCCTCAAGGCCCAGGAAGGCCAGGTGCATTTTTCTGTGAGCTTTCAGTGGAGCAGAGACCACAGCCCCCTGGGAAGCCCTTCCAACCCCATCCGCTGCCCGTAGCTGATCTTACTGGGAACACAGGATGTCAGCCCTCTTCCCCTAAACCCCAGAGCCAGACAAGCAACGTACCTGCCTGAGCCATGTGAGTTCAAACCTCTGAGCTGCAGGCGGAGTGAGGAGCCACCAGGCATGACTGCCTGTTGGTAGCTGTTTACTCACAGGGACGAAGACCTCCTTTCTTTCTCATCCCACCCTCCTACCCCCAATGGAAGGATGTCTTGGAAGCTACTTGTGCTATTTTAGGCTCATATAACTTTGACTTGAAGAGTGGGCTGATGTGGCTGCTGAGGCTTTGGACATCGGCTAGCAAAAGGGTCCCCGCTTCCTGCAAAGGTCCTCATCTTCCCATCCACTTGATGAGCGCCATTGATGGATGGCCTGCATGTGCCAGCCACTGGGGGTGCTTGGGGGACGGAGAGAAAACATTTGTTTTCCCACAAGGATTGTTTACTCGAGGTTCTGTAGAGTTATCAGGAAGAGAATTTCCCCCAAATCCCTTGATTTGCACGTAGAGCCAACAAGCTCTCAAGCTAGCACCTCCACAAGCCGCCTTTGAAATTCTAATGAGAGACCCAGTGGCAGAGGCGGGGACAGGGGACACTCCCTGGAGGGAACACAAAGGAGAGGGCTGGAGGTCAGCTGCATTTGGATTTTCGTCTTTATTTCCATTACACAGAACAGCCAGTCCTGACAGCCATCTCTGGGCCTGGTGGCCATGCTGGACAATGCTCTTTCTGGACCCAGAGCCATGACTCGGGGATGATAGGAGCTGGGTCACCCAGGGCCTCCCTCCCAAGACCTCCTCACACAGCAATCACAGACCAGGACAAAGTCTTAAAAAGCAGGGGCGGGGCCAGGGAGGGGCCAGGACACCCAAGCCAAGCGCCTGGGAGGATGCCCTCGGCGCCTGCCCTGCCCCCACCCCCACCCCCACCCCGCCACCCCCCATCCCCTTCCCGGGAGAACACAGGTCCTCACGCCCCTGCCTGGACAGCCGGAGGTGCGCCACCTGCCAGCTGCTCGAGCTGCTCCGGGCCAAGCCTGCTGCTCGAAGCCCGTGTCTACAATGTCACCAGAGCTTCCTCTTCTGTGTCCTGGACCGGGTCCAGGGCTCCCGAGGAAGCTGCGGTTTGGGGTGAGCAGTCGGCACCAGCAGGGCGGGGTGGCCGCTCCCACTCCGGACGCGGGCCACGCCTTCTTGGACGCGAACACACCCCCATTTCCCGGGGCCCACGGAGACACGCCTCGCCCTGCAGCCAAACAGCAGGAAGGCAGATTTGTACGAGTATATACAAGGTCCTGGAATTCTCGCCCGGTTGCCACACAGTCTACGGAGCATAATTGGGGGAGGTTGTGCAACTGCCCGAGAAGCCAGGGCTCTCCACGTTCTCATCACAGGTGTCCAGTGAGCCCCGGGACAGGGCCAGACGCCAACACTGCCACCTTTGGGTGGCACTGATGGCCTTGCTCCAGCAGGCTCTGCCTAGGGTGGGGGAGCCCAGGTCCCTAGGAGCTGGGCCAATGGGAGTGTGAGTTGGGGAGAGGGGACAAGGCCTGCAGCGCACCCCCCCCCCCACCCCACCAGCCTTGGTGGTGGCAAACAGCCTTGCCTGGCAGGCCTGTGAGCACAGGGTTGCCCGGAAGGCCCCCAGGCAGGACTCACACCAGTCCTCTAGTAGGGGAGGGGTCCCAAGGGGAAGCCCCACCCAACTAAAGCCACCTTCCCCACCCCATGGGGCCTGTGCCCAGCAGCTGGGCTGCATTCTCAGTCTCTAGGAACCCCATGGGTGGGTCCTTCCCTGGGGCCCAGTGAGTCACTTCCCCAGGCCCCCGAGGCCTTAGTTGAAGGTGCCTCCCTCTCCAGCAAAGCCTTCTTTGTTCTCTTGCTGGCGTCACTTCACCACCCTCTCCTCCCCTCTCACTTGCAAACTCAGGTCCTGCGGGGTTTAGGGGGCACCAGCTGTGAGGGGCACAGAGGTAGGCAAACATGCCTCCTGGGAAGTGGTCTGGCTGTGCGGAAAACTGGAACTGCGCTCTGGCTTCCTGCGTCCCTGCCCTTTCAGGGCTGTCTCTCACCCTTCCCCAGGCAGCTGGGGAAGCCCCTACCTCCCTACACAGGTGGTGGGTGTGCAGCCTGCAGGGCACCATTATTGGATGTGCACCAGGAGGCAGGGTGCTTTGGATGCGCTCACCCTGGTCAGCACCACCCGGAGCTGCTGAACTGGCCCCTGACACTTCTATTTCATTAGGGAGAGGCTTCCTCCGCTCAGATGATGGCAGCTACCATCACTCACTCTCCTTGTTCTCCCTTTCCTTGGTGTCCCTTGCCCTGGTGGAGGAGCCCAGTGGAAGCCCAGCCCAGGAAGGGAATTCAGTAAAGTGCTTTTAGATACAACTTCCAGTCGGCCTCCTCTCCCCTCCCCACCTGCCAGCCCCAGCCGGACAGGCCACATGGCGGGCTCACTGTCCTGGGAGGTGCCCAGCTGCTGGGTGAGCTGGACCACCCTGTGCTAAAGGCAGCTGTTCCGCAGTGCATCTTGTGTGTGTGAGCACCAGCCTTGCAGCCAACTTGGGCTCTTGTTTTGAAGAAGTAGAAGATAATTTTTTTTTTAAAGACTGCATGCACGTGTAAATTTTATTTACAATAGTGAAAAAAAAAAAAAAGAAGAAGAAGAACAACAACAACAACAACAACTTGAGGAGAAAAACCCCAATGTCCTAAAAGCAAAGGAAAGATGAAGTCCATTATGGAACATCATTTGTTGAAATGTATTTATCCTTCCACCGATATGTATTGCCTACTGTCTCCCAGACACTTGCAGGGCCTCTGGTCAAGAAGAGGGGTTACAGGAAGCCAGGCCCTGAGCCATGTGCATTTCACCCATCAGCTCACCAAATCCTTAAGCTACACCCATGATGAAGGAACACTCAATAGTCTTGTTTACACAGAAGAAGAAAGGTGTGAGGTCCCTCAGCTAACAAGGGCCAGAAAAGCAGCCCCAGCTGGCTCCAGAGCCTGAGATCCTGCCATTAAAAACAATGGCTAGTGTATTAGTTTCTTATTGCTGCTGTGACATATAACTGCAGACTTAGTGGCTTTAAAACAACACAAATTTATCATCAGACAGTCCTAGAGATCAGAGGTCTGAAATGGGTCTCATCAGGCTAAAATCAAGGTGTCAGCAGAGCCATATTCCCATCTGGCGACTCTAGGAGAGAATGCGTTTCCTTGCTTTTTCCAGCTTCCAGAGGCTGCCACATTCTTTGACTCATGGCTCCTTCCTCCATCTTCAAAGGCAGTAGTGTAATATCTTTAAATCTTTTTGACTCTGACTCTTCTGGACTCATGATTACATTGGGCCCACCCAGATAATCCAAGATAATCTCCCTATTTTAAGGTCAACCTATTAACCTGAATTCCATTTGCAACCTTAATTCCCCCTTGCCATGTAACCTAACATATCTAGATTCCTACATTTAGGATGTAGACATATTTGGGGCATTATCGTATTTACCACAGCTAGGTAGCAGCTTCATCCACTCAAAAACTACTTATTGAACACAAGCTACATGCCAGTTGAGGCTCTGCTGGGGATACAGCAGTGAATGAAGAAGACAGAAATCCCTGACCTTATGGAGTTTACACTGCGGTGGAGGGATATAGACAATAAATAAAGTAAGCAAAATGTAACAAAGTTAGATGGTGCTAACTGCTAAGGGGAAAGGTAAAGCAGGGAAGGGGGTAGGCAGTGTGTGTGTATTGCTATTTTGGTCAGTGTGCTGGACATCTGTGATGTGCTCCTCTCCCTGCCCTATGCCTGGCAGTTGGTATCTATGAACAACACAAAGAGGTTCCCTTCCCCTCTGGCTTCCTGTTGGGCATGGATGGTGGGAAACACCTTCAGGAGACTGGAGGGATGCCAGGGAGGTCAGCATCCCTCATTCTCCCTCCAAAGGTCTCAGCTCCTACTAGGAAGCTTCTCCTACACAGCCCACACCCAGCTCCAAGAACAGCTTCCTTTCTTTGCTCCTCCAGGCCTAGGGATGATAACTGTGGCTGCCTTTACTAGTCCCAGGGGGATTCACTACCTCTTCTGCTTTCCCTATCCAAACCTTTGTAAATAGTACTTTATTAAACTCCCCTCAGATAGTCCTCCCTGGAGGCTGCCATCTGTTTTCCCTGAAACGACTGGCTGTGCTGACAACATTTAGAGAAAGCCCCAAAGAAGGTAAGGTGGGAGACATGCTGGTGGGAGAGCCTTGGGGCTAGGTAGTATAAAGGCCCTGTGGTTGAAGCACGCATGATGTGTGCGAGAAACAGTAAGGAGGCTTGGGTGGCTGGAGCGAGTAAGAGAGTGTAGAGTGGCAGATGAGGTCACTGGGATACCTGGGGTAGGACAGATGTCAGATCACGTAGGGCCTTGGAAGAGGTGCTGTGAGTGCCCTACCTATACCCCCTCAGCACTCCCCACTGGATGCACACAAACTCTGTGGCTTCCTACTGCTCCTGCAGATCTCTGTCTGAGGGCTTTTGCTGGCCACAGGTATACACCCTGGTGCATGGACCAGGCCAGGGAGTTAATGCTCCTGGGGGTATCCCCCAACCTACGTGGAGCTGGTGAATAAATACATAGGTGCCTTGCCTCTCGGGTTTGACACTTGTGAGGCGTGCTCTTGGCAGATTCTCAGAGATCCCCAGGGGGGTTGAGCTCCAGCTACCCACAGCAGTAATTCACTTATTAACACACACTGTACTGGCCTCCTTCCTTTTCCCTGTCTCATTTCCTTGTTTATCCCCACCCCCGCCCCATGCTCCCAGAATCACCTCTCAAGTGAACTACCTATACACAAGCCCTTGTCTCAGTATCAGCTTCTAGAGCATCCCAATGTAAGATATCCTGCGGGCCATTATTAGAACTTGGGCTTCTGTGAGAGTGAGAGAAGTGAGCAGAGGAATGACGTGGGCTGAAGGGGGCGAGGGAGAAGCAGGGAGACCAGCTAGATGCTACTGTAATAGTTCTGAGGACTGAGGATGTGGCTTGGAGCACGGAAGAGGCAGTGCAGGTGGTCAGAAGTGGGTAGATTCAGGGTTTTCTTCAAGGGAAGAACCCCTGTTCACCTGTGGGATATGAGAAACAGTAAGGTGTCTAGGGTGATTTCAAGGTTTTTGGCCTGAGCAAAAGAAGGACAGAGTTGCCTTTTACTGGGATGAGGAAGACTGTTTGGGGGAGAGCAAAGTAAACAAGGCCGGGAGCTCAGTTTTGGACATGCTGGGTTGAGATGCCTGTCAGACGTGTGAGTGGAGATGTCCAGCAGGCAGATGGTCAGGTGCACCAGCAGGGAACCAAGGAAGGAGTCCAGGCTGCAGGGAGAAGTTGAGAGTCTTCAGTGGCATGTACAGGCAGGACTGGATAAGGGTTCCAAGGGAGGGAGTGTGGAAAGAAAAGAGCAGAAGCCCCAGGACTGAGCCCCGAGCACCCAACACCCAGAAGTCAGAAGAGAGAAGATGGGACCAGCAGGGGAGTCCAGAAGGAGCAGCCAGTGATGGGGGAGGAGGGCCAGGAGGCTGAGAGTGGAGAAAGGGATCAACCTGCCAGATGCCACTGATGAGGCAGGTAAGATGTGGTCTGGGGCTGGATGGCTGGATCCAGCAGGTCAGCTCATCAGTGACTTTAATACCAGCTCTGTCAAGTAGAATGAGGAGGCAAGGACCGAAAGGGAGATTATTCAAGAGAGAACAGGAGAAGAATCTAAACATACATGGACAACTCTATTTCAAGTTAGTTTTGTTTCGGGGTACCTGAGTGGCTGTTGGTTGAGCGTCCGACTTCGGCTCGGGTCATGATCTCGTTGCGGGTGAGTTCGAGCACTGCATCAGGCTCTGTGCTGATGACTCAGAGCCTAGAGCCTGCTTCAGATTCTGACTCCCCCGTCCCTCTGCCTCTCCCCCCACTTGTGCTCTGTCTCCCCTCTCTCTTTCAAATATAAATAAACATTAAAAAAAAGTAATTGGTTTTGTTTCATTTTTGCAATAATCCCAAATTAACAAAACAAAATTGCAAGTGCCAGGCAA
This sequence comes from Neofelis nebulosa, assembly GCF_028018385.1. Classification (NCBI taxonomy): domain Eukaryota; kingdom Metazoa; phylum Chordata; class Mammalia; order Carnivora; family Felidae; genus Neofelis; species Neofelis nebulosa. The sequence goes on along the minus strand of NC_080798.1, from coordinate 19,703,159 downwards.
ATTGGTTTTTTGATGAACCGTTTCACAGTAACGTGTTGGGATGATGCTCCATCACCCCCCAGATACTTCAGTGTGTTAGAAAGAGACCTAAAGAGTTGCAAAGAGGTGACAGAACAAATACTTGTATAGCACTATTCACAACAGCCAATAGGTGGGAACAACCCAAACATCTATCAATGGCTGAGAAGATAAACAAAATGTGGTATATCCATACAATGGACTATTATTCAGCCACAAAAAGAATGGGTAGTGATAAACGCTACCACATGGATAAACTTCAAAAGCAATATGTGTAGTAAAAGAAGCTGGTCACAAAAGACGCACATAATGCATGATTCCATTGACATGAAATATCAGAATCAGTAAATCCATAAAAACAGAAAGCAGATCAGTGGTTACCAGGGGCAGGGGTGGGAGAAAGGGGGAATGGGGAGTAACTGCTTAATGAGTATGGGGGTTCTATTTTGGAGTAATGAAAATATTTTGGAACTAGACAGGGGTGGTAGTTGTATAACATTGTTAATATGCTGAATGGCACTGAATTGTTCACTTTAAATTGGTTACATTTAGAGGTGCCTGGGTGGCTCTGTCTGTTGAGCATCTGACTCTTGATTTCAGCTCAGGTCATGATCCCAGGGTTGTGGGATCGAGCTTCATGTCTGGCTCCGTGCTCAGCATGGATTCTCTCTCTCTCTCTCTCTCTTTCTCTCTCCCTCTGCCTCTCTGCCCTACTCAAGCTCAGTCTCTCTCTCTCTCTCTGTACCCCCCCACCCCTCTCCACTGCTTGCACTCACACACACCCTCTCTCTAAAATAAAAAAAAAAAATTTAAATGGATACATCCATGTTATATAAATTCCACCTCAATTTAAAAAAAAAAAAAAAGACTCAGATCATGCATCCTCGGCAGAAATATCCAAGAAGGGTCTTTCTGTTCGTCTCATTGGTCCTATGAGGTGACACATGGTTTCTATTTGTCCATTACCAACGGTGCTTACTTTGATCACTAGATTAAGACAGTGTCTACTAGGCTTCCCCTCCATAAAGTCACTTGTTTTCTCTTTGTAATTAATAGCACATTGTGGGTGGCTGCTTTGAAACTGTAACACCTCTTCCTCATAGAATTTTCCATCTATTCGTTTATCTGTTTAGGTCAGTGACTTCCTACTCATTCATTTATTCTACTCAGGGGGTTATGATCTGTTACTTTCATTGCTTATTTTGGTGCTCTAACTCACCCAGATTTGGCCAGTGGGAGCCCCCTTAGGTTGGCTTTCATATTCTTTGGACACATCTGCCTCATTTTTCTAGTACCTCCTTGCCTACTGGCACAACAAGCTCATCTTGTGTTTTCCCTGTTCTAGTCCTGCAGTCAGTCCTTCTGGCAAAGAACACTGGTTCATCCCAATGGATACTAATGGAAAATAGTATTTAGAAGCCAAGATATAGGGTTAGGTGTACTCATTACTATTGAGGTGTCCACCTTCCCAGTAGACAATCCCAGGGAATACATGGGCGCATGTACACATATATACTCATGTTTTTATGCATGTTATTTCTGTATATATAGAAAATCATGAGTTCTTACCAATACTTCCAATTCTAATCCAACACCACATGTCTCAGTCTCGTGTTCTCCTGCTCATATTTGAAGCTCTTTTCTAGCAGTGAGAAACATCGCTCCCATAGCCTTAAAATATCCAGTCACTGCCCTCCCCACAAACACTCAGACGGCTTCCTCATCCTGCTTGGGCTCTGACACATGTGCTAGGTCACACCCCTGTACAGATGCTCCCCGTGCTAGGTCACACCCCTGCACAGATGCTCCCCGCATCCACTGTGGGTTCACAGCCTGCACCCCCCCCCCCAAACCCCTGTGCTGAGCTCCTCCCCCATGCAGATGTCCTCACCGTTCGGTTTGCAAGCACTGAGCTTTGGACCACCACAGCTTCCTCCCTTGCTCAGCTCCACCTAATAAATTTTGGCCTGAATTGTTCAGGAGAGAAAGAGAGAAAGGAAGCACTGATAAAACATCATAAAAAGCAGATGAACAGACCCCATACGTTCTATATTTACAGTTTTGAATTTCGCATGGAAATAAGACTTGTAGAAATCAAACTAAAATTATCATTGGTATGGTTGTGGGTTAAAATTATGACGGCTTCTTCTTCTTTTCCCTGCTTCCTGAATTATCTGTAATATGGTTGCGTTGCTTTTCAATTAAAATATTTCAAGGAAAACATAATTTAAATTGCACTCCCTACATCAGCTCAAGCTGCATACAGCACGCTCAGGATTCATGCTGATGGTCCGAGAAGAGGCCCACAATTTTAATAGAAGATCTAGAGAAGAGTAGTTTTATATCAAAACAAACCTGGATCAGAACACAAACTTCTCATGAATTTGAAAAATAACACCTGAGTTCCAGTTCTGGGGGGGAAATGATACTCTTGCCTGCTTCTCCCTGTGTGGGAAGGCTCAATATCATGTGCTGCCTTGACATCAGGGGACTTCGTGCCCTAACCGGAAGTTTCCTCCTCAACTCCTGCTCATAAATTAACTTCCCCAGCCAGACGACTCTCCTTATCAAAGTGACCGGCACAATTCCTGTTCATCCCTGATTATCAGGTTTCGGTGCCCTACTAGCTCATGGAATTATTGAAACAAGCTAATCACATCCTCCTGCAGGAACCAGGGGGTACCTCACTCTCTTGACACTCTGTAGCCTGCCTCCTGTAGCCCCTGCTGGTTCATTCTGTTCCCAAGTGCAAGCCCCATGTGACCCTGTGTAGCATGTGGTGTCCTCCAGGCTATGAGTATATGTGACTATTGGTCTCACTTGCCCAGTCTCAGCGGTTGTGTATTCAACCATCCCCACAACCCTAAGGCAGGAAGCCCTCCCTCACCAAGGGGGTAAAGAAGAGGTGATCAAAACATTGCCCTCTAATTACAACTAAATATCCTGGAAACTACTTAACAGACAACGATTAGAAGACTCTGAAAGCTGGAAAGCCGAAGATGGCCTAGCCAGGGACCTCAGGACTTGAGGGACAACAATGTAGTTAGTTCCCCAAGGACTGGGCACTGAAGATTCCTTCAACACAGAAGCACCAGTAGGCACAAGCACAAACAAAAACAAACCAGAAAAGCCTGCTTTCACTGGACCAAGGGCAAGTAAAGGAAGAGTCCAGAGGAGACCTAGTGGGGACCCTCAGTGGCTCCTCCACGACAGAGGCACCAGCAGGCAGTCTGATCCACCTGTAGCAGGTGTACAATCAGAGTATGGGTTGGTGAGCTGGTCCAAATGCACAGGGGGCATCAGCTGAGCCCTGTGTCTACTGACCCTAGTGGCATAAAAAGACCCAGACCCAGCAGCTTCTGTCCCCCATCCCCAGCCTTCCAACGGAAGAGAATGACCCAGCAACACCAGGTACCCCTGAGAACGACATCAACAGAGGACACCAACAGAGACTAAGCCCCAGCAGTTCTAGAAGAAAAAAAACTAGAAGACAGGAATCACATTGGAAGGTTTCTGATAACCAAACCATCATAAATATATGCATACCAGAACCTATACATTAAATCTAAACAGAGCAACCGCCCACTAAAACAGATTTAAATAGGTCAAGAGTGTCATAACATAATATCCAAAATGTCCAGGATACAACTGAAAATCACTCGTTTCCCAAAGAATCACAATTTGAATGAGACAAGGCAACGGACTCCAGTATCTAGATAAATCAACGTTGGAAGTACCTACCAAGAATTTTAAAGCATTAGCATAAAAATGGTTCACCAAACACTTACAAATTCTCTTGAAACAAATGAAAAAAAAAATCTTAGCAGAAAGTAGCCATAATTAAAGAGAACCAAATGCAAATTACAAACTGGAATATACAACTGAAAAGAAAAACCTGCTGGATGGACTCCATAGTAGAATGGAGGTGATAGAAGATATAAACAATAAGCCTGAAGACAGATCAACAGAATTTACTCAATCTAAACAACAGACGGAAAGCAGCCTGACAAAGAAAATGGCGGAGACTCTGTGGAGTTCTGTGGGACAATAGATGTAACATTCATAGAGAGTCCCAGTAGAGAAGAGAGTGTGGGCCTGAAAAACAGTTGAAGAAATGCTATAAAAAAAATAAAAATAAGGGGCACCTGGGTGACTCAGTTGGTTAAACACCTGACTCTTGATTTCAGCTCAGGTCTCAATCTTGGGGTCCTGAGTTCAAGCCCCAAATTGGGCTCCGCACCGGGTGTGAAACCTACTTAAAAAAGCAATTAATTAGTTTATTAATTAATTAAAAATAAATCAATCCCATGCCAAAATGTATTATAATCAAACTTCTAAAAACTAAAGACAAAGAAAAAAATCTTTTACAAAGCCAGAAAGAAATGACACACTACCTGTTAAGGAACATCAGTTAGAACGAGAATGGTTTTTTCATCTGAAACCACAGAGCCCAGAAATAAGTGGCCTAATATTTTTCAAGTACTGAAAGAAAAGAACCATCAACTGCAAATTTCTCTATCCCGTGAAATTCTCCTTAGAAATGAAGAGAAAATAAAGTCATCTCAAGCAGGGAAGCTAAGAGAATTTGTTGCTCGCAGATCTATCCTTGGAGGAAACTCTCCAAACAGAAAGAAAAATGGTAACAGAAGAAAGCCGAGACATTCAGAAGAGAAAGAAAAACAATGGAATGGGTAAAAAAAAAAATAAAGGTAAATACAATAAACTCGTCGTCACCTCATGAGTTTCTTTAATCATATTTTGTGGTTAAAGCAAAAGTTACACTATGATCTGATGTGGTGTTCAATATAGCGAGAGGAAATGCTTGCAACCATTATGTTTAAAAAGCAGATATAGTAAAACAAATGGTTTTTACACTTCACTTCAAGTGGTCAAACAATGACACCAGCAGACTGCGATATGTTATATATGTATAGTCAGTCCTACAGCAACCACAAAGAAAACTATACAAAGTAATATACTAAAAAAATATATCAAAACATCAAAACGAAACTTACAATGCTCAAATAGCCCACAGGAAGGTAAGAGCAAAGAAACAGAAGGATGAGAATCAGAGGCAAAAAACAGAAAACAAATAATAAAATGACAGACTTAAGCTCCAACATATCAATAAATACTTTAAAAATAAATGCTCTAAATTCACAAATTAAAAGACAGAGATTGACAGAGTATGCAAAACAAAACAAAACAAAACCACAACCCAAGGATATGCTATCTACAAGAAACTTACTTCAAACATAATGACATACGAAGGTTAAAAATAAAAGGATGAAAAAGAGACATCATGCAAACACTAATTTTTTTGAAAAATTGACAATGACTTTTTGGGTTTAACACCAAAAGCAAAGGCAACAAAACCAAAAATAAGCATGCATCAAACTAAAAAGCCTTTGCACAGCAAAAGAAACCATCAACAAAAATGAAAATGTAACCTACAGAATTGGAAGAAAATATCTGCAAATCACATGAGTTAATATCCACAATACATAAAGAGATCGTATAACTCAATAACAACAACAACAACAATAATAAACAACACACAAACAATCCAATGAACAAAGGTCAGAGGATCTGAATACATATTTTCCAAAGAAGACATATGATATTCAGATGGGCAACAGGTACATGAAAAAGTGCCCAACGTAACTAATCATTAGGGAAAAGCACATCAAAATCACAGAGAGATCACCTCATGCCTGTTAGAATGGCTGTCATCAAAAAGATAAATGCTGGAGAGGATGTGGAGGAAAGGAACCCATGTACAATCCCCCTGCTAGTAGGATTGTAAACTCGTACAGCCACTATGGAAAACAGTATGGAGAATCCTCAAATTATTAAAAATAGAACTACCATATGGTCCAGCAATTCTGCTTCTGGGTATTTATCTGCAGAAAATGAAAACACTAACTCAAAAAGATATACGCAACCCCGTGTTCACTGCAGCATTGTTTACATCAAATGTACATTGATGGATAGAGGGATAAAGAAAATATGGTATAGTTGGGGCACCTGAGTGGTTCAGTTGGTTGCGGGTCTGACTTCGGCTCAGATCATGATTTCTCGGCTTGTGAGTTAGAGCCCCAGGTTGGGCTCTGTGCTGACAGCTCAGAGCCTGGAGCCTGCTTCAGATTCCGTGTTCCTCTCTCGCTCTGTCCCTCCCTTGCTCATGCTCTGTCTCTCTCAAGAATAAATAAACTTTAGAAAAAAATTTTTTTAAAGAAAGTATGGTGTAATGGTATTCCATTATATACGGAATATTACTCCACTAAAAAAAAAATGAAATCTTGTCCTTTGTGACAACATGGATGACACCTTGAGGGCATTACAGTGAGCAAAATAAGTCAGAGAAAGACAAATGCCGTATGAGCTCACTCATATGTGGGATCTAAACAAGCAAACAAAGAAAATACACAAATCCACAGATACAAATAACAGATTAGTGGGGTTGTCAAAGACAGAGGTGCGGCTGGGGAAAATGGGTTACAATAGTTCTTCTATTTATTAAATAGTTAAGTCCTGAGGATGTAGTGTATAGCATGGTGACTATAGTTAATAATACTATATTGTATATTTGAAAGTTGCTAAGGGAGTGAATCTTAAAAGTGCTCATCACAAGAAAAAAATTTGTGACTGTGGGTGATGATGGATGTTAACTAGACTTACTCTGGTGAACATTTTGCAATATATACAAATATCAAATTATTATGTTATATATCTGAAGTCAATATAATGTTAAATGTCAATTATATCACAATAAAAGTGAATAAATAAAATGATGGAAGAGATATATCATGCAAAAATTAATTTTTTAAAAAAACAGGAGTGGCTATATTACTATTAGATAAAGTAGACCTCAGAGCAAAAAAGGTCACTAAGCACAAAGAGGGACATTACTTAATCCACTAAGAATATCTAGCTATCCTTAATGTATGTGCACCAAACAACAGAACCTCTAAATACAGGAAGCAAAAACTGACAGATCTAAAAGAAGAAATAGACAAATTCACAGTAATAGTTGGGTACTTTAACAGCCCACTATCAGCAAATGATGGATACACTAGACAGAAAATCAGCAAAGATATCAAAGAACCATCAGGATCTAATTGCCATGTGTAGAATATTCTACCCAACAACAGCAGAACACATTATTTTTAAGTGCCAATAAAATATTCACCACCATAGATGATATCTTGGGTCATAAAAGAAACCTTAACAATTTTAAAAGAATTGAGGGGTACCCGGGTGGTTCAGTTGGTTAAGCATCTGACTTCAGCTCATGCCTGGATCTCACGGTTCATGAGTTCCAGCCCCACTTCCAGCTCTGTGCTGACAGCTCAGAGTACGAAGCCTGCTTCAGATTCTGTGTCTCCCTCTCTCTCTGTCCCTCCCCCGCTCACATTCTGTTTCTCTCTCTCTCTCTCTCTCTCTCTCTCTCAAAAATAAATAGACATTAAAAAAATAAAAATAAAGGAATTGAAATCATTCAGAGCATATTCTCTGGCCATAATGAACCAAACCAGAAATCAATAACAGAAAGACAGCAAGAAAATCTCCAAACACTTTGAAATTAAACAACATACTTCTGAATAATCCATGGGCCAAAAAACAAACTCTCAAAAGAAATTAAAAAAAATATATATCACTGAGTGAAAAGGAAAACACAACATCTCAGAATTTGTGAGATGCAGCTAAAGAAGTGATGAGAAGAAATTTTAGAGCCCTAATGCTTAGATTAAAAAAAAGAAAAGCATCAAATCAATTATCTAAGCTCCCATCTCAAGAATCTAGAAAAAGAAATTAAAAGTATACACATTGGAATGTCAGAAATAAAACATTCTCCATGCACAGATGACATGTGTCTGTGAGTGAAATCCCAAAGAACTGACAAAGCAAAACAAAACAAAACAAAACAAACCTTCTAGAACTAATAAGTGAGTTCAGAAGGTTGCAGGAGATAAGATCAACACCCACAAATCAATTGCATTTCTATATATTAACAATGAACAAATGGAAATCAAAATTTAAAAATGCAATACCATTTAAAATTGCTCCAAAAAATTAAATAATTAGATATAAATCTAACAAGACATGTACAAGATTTGTGATAAGTTACAAATCCTGATGAAAGAAATCAAAAGATGTAAATATGTGGAGAGATATACTATGTTCATTGATTGAAAGACTCAACATCATAAAATGCCAGATCTCCCTAAAATGATTTATAGGTTCAATGCAATGTCTATCAAATTCTCAGCAAGATTTTTTTGTAGCAACAGGCAAAGTTATTTGAAAATTTATATGGAGAGACACAGGCCTTCTCTTGGCCAAAACTATTTGAAAAAGAATACCGTTGGAGGAAACATTCTCCCTGATGTTAAGGTTCGCTAAATAGCTACAATAATTAAGATAGTGTGGCTATCGGCAGAGAGATAGACACATAGCAGGACAAAGTAGAGAACATCAAAATAAGATTCACACAAAATGCCCAATTCATATTTGGCAAAGGAGTAAAAGCAATTCAATGGAGTGTTTGCCTTTTAATAAATGCTGCTGGAGCAATTGGACATTTCCAAGCAAATAAATAAATAAATAACTAAACTTTGACTTAAGCTTCATTCCTTATACAAAAATTAACTTGAGGGGTGCCTGGGTGGCTCAGTCGGTTGAGCGTCCGACTTCAGCTCAGGTCACGATCTCGCGGTCCGTGAGTTCGAGCCCCGCGTCGGGCTCTGGGCTGACGGCTCAGAGCCTGGAGCCTGCTTCCGATTCTGTGTCTCCCTCTCTCTCTGCCCCTCCCCCGTTCATGTTCTGTCTCTCTCTGTCTCGAGAATAAATAAAATGTTAAAAAAAAATTTTTTTTTTAATTTAACTTGAAATGGATTGCAGACTTAAATGTAAACTATAAACTCACAAAATATCTAGAAAAAAACATGGGAAGAAATGTTCAGGACCCAGGATGAAGGAACAAATTCTTAGAATGACATTAAGAGCACGATCCGTAAGAGAAAAATTTGATAAAGTACACCTCATCAAAATTAATATGAAAAAACCTTTGCTTTGCACAAAGCTCAGGATGAAAAATGAAAACTACAGACTGAAAGACAATATTTGCAAATCATTTATCAAATCACTTTATACAAAGGACTAGTATCTAGAATATATAAAGAACCCTCAAAACTCAACCATCAAAAAACTCAAAGAATCCAATTTAAAAATGGAGAAAAAAAAACACACAGACATTTCACTGAAGAGGACGTACAGATGGCAAACAAGCACATGAAAGAATGTTCAGGAATGGGTGATGTATGGAAGTGTTGAATCACTATACGGTACACCTGAAACTGATATAATGCTGTATGTTAACTATACTGGAACTAAAATAAAAACTTAAAAAAAAAAAAGAATGCTCCACACCCTTAGTTTTTGAGAAATGCAAATATAAACCCCACTGAGGGGGTGCCTGGGTGGCTCAGCTGGTTAAGCGCCCGACTTCGGCTCAGGTCATGATCTCACAGTTGGTGGACGTGAGCCCCGCGTCGGGCTCTGTGCTGACAGCTCAGAGCCAGGAGCCTGCTTTGGACTCTGTGTCTCCCTCTCTCTCTGCTCCTCCCCCACTCACGCTTTGTCTCTCTTTCTCTCTCTCAAAAATAAATAAACATTAAAAAAAAAACCCCACTGAGATATTACTATACATGTAAATGTATAAATGGCTAAAATAAAACTGCTGCTGAATATGTGACAACTGAATCACTCACACAATTGCCACTGGGAAAATAGAAAATGGCCAGCCACTCTGAAAATTAGTTTGACAGTCCCTTTTAAAACTAGAAATGGGGGCGCCTGGGTGGCTCAGTCAGTTGTGTCCGACTCTTGATTTCAGCTCAGGTCATGATTTCACAGTTCATGAGATTGAGCCCCACATCAAACTCTACACTGACAGCACGGAGCCTTCTTGGGGTCTCTTTCTCCCTCTCTCTCTCCCGCACATCTGCACTCTTTCTCTCTCTCAAAATAAAGAAATAAACTTAAAAAAAAAAAAAAAACTAGAAGTGGACTTACCATACAACCCAGCAATTGCACTTCTGGGTATTTTTCCCAGAGAAATGAAAATGTATTTTCATGCAGAGGTGGTGAAACACATTAAGTGCTCGTAAAAGCTTTATTTTATCATAGCTATTTATCATAGCTCCAACTTGGAACCTATCCACATGTCATTCAGTGGGTAAATAAACAAACTTTGATACATCATCTCATGAAATATTACTCAGCAATAAAAAAGAAAGATCTGTTGAAACACACAACAGCTTGGATGAACCTGAAGAAATTATGTTGAAACAAAAAAGTTAATCTTAAAAAGATGATACTGCATGATTCCACTTATATAACATTTTAAAAATAACATAATTATAGAGACTGAGAATAGATAAGTGGTTGCCAGAAGGGATGAGGGGAATGGGGAAGTAGGGGTGGGAATGTCTACAAATGGGTAGTTCCAATGTGATGGTACAGTTAATTATCTTGACTGGGGTGATGGTTACATGAAGCTATCCATGTGATAAAATTGCATAGTTGCATAGACACACACACACACACACACACACACACACGTGTACATGTATAACTGGCAAAATCTGAACAAACTCTATGGATTATACTAACATCAGTTTCCTAGTGTTTTACTGTATATAGTTATGTAAGATGTCACCACTGGGGGAAACTAGGTGAAGCATAGACAGGCCCCTCCCTATATATTTCTTTGCAACTTCCTGTGCATCTGCAATTATTTCAAAATAAACATTTTTTTTTAAAAATCAAAACAAAACTTGAGGCTTTGAGCTCATGCCGCAGGCCATGGGGCTTCTCCTCAGACTCTGGGAGGCTAGTCTCCATGCTCTGTTTCCTGCTCTGAAAGAAGCTCCCCATTTTATCTTATGCCCCTGGCACGGTGCCTATGAGGTGTTCAGTACATGTCTGCTGAAGGATTTCACGTGACTCCAATGATGCAAACATGGAAAGAACACCAAACAGGAGTCTGATCCTTTGGCATTTTCAGTAAGAGCAGGCAGGTGACAGGAGTGCAGAGCTAAGGTGCTGGTCATGCAGAGGGTTCATCATCCATTTTCCTAGAGGGCAGGCAAAGGAGGTCTGCTGTTAGAGAAGTGCATCAGAAACCAGGTGAGGCTAAAGACACAGAAATGTTATGGTGGGTGGTGAGGGCATCAGGAGAAGAGGCAGGGAGGTGTGTACTTAGCCACCACATGGCCCTGAGAGAAGACGGAGCCCTGGCATACATACCCTTTTAGGCTTCTGGCTGTGGGCAACATCCCCAGGTGGGCAGATTTCTGCCTTCCTGTCCCCAGCCCCTGAACCTAGGGGCTTATGCCCCATCTGTGGCAGGCAGGGGCAGGCTGTTTTGCATTCTCGCCATCTTTTTTCTTCCTCATCATGGCATACACCACCTTCTTTCTCTTCTTCCAGTTACAAAACGAGAGCTCCAGTGCATACACAGCAATAAATGTAAACAGTTGTTGAGATGAGAGTAGAGGGTCTGGGTGGACATTTCACATGGGCTCAGCACACAGGACCTCTTGAATTGTAAACAGACGTGCTTTGGGGCATCCTCTGGCTTCTGCTCTGTTCTTGGCACCCACTGTGGGCCTGTCTCTGGCCAGGGGCAGTGACAGGGAGCATATTCTTAAGTTCCCACTCAGTGACTGTTTTAGAGATGGAAATGCTACCCAAGTGACTCCAAAAGGAATTCTAGTATGTGCATGGGAGATCCTGCTTCTGCTGGAGCTGCTGGCAGCTTCCTTGCCTCTGGAAAAGCCTACAAAGGAAACAGATGCCCAGGAGAGAGAGCTGAGGGCTGGAGGAGGAGTCTGAGACCTGATGAGGGTCTCTCCTGCCTCCAGCCATGTCTGAAGCAGCCTGCTCCACTGCCCCTGGGCTTTTCAGTTATTTGAACAAACAGATTTCCTTTTCTCTCTTAAGGCAGTTTGAACTGGGTTTTCATTGCCTTGCAACATAGAGTCCTGACTGATAAAAGGATTATCTACACTAGTATTGTCATGGGCCCAGTTTAGTCAGCCAAACATGATGTAAATATGGATTTCCAGGATCACATCTACTGCCTAGCATAATAGGGAAAACTCCCCATTACAATGATAAACTAAAAAATGGTGTGAGACTAGCCCTCAATTTCTTATAAAGGGAAATCTCATCTGAGGAGTAGAGAGCAGAACTGAATGGAACAATGTTAATGATACCTCCTCAGAATTTCAGGGACTAAAGATGAGGATAAGTTGGAGGCAGTTATTAAAACTTCTAAGAAAAGTATTCGGCCCTGGAATACCCAGGATTTAGGATTTCTCCCACAGTGGTCCAAGAGAGATAGGTAAGAAACGGGAAAAATGATAAAGATCTAATTAATATTCATAATTTTGAGAGGTGATTGCACCTAAAAAGGGAGAACAAGAAGTAATGAAAATAGAACAATCTGGAGACAGAAATATTCTTGGAAATGAAAAACAGATTGGTTTTTCTATGAAGCCATGAGAACAGAACACTCAAGTCTGAAAAAGAACATAATTATAAGCCAGTCTTATTTATGAACATACACACAAAAATACCTATAAAGTGTTACAAACTAAATAAATCAATTTAAAGCCCATCATAACCAAGTAGGGTTTAACCCAATAATACATGGAAGGTTTATCATCAAAAATTTTGATGCAATTAACTAAAAATAGATTAAAGGAAAAAAGAAACACATAATCACCTGAATAGATGCAGAAGAAGCATTTGATAAAATTCTATATGTACTCATTATAAAAATTAGGATAAAAGAACTACAGCAAAAACCTACAGCAAAGATTTTACCTAATGGTAAAATCCCAGGAATCTTTCCTTTAAAGTCAAAAGACTATGAGGGTGCCTATTATCACTGATCCTATTTAACCCTATACTGGAAATTCTAACCACCTCAGTAAGGAAGAAGAAGAAGAAGAAGAAGAAGAAGAAGAAGAAGAAGAAGAAGAAGAAGAAGAAGAAGAAGAAGAAGAAGAAGAAGAAGAAGAAGAAGGAGGAGGAGGAGGAGGAGGAGGAGGAAGTGGAGGAGGAGGAGGAAAAGGAGAAGGAGAAGGAGAAGGAGAAGGAGAAGAAGAGGAAGAAGAAGAAGGAGGAGGAGGAGGATGGGGAGGAGGAGGAGGGGGAGGGGAAGAAGTAGTAGTAGTAAAAGGATTGGAGACATCATAACTACCTACATGGGGAAAAAAAGCTGGAAACAAGTAGAACTGATGAGAGAGTTTAGCAAATGTCCTGTAAGCCTAATCAACATACAAAAATGGCATGACCTGATGCCAGCAACAAACTATTAGAAAAAGCAGTTTTAAAAAATACCATTCACAACCACAACAAAACCGTAAAGTACCTAGAGATAAATTTAACCAAACACATGCAAGATATTTTGGAGAAAAACTTTACAGAAGGACATAATAAAATACTTAAATAAATGGAGAGATGCATAAACAGTGTTCATTGATGAAAAGATGGCATCATGAAAACATTTGAATTTGCCTATATAAGCATTAAACACACTGCGTCTCCAACTAGAATGCCAACTTTTTTTTGTTTTGCAACTTGAAACACTGATCTTAGAAGTTACATGGAAAAGGTAACAAATAGACAAGAAAATTATAAAGAAAAACAGAGAAGTATGACTGGTTCTACCAGAAATAAAGGCTTATTACAAAGTTATGGTAATTAAATCAAGGAGGTACTAGCATGGGTAGAAGAGAAGAGCCAAAGGGCCAGGGCAAACAAAATGAACTGATGAATGTAAATATAAAACCTTGGCATATCACAGAGGTGACTAAAATGAGTGGGGGAAAGAAACTATTTGGTAAGTGTTGTTGGGACTACTGGCTACATAAATAGAAAAAAAATAAAATCACCTCCTCCCACCTTCACACTATATATAAAAGTAAATTCCAGAAGGACTGAAGTCCTAAATATAAAAAGCAAAATTTAAAATCTTTTCAAAAGATAACATAGGTGAATATCTACTCCTGGTGATCATACATCATAAACAATTAGAAAACTGGACGAAATATATGAATCAACTGTTTTCTGACATTGAACAACAAGTAGTGTGGGACTGACAGAAAGGAAACAAATGAAGTGGGCTCTTATAATCACCTTGGCTTTCTGCTTGGAAGCATCTTCTGGCCTGTGCCACAAGGGAAGGAATTCAAACAGAGCATGGCATTCCTATTCAACTGAGAAGACAGAGACAGAGACACAGTTCAGAGAGGCTAAGCGGACTGGAGTTTGCAGGACACAATAGAGGTGAAGAAGGAACTATGCACAGAAAAATCTCTAGAAATATGCATAGGTGTCCTCTTCAGTCTTTAGCTGTGCATATATAGAGTGAGACTCAAAGAGGCTAGGTAAGGAACAAGTACCAGGAAAAGAACAACTACGAAGGAGTAATAAGTGGAACAATTCCCAGAGCTCACAGAGAGCTGGGAGATATTGGAATTCTAACAGGCAGAGTGGAAAAAATTTATTGAACACTGAGGCCATTCAGTAGATACTCCAGAAGAAACACAGTGTGATATTAAGGCTACACTAGCCCTAGCATAAAGACTACTATAGATTCACCCTAACAACTTTTAAAAACATGCCTCAAATGATCCATGGGTTATTTAGTTGGCTGCCAAAACAAAACTTAACTCTTTTTAAACGAAGAGAACAAAATCCAGGCACTAAACAATGTCTAGCATCCAATAAAAAATTACTAGACATGTGATAATGTGAACTAGAACCATGAGGAAAATGAGTCAATTCAATAGAACAGAAATAACAAAGATGATAAAACTATTAGACAAAAATTTAAACACTTATTTTTAAAAATTCAAATATATATATATATATATATATATATATATATATATATGCCATATATATATATATACATATATATATATATATATGCCAAATAGAACTTCTGAAAATGAAAAACATGCATTTGAAATGAAAATTTCACTAGATAGGACTCATATCAGAATAGACGCCAAAGAAGATATAAATCAGCAAACATAAAGACATAGGATTTTAATACATAGAATAGAAGCAAAGTAAAGCAGAAAGAAAAAAAGACTTAAAAAAATGAACAGAGTCTTAGCAACTTGTGGAAGAAAATCAAGCAGTCTAAAACAACTATAAAAGGAAACAAAGAAGGAAGTGGAGGAGGGGCTTTTTTGTCAGGAAATGATCCAAAACATCCCACATTTGAGGAAAAATGTCCACCCATAGATAGAAGAATCCCAAACCCCCAAAGTGGATAAGCATAAATCATAGTTAAATAGCTAAAAGCAAGTGATGAAGCTATTTTATTTATTTATTTATTTATTTACTTACTTACTTACTTACTTACTTAAAGGTGCATTACAACATTACATACAGAGATTACAAAGATAATAGCTAATGCTAAAAAAAAAATAGTTAACGCTGACTTCGGTCAGAAACAATGTAATCAAGAAGAAAATTGAATAACATCTTTAAATGCCGAAAAAAATGTCAATTTGTAATTCTACATCCAACAAGGTAATCTGCAAAGTTGTTTGTTGGAATCTGTCTTTATTTTACTTCCATCTTGAAGGTTACTTTTGCTGGATATAGAATTGACCTATTTTGGGGCTCCTGGGTGGCTCAGTCAGTTAAGTGTCCAAATTTGGCTCAGGTCATGATCTCACTGTTTATGGATTCCAGCCCCACATGGGGATCTGCACTGACATCTCAGAGCCTGGAGCCTGCTTCAGATTCTGTGTCTCTTTCTCTCTCTGCCCCTCCCCCACTCATTCTGTCTGTCTCTCTATCTCTCTCTTAAAAATAAATAAACATTTAAAAAAATTGACCTTTTTTTTCTTTCAGCATTTCAGAGAATATGTCACTTAGCAGACCTTTGCCTCAAGAAAAGGTAAAAGAAATTCTACAGCTGAAGGAATATGACACTAAATGGAAATCTGACCAACACAAAAAAGGGAAGAGAGGTGGAAATGGTAAATAGGTTGATAAATATTAGCTCTCCCTTTTCTTGTTTTTTAAAAAATTTCTTTGGGACACCTGGATGGCTCAGTTGGTTAAGTATCTGACTTCAGCTTAGGTCATGATCTCACAGTATGTGAGTTTGAGCCCCACATTGGGCTCTGTGCTGACAGCTCAGAACCTGGAGCTTGCTTTGAATTCTGTGTGTGTCTCTCTCTGCCCCTCCCCCACTTAAATATTTTTGTCTCTCAAAAATAAACATTAAAAACCTTTTAAAAATTCTTTAAAAGATATTTGATAATTTAAAGCAAATTTGAGATTTATAACATATATAGAAGTAAATTATATGATAACAATTGTACAAAGCACATGAAGAGGTAAAAAGGAACTATGCTATTGTATGGCTCTTCAATTATACATAAAGTAATATAATAATACTCGGAGGCAGACTGTGATAAGTAAGATGCACAAAGTAAACCCTAGAACATGACTGAAAATATAATGAGGAAGTATAGTTAGCCAACATAGAGTGGAATAATAAAAAAAAATACTTAATCCAAAAGAAGACAGGGAAGAGGAACAAAAGAACAATGGATATGGAACAAGAAGAAAACAAATAGCAAGATAGTAGATTTAAACCCAACCATATAGATAATTACTTTAAATATAAATGATCTAAACACTCAAAGGCAGAGATTGTCAAACTGTATAAAAAGGCAACATAAAACTATATGCTGTTTAAGAAACACTTTAAATACAAAAACACATATAGATTAAACATAAAAAAGAAAAAAGAAAAACATATATCATTCAAATATGCATAAGAAACCTGAAGTAACTACATGAATATCATACAATGTAGACACCCAGAGAGAATATTATTGTAGATAAACAAGAACATTACATAATGATGAAAGGATCAATCCATCAAGGAAACATAAAAAAATTATATACACTTAATAATACAGCTTCAAAATGCCTAAAGCAAAAATTAACTGAAAAGGAGAAATAGATAAAATTACAATCATGGCTGGAGATTTCTATATTCCTCTCTCAGTAAGTACATAGAATATCAGTAAGGATATAGAAAACTTGAACAGTATTATCAACCATCTTGACATAACTGACCTAGAACATTACATTTAATAAGGATACACAGTCTTTTTAGTGTATATGCACCATTCACCAAAATAAACTATTTGCTGTTATACAACACAAGTCTAAATACATTTTAAAAGATTTAAATCATAGATGTTTTCTGACCACAAAATATTAAAGATTAATAGCAATTAGATATTTTTTCACAAATATTTGGAAATTAAACAATAGTTTTAAATAATCTATGAGTAAAGAAGAAATCACAAAAAATTAGAAAATATCTTGAATAATAATGTAAATGCAACACACTAAAGTACTGGTACACATCTAACGTGGAGTTGAGTGCACCTACGTGGTGCTTACAGGAAAACTAAGAGCTTTCAATGTATATATTTAGAATACAAGAAAAGTCTAAAGTCAATGATCTAAACTATAACCTTTAGAAGCTAGAAAAAGAAGAGCAAATTAAACTGAAAGGAAGTAGAAGGAAGGAAATAACATAAATAAGAGTGGAAATCAATAAAACTAAAAATGGAAAATAATAGAGAAAATTAATGAAATAAAAACTGGATTCTTTGAAAACCTCAATAAAACCTATAAACTTATAGTTAAACTGATCAGAAAAAAAGAGTGAAGGCACAATTACCAACATTAGGTATAAAAGAGGAGTCATCATTAAAGATCCTACAGACATTAAAAGAATAAGGAAATATCAAAACTTTAATGTTAGTAAATTTTAAAATGTAGATGAACTGAGCAAACTCCTTGAAAAATACAAAGTATCAAAACTGACCCAGGAAGAAATAGAAAGTCTGAATAGTCCTCCATCTACGTTTGAAATTTTTGTTAATGATTTTTAAAGCTTCTAATAAAAAAAAAATCCAAACCAAGGTGGCTTCACTGGGAACCCCTATCAAACACTTAAAGGAAGAAATCACTCATAAGTATACATAAATTGTTTCAGAAAATAGACAAGGAGGGAATACTTCCCACAACTCTTATTATGAGGTCAATATGAACCTGTTAACAAAACCAGACAAAGACATTACAAGAAAACTCCAGACTGCTATACTTCATTAATATAGATGTATAAGTCTTCAACAAAATACTAACAGATAACTCCAACAGTAGATGACCAAATGAGGTTTACCCCAGAAATGCAAGACTGGTTTAACATTTCAAAATTAAACAATGTAATTCACTGTATTAACAGAATAAAAGAGAAAAATCCATATGATCATCTCAACAGATGCAGAAAGAAGCTTTAACAAAATTCATCATTCATTCATGAAAAGAAAATGCTCAGCAACCAAGGACTGCAAAGGAACGTCTTCAACTAGTAAAGGACATCTGAAGAAGCGATAGCTAACATCACACTTAATCATGAAAGATTGGATGCTTTCATCCTAAGATCAGGAATAACAAGATGTCCATTCTTACCACTTTTTGTCAACATTGTATTTAATATCTTAGTCAATGCAATAAGGCAAAAAAATGAAACGTATTATTTTTTTAAATTTCAGTATACCTGACACATCATGTTACTTAGTTTCAGGTGTACAACATATGATTCCACACCTCTATATGTTATTCTGTGCTCATCACAAGTGTAGTCACAATCTGCTTGCATGCAACACTATTATGATACCATTGACTATATTCCCTATGCAGCACCTTTTATTCCATAACTAGAAGCCTGTATCTCCCACTCCCCTTCACCCATTTTGCCCATTGCCCCTCCCCTTCTGGAAAATGAAATTTAAAAAATAGGCAGCTTGTATGTGAAGAAGAACATTTTCCTTTCTTTAATGATGACATGATAGGGACACCTGGGTGGCTCAGTCAGTTAAGCGGCCAACTTTGGCTCAGGTCATGATCTTGCAGTTTGTGGGTTCAAGCCCCACATCTGGCTCTGTGCTGACGGCTCAGAGCCTGGAGCCTGCTTCAGATTCTGTGTCTCTCTCTCTCTCTGCCCTCCCCCACTTGCACTCTTTCTCTCTCTCTCTTAAAAATAAATAAACATTGAAAAAAATTTTTTTAAGATGACATGATAGTTTACATTTAAAAAATCCTAAGGAGGGGAGCCTGGGTGGCTCAGTCGGTTGAGCGTCCGACTTCAGCTCAGGTCACGATCTCACGGTCCGTGAGTCCGTGAGTTCGAGCCCCGCGTCGGGCTCTGGGCTGATGGCTCAGAGCCTGGAGCCTGCTTCCGATTCTGTGTCTCCCTCTCTCTCTGCCCCTCCCCCGTTCATGCTCTGTCTCTCTCTGTCTCAAAAATAAATAAACATTAAAAAAAAATTTTTTTAAATAAAATAAAAAAAAATAAAAAATCCTAAGGAATGTCCAAAAGCCTTCTAGAAATAATAAATAAATTTAGTGAAACCTCAGAGTTCAATTTCAATGTGAAACAAAACAAAACAGTTCTCTCCATACTAGCAGCAAAGAATTGAAAAGAAATTAAAAAAAATTGTAATAGCATCTAAAACCATGAAATTATATAGGCCTAAATTTAACAAAACATTTGCATGACCTTATACTTGAGACTAAAAAACTTTGTTGAGACCAATTAAAGAAGACCCACGTAAGTGGAGAGTGGATACATATTCCACGTTCATGAACTGAAAACTAAATAGTGCTAAAATGTCAATTCTCTTCAGGTATACCTACAGATTCAAAACAATCCCAATAGAAATGTCAGTAGGCTTTTTTCTTTGTGTGTTTGTTTGTTTGGGTTGAAATTGACAAGCTGTTCTGAAATGTATATGGAAGTATAAAGGCCTAGAGCATCCAAAGCAATTCTGAAAAAAAGAGAAATCTGCAGGACTTTACTACCGGATATCAAGACTTTCAGTAAAATTATCATAATCAAGGCCATGTGGTACTGGTGTCAGGACAGATCAGTAGATATAGACTCTGAAATGCAGATCAGAACAGAGGTGCAGAAATAGACCCACACTTATATGGTTACTTGATTTTTGACACAAGTGCTAAAGTTTTTTGAGTGGGAAAATGACAGGAAAATGACAGGGAAATGACAGGGACAATGGGAAAATGACAGGAAAGCTTCTTTACAGGAAATGGTGCCAGAACAATTGGACATCCATATGGGAAAAAATGAGCTTTAACCATTACCTCACAGCCCACACGAAAATTCACCTGAAACAGCCCTAAATGTAAAATGTTAAATTATAAAACTTCTAGAAGTAACTATAAGAGAAAATCTTTGCATACCCAGGGTAGGCTAAGATGTGTTAGACAAGACACATTTGTATTCACAATAGAAACATTTGATCAATTAGACCATCAAAATGAAAAAACTGCTGCTTGCTGAAAGGCACTGTTTAAAACTAAAAATCCAAGACATAAACTGGGAGAAAACACTCTTTTTGAATGTTTATTTATTTCAGGGGGGAGGGGCAGGGAGAGAGGGAGAGAGAGAATCACAAGCAGTCTCTGCACTGTCAGAGTTGAACTCACAACTGTGAGTTCATGACCTGACCTGAAATCAAGAGTCAGACACTTATCCGACTGTGTCATTCAGGTGCCCTGAGAAAATACGCTTAATACACATTTCTTATAAAAGACTTGTATGATTCCTTACAAAGGACTCAATAATAAGACAAACAACCCAATTTAAAAAAGGGCAAAAGATTTAAATAGACATTTCACAGGCTAGGAAGCACATGAATAAATGCTCAACATTATCAGGCATTAGAAAGAGAAAACATAAGTTAAGATACCCCTGGGGCGCCTGGGTGGCTCAGGCTTAGGTTATGATCTCACGGTTTGTGAGTTCAAGCCCCACATTGGGCTCACTGCTATCAGCACAGAAGCTTGCTTCAGATCCTCTGTCCCCCTCTCTCTCTGCGGCGCCCCCCCCAACTCAATTCCTTCTCTCAAAAATAAATAAATATTTTTAAAAAAGTAAGATACCACATAACACCCACTAAACTTGGCTAAAGTTGAAAAGACAGCCAATATTAAGGCTTGGTGAAGCAACAGAACTTTTGTACGTCTCAGAAGTGGAAGGTGGTTCAACTACTTTGCAAACAGCTTGGCAATGTTCATAATGTTATACATACACTCACATATGATCCAGAAACTCCACACCAAGGTACTCAACCAAAAGAAAGAAAAATGTGTATATGTGACCAAGACTTGTACACAAATGTTCATAGCAGCTTTATTCATAATAGCCCCAAACTGGAAATAACCCAAGCGTCTAACAACAGATAAATGAAACACACACACACACACACACACACACACACACACACACACACTATGGTTTATCCATATAATTAAAAACTAGTTAGCAAGAAAAAGGATGAACTCCAGTACATGGGACAGTGTGGATGAATCTAAAAAGCATTATATTGTGCAAAAGATGCCAGAGGAATATGACATTATTCCATTTAAATGAAATTTAGAAAAGGTAAACTCATCTATAGTGACAAAAAGCAGATTAGGCATTGCTTGGGGCCAAAGGGTAGGAAGGCAGATTGTCTTGGCAGGGGTGAGGGGACATTCTATATATTCTGGGAGGGGGCATACATTTGTCAAGAGGCATCAGATTCTACATTTAGAATGTGTGCATTTTATTGTGGGTAAATTATGCCTCAATCAATTTGAATGAAGAAGGAAAAATACAGGAAAATATTTTTATGTCATCGAGGGTAGAGAAAGATTTTTTTTAATAAATGTAAAAATTAGAAACCACAAAGGAAAAGGAGAATTCCATTACATTAAAATTCAAAACCTCTGCACATCAAAAGACACCACCAGCAATCCAGCAACGTTTAAAAAAAAAAAAAAAACAGTCCACAGACTGGGAGAAGATATTTATAACCCATATAACTGAAAAAAAGATTAGTATCGAGAATATTTCACAAAGTGTTACAAATCAATAAGAAAAATACTAACAATCTAATAGAAAAAATGGCCAGGATACCATCAGGCAAATCACAGGTGAGGAAAAACTGGCTAGTCCATAAACCTGCAAAGAGATATTCAAGCTCACTATTAAACAGGAAAATATAAATAAGAATGGCAAAATGTGATCGTCTGATAGCACCAACTGTTGGCAAGGATCGGGGGAAATGGGGACAGTTTTGTGCTCCCAGGGGGGATGTATCTTCCTACAGCAATTTGGGGAGGAATTTGGCCAGAACTAGGGAAGTCACTTCCCATCACCTGACAGTTCACTGTTTACCCTAGAGCCCTCAAGTCTAGGTGCATAAGGAGACATTATAATGTGCTGAGCCCAGCATTGTTTATTAGTCCCAAAGTGCGAATGTCATAGATTTCCATTACTTGAGCAACGGGTAAATAAAACGCAGTATAGTCACATGACGGAATAAAGTCAGTAATTAAAACAAATAACCTAGATCTATAGATGTCAACATGACAAGATCCAGAAAGTATATGTATCTCTATATTAAATACACATATTTAGAGAGAGAGAAAGTAAAAAAGCAAGCTACGAAAAGATATAGGCTGCCTAGAAAGAGAGGTGCTTAGCAGCACCCTAAGAAGGGGGTTCCCACTTTATGGAGATGGAAGGGGGCAGTGTTGGGGTAAGCAGGTGCAACCTGCCTGCGGAGGACAAGGCGTCTCCCAGGCCCTAGGACTTTCCAGCAGAGACCCAGTACAGGCTTTCTATCAGCAGTACAGGTCTTTTGAATGTGTGGGATGCTGCTGCCCGTCTGTGTCACCCTTGGCAATAAGATATGAAAAAGCGATGGAAAGCGTTGTGATCCCACAGCCCGAGCGCGGCAGAATTCGAGACGAGCAGGCCCACAGGGCCTCCAGCACCACCCCGCATCACAACTTGCCTTGTTTTTCTTCTCCACTACCATTTCACTCACTTTGGCTCCATGGACTTGCTTTGAGGTTTGGCATTTTCAGATTCTTAATATAAACTCAGATTCTTAAAACACCAGCATCAAATCCGTATATATATATGTATGTATGTATACATAAATCCCCAAACCCTACTTCCTAATTTTCCACCTGCCCTTTGTCTCCATAAGAGCACATCCATGTAGGAACAGTATCTTGTAGGTTGTCACCTTTGTCCCAACCAAGAAAAGCGAACCCTGTTTCCTCCTTCTCACACACGCCAACCTCTTTAATCCCAAACCAGTGTGTGGATGAAGCTTGTGACTTTTGATCCCCTGCTGGAGACTGGCTGGGGTGTGGGAAGGCGGGAGGTGGCTGTGTCTGAGGTTTGTCTCTGACCATGACCCTACCCTGCCAAGTCTGTCTTTGTCTGCCTTCTATGGGGAATTTAAAAAAACATTAGTATTTGAGCTGCACAGGATCAACAAAACTGACGAAGGCTCTTTTTGTACAAATGAGAGAACACTGCCGAGTGGGAACCACTTCCCTTTCTTCTCCCAAGAGCCAAATGTATTCTTCTCTGCTTCGGAAACCCCTCCACCTGGCTGTCTGCCCTCTGGGCTGGCCTGTGCAGACACAGGGATGGGCTCCTTTGCCTCTGGTTTCTGGTTGGGGCCAGCCCCTGGGATTCTCCTGCCCTAGACAGGAATGAGAGAGAACGGGGAGGGCATTTATTCCCTACGGGGCTACCCTCGTTGAAGGTCACTGCTCAGAGGGGCTATCACACAGCCCTTGTTTTCTTTCATGCTCAAACTTGACCTGTGTGACAACATCCTAAAAGGGAAATAAACCTGCATTGCCATTTTCTCAGCAATCTCTCTCCCTCTCTTTCTCTGTATTAGGGAAGAAAACCTCAGTCCTTCCCCCTCCTGTGTCTCTCTCCTGTGCTTTCACACAGAACATTTCACTGCTAACACTTCCAAGTCACCAAATGTGTGTGTGGCGGTGGGGGCGGGGGGGTGGGGGTGGGCGGGAGGGTTCCCACCAGAAGCAATCCTGTGACACCTGCTGGGTGTCCTACAATTTAACTCTATTCTGACACTTTCTACCTGGAAGAGCTCCAGACCCCAGAGGTTAAGGCCTCAGTCCTACAAGACTGCCCTCCTACTTCAGGTGCTAATCACCTATAGCCACCTGTGCTTCTGGACCCATCGGCTATAATCAGAAGTTCCCATGACCCCCCCACCCCCGGGTTCAATTAATTTACCAGAGCAGCTCACAGAACTCAGGAAAACAGTCACTTACAATTACCAGTTTATAAAAGGATGATATGACAAAGGACACAGATGAACAGCCAGATGAAGAGATACATGGGGGGAGGTCTGGGAGGGTCCCTGGCACAGAGCTTCTGTCCCCGTGGAGTTGGGGGACACCAGCCTCCCGATACACAGATGTGTTCACCAACCTGGAAGCTCTGTGAATGCTATACTTTGGGGATTTTTCTGGAAGTTTCATCACATAGGCACGATCGATCATTAACTAACTCTATTTTCAAGAGAATGAGGGGTGGAGCTGAAAATGGCAAGCTTCTAATCATGGCTTGGTCTTTCCTGTGACCAGCCCTCATCCAGGAGACCACCCTCAGTTGCCTCATTAGGACAAAAGACACCCCATCACCCAGAATATTACCAGGATTTTCAGAAGCCAAGAACCGAAAGGGCAGAGAGACCAATTGGTATCTTTTATTCCCTCAATCTTTACTTCTGTCTCCCTCTCCTTGTTCACTCGCAGCATCTGTTTATGCCACACCGATGATGTGCTAGGTGCTGGGGGCAGGGGAGGGGGGGCGGTGACAGCGAGGACCTGGACATGGGCCCTGCCTCCAGGGAGAACGTGGTGTGTCCAGCAGAGAAGTGCGGGTGCAGAGCTGGGAGGGCCAGGAGAGGAGTGTTTCTGACCGCCTGACCATCCGAAAGCTGGCCTCTGCGTCTTTCTGTACCACAGAGTAAGGACTAAACGACAAACGTGACTAACAATCACTTGGCATTCTCAGTAATACCAGTCAGCCAAGATTTACTGAGCACTTGCCTCCCATGAAGCCCCTCTGTGTGGGGACAAGTGCACAAGCTGGGGGACCACCCCTTCCCTGCCCTCTTGAAGATTAGCATCTATTGGGAGATGTCCAGTGAAGGGGGCCATCTGAGGGGGAAGGAGTCCTTTCTTTTTTTCTTTTTTGGAGAGAGAGATGGGGGGTGCAAGTGAGCAAGGGGCAGGGAGAGAGAGAGAATCCCATGAGGGGCAGAGAGAGAGAGAGAAGCAGGCTCATGTTTTACCAGAAGCGGTACTGTAGATCACCCGATGCGGGACTTGAACTCATGAACCGTGAGATCAGGACCGGGGCTGAAGTCAGATGCTTAATGACTAAGCCGCCCAGGTGCCCTGAGGGGGAAGGATTTCTGAGTAATTTTCAGGGACAGGAGGGGAAGGCCGTAGAGGAGGGATTTCAATAAAGCTCTTCTCATACCAGAACGGGCTTCTTTAGTGAAAGTCCATGAAAGTGGTTTTTAAAAAAACATGACACACTACCGCTGGACTCCTGAGTCATCCAGTGACGCATCGGTTCCTGACTAGGCATTCAACTGCCAGGATGTCGCCACCTGTTTCCCCAGGGAGTCTCCGGAGCAGCTTCAGACCAAGGACCTGTGAGCAGGCCCCGGAGTGCTGGATGCGGGCTGCCTTTATGGGAGAGCCTGGTCCCCTCTTCCCCGCCATGAAAGCCAACAACTAAACCCATAATCACAAACCAGGGTATCCCTATAGACCCTGCCACCCTCACCCCTGCTGCCACCTGCCAAGGACCCTCCCTGCCTTGAGGGCTCCCTGCCCGCAGCCGGCAGGAAACCAGCACTGACCGTGCAGAAAGAATGGCAAAGGGAGGGGGTGATCCCATCCAGTGGAGGCGGTCAGTGGGGCAGGGACAGAACCGGGCCCTGAGGCTGAGTGGAGCCTGGAGAGGTGGCGGTGAGGACGAGGATGATGAGGCACAGAAAGTGTGAGCTGTGCAAAGGGCTCCACGTCAGTTAGCAAACTCAGTCCTGCCTGAGCCCTACGGGGTAGTCATGGTCATCCCCACTTACCGGGGAGGAGACCAAAGGTGAAACGGGTAAGTGACCTGCCCACGGTGACCCTGAATGGGTACTTTCGCCGTGGTGCCAGACAGGCTTGAGAGAGGCAGGGCACAGCACGGGTGACGGCCAGGGCCAAGGGGTGGGACAGCACAGAGCAGGTCTGGGGAGAGGCAGGAAATCAGCTGGGTAGGAGGAGAGGCCTGGTGAGGGGTTTTGAGAGACAGGGGAAGCCCCAGGGGGAGGGCTTCCTGGGTCAGGCTGAGAGGTCAGGGCTGGAGGGGGGAGGTGGGAGGGTGGGGTGAGGACAGCCCTGCAAGCTAGGGTGCTTTAGGCAGAAGCACAGCCCCCAACGTCCCCCTTTCATTCACATAAAGCTGGGTTTGTTTCCATTTATCTGCTTGACTTTTCAGCCAAGATGCTGTTAGAAAAACATATTGCTCTAATTTAACCCACATGTGCATCCCCAGGACAGAGTCTGAAAGGAAACTTCGGGTCCTGAGTCCTCGGTCCCATGGAGGTGGCAGGGAAGGGCGCCGGCCTCAGGACTGGCCCTGACCCACCTCTCACGCACCCTCCTAAATCAAGTCCCCACTCCACCTGTGTCCTGGGCAGGCAGGAGGGGGCTGTCGTGGGAAAGGAGGTCTGCCTCCCGCAACTGCCCAACGCTGGTGGGATGGAAACAGGAGGAAGCCAGTGGGCACGGGGTAGGGGTGGAGCCTGGGCGTGAGGGGCCTTCGATCCCCTTCCGCAGGATCAAGGTCTCAAAACTCTGAAGCAAGCAGAGGTGACAGGAGGCAGTTTATCCAGTCACGTGGGGGAGAAGCCGTCTGCGAGACGGAAACAGGGAGAAGCCAGGCCGAGGGCTCCGCGACGGGGCACGAGACCACATGAGATTTCGCCCGAATGTCTGGCGCGCGTGACCGGCATGGTTTTGGAAACTTGTCCTGCAGGCCCCACCTCGCTGGCAGAGGGCCAGCAGGGAACAGAGCCAGTGTGCTCATTTCAATACTCTCCACAAATTCTGCTCCCGTCCCATAACTTATTTTGAACGTAATCATATTATTTGGAAGAACTGATCGCCAAAACTTAGGAAATCAAACGAGTCTCACACAGACTCGGATTGGAGACACAGCACCAAAGGGCAGAGCGGAAGTGTCTCACTTTGATTCAGGACCTAGTGCTTTCCTGGTGGCTTACAAATCAAGTTCTCGGTGAATTAATCCACAAGGAGATGCTGATCTGTCTTCCCCAGGCTTGCCACCTCCAGTGGGGCTCTGTCTACAACAAAACTCACCGTCCATTTGGTCTGACCTTGATTTCTGAGCAAAGGCACTTTTAAATGCTGGTGCATGAAGAAACTGATGCCCGAGGCAGTGCTGGAGTGAGCGTTCACACGAGCCGCTTACATCTGTGACCCTCAGGGACCCCTCCCACCCTCCCACTCTCTGGGGCTTCCAAGAGTTGAGGCCCCAGACCCCTCAGCTAGGAAGGGCCAGGAGCAACCTCAGAACCCACCTGGGTTGGCATCTCAAAGGATGCTGCTGGAAAGAAGGGATTGGGGCAGATTACAGGGTTGTTTTTTTTTTCTTAATGTTTATTTACTTTTTGAGAGAGAGAGGTGGTGGGGGTGGCTGGGTGGAGGGGCAGAGAGAGGAACACAGAGGATCCAAAGCAGGCTCCACACTGAGAGCAGCGAGCCTGATGCGGGGCTCAAACTTGTGAACGGTGAGATCATGACCTGAGCCGAAGTCAGATGCTCAACCAACTGAGCCACCCAGGTGCCCCAGGGGTTTTGAATTATACAAAAATGTATTTCTATCAGAAACAACAAAAGAAACGGAAGTGGTAGCTCAGAACGTCAGCATGGAATGGGTTTGCATTTACTGTCCACAGACTGGAGAACAGCTCTTGTTCAAGACTGTGACTGGTGGTCCCTGTTCATGTCTGTGACTGGACAGTCCTCCTAGGGTCCCCCCCACCCCCCATCAAAAGCAGGGCAGGGCTCCCTGGGGTCTGATACTGAAAGCTTTGGAATCTCCCAGGCTACCAGCTATTCCCCTCAATCTCAAGACAGAGGTTCAGCTGGTGGCCAGAACGAAGCTACCAGGAGCTTCCTCAAGGCTGGAAGGGTCTGGGAGGTCCACCTGAGGCACAGCGACACTCCCTTGGTGCCCTTCACAGATGAGCAAAGTAGGGAGGCCATTCTGGATTTTGCAAGGACTGGTGTCTACACCAGGCTTGAGCTGCTCTGGTTCTATGTGTGTGTGTGGCGGGGTGGGGGCGGGGGGGGGTGGTGGTGGTGGTGGCACTCAGCCCATTTCCTGGCCAATCCTTTGATGAACCCCATGCAGAGAAGCTGGTGAGCTATCACAGCGGAGACACTTAGCAAGAACCCAAGGCCATGAACAGGCAGAGAACACAGACATCCGAAACATTGGATCCACACAACTTCAGCCCTGCACTGACATACAGAAGTGAAGGCCTAGGACCCTGCACCTTTTTTTTTTTTTTTAAGTTTATTTACTTATTTTGAGAGAGAGAGAGAGAGCATGAGGAGAGGAGGGGCAGAGAGAGGGGGAGAAAGAGAGGATCCCAAGTGGGCTCCACACTGTCAGCGTGGAGCCCGATGTAGGGCTTGTTCCCATGAACTGTGAGATCATGGCCTGAGCCAAAATCAGAAGTCGGACGCTTGATGGAGTGAACCACACAAGTGCCCCAGGCATCAGGTCTTAGATGTCACTTTACCTCTTAGTTGCGGTTGGGCCTGAATTTGGGTTTATCAGATTGGTCTTTCCAAGTCCCAGTGACCAATTAAGCTGAAACTGCCTTTCACCATTAACAAAGTTGATAACTACAGCACAAACGTGTGCCAGGTTCCCCACTCACAGTCACCAAGGCCGCCCATGTGCCTCTGATGGAAACTTTTTTATGGTTTGACAAGAATTTGATGTGATTCTCTTTTTCCACGAAGGGCTGGGCCTCTGGACACAATACTATACAGTAACCCTGTAATCTTGGGACTTAATCAAAACATATTCCAACAACTCATTCTGGTGCTACAAATGAATGTTTATTTTAAAACAATTTGCTATGGCTTTTTTTTTTCTTCTTCTTCTTCTCCTCCGAGCTAGATTCCTCCCTGCCCTAAGCTGTTCTCTCCCCCTCGAAAGACTGTGTCATATGCTCAGGTCGTAATTAACCACAGAGCTGTTTCGGAGAAGGGGACAACAAGAGTTAACAGATGTCATCTCGGAGGCTGCTGGCCCACTGCTGCTGGGTCATTTGTGGGATGGAAGCTGATTTTGCTGCTGTTGTCAACAGAGAGTAGTAATAATTATATGCGGGCTGCATTAGGCATAACAGATTGGATGTGGAATGTTCTGTGAAAAACCAGCTCATACCCTGTTTCTCCTGAGATACAATGGAGACGACCCCTGGTTCCTACTTTTAAAGTCGTCCCCAAGGATTCTTACAGACTTTCCAACAGAGAAATAGGTCATGTTCTTCCATGGCTAATTCTGCTGAGGTCCGGGGACGGCAAAGAGATCGGCTCCGGAACAGGCACACTTCAGTGAGCCAGCCTCACCGCACCCCAGAGCTGCCTTTTTCCATTTGAAAAATGAAAGAATTAAATTCAAAACAAACAACTTCAATTTAACACCAAACTACAGGATAACCAATCTTAAAAATGTCACAGCGTAATGGATCTTAATACCCACAGAAAACACAAAAACAGCACCATTGTTCCCCAGCAAGGCAGAGCAACCTCGCAGAATTTCAGTGAAGGAGAAAGAAGGGAAAAACACCTTATTACTTCCAACCCCTGCGAGCCATTTTGGTCTCCAAAGGTTTTAGGCTGCCCGAGGCCGTGTGTCTGCAGTGTTTCGGGAAATGACTTGCCTTTGCACGAACGCAGCTCTGTTCTGCAGCGAGGCTGCTTGCCCCGGAGCAGCGCCGCTCCATTTCTGGTTAACTCTTCCTTTCCGGGCCCGCCGCGCGCAGGAGCAGTGCGGACAGGGCTGGCGGCGGGCAGGGCCCAGGGACGCCCAGGCCACCGCAGCCCGGCCTCCTGCAGGGCAGCCGGGACTCGCCGGGGCCAGGAGCGGCTTCTCAAAGGTGGCGTCTCCCCCAGGAAGGCCAGCTAGCCCCCTGCTCTTTAAAGAATCTATTCTCAAACCAAGCTAGAAAGCAACTATCATAAAACACACAACACAGCAGAAGCCAGAGGACAGAAGTGGGACCTTGTGAGCCGAGACAGGCAAATCCAGCCTCAGGATCCCCAGGAGGGACAGATTCCCGCCTCTGCCACAGGCCCCAGGAAGAACACTCTTCTCGTTAACACGGTGCCCAGCAAGGGTCCAGTCGGCTAGCGAGCGGGGCATGACTTGGGCCTGAGGACGCTTAGTTCCCCGGTGACACTGACCGAGGAGAAGCAAAGTGACAGAAACACGTCCGGCTGCACGTCTGAGCGGGGAGACGACAGAAAACCACTTAGCACTTAAGAGGTTAATACAATTCCTAAGTGTTCGGCAATCACTGCAATTTAGTGCCATTTCGATTATTACACAATAAACAGACCCTGTTGTCTGGAAGCAAATTTTTATGAGTATAGCTGAAGGGGCTGCAACTTATTTAGCTGCTGAAACTCGAAGGGAAGGAGCATTTCCGAATGCTAAGACCACGGATCAGAAATGCAGGTAGCAGACAGGGGTTATTCTTGGGTCACTGCTCTGGCAGCTCAACACCATGACCTTTAAAATGAGTACATCGTTAAAAGGAGATAAAGTTCACCCAAGTGTTCTTTATAAACAGAACCATTTTAATGACAATACTATTGAGTTTCCGAGTGAAGGATTTGGGGATTTTCAGAAACATGTTATGTTCGGGAAAGAACATCATGTTAACATGGACTGGGAATATGTAAACCATTTGCCTACCTCGAATACACATTATACACACACGTACGTACGTACGTACACACACATACACACACACACACACACACATGCATGCACACCCAAAGCAGCCAGTTCATCCGTCCTGGCCACTCTTTCACAGGTCCTTGAGTGCAATGATTACAAACTAGATCAAATTCCCAATGTAACAAGAGACTCAAACATTGAAACATCGGAGAACAGGAAGGTGGGGAGATACTGTTGCTCACAAAGCCTGTGCAAAATTTCACTGCACGCTCATCTCCAACACACACTCCCCACCAAGGCACACAGGGGTTCAGCTCTGAGGAGGAAGAAAGCCTTGCCCCAGATCCACTCATGGAGGAAGGAAATCACCCAAAATAAACTTCAAGATTCAAGGTTAAAATGTGCACAGAGGCTTTATGTTTGCACATTTTAATACGTGCAAAGGGCTCTCGCCTTGATGAGGTGTGAAGCAGCCTCTGAGTGAGGCAAGGAGGTTATTTTTACTCCCATTTTACAGATGACATAACTCGGGTTCCACCTAAGAAGAACCAGCTTTGCTTGCCCACACCAACAGCTGGTATATTCCAGGAACCCCTTACAGAGTGGATGAAATCTCAGAAGGAAGGTCTAGGCTCCCTCCTTTAGGGGAACTGGACAAGCTAATAGTTAACCTACGGGAACCACACAAGGTCCCTGGGACCCAAGGATCTTAATGTGGGCAGTATGGGAGTGAGGGCAAAGCTGCAAAGATCCACCCTGATCGCAGGGTAAGTGAGCCTGCTGCTGAGAGAGATGGGTCTGGGTGACAGAGAGGGCATCTCATGCCCAGGAGGCTGGGATAGATCCTGGGACTGTGTTAGCCCAGCTAACACAGGTGGTACAGAGACAGGTAAGGGTTTCCACCTTACCTCAGGTAGATCAGTATCAAGTGGTCAGAGGAGCACGCCTTGAGAAACCTCAATTTTAAGGCACATTTCTTTGTGTGTAGCATCCTTCTTGGGTGTCTCAAAAATGCTGATTCCTTGAACTGCTTCTGATACAGTTTCTGATGCGAGTTTATGAGATACTCTCAACCATCCTCCAATCTATTTGCTCTTCCATCCCTCCATCCACTCATCCCTCCATCCACCCATCCATCCATCCACCCATCCATCCACTCATCTGTCCATCCATCCATCCATCCATCCATCCATCCATCCATCCACCCATCCATCCACCCATCCATCCACTCATCTGTCCATCCATCCATCCATCCATCCATCCATCCATCCATCCATCCTTCTGATCAACAGATCCTTCCAGACACCTATTCTGTGTCAGGACAGGTTCTAGGTGCTGGAGTGACAAGACGTCCCAGCATGTATATGAGGGAAGAACTTCAAGAGGGTTGAAGACTCAGAAAGGGGACTATGAGAGACTATGGGAGACTCAGAGGTGGGTGAGCCACCATGGTCATACACCCTGATGGCCCCCATGTTGCTTAGACCACTATGAGAGATGGCTCACAGCACAGTTTGGGTCTCTTGAGCATTAATCATCTCCTCAAGGGGTCAAGTCGCCTCTCCTCTCAGAGGAAAATGCAATTCATAATCATTGCACGGTAAGAGAGAGAAGGCAGTGTAGGAAAGGCATGTAGGAAAAACAGGAATAGGAAGACAGTGACAATGGCAGCCACAATGAGACTGCAGAAAATTCTTCATTGGAGACCCTTTAGAGACCCAGGCAAGGCCTATTAGGAGCACAGAAGGCACCAGGCTTGGAGCTGTCTCGTCCCCATCCTGCACCCCTATTCTGAATTCTCTATGAAACATTGCTTGGAGTTAGCTGTTCAAAACAACCCTGTACTTATAAAGCCATCACCTATGAGGTCCAGGCTCAGAGTAGTGTCTCAGACAAAGAAACACAATCCACCAACTGAAATGTAGACTTGAGCCTTGAATAATATGGGGGTTATAGGGGTGCTGACCCCCCGACACAGTCAAAAATCTGAGTATAACTTTTGACTCCCCCCAGACTTGAACCACTAATGGTCTACTGTTGACTGGAAGCCTTAACAATAACATAAGCGTAACATAACACATATTTTGTATGATATTTGCATTATATACCATATTCTTACAAAAAAGTATGCTAGAGAAAAGAAAATGTTATTTTAAAAAATCATGAGGAAGAGAAAATACATTTACAGCACTGTACTGTATTTATTGAAAAGAAATCCGTGTATAACTGAATCTGTGCAGTTCAATAGTTTGAATTGTTCAAGGGTCAGCTGTCATTTCAAACTAAGCCAGCTTCAGTCTTGACATTTGTCAAACAATCAGAAGGAGATACATAGACCACAGCACTGCTAATGAAACCTGTCCCTTCTCTCCTGCTTTTGCCCTGACATACTTTTCAAACTCGTCAACACTGTCCCACAGGCCTCTCCCTCTTGGCCCTAACTTTCTCTCTCTTTCCCTTTCTTTCTGATCCTGCTACACAAAACTCCAAAGGACTGGCTGGCCACAGAGAGAAGTTGCTGGATGATCATGGGCCCCTTGGACCCATCATATGAAAAGTGGGGGGGATAAGACCACAATCTCATGGGTGTGTGGTAAGAATTAAATGGAATAATATAAAGAAAACATTTAATGAAAGAATTGGTACACGGTGGGCAATTAATGAATAGCTTTTCATCCATGAAAAGCTAAATGTAGGAAGAAAATCATTACAGGTTTTATTATTTCAAAAGTGCTCATGGGGCGCCTAGGTGGCTCAGCCGGTTGAGTGTCCGACTCTTGATTCAGCTCAGATCATGATCTCATGGTTTTGGAGTTCGAGCTCCACATCAGGCTCTCTGCTGTCAGCACAGAGCCCGCCTTGGATCCTCTGTCTCCCTCTCTCTCTCTGCCCCTTCCCTGCTCATGCTCTCTTTCTCTCTCCCTCTCTCCAAAATAAATAGACATTTAAAAAAATTAAAACTAAAGAAATTGTTCATTATTTCACAGAAAATGATTCTTTATGTTGGGGCCCTGAGTGGCTCAGTCGGTTAAGCATCTAACTCTTGATTTCAGCTCAGGTCATGATCTCACAGTTTGTGAGATCACGCCCCGCATCAGGTTCTGCACTGACAGTGTGAAACCTGCTTGGGATTCTCTCCCTCACTATCTGTCCCTCCCCTGCTCTCTCTGTCTCAAAATAAGTAAATACACTTAAAAGATGATTCTATATATTATAAAAATTAATTTAGAAATTTGGGAGAATGTTCTCCCAGTTTATGGCAAGGAGAACTGGAGAGTAAAATTACTATTATGCAAGGTTTTCCCCCAAATAATTCCTGTATTAATATTCAAGTGAAAATGGGCTCCCCAAATTCTGCATTTTTATCATGTGTGTCTGCGCTAGCATTTATGTTATATTCTGAGTTAACAAACATCAAACGCTAAAAAATTACATATGCATAAAAATGGGGAAAGGGATATGCATCTTTTGTAAATCTCAGTGGAACAGACTCAAACCTCTAGCCCTACCAGATACTCCCAGCTCAAACCACATGGTAATTTTGGAATAAGGAGCGTTCTGTTAATGAGTACAAAACAATAAGAAGGCTGTTTGGGCATGTGCTAAAAAAAATCTTTAAATCAGGCTGTCCTTATCATTGGGTGCCTACTAATGAATATCATTCTCAGTAAAGAACCTTCTGGCTCACTCATGTTCTTCCTGTTTGTTAACATCCATTCAAGTCACTGTATGTCACACGAAGTTAACGCAAACCCAAAACAAAATAAAAAGGAAAGAATGTCAAAAGAACAAACTTTTAAACTCTGCACTTTTCATTATTAGACGCTCTTCCTAACTTGTTAAAATTGATCAAATAGAAGGCTGTGAAAAGAGAAAAAATTAAGCCAACTAGAAAAAGGGTGACTTGGATTTAATATTTTATAATTGCCAAGGGACATACTGAGATCAATGAATTTTTGCCTGAGATGAACGTCAGAAAGAGATGTACTTCAGTCTTTTAGGGAACATTGGTCTATTTAATTCTTGTGTCTGATGCATGTGAAGTAGGCCCTGCCTGGTCTTCTTTCTTTGCCTGGGGCATCGCCAGCAGCGGACATTACCACTTTTAATAGGCCGCTGTCTGAGGAGTGGCAAGGGATCCCATAACCCATCGACTCTAATGGATCTGCCTGTGTATTCACTTACACCTTTTTTCCAGCTAATTTTAGTTTTGCATGCTGAGTTGTTTCACTTTGAATTAAATGAAAAGAAACAAAGGAAAAAGCCAGTGCAGCTAATAAACCACGATTATGTTCATGGCCCCTCTCGACAGGCTTCTCCACACACCAGGTATGCCAGCTGAGAACAGATTCGCTGTGGCATTTTCTCCACTTGTTGACGAAATGAACATTTTATTCATGCTCGAGTTTAGGGGAAAAATTAGATTATTCAAATCACTTTACGTATAACGTGCCGTTGTTTGTAGTAGATCTTAATGCCCAGCCTCGGGCCCCAGATGTCCTCAGATTTCAGACACTGGCCAGTGACTTTTCCTACCTGGGGAGTCACTCCAGAGCTTTCTGCAGGGTCACACAAATAGGACAAATGCCCAAATGCTTTGCTTTGGCTAATGGAAAACCAGAGAGACACAGGGGGACCGGGGCTGAGTGTCCTCTAACAGAAATAACAGAAGTCGTTGGTTTAAAAAAAATCTTCCCTTTCAAACTCTCTCCTTATGCCTAGAGAGCTTCAAGAATAGTCCAGAAACTTTTAGACTGATAGCTGCCAAGGAATGTGAGAGGGATAAGGGTGTCCAATATAGGAGAGAAGGAAAAATAGAGCCAGCTTCCCCATATTTTCTGAACAAGAGCTATTTTCCACCTTGGGATTTTGCCACAAAGATCCCATATGCGGAAAGGGTGGGCAGTGCCCAACTGTGCCCCATGGGGACTCCCACTGATTCTTTGTGGTCCCAGCAGATTCCAAGGGCTGCCACCTCCCCACCACAGGTGGAGTCGGCCTAGGTGTGAGGCCGGCGGCCTGAGCTCCAGAAAAGGCATCCTCTGTGTGAGGGGAGGGATGATATTCCCCAGAGACCAGAAGATTCACCCCTAAGCAGCTCGTGCCCCGAGCTAACTGCCCCAAGGAAGACGCCATACTGGGTGGCCGACTTGTCTCCTGGCAGAGAATTACTAACATCATTGCCCAATCAGAAGCTAAGATGATTTACAAAATAATCTGGAAATTTTTGAGGGAAATTTAGACTAGCCGGGAGGAACAGAACGTGATCTGTCATGGAATCTAATAAAAATAGGGCCCTCCGAGTGTTAACCAGAATGTCAACAGCTATCTGAATGAAATCCCTTTCAGACGAAACAATAGCCTAATGCCTACTTTTGCCCTCACGCAATTAAAACAGGGTAATTTTTTAGCCTGTTTCTCTCAGCTATAATCTGTCACTATAAGAAAGGCCCTTAGCGTCCCAGCTGCATCCAGTTTCACACAATGGCTTTTCTTCTCCTACCAATTCTCAGTGCAGCCGGAAGTCAGGCAGCTCACAGACTCCGCAGCCCTGCCTTTCTTGGACTCACAGTCTTTATGGGTGATTTCTTCCCCCACAAGCCCCAAATCGTCCAAACAGGCTTTCCTTCATTCAGCGGGATTCCGTCAGCAAATACGCATTGACTTCTACCATATGCAAAGCGTTGGACTGGCGCTCAGATGCATGGAGCTGAGGAAGACGGGCTTCTGTTTGCTAAAGAAATGAAGGAATGCAGTGCGAAGGGTCCCCAGCTTACCTCCCCGCACAGTGCCATTCAGTCCTGCTGTTCAACCCAGGGTCAATCGGGCTCTCTTATCAATGCACAGCTTACAACGAAACAAGGCACAGGTCCACAATATGTGCCTGCAAGGGTCACCGCAAGCACACCCTCGCCACACGAGGAACCACGCAGCCACCGAATAATTATTTTTCCCCTCCATTCGTGTGTGGGACCTGGATCTTCCCTCTCAGACCCAGTGTGCAAAGCAGACGGGGAACAACAGACTCAAGTTGGAAGTGATTTACTTCATTAGCCGGGATTACAAGTTTAACTTACAAACCAGAGGTCAAAATTTCTCATTAACAAGGGGGCCGTGAATCGCTGCAGGCTTTGGTTCAAGAGGAGACCACTCTTATTACTAACTACACATTTCAATCTGTCTTTGATGTTCTCCTTCTTCCCTCCTCCCTTTTATTTTTTGGCAGAGGAGCCGATTTTAATTGTGGCACTACAACAAGGCTCCCTCCATCCCGGGGAGCAGCCTCCTGTCTGCTGCTGCGGAGCGAGGCTGCAAGATTGGGTGCAGCCCATCGCTCAGGGCACATTTTAATGGCTCCTCTTTCCTACAAGGCTTGGATTGTTTTCCACGTGATTCTGGTTAATTTCACTGCGGGAAAGGGCATCGGTTTTCCTTGTGAGCTTCTGATCCGTCTGCCTCAGAGAGGTGAAATATATTAAAACAGAGAAGGAGGCGTCATTCTAACTGTCCCAACTGCAAGGACCAGACCCGGCACATTCTCGGCGCCCGGAACAGAGGAAGGAGTGTGACAGAGACCACTGTGCTATATAAAAAGTGCTCTCTTAGAAAACCTCAGCTCATGCTGTTTACAAAATACTCAGACTTGTTCTTCACATGCCTCTTCTCTTCACAGCCGCTGCCAAGGGTTAAAAGAAGCAACTCAAATGAGATGAAGTCTTTGCAGAGGACGCTATACTTGGAATCTCAAGATCCAACATGACACAGAACCCTCCAAATAAGAACACGGAGAAAATATAGCAGCAGCTTACGGCGTGGGGCACAGATACTAGATCGCCGAACTGTGCACTTTCTACTTCTAAAGACCAGGACCCACGTGCAGGCCATGGTGGCACAATGACCATTTTAACTGAGACAGGGCTTCGGTCGGAGTCACTGATGGAAGTGATTACAGTATCTAATTATTTAGTAGCACGGCAGTTATAGAGAATAACTAAATTGTTATTCTGGTCCAGTCTGGTAAGAAGGTCACATTCAAACCACATAAGCTCTAAATACTCCTCAGTTACTATTAATGTGCAGGGACGTTGCTGTTAATGTTTGTTCTCCCTGAGAAATGTTTTCTTAGTCGCTGCATGAAGAGCCAGCGCACGGGTACCGCAGAGGGCACGGGCGCATGCCCAGTGCCCAGCCGAGAGGTGGCCGCGCTGCCCCCGATTCAGAAGGCACAGTCGGCGGCCAGGATCCGGGCTGGGCCACTTGGCTGCATCCAGCCACAGCCACGCTCCAGGCCAGGCGGTTTGCTGTGGGGAAGAAAACTCACCGTGCAAAATGAGCCCGACAAGCGGGCCTGGGTGGGGCTCCTGCAGAGGACCGGCCGGTTCCCCTTCTGTGTCCCTCGGGGGCTTCTCTTCCTGGGAGGGATGACTACTTTCTTTGCTTTTTCTGCTTAAAGGGTTTTTGTCCCTTTACGTCTCCAGTCCCCTTTAACGAAAATATTGGTTAGAACTCAAGGAATCTGTTTGACCTGGAGGTGAAGAGCGGTCCTCAGCTAGGGACAGTCAGCGGCTCAGACCTAGGAAGTGTCGGTGGCTCCGGGTCACAGGGGCCCGAGGCAGCCTGGCCATCTGGGCTAGCTGACACTTCCTGCCGCCCGGCAGCACCCCGGGCCAGGCCAGGCCGGGCGGTCACCTTGACCAGGCTGCTGGGTGTCTCCCCCACTCTGGGGGGTTCCTCCGGCGGCCTTTCAGCTTCAACAGGGGGCCATCTTAACAACAAGACATCTTAGAAAGGTCATTATTGCTGGTCTGATTTCACATAGGCACCACAATGAAGGGCTGTCTTTGTGTGGGATTAATTTTAAAACCTCAGGATTTGATGTCAGTGGGAAAGAACCAGCGTGGGACTCATACTGCTGCCTTCTCCTGCTTCTGGCCAGTGCCGGGGGCTCGTTTCTTAGGAGATGAAAACTCTGACAAGCCCTTCAGTCAAGCTGAAAGCAGGCAGTGGTTCAACAACACCCACAGGCCTCCCGGGCATCCTGTGACCCCTCCGAAAAGTCACATTCACTTTGCTCTTGAGAAAGGAAAAATAATGCTGGAGGCACTTTATTTTAAACCATGTGAAATAAGGAAACGTGAAGATGTGAAAATGAAGTGAAAAAAAAAAAAGTTAGAATTCATTTCTGTCCTTTGCAATGGCTCGGAAGCCAAACTCGTTCATTTTGAAAGAGTGTAAAAATCTGATCCATTCACCAGTAGGCAGAGACTACGAAATGCTTAAGGTAAAATATGTAAATATGTAAAATTATCTGTTGAAAACCATCTCCTTTTGTGCTTGAAAGAATTTTTTTTAAAGCATCTTTATTTCTATTCTGCATTAATATACTGTTGAACAGAAAAGTTACTTTCTGGCAAAACAACAAAACCAAGGTGCTGAAAATAGAGCCAGTCTACAGTGAAGTCTATAGATAAAGGGAAGGACAAAAAGGATTCTACCGTGTCGTTCACTTATATGGCATTTTTAGTAACAATTTAAAGAATATCATTAATATAACAAATTACAGAATCCATTTGTCAAAAAAGCAGTGTTTGCCCGAAAGCTTGAAACAAAAAACCCACCTCCCAGCCTACACTGTTTTTTCTTTTGGAAGTGGGGTCCTTCTCCCTAGATTCCTCCACCTCCCCCTGACCCCGCACCCCCATCCTTGTTGGCAGTACCCGAGGCCCCTCAGCAGTGCATTTTGACACATACTATGAATAATACGCCACAAACAGCTTACCTCATTTCTAAATATTCTCAACTTCATTTTTAAAAAAATACGCAGAAGAGAGGCAGAAGAAATGTGTATGGTATACGATCATCATTCATTTCATTTGGGTTAAATAGATTTTATTGCCCACAGAAATGGTTTTTGTCTAACTTGCAGAAATAGTTTTGTGGGGTGTTTTTCTTCCACCTAATTCCATTCCTTTGGGGAGGGGTTTAACCAACGAATGGAGTGTCTCATCAAACGAACTTCTAGATTGCCGTGTTTCCTGTCTCTTCCTGGGTGGAAATATGCTTGCCAGCTGGACATCCAGCCCCATCAGCCAGGGATGGAGGGATGTGCCTCAGATTGAGAACGGTGTGTGTCTGAGAGCAAAGCATCTGAACTTTCAAGCCGGGTGTAAAGAATGCTCAGATCCTCCAGGGGCAGACATGATATACACTTGAACCTGTCCTTATTTATTGCAACAGCATTGTTGGGGTGGTGGGCGGGAAGGCACTTAAAACTGAAAAATTGCTCTTGGTTTTGCCAACCCTTGGGTATTTTCTGAAAGATCAGACAGTAGAAACTAGAAGGCTTTCTTAGAACAGTTTGCAAGTCCACTTTTTCTACCGTAGGCTCTCATGTTCCTCTCCCTTACTTCCATGCTTTCTTTTGAATAAATCTCTCATTTCCTCAAAAGGGTCACTAAAAAACAAAAAAAAATTAAAAAAAAAAATTTAAATCATATACAAACCCTCAAAAGGTACTTGCCCAGAAAGGGTGCCCAGCTCCTACCCATGCTGATCAAGGCCAAATTCACAGAGCCTAGCTCCCAGCTCCCTGCCCTTGAACCAGGGCAGACCTAGAGCTGACACCAGAGAGCCCAGGAAGGAGGAGGTTAGGAGCCTGAGAGCCGCTGATGGGTCAGTAAGATGGGACTAGGAGCCAGGTGTAAAGGCTCACATTTTGTTCATCATAGAAATGTTTTTCATTAATTCTTATTTTAAAAATACGCATGAAAATATTTATCTTGACTACTGAGTATTTTGGCATTTTCTTAAATTTTTTCCAAAGGTAAGTGCCTTGCCCACCTCTCTCTGATCCTAGCCTTACTGTGAGGAATGGATGCCCCACCAGCTGAGCAGAACCCTGCCTGGACCAGCCAACATGGCAGAGGAGCGGCCATTTCTCCCTCCCTAGAGGGCTGGAAGCAGTTTCTCTACTGGCCCTTCTCAATCCAGGCTAGCTGCTCTCTCTCTTCTTAGGCCTTATCCCTTCATAAAGATTTCTGAAACAATGAAACTTCCAGAAATCCAGGATGGGAGGGGCATCACTTGAACGTCCGACTTCGGCTCAGGTCATGATCTCACGGCTAGTGAGTTCAAGCCCCAAGTGGGAATCTGTGCTGACAGCTCAGAGCCTGGAGCCTGCTTCAGATTCTGTGTCTCCCTCTTTCTCTGCCCCTTCCCCACTCATGCTCTGTCTCTCTCTCTCCCTCTCTCAAAAGTAAATAAACATTAGAAGAAGAAGAAGAAGAAGAAGAAGAAGAAGAAGAAGAAGAAGAAAAGAAACCCACGATGGGAAAGAGTTACTGAATTAAAATAGAATTTTCTTGTACACGACACTAGAATATATTATTCGAAGTACTATCAGGAACCACATACATAGTGTGCAAAGGTTTGTGTTCCGATAAGGGTCTTAAAAAGACAGGAGAAATATAATATTAGCATCATTATTAATCAGCCACCTCCATCACTTCCTTGGTGCCATTCATGGAGCTGCAGGCTCTACAAGTTTATTTTGCTTAGTTCCCAGCAACGCGGATGGCAGATCTGAGGTTGCACACAGTTAGACACACTGGCCATGGGGCACAGCCAGGGTGTGAAGTCAGAGTGGACCCCAAAGCCCACATGCCAAGGAGCCTTGGAGATAAGTTTAATTTTACTCTCTCTTGCACATTTCACTGGCCTAACTCTGGGCACGGATGCTGAGCCCAGGGCCGAAAGTTGGCCAGGTATCTGCAGTCGAGGCTCTCCACTACCACTGCCCCACCACCACCCTGTAAGCCTGGGGCTCCACAGCTGAGGGGCCCTGAGCATCACCCAACAGAGGCCGTTTCCCCATCCACAGGGCCGTGGGTGGAGGCAGGCCCTCCTGCCCGCTTGGGCAGTGCTGGATGGCAAAGGCATGCCCAGGACTGGGATCCACTTCTACTGGATGATGTTTCAGGAGCATCCATGATAAAACCACCCATCAAAAATCAGTTTTTAATTCTGGAAGCTTATGCAATGATAATCAAGACTAGGCAGTAAGATAAACAGATCTCCAGCTTAAAAGAAGGATAGGAGGGGCACAGGGAGGAATGTTGGATGTCGAAACCAGAAACCTAAGCATCAAGAAATGCATTTCTGTCAAGCTTCCAGCCTGACAAAAATTCATCCGGGCTAAGATGGAAACAGTCACCAACCTGGGCTCTTCACTTTCCCTCCTCCCTGGGAGCCCTGTCTATGCGTCCAGGCTCCCTGTCCTTTTCTCCCTTAGGTGAGCCCCACAGGATAGTGTGCTCCTAGTGCCCTCCCTTCCATTCCTTCTTGGCTATTCTCTCAGCTTTTCACCTTGTATTCTGCCAAGAGCCCCCACCTGCACTATCGGACCCCTCCCCAACCAAGCCTCTTTTAAAACTTAACCTCCATCCTCCATGGGGTACGATAACCCACATGCCTCCAAAAGACCTATCACATTACACAGAAGGCTCAAGTCTCCCTGGAGTCCTAAAATCCATGACTACTTCTCAACCTTCTCAAAGGTAGGCTCTCAGTCTGTATACAGTTGACCCTTGAACGCCACGGGTTTGAACTGTGTGGACCCAGTTATATACGGATTTTTTTTCTCGAATAATGCAGTACAGTGCTGTAAATGTATTTTCTCTTCCTTAAGATTTTCTTTGTATTTATTTATTTATTTTGAGAGAGAGAGAGCATGAGCAGGGAGGGGCAGAGAGAAAGGGAGAGAGAGAATCCCAAGCAGGCTCTGCACAGTCAGCATGGGGTTGAACTCATGAACCACGAGATCATGACCCGAGCTGAAACCAAGAGTTGGCCGTGCAACTGACTGAGCCATCCAGGTGCCCTTCTTACTTATGATTTTCTTAACATTTTCTTTCTCTTTTCTTTTCTTTTTTAATGTTTATTTTTGAGAAAGAGAGAGAGAGAGAGAGAGAGAGCAAGTCAGGGAGGGGCAGAGAGAGAGGGAGACACAGAATCTGAAGCAGGCTCCAGGCTCTGAGCTGTCAGCACAGAGCCTGACACGGGGCTCGAACTCACAAACGGCAAGATCATGACCTGAGCCAAAGTCAGATGCTTAACCGACTGAGCCACCCAGGTGCCCCTC
Source organism: Neofelis nebulosa (assembly GCF_028018385.1). Classification (NCBI taxonomy): domain Eukaryota; kingdom Metazoa; phylum Chordata; class Mammalia; order Carnivora; family Felidae; genus Neofelis; species Neofelis nebulosa. The sequence goes on along the minus strand of NC_080798.1, from coordinate 19,659,948 downwards.
TTAACATTTTCTTTTCTACAATACTGTATATAATACAGCTCACTTTCAAAACATGTTAAGCGACTGTTTATGTCATCAGTAAGGCTACCAGTCAACAGTAAGCTATTGGTAGAGAAGGTTTTGGGGAGTCAGAAGTTACACATGGATAGTCTACTGTGCAGGGATGTTGGTGTCTCTAACCTCTGTGTTGTTCAAGGGTCAACTCTATGTTCTTTCTGAAATTTTCTATGGTTTTACAACATGCATGGGACTCCATTAAAACTATGTAGTATTAGTTGTTATTGATGAACTTTCCATATATTGTTATACAGAATGTTGGGTTTTTGGGGTTTTGTTTTGTTTTTTACTCAATGGTACATCTGCAAAATCTATTGGCATACATCTAGATCCATCTCAAAAGTTGCTGTATAAAACTCCATGCTGTGAAGATGATTCAGTCTACTTAGGCATTCTAATATTTATGGGCATTCAGGTTTCTTCTGCCCAAGGTCCTGCAGTGACCCTCTACACATATATATTTCTTGAGGAGAGATATGGCAGAGGGGAAATTGCTGGGTTGCAGGGTGGGCACATGTCTGAAGGACACCAGTAGGCCCTCCAGGGAAGGTACACAAATACGTGGTCCAGGGGCATCTGAAAGCAGTATCCTGACATCCTCACTGTCATTAGATGTGTAAATTTACCATTAGATGTGTAAATTTCTGCTCATTTGACGGAGTGACAAATGCATTCAATTTGCATTCCCCTTAAGATTTGGCAGGATTGAGCATCTTTTTGTAATACATTTAGAAGACATTTTCCGCGCCTCTTCTGTGAATTGCCTGTTCGTATTCTTTGCCCATTTCAAAAAAAAAAAAATGAGTATTTTGTCTTTTCACACCATTCACGCTTGCTTCCCCACTTGAGCACACGGTCGGTACTTAGGACATGTGGGATCTCAAGTCACCCACACACTTCGTACAGGGGCCCGGCAGCCTGTGTCTCTGACATGTTTCTTTGAACAGGATCAAATATCACCTCCTCTGGGAAAACTTCTCATATTCCCATGGCATTTGTGGATCGCTGATCCTGAAGCCAGGGGTGACATGAGCCAGGGGTGACTGAAAAGGAGCCCCTTAAAGGCAGGGGGACTCGGAACATGCCACACTTCAGCCTCACATGAGCTGCTGCAGGCAGAGTACTGGGGAGTCTGACTTCTCAGTGAGGAACCCCTTGCCTTCCCCCTCCCCATGGCCCCGCGTCAGAGGATACTGAGTAACAGGTGCACAGGGGAGAGACATCCCTGAGCTGACAAGGGCTTTGGGGAAGGGCCAGAGTCAGCCAGAGACCCAGCTACCCTGGGTGCCCCTGCCCGGAGAGCCCAAGACAGAGAGGGGATGGGCACGGTTCCTGAAGGCCAACACACCAAATTTTGGTCAATTCTAATAAATCTTCCACTCAATATTAACATTAAATACTGAAAAGTACTAACGGTGACCTGATTCCCTCTTTTGAATTCCAGCCCTCTCAGATAGGCTATCTCTCTAGGTGACAAGCCAGTGGTACCTGAATTCATTACTGCCTGATTAATTATGCTGCCTTTGTACAGGGGAAACGGGGACTTCAATCAGCCGCAGCCACCATCCCCAGGCCGCTGCCTCATCAGGCCGGCCACTGTCAGAGAGCCTGGCCCCTCGCCCGATGCGGGGGCGGCCAGGAAGCTGGGAGTGGTGGCTGGATAGATGTGGCTGCCAGCAGTCAGAGGGCCTGGGATTGAGGGCCTTTTCTGAAAAAAAAAAAAAAAAAAAAAAAAAAAGCAGGAGGGCATTTGAACAGTCAAGGGAGGGAGGGCTGAGTCAGGTCCAGAGGCTACAGAGTGGAGATTTCTGCTGTCCCAGGAGGAGCCTGACCAGGAAGCCTCCTCCAGATTCTCTGGAATTCAGTGTCATCCCATCAGGAGGGGGCACAGGGTCTCAGAAAGTGCTGTTTAGAGCAAATGTACCCCTGGGGATACATGGACACTTGGTAAAGGTGAAGGTTAACTTGCCGGCTACCCAGACCTGAGGGCGGGCACAGCTCTGGTGGGCATCAAAGCGGAGTCTCAACATCCGGGGTGGGGGGCGGGCAGCTCCAGGCACCCGGGCAGGCTGAGAACCACCACCTCCCAACATTGCTGGTCTGTTTACCTGCCAGGGTGTTCCTGGCGTGGCCCCCGGTCCTGCACGTTCTGCATTTGTCAAGGTCTACAAAGCCCTTTGCAGTGTGGAGAACAGATGAGCCTGAGTGTCCTGTGAGCCTCATCCTCAGCAGGTCTGGTTTTGAATCCTACCCTGTCATGGATGTGCTGTGTGACCATGGCCAAGACACCTAACCTCTCTGAGCCTTGGTTTCAGAGACAGCACTGCGTCCCACAGGGTGGTTGTGAGAGTTACGTAAGAGAGCATGCATGAAACCCTTGTTTTTGCCCCAGAGGACCTCCTTGATTCAGCTGTTTTGGTGCCACTTTGTCAAAGCCAAGTAGTCAAAACATGCAGTGCTGATTTTCCTTGCTACGCTGTGTGTGAATCCACCATCCCACTGGGAAGCTCCAGGGACCGAGAGAACATGCAATACAGGGCAACTTTATAAAACCTTGTTTCTAGGCCACAACAGAGCAATCCACACCCCTGCCAGCTCTGTTCAAGTGCCCCACCCGGCTGCCCTCCCCGGAGGCTTCACTGGCCTCCCCACAAGCCACCTGGCAGGTGTGGTCACAGGGACACCCCCGCAGGGTGGGAAGGGAGGACGCAGGCCCCAGGAAGGCCCGGGACAGTTGCTCACGTCCTGGGGAGAGGCGGGTGTGTGTAGAGGTGCAGCTAGGAAGGCCATGAAGAGTCGGCAGTGGTTCAGGAACACCAGGAAACGGGGCAGGAGCATCACCAATCAGACTCCAGACCTGGTGTTCAGTCAAGGGAGAAGTTTCAGTCCAGCCTGGTCAGAAGCAATCACAAGCTGAGCACCAGGAATCCTGTGTGGGCACCCCCACTCCAACCACGGTGTGGGCCCAGCAGGGCACGGCTGGGCCATCTGAGCCTCTGTTTGGAACCCTAAAGCACACAGGGCGAGGTCCCGTCAGAGACCCAGAAAGAAAGATCTAGTAGCTGGAGTCTGCTGAGGGCAGAAGGGAAGGGGGCTGGGTCAAGGAGACTGAACTAAGTTCATCTGAAAGCAAAATGGGGCAGCAGCCTCCCATAGCATCTCGGTTTTCAGCTGCTGAGCCCACAAGCTTCAAACTTGGGAGGTTTGAAAAGAAGTTGGAAAGCTATAAAAGATACAAAGTCCACTTGATCAGTGACTTGACCTTCAGGCAGGAGCAGCAGCCACCTTCCTAGGTTTCTGGGTGTCTGAACACAGATTCTACACTACCTAGGACATATGCCCCCCACCTCCCAACTCACTTGGAGAAAGCGTGCAGCTGCTTGAGGCCCCTCCTGATTCTGGCCATGAACTTGCCAAAGGACCTCTGAAAAGACAGGGGGAAACGATAGCCCACAGGGCAGCAGCCCTTACTTGCTACCCCTTTGGAATCACAATATACCCATTACACTGGTAAGAGACTACGAGACTTGCCCAAAGGCAAAAAACCCCAATAGTTATGGACTGAATTGTGTCCCACAAATTTCATATGTTGAAGCCCTAACCCCTAGCATGATAGTATTTGGAGGTGAGGGCCTTTGGGAAGTAATTAGGGTTAGATGAGGTCATGACGGTGGGGTTTTCACGATGGGATTAGTGGCCTTATGAGACATCAGAGCTTGCTCTGTCTCTCTTTCTCTTTCTCTCTCTCTCTCTCTCTCTCTCTGCCAAGTGGTGACAGGAGGCTCAAACTACTGAGCCACCCAGGTGCCCCAAAAGATTTGATGTGTATAGATCAGCTCCTCAATTTTAAACTGGGACCTCAGGGCAAGTTGCTTAAACTTTCTGTGCCTTAATTTCCTATCTGTAAAGTGTACCCACACAGCCAATATCAGGTTATTATGGGATCAGTGAGATAACAAATAATGGGGGCTCTGTAGAGGTTGGTTTCCTTTCCCCTTTTTCCTACCTTGGCATCTGCATTTGCCCATTTACTTTTTTTAATTAGTTAATTAATGTATGTATGTATGTATGTATGTGTGTATGTATGTATGTATGTATGTATGTATGTATGTATGTACATATTATTCATTTATTTGTTTTTAAAATAGACTCCACACTGAGTGTGGAGCCCAACTCAGGGCTTGAATTCATGACCTTTAGATCAAGACCTGAGCTGAGATCAAGAGTCAAACACCTAACCGACTGAGCCACCCAGCTGCCCCCATTTGCTCTTAATTTTACCGGTATTTCACAGAGTTCACTGACCAGAGAGAAAAATCTTCCCCACCTTTTTTTTTTAAGACCCATAGTATTTTAGAAAGAATATGAGTCTTAGAAAATGTTGACTAGGCTAGCACATGGTAGGTATTCAATAAACATCTTAAGAAGGGGAGAAGGAAGGAACAAAGGAACTCTCCAGGGAGAGTGGGTCACTCTCTTATCAGGCTCCTTTACCTTCACTACAGGACGCACTCGATTTGGGGGACCTCTGCACATGTTGAGACCTCTTGGGGGTTGTGTGCTCCACGAGGACAGGCACTGCCCAACACTAAGCCTGAGCTCTGGAAAAGCTCAGCAAACACAGGGGGAACAGAAAGGAAGCTGTCTAGTTCCTAGAGTTTCTTCCCTACACACAGATTGTCAGACCCAACAGCATGGTTTTCCAGGCTCTGTGCACCTGACCATGTGAGTACGGATGGTATAGTAGGGAAGATGGAGTAGGACCCCACTATAAGAAAATGACTGGCCTCGAAGGCATACTGGAACAGCTGATTTTATTCAGTAAAAGTCAAAAAAAAAAAAAAAAAGAGAATACATTCACCACTAACTGCTATTGATAGTGGCAAATTTGTGTGGTCATATCAGAAATATTTACCTTTCTGTCTCCTACATACCTTTTTTCATCTTTGCAATTTATACCTGTCTTACCCTTACACCTAACATATGTCTCAACATGTAATTGGGTGTGGGTTATTTATCCTTTCCAATAGGCTTTGTAGTTTGATGGCAGTATTTAGTTCACTTACATTTAATTTAATTGCTTATGTGCTTGGGTTTAAATCTACAATGGTTCTATTTATTTTTCTGTTTGCCTCACCTTCTTTACCTTCTTGTGGAGTGATTATTTTCATATCATTTCCCCCTTTATTATTAGCTTGTTAGTTATATCTTTTTACCATTCCTTTAGTGGCTATACCCTAGAAATTATGTGATGGATTGAATTGTGTCCCCACAACAAATTCCTATGTTGAAGCCCTAATGCTCAAATGTTTGAAGATAGTGCCTTTAGAAGTAACTAAAATCATAAGGGTAGGACCCTAATCTGTTATGCTTAGTGTCCTCATAAGAAGAGACCCCAGAGAGTTCTCTCTCTCTTTTTCTGCATATCTAAGTTTCCATTTGTGATAATTCCCCTTTTGCCTCAAAGAATTTCCTTTAGCATTTCTTTTAGTGCATATTTGCTGGTGACAAATGTTCTCATTTTTTCCCCCTATTTAAAAATATCCTTGGGTACCTGGGTGGCTCAGTTAGTTGAGCATCTGACTCTTGATTTTGGCTCAGGTCATAATCTTGCAGTTTGTGGGATCGAGCCCCACATCAGGATCAGTGCTGACAGCCTGCTTGGGATTCTCTCTCTCTCTCTCTCTCTCTCTGTCTCTCTCTCTCTCATTCCCTCTCTATCTTTCCCTCTCTTTCTCCCTCTTTCTCTCCCCCTCTCATGTGCATGGGTTCTCTCTCTCTCTCTCAAATAAATGTTTTAAAATAATAATAATAAAATATACAAATTTAACTTTCATATTGAGGAGTATTTTATTGGTCATGGAATTCTAGATTGACTTTTCAATGCTTTAAAGATGTTATTTCATTTTCTTCTTGCTTTCATGGTTTGTTGAAAAGTTAGCTATAAATCCTATATAGCTCCAGTGGAGGTCATTTGTCATTTTATTTGGCTACTTGTTTAAAAAAAATTTTTTTTAATTTATTTTGGGAGAGAGAATGAGGGAGAGGCAAGCAGGTTCCTTGATGTCAGCACCAAGCCCAACATGGGACTCAATCCCATGAACTATAAGATTATGACCTGAGCTGAAATTGAGAGTTGGATGCTTAACTGACTGAGCCACCCAGGTACCCCTTTACTTGGCTACTTTTAAGACTATCTCTTACTCTTTGGTTTCTGGTGGTTACACTATAATGTGTGTAGGTATGACTCTTTTTGTATTTACTCTGCTTATGTTTCTACAAGGCTTCTTGAATCAGTGGATTTACTTCTCTCAGCAATTTTGGAAAATTCCTGGCCATTATCTATTCATATATTGCTTCTGTTTTATTATTTCTCTCCTTGCCCTCTTCTAGAACTTCAATTACAATTATGCTAAACATTTTCACTATGTCCAAAATACAACACACTCTTTCCATATTTTCCATTCTTTTTTGTGCTTCAATCCAGATATTTTCTTCTGATATAGCTTCCAATTCACTAATCCTCTCTTCATTTGTGTCTGATCTGGTTTTGAATTCATCTAATATGTCCTTAATTTTAATTATTTTTTTCAGCTATAAATTTCCCATTGATTTTTAAAATAAGTTTCTGTTCTTTTGTGGAATTTTCCATTTTTGCTTTTTATCTCCTTGAATATATCAATCAGAAGTTATCCTGAAGTCTATTTGCTAACTCTAATATCTGGATCTCCTATGGGTCAGTTTTTATTATCTATTTCTTCTCTTGGTTTTGGATCATTTGGTCTTGTCTCCTAGTATGCCTAGTAAATTCTGATCAAATGCTACATGTTGTATATGAAAATTATAGAACCAATGTGATGCTGTGAATAATGCTATCTTTCTTCAGAGATTTTCTTTTCTTTTTGTAAAGCAGTTAGTATGGACACAGACTATCTTAATCTGATTTGAGTCAAAGTTGTATCTTTGTGGGGCACCTGGGTGGCTTAGTCAGTTAAGAATCCAACTCTTGATTTCAGCACAGGTCATGATCTCACAGTCATGGAATGGGATCCTGCATCAAGCTCCATGCTAAGCATGGAGTCTGCTTGGGATTCTCTCTCTCTGCCCCCGTCTCATGCACATGCACTCTCTCTCTCTCTCTAAAAATAAATAAATAAACATTTTTTAAAATGTTTTTTTATTTTTTTTTTATTTTTTTATTTTTTCAACGTTTTTTATTTATTTTTGGGACAGAGAGAGACAGAGCATGAATGGGGGAGGGGCAGAGAGAGAGGGAGACACAGAATCGGAAACAGGCTCCAGGCTCCGAGCCATCAGCCCAGAGCCTGACGCGGGGCTCGAACTCACGGACCGCGAGATCGTGACCTGGCTGAAGTCGGACGCTTAACCGACTGCGCCACCCAGGCGCCCCTAAAATGTTTTTTAAAAAAATTTAAGGGGTGCCTGGGTGGTTCAGTCAGTTAAGTGTCTGACTCTTGGTTTTAGTTCAGGTCATGATCTCATCTTTTGTGGGTTTGAACCTTGCATCGGGCTCCACAATGATAGTGCAGGGCCTACCCAGGATTCTCTCTCCCTCTCTCTGTGCCCCTCCCTTGCTCTCTCCCTCTCTCTCCCTCTCTCTCTCTCAAAATAAATAAATAAACTCAAAAAAAAATTTTTAAGTATGTGTCTTTGTGAGAATTGGTCCTTTTTCATATGCCCTTACTACTGGTATAATCTTCAGAGGTCCTAACCAAAAGCCTAGGATATTATCAGGCACTCTCTGAGATTGTCAAAGGTTTGCTCATCTTCTTCTTCGCCTTAAGTCACTGCTCTTAGAAATAAATGCCTTGGAGGGAATAATAGTGTTGTTAGGGACTAAATGTTTGTGCCTCCCATCCCCCAATTCACATGTTGAAGCCCTAACTTCCAATATGATAAGGAAGTGAAACCTTTGGAAGGTAATTAGGTTTAGATGAAATCATGAAGGTGGAGCTTGCATGATGGGATTAGTGCTCTTGTAAGAAAAATAAGAAGCACCAGAGCTTCCCTCTCTCTTCTATGTAAAGCCTGTTAGCCAGGAAAAGAGCCCTCATCAAATCTTCCACTACCTTGATCTTTGACTTCCAGCCCTCATTACTATGGGAAATAAATGTCTGTTGTCTTAGCCACCCAATCTACGGTATTTGTGTATAGCAGCCCAAACTGACTGAGGCAAGTGTCAAATGTCAGGCTCACTTTTCTATGCTTCCTTTCTCTCCAGGATCTTGCCCTCTGAAGTGCTTACTGCAAAAGTAGATCTCTGATGTTTTAGGACAGAACTTTAAATTAGCTGCTCTAGTTGTTTGAGGTAGGAGGCTTGGTTTGCACCAGGCTGGTGTTCCAGAGCCAGAAGCCAAAGTCTCCACTATTCCTTTCCCATAATTCCCCAGCTATAATCACGGCTAGCACAAAAATTAAGGTTTAGGGTATTGGCTTTGGAGTAATAAATTCCATCTGGGTGAGTATAAAAAAAAGTACAAATTAGCTCAACTGATTGGAAAAGGTAGAAAATTATAGTTTTCTATTAAAGTAAATTATTCTAATTAAATTGGCATATGAGGCTTTTGAGCTTTTGAGCAGTCCCTCGAAACACGCAATATATCACAGCTAACTTCCCAGTATTTTTTCCTACAGAGAAGTGTACCTTTGGTTTATAGCAGCAAAAATTAGAGAAGCTCCTAACATTCCCAGCCTTCCACGAGGCTTTGAATCACACTGAAAGATGCTTGTTAGGTCCGTAGGAAGACAATGTGTTTGACTGCATCTGAACCCAGGAAAACTCTTTCAACAAACATATAGCAACCAAATTTAAAGATTCTTATCTTCTCCAAAAGTTTCAGAAATTGTTCTTTTAAAGTGTAAATGTCCATTAAAACCAAGATTATAAAAAGAATAAATAGAAAAAAACCAAACATAATTTTCCATAATAGAGATGTGATACAGTCAACTACTTGTCTGTTGACCACGGCCATTTCAAGCCTTGCCCTAGCAGACGGTTCATGTCACATGGGCAAAAAGGCCATCAAAGCACAAAGTTCAACCTGTTATGGCAGAGTATCAAGATGAACTAGTTAACCAGAAGGCCAGGCTGCATGCTGTATCTTGAACTCCATGTTTTACAGGGACAGAGGGACGATAATAGCAGTTGGGAAAGCTCAGAGTAGCGATGGCAGGCACTCACATTTTGATAAGCAAATGATCTTTATTACCAACGCTGGGCATAACTGCCAGCAAATGTAAAGCTAAGGTTACTTAAGCGAAATGCCTTGGGAACTAGATGGATGGAAATAAATCTGCAAGCCTGAGAGACCACTCCCTAAGAAGGTTATGGACTGGCTAATGTGATAATGGTTTGGTCTCCAAACACAACTGAGAGATTCAAGGCCACCAGCTCAAGTTGGATTGCTTTGGCTAACAAAATAAAGGATGATGGCAGGAAGTCCATGGGGTCTCTCAACTCCCTGGAGGGACACACGGCGGGGGGGGGGGGGGGGGGATGGTTATAGGCAGGTTATAATCACAGAATCTATTAGGAATAAGTAGATCCTTGTAGATCCAGTCTTACCATCTTATCTTACAGAAGATGAACTGACACCACCCAGGGAACTCCTTCCCATCTGTCAGGACTCATATCAAACACCAATTCTTTTGCAAAGGCTTCCCCACCTCCATTTGGAGGCATCCTTCCTTATCATTTTCTAACCTAGCGTGTGAGCTCCACAGTTTCAGAAGCTCAAGCAGACAGAAAGCCCTCCATGTTTCCTAAATGGATAAGTGAGAACCAGTGTATGCAAAGTCACAGAGCAAGCCATGGGCCAGTTGTCCTGTGCTCCAGGCCAGACAGTTCAGTCAGGTTTCAATGCCAGTTCTCAAGTTTGAATACACTGTGCAAAAAGTAAAAGATTAAACGATTCAAACATAAGAAAAAATAGACATGATAATATAATAAACCATCATATGCCCATGACTGATGACAAGTCTTGTTTCGAACTATACCCACTTTCCTTACCACTACATAAAATGACTTAGGAATAAATCTGAGATATCATATCATTTCATCTGTAAATATTTTAGCAGGTATTTCCAAAATACATGAAAACTATCTTAAAATAGTTTTAAAATACCTCAAAATGTAACCATAGTATCACGCTGAAATAATGTAATAACTTTTTAAATATCAAATATCCCATCAGTGTTCAAATTTACAAGTGTTCTTTGAATGTCACTTGTTTTTCTTTTTGCCATTTGTTTTACAATCTAAATGTGATTATTTTCCTTACAATTAATTATTGAAGAAGTTGGTCACTTGTCCCATAGCGTCACATGATCTGGATACCTGTGATTCTGTTCCCATAGTATTGTTTACCAGGATCCCCGTACTTGGTGTTTCACGTAAGCTGGTCGTTGATCTACTTGAGGATGGATCAGCTGCGGGTTTGATTTGTGTGTGGGGACAGGAGCGTGTGGAACGTCAATACTACACAATCGGTGCTGAGTTTTTCCATTAGAAGGCACGTCATGTCAAGTTCTCTCTCCTTCTCTCTCTCTCTCTAATTTTTGGGAGAGAGAGCACAAGCAGGGGAGAGGGGCAGAGGGAGAGAGGGAGAGAATCCTAAGCAGGCTCCACCCTCAGCACAGAGCCCGGCGAGACCGTGGGATCATGACCTGAGCCAAAATCAAGAGTCAGATGCTCCATCGACTGAGCCACCCAGGCACCTCCCGGGTTCTCTCCTCAAGTCGTCAGTAGCCAGGACTTATCCTGCCTAGATCTGTTCATTCGGTAGGGATGCAAAACAGCAAATGTTCTATCTGCCATTCTTTGTCTTCCCTTAGGAGCCGGAAACGCTTTTAAAAAGAGAAAATTCCCCTCATCTGCCACCCAAGATCAGTTTTAAAACTGTTTCACCAAGACCACGCTTTCTCTCAAGTTAAAATCCTAAGTAGGGGCGTGAACAATTTTAAGCAAACCTTCATTTATTCTTTACTTTCTAGCCAAGAATTAACTGGAAGACGGGAGGCCTGACAGCTGCAGAAAAGACATGCTTGCTTCTTCCCTCACCACTCGGCTGAAGACCTGCCTGCCCTGAGATTTTCTTTAGAAGCATTTGCTCCAGGGCTTGCGCTAAAGGTCTACCCTTTCTCTTTGAAAATGTTTTCTCCTATAATTAAAGGAGTTTCTAATTTGGGGAACAGATACAAATTCATCAAAATTATATATGTTTTAAAAAGTCAGAATCCTGAAGCTGCCACGATCCGGCTCCATGGAAATCCTGAATTGAGGAAGGAGGCTAATCGGGACAGAATGTAAGACAATAGTTTATATAATCTTTCATTCCCAGAACTGGGAATATCCCAAGGAAATGCCAAGTAAAAAAGTAAAATCGGGGATTGATTTTGCATCTTGAGAAACTGACCAAGTTTCTCCATCAAATGCTCATTGCAAGTCTGACTCAAGGTTGAACAGATAAAAGAATCCTCCAGGGCACCCCCACTCCTGGGTCTTCGCATGCTGTTATTTTGAAAAACCAGATCCTGGCAATCAGAGACCTCACTAGTTCCACCGCTGAGGAAATGAAGGATGTTTCGCCTCCAATTCCTGGCTCCTGTTAACATGCCCTGGGGTCCATGCTGGCGCCAGGCCGGGATGGAGAGTGGTCCCTGTCTTGCTGTCTGCAGAGGTTAAACGGAATCTCTGCTCTTCGGTTAAGGAAAGAAAGGCATCATTCTCATTAATTTCGTGAGGCCGGGACCCTGGCTGAGATGTGGCTCTGTCCATCCCGTGGAGCTGTCCCGGCAACGGGCACGCAGCCCCTCCTGGGTCACCTGGCCCCTCTTGTCTAGCCCAGACACCCCAGGACTCAGGCCCGGGGGAAGATCCCGGCCTCTGTCCGGTAGCTCTTCCTAGGCTTTCCATAGGCTCCCTTATGGTTTGCTAACTCATACAGCGGCCTTGGTACAATCTGTTTGTGCCTCAGTCTCCCCAGGTAAAGTAATAAGGTTGGACCGGAGCTTTGATTTGCAGACTCACTGAGGAAGCGTTTCCAAAACGCTCTGTTAGGGTGCTCCTGGGGCCACACGGGATCCGACGTCAGACCGGGGGCTGAAAAGGCCCCGGGAGCTCGCCGCCCCGCCTGGGACCCAGGAACCGGGTTCTCCCGCCTCTCCCTCTGGCGGCTCCACCTTTCGGCCTGGTCTCGCCGTGGGCCCGGGCGGGGTCGCGCACCGCTCGGGGCGGGTTCCGGGAGGCTGGGCGCGGCGGCCCGGGCTGGGTAGCCCCACCGGAAAGACTCGTTCCAGCCGGAGCGGGCGGAGGCCGGGCGGAAGCAGACTTGTCGTTCCCCCGCGGGGCCCTCCCGGTCCCCGCCCCCCCCCGCGCAGGCCCGCCGGGGTCGGGGACACGGCGGCTTGCAGCGGTGGCGCGCAGGTCACCCCCTCCCACGCCGGCCCCGCCCCCAGGCCGCCCCCCATCCCCCAGGCCACACCTGGGCTCCGCCTCGGGTGCGGGGGCGGGGACTCCGGGAGCGTTGGAGGGGGAGGGGATAGAGGCCGGCCCGGGCCGGCGGGGCCCGACCGGAGCAGGGGACCCGTTGCCAAGAAACGGGACCCCCGCCTCGGGGTCCGACAGCAGCCTGGCGCAGCTGCCTCTTCTCCCCACGCCGTCCCCGTCCCCTTATCGTGCAGAAAGGCTTCTGGACCTGTGACGCTCGCTCAGGCGACCCCAGGCGGAGACAAGAAAGAACCCTGGACGGCGGCTCCGTGGCTGAAAGCCCCATGGGCAAGCCGGACGGCCACCCCCAGCCCCGCCGCGCCTCTGGGCCCCGGGGTGGGGCCGGAGATCCGGCCGCGGCCCTGCCCCCGCCGGCTGGACGGCCTCCCCCCACCCCACCCCCTTCCTCTGGTGGCCGTCGCCTGCAAACGCGGCGCGCTCGTGGGGAGCTGTGAGGCGGCGGGACCAGGTCCTTGACCGAAGGGCCGGCCAGCTCGGGTGGGGGCCGCGCACGGGCGGGTCTGGGGCTTGCACGAGCGGTCGGTCAGTCGGCACGCGCAGGGTCCCAGCGTTGCCCCAGTGGGTGTCAGGGCACCGGGGAGGCCAGCCCCTGCCCGGACTGCAGCCCCGCTGACCGCGTGGACGAGGCACTGTCCCCTCTCCGCAGAATAAGAGCCCTTTCCTGCGGGGGAGGATGGGCACGCCCCAGGTCTCTGCCCACGGCCTCCCTGGGGCCACCACGACAGAGGATGGGACATCCAGGCGTCCCACAGGCCCTCCGTGAAGAGGGAAACCTGGATGGCAAACAGCCCTTTCCTCGACCACGCGCAGATGGTTCAAATCTCTGCTCACCTGCTCAAAAGCTCTTCGGGATTGTGCCTGGAGAGGAACACTGATGGGGAAGTATTATTGTCTGTATAAGTCCCACAGAAACCACGGGTGTCTTTACTGCCAGGCTAGGTTGAGTCGGAAACCAGACTGGGGACCAGTTTAAGAGAAACAAACGCAATCCCAAAGCAGGTGGGGGCCAGTCTGTCCCGGCCGGAATCCTATGTGACACTGGTCAACTTATTTAAAATCTCTGAGCCACACAGTGTTCTCACTCATAAAAAGAATCTGTCCTACCTTCAGAGTACCGTCAGAACAAGCGGGACAATAAACACAACTCATTGCCACCTTTGGAGCCCCATACACAGGCGAGTTTTCTCAGCACCTGGAGAAGAATGTACAACCGCCAAGATTTGTGGGAGGGAGACAATCCCATTCCTGCAGGAAGAAAACTGAAATAAGTACACTATTTTCCCTTCTATACAACCCAATACTGGAGAAATGTAAAAATCAAGGAGTTGTTAGAGGCCATTTGCTGGGTTTTAACTTTCTATGGAAGAAACAGTGGGGTGGGGGGACAGGCACGCGGGATGCTCTAGATCTGCGGGAGTTAGCATCAATTGTAGAGTCACACACTGGTGTCCTGCTTCTATTATTTACCAGCACGGTTACCATAGAAAAGTGACTTAACCTCCCTGAGCCTCAGTGTTCTCATCCGTAAAATGGGAAAAAATAGTAGCACCAAGCTACGGGGCTGTTGAGAAGACTGAACGAGATAACGAATACAGAAGTGCTTGGCACAGGGCCCGGCACACTGCAATACAAGATAAATGCTAGCTAGTGTGTTTTCTATTATTCACAGTGCTTTCTCTTCTTTCCTCCAGCATTCTACTGTAAACATTTTCAAATGTACAAAAAAAGAATGGAAGCAGTTGTAGACTGGCACACTCATGCACGTTTCACCTAGATTCTACAATTAATATTTTACTCTGTTTGCTCTATCACGCATCTGTCTACCAGTCCAGCCCGCTATCCATTTAGCAATCCATCTGTTCTGGTTACTACTGTGGAGCAAACTCCACCCAAAACGTATAGTGATTTGACACAACAGCTATTTTGCTATGCTCACGGATGCCGTGAGTTAGGAATTCAGGCAGGGCATGGTGAGGTTGGCTTGTTATTGCTGTATAGTGTCTAGGGCCTCGGCTGGGAAGACTTGATGCCTGGGGGCCAGAAACATCTGGAAGCACCTTCACACACATGTCTGGGGGTGCCAGCAGAGAGCCTGTGTGTGGTCTCCCCATGGAGCCTGGACTTCCTGCCAGGACGGTAGACTCAAGGTAGCCAAACCTCTTACCTGACGGCTCCGGGCTTAGTGTGAGCTCTGGCAGACAAGGCACAAGTTGCATTGCCTCTATAACTTGGCTTGGAAGTTGCGGAGCATCGCTGCCTACCGGTCGAAGTAGTTATAGATTCAAACAGAGGAGACATAAAGTTCTCCCCCGCCCCCGCCCTTGACAGTGAAGTGGCTAGGTCACTTTGTAGAAGACCCCGTGGATGGGAGCTCTGGTTGCAGCCATCTTTGGAGGTGCCATATTTGCCCCTCGGTCGTAACAATTCTTATGCAAAACGTCCACCCTAATAGCTCCCCAAAGTCTCTTTCTGTGAAAGCTATCGAGGCTCAGGCTCAAAGTCCAAATTTCTTTTTATAAATCACTTCCAGGTGTGAAATAAGGACCCTCAAGTATGGTCCCTTGGGTACTCTATTTGAAGACCTGTGAACTAAATGGACATGTTATCAGCCCCGCCCCGGCCCCTTCACATAAATGGGCAGAACAGAAATAGGATAATCACCACCGATACTCCTGTTCAAAGAGGGAGAAAACAGGAGACACATGGGCGACACTGGACCAAAACAATTCTGAAATCTAGCTGGGTTGCCAATTCCTTGGGACTTGCTTGCCATGGCTCTTGGCTCTGCCCTTCTGAGTCATGCTTCCTTTTCCATAAGAAATGGCCTGTATTTGTAACTAAGCCTTTTGAACCCGCTCCCTGCATGGGAGTTCAAAAGCCTGTTTTCATTTTGAATTGTCTCCTTCCCTTTCAGTCCAGTCTAATTCACCTCCTTTAAAACCTCTGTGGAGGGGCACCTCGGTGGCTCAGTCAGTCAAGCGTCCTACTTCGGCTCAGGTTGTGATCTTGTGGTTTGTGAGTTCGAGCCCCGTGTCAGGCTCTGTGCTGACAGCTCAGAGCCTGGAGCCTGTTTTAGATTCTGTGTCCCTCTCTCTCTGCCCCTCCCCAGCTCATGCTCTGTCTCCTTCTCTCTATCTCTCTCTCTCAAAAATAAACATCAAAAAATTAAAAAAGAAAAGCCTCTGTGGATTTCTTCTGTATCAATCTGTAAATCCAGTCAATTAAACAAAAGCCATATTTACAAATCTCTTCAAAATAAGCCATGGTCTACTTTTGGGTTCTCCATGAGGTCTCTGTGGGACAATTCCCTCAGGATTGCTAGGCGTTGTATTGTTTAATGCACACGGTCTGCAAGGTATGCTGTTTGTATCTTTTAAAGACCTTCTATCTGGTTGGAAGGGTCTACCAGGCACCGCCTGAAGCCTTCCTGGTATCTTAATGAAGAGTTTTACAGGTGGGCACTTGTGCTCATCTTTACCCTGAGATGTCTTGGATTTATTCTTGGGTTTATTCTTTATTGGATTTATTCTTTTCTCTAAAACTCTTTCTCACTTTGAGAATCTTCCACTGGGAGAAACTTGGAATAAGAAATTGTTTCTGAAGCCAGCTACTCCTGACTTCCAGAATCTTCTGAATTTAATTCTTGAAACTGAGTATTTCCTTCTTTGGTTCATCTCTAGCCACATGTTACCATGCACAGCTGAGAGGTGCAGGTGCAGGTGATCCATTCAGGGTTCTGCTTGGAAATCTCCTTAGGCTGAGGTGACTTGATGGGTAAGAGCTGGAATTAGCAGGAGGGTCTTTCACTCGCGTGTCTGGCACCTGGTACAATGACTTGCAGACTGAGGTGACAGAATGGAATGACTACATGTGGCCTGTCAATTGAGTTGGCTTCCTTGCAACACAGTGGACTCACTGTGGTCAAACTTCTCACCAATGGCTCAGGGCTCCACGCACAAGTGTTCCTGTAGAGTCACGGACTTTCCTGACAGGCCTTGGAACTCACGCAGCATCCTTCATGCCCACTGAACTCCATTGTTCAACAATGACAAACTCACTGGATTCCAGGGGAGGACAATCAGACTCCATGCCTACAAAGGGGACTGGCCTTAGCTCCCCTCACCGGCCATGGTCGTACAAGAGTGGGTGGGAAGGGAGATGTTGCTGTGGTCACTTTTGGAAAACAAATTCTGCCTCGCTATCCACACACTCCACACACTTTGATGCTTTTTTTTTTTTTTTTTTTTTTTTTGAGAGAGAGAGAGCGAGAGAACAGGGGAGGGGCAGGGAGAGAGGGAGACACAGAATTCGAAGCAGGCTCCAGGCTCTGGGCCGTCATCACAGAGCCTGACGTGGGACTCGAACTCATGAACGGAGAGATCGTGACCTGAGCGGAAGTTGGACACTTAACTGACGGACGATGCATTTCAAAGTAAGTGACTGATATCCTTATACTTCCTCACCGAAATGGGTGAGATTGCCCCACATCCTTGCCGACATTTGTAGCTGTCGGTCTTATGTTTTCATTGGTGTGGTGGGTATCTAGTGTGGGTTATGTCAGTGTGGAGTTAATTTGCATTTCTAGCTACAGACGTTGAATACTTTCTCACATGCTTATTGACCGTCTTCCTCTACGAAGTGTCTTTTCAAATCTTTTGCCCATGTTTTGGACTTTCTATTATTGAGTTAGTAATGACTATATGTTTTATGAATATTTTCATATTTTTATGAATATTTTCACAGATGAGTCTGTGGCTTATCTTTTCATTTTGTGATGGCATTTTTTTTGACCAGCAGAGGGTTTTCATTTTGATGAAGTCTGCTCTGTCAGTTTGTTCTCCTATGGTTTGCTTCTTAGGTCGTATGTGAGCTATCTACTGCACGTTGTGAAGATGTTTTCCTGTGTTTTCCTCTGGAAGCTTTAAGCTTTAACATTTTTTTAATGTTTATTTATTTTGACAGAGAGAGTGTGTGAGCAGGGGAGGGGCAGAGAGAAAGGAAGGGAAAGAGAATCCCAAGCAGGTTCTTCCTGCCAGCACAGAGCCTGACACGGGGCCAATCCCACAAACCGTGAGATCGAGACCTGAGCCAAAACCAAGAGTTGGACACTTAACCGACTGAGCCACCCACGCAGTCCTAAGCCTTAGCATTTATACTCAAGTCTATGAGCCACATGGGATTAATCTTTTAATGTGGTATGAAGTAAGGATCGTGGAAGTTTTTCCTGTGGCAAGGAAGTTAACTAAGCTGGCACTACATTTCCCTTCCCTGTGTGGTTCCAGGTTTGGGATGAGCACAAGAGGAATTTGCACCATATTTGGAAGGTGGAAGTAAAGGAAGGGCCATCTTTTTTTTTTTTTTTTTTTTAAACGGTTAGTTATTTTTTGAGAGAGACAGAGACAGAGTGTGAGTGGGGGGAGAGGCAGAGAGAGAGGGGGACACAGAATCTGAAGCAGGCTCCAGGCTCTGAGCCGTCAGCACAGAGCCAGACATGGGGCTCGAACTCATGAACTGCAAGATCGTGTCCGATGCTTAACCGACTGAGCCACCCAGGTGCCCAGGAAGTGCCATCTTTAACCTCCAGTGATCCATAGAGAGCCAGGCACATTGTCATTGACCCGCTGGATCATGGTGTTGACCTTGTCCACTCCTCCAGCTCCACCGAATTGTCTCCTCTTCTCTGAGTCCTGGGCCGAAGAGCGATGCTGCATGGTGAAGGGCACCAGCTTCCTGCAGGGCGTCCCCATCACTGAGGTCAGCAGTGCTGACAGACACATGCAGCTTTCAATTCATCCTCATGGGTTCCAGTCTGTCCCTGTTCTCCCCCTCCTCACATCCATCCTTCCTGCCTGCCTACCAGTCCCGCTGATTTCAGGCCTTGCGTCTAAGCAAAAGCAACCGCTTTCCATAGACTGTTTAACCGGGTCTCACAATTGGTACGGTCTAATTCCTATAATAAAACCCTCATTCTGTATCACTCACAGTGACTCTGATTCTCTGATCAAACCCTAACTGCCACCAGAGTTGAGGTTCATTTTTTTTTCTCTATGGATATACCATAGTCCCAGCACTGTTTGTGAGAGACCCTTCTTTCCCTATTGGATTATTTTGGGATTTTGGTCAAAATCAAGTGACTTCTGGGTTCTCTACTCTCTTCATTAATATTCTTCAATCTTGTCACCGGTACCACACTTGATTCCTATAGGTCTTGATTCCTGTAATTTTATAGTGAATCTTAAAGTTCCCATTCTTTCTTGGGTAAGAAGATCCCTTTTTATTTTTCACTTTTTTTTATTTTAAAGTTTATTTATTTTGAGAGAGAGAGAGAGAGAGAGAGAGAGAGAGAGCGCGCGCGCGCACAAGTGGGGGAGGGGCAGAGAGAGGGAGAAAGAATCCCAAGCAGACTCTGTGCTCCCAATGCAGAGCCCAATGTGGCACTTGAACTCACGAAACTGAGATCATGACCTGAGTCAAAACCAAGAGTCAGATGCTTAACTGACTAAGCCACCCGGGTGCCCCCAGAGATCCCTTTTTAATACACAGAATATTGCTGACCTTCAATACAGCTGCTGTCTGTCTAGTGTGTATTGATTTAGCAAATACAAAACATTAAAAGAATTTGTGAACACTTTAAATTAACCTTGGACCTTATTAATAAGAATGACAACTGCAGATACCTGAAAATCAGGCACCTGTGTGCACGTGGCCATGCACCCTCCAGCAGGAGGCAGTGTCGGCCCCCGGTGTATTTTTCTGCTATGGGGATTACTTGTAGCCAAGATTTCAGGTGAAATTCCCATAAGAGCGGGAAGATCATCAGTTTGAGTTTTCCAATTTGTCCAGATTGAGGCTCCTTCCAGGACAGAGCAAGACACACAGGGAAGGGAAAAGGTCCTCTCTGAAACATAGTCTTGCCTGAGACACTAGATCGGATGTCCCAAAAGGACGGTTACGGGTGTAATCGTGTCCCCCCACTAATCCCCAGCACCTCAGAATGGGACCCTATTTGGAAATGGGGCCACTGCAGCTGCAGTTTGCTAAGTTAAGATGAGGTAATGCTAGAGTATGATGGCCCCTGATCTAATACGACTGTGTCTTTATAAAAAGGAGAAATTTGGATGCAGAGACAGACACGCCTAGGGGAAAGACGGTATGAAGACGTAGGGAGAATACTGGCTATAGCCAAGGAATGCCTCAGGCTACAGGAAGCTACCACAGGGCCCTGAAACACATCCTTCCCTCCCAGCTGTCAGAAGGAGGTGACCCCTTGATCTCAGACTTCCAGCCCCCAGAATTGTGAGAACATACACTTCTGTTGTTGAAAACACTCACACCCTTTCATTCTCAGGTGCTCATGGCCTGCCCTGCGGTGGGCAACCAGGCCCCTCTTTTCCTTTGGGAACTTGCCTTTCCTACTTCATGCGGCTCTGGTGGGAAGTCAAATCCAGTACCTGCTTCCTGGCGGAGGGCTCGGTCCGACACACACCCCTTGCCAGGAATCTGAGTTTTAAATGGAAAGACCCAGGAAGGAAAAAGGTTTGTGCTGAGCCATTCCCATGGCACTAACCCCAAATCCTTCCTACACCCCCACGTCCTCAGTCCACCTTGGTTCCCAACCTACCTGTGGTTGACTAGTTTTTATTTGACTCTTTGTGTGGTCTCAGGTCTTTTTCATAATAATTATTTCTTTGGCTTACATTAGCCACAGTAGGTTTCTGTCATTTGCAATAAAGAGCCCCAGTTAGGCCTATCATGCCCTCAGCCTGGGATCCGGGAAGACCCAAAGCCCACAGGGAATCCATCTTCCGTGTCTCCATCTAAAGGCCACCAGGTGAGGCCCAGGGAAAGTAAGCATCTGCTGTAGCCTGGGGTGGGGAGCGCCGGAGCCCAGGGGGGTAAAGGGACATTCGTGAAGCCTGGTGTGGGGTATTAGAGCCCCAGTGAGATGAGGGGGTGCCTGGGAGGGGGGTAGCAGTGGCAGTGGCCTGTCACCGGGAGTGGGATGAGGAAGGTGCCCAGAGTGAGGGACTGGAGTCTTTGTGGGATGAGACAGGTGGCTGCATGGAGTGGGGGTGGGGGATGCATCTTGGGGGTTGTTTGACCCCAAGGGGGATGAGGAGGGCCTCTGTGTGTGGGCCCACGTGGCAGCTGCAAGAGATCGGTACATATAGAGGGCACTGATCTAAGGCATAAATATTATGGCTATAATGGGAGCCAGATTTCTCACTGTTAGAAAAGGGAGTTTTAAGTATGAAAGGAAGAGGGGGGCCTGGGCGGCTTGGCTGGTTGAGCATCCGACTCACAGTTTGTGAGATCGAGCCCTGCATTGGGCTCTATGCTGACAGAGTGGAGCCTGCTTAGGATTCTCTCCCCCTCTCTCGCTCTCTCTGCCCCTCTCCTCTGCTCTCACTCTCCATCTCTCTCTCTCAAAATAAATAAACTTAAATAAATAAATAAATAAGAAGGGAAGAAAAAACTAGAATCGACCCATTATGGGCTGAGACATGTCTTCTGCCCAAATTCATATGTTAAAGCCCTAACCCCCAGTACCTAAGAATGACTGTATTTGAAGACAGAGTCTCTAAAGGGATAATTAAGTTAAAATGAGGCCCTTAGGGTGGGCCCTAATGCAATCTGACAGGTGTCCTCATAAAGAGGAGATTAGGACACACAGAGAGACATCGGGGCACCTGTGCACAAAGGGACGCTCTCCTGAAGAGACAGCAAGAGGGTGGCCATCGGCAAGCCAGAGAGAGAGAGAGACCTCAGAGGAAACCATCCCTGTCGGCTTCCAGCCTCCAGAACTGTGAGAAATTAAACTTCTGTTGTTTAAGACACCCAATCTGTGGTATTTATTATGGCAGCCCTAGCAAACTAATATAGAATGCTTTAGGATTAGAGGAAAATTTGCATTGTCCATACCTATGCATGGTTTCCAATACATAGATATAAAAATAAACACAGATGTAAATGTGGGTGTGTGTATATAGATACGTGTATGTAGGTTTGTCTGTATGTATGTGCATTCATGTATTTCCTCCTGTGTTCACTGAGAGAGAGCGGTGACACCCCAAAAGCCATGAGCTCCCCTAGTATCCAGGTCTTACTTCCTAAATATCATTCTCCACAAAATGGATGGGGCAGGGAAAGCACACGATGAGCCTGGAACATGTTGTTGCCCCAGAAAATAAAGAAGTGCTCAAAGCATGATGGGGCTTTGTCAAAGGATGCCAGAGGCGCTCCCACTGGCCAAAGGTGGGGCAATTAGGATCCACTGACTGAAACAGACATCCATGAGCCCATGCTGATGTAAATGAGTAAATGAAGAACCATAGGATGCTTCCCTGCAGTAGGATAGGGGAGCCAAGTGTATAAGGAATGATCGAGTGAGAAAATCATCCCCCAGCCACCACGGTAACTAATTCATCCAAGAGTCACCAATGGATACTAGAGCCAGTGGATGGAGGTGTGATGGGAAGCAAGATATTTACTTAGTCTCAATGTACCTCCCCATGAAATGTCCATTAATTACAAAAGTAAAAAGAGTACTTTTGTAGCAAAAAAAAAAAAAAAAAAAAAAAAAAAGCTTGGCAGATACAGATACACCTTAGTCAAGTTACCATCATCAGTAATGGGACAAACAAGTCAGATGCCACCTGGTAAGATGCACTTAGAAGAGTACAGTGTCACTTCTGTGACATTCCGGGCAAAAATACAAAACCTGAATCTAAATGTGACGAAACATCAGTCAAACCAAATGGAGGGAGAGTCCACCAAATCACTGGAAATACACATTGAAGTTTTAGGCAGTGACAGGGCATCAAGCCAGCAACTTATCCTCATACTGCTGAAGAATAATGAAGTTCTTCATGCTGCACTGGCCACTTGTCTGTTGGCTTGAAATTATTTAAAAATAGGGGCACCTGGGTGGCTCAGTTGGTTAAGTGTCTGACTTCCAATCAGGTCATGATCTCATGGTTCACGAGTTCGGGCCTCACATCTGGCTCTGTGCTGACAGCTCAGAGCCTGGAGACTTGCTTCAGGTTCTGTGTCTCCCTTTCTCTCTCAAAAATAAATAAACATTAAAAAAAAATTTAAATACCATACAAAATAAAAAATATCTCTAGAAGATATACAGATGGTAAATAAGCCTATGGAAAAAAAGTCAGTCATTAGGGAAATGTCAATTACAATAACAAAGCAATACAACTGTACCCATACCAGAATGGCAAAAATCTAAAAAACTGATGACACCAGTTGCCAATGAGAAGATACAGAGCAACAGGAACTCATGCGGCAGGCGGGGATGCAAAAATGGCATCTTGGGAAGACGGTTTGGCAGTTTCTTACAAAGCTAAGCATAGTCTCACCATACCACCCAGCAGTCGTGCTCCTAGGAATTTATCCATTAAATCCAAAACTTAAGTTCACCAAAAAAGTCTGTACATGAATATTTACAGTAGATTAATTCATAGTCACTTCAAGCTGGAAGCAACCGAGATGTTCTTCAATAAGTGAAGGGACGGGGGCACCTGGGTGGCTCAGTGGGTTAAGCGTCTGACTTTGGCTCGGGTCGTGATGTCACAGTTCATGCGTTCGAGCCCCATGTCAGGCTCTGCTGTCAATGCAGGGCCTGCTTTGGATCCTCTGTCCCCCTTTCTCTCTGCCCCTGCCCTGCTAGTTCTCTCTCTCTCTCTCTCTCTCTCTCAAAATAAATAAATTAATTTTATTTCTAAAATTTTTTTTAACATTTATTTATTTTTGAGAGACAGAGAGAGACAGAGCATGAGTGGAGGAGGGGCAGAGAGAGAGGGAGACACAGAATCCGAAGCAGGCTCCAGGCTCTGAGCTGTCAGCACAGAGCCCGATGCGGGGCCCAAACTCCCAAACTGTGCGATCACGACCTGAGCTGAAGTCGGAAGCTTAACCGATTGAGCCACCCAGGGGCCCGAGATAAATAAGTTAATTTTAAAAAAATAAGTGAAGGGCCAAACAGTAGTAGATCTAGTCAGTGGAATATTATTTAGTGATAGAAAGAAATTAGACATGTAAACTCATGAATGCGTATTAAATGCGCATGACTAAATGAAAGAAGCCAGTCTGAAAAGGCCACATATTATATGACTCCATTCATATGACATGTTGGAGAAGGCAAAACTACAGCGACAGTAAAGAGACCCATGGTTGCCAGGGGTTGAGGGAGGAAGGAGGCTCAGCAGGGGAAACACAGGTGATACATTTGGAGGAAGTGAAATTCTTCTGTATGATGGACAGATGACATTATGCACGTGTCAAACCCATAGAATGCTATGGCACACAGAATGAACCTTAGCTTGTATAAATTTTTTGAAAAAAATCCCTTAGGAGTTTGGAAAATCTCAGGATGGAATACAGACAATGATAAATGAATTTAATTGTATTACAAATGTATGAAATAACTGAAGGGGGTGCTGACCTACATAACTCTGGAAATGAGTGAAGCCTGAAGACAGAAGGCAAAGGGAACCAGGCGTAGGTACAGAACTCTAGCTAGTAAAGCATTTCCCATGGGGGAGGGCTTAGCAATCGTACAGCCATGATATATGAACTGAACAATTAAATAAATGCTTGGAGGATGGTTGGAGCCACTGGAGTAGGAGGTCACAGACAAGCAAGGGGAGGGAGCTAGAATGACCCATGTGTAATACATTTGAGTTGGAGACATCAGTGTGACCCGTGTTTAGCTTACTGTAGACACACCTGGCTACCTACTGAAGTATTTACGGACGTGTGTAGATACACAAGTTGTATACACACATATATTCCCTTGCTTTGCCATCTGAGAGGGCCCAGAAGGGCGAGACCCCAGTAGGAATGAATGCACCTGTTGCCCAGATCTTTGTTTGGAATATCATCCTCCGATAAAAAGGAACTAGGGTTCTTTGGAGAAACGGCGGGCACCAGGACTGAGAAATACAAAATGAGCCTGGAGCATCCTACAGGGCTCGAGAGTAAGGAAGGGCTCTGTAAAGGCACAAGGGTGAAGCTAGGGACCAACTGAAAAAGTGGCAAAGTTGGCACAATCTGATCAACAAAATAAGTAGCCTAGTAGTGGATTATGAGTCAAAGTATAATAAAAATATTCATATAATATATGAGTGCCTATAATATATGAGCCCATATGAGTCCATATAATACAAATAAATTTCTGATTAAATAAATGGAGTAGAACCAACACATCTCTATGCAGAAGAATTCCAAAGAATTTACGTATGTAGTCTGCCTTAAAGAGGTGGGGTATAGCTGCCCACCCCGTAAGCATCACGACTTCCTTCCAAGAAGTACAGTATGGAAAGGGTGGGGAGAAAGTTTATGTGGAGAGGCCTGACAAACAAACAAACCTGTCAGGTGATCAGAGTCAGCGGAATGGCCTGTACCCTCGCTAGGGTGTAATGACCAGGTACTTCACTTCTGTGGTCCTCCTCTCCACAAGCCACAAGTCTGATCGTGAGAAAACATCAGACAAATTCCAACTAAGGGACATTCTACAAAATGCCCGACCTGTTAAGCTTATCAAAAACAAGGAAAGTCAGAGAAATTGTCACAGGCAGGCGGAGCCCAAGGAGATACGACAACTGAATGTCATGTGGTGTCCTGACTGGGATCCTAGAACAGAAAACAAACAAACGAACAAAAAACAGGACATTATGTAAAAAAAAATGAGGAAATGTGAATGAAGTATGGACTTTACTTAATAGTGTCTCATTAATTGTGACAAATGTACCACACTGATGCAAGATGTCAGTAACAGGGGAAACCAGGTGTGGGGTATATGGGAACTCTCTGTCCTACCTTCCCAACTTTTCTGTAAGTCTCAAACTAATCGAGGGGCACCTGGGTGGCTTAGCCCTTAGCTCTGTGCTCAGAGCCTGGAACCTGCTTCAGATTCTGTGTCTCCCTCTCTCTGTCCCTCCCCTACTTGTTCTCTCTCTCAAAAATTAGGAAACGTTTTTTTAAAAGTCTCAAACTGGGGCACCGAGGTGGCTCAGTCGGTTGAGTGTCCGACTTCGGCTCAGGTCATGATCTCGCTGTTTGTGGGTTCAAGCCCCGCGTCGGGCTCTGTGCCGACAGCTCAGAGCCTGGAGCCTGCTTCGGATTCTGTGTCTCCTTCTCTCTCTGCCCCTCCCCTGCTCATGCTCTGTCTCTCTGTTTCTCAAAAATAAATAAACGTTAAATTTTTTTTTTTAATTTCAAACTAGTGAAAATAAAACCTCTATTAAGAATTCTTTTTAGGGGCGCCTGGGTGGCGCAGTCGGTTAAGCGTCCGACTTCAGCCAGGTCACGATCTCGCGGTCCGTGAGTTCGAGCCCCGCGTCAGGCTCTGGGCTGATGGCTCGGAGCCTGGAGCCTGTTTCCGATTCTGTGTCTCTCTCTCTCTCTGCCCCTCCCCCGTTCATGCTCTGTCTCTCTGTCCCAAAAATAAATAAATAAAAAAAAAAGTTGAGAAAAAAAAAAAAAAAAATTTAAAAAAAAAAAAAAGAATTCTTTTTAGAATTTTTCAAAGTTTGATATTACGATAGAACAACAATCATTACCTACGGACGCTCTGCCACTCAACTGAAACGCTAGACAGAGGTCGTGCGAAAGTGTGGGAAGTTGTACTGGTCAGGCCAAGCCTGCTGGTGCAGCTGCCTTGCCTTCGTTAAGGTATCCTTCCCTGTGCTTGCCTGAGGCTCGGGTTTAGCCCGTTCCTCTGTCCCTGGATGTGGAGATGTGGTTCCTGAGAGCGCCCCCCGCAGGCCTGGTGCGGTACTGCAGACGTGCTTCTGAGTGCTTCAGAGGCTCTACCCCTGCTTCCCTTGCGCGTGTAGTTTCCCCCGTCCTTTTGCACTCGCTTGCCACTTTACACAATCGTCTCTGAAAACGTCCTTGAAACCTTAGATGTGGACACGTGGCAACGGATCAGTGTCATTGCGTTTGAAGTAATCAAATAATCTCTGAATTAAAAAATAGATAAAATGAAGTGGTCAAGCTATGTGTTCTTTTTCTTAATATTTTTTTTAATGTTTATTTATATTTGAGAGAGAGACAGAGAGACAGAGACAGACTCTAAAGCAGGCTCCAGGCTCTGAGCTGTCAGCACAGAGCCCGATGTGGGGCTTGAACTCACTTGCCGTGAGATCATGACCTGAGCCGAAGTTGGATGCTTAACCAACTGAGCCACCCGGATGCCCCGTCAACCTGTGTTTTCCTTGAGGAAAGGCAGAGCAAGGCAGACCACGGCCCCCATCCCTGTCTTGGACCTGAGCTCCTGTATGGTCCCAGACTGGCTTGGGTACTACGGATTGTCATTGGTGAAAGCACCAGGTCAAAATAACAAAAGTAAAAAAGAAGAGGTTCCTGTCCTCTGATCTTCTTCAAAAGGCTGGTGATCTAATGGAGACTAAGCAAAGCAAAACCTCCCAGGTGAACCTAACTGGAGAGGTGGGAGGCCACCGCTTAGCTCCAGGGGGAAACTTGCATGGGTTCACGTTTACTCAGAAAAGTCACTTTACTAATCACAGCAATACTCCTGAGAGTTGGCCGTGGCTGATGTCACCCTCTCTTTACAGAGCAGCGGGCTGAGTTCAGGAGGGCAGATGGCCAGTCCGTTGTCAGAGGACCAGGAACTTTCCATTCGCCCTCTCCGTGACAGACCCAGGCTGCCTTGACCCCACGTCAGCATGGGAGAAGAGGGGATACCTGGCAAGGCTCCCAAAGACGTGCCCACCTCAGGATCCTCACTGAGTGAGGTCAGGGACAGGGTGAGAGCCGCCTCCACCCCACACCACAGACAGCATTCGGGACAGGTGCATTGATAGGAAACGTACATTCTTTGTCACTAGAGTTTAAAGTTGGTTTGGCAAGCATGCCAGAATACCTGCTACACTCTTGCTCTGGGTTGGTGCTAGCCGTCCATGTGGAATGTTCCAAAACTGCCTTGGGCTTCAGCTAGAAGGCAAACTCTGGGAGGCCCTTGGTCCTTAAGAGTCTTCTTTTTAAATGAACAAACTTGATTTTTAGAGCAATATTTGCTTTGCAGAAAAATTAAGTAGAAAGTACTGAGAGTTTTGATCTACTCCCTCACTCCCACACAATTTCCCCTGTTATTGACATCTTGTATTACTGTGATGCATTTGTACAATTGATCAGCCAATGGCAATACATTATTGTCAATTAACAGCTACATAGTATACATTAGGTTTCACTCTCTATGCTGTACATCATTCTATGGGTTTTCACATAGACCCACCATGACAGCATCATGCAAAACAGTCTCAGTGCCCTAAAAACCCGTGTCCTCCACTTACTCATCCCCCCTCTCCCCCTGAGTCCCCCCCCGAACACCTGGAAACCACTAATCTTCTCACTCTCTCTGCATCTCTGCCCTTTCCAAAATGTGATAGTTGGAGACAGATGGTGTGTAACCTTTTTAGATTGTCTTCTTTCACTTAGAAGTATGCATTTAAGGTTCCTCCATGTCTTTTCCATCTGGAATATACCGACAAATAGAAATGAAATGGTCGGGGAGTGGCTGGGGGAAGGATGGTTGGGAGAGGGCTGCAGGGCTCCTGGCTCTGGTGGCCCTCCCTCTCCAGTAAAGACAAGAACCCAGAAGTCTCTGTTTAAATGTTGCTAAGTCAGGGGCACCTGGGTGGCTCAGTCAGTAAGTGTACGACTTCAGCTCACGTCATGATCTCATGGTTTGTGAGTTCGGGCTCTGTGCTGACAGCTCGGAGCCTGGAGCCTACTTCAGATTCTGTGTCTCCTCCTCTCTCTACTCCTCCCCTGCTCATGCTCTGTGTCTCTCTGTCTCTCAATAATAAATAAACGTTAAAAAGAAAAATTTTTTTTAAATGTTGCTAAGTCTGAAGTACCTTTGGGGTGTCTGGAAAGCAATGTGTTCCTTACAAGGACCCAGTAAATGATAGCAAGTGCTTCCTGGTTCCTGGGAGTGCCCAGGGTTCTACCTGGTAAGGGGCAGGCATGCAGGTAAGTGGCCCAGCAAAGACCCTTCTCCTTTTCCAACCTTAGTATTAAAATTTCTTTGATGGTCCAGTGGGCCTTGGATCCAAGGACGGAAAGAGTTCATGAAAAACCACTCAAAGAACTAAAAATAACTCCCTTATTTCTCAGCTGGACTGGCTTTGCTCAAGTCTTGGGAAAGGCAAAGAAAAAAAAAACCAACTTGAGAGTGGAAATCCATGGCAACAAGCAAGTTCTGTTTATGGATAGCATCCCAGGGAAATGAAGTGCCTGGCTGCTACAGAGGAGAAGTGAAGGTGAAGTCATACATATCCATCTACTTTGCTCTGACTGAGCCAACAGGAAACTCCTACCTGTTCTATCCATCCATGAGAAATAAATTCTTATATTTTCGTCTGACAAGACATATGCCATACTGTCTCGGGACTTTCGAATAAAGACTATAACATACCACTCTGATCTCTGACCTGGATTTCAAGCTGGCTTTATGTAGTCATATGGATCACCAGGAACAAGGGACAGAACGAAAGCGGTGAGTGTCAGTAGATGTAGGCTGTAATTTCTTTAAATTTTTTTTAATGTTTTATTTATTTTTGAGACAGAGAGAGACAGAGCATGAACAGGGGAGGGGCAGAGAGAGAGGGAGACACAGAATCGGAAGCAGGCTCCAGACTCCGAGCCATCAGCCCAGAGCCCGACGCGGGGCTCGAACTCACGGACCGCGAGATCGTGACCCGAGCTGAAGTCGGACGCTTAACCGACTGAGCCACCCAGGCGCCCCTGTAATTTCTAATTAAAATTCTTGTCGCTGTTTCATTTAAACTGTTGACTGCCTTCCTCCTTCGACTCTCTTTCGTAAATTTTCCAATCGGTTTCAAGCAGACAAAAAAGTAGTGATCCTTCCTCAACTGTCTCTAACTATTTTAGACACAGTTCAGAATCTTTTTTCTTGTTGTCCCATTATTTCCGGTTCATTCTTCTGTTTGCTGCAGCTAGATGCTCCCCCACGGTGGTTTACAATTAGTGATCGTGAATTCGACTTCAGTAGGTGGCTCCTTTGCTGGGGAGTCTCATGTGCCTTGAGGTACGAAAGAGGTACAAAAGGGGCCTAACGGGAGCCTCTGCTAGGGGTGCGACCCTGCCACCCGAGATCCTGAAGCGCAGCTCTCGTTTCCGACCAAAGCCACTCTCGGAGTCCATCAAAGACACCATTTATCGACATCTACGTCAGGGCTCGATCCCCGAGAGATCCACACCGCCCACAAAGAAAGAGCCAACACCACAGGTGACCACATGCGTTTTTGAAGGCATTTCCCCTTCACCCGGCACCGGTGACCATCCTGAAAGATGCTTCTCTGCATGAATAAGGACATTCACATCTCACATCTTCTGCTTCCTCCTGCTGGGCTCTTGGCCGATCAACGCTTCCATCAACTGATATTCCTCACAAGCTAAAGAATCAGCTCTCACACCGTGTAGACAAATAGGGTCTCCTTCGTGGATGTGCTGGCACTGTCCATGTTCCACAGCCTGGTGGTTGTAAACATTAAAAACAAAAACAAAAACATGCTTCTGGAGAGCGTGGCTAGAAGAAAAACATCCCTTCTATAGACAAACAGGATAGTCTGACGTTAGCCATGACTCACCCCACCTTCTCCGGCCACCATGTGGGGCTCGGCTAAGCAAGACAGATGACAGAGAGATGGACGAGGGAATGACCACCAGAAGCTTTGTAACACGGCATGGAAGGTAAGAAAACAGGAGAGAGAGCAAAACCAGCCATCCCTGGCTGGTGAATGATGACTCTGGAAGTCTAGAAAAGGAAGGAACCAGGAGGCCAGAGGGGCAGCACAGAGGATGGGAGGGTAGACGATGGGCACAGGTTCCAGGCGGGTGGGCAGGGGTTGGGGTGGGAGTCCAGGAGGCAGGCTGGCATCCTGCGAATGAGGCCAACCCTCTGAGGCCCCGTTATCTGACACCGCCGGGGTCCTGGCTTTGGCCGGGAGGTGGCCGTCATTGCGCACCCCCTCCATGATGAAGAATCCTAGGACTCCAACACCACTGTTGCCACCACCCTCAACCCTGCTGACACAGCACATCGGCCCAAGGGGAGGCCTCAGACTGGAAGACTCTTCTAGGCTCGGCGATACAGCAGCTTGGAAAAGCTGGTGATTCACGGCGGAGCGGAAGCAGCCCAGCCAGGGTCCCTGTGCCTGCTCCCCTCAGCTAGGACTCCCTGTCAAGGACACGTGTTCCTAAACCCCTTGGGCCATGCAGGTTAAGTGAGAGATCATGCCTACAGGCGTGCGAGCAGCAGAGGGAGGGGGAACAAAATCCCAGGGACAGGAACCACATGAGGCCCTGTCACCCAGAAAGGACTCTGCCTGCAGCATAAACAGCAGGACAGGACATCTGTGATCAGGACCAGGTGACTGGAGGGGCACCTGGCATGCATACACACCCCTGAGATCCCAGATATGGCGTTGTGAGGTGAGGTGAGATTTTCAGAACACCTTGTAGCTGTGAACACACTGATTCTTTTGTTTTTTGTTTTTGAGAAAGAGAGAGCGAGTACATGCACATGATCCGGGGGTGGGGGGATGGGGGTGGGGAAGGGATGGAAGGAGAGAGACAGAGAGAGAGAGAGAAAGAATCTCAAGCAGGCCCCATGCTCAGGATGGAGCCCAACGTGGGTCTCAATCCCACAACCCTGGGATCATGACCTGAGCCGAAATCAAGAGTCAGACTCTCAACCGACTGAGCCACCCAGGTGCCCCGAACCCTTTGATTCTAATCCATCTTCTAAACACTGAACACATTCAAATGGTGTGGTTTTCACCTGGGCCGGGGCTGCCCACGGTTTAAGTGCAGGGCACACATCAATAAGTGCCTGTGGCCCACACCTCATGGTTCTAATAAACATGTGCCCACTATCCAGTTAGTCAAGTATTTATAGCATCTTCCAAGTCACGGGCATGGTTCTAAACTTATGGGGCCAGTGTGAATGAGACAGACTTGGCCATCGATCTATCCTCCAGAGATTCACGTCCAGGCAGGGAGAAGTAATAAAGCAATAAACGAACAAGATAAGTTCAGAGGACAATGAATGCTATCAAGAAATTAATAAATGTCAATGGTATACAAAGGCACAGGGGCTGGGGGCCAGGACAGAGTCGGTGATTAGGAAAAAGCACGTCTCACAAGGTGGTTTTAAGCTGTGATCAAAATGACAGGGAGAAGACAGGTGTGAAGTTAGAGGCAATAAGTTTCCAGGCAGGAAAAATAGCAAGTGCAAAGGCCCTGAGGCAGGAAAGGGCTTGAGGAGTTTCAAGGACTGGAAGAGGCCAGGGTGGCTGAAGCCTTTGGGAAGGAGGAAAGTGGAATGAGAGGGGCTGGGCAAGGGCAGGCAGACTGCGCTCTACTCCGAATGCAATAGGAAGCCATTGGAGGGTTTTAAGTGGGGGCATGACCTGCCAAATCTTCTTCTACAGAGCCCTTCAGGCTGTGTATGAGGAATGGGCCCTGGGGGGACAAAAGAACAACTGGGTGCCTGCTGGAGCCTGGTGCATTTGTCAGGTAAGAGGGGATGGAGGTGTGAACAAGGACAGGGAAGGGCCCCTCCCTCTCTCTCGGAGATGCACAACGCAAGGTAAAGAAGACGGTTTTACGTGGTCCGGCCCAGTGCTTCCCAAACTTCCCAGATGATGAAACCCTTTTATCCTGGAACTCCCCTTCACCCACTCCTGCATTTCATGGAACACACAGTGGGAAATGTGGCTAAGTTCTCATTTACCAAAGTCGTCTGCTTTGCTGGTTTTGCCCCAGCCGGGTGGTCTGGACATGAGACTGTATTATATTGACTTGGCTACAACAATCGATTGTTCCAGAATCTTGGGGGCACGTAGGTGCTGCTTTTCCCTTTCTTAACATAAGGAGTCCAAAAAGAATTTAGAAAAGGAACCAATTCCCAATCAAGCATTCATCATTTACAGACACAGGTTCCTGCCTGTCCCAGAAGATGCCAGAAGCGGGGATAACACTTTCTGCCCACGAGCAGACTCCTGTCTCTCCCTTTGGGTTTTCTGGGTGTCTGTAGGATAAGCAGAACTCCGCAAAAATGACATTACCACGGAGGCTAAACAGCGAGTTTAAAAAGTGCAAAGTCCTCGCTTTCAAAATGCAGGCCGTTATTCTCATCGGAATACTGTATGCGCCAAGACAAAGGAGAAATGCAAGAGATACAATCTGCCTGTGGTGGGATCAATTACCATACCTCGCTGTGACTACTGTGCACTTCCTTCATTCACGGGAGCAAGAGATTTTGCACTAAAGCTTCTCACCTAAATGCTACTGTTACATACCATTCGCAAAACATGACACTAATGTAAGCATCTTCGAAAACACTTACATGTACACATGTTAAGAGTGGGAAAGTAAACCACACTCAAACCGGCAAAGTCGCTGCTCTTCGGGGAGTGAACAAAAAGGTAACTGCAAACAAAGGTGCAGAAGAGACGTCCTCCCAGTCAAGATTTACCGGCTCACACTGTGCACGGGACTCGTGCCGGATGATGTCAGGGGCTCGGGAACACCGGTTCCCTGGATTCTGGCTCCAGGTTCCATTCCGCTGCTGGGCCCAGGGACACATTTTAGAGCCCACCCAGACAGCACACGCAATGCATGGGATGCTTCCCGCTCGACATGATGTTTAGGAATTAAATCAATTGCTTCAAACTGTAATCCTTGGATGTACCATAACAGAGAGATCTTGAAATATGCCGTGCTCACGTTCCCGGGGCCTGCTAGAATTTGTCCTTTAAAACCAACTATGACAACCAGAAAGGTCTAACCTCTGAGATTACAGTCTCTTGTTCTAGAAATAAAGGGAGAGGACAACGGAAGCACGTGCTTGGTTTTCACCGCATTTCAGAGGACAAACACGATGCTTAGGCACGGGGCCTGGAAGAAATCGTGTGTTCACATGTGTGCACGCACCTCCACCTGGAGAAAGGGCTCAGGTGACTTCAGCTCATGGCTTTCCAAGGGTGGACGATGCTGTTCGGTCGTTCGCCTTTGCTGCAGTGGAACCAGCTCCTGTTTCTGCATCTGTGGCAAACAGAGTCATCCTCCAAATTCCCTTTCCAAGTTACTGTAAGACTCTCAACCCACGTGTACTCGTGACCCATGGCGGGGGGTGCACCGCCTCAGCGGCACCTTCCAGAGACTTCCACAGCAGGCCAAAACAGTGGTTTGCTTCACACTCTTCATGTGATTTAAATCGTAAACTCTTGATGACGGCTTTCGCTTCTGGGAACATTGGTGCTTTCGTTAAGAATTCTGTTAGCGGTTGAGCCACAGAGAGACACCAGCAGGCCAGCCATGGGAACAAGCCTGATTTGCCAGCACAGATTGGCTTATCCCCTCACCAGGTTTCCTCTTCTAGTCCTGGGACGCCAGTTGTCTAAGAGCCAAGGAGAACTCTTGTAGGTCGGTAGGGGAGTGGACAAGGAGGAGCCACGGTGTCTATAAAGATACACTCAGGGGCTCAGCAGTGCGGGGACAGGCTAGGTGCTGAGCCTTGAGCAGGTACCATCCCTGCTGTCTGGAGGACTCAGGGGAGCCGGCACAGAGGTGGGGCTGGACGGACATGGACAAGGGAAGAGCAGGGGTGGTGATGGGGGGTTCTGGGCCATCATATGGTGGCAGCTGATGCACTGGTGCCCAGGAGGGTCAGCCCCAGTGAGACTGGCCTGGCCAGAGAGGGGAAGGAGGGTGTAAGACAGAACCAGTGGGCTCCAAGCCTGGGCTAAGGGATTCTTAAAGAAACCCAAGACAGTGTTAGTGGCCGACAGCCTGAAGACCACTGCCCGGAAGGAAACATGTCTCTACTGCCTAGAATAAGATCCCGGAAAGGCCGACAAGAGTAACCTCAGTGACACAGTCAGCACCCTGACCACAGACAAAGGTCACTCCTAATAGCAACAGTTCAAGAAGCAAAGAGGATGACACCTTCTCACCATCTCCAGCAGCCTTTCATTGCCACCAAGAGGGTGGGTGGAACAGCCTTCTGGATGGACTGCTCACCCCTGAAACGCGGGAGGCCTGAGGTCCTGGGGGGCTTTATGGCTGGCCTTCAGCCATCTGTCCCCAAGCAGCTCCAGGGGCCTCAGGGTGGCTTAAACATGCCACAGCTGACTTCTGATTCAGTGACTCGGACTCTGGGGACGACTTGGGCATTAAATGGAAGCTCCAGGCAAGGCTTGCCCCGGCCTCCTCAGGAAGAACGCTTTACTCTGTGGCTTTCTCAGGCTTCACGATCAAAAGCTTAGTGTTTGAGACCAAATGCAGTGACAAAAAAAAAAAAAAAAAAAAAAAAAAAAAAAAAAAAAGTAAGGAAGGAAAGGAAAGGAAAAGAAAGGAGGAAAAAAGAAACTTCTTTCCGACAAATAACAATTTTTATCTATAGGTCTAAAACTTCCAGGGATATGCTGAATTCAGCCCAGGAGGATGTGCTGGGGGAAGCTCTGTCAACAGGCTCTGAAGCAAACAGACATCCACAGAAGCCAGGACTTAGACAAAGGAGAGCGGGTGTGAGGGGACACACAGGAAGTGTCCCCAGGGCAGAAAGTCTACACGACCTTTCTCTACAGGCAGCTCCTGGCCAGTTTTCACCTGGAATATCTTTGGCCCACGTCCAGGTTAAATGCCAGTTAGAAAGCTCTGCCCACTCGCTCTTTCCGGGCAGACAGCAACAGTGGTGAGCTCTAATCATTTACAAAGGTCACGATCGGGAGCGAGCCCCGGAGCAGTCATTTAAAATTCGATTGATCCCTATTTGTAGTCAAGGAAAGAAAATGGGCACTTGGACTGTATTGTAATTATGGGGCTTCCAGGCAACCGTAAATAGATGTGCAATCTCGATACTGGCAAATACCTGGGAGAAGAAATTATTACTCTGGTATCGCACGTTGCTAGGAAAGGTCGAAGATAAAATTGCGCATAAAAAAAATCAATCATCTTTTAGCTAATTTGCCCTGCTCACCACCCGTCAGGGTTATCACAATTATCAGATGTCTGCCGAATATATTAAGGATGAGGGTCTACTTGCGAAAAACGATCGCCAGGCAAGTGAAGGCCTCAAAAGCAGTGGGGACTCTGCAGAGCTGACAGCTGGGTGGGCTGCAGGGGCCACAGCTCAGGGACAGGGTAGCAGAGCTCTCCAGACCATCTCGGAAATGACCTTCAGTGCCCTCCCCGAGTGGGCACTGCAAACACCATCCCTATGCCCACTCTGCTGATGACGGGGGACAAAGGGCCTCCCCAGCCCTACTGGAGAAGGAAGGTCTGCTTGTCCTGGGAGTGACGGAGAGAGGACCAGTGGCCAGCACCTTCTGTGCAGCTTAGTCCCAGCAGGCTAGGCCTGGAGCTTCGACATCCATAGCTTAACCTTTGCCGCAACCCCCGGAAATAAGCATTAGCCCCATATCACTGATGGGGAAACAGGCACACCGAGGTTCAGACGTGTGGCTGAGGCCACATGGAGGGAAGTGGCAGAGGGGGGCCCAGAGCCAGCTGGAGGTAGTGACCAGGTGGCACCTCATCCCATCTCAGGCGGGGTCGCACCAGCACCTCTAAAAGAGCTGAGGGAAGGGGTGGTCATGCCCACTCTCCAAATCTGCGTCTGCCCCTCTTCCACACTCCTGAAGAATCTGTCCCCCTTTGCATCCTTAGGAACCACAAGGCACTAGGCAGAGATGACACTTGCTGGGGCAGCTGGGTGGCTCAGTTGGTTGAGCATCCCACTTTGGCTCAGGTCATGATCTCGCAGTTCATGAGTTCGAACCCCATGTCGGGCTCGCTGCTGTCAGCCTGTCAGCGCAGAGCCTGCTTGGGATCCTCTGTTCCCCTCTCTCTACCCCTCCCCCAACTTGTGCTCTCCCAAACGTAAATAAAATATTTTTTAAAAAATGACACTTGCTGGACGGCAGACATTCCCTCTGTCAACTTCATGGGAAGCAGGGCTGGAGGGCTGGCTGTGGTTCTGCTTGGGGATGGTCTCTCACATCTGCCCCCTCCCTCAATCCCACCTTCATGGTCATTACTTACTGAGCTTGGTGTCCCCGGAGCTTAGTGACGGCCACTATAGGCACTGGCAGCACCTCTCTCAGGAGTGATGCATATAACGTCAAGATAACCCATTTCCCATTTCCTCACGTGGAAATGGCAGTGCTGGGACACCGGAAGTGGGCTGGGCACAGACGGAGGTGACAAAGGTACAGCCTTTTCTGGGAATCCACCTGCTGCCATGGGGCAACCTCTAACAGTATACTTACTTCTACAGATCTACACCAGGGAAATGATCAGGGTGTAGACAGATCGCTGCACAAAGAGGTCGACCACAGTGTTGTTTATAATGTGAAAAACTGTGAAGAACTTAAATATCCAGCGTTTGGGATGGGCCAAGTGCATTATGGCACTGGGTAGAATAGTAAGGGCAATTGCAGTGCTTTGTATAAAGAGTTTCTGGAGATAGGAGAAAACGTTCATGAAATGACACCAAGCAACAGCTATCACAAAACCCACGTATAAAATGATATAAAACCTTATGAAGAAAACATTCACAGATAATTTAGGACTATGGGGGGTGTGGTTCTGCTTCCATTGACATCTGTTCTCAAAATTATCCCCGCGGAGTCTTCCTCTTCCCCAAGCCCACAGCAGCCCCAGGAGCCCCATTCAGTTTCATCAGCAGGTGCTGTTCTGTTTAATCGTTGCAGTAAAATACACGTAACATAAAATGTATCATTTTAGCCATTTCTAAGTGTAGGGTGCAGTGGCATGAAGTAAGGACATTCACATTGTTGTGCAAACATTACCACTACCCATCTCGGAACACTTTCCATCATCCCAAACAGAAACTCTTGTGCTCTAGTCTACTCTCTGTGGATTTGCCTGTTCTAGGGACCTCATATAAGTGGAATCCTACATTTGTCCTTCTACGCCTGGCTGCCTTCATTTAGCAGCCAACACATCTTCAAGCTTCATCCAAAATGGTGCACCCTCCCCACCCTTACCTCCACGCGGTCAGTGGTCACTCCCATTTGGCAGCTGAAGAAACTGAGGCTCACGAAGTTAGAGCGGAGACTTTTCTTCAGTTTGACTGACTCCATCGCTCGTGGTGGGCGGCAGGAAACCTGTTGTAAGAGGTCCAGAGTCAGGCAAGGGGCAGTGGTCTGGCCTCTTCACGCTGAGTTATCTCATGCTGAACTTGCATGAAGGCACAAACCCCCAAATCCAGAGAATAAATGGCACACTCCAAAAGCTTGCCTCGGGCCACCGGTGTGTTGCACAATATTCCCATCCTTCTGGGGAGCTGGTCTCTGGCACCCCACCTTCCTCCCCCCCACCCCCCCCGCCCCTGCGCATGGGCACAGGTGAGGGGACAGCCTTGCCCTCCAGGCCAGCTGCAGACCAGCTTATACTCTCCTTTCAAATCAGTCCTCTGGGGCCACTTGGTGAGGGTCAGGACAGTCAGGACTAGTGGCCCCAGGAACTGGTCTTTCCCCATCAACCCTGGCTTTTTACTTCTGCCCGGGAAAGCGCCCCCACTCTGAAAACTCCACTATAGTCACCAGCAAATCATTGAAAAGTCGACCTCTGTTAAAGGTATGTTTTCCATGACCCAATCACAACAGCTAATTAATTGATACAGTCCTCTTAAACAGGTATAACACCTGCTAACAACACACATCTGATAGAATACAATACCTGTGAACTGGTGCTAGGCAATTATCAAGTTCCTACTCTGTTTAATACAACATATTACATCATACTGTGGTACAATAATCTTACAAATGGCAATCTCGTCCTGCTGTGTATCATTTTAATCCTAAAGTGATTATAACCGAAGATCCGGACAGGCCTGTCCCTGCAACCCTGGCTTTGCTCAACTCTCTCCCACTATCCCCAGCTTGAACAACCACAGGGCCTCCTCACTGGCCTCCTTGCCTTCCTCTTGCCTTCCTTGGGTCTATTCTTTCCACGAGAGACAGAGTGACCTTTAAAAAATGTAAATCAGATCATGTCATTCCCGGCTTCAAAAGCTCCAAGAGCTTCCCGTGGCCTGCAGGCTGTGCCCCAGCGGTGTCCCAGTCTCATTCTCCCCACTGGCTCTACAGGACGTGGCGTCTTCCCTCTCCCTTGAACACCTGCCCCAGGGCCTTTGCACTGGCACACCCTCCTCCAGTTCTCTGCCCAACTGGGTCTTTCTCATCACTCACAGTCAGTGCTGCTGTCACCTCCTTAGAGAGACTTTCCCTGACCAGTCCAGCTAAAGTGGCCCTGTCACTCTCTGTCACATTGTCCTGATGTATTTTTTCATGCATCTTATCCGTATCTAAAATTATTTATTTTTCTTTTTTAAAATATTTTTTAATGTTTATTTATTTTTGAGAGAGAGAGACTGAGTGTGAGCAGGAGAGGGGCAGAGAGAGAGGGAGACACAGAATCTTCAGATTCTGCAGGCTCCAGGCTCCGAGCTGTCTGCACAGAGCCCGACGCGGGGCTCCAACTCACAAACTGTGAGATCATGACCTGAGCCGAAGTTGGACGCTCAACCATCTGAGCCACCCAGGCACCCCAAAATTTATTTATTTTTAATTACATGTTTACTCTCCAAGGTCAAACTCTCCGAGTCTGTGTTGATAACTGCTATGCCCTCAGGGACTATCACACATGAGGCACTCGATAATGTTTGTTGACTGACTGATGGAATAATCTTGTTTTTAAGAAGTCCCTTTTGAAAATATTTCTTTATTGAGTATAGTCGATACACATTACATTAGTTTCAGGTGTACAACATAGTGATTCCACATCTCTATTCATTATGCTGTGCTTACCACAAGTACAGCTACCTTCTGTCACCATACATCCCCATCACAATGTCATTGACTGTATGTCCTATGCTGTGACTTTTATCCCTGTGACTTATTCATTCCACAACTGGAAGCCTATGTCTCCCACCCCACTTTGACCCTTTTTACCCCTCCCTACTCCCCTTCCCTCCCGTAGCCATCAGTTTGTTCTCCATATTTATAGGTCTGATTCTGCTTTTCGTTTCTTTATTAATTTGTTTCGTTTTTTTACCTTCCACATGTGAGGAAAATCATATGGTGCTTGTCTTTCTCTGTCTGACTCATTTCACTCAGCACAATACCCTCCATGTCCAACCGTGTTGTCACAAATGGCACGCGCTCCTCCTCCTCCTTTTTCATGGCTGTGTAATATTCCAGCTACATCTTCCTTATCCATTTATCTAACTTCCTTTTACTCTAAGGCTCCCTCAGCCTCCGTCTTATGATTCTCCTCCTCGAAGGAGTTGCCTCCACTTTGCCACATCTGCCCCCTCCCCCAGTTAGATGCTGCCCTCTCCCCTCCACCACACTGCAGCTGCCTCTACCGAGGCCACAAGGGTCACCTGCTCTGGTGGCTTCCAGAGCCTCAGCCATGCCCCCAGGTCAACCTGCCTGGATATGCAAACCCCACCCAGTGCTGACTGGACTGAGCACTGTCCCCTGCCCCTGCTCCTCTTCCTAGGCTCCCCATCCCAGCAGGTGCCCAAGCCAGAAACTCAGGAGCCTGGGGCATGTGCTTTCCGTGTCTTGGCTGCCTCCCCTGGGCACATGTGATTCAGCACAGCAACCACGAACAGTCTCATGCACACAGCCTGGGTCCCATCTCAAATGCCTCAGCACCCGCCAGACTTTTCAGCACCCACGGGTGGCCATGAGCAGGACGCGGAGAGATAATGCCCCTGGGTCACTGTGATGGTTAGGTCTATGTGTCATCCTGACTGGGCCACAGGGTGCCCAGATGTTTGGTCATACTACTTCCGAAGGTATCTGTGAGTGTGCTTTCAGATGAGATTAACATGTGAGGTTGGTAGACGGGACAAAGAAGACTGCCCTCCCTCATTCAGGTGGGCCTCATCCAACCCGTTGAAGGTCTGAATAGAACAAAAAGACTGATCCTTTCATGAGTAAGAAGGAATTCTCCCTGCCTGACTATTTGACCTAGGGCATCAGTTTTTTCCTGCCTTCAGAATTGAGCTGAAACATTTGTTTTTTTCTGGGTCTCTAGCTTGCTGGTCACAGATTTTGGAATGTCACAGAGCCAATCTCCATATTCATGTGAGCCAATTCATTATAATAAATCTCTTTATATATATCTCTCTCTTTATAATAAATATTTTTATACTAAAAATTATTTATATCTCATATAATAAACCTCAATAAATCTCTTTATATATATCTCTCTTTATAATAAATATTTTTATAATAAAAATTATTTATATTATATCTCATATAATAAATAAATATATATATATATATATATATATATATATATATAGCCGTCGTATTGGTTCTGTTTCTCTGGAGAATCTGACTGATACAGGCAACCACCAGCCAGTGGGAAAAGGGAGCCAGTGGATTAATGCCTCAGCTTCCTGTCCTTCTGAGGGACAATTCTGAGGAGTACCCCATGTGGTTTCTCTGGCCACCGCAGTCTCCAGCCCAGTCATGCACCTGCACGGGAGTCTCTCCCTTCCCTGCTCTGCTCCCTCTGTGCTCACCCTCTGCTTCCTGGACTCACTCCTACACCCACAGCTGTCTCAGGCTGGCTCGCAGCAAGACCCAACCCGGACACGTCCTAGGTGGTGCCAATTCCGCCAAAAGACACATCCACTCAGCCCCTGGTCTGGGGATTCCACCCACAGGTCTGTCCGACGGTGTCCGTATGGCTTCCTGTGGCTGCTCTAACAAATTACCATGAGCTCGACGGATTGAAGCAACAGAAAGGTATTCATTCTCCCACAGTCCTGGAGGTCAGAAGTTACGAAGCTGTGTCCCTGGGCTGAAATCAAGGTGTCAGCGGGCCTACGCTCCTTCCAGAGACTCTAGGGAACAATCTGGCCCATGCCTCTTTCAGTGTCTGTGGTCATTGGCGTTCCTTGGCTTGTGGCCACATCGCTCCTGTCTTCGCTTCCATGGTCACATTGCCTCCTCCTCTTCTGTGTGTGTCAAATCTCCCCCTGCCTTCCTTTCATAAGGATACATGTGATGGCATTTAGGGCCCACCTGGATAATCCTGAATAATCTCCCCATCTCAAAATCCTTAAGCATGGCCATAAAGCCTTTTTTTTGGCCATTATAAGGTCACATCTGATATCTTTTTTTAAGTTTATTCATTTATTTTGAGACAGAGCATGCAAGCAGGGGAGGGGCAGAGGAAGAGGGGGACAGAGGATCCAAAGCAAGCTCTGTGCTGACAGCAGAACCCAATGAGGGGCTTGAACTCACAAACCGTGAGGTCACGATCTGAGCCAAAGTCAGACGCTTAACCGACTGAGTCACCCAGGTGTCCCTAGAATCTGTTATTGCTGAAGGGCCATTATTCAGCTATCACAATCTTACCATGACCAGTCCTGTGACTATTGTAGAAGGCCTCCTTTATGACCCCATCAAATCCATTCTCCAGGCTGTCACCAGAGATGCCCTTCTGGAAGGCAAAGTGGATGGTCTTCTGCTGCCTGCAGACCGGTGCTGATGGCCTAGGCAAGGCCGCAGCCCCCTGCACTGCCTCTCGCTCTCCAGCTCTAGCCCCAGATGCACCGGGGGCCGGGAAGGCTCTGGAGCCCTGTGCATACACGGAAGGGCCTGGCTCCAGGGTACTGCGGTCAGGCAGGAATGCAGATGCCAAATATTTAGGAGAGCCCAAAATTCCAGGTTTGTCGGTTTGGTTTTGAATGTAAAACCTCTCAGTGTTTAAATGTTGGCAGCTTATTTAAAAAGAAAACGTAACATAGTATAGGCCACACAAAGCCGTCTGCAGGCTGCCCTTTGGCAAACTCTCTGCCCAGCAGCTGGACCATGTTGCTCCTTTATGGCCCCAGGCCTTTGCCTGCTCTCGCCCCTTTGCTGGAAACACTCCCCTGACCATCCCGCCCCAGCCTCAGTATGCTCCTTGTCTGACAAATCCCTGTTCTCCTTTGCTCTTAGCTGGCACCTCTGGTGGGCTGAGTCCTGCCCCAGCTTACATCTGCAGGGATGGTGCCTGCCCACGGTCTCCGTCTCCCTCCAGACCCTGATCACCTCACGGATGAAGACGCATCCCCTCGTAGCAGAGAATCTGGCCCCTAGGGAGCACTCAACAGATATCTGCAGTATTATGACCATGTCTTCACCCTTAAGAAAACATCCAACGTTTTATTTTCAGAACATAGCCACAGAATCACCAAATTTGGAAGTATAAATATGGGTTAAAGTTGTTCCAAAATGAGCTCTTAAATTTAGACTTCAGGATTGTTTGGTCTACTCCGGCAAAGGACAGACGGGAACAAAATAGCTGTGGCCTGCATTTTCTGGGCAGATTCACCACTCACCGATTTGTACGTGGTCGGCTGAGAGCACTCGGCAGGTTGTCCCGCTGCTCAGGAAGCGGGACCCCTGCTCCCACCCGCACACCCCTTTATCCAATACACCATCACTACTGTGAGCACCACCAGTCATTCTTATGAGCGTGAATGGCGATCACTTCACTGTCTTGTGTAGACCACCTTGACCTCACTTGGCCTTGTAGCATCCCACACCCCCCACTAGGAAGGAGATCAGGTGTCACCGCAATAGGAAAGTCGAGCTGCTGGGAGTTTACACTCTTGTATTAACTATTAGTGTAAAGGAACACACCATAAAGCATAGAATGCTTCCCTCATAATAACCAATACAAAGTAATGAAGCCAATGAATACAAAGTAGATTGCAAAATCAATCGGAGCATGGTCTAGGTGGGATTCAGGGAGGGGTGGGCAGCATACATTTGGCCCAAATGAGCTGGGAACAGCCATTCCTGAAACAGAATCGAGTGGCTTTGCGCTTTCCAAGCTGTCTGCCATCGGCACACATTACCCGTAGAATCCAGTAAAAAGATGAACATTTTACGTGTGTGGAGAAACTGTTAACTCCAATTAGCAGAGGCTTTCTAAGAGCCCACAATGCCACTGAACTTGGGAGTGGGGGTGGGGGACAATGGGAGGTGGGCAAGACTTTGCCCTCCAGGAATTTGTCACACACTTGGCAAACATGAGCATCACGCGTGGCACTCAGCCCACAGTGGGGGCCACGGTTGGTGGGCACCCAATGGGGGTGGCGCGGGCTGAGAGGGCCTCATGTCCCAGAAGAGAACTTGACGAGGCTTTCAGTTGCTATTTTCATACTGCTTTCATTTCACTCTGTGTGTGTGCGTGTTCCACATCTTCATTTTCTTGTCACTCATGTTACTGAAGCAAATGACTTGCTAAAGGAACAAAGTCTGGCACCAAAAGTGTTCTTTACGTTCACAGAGACCCGGGTTTCTGTCGGAGCACCGATGTGTTTGCGAGAGGCCCCAAGCGCGTGGCCCCTCCCGAGAAGCATCTCCCAGGCACACTGGCTCTCTGAGGGACCATTTCAGTGCCCGGCATACATAAATGATGCTGATTAAATCTTGATGGATTACAGATCAATCCACACATCTTCTCTAACCCTGGACAGCGAAGCCTGATGGCAGTGGGAGCATCCTGGAGACAGTGGAGTCATGCCTCCTGACTTTCCCCAGGTAGAACACACTAAGCAGATTTGGGGGCTGCCGAACTCCT
Source organism: Neofelis nebulosa (assembly GCF_028018385.1). NCBI lineage: Eukaryota > Metazoa > Chordata > Mammalia > Carnivora > Felidae > Neofelis > Neofelis nebulosa. The sequence goes on along the minus strand of NC_080798.1, from coordinate 19,615,667 downwards.
CTAAGTCAATATTGCGACATCACTGTGAACTTGAGCCTCATGCGGTGACCTGAAATGCTCGCTCTATAGACAGGACTTATCTGAGAAGAAGGTGCTCTCACCCATGGAGGTGAGCTGGGGCCCAGGGATTCCTAAGTTAGAAAGGGGTCCAGATCTGGGTCCCCTGGCTCTGCCTCCTGCCTGGAGCAAGCCTGACCACCCACCATAGGGAAGAGGGACTTTGTTTAAAAAAAGGGGGGGGGGCATACCATATTAGGGTTGGTACAGCTTGCAATTGTCATTTTACAGCCAATTTAGAAGCAGCAGTGTATTCTGGTGGTGACGAATTCATCGTCATGTCCAACACCACCTGGACGGCGGGTGTGAACGTGTCTGGATTTTCCATTCTGTAGCTAGAACCCCGTAAACTGTGAAGGAGGAAGTCTCACATAGCTACAAGCCACAACTGCTGGATCTACAAATAGGAGGCATTAATTCACTCTGATGCTTAGTCCCTAGGCTGGCAGCCTCCTCCCAGGCAGCCCTCACCCTCCCATCCCCCAAGACTTGATCGTTGAACCTCAGAATCTCCTCCCAGTCTGTACTGGTTCAGACCTGGCTGGCTCTTGCCATGATGGTAAAAAAGCCTCTGCCACCGGATGGCAGGATGCCTTGGAAAGCGTTGTGACAGGTGCCCCTGTTGTACACCTGGGTGGCAAAAGCCTCCTTTATATATTCAAACCTGCCCTAAATCCTTCCATCCTCTTCACCCGGGGCCCTCCTGCAAACCCTCCAGAATCATTCCGAGTGGGAACCTGGATGAGTCCTTGCAGCCCCTGAACACACCGTGCACATTCGCATCTCCTTGCTGTGCACCTGCTGCTCCTTGTCTATCTTCAGCCCCATTCATCCCGTAAGACTCCGTGTCACCTCCCCCGTGATGCCACCCTCTCCCGGCTGCTGCTTTGGCACTTAGCAGTGTGTTCCCTATATCTCTGCAAACATGCGTCACTCTGCCTGTCTCTCGTAAGCTTCGTAAAGCCAGGAGATGGTGTCTTTTTCATCTTTGCATCCCCGGTTACTTGCACTGACCCTAGCAAAAGGCAGGTGCTCAAATCCCGTTTGAGGAACCGAACCGAGTGTTTGGGAAGTACTGCGTGCCACGCTGCCGCCCGAATCTTCGGCACAATTCTCAAGGTCAAACAGGTAGAGGCTCTCACAGAGGCGGCTGGTTTTGCCTGGGAAGCTCCTGGCCGACTAGTATCCACTGCCAGCTGTGTCCCTGCTCCCTACATCGGACGGTTCCTGCACCCAGGGCTGGAGCTGTGCGGAGGGCCAGTGTGCCACAGAAGCCAAGCACACTTCTGCATCCTCCCCTAGAGTCCTACAGACCTGCTCCTGCAGAGCCAGGGGGCCCGCCTGGGGCTGACACACATTGGTATGAACGGTGTGAACAGTAATAGTGCAGTGAGAAACACCCTGCTGACATCCAGGATAAAAGGCTGGCCTTCGGGACCCGACTGCTGTTCCCTGCCCCTGCAGCTGTCTCTCCTTTCACTCACTCTCTAGCCCTGGCAGTCCAGTCCCTCACACCCCCCTGCAATGGGCTGGGCTGTGCGTCCCACACATTTGTGTGCACGGTGTTCCCTGCCTTCAAGGCCATCTCCACGTGGCAAGTTCTCTTGCTCCCCAGCAGCCCTTGCAGACATCCCTCCTTCTGGGACCTCAGTCCCAACTCCCTTCCTCTGTGCAGGCTCCAGATCGCCCGCCACTCTGTGTGGTACAATTTGCTGCTTCTCTGGTTCTTTCCTCCATCTGCACATGGTGTCCTGAGGACGGAGATGGTCTCTGCATGCTGGGGCTTCCCTCAGGGCTGGGGCAGTGTTTTGCATTCAGCAAGTGCTCAATGTGTGCTTGTGGGCACAAAAATGGATACTCGTGACGGTGGAAAAAACACTCTAGAAAACAGCTACCATGGTGTGTGCCCTTCCCAGGAGGAGCAGGTATAAAATTCTACTTCCTAAGAAATATTTGAAAATCTTTCGCCTGAATCTCTGCAAGTGAGCATGTACGATTACTGCAAATGCTACGGATGAGTGGAAAGGTTAACCGTGTTTAAGATATTAATTAACCACAAAGACTGATAATGGGGTTCTTTAATCAGGCTCCACAGCAGAGACACCTAGATCTGGTGGGGTTGAGCCCCTTCCTTTCTTTACTTTCTCTACCCACCTGCCTTTCAACCAATGAGAGTTCACTGCCTCTTCCTATCCTCCTTTGACTGGAATACTTAATTTTCACCAAGTAGTTGGAGAGGAAGCCGCTGAAACTGCTTTCTTTTTTTTTTTCTTTTTTTTTTTTTTAATTTATTTTTGGGACAGAGAGAGACAGAACATAAACGGGGGAGGGGCAGACAGAGAGGGAGACACAGAATCGGAAACAGGCTCCAGGCTCCGAGCTGTCAGCCCAGAGCTCGACGTGGGGCTCGAACTCACGGACCGCGAGATCGTGACCTGGCTGAAGTCGGCCGCTTAACCGACTGCGCCACCCAGGCGCCCCTGAAACTGCTTTCTAAAGGGCCGTATGCAGGTAGAAAAAGGAGGCAACATGTTGTTTAAAGATACTATTGTTTCTGGGGTTGGGTCCATGGTCTGATCAAGCCAAAATATCATTTAAAATTTTTAAATCTTCTTTTAAAGGCACACGAACACATCTAAACCCCCAATTCCGCTAAGTGGGATCTCTACTACAAAAGAATTACCTGCTGTGCCCTGTTTCTTCCCCAGCAGGCAGGGCCCAGGGGAGGCTGGGGAGAAGTTTCTGGTCAAACACCCTCCTTGGAGGCTGGGATTTCAGAGGCTTCCCTCCCTCTGCGAGCGAACAACAAGCCGCCAGACCAGGCTCCGAGAGCTCACACAGAGCAGCTGTGTTTCTCACTCAACACCCTCTTTCGCCAGACGAAGGACACTGATTCACAGAGAGGAGACACACATGCCAGGCCATTTTTCCTACACTGACAAGAAGTAAATTAGGAAATCATGTACGTACAATACAGGAGTCGTGCCTTCCTATTGATCACATGTGATTTACATCTTACAGAGATGTGAGTTCTCGTATTCTCACTCCACAAGGAAAATCTCAATGATTTATTCATTTCAAATAAAAAATAGAAGGTAGATGAGAAGAATGACTTCACAGACGCCTCGTTCTCGGGGCACTGGTGCGAGGCTCTCGCGCGCACTGCCCGAAGGGCTCCGTGTGCAAGTCCCTCTAATTAACAAGGTGAATCAGGCGGCAGCTCTCTAATTAGTGAGCATGACAAGCCGGCGGAAACAGGCAGACAGACTGGTACACAGAGCTGGCCAACAAAGGCACAGCACATTCCGAATTAAAAAAAAAAAATGCAGATTTCTGCCAAATAACTATTAAAAGTAAGATGTTTGGCGGGGGGAGAACACCTCATTCTGATGCTCGCGTCTCATGTGCACCCCTCACCCATTCTCAGGGATTACCAGCTCTTTGGCAAGACAGGGTTTCCCTCAGCTCTTTGTGCAACATTTCCAGGCAAGGCGGGCATTTTTACTTGAAATAAGAATCAACATCTTCATTTGGGAGTTCTGATCGATTTGTGTGTGTTTTAGCCCAGGAAGTAGTACCTGCCACTTTTCATTCCTAATTCTTCCAAAAACTGGAGATGGCTGATGCAAAACCCTCTCCGGAGACATACTCAGAGCTGCTCAGTCCCACGGGACCTGCGGCAAGGAGGCCCCAAAGGGCAGAAACAAATGGAGACTCCCAACTCTCCAAAGAGGGGCAGAGCCCATGCAGGGCCACACCTGGTCACTGGCTTAGCCGCAAGGGGAGCCTCGGCTGCAGAGGGCATACCAGCCGCTTGCCCTGGTTTTACCCGGTTAACAGCCGACGATGGTTAGCTAGTCCTCTGAGCGTGCCCAGCAGCTGGGGAGGGGTCTTGAGGGCAGCCGCCAGATGAGCTCCTCTCCGCGTCAGCTCAGCTTCGTGGGTGCAGCCTGCGGTCACCCACAGCATGACTGTGTGTCGGTGGGGACACCACCATTCACGTCCACCTCCTCGTCGATGGCACCTTGCAGCCTGGTGGGCTTGACCTCACTGACGACTGTGAATGACCTTGCACTCTTTCTGTTCCGGCAGCATCCAGTGTAGCTCGAAAGGTAATTTCTTTCTCTCTCTCTTTTTAACGTTTATTTTATTTTTGAGAGAGAGCGAGCAGGGGAGGAGCGGCGAGAGACGGGGACAGAGGATCTGAAGCAGGCTCTGCACTGATAGCAGAGAGAGCCCGATGCAGGGCTCGAACTCAGGAGCCATGAGATCATGACCTGAGCCGCAGTCAGATACTTAACCGACTAAGCCAGCCACCCAGGTGCCCCTCCAGAGGTACTTTCTTTAGCAGCAGGGATCAGTTGTTCGCTAACTGCTAAAAACAGTCTTCTGGAGGGAGAACAGACTGACTCTGATTTGGATACCACACCTATTGGACACGAGTTCTGTGCCAAACACGGTGCGGGGCATTTCTGCTGCAGCGGGCACTGATGTTACTATTGTGGTCAAGTCATAGAAACAGGGTATCAGGAGGGTGAAAAAGTGTGCCATGAGTCCTTCAGAAAATGCTTCTGCAGGGGCGCCTGGGTGGCTCAGTCAGGTGTCTGACTCTTGATCTCAGCTCAGATCTTGACCTTATGGTCATGAGTTCAAGCCCCACATTGGGCTCTATGCTGGGCGTGAAGCCTACTTAAAAAATGCCTCTGGGGCGCCTGGGTGGCTCAGTCGGTTAAACACCCGACTCTTGGTTTCTGCTCAGGTCATGATCTTGCAGCTTCGTGGCTTTGAGCCCGTCAGGCTGTGCTGGGAGCGCCAGAGTCTGCTTGGGATTCTCTCTCTCTGTCCCTCCCCAACTCATGCTGTCTCTGTCTCTCTCGAAATAAATAAATAAACTTAAAAAAAAAAAAAAAAGCCTCTGAAAGCAATGAATTCTGGGTTTATACCCCAATCTGCACCTCTTCTCCCTCTCCTTCCTCAGACTCATGTTCCCGGCACTCAACTGGCAGGCCAAAGATGCCACTTCATGAGACTCCCTGCACTTCTCAAGCAAAGGCCAGTCACAACAGTAAACTGTAAGACCGGTAAGCAATCCAACGGTTCTTTGCATTGGAGAGTTGTTCTGCCTCTCTCCAAAGAGAAATAAGAATGACAGGTTTAGAAATGTGGGGGCCTGCGTAAGGGCAGCCCTTCCTCGGCACCATCGCTCACCCCGAAACACTGAACCTTGTGAAAGATTATTTCAGGGTGGGTATCTGTGAAAAAGATCTGCGTGGCAGTCAGGAGAAAGGGGCCAGGCAAAATAAGAAGGCAAAGTGACGCTGTGGCCCACCGGAGGACACATCTGCTCCACTCCACTGTGGCGGGGGGTCCCTTCCTGCTGTGGGCCTCGGTGGCTCCCGGCTTAACTTTTCTTCTGGCTTCTCTCTGCATCCACGCAAACACCCCTCCACATGCCCTCTCTGCCTGCTTCAACTCTTGATTCACAATTGCATAGTCTCTCGTCCTACGCACGAAGTCGGCGCTGAAGAGTCTCCAGCACACGCTGGCCACAAGGGCAGCAGTGGCCGAGGGGACAATAAGGACAAGCCTTTCTCCCCTGCCTCCATACTTTCCCCACCATGGAGGGGGCTTCATAGCCCCCCTTCCTGGAAAGCTTCCACGAAGCTTTCCTGGTCACCCTCATCACCAACTCTGGATCCCGTGGGGACCTCATGGCACTTTCTTTTTCTTTTTTTTTAAATGCTTATTTATTTATTTATTTATTTATTTTTAATTTTTTTTTTCCAACGTTTTTTATTTATTTTTGGGACAGAGAGAGACAGAGCATGAACGGGGGAGGGGCAGAGAGAGAGGGAGACACAGAATCGGAAACAGGCTCCAGGCTCCGAGCCATCAGCCCAGAGCCTGATGTGGGGCTCGAACTCACGGACCGCGAGATCGTGACCTGGCTGAAGTCGGACGCTTAACCGACTGCGCCACCCAGGCGCCCCTATGCTTATTTATTTTTGAGACAGAGAGAGACAGAGCGTGAACAGGGGAGGGTCAGAGAGAGAGGGAGACACAGAATCCGAAGCAGGCTCCAGGCTCTGAGCTGTCAGCCCAGAGCCCGACGTGGGGCTTGAACTCATGGACCGTGAGATCATGACCTGAGCTGAAGTAGGACGCTTAACCCACTGAGCCACCCAGGGGCCCCATCATGGCACTTCCTTGATGCTTGTCATATTCGGCTTCATACCGCATTGCCTTCCGTGCAGCAGAACAAAATTATCCATCCTTTCAACCAAGTCAGACCTGGGCTCAAATTCTGCCCCTGCCAATTTTCGGCCACGCCACTGTACTTATAGGTGACATCCTTAAGTTTCTGTTTCCTCAGCTGGAAAAAGCAGAAATAACCCTCCTAACCTTGCAGAGGACGAAATGAGATAAAGCTATGAAGTGGCTTCGTGTGGAATCTGGCATAGAGTGGGTGCTAGGGAGTGATTTAGCAAGGATTCTTTTCGTTGTGAGGACTGCCTGGTATAATTTCTTTATAATGACGGATTTGAGCTTCACTTAGGTCTGGTACCAACCCTAAGCAGTCACAAACTAGCTCTGTGACCTTGTGCAATGCAAGAAACCCCTCAGAGCCTCAGTTGCCTCCATAATATGGGGTGAGCCAGACCTCACTCACAGGTGTGGTTTAGTGAAGTAGTGGGTGCTGGGGTACTCGGCACAGGGATCATCTGATAAACGTGAGTCCGAAGCGAGAACCGGGTCTCCTTCATCTGCATGAGCCCAAACCTGACGAAGAATTCGAGCACGAATGCCGCTCTCAATCAAAGAACACTCGTGGAAGGAATGAGAAGGCAAAAAGTGTGATAGATATCTGTTCCTCTTGCAATTTGTATTCTTTCTGGCTTTGGACAAGAGGCCTTTCCCGGGCCTCGGCATTTTCAATCCTTAAAATGGGAGACAACCTGTCAACCTCACTGGATTGTTTCCAGAATTAATCCTTTAAAAAATGGAAGTCTAGAAAAAAAGGAGGTCAGACTACGAAACAAGGACTATTTCAGAAATTCAGGTAATTATTTCACGTGGAGTGACTATGATAGACAATATATATGACATTGATTATAATGCCAGGTTTTTACTTGGCCAAAATTGGTGGTCACTTTTTTTGCTTGATACTAATCAAAAGGTATCTGCCTTTTTAACCTGTGGAGGCAAGCCATCTGAGGTAATCCGTGACAGCTGTTTTTACATTCAACAAGGGAATTTTAACATTTCATTTAAAAAACTGCCATTTTGGGGCGCCTGGGTGGCTCAGTCGGTTGAGCGTCCGGCTTCAGCTCAGGTCGTGATCTCTCAGTTTGTGAGTTCGAGCCCCGCATCGGGCTCTGTGCTAACAGACAGCTCAGAGCCTGGAGCCTGCTTGGGATTCTGTGTCTCCCTCTCTCTCTCTCTCCTCCTCCCCTGCTCATGCTCTGTCTCGCAAAAATAAATAAATGTTAAAAAAAATTTTAAAAAATAAAAATAAAAAACTGCCATTTTGTGCAAATAGCGTTAAGTGTCTGAACTTTCTTACTGGAAAGTTAGTATACACAGTTAAAAAATAAAATTCCAAAGTAAATTTTTAGGGATCACAAACCATTGAAATAAACAGCCTCAGTTTACTTAAGTTGGGGGCAGAATGATAAGAGATGCATTAAGTAAATTATAATTTGTCTTTAGGAATATCTTTTGGTGCTACCGTCTTCTACCTGCGTCGCTGAAATGCTTATTTTATCTGGAAACCACCTAGAAATAAAAAAGCACTAGATGATACTTGTTCAGCCCTGTGGAACACCTGTCCCCGCTCGTAGAAATCCCCCACGGCCAGAGACTCTGTGAGGGTCACACCAACCATACCCATGGGGAGTTCATATTCTTAGGGCATTGCTTTTCCAGCAACAGGTAATGTCAGGGACCAGGGCTAAATGCGGGACTCTTCATGAACAGCCTTACTTCTGAGTCCCCTGGTGAAAAGTCCAGCAGCAGGTATATTCGCTTCCTAGCATTGCTGTAAAAAAGTTCCACCAACTGGGTGGCTCGAACAACAGAAATGTATGGTCTCCCACTTCTGAGGCTAGAAGTTCTAAATCAAGGGGTCAGCAGGATGGGTTCCTTGAGAGGGCTGTGAGTCTGTTCCTCACCTCTCTCCTAGACCTGGTGGTCTCAGTCGTTCCTTGGTTTGTAGATGATGTTCTCTCTGTATCTTCACATCTGTGAAGTCCAAATTCCCCGTTTATAAAGACAGCACATTGGATTAGGGTCCACCCTAATGACTTCATCTTAACTTGATCATCTGCAAAGACCCTATTTCCAAATAGGATCAACATTCACAGGTACTGGGGCTAGGACTTCAACGTCTTTTAGGGACACAGGGAAAATTCCCAAGAGTCACTGGTTTTAAAGTAAAGTCTCCAAGGCTGAGGCTGAGCAGGGAGCTGAAGTGTGTAACTGAACCACTATGGCCTGACCTCCTGGGAGGCCGCTGACAGAACTGCCTCGGGGTGGGGTCTGCCTGTTGGCCCTGCAGGCTTGGGAATGGCGTACGGCTGGCCTGTGGAGAGCCCCTTCTTTCAGGGGCTGGGTGCCATGAGGCAAGTTCTCAGGCCTGCCATAAAAAATCAGCAGGCCCATTTATTGATAGAGACCACTCATAGGGAGAATGATGTCTGGGTCCACATGACCTGCATATCTCCACCTGCCCCCCCACCCCCACCCCGGCTGTGAGAAGAATGTGGATTCACGTGTTGAAGGACAACCAGCCTTGGCCCCATCTCCACAACAGGGTCAGCCCTGCTCAGAGGATGAGGTGACTATAGGGGCCTCTCATAGTCAATCCCTGCCAACTGTGAGTGGACCAGACACATCTTTTTTGACATATTCCCAGGAAAGCTCCCTATTGACAAGCTGACTCTGAAGAACTCAGCTTTAATACAATTCTTATAGATTTCATCACTTAGCTCTGAGGTCATTCTCTCCATCATTTCCAGGTTCTTGGGGAACCTCACTGTGGTCCCCAACTACACACCCACAGCCTTTCTAAAATATGTTTGCCTGGGTGCCTGGCTGGCTCAGTCGGTTAACCGTCTGACTCTTGACTTTGGCTCAGGTCATGACCTCACGGTTCATGAGATCAAGCCCTGTGTGGGGCTCTGTGCTGACAGCGCTGAGCCTGCTTGGGATTCTTTCTTTCCCTCTCCCTCTGTCCCTCCTCTGTTTGCTTAATTGTGTGCTCTCTAAATAAATAAATAAATAAATAAATAAATAAATAAATAAATAAATAAAATTTTTTTTTAATTTAAGAAAAAATTAAAAATAAATACAATACGGGCATCTGGCTGGTGACTCTTGATCTCGGGGTTGTGAGTTTGAGCCCCATGTTGAATGTAGAGATTACTTTTTTAAAAAATTAAAATTAAGGGGCACCTGAGTGGCTCAGTCGGTTAAGCATCCAACTTTGGCTCAGGTCGTGATCTCACGGTTCGTGAGTTCGAGCCCCACGTCAGGCTCTGTGCTGACAGCTCAGAGCTGGAGCCTGCTTCAGATTCTGTGTCTCCCTCTCTCTTGCCCCTCCCTGCTCACACTCTGTCTCTCTCTCTCTCAAAAATAAATAAACATTAAAAAAATAAAATAAAAAGGGGCACTAGGGTGGCTCAGTCAGTTAAGCGTCCAACTTTGGCTCAGGTCATGATCTCACAGTTTGTGGGTTCGAGCCTCTCATTGGGCTCTGTGCTGACAGCTCAGAGCCTGGAGCACACTTCAGATTCTGTGCCTCCCTCTCGCCCTCTGCCCCTCCCCTGTTTGAGCTCTGTCTCTCTGTCTGTCAAATATATAAATATTTAATTTTTTTTAATTTTTAAAAAAATTTTAAAAATCAACATTCACGGGCACCTGGGTGGGTCAGTCGGTTAAGTGTCCCAACTCTTTAATTTTTTTTAATGTTTATTTATTTTTGACAGAGAGAGAGAGAGACAGACAGAGACAGAGACAGAGACAGAGCATGAGCAGGGGAGGGGCAGAGAGAGAGGGAGACACAGAATACAAGCAGGCTCCAGGCTCTGAGCTGTCAGCACAGAGACCGACACGGGGCTCGAACTCACAGATGGTGAGATCATGACCTGAGCCGAAGCTGGAGGCTCAACCGACTGAGCCACCCAGGTGCCCCTAAGTGTCCCAACTCTTGATTTCAGCTCAGGTCATGATCTCATGGTTAAGTTTGTGAAATCAAGCCCAGTGTAGGGCTCCCACTGCTTTGGATTCTCTTTAAAAAATTTCTCTGCCTCCCCTTCACTGCTCATGCTCTTCCTTTCTCTCAAAATAAATAAACTTTAAAATCATCATTCGAAATGAGAAGTTGAGATCATGGACATAAATAACTAGTTTTTTACTAAATATGAGGTGATTCCTTTCATCTAGGCTTCATTTCATCTACATCTTCGTAAGAGTGAACATCTCGATCTTTACTGTTTTGTTGAATACAATTAGCACCTGATTCCTGCTTTTTAAGTTCAGACTCACTTCCCATTTATATCTCTGACACCTCCCTACAGCCTACTTGACTTGTCCAACACATTTGTCAGATATTGGGGTTTTGCAGAAGACAGATTTCTTACCCTTTGGGGTAATTTGGGGACATTAATAGACTTTTGGGAGGCTTGACATGTAGATAGAGTCTCTGGCCAAAAAAAAAAAAAAAAAAAAAAAGGAGTGGAAAAAGTTATTAAAATAGAATTATCACTAGTTTTAAAAATAGGAATACCTCAAAGAAGATTTCCCCAGATATTGATATATTTAAAGATTTTTTTAAGTGTGTCTGTGATTCTGTGATATTTGCACATAAGAGCAGAAACAGCACACCTGATAGATCCTCTTTATCCTGCCCCATAGAAATAGTAAAGTCTATAACCAAGAGCTAAAGAGAAGCCATTAGAACTAAGAATCTGTATGATCTCACCTTTGAAGAGACCAACAAAGGACTCTACAATAACAAACAGAAAGGCATAGAGGTTAAGAACATGGGGCTTTTGAGTCATGTAGCCCTGGGTCTGACTCCCAGTTTCCCTCCTTCCCCTCATTACTGCTCCCTAATTACTGTCAACTTCAATTTTTTCATCTGCAAAATGGGATTAAGTACAGTGTTGTTGAAACAATTCAATAAGGTCAGGCCTCCAGAATGCTTAGTACGGTGCCTGGCACACAGTAAAAATGCTCCAAATTCTTAGCCCAGCCAATAGCTCTACCCATTGGCAGAGCCAAGCTGGTGACCTTGTCTTCCCAGGGAGCTTGGTAGGTAGTTCTGCCTGATTTGGGTTCCCAGACAAGTTTGACCAGATGTAGAGCCTGTTCTAAAGCCCTGTTCAGGCAGGGAAGCAGATTTGAAGCCTGCCTACTACTGAACATAGCTCCCGTGCTAGCCCAGCCAGGGGTCTGTTGGAGTACTGGGCAGCTGTATGGCTCATCTTACAGTCCACTTATAGTGGCACCTGAGCAGAGAAACCAGCAAACAGCTCTGTCCACATGCAGATTCAAGCCACTGGGTAGTTCTGCTTGATTCGGGTCCCCAGCCAATGAACCATGCCAGCCTTTGAGCCTGTTCTGCTGGTTCTCCCCAGGCAGGGAAGCAGGTTCATGGCTCCACCTACTCCTGAATGTAGCATTCAATCCCGCCTGACCAGGAAGCTTGTCCAGATCCTCTGGTCCTATAGCTATACTTGGACAAGGAACCCAGTCAGCAGTCCTATCTGATTAATCCTAACCAGCAGCATCTCCATGACCTCAGAGCTTGGGCAGTGGCCTTGCCCAAATAGAGACCCTTATGGTAAGCCCCACCACTTGACCCAGCCAGAACCCAAAACTGAGCTGACTGGGGAAGAACTATCTCTGCCAAAGCAAACCTATAAAGTCTGGAAGAGGAGGCAGCTTACTCAAATGTGCAGATACCAACTAAGGAACCAAGAATCGTGAAGAATTAGGAAGGTATGCCATGACCAAAGGAAACCAGTAATGCTTTAGTAACTGACTGCAAAGAAATGGATATCTATAAACTGTCTGACAAAGAATCCAGAATGGTCCTCTTAAAGAAGTTTAGTGAGCTACAGGAACATACAAACAACTAAAGCTTAAGAAAACAATGAACAAATGAGAAGGCATGAACAAAATGAGAAGTTCAACAAAGAAATAGTAATCCCCCCAAATACCAAACAAAAATCCTAGAGCTGAAGAATACAATGTCTGGGGGCGCCTGGGTGGCTCAGTTGGTTAAGCATCCATCTTTGGCTTACCAAAGATGGAAGCATCCATCAGGTCATGATTTCACAGTCTGGGAGTTCGAGCCTCATGTCAGGCTCTGTGCTGACAGCTCAGAGCTGGAGACTGCTTCAGATTCTGTGTCTCCCTCTCTCTCTGCCCCTCCCCTCCTCACACTGTCTCTCTCTTAAAAATAAATAAACATTAAAAATTAAAAAAAAAAAAGAATACAATGTCTGAATTAAAGAATTCAATAGAAGGTTCACTATCCGACTTGACCAAGCAGAAGAAAGAAGCAGTAACTAGAAGATAGATTCATCTGAAAGTATCCAGTCAGAGAAGCAAAAAGAAAAAGAATGGAAAAAGCAACGAAAAGTCCACATCCCAAGCGACTAATGGAACACCATTGAAAGGTATAATATACATGTTTTGGGAATCACAGAAGGAGAGGAGAAAGAGAAAGGGACAGAAAGTATATTTAAAGCAATAAAAGCTGAAGAACTCTCAAACTTGGAGAAATAAATAGACATCTAGATTCATGAGGCCCAAAAGACCCCAGATAGGTTGAACTTGAAAAGAAATCCACCAAAATACCTTACAATTAAATTGTCAATGAAGACACAGAGAGAATCTTAAAAGCAGCAAGAGAAAAGCAGCTCATCACATATAAGGGAACCCCCATCACATGATGGGCAGATTTATCAAGAGACACTTTGCAGACCAAGAAAGAGTGGGACGATATATTCAAAATATTGAAAGAAAAAAACCTGTCAACTAAGAATGCTACTGGAGCAAGACTGTCCTTCAGAAATGAGGGACAGAGGCACCTGGGTGGCTCAGTCAGCTAAGTGTCCGACTTCAGCTCAAGTCACGATTTCCCAGCTTGTGGGTTCGAGCCCCACGTCAGACTCTGTGCTCACGGCCCAGAGCTCTCCCTCTGCCCCTCTCCCCCACTCATGTTCTTTCTCTCTGAACTAAAATTTAGAAAAAAATTTTAATGCCACTTCGGATTGTCTCTTTCTCTCTCTCTTTCTCTGCCCCTCCCCTGCTCACACTCTGTCTGTCTGTCTGTCTCTCTCTCTCAAAAATAAAAATAAATAAACAATAAAAAAAATTAAAAAAAAGAAATGAAGGACAAGAAAAGACTTTAAGTTTTTTTTTTTAAGTTTATTTATTTTGAAAGAGAAAGAGAACACGAGCATGGAGGGAAAGAGAGACAGAATCCCAAGCAGGCTCCACACTGTCAGCGTGGAGTGCAATGTGGGGCTGGAACTGACAAACCATGAGATCATGACCTGAGCCAAAATCAAGAGTCAGATGCTTAACCAACTGAGCCACCCAGGTGCCCCAAAAAGACCTACTTGAATAAATAAAAGCTGAAGGATTTCATCACCACTACCCCTGCCTTACAAGCAATGCTAAATGAAGTTCTTCAAGTGGTAATAAAAGGATGCTGATTAACATTGTAAACATATGAATGTATGTATAAAACTCACTGGCAATAGTAAATATCCAGCCAAAGGCAGATTCGCTAATATTGTAATGGTGGTGTATAATTTACTTACAACTCCAGTTTAAAAGTTAAAAAACAGGGGCGCTTGGATGGTTCAGTTGGTTAAGCATCCTACTCTTGATCTTGGCTCAGGTCTTGACCTCAGGGTCGTGAGTTCAAGCCCCATGCTGGGCTCCATGCTGGGCATGAAGCCTACTTTTAAAAAATTAAAATTAAAAAGTAAAGTTAAAACACAGACTATTAAATATAGAGAACAAACCAGTGATTGCTAGAGGGGAGGTGGGTGGGTGGATGGGTGAAATATGTGTAAGAGATTAAAAGTACACTTATTGTGATGAGTACTGAGTAATATATAGAATTATTGAAGTGTTATATTTTACATCTGAAACTAATACAACACCATATGTTAATTATACTTGAATTTTTTTAAGCTAAAAAACAAATGTATTAGAAGTAACCATAACTGCCATAATTTGTTATAGGACACATAATAAATGTAAATTGTAACATCAATAACCTAAAATGTGAGAGGGGGAAGTAAATGTATAAAGTTTATGTATGCTATTGAAGTTAAGTTGTTATCAGCTTAAAATAGGACATTATTGGATATTTTATGTAAGTCTCATGGTAAAAAGTCTCAAAAGAAAAACCTACAGTAGATACACAAAAGATTGTGATAAAGAAGCCAAAGCGTACAGCTACAGGAAGCCACCAAATCACAAAACAAGACAGCAACATATGCAAGAAACAATAAATCTACAAAACAGAAAAAAATTTAACAAAATGGCAAGAGTAAGGCCTTACTTATCAATAATGACTATGAATGTAAATGGATCAAATTCTCCAATCACAAGACATAGAAAGGCTGAATGTATATAAACACAAGATCTAACTATATGCTGCCTATAAGGGACTCTAGCTTTAATGGCACACAAAGATGGAAGCGTCTGGGTGGCTCAGTCAGTTGAGCGTCTGACTCTTAATTTCGGCTCAGGTAATGATCCCAAGGTTGTGGGATTGAGCCCTGTGTGGGGCTTCATGCTGAGCATGGAGCCTACTTGAGATTCTCTCTCTCTCTCTCTCTCTCTCTCTCTCTCTCTCTCTCTCTCTCTCTCTCCCTCTCCCTCTCCCTCTCCCCCTCTCCCCCACTCATGTTCTTTCTCTCTAAAATAAAATTAAAAAAAAATTTTTAATGCCACACAAAGACAGAGTGAAGAGACAGAAAAAGATATTTCATGCAAACAGTAACCAAAAGACAGCATACCAGACAAAATAAATTTTAAGCTACAAATGGTCAAGAGAGACAAAGAAAATTATTAGATAATGATGGGTCAATCCATCAAGACAATATAACCGTTGTAAATATTTATGTACCCAACATCAGAGCACCTAAATATATTAAAGCAAATATTAACAGAACTAAAAAGAGAAAGAAACAGCAATATAATTATAGTTGGAGTCTTTAATAACCCACTCTCAAAATGAATAGGTCATCCATACAAATAATCAATAAGGAAACATCAGATTTCAACAACACTATTGACCAAACAGACATACACAAAACATACCATCTGGCAACAACAGAATACATATAATTCTCAAGCGCACATAGAACATTTTCTCGGCCAGGTCATATATTAGGTCACAAAATAAGTCTTAGCAAATTTAAGAAGGCTGAAATCCTTCCAACTATCTTTTCCAACCACAACGTATGAAACTAGAAATCAATAACTGGAGGAAAGTTAGAAAATTCACATACACATGGCAGTTAAACAACAGACTCCTGAACAACTAATGGATCAAACAAGAAATCAAAATGGAAATTTAAAAAATACCTTGAGATGACTGAAAATGGAAACACAACAAATCAAACTATGAGATTACAGCAGAAGCAGTTCTAACAGGGAAGTTTATAGTGATAAGTGCATACATCAAGAAAAAAAATCTCAACCTGACTTTACACTTCAAGGAACTAGAAAAAGAACAAACTAAGCTCAAAATTAGCAGAAATAAAGAAATAATAAAGATTAGAACAGAAATAAATGAAATAAAGAATAGGAAAACACTAGAAAAGATTGACAAAACCAAGAGTTGTTTCTTGAAAAAAAAAATAAAATTGACAAAACTTTAGCTAGACTAACCAAGAAAAAAAGAGCATTCAAATAAATAAAATTATAAATGAAAGAGGAGACATTGCAACTGATACCACAGAAATTAAAAGGGTCATAAGAGACTACTGTGAATGATTATATGCCAACAAACTGGACAACCCAGGAGAGATGGATAAGTTGCTAGAAACATATAACCTACCAAGACTGAATCATGAAGAAATAGAAAATCTGAATAAACCAATAATCACAAAGGATTAAATTAGTAGTCCAAAACCTCCCAACAAAGAACAGCCCAGAACCAAATGGTTTCACTGGTGAATTTTACCAAACACTTAAAAATTAACACCAATCCTTCTCAAACTCTTCCAAAAAAATCAAAGAGGAGAGAACACTCCAAAACTTACTTTAAGAGGCCAGCATTACCCCGATACCAAAGCCAGATAAGGACACTACAGGAAGAGAAAACTATAGGCCAATATCCCGGACAAATATAGATGCAAAAATTCTCAACAAAATCCTAGCAAGCTAGAATTCAATACCACATTGAATTCAACATCACATTCATACCCTGTGATTAAGTGAGATTTATTCCTGCTCTACAATAATGGCTTGTTCAACATATGCAAATCAACAATGTGATATATGACATTAATAGAGTGAGAGCCAAAAAATCACATGATCCTCTCAATAGAGATGCAGAAAAGACATCTGACAAAATACAACATCCTTTTATAATAAGAACTCTCAACAAATTGAGTATAGAAGGAATGTATCTCAATATAAAAAAGGCCATGTATGACAAGTCCATGGCCAACATCATACTCAATGGTGAAAGACTGAAAACTTTTGCTCTAAAAATCAGGAACAAGACAAGGGTCCTCACCCTCACCACTCTTTTTTTTTTTAATGTTTATTTATTTTTTAGAGAGAGAGAGAGACAGAGTATGAGCAGGGGAAGGGGTAGAAAGAGGAAGACACAGAATCGGAAGCAGGCTTCAAGCGCTGAGCTGTCAGCACAGAGCTCAACATGGGGCTCGAACTCACAGACCATGAGATCATGACCTGACCCGAAGTCAGACACTTAACTGACTGAGCCACCCAGGAGCCCCTCACTCTCACCACTCTTATTCAGCATAATACTGGAATTCCTAGCTATAGCAATCTGGCAAGGAAAAGAAATAAAAGGCATCCAAATGAGAAAGAAAGAAAGAAAATTGTCTGTTTGCAGATGACATGATTTTACATGCAGAAAACCCTAACCACTCCACACACAAAAAAAAACCTGTTAGAACTAATCAATAAATTTAGTAAAGTTGCAGAATACAAAATCAACATACAAAAATCAGTAGCATTTCTATATACTAATAAATTATCTGAAAAATAAATAAAGAAAACTATCCCATTTATGATAACATCAAAAACAACAACACCAAAAATACTTAGGAACAAATTCAAGGAAGTGAAAGATATCTACACTGAAACCCATAATACATTGATAAAAGAAACTGAAGGAGATGTAAATGAATGGAAATATATTCTGTGTTTATGGACTGAAAGAATAAATATTGCTAACATGTCCATACTACCCATCTATAGATTCAGTGCAATTTCTATTAAGATTCCAACAGCATTTAAAAAATTTTTTTAATGTTTATTTATTTTTGAGAGAGAGAGAGAGAGAGAGAGAGAGAGAGCGCAGGGGAGGAAAAGAGAGAGGGAGACACAGAATCCAAAGCAGGTTCCAGGCTCTGAGCTCTAAGCACAGAACCCAATGTGGGGCTTGAACCTGCTAACCGTGAGATCATGACCTAAGCTGAAGCCGGATGCTTAATGCACTGAGCCACCCAGGTGCCCCTCCAATAGCATTGCTTACAGAAATTTAAAAAAAAAATCCCCAAACTTATTTGGAACTACAAAAGATCCCAAAGAGTCAAACCAATCCTGAGAAAGAAGAACAACTCTGGAGGTACCACAAGTCATGACTTGAAACTACATTACACAGCTATAGTCATCAAAAGTGTATGGTGCTGGCATAAACACAGACCCATAGACCAATGGAGCAGAATTAAGAGCCCATAAATAAACCCATGATGTGTAGTCAGCTGATGTCAGACAAGGGAGCCAAGAATACTCAACGGGGAAAAGACAACCTATTCAATAAGTGGCACTGGAAAAACTAGACATTCACAGGCAAAAGGGGGAAAGTGGACCCTCACCTTGCACCATTCATAAAAATTAACCCAAAAAAGGGGCGCCTGGGTGGCTCAGTCGGTTGAGTGTCCGACTTCGGCTCGGGTCATGATCTCGAAGTCCATGGGTTCGAGCCCCGCATCGGGCTCTGTGCTGACAGCTCAGAGCCTGGAGCCTGTTTCGGATTCTGTGTCTCCCTCTTTCTCTGACCCTCCCCTGTTCATGCTCTCTCTCTCTCTCTCTGTCTCAAAAATAAATAAAATGTTAAAAAAAAAACTTAAAATAAATAACCCAAAATGGATGAAATACTTACACATAAGACCTGAAACCATAACATTCCTAGAAGAAAGCATAGGGGAAAACTCTTTGACATTGGTCTTGGCAATGATTTTTTGGATATGACACCAAAAGCACAAGTAACAAAAACAAAAATAAACAAGTGGGGCTACGCCGAACCGAAAAGCTCCTGCACAGCAAAATAAATGATCAACAAAATGAGAAAGCAACCTACCAAACGAAAGAAAATATTTGCAAACCATATATCTGATAACAGGTTGATATACAAATATATAAGGAACTCATTCAACTCAATAGCAAAAAACAAACAAACAAACAAACAAACCCAAAACCAAACCAAACCAAAACAAAACAATCCAAGTTTTAAATGCAAAGAGGATGTAAATAAACATTTTCCCAAAGAAGACATATAGATGACCAACAGGTACTTTGGAAGATACTCAACATCACAAATCACCAGGGGCGTACAAGTCAAAAGCACAGTGAAGTATTGCCCCACACCTTACTAGCTGTTAAAAAAAAGAAGAAAAAGAAAAAAAGAAGGTAACAAGTGTTGGCAAGGATGTGGGAAAATGGCAACATTTGTGTACTGTTGGTGGAAATGTAAATTGGTGCAGTCTGTATGGAAAACAATACGGAGGTTCCTCAAAAAATTAAAGATTAAACTACTGTATGATCCAGCAATTCCACCTCTGGGTATATATCCAAAGGAAATGAAACACTGTCTCAAAGCTACACCCCCACCTACATAGCAGCATTATTTACAATAGCCAAGATAGGGAAACAACCTAAGTGTCCGTCAATGGATGAATGGATAAAGAAAATATGGTATATATAATAAATTATTATTCAACCATAGAAAGGAAGGAAATCCTGCCATTTGCAACAACATAAATAGTCTTGAGGGCATTCTGCTAGGTGAAATAAATCAGACAGAGAAAGGTGAATACTGTATGATCTCACTTATATGTGTAATCTTAAATAAAACCAAACCCATCAAAAGAGAGAATAGATTGGTGGTTGCCAGAGGCAGGGGGTGGAGAGTGGGGAAGATGAGTGAAGGTCGTCAAAGGGTATAGACTTCCAATTATAAGATAAATAAATTCCTGGGGATGTAATACACAGCACAGCTACTACAATGAACAATACTGCATTGTATATTTGAAAGTTGCTAAGTTCTTAAAAGTTCTCGTCACAAGAAAAAAAAAGTTGTAGGGGCTCTTGGTTGGCTCAGTCAGATCAGACTCTTGATCTCAACTCAGGTCTTGATCTTAGAGTCCTGAGTTCAAGCCCTATGGTGGGCTCCATGCTCCTGGGTGTGAAGCCTACTTAAAAAAATTGTAACCATATGAGGTAATAGATGTTAACTAAATTTAGTGTGAGAAGCCTTTTCCAATATATACAAATATGAAACCATTGCAATTTTATATGTCAATTATATCTAAAACAAAAAACTGGAAAAAATGTTCAAAATTCTTTAGGCATCATCAACTGCATCATGAAAGGTATGTTCCACTGATCTGTAACAGTCAAAGCCAACTACAGTGGCTGAAATCCAGGGGCACTGTCATCTGCTCTATACTATGGCTATGCGACCCACGACTCAGGTCAGCAGGGCCTCATCTCCGTGCGAACATTTTAAACCTTTACTGTCTTTACTGCTTCTCTGACTTTCCACATATTCCTTCTTCCCGTTATATAAACACTATATGCCTATTCCACATCTCCACTTGCATGTCTAAAATCCAGTCAAAATTAACACATCCAAAGCTAACTCCTGAAATTCTTTTCCCTAACCTGTCCTGCCCACGATATTCCCCATCTCAGTTCAACACAGCTCTATTAGTTCTGGTGCTCAAGTGAGAAAGCTTGGAATCACTCTTCATTCTTTTATCTCAAACTCCACAACCAGTTCATCAACACATTGTCAGCTCAGTCTTCAAAATACATTCAGAGTCCAACCACCTCTCTCTCTCCCTCTACCGCTGTCTCCTGGTGCAGACAGTCATCTACTCTCCCAGGATTATTGCAATGGCCCTAATCAGACTTCCACCCGGGACTCGATGGTTATTGTCAATGCAGCTTGACCGGATTTGTGATCAATTAAGTCAGATCGTAATCCTTCCACTGGTCAAACTGTAGTGGTTCCTCATCTCAACCAGAGTAAAATCTGTTTATGTTGGTTGAAGTCTCAGATTTATACATTTGTTATACTGTTGTTGCGTTTAGTTCCCTGCTGTGGTTTTTGGGGAGACGACAGTGGCCTGTTAGCAGTAGAAATGGAGGGGATTTGGTAGATAAGAACTTGGTGGATAAAACAGGGAAAGGGGAAAAACATATGCAGTCAAATCCAAGAAAAATGTTTCAGTGTAATAATTCTACCACTCTTCGCTTAGAAAGGCCTCCCTTCTCCAGAGATTTGATGAATATTCAGTTGAGATTTTCATTTGCTTCTGTCTTATAGGGTGAACATTTTTTGTCTGCTGCTACTATCTCTGATATACAAAGATCTTATCAACTCTTTGTTTCCACTGAGCTAAAAAATCTTTACAGAAAAGAGGTAGAGCAGGAATGGGGATGTCATTTCCCTCAGTTGGTTAAGCATCCAGCTCCTGGTTTTGGCTCAGGCCATCATCTCACGGTATGTCATGATCTCCGCACTGTCAGTGACAAGCCTGCTTAGGATTTTCTCTTTCTCTCCCTCTCTCTCTGCCCCTCCCCTGCTAGTGCGTGTGCTCTCTCTCACTCAAAAATAAATAAACTTAAAAAGAAAGAAAATCTTAACATTATGCCATATTTGTTTCAAGTTCTTTGTCTTTTGTTTTTGTTGTGTAGGAAATAAAACATTACCACCAGAGGTGAAGTCTCCATTTTCTTTCTCCATCCCCAACCTCCACTTTTTCCCTTAGAGATAACTGCAAGTTGGTGTGAATCCTTTCTGCTCTTTCTGTTGTTACATCTTTACAACTTCTGTATATATCTTTAAGGAATTTAGAGTACTATTTTCCTTACTTTTTTTTTAAGTTTATTTATTATTTTGACGGGGGGGGGGGGGCGGGGGGGGGGTTGTGTGTGCAGGTGAGGGGCAGAGAGAAAGGGAGAAAGAATCCCAAGCAGGTTTTGAGCTGTCAGCATGGGGCCTGATGCGGGGCTTGATCCCACCAACTGCAAGATCATGACCTGAGTCGAAATAAAGAGCTGGATGCTTCACTGGATGCCCCTATTTTCCTTGCTTTTAAACTTTGCATTTTGTCATATCGTACACATTGCCATTCAACATGTCCTTCTCCTCATTAATACAGTCTCAAAATGTATCCATGTTGATGTACACAGACACAGTTCAATCAATAATTTTAACTGCTTTGTACTAATCTAGTATATAAAATATCTGTTTTTTAAAAAATTTTTATTAGTTTATGTTTAAAGAAAAAATTTTTAACGTTTATTTTTAAGAGAGAGAGAGACAGAGGGCGAACAGGGAAGGGGCAGAGAGAGAGAGGGAGACACAGGATCTGAAGCAGGCTCCAGACTCTGAGCTGTCAGCACAGAACCTGATGCAGGGCTCGAACCCATTGGCCGTGAGATCGTGACCTGAGCCAAAGTTGGATGCTTAACCAACTGAGCCACCCAGGCACCCTAGTTTGTTTATGTTTTGAGAGAGAGAGAGAGAGGAAGAGAGCAGATGAGGAGCAGAGAGAGAGGGAGAGAGAGAGAATCCCAAGCAGGCTCCACACTGTTAGCACAGAGCCTGATGTGGAGCTCGAACTCATGAACTGTGAGATCATGACCTAAGCTGAAATCAAGAGTCGGACACTTAACTGACTGAGCCACCCAGGCACCCCTAAAATATATGTTTTAAACCCATTTTCCTATTGATGGGCACATATGTTATTTCCCATTTTTTATCACCACTAATGGTACACAATAAAGACCCTGATATAAGTCTCTTTATGCACTGTTTAATACCTCAAGGGTTTATAACTAGGTTTGGGATGGTTGAATCAAAAGGAATATTATTCAATTTTCAATAGATATTGACATCTAAAGTACAGCGGCTTTAGATGGTTTAAAGAACAATGGGCCGTTCTCATTTGTAGTCTGGTTTTTGGGGTGACTTCCTGTCTCTCCAATATGTTTCAAACACCTGACAGATTTTTTTTTATAATATGATGGACATGAAACATTTCACTGCTTTAGTTTTGAATTCCCTGATTATTGGTGAGGTAAGCATCTTTTCAATGCTTATCAGTCATGAAAGCATCCTCTTCAGGATCATTGTATCTTTTGCTATTTTTTTCTTGTTGGGTTTATTTTTTAAAAAATTTATTCTGGATACAAATCTTTGGCCAGTTATGAAGGTTTAAAAATAATTTCTGAAATGGGCTTGAATTTTAACCTCAGTTTTGTCAACTTTTGTTCTTATAAACTTTCTATTTTCTTTTTATCTAATTCAGCAATTATTTCCCTTAGGTATGCTTTCTGGGTACTTCTGTCTTAAGCATATCAGGATAAAGTCCTTGATTTTCTACTAAAAATCATAAAGCTTTACTTTTCTTATTTTGGCCTTTAATTCATGTTGAATATACTATTGTGTATGAAGTAGAGATTTACTTTTCTTTTTTTCAAGAAAAGTCCATTTTGAAGGAAAAGAATAAAGCAAAACACTTCCATTTCAAGTAATGGTAGACTAGTTCCCACTAACCCTACCACAAAAGAAATGGGAGAATCTAGAAAAGTAAAATAAAATCTGCTAGCAGGCACCAAAGAGCTCCACCATGATAATAATGAATTGCCAGGCCAGGATCTAGGAAAGGATGAAGACCCTGGGAGTAAAGCATGGCATTTGGGGCCACTTTCCTCCAGGAGACATTTGCCAGTTCTGAGGTGGGAAAACAGAAGCCAAGAGATTAGGCTATCATTTTGACAGATTTGAGGGTGATAGGGATTGATGTCCAGGCCTGGCAATCACATAGAAGACTAGTGAGCCTCCAACAATTTGGTTTTACACCACAAAAGTCTCTGTTCCGGGTGTAAGTACGAGCCGTAGGTAGAGTCCAGCAAGGACTTCTATTCAGCTATACATCCTCTCAATCCCTGAAATTTTATTAAAGTGGTCCTAAATGGCTAGTATCCCCAGCTATCTGGCAGAAGTAAAAAACTAATCTACTCTGGAGTAAACTAACATGATCCTAGTCCTCAAAACTGTCTGCAAACAATATTGCACATACAATGTCCAAAACACAATAAAAATAACCAGACCATAAAAAAACTAAGACAATGAAAATTAATAGAAATAATAGTCAATAGAAACAGACACAGAAGCTCCAGACACCGAAGCTCCAAAATAACTATACTTACTATGTTCAAGCAGGTGAAGATAAGATTTGAGAATGTCAGCAGTGACCTAGAAACAAAATAAAAAGGAAATTTAAGGGTTGCCTGGGTGACTCAGTCAGTTAAGTGTCTGACTTCTGCTCAGGTTATGATCTTGAGGTTCATGAGTTCGAGCCACGCGTCAGGCTCTGTGCTGATAGGTCAGAGCCTGGAGCCTGCTTCAGATTCTGTGTCTCCCTCTCTCTCTGCCCCTCCCCTGCTCTCTCTCTCTCTCTCTCTCTCTCTCAAAACTAAATAAACGTTTAAAAAAACTTTAAGGAAATACATGAGTTGAAAAATAAAATAATCTGAATTAAGAACTCAGTAGATGGATTATTCAGCAGTCTATGCACAGATAAAGAAAGAATTAATGAACTGGCAGATAAAGCAGAAGAAAATATTCATACTTAAGCAGGAAAGATAGCAGTTTGGAAAAATTTGAAGAGAAGGTAAAAAACATAGAAGACACAGAAAGGAGATCTAACATACCAGTAATTGAAATCCAAGAATAAGAGAGAATGGTAACAGTGACTAAGAATTTATCAAAAAAATTTAAAAACATCAATCCATCAACTCAAGAAGGCATAAGAATACCAAAACAGATAAATACAAAGAAATCAATACTAGGGGCACCTGGGTAGCTCAGTTGGTTGGACATCTTGATTTTGGCTCAGGTCATGACCCCAGGGTTATGGGATCAAGCCCCACATCAGGCTCCGTGCTGAGTGTGGAGCCTGCTTAAGATTCTCTCTCTCTCTCTCTCTCTCTCTCTCTCTCTCCCTCCCTCCCTCCCTCCCTCCCTCCCTCCCTCTCCCTCTCCCCTTCTCCCCCACTCATGGTCTCTCTCCTTCTAAAAACAATTAATTAATTAATTAATTAATTAATTAAAAAAAGAAGTCCAAACCTAAACCCATCATAATAAAACTACTAAACCAAAGACAAAGAAAAAATTTTTAAAATAGGCAAAGAAAAGACAGATTGCTTTAAAGAAGCAATGGTTAGACTGATAGATGACTTCTCAACAAAAACAATGAAGCCAAAAGACAGTGAAATAATATTTTTAAAATTCTAGAAGAAAATGACTATCAGGCTAGAAGTCTATATTCAGCAAACTGATCTTCAAAAATAAAGGTGAAATGGAACAGTCTCATACAAACAAAAAGGATTGAATATCAGTAGAGTTACACTAAAGGATATATTAAAGAATATTTTTCAGACAAAAAGAAAATAGTCCCAAATGGAGGTCTGAAGGTACAGAAAGGAAGAAAAAGCAATATACATGTGGTTAAATAAAAATGAATATTGGTTGTATTAAAAATAATAATAATAATAATAATAATAATAATGTATTATGGGAATTGTATTTTATAGAGAGAGAATTAAAATGTTAGGCAACAGTGGCCTTTAAGCCAGTAAAAAGAGTTAAAGAGTTCTATGATTTTTGTATTTTTCTGGGAGGAGATAAAGGTACTAATTAAATTAGAATTATATAAATCAAGCATACATATTATAAGTAAACATGTATATATTTGCTGTAAGTAGCAAAGGATAAAGCACTTTAAAATTGTTTAAAAGAGTGTATAACATTTAGGCTAATTGAGGAAGAAATGGAATCATAGAAAACACTTGATTAATCCGCAACAAAGCCCGAAATGAGAGAAGTGAAACACAGACCATGCAGGAGACATACAAAGTATTGAGTAAGGTGGTAGACTTAAGCCCTGATGCATCAGTAATGGAAATAATATAAAAAGATTAAGTTCTCCAACATTTAAAAGACAGAAGGCACCTGGGTGGCTCAGTCAGTAAAGCGTCCCAACTTCTGCTCAGGTCATGATCTCATGGTTCGTGAGTTCAAGCCCCACATCAGGCTCTCTGCTCTCAGCCCAGAGCCCACTTTGGATCCTCTGTCTCCTTCTCTCTCTGCCCCTCCTCCTTGTTTGCGCTCTCTCTCTCTCAAAAATAAATAAACATTTTTTAAAAAGACAATTGAAAGACAAAGATGAATTAAAAGACAAAGAAGTTGGGGCACCTGAGTGGCTCAGTTGGTTAAGTATCCAACTCTTAATTTCAGCTCAGGTCATGGTCTTGACATTGTGAGGTCAAGCCCCACGTCAAGCTCCATGCTGAGCATGGAGCCTGCTTGGTATTCTCTCTCTCTCCCTCTCTCTCTCTGCCCCTCCTGGGTTCATGTGTGCGTGCTCTCTCACTCTCTCTTTCTCAAACAAACATTTTTTAGGAAAAGACAAAGAAGCATTGAATTTTTTTAAATCAACTGTATGTTATTTACAAGAGTTACATCTAAAATGTAAGGAGACAAGAAAGTTGAAAATAAAAGGATGGAAAAAGATATACCCTACAAATATTAACCAAAAGAAAGATGTATGGCTATGTTAATATTAGTAGATCAACAAAGGATACATTAAGGCAAAAAGCATTACCATAGATAAATATGAAAAATTCATGATGATACAGAGTTCAATTAATGGGGCAGAGGAAATAATTCTAAATTTGCATGAAACTAATAATAGACTCAGAATATATAACACAGACTTTGAAGGGACTCTAAGGGGAAACAGACAAATTGACAATCACGGTAGATTTTAACACACTTATAAGTGTCAGAAAAGGCAGACAAAAAATAATCAGTGAATGTACAGATTTGAACCACACAATAACAACCCTTTCTTAAGGAAAGGGTATAGAACACTGCATTCAACTAAAGAATACATTTAAAGCAAGTGTCAACTGATATCATTTGATGTCTGAAATCATAGAAGATGTTTTCTAATCATAATGTAATCAGGCTAAGAAGCAGTAAGAATAAAACTAGAAAATTCCTATATGTTTGAAAATTAATAACCTATGAGTCATAGAATGAACTACAATGCAAATTACAGAATAATTTGATTAATGAATGAAAACACTACACACCAATGTAATTAGGTGTACCTAAAACTATATTTAAAGGGAATTTTTGCTTTAAATGCATATGTTAAAGGAAAAGAAAGCCGAAAAAAATCAATGAACCAAGCATCCACCTCAAGAAGTTAGAAAAAATTAAATCAAAGGAAAGTAGAAAGAAAGAAACAATTTAAGAGTAGAAATTAATGAAATACAGAATCAGAATACAGTAAAGAAAATCAACAAAGGCAAAGTTATTCTTTGAAAAGGCTAATAAAATAAACTCCTAACAAGATAAAAAGGAAGAAAGTTACAAATAAGTGCTTTCAAGAATGAACAAGGGGATGTTACCATAGATCTTAGAGATATGTATAGAGAGAATATTAGCATGACATGAATAATTAAATTTCTAAAAATGTAGGGATTTTTCCTGTTATCTTTTCAAAAACTCATGTCTAGCTTAATTGTAATGTTGAAAGAAAACAGATGCTATATGAAATCAATCATTTGAGGGGCACCTGGGTGGCTTAGTTAGTTAAGTATCCGACATCAGTTCAGGGCATGATCTTGCAGGTTCGAGCCCTACATCGGGCTCTGTGCTAACAGCTCGGAGACTGGAGCCTGCTTCAGATTCTGCCTCCCTCTCTCTAACACCCCATCCCCCTGCCCCAGCTCACACTCTCTCTCTCTCTCTCAAAAATAAATAAACATTTAAAAAAAATTTTAAAAATCAATTCTTTGAAATTTATGGCTCAGTATATGGTTAATTTTTAAAAATATTCTAAGTATGCTTGAAAAGAATGTTTATTCTGCAGCTGTTGAGTATAGGGTTTTTATAAGACAAATTAAATCAAGTGTATCAACAGTCCTATTGTTATATCTTTCTTGTTTTTTTATGCTTGTTCTGTTACATAGATACTAAGAGATATCCTAATATCTCCCACTATGGATGAGGATTTATGCATTTCTATTTTTGTCTATTGACAAGTCAACCTTCAGTCCAACTGTCACCCCTTTGAAAGTAATCTTTATTGTCTCCTACAGCTGCTTTTAAGATCTCTTTGCCTTTAGTTTTCAACAGTTTTTTAACATATATATTAACAGAATATATAATATATATTAACTTATTATCTATTTGAGGGTATATATATTAACATATCATATGCATATATATTTGAGGGTGTGATTTTTTTGTATTTATCCTACTTGAAGGTTTTAGTCTTCATGAATCTACAGCTTGATGTCTTTCAACAAATTCTTAGCTATTATTATATCTTCAAGTAATTACATATATGTTGAACTTTGTCACTATATCTTACCCTTTCTACTGCATTTCCCCTTCTTTCTGCAGTTCACTGTAGACATTTTCTTCCAACTTATCTTCTAGCATCTTACTAATGTTGCTAGATGCAACACTGGCATCATCTGGGGGCTTGTTTGAAATGCAGAATCTCAGCCCCAACAAAGCCTACTGAACCATCGATAAAGGAGCATTGAAATCTTCACCCATTATTGTAGATTTGTCTATTTATTCTTGGCAGTTCTATAAGCTTTTGCTTCATATATTTTGAATCTTTGTTATTGGGTGAATAAACTTTTAGAATACTTATTTCATAATGATAATCCCTGTTATTATATTTTAATGTGAAATCTATTTTGTCTGGTATTAATATAGCCACCCCAAATTTCTTTCAGTTAGTGTTAGCATGGCATATGTTTTTTCATTCTTTTGCTTTTAGCCCATTTGTGTCTTTACATTTGAAGTGTGCTTCCAATAAACAACATATAGTCGAGTCTTGCTTTCTTATTCATTCTGAGACTATCTTCTCATTGAGGTGTTTAGACCATTTACATTTAATGTGATTATTGATATGGTTGCATTTAAGTCTATTTATTATCTTGCTACTTATTTTCTATTTTTTCCTTCTGTCCTTTCTTCCCTTTTCCTCTTTTTCTGTCTTCCTTTGAATTGAAGGCTTTTTATGATTCCATTTTATCTCCTTTGTGAGCTTATTAGACGTAATTCTTCATATTGTTAGAGTTTATAATACGTATTTAATTTATCACAATCTGCCTTATAATGTTATTGTACCACTTCATATATAGTATAAGAATCTTACAATAGTATACTCCCATTTCTCCTTTCAAGATCTTTATGATGTTGTCATACATTTAATATAAGTGTACATTACTCTATAACCTTTGCTTGTCTGATTCTGCTTGTATTGTTTCTGCTGGGTTTTTTTATGATGGCTTCTCTCTCTCTCTCTCTCTCTCTCTCTCTCTCTCTCTCTCTCCCTTTCTCTCTCTCTCTCAATATACTTTGTGTATGTTTTTGTTTGTTTAATTATACTGTGTGTTCATATTTTTTTTTAGTACTTCACCTAGGTAAATTCTTTGAGCTCATAAGGAAGGTAGGTTCCTCCAGAGAGGATTTTCAATTGTTTCTGAGGCAGAATGGAAACATTTTATACTAAAACTTCAGATTGAGATTTTTTTTTTCAGATTATATAAATAGTATGAAGTTTGGTAACAAACTTGTATGAGGACTTGATTGTGATTACATTCAGGAGAGACTGCTTCTCATCCTATCTTAGCACTATATTTCCAGATTGGTAATTTTCTGTGAAATTCCCTGAGGGTAGTAGACCACCCTGCTTTCTTTCTGGTTTGTCCTTACTTTAAGGGTATAATTTCTGGCATCTCAGTTATATGATGTAGGTCCCCTATTAGACTCCATATTTTAGATCGGCCCCAAGCTGTGTCCTGAACTCCATAGCCAAAAACGAAATAAAAATCAAACTTTAAGTTCATCTTCTTTAGCAAATGCCCCGAAGATAAAGAGGAAACATCTATGCTTCTCTTTCTGAGCTCCTTTATTCACCTGGTTTTTGGTTTCTTACTTTCTTGCCAGCTCATTGATTCATTTAATAATTTATTTAAAAGCTGCTTTCATCTGGCATTTTTAGTTGCTTTCAATGGGAAGGTTGGCCAGAGTATCTCATCCATTGCACTGTCTATAACGGACATCCTCTAGAGTGATGTTTCTGAAACACCAACTAGATCATTTTACTTTACTGTTTAAACGTCTTCAGTGGTT
This sequence comes from Neofelis nebulosa, assembly GCF_028018385.1. Taxonomy (NCBI): domain Eukaryota; kingdom Metazoa; phylum Chordata; class Mammalia; order Carnivora; family Felidae; genus Neofelis; species Neofelis nebulosa. Next base: position 19,585,849 of record NC_080798.1, on the reverse strand, counting down.
TCAATGTTTTCACAATAACATGGAAACTCCTTAGCTTGCTACCCAAAGATTTTCTGATCTGGCCTCTGATCACCTCTCTAACCTTACCACTTGCACAGCATTCTCACATCTCTCTGTCTTTTGTGTGTAATCTCTTCTCCCAGCTTAGCCACTGCAGAAAACCACCAAAAACTCAGTCCGGGTACACGCTCTCTTGATCTGTTCACAAACACTACACTGCTTACCCTCATTGCAGTGTAAATCATCTGTTGCTAGATTAATCCCTACAGAAGCCACAGGATATAATTTTCCAGCATAGGCGATGGCCCATAACAGGTATTCAACAAGTATTTCTTAAGTGATTAAGTGAACAAACCATTATTGCTATGGTCCTGAGGTTACTGAGTATTAGAATGGACTAAGATTTCATAAAAGATAGGGGATATGAGTCAGAATACTTCATAAAATTTAAACTTAGAAAAGATCTAGATAACCTTAATCTGATACTAATTTTCCAAAAAGTTCAAAGTCTTAAAATTTCTCACAAGTCATATGTTCTGAACCTTTTCTTCAGAAAAACCCCAGGCAGTTAAATTAGAGCATTGTCTTCACAGGTTTGCATCTTCCTAACAAAATTCTGAGCAGCATTGGATGTTCATTTCTTGCTTGGAAAAACAACACAAGCCAGATCAGGTCTCAAAGAACAGAGCAAAATGAAGAAGTGATGTTGGGGGATGGGGTGGAATTGGGGAAGTAGGAGGAGATTTGGCTTTTTTTTATAAACATGATGATTGATTTGTACCTGAGTTGACCTGAATATACTCTAGTCAGTAGCATTAATCTTTACTAATACTGGCTATAGAGAACTGTCCTTACATTTCCTCTTCCCTTCCAGAACTGTCTCCAACTGCATTTTCATCCTCTGGGATAACCCCAAAAAAACCAAAAAGTGCCATTTGAAATATAAAACCAAGAAACACAGAAATTCCAACTGGAATAAGAAATCAGATGCAAAGACATTAATTTTCACTGTTATTGTTCCAGCTGTTATACTGTTAATTGATACAACCTATTTATTCATAAATAAATGTATTCATAGCAAAAATATGGATAATCAAACCTGATGTAACCGTCTGTCTAAAGATTCAAATTTCTTCAAACTTAGAAAATTCTTAACTGCAATTATTAGTCAGTGCTGGAAAAGAATCTTTCCTAACTTACAGTACTTTCTGCAGTTTGGTGAAGGTAAAATTTCTTAATTTGGTAATTTGGGTGGATTAGTATCTTTTCATGCTCTACAGTTAAAGGGTTAACATTAATTAAGGATGCATGATTTCAATTATTATGCCAATATATTTATTAGGTAGCTACAAAAATGCCCCCAAAGAGCTCCATACATTTGATGTAATAAAAATTTTGTATATTTAAATTTATGGTTTCTATATTGCTACTCACTAAAAACCAAGAGCAAATAAAACAACCTCAATACCCAAGAGGTGAACGTGATAAAATGGTGTGTTCAAAGCTAAATGATGCTGAATCACAGCTATGCACTCTGTAGGCCAATCTCCTTGAGACATCTGGCAGTTCAATTTGGGCCACTTGCCAAGGCTATCTTTAAATAGGGGGTGCTTTAAAATGGGATTCTGGGGGCGCCTGAGTGGCTCAGTGGGTTAAGTGTCCGACTTCAGCTCAGGTCATGATCTCACAGTTCGTGAGTTCGAGTCCCAGGTCAGGCTCTGTGCTGACAGCTCAGAGCCCGGAGCCTGCTTCGGATTCTGTGTCTCCCTCTCTCTCTTTGTTCATCCCCAGCTCATGCACTGTCTCTCTCTCTAAAAATAAACATTTATATGAAAAAAAAATGGAATTCTGCATCACAAGTGGCTGCCCACATCCCAGCTAATACCTCATGCTTTTCAGGGGACATGGGATCCATGAAAACAAGGATATGACAATTGTTCCCTGGGGGGCATCCTAAGATACTCAGAGAGGCTGGGCTCCCTGCTCCTGGCAAGGCTCACACCCCAGGTTGTTCCTCTGCAGCCTGTAGCAATAAAACTTTACTACACCTATGTTCCCAGTGAAATATCAGCATAAGTCTTGTTTTCTCTCTTGCATATCTAGAAACTAAGGAGACCCACAACACAATACAGGCAACCAAACTTAACTTCTATTATTTTAGTATAACTGATCCATTGACACTTTGAGCATGATGTTAATCTTTTTGCGTCATAGTTTCCTCATCTGTAAAATTGAAAGCAGCCCACTGGCCCCACAGAGTTGTTGTAAGGAACATTCATGAAAAAGCTATGCAGCTCACAGTTCCCCTATTGATATGGGAGATCTTGGGGACAGGGACTCCCATTGTGCCTGACACTGGTGAAAGCTGATGGATATATGAAATAAATGTTAGGTAAATGCTCTAGTTATCTTTTTCTGCCTAACAAATTACCAAAAGCTTAGAAACTTAAAAACAACAAAAATGGGGGCACCTGGGTGGCTCAGTAGGTTAAGTGTCCAACTCCAGCTCAGGTCATGATCTCATGGTTTGTGGGTTCAAGCTCTGTGTCGTGCTCTGTGCTGACAGCTCAGAGCTTGGAGCCTGCCTCAGATTCTCTGTCTCTGTCTCTGTCTCTCTCTCTCTCTCTCTCTCTTCCTCTCCCCTGTTTGTACTCTCTCTCTCTCTCTCAAAAATAAATAAACATTAAAAAAATTAACAACAACAAAAAGTGTATTACATCATACAGGTTCTGAGAATTGGGAATCTGAAAGATTAGCTGGGTGGTTTTAGTTCAGAGCCTTTTATGAGGTTGTAGTCAACCTGTTACCTAGGGTTTCCATCATCACAAGGCTCAACTGGCACCGAAGAATCCACGTTCAAGTTCATTCACACACTGTTGTTGGGCCTCAGTTTCTCACAGGCTTTTGGCAGGGGGCTTCAGTTTGTCTCTACATAATGCTACCTTCAGACTGCTCACAACATGGTAACTGGCTTTCCTCACAGCAAACAAGGAAGAAAGCAAGAGAGAGCCCCCAAGATGGAACTCACAGTGTCTTTATGACCTATCTTAGAAGTCACACACCTCCACTTCTGCCATAAGTTTTTGGTCCCACAGACCAATCCTGGTATAATATGGGAGGAGACCATACCAGGTAATGAATACTGGGAGGTGGGGCCCATTGGAGACCATCTTGGAGCTGGCCACCACATTAAATTAATGAATAAAAATGTCCCTTAGGAAATTCCCATGCCCTGTTTATCCAATTTCTATGAGAAGGTTCCCCATAAACTTCTTATCCCACACTTTACTACTTGCCTCATCTAGGAATGGGATACAATGGTGGGTGATAGCCACTGGTCTACATTTCTTCACTGGGTGGAATTAATCTATTTGAACTCAGAGTAAAAATGCCCTCTTCCTTCTGAACTCGTTCATGGCAGAAATCCTGGTTAAGTGAGTCTACTCTGTGGACCTGAACATTCCTTTGGATGGACAGTTCCAAGGTTTAAATTGGCTACAGAGAGTCAGAGGAGCCACCTAGCCAGGATGTCTGGCCACTCTCTTCAATGTATCATCACTGTAACAAAGTGATATTCAATCTCCATCCATGTGATTCTCACTTCTCTCCTTGGTTGCTTTTGAACTCAGGCAGGGAACAAGAACATCCTTTATCAGCAAGCAGTCAGATCCCAGCAAGAAGGAACACCATACCAGAATGAGGCAATTTCATGTAATAGTACTAGGATATTTTATATAATTACAATTGAATAGGATCAATCATCATTTTAGGAATTTTATTCACTGATTTCCCTCAGTGAGATGAAGAAAAATTTTAATAGAGTAATTAGGTTAATTTTTTCCTGGAAATTTAAATCCTTAATGTTCTTTATCTTTGTAGGGTTATTTATTCCCTACAGAATGCTAAATCAGAAATTTAGCCATGGCATTGTAATGCATTCAGGGTTTTAGTAACTTACACTCAAACTGAAATGGAATAACCATGAGATGCTAAAGGATTGCAATTTTATAAGGTTCAGTCACTTCTGTTTTTACACACCACTGGACTCCAGCTCAGCCTACTTTGTGATGTGATTCTTGAGTTCCTGTGAGATACAAATGTACTTCTTCAATTTTAGGATACATTTCCCCCACATTTTAATGTTTCTGTGATCAAGATGTCGAAAGAAACTTGACAGTGCTGTCTTTTGTTATTATACGTATGATGCATTCCAAAATTGGTGGTGTTTTAGAATTTAAAAAATGTAAATTTATGGCACCTGGGCTTATGGAAATTTTCCAGCTTGAACTGTCCAGGTGAAAGTTGTTCAACACTAACATTTGGTATGCTTTACCTGATGGTTTTTGATATGTGATTTGCCTGTGTCTCCCGGCAACCCTGATTGGCTTTGATTTTTTGGGAGATTTGGGGAATACTAAACCAATGACATGTCTAGCTGAATAGGCCATTAGCACCGATATGAGCAGAGACTTCACCAGAGGGCACACGATATCCTTTATTTCCTTTATTCCTAGGTTGTCCTGGATGCCTATTGGGGCTACCTTAAGGAGTGAGCTCTTCTACTTGTGTCTCTGAGCCCTGGAAATTGAAGTTAATTGTAATTCTTCCAGGGTGAGGTAGGGCCGGGACATCCAGATAGGTAGCAGAGGAAAGAGGTTGCTTATAACATCTAAATGATAGAAGCACAGGCTAGAGAAAGGGTCCTTGACTAAAGTGGTAGAATATGCTAGAATACTGGTCTAAGAGAAAGGGAAAGCAGCAGTGAGTGATTCTGTGAGAAAAAAAAAAAAAGGATGGAAAACAACAAACTTCAGCCCTTGGGAGTTTAGTGTATGTTTTATATGAGAATTAGCAATGATGTGGAAGTGAGCTGCTAACATCTTCAACCACACCAAATATTTCTTTAGGTCACCAATACAAGAAAAAGAGTCAGTCAAGAAAAAAGATTTGGGGGGAAGATTAGAATCATCCCGTGAGAATAGAATCCATGGCTTCATGTTGCTGGCTAGGAAATATGCTACCCTTGTTTGAAAGTATTTATATTCAAAAGAATTTCTGTATTGGCTTTATCTATAAGCCCAGGCAGAGGCGAAGGTGAATATAAATTAGAGACAAATAGTCTGCTATAAGCCATAATATGACCCATGGCAAGGCAAAGGATCCACTGGTGATAAAAATGCACTACACTGTCCAGAGAAGGGCACAACCTCAGGCCAAATGTTCTCACAGCAATTTACAGAAGCCCTAATTTGGAGGCCCGATGTAAGGGCAGTTAGTCTGTGCAGTTATATTGTTGCATGTATAAAATGAGTCCTTATCTAGTCCCTGTAGCTTCATGTTATTACTGCACAGTCATGAAGTGTAAGGAGAATGCCCACTCCATCTTTCAGGGTGGCACCCACCCCTAGCAAAAGGTGAACTCCTAGCAGCCACGTTTGTACCACCTGACCAGGATCTCTGGCCACAGCTGGCTGGATCAGAGGGTGGACAAGTGTCTAGCTGAGCCAATCTGATGCTGAGAATGATGAGTTCGATTTGGACTATTTCCTTGTATGATGGGACATGAACCTGGAAAATAGAGTGTGTCTATCACCGCCTTTGAGGCAGGAAGAGAGGAATGAAACTGATTCTGCAGGAAAGGGGGAGGCAAAGGACCCAGAAAGAGGGACACCATAGGTACAAAGAGTCCTCGTGGGTCCTGGTTCTAGTCCTTTCTCAGGCCTTAGCCTCAGCTCCATTAAACGGCCTTCTGTGTTACAATGGATGTACCAGTTCCTTCTGTTTGCTTATGAGTCGTTAAGATAGGACCATAGATTTAATATAACTTAATATACCTCGTATTTCTCTGGTCTAAGTGTGAACCACATGTTCCCTGCCATCCACCCCCTGTCCAGAGCAGGCCAGAGGGATGAAGGACTGGGAGGCATAGTGTTAATCTAAAGGTGGCTCTTGTGGTAGAGAAAAAGATAACTTCTAATATAGAAGAAAAGAATTATGACCTCCTTATTCCCTGCTAGCTATATTCCCAGCTTTGGAGCAGTGACTTACACATGGCAAGTACTACTAAATATTTGTTCAACTGAATTTAAGTAGGCTGACTGAATTTAATGTCTTAGACTAATGTCCCACATTAAGCATCATACTTTATGTGGTAACATTAGAGGCATCCTCAGTGAATGAAGAATGAGGAACGGATAGATGCTATTTCTGTTATTATTTGATGCTATCCCAGAAACACTAGCCAGTATGCTAAACAGGAAAAAGGACGTAAAATGCTGTATAAACTTCTGGGCAGATAGAATAGATGTACTCTTCCCTAGTCCTCCAGCGAAGTACAACTAAAAACCCTTGACATTATATACAAAATGAACATAATACTCAAGGTGGAGAGAAATAAGCAGACTGGCTAGGGACTTTTGGCATGACCACCATATTGTCCTCAAGGAACCACATGGTAGTTAGTTATCTGGATTTTCTTCTGCCTTAAATATCTCGGGCTTGCATCTCAAGAAGCTGCACCCTCGCACACCGAGATACACAAAGAAACAAACAAAACAAACAAGAATCCCCTTCAACGCTCTGCTCTTTCTAACCAAAAGACCAGGAAAGAGACTAGAAAGACAGGACAGGTTTAGAAAACAACTGTTCTACACCAGCTAAATGCCCTAGGAAAAAAACATGGCCCCACCTGCCAGCAAAGGGTGAGTATAGAGCCTAGACTTCCAACCTCACTAGGCTGTAATAAGGTGCCTCAAACCCCCTGTCTGGGTGGTTCCAGAAAAAGACTGAGTGGGGAGCTGGGATTTCCACACCCATACTCTCCCCACAGAGGCAGCATTAGAAAGATCCAGGACTTCCAACACTGTCCAGTGCTAATGAGGCTAGTGCACCCCTCCCCCTGTGGTATCAGTGGAGGCCATATGGACAGTAATAATATGCCATTCTTATACCTCCCAGCCACAGTGGTGTCAGTGAAGCCCTACTGGGGAGCCAGAACCCCCACCCCCGGCCAGCAGTAACAAGGAGCTTCTTCCCTTTACAGATACCAATAGAGGCCAATTCTACCACTGCCTGGCAGGAACAAAGCAGCACCACCTTTTTCCTGGTGTCAAAAGAAACCAGCTAAAACAGAGGTTTAAATGAGATACAGATTCTCATAATACCCAAAATGTCCAAGTTTCAATCAAAAACCACTCATTATATCAAGAACCAGGAAAATCTCAACTTGAATGAAAAAAAGACAACCAATAGATGCCAATACCAAGATAATAAAGATGTTGTAATTATCTAAGGAATACTTCCAAGTAGCCATCATCATATGTTTCAATAAGTAATTATGAACAAGCTTGAAACAAATGAAAAAAACAGTAAATCTCAGCAAATGGTAGAAGATAAAAGAAGAAGTAAATGGAAATTCCAGAACCCCAAAATACAATAACTAGAAATTTGTTTAAAAACTCAATTTGTCAGGGCACCTGAGTGGCTCAGTCAGTTAAGCATCCACCTTCAGCTCAGATCATGATCTCATGGTTCGTGGGCTCGAGCCCCACATCAGGCTCTGTGCTGACAGCTCAGAGCCCAGAGCCTACTTCAGATTCTGTGTCTCCCTCTCTCTCTGCCCCTCCCCTGCTCATGCCCTGTCTCTGTCTCTGTCTCTCTCTCTCTCTCTCTCTCAAAATAAAATAAAACATAAAAAAATTAATAAAAAAAATTAATAAAAACTCAATTTGTTTAAAAGCTCAACATGGAGGGGTCAGAGGAAGAAGGTAGGAACAAAGGAAAGAATCGATAAACTTGAAATTAGAAAAATAGAAATTACCCAATCTTAACAACAGAAAGAAAGCAGACTAAAAATAAACAAACAAACAAACAAACAAACAAACAAACAGAACCTCAGGAGCCTATGGGACTATAACAAAAGATTTAATATTCATGCCATCAGAGTCCCAGAAGGAGAGGAGAAAGAGGGTATGCCCAAAAACTATTAAAAGATATAATGGTTAAAAGTTCCTCCAACTTGGCAAAGACAGAAACCTATAGATCAAAGAGGCTTTTTTGACCCCATATCCTAAATAGGATAAATCTAAATAAATCCATGCCAAAACACATAGCTGTCAAACTTCTTAAAGTTAAGGGCAAAGAATATATCTTCAAAGCAGTGAGAGATCAACAGTGCTTTAATTACAGGGAAGAGAAATTTGGGTGACTGCAGACTTCTCATCAGAAACCATGGAGACCAGAAGGAAGTGGAACAACAATTTTCAAGTGCTGAAAGAAAAGGACTGTTGACCCAGAATTCTATACCCAGCAAAAATATCCTTTAGGAATAAAGTAGAACTCAGGACATTTTCAGATGAAGGAAAACTAAGACAATTGATTGTCAGCAGACTTAACAAAGAATGGCTAAGGAAGTTCTCTCAACAGAAATGAAACTATTAATGAAGGAAATTTGGAACATTAGGAAAGAAGAAAGAACAATAGAAAGAATAAAATATGGTTAACTATATTTCCCTTCATCTCTTAAATTTTCCAAATTCTTTTAAAGAAATTGTAATACTGTCTAATGTGGTTCTAAATGTACACACAAGAGGGGCAACTGGGCGGCTCAGCTGGTTAAGTGTCAGACTCTTAATGTCAGCTCAGGTCATGATCTTATGATCTATGAGATGGAGCCCCACGTCAGGTTCTGTGCTGACAAGCACAGAGTCTGCTCGGGATTTTCTCTCTCCCTCTTTCTCTCTGTCCCCACCCCCCCACTTACATACACTCTCTATCAAAATAAATAAATAAACATAAAAAAATAAATGTATACACAATAAATACTTAAAGTAGGGGAGGGAAAAGGGACATAAAGGGAGATAAGGTTTCTATGCTTCATTCAAAATGGTAAAATGTTGGGATGCTTGGGTGGCTCAGTTGGTTAAATGTCTAACTCTTTTTTTTTTAAGTTTATTTATTTATTTTGAGAAAGAGACAGAGAGACAGAGAGAGAGAATACCAAGCAGGCTCTGAACTGTCAGGACAGAGCCTGACGTGGGGCTCAAACCGTGAGATCATGACCTAAGCCAAAATCAAGAGTCAGATGTTTAACTGACTGAGCCACCCAGGTGCCCCAAATGTCTAACTCTTGATATCAGCTCAGGTCTTGATCTCAAGGTTATGAGTTCAAGCCCTGCATTGGGGCTTAAAAATAAATTAATTAATCAAATTAATTTTATTTATTTATTTTAAAAATTGTTTTATGTTTTTATTTTATTTTTTGAGAGAGAGACAGAGTGCGAGTGGGGGAGCTGTCAGCACAGAGCCTGACACGGGGCTCAAACTCACAGACTGTGAGATCATGATCTGAGCTGAAGGTGGACGCTTAACTGACTGAGCCACCCAGGTATCCCAAATTAATTACTTTTTTAAAAACTGTGTTGGGCTCTGCAACTGAGCATGGAGCCTGCTTAACATTTTCTCTCTCTTCTACCCCTCTACCCACTCTCACTCTCTCTAAAATTAATTAATTAATTTTTAAAAATACAATTATACTCTGAGACCTCAACACCTCTCTCTCAAACATTAATAGAAAAACTAAACAGAGGAGCACCTGGGTGGCTCAGTCAGTTGAGCATCCAACTCTTGGTTTAGCTCAGGTCATGATCTCACGGTTTCATGAGTTCAAGCCCCACATCTGGCTCTGAGCTGGCAGCATGGAGCCTGCTTGGGATTCTCTCTCTACCCCTCTCTCTGCCCCTCCCCTACTTGCACTGTCTCTATCTCTCTCAAAATAAATAAAATTTTAAAAAAAGAAAAACTAAACCGAAAATCAAGGATACAGGCAACAATACCATCAACGAACAGAATTGAAACATTTATAGAATATTCCATCCAACAACAGCAGAATACATATTCTTTTCAAGTGTCCATGGAATATATACCAAGTAGACCATATCCTGGGTCATGAAACAAACTTTAACAAATTTAAAAGAATTTAAATCATACAGGGTGAGTTCCTTGATGACTGTGGGATCAAATTGGAAATCAGTAACAGAAGGATGAGGAAAACTAAACAACCAATTATTCCATGGGTCAAAGGAGAAGTCTCAAGAGAAATCAGAATAAAAGAGAACTTTTAATTTTGCAAAGTGGCCAGTTATAAAATAAATATGTAAAAAGCAGTAACAATATTCAATTAAAATATGGCAAAATAATCCTATTCACAGTAACAATAAAGAAAATTAAAATCTAGGAATATACTCAATAGCAAGTGTGCTGGAGTTACATGGCAAAACAAAAAAAAAGAACATTAAACTTGACTGAGGTCTGAAACTTGGAGATACAGACAAGCATACTCTAAAATTTATATGGAAAGGTAAAGGAACTAGAATAGCTAAAACAATTCAAAAAAAGAAGAAAAGCATGGGAAGAATCTGTCTACCCAAGTTCAAGACCTATTATATAGCTACAGCAATCAAGGCTGTATGTGATTTTCTATATTCTTGGATGAGTAGTTTTAATATTGAAAGAAACCCATTAATTGTCAGATAAATCTACAAATATAAAAGAATTCCACTAAAATCCTCATGAAATTCACCAGGGAAAAGAAACACCTGATTCAGCCAAGAATAGTTTGCAGAAGAAGGGTAATGGGGTGAGACTTACCATACCAGATACTGACATGTATCATATAGTTTCAATAATTGAAGTATTTTACTGGTGGAGGATTAGACAGGCAGGCCAGTGGAGGAGACAGAAAGTTCGTAGTCAGAGCTATGCATATGTACAAATTTAGTGTGAGTTTTTGTATGTAGATGTATGTTTCATATGCCCATAAATGTATGTTTCATATATTTTGACCTATTTTCTTGTTGTTTGTGGCAGAAGGAAAATCGAGCCCTGCGTCTCCCATATGCTAGAAACACACATCCCTGGCTGCTTTCAGAGAATAGACCGTAGGGAGTCTGGGCCACAAAGGGGACACAGCAGTGGAGCCCTGTGGTAACCCAGACAAGAGCTGTGGTTTGGAACAGGAGTGGCAGAGCTGTGAAAAGTGCTTGGATTTGAGTGGATTTTGAAGAAAGAACCAACAGAAGCTGCTAATGGATTTAGCAGGTGTGGGTGAGAAAGAGTGGATTCCAAAAAGAACGAGCAACTGCAAGAACAGAGTCCTGAGCTGGGCAAGCCCGGAGATGGTACAGGTTTCAGGGTGATTCAGGCTGATGTATATTTGACATCCAAGTGAAGCTACTGGATAGGCAGAAAATACAGAGCATGCCTATGAACACACGTATCTGTGGTTTTCAAATTCTCCACAATGAACTATACTATTTTTAATTATTACTGTTATCATGTATCACTATAATTATTTAATTATGCATTTATTAAATATGATAATATTTATTTATTGCTATCTAATACTTATTTCATCCAAAAAAAAAGTGTGATTGAAAAAGCCACTGGCTATTTCACTGAATCCAGAACCTCAGAATCCCCTTCATTTCTAAGTTAGCAGATTCACCCCCCTCAGCAGTTCAGAGATTAAGAAACGCATGTGAGGCTCCTCAAGGAAGCAGAGGCAGTTCGGGAGATGACTCCCTGGAGCCCTGGACAAATCTTCTGCAGAAGGAAAAGTGGGCCCAGCCTTAACACTACCCAACACAGTGACAAGATCCAGTGCCCTAAGGTGGAGGAAGATCTTTCCTCACTCTGCCTAGGAAGACAAAACGGCAGCTTAAAGGTGTTGAAGACTTAGGGGCGCCTGGGTAGCTCAGTCGGTTGAGCAGCCGACTTCGGCTCAGGTCATGATCTCACGGTCCGTGAGTTCAAGCCCCGCGTCGGGCTCTGTGCCGACAGCTCGGAGCCTGGAGCCTGTTTCGGATTCTGTGTCTCCCTCTCTCTGACCCTCCCCCGTTCATGCTCTGTCTCTCTCTGTCTCAAAAATAAATAAACGTTAAAAAAAAAAAAAAAAGATGTTGAAGACTTAGACCTGACATCCAGGTAAGGAATTGGGTTTAATCCCACAAACACTGACGATGGAGCACTTGCTACTTTCCAAACATGGGAGGCACAAACGGAAACATACCAAAGGGTCTGCAGTGCAGGAGGGGAAAGAATTAATATCATGAGCAAGAAGGGAAAGGAAAGGAATGAACATTCATCAGCGACCACTCGGTCGCCACTTACAACTAGGCTGTGAGACAGGAGTCTGAGTTTTTGCACAGGGGGGTGTAGCAAACACTCCAGCACAAATGCCTGGCTGCAGGGGCAGGTCCAAAACATGAACAACAGACTGGGGAGAGCGTCCCAGCCAATCCCCAGCCCAGGCAAAAGGTGGGTAAATCCCCTGAGAAATGAACTTGCACTTTGTCCTAAAGAATAACCAGAAGTTTCTTACAGGGAAGTCACCTTCCTGGCTTTTGTTTTCCAGACGCCTGAGCTCCTTGAGTGGCAAGAGGAGAAAGACTAAATCTGTGGGGATGCAAAAGTGCGCAGAGAGAACACAAGCCACCCATCTAGGGAGGGACTGAGTCAGCAGGTGCCATGAGCAGCGGGGAGAGTAGCACTCGCTGGGAGGTACCAGCCCAGTGTACCCCGAGAGGCTGGAAGCTGGCCCCAGGCTCCCCTAAGCTCTCATGATCAAGCTCATGATACAAGCAGCACAGCCATGTGCCCTCAAGGGAGCTTGGAAATGAGGCTACTGGGGTGACTGAAAAACTAAGATGGGCCTCTTCCCACATTGTCCAGGCACCAAACAAGCCTCCCAGATCTTTGTGAGACCCTGGGAGGGAGGACGCTTTATTCCCACTCCCCAGGATGCATAGGATCAAATTTCCCTCCAACCCAGTCATGTGGGAATTCAGAATTCAATTTATTTTGATTTAAAGGAAATAAAGGGAAGCTTCATTTCTTTTACATGGGGGGTCTATAGACTAAGATGAATATCCTTCATAGAGGTTTCAGAGCCCCCTAGTCATTTATTTATGGAGCAAAACTGGATGGGGTCAGTAGAAAAGATGTTCAACTGGGGCTGTGGTTTTATAGCTCGTAAGGACAGCTTCCCTCATTATACACATAATATTTTCACATCTGCTCCAGGCAGCCTCTGGACTGGCTGCTGGCAGCACAGACTTAACAACGACACAGGCCCTGCCATTAGGGACATCAGTCCAGAGGAAGAGGCAGATGTGCCCACAAATGATGCCTGAAGTCCTTGGAGCTGACAAAATTCGAGTCCAGTTTGTCACTATTCATCTGAGACCAGTCCTGCGTGGTCAGTGGTCAGGAACAAAGCATTGCAACCCAGAGGTGGGTGCCTGCACTGTAAGCTACAAAGTTTCCGGGACCCACACTCAAGGGTATGCCTGTATAATTCAATCCAGTTCAGCACTTGTTACAACATTTCGTATGGGACCCCTGCTCTCTAAAGGCCCCCATGACCAATAAGTATTGTGAAATTATAGGAAGACCCCAGGATTCCCTAACAGTGAACCAGAGTGGTAAGAGAGGATTAGGAGCTGAAAGTTTTAGTTCGGTACTAAATACATTCACACATACATACAGTCTACATGGAAAAGTTATGTGCTTTAAAAGCTAAGATTCTCTGGCCCGATATAGTGGATGAGGCATATATGATTTACGTTTTCTTTGCATCAGCCAGAGAATCCCACCTGGGAATCAAAGCACACTCAAACAGGACCAATCCAGGAGGGTTTAATAAAGAGATTATTTACAAAGAGGTGGGCAGGGTATAGGTAAACCACAAAGGATGGGCAGTGGCCTATGGCCAGTAAGACTGGGATCCTTTGCCACACCTGGTCTGAAGAGGCGAGCGAGGCTACTATTGTCTGGAACCAGAGGTCTTTGTGAAGAGGGCCACCTGCTGAAAGCTGTGTCCTTTCTTAAGGGACTCAGCCAGCCCAGGGCAACCTCACTGGGAGAAAGCTGAAGGAATAAATACCGTGGCCTCACTCTCCATAGGAGAATCTGATCAGGCTTTATAATAACAGAATGTGAAAAAACAGAATTCAAGGGAAAGAAAAAAGGAGAGATAACTGAAACTCTAGGAAAAACTAACAGCAAAACCAAAACTAACACCATAAACTCTAAGAAAAACTAACAGCGTAACTAAAACTAACATCATAAAGTCATAACAAAATATTGTGAAATCAAGGCAGATTTGAACAGAAGTTGGCAGATTTGAAAAAAGAATGGAATAAATTCTGAGTAATGGATAAAATGACCTAGAAGATACTACTAATATAATGAATAAAATGTGGTTTTTCTTTCGTGAATAAAGAAAGGGAAGCGGCAGAGGGGGTGGGGATAAATACACCAGAAAGGTATGACCTAAACAGAACGTAGATGAAAACATGATGTGACTATGAGCAATTAGTTGAGTATAAAAACAAATTCTTTTGAGCATTCTTCTGTGAGTAGCACAAGAGTAAGGTCACTGGAATCACGGAAAAGGAATGTAATCATAGTCTTAGCTCCAAAACAAATAATATTTACTCTTTATAATGTACATGGCTTACTGCCTACAACTCTCTTTTCCCAGATATCCACATAGTTGATCCCTTACCTCCTTCAGGAATTTACTCAAATATCACCTTTTAGACAGACCTTTCTATCTAAATTACAAAACAGGTGTGCACGCTCACACACACGCCCACTACATATAGCTTAATTTTTTCCCCTAAGCATAACTAGCATACTAAATTTTTTTACTTTTTCATCTTGTTTATTTTCTGTTCCTCCCACTAGAAAGTATGTTCTGCTAGGGCAGGGATTTTTTTTTTTTTTTTTTTTTTTTACTATCGTATTCACTGCTGTTACCCCAGCACCAAGGAGAGGGACTGGCTATGGTAGGTCCACAATGAATATTTGTTGCATTAATAAATGTTGAATCAAGCCATAAGCAAGTCAGAGAAGCCATGATCGTGTTTCTGTGATAGAAATTAAATGCCATTGTGCTTGGCAATGCAAAAATAAAGGCACAATTCACAGAAGTTGAGGGGGGTGGAAAGTCAAAAAAAAAAATAATAATAATAAGAGAGGGAGAAGAAAGGTTAAGAGTGCTAATATTCTTATTTTACCACATAGATAATCAAGATGCTGGTCACAGGTGATGAAATAAGAAATGCAGGTTTAAGAAGGTTCTTTCTTTCCTTCTTTCTTTCTTCTTTTTCTTTCTTTCTTTCTTTCTTTCTTTCTTTCTTTCTTTCTTTCTTTCTTTCCTTCTTTCTTCCTATTTTTTTAGAGAGAGAGAGTGCACACGAACAGGGGAAAGGGGCAGTGGGGGAGACAGAGAGAATCTTAAGGAGGTTCCACACTCAGCATGGAGCCCCCCATGGGACTCAATCCCACAATCCTGGGATCATGACCTGAGCTGAAATCAAGAATCCGACATTCAACCAACTGAGCCACCCAGGCTCCCCTAAGAGTATATAAAGTTGCATAGGTATCAGTTAAAATAACAAAAAATAGTAATGTGACCATATTGGTACGAGTGAACCAGAGGAGGCAAAAGAAATATAAACTAAATTTTATCTAACATAACATAAATCCACTAGATTATTCTGAAGAGGAGACATTCAGAAACATAACTATAAGCATAGTATTTATAGTGTGGAGATAATCTGAGAAGACCTTATAGTAGAAATGATTAAACATGATTGCTGTGAAATTGTGTTTTCAATAATAAATAACCACATTGTATAAGACTACCACTTTCTGTAGATAACAATGATAAACTAAACCCTGGACAAAATATTTTTAAAAACTATTTGAAGGCACTAGAAAGTAACCCAAAACAGGCATAAAGAGCAAAGAATCCAACCCTTGAAAGAAGGGAATTGCACTGGTAAGATCTATATTCTTACTAATTTTCCCAAAAATCAGTTTGTAGTCTGCACAAAGGGAGCATCTAGAAACAGAAAGCCTGAATTGGCTTGACATGTTAGGGTTTAAAGCATGCAGAGAAGTAGAAAATTGAAGGGAAAAAAGCCAGGGGTTAAAAATAAGCCACAGAATGGGGAGTCTCACATTTGTGTAAAAACTTCCCTCAAATCCTTGGCTGGCCCTGAACTCTAAGAATCCTGCTGGAAAGCAGCAGCTGGAAGACTGGAAAAATTGAACAGAGATTTCAGCTGTCACCCACTTCAGGGGAGATGGTTTGGATTTGGAATCCTCCCTAGTCAGGGGAACTTGATAAACACTTGGGCTTTCCATTAAACCCACAGAAGGGTCCTACTTTGAAGGCTATGTCCCAAGACAAATAATTTGCCATAAGACTAAGGGGAAAACTGAAACACATTCACCCTAACAAAATGTCATCTTAAGAAAATAAAACAACCTTAAGTTCAAGGTGACTGACCACTTGACCACTAATTAGACTATTTAAGAAAACAAAAAGAAACACTCTTTAAAGAACTATAACAGAATCCAGAGTTTCTGCAACATATCACAGAAAATGTCAGGTATACAATTAAAACAGAAATTAGACATACAAGGAAACTACAAAATGTGACTAATAGTTAATGGAAGAAAAGCTCTAGTCAATAAAAATAGATCCCAAGATGATCCAGATGTTGAAATTAGTAGATAAGGACTTTAAAACAACTGTTACAAGATATTCAAAGAATTAAAGGAAATTTCAGCAGAAAATGGAAACTTGACAGAAATTTTAGAACTGAAAAGTACATCTGAAATGAAAAATGTACTGAATAAGCTTAACAAAAAATTAGATATGGCAGAAGAGAGGTAAGCATACTTTAAAATGGATCAACAGAAAATTTCCAGTATAAAAAACAGAGATAAAATCTGAAGAAAAAAAAAAGTCTCAGTGAACTCAAGGGATAATATCAAGTGGTCTAACAATACATGCTATTGAAGTCTTAGAAGGAGACAGTGAGGAGCAGACCAATATTAATAAAACAATGACCAAAAATTCCCCAAGTTTAGTAAAACAAAAACAAACAAAACAAAACAAAAACAAAACTTAAAGGTTCAAGAAGCTCACCATCTACCAAGGAGAATGAACACAATCACACTTAGTTACATCATAATCAAATTTCCAGAAGCTAAAGATAAAAGGAAAATACTGAAAGCAGCCAGAGAAGGGAAAAGAGACATATCGCACATGGGGTACAAACATAAGATTTTTCACTGATGTCTCACTAGAAATAATGGAGGTGAGTTGACAATGGAATGACGTCTCTCAAGTGTTGAGGTAAAATGCTGTCAGCACTGAATTTTATATTCAGCGAAAATATCCTCCAAAAATGAGATGAAATAAAGATATTTTCAGATAAATGAAAGCTAAAAGTATTTGTCATTAGACTTGTAACACAAGTAATGCTAAAGGGAGTTCTTTGGGCTAAAGAAAAATGGTACCAGAAGGAAACATGAATCTCAGTAAGGCATACAGAACAGTAGAAATAGCAAATTATTTTGTAAACATACAAGACTTTTTTATTCCCCTATTTACTTTAAAAATTGTTCAGGGGTGCTTGGGTGGCTAAGTCAGTTAAGTGTCCAACTCTTGATTTTGGCTCAGGTCATGATCCCAGGGGTCGTGGATCAGGGCTCAATCTGATGGAGCAGAACCTGCCTGGGATTCTCTCTCTCTCTCTCTCTGCACCTCCCCTTTCACATGCACATGACCTCTCTCTCTCTCTCTCTCTCAAAATAAATAAACATTAAAAATGATAAAAATAAAAACTCTTTAAAGCAAATAATAACACTGTAAGATGGGCCTTATAAAGTACATAGAAATAAAAGATATAACAACAATGGCATATAGGATGGGGTGGAAGAGTTTATAAATGAAATGATTTTATTTTGAGGTTACTTTTATGAAGTGTAAATTATGAACTCACATGGAAAGTATAAAGTGTGAAATGAGATGTGCTAGATGTGAAGCATTAAGTGAACAGAGCTACAATATAATTTTTTAAAGTTTATTTTTATTTATTTTGAGAGAAAGAGATAGAGAATGAGCAGGGGAAGAGCAGAGAGAGAGGGAGACAGAATCCCATGCAGGCTCCATAACCTCAGCACAGAGTTGGACACAGGGCTTGAACTCACAAACTGTGAGATCATGACCTGAGCTGAAATCAAGAGTCAGACACTTAACAGACTGAGCCACCCAGATGCCCCCAACATAATTTTAAACAGGATTTTATAAGGTAAGGATATATAATGCTAACCTTTTAAACCCTCTAATATACAATAAAAATTGGAGTAACTAAAAAGCCAATGGAAGAAAATTAAATGAAATCTGGAAAACATTCAGTTAATCCAAAAGAAGGCAAGATAAAAGGATTAAAGGAATGATGGCCAAAAGAAAAAAGATAAATAACAAGATGATAGGCCTACTCTCAACCACACTAATAATTGCATTAAATGTAAATAAAATATATACTTCAATTAAATGGCAAAGAATGTAAGACATTAGATAAAAGCAACCCTCATCTATATGCTACCTATAAAAGATGCACTTTAAATATAAAATAAAGTGCAACCAAAAATAAAAGTGTGGGAAAAAATATACTATGCTAACACTAAGCATAAGAAGGCTGCCATGGCTATTTTAATATCAGAAAAGTAGACTTCAAGACAAAGAATATTACTAGAGATAGGATGCAATATTTCATAATGATAAAGCAGCAACTCATCAGGAAGATACAGCTATCCTAAATATGCATGCACCTAATAACAGAGCTTCAAAGCGCATGAAGCAAAACTGACAGACACAGAGGGAGAAGTTGACAACTACACAAAAATTAATTTGAAATGGATCATGGACCTAAACTTGTAAGATAAATTACAAAACTGCTATAGAAAACAAAGGAGAAAATCTCCATAACCTTGGAGTAGACTGTGATAGTATAATAATAAATTATATTATATTATACTTAATAATATAATATATAAATTAAATGACAATATGTAATATAATAAATTATATTTAATAATAAAGTAAATTATATTTGGTTTTCATCCCCATCTCTGACACAGAGCTCCTAAAACCCTCAGAATTTCCTGTGATGACAGTGATAAAGAGGTCTCTTTTGTTATTGAGGTGATTTGGGGAAAGCACCTAAGGATGGGGACTGGTTACCAGGAGAACTAACCACATGATTAGAGGGTTGGAACTTTCAGTCCCACCCCCTGGCTTCAGGGGAAGGAGAGAGGCTAGAAGTTAAATCAATCACCAATGGCCAATGATTTAATCATTTGTGCCTGCATAATGAAGCCTCTATAAAAACCCAAAAGGAAGGGGTCCATAGAGCTTCAAGGTTGGAAAACAAGAATGCTTCCACATGCTACCATGCCAGGCCCAGATTCCAGGAGGACAGAAACTCTTTTGTTCAAGACTTCACCCTATGTATCTCTTCATCTGGCTGTTGATTCATATCCTTTAATACCGTTTGTAATAAACTGGTAATGTAGTAAGTAAATGTGTTTTCTGAGTTCTGTGAACGGCTCTAGCAAATTAATCACCCAAGGAGGGGTCATGGGAACCTCTAATCTGTAGCTCCTGGGGTCGGTCAGACACATAGATAACTTGGGCTTAAGACTGGCATCTCAAGTGGAGGGCAGTCTTATGGGGCAGAGCCTTAGCCTTTGGAATCTGATGCTATTTCTGGGGAGAGAGTGTTGAAATTGAGCTGAACTATAGGACACCCAGCTGGTGCCAAAGCATTGCTTGCTGGTGTGAGAAACTGTCTCCCAGTTGGGATTAGGGTGCAGAAGAAATATAGGCAAAATCTTCTTAGAACACAAAAAGCGTTAACTGTAAAGGAAAAAAACTTGATAGTATGCACTTTACAAAAATTGAAAATCTCTGCTAACCAAAAGGCTGAATGCTTTCCTGCTAAGATTGCCAACAACACAAGGATGTCTACTCTTACCACCTCTGTTCAACATTGCACTGGTGGTTCTGGCCAGGGAAATTTGGCAAGAAACAGAAATAGAAGGCATCCAGGCTACAAAGGCAGAAATACAACTATCTTTATTCTCAGACAACATAATCTTGTATATAAAAAATCCCAAGGATTCCATATTAAAAAAAAAAAAAAAAAGAGGGAGGGACTACAACCAATAAGTGAGGGCAACAAATTGGCAGCATGCAAGATCAGCATACAAAAATCAACTGTACATTAGCAATGAACATCTGAAATGAAATTAAGAAAGCAGGTCCATTCATAACAGTATCAAAAAGAACTCAATACTTTAAATACTTTTTTTTAAATACTTTTAAATATTTTTAAATACTTTTGCTAGGGGCGCCTGGGTGGCTCAGTCGGTTGAGCGTCCGACTTCAGCTCAGGTCACGATCTCGCGGTCTGCGAGTTGGAGCCCCGCGTCGGGCTCTGGGCTGACGGCTCAGAGCCTGGAGCCTGCTTCCGATTCTGTGTTTCCCTCTCTCTCTGCCCCTCCCCCGTTCATGCTGTGTCTCTCTCTGTCTCAAAAATAAATAAACGTTAAAAAAAAATAAATAAATACTTTTGCTAAATAACTTTAGCAAAAGAAGTGTAAAACTCATACTCTGAAAACTACAAAACTTTCCTGGAAGAAATTAAAGTAGATCTAAACAAGTGGAGAGACAATCACATCTGCATGGATTAGAAGGACTCATTTCTACCAATTGATCTAAGACTCCTTGCAATCCCTATTAAAACCCCAGCTGGCCTCTTCTCTTTTCTTTTCTTTTCTTTTCTTTTCTTTTCTTTTCTTTTCTTTTCTTTTCTTTTCTTTTCTTTTCTTTTCTTTCTTTTCTTTTCTTTTCTTCTCTTCTCTTTTCTTTTCTTTTCTTTTCTTTTTTAAAAATTTTTCTTTAACGTTTATTCGTTTTTGAGAGTGAGAGAGACAGAGCATGAGCAGGGGAGGGGCAGAGAGAGAGGGAGACACAGAATCTGCAGCAAGCTCCAGGCTCTGAGCTGTCAGCACAGGGCCCAACATGGGGCTTGAACTTACAGACTGCAAGATCATGACCTGAGCTGAAGTCGGACGTTTAACTGACTGAGCCACCCAGGTGCCCCTTTTCTTTTCATTTCTTTTCTTTTCTTTTTTCTTTTTGCTTCTTTTCCTCTCTTCTTCAAAAGGAATGAAAATTCTTTTCTTTTTTCTTTTCTTTTCATTTCTTTTTCTTTTCTTTTCTTCCCTTTTTCTTTTCTTTTCGAAATTGACAAGCTGGCCTAAAATTCATTTGGAAATGCAAAGGGCATAGAAGAGCTAAAACAATGTGAGAAAAGAAGAACAAAGCTGGAGAAGTTACACATCCCATTTTCAAAACATTCTACAAAGCTACTGTCTGTAACCAAGACAATGTGGTACTGCTGTAAGGATAGATGCTGAAAGAGAATTGAAAGTCCAAAAATAAACCTTTACATTCATGGCCAACTGATTTCCCAGAAGGGTACCAAGACGAGTCAACGGGGAAGAGAACAATCTTTACAACAAATGCCACGTGCACAAGGATATATTTGGACACTTACCTCACACCATACACAAAACTTAACTTAGAATGCTTCAAGGCCTAAACGTATGAACTAAAATCATAAAACTCTTAGAAGAAACCATACGAGTAAATCATAGTAACCTTGGTTGGGCAATGATTTCTTAGATACAATATTAAAAGCATAAGAGATCAAAGAAAAACACGGATAAACTGGACTTCATTACTCCCTCTAGTGGATCTAAAATATAGCCTTACTCATAACTATTTCATCTTTTTTTTTTTTTTTTGAAACAACAGTAAAAGAAATTTGTATAGCAATCACTGACCAGTGGTCATGTTGAGTCACTATGGTGAACCAATTTTGACAGGAAGAGGCATGAGGGGATTGTCTAGGGTTGATAAAAATGATCTGTATCTTGAGTATGGTGGTAGTTACACAACTATATCAATTAATCAACACCAATTTATTTGATGACTTTGTGCATTTCACTGTATGTAAATTTTGCCTCAATAAAAATTTTATTTTATTCATCTATTTTTTGAGAGAGACAGCGTGAGTGGGGGAGGGGCAGAGGAAGAGAAAGAATCTTAAGTAGGCTCCACACCCAACGCAGAGCCCAGCATAGGACTCCGCCTCCTAGAGGAGATTATGATGTGAGCTGAAATCAAGTGTAGGACGCGTACCCAATTAAGCCACCCAGGTGTCCCCAAAATATTGTTTTATAAGGTGATCACTTGGATGCGTGACCTGAGTAGAAAGGATGAGCCTAGTGGTGTGCTTTTCATTTTAAGCCCTTCAATACTGCTTAAAATTTGTAAAAGCAGGTGTATGGATTACTTTACATTCTTTAAGTTTGGGGAAAGAAAACGCATTCAAATTTGAAGTTTCTTACTATCGTTACTTCATAGAAGACAGAAGATGAGAAGAAATCTCCTGTTTGGGAGGGTATAATTTACACTCTCCCAACCCCCACACCCACCTCCACACTCTCACACCCACACCCCAGCCAGAGCATTGGTCAGGAAGACCCCCAGGAGGTCTGGGGGCAGGGTCTCAAGTCAAAAGACTTGCTCTTGAAAGCCACTACAGAAACGAAGTTGTAATCATTCACTCCCTATTGAGAGGCTACTGTACCAAACACGTAATCTCTAAGAAATGAAAGTCAAAATCTCAAAAGCTTCCCTTTTTTAAAATGCTAAAGCTTATTTGCATATCAAAATTGCCTCGGGAAAGTAAGCAGAATTAGAAAATTAAGGAATTACATTAGAAGGGACAGAAAGAAGTAGGACAAATGTGTAGGAGTACAGAGCTACTCCCCTCTGTCACCGAAAAGCTGGTTTCAAGTTTAAATCAACCACCCAGCAATGTTCATAAATAAAGAGCAAGACTTTAAATATCACAGCTGTTGAATTTTGATAATACTATTAGCACAAATGTATTTGTTCACTCAATGACAAACAAATCTTTTTCATTAAAAAATACACATCTGTACAGCATCACTCCCTCTAGTGGATCTAAAAAAAAACCCCATATTTATAGCGATTTCATCTTTTCTGGAACAATAGTAAAAGAAATTTCCATAACAATCAATCTGATCAGTGGTTCTCTGAATGGTCACTACAGTGAATTAATTTTGCTTTCTTCTATAGTATACTTTTTTCCATTCCCTATCCTCTAAGGAAAAGGTACTTAACATTTATCTGAATAATTAACCACTCATAAATCAGAAAACGATGGGCACTTCAAATATTACTCACAAGGATAAAAATGTGAAAACTACTGAAGGTTGTATTACACTCAACATAAATCATAAATATTCAGAGAATTTTACAGTCACCTTCGAGTAAAGCGCAAACTCCAAGAGCCATCTCAACAGCCCATTTGCCCGTGTGTCACTGCAAAGTGCTCAAAATTGGGTTAGTCATCATTTTGTCCTAAGAAATAACTCAAGGTTCATATCTACTTATTTCTATAAGGCAAAATTTCAAATGTAATCTAATCAGTCATTAGACCCACAAATCTCAAATGCGGCTTAGTTTTTTGTGAGCATTTTGTCATGCCATGCCTACATTTTGCAGCTGGGGACGCCCACATAACAAAGAGGGAACAAAATGACATGTTTTAGTTGGCATGACTTCTGTTTCTAGACATCTGAGTTCTGCAACTCAATTAGCTGCAGATACCACTGCCAGGAACGGGTTCCTTAAAGAGAGCAAAGATAACGACATTCAGTTGAGCTGATCTCTATAGCCTAACCCAAGTGAAATTTTAATAACTAGACAGCAAGCCCTGTGCTGAGATGATGTGGGACCAGTTTTACTACTGCAAATAACCAAATGGGGTTTCCTGTATCTTTTCAAAATGAAGAATTGGAAATGGCAACACATCTTAGAAGCGTGGGCTCTCACAGTTGTGAATGTAGGTAAAATATTGATGACAAGGTTTCCTATGTCTAAGAAATAACATTTAATGGCAGGCGAAGGTCTACGTTTCCCACCAAAATGGAAGGCCACTGCCATCAACAGCCCCACAGAGGCTCAGCTACCTAAAATGGAAATGAAAATATAATGTATGGAAATATTCTCTTAGAGAACTCCTTAAGGCTTCACATGTATTAATGTATTAGTTTGCAAACATTAAGATCAAAGCCAAAGCAACAAATACATCCTAAAAAGTTTTTCGTCAGATTTTTATTAACGATATACAAGTAGCAGGACATAAAAAATTAATAGGCTCAAGCCTTGAAATGTCAAACCCAATGATCTCTAGCCATGCTCACCTCCTTTGCCTTTTGTTTCAGTGTTGATGGCTCTGGGTCTTCTTGCCTGGAGCGACTCTACATGGTTAAAAAAGGAGAAAGAAAAGGTTAACAGATGGTTTAAGAGTCCCTCATCTGTTGCAGCAAGTTAAAAAATAGCAGAGGAAGGAGAAAAGGAGCCAAGGTGTCAAAAACGCAAGGCCTAAATTCATAGACGTGTAATTTCAAGCCTTTAGGCTTACCCAATAAGCTGTTAAATATTCAGTTTTAAACAAAATCTACTGTAGGTTTAAAAAAATCCACCTACTTTACTTATAATATTGCTAACTCTTAAGTTTAAAAATAAGTTTCTATTCTTTTTTTAAGTATTCAGGATGCCATACACTGAGTGCCCCACACTCCTCAGGCCCTCTGTGTGATTCCATGCCCCCAAATCTTTTCTTTCCAGGAGGCCAAGTCATCTCCCAGAGAAGCAGCCACTATAAAGCAGAGAAAGAAATGTGCATGATGCACATTTCCCACTTCCTGGATCCCCAAATATCCTGCAGTGCCAAGCTTTCAGTCCCCAAATCTCTTGGACAATGAAATCAATCCTTAATCGCTAACAGATCCTTACACAACTATGACAGAAATACGCCAGCAACACGCGGTAGGATTCCCTCCCACTGTGTTGTTTTGCATGGGTCGATGTACTTAGGACCTAAAGAGCGACGTGAAGAAGAAAAAAATTAAAAATATTTGACTTGAAAATACAAGAAATAACAAATACTGGCAAGGATGTGGAGAAAAGGGAACCCTGGTGCACTGGTGGTGAGAATGTAAATTGGTGCGGCCATGATGGAAAACAGTCGGGAGGTTCCTCAAAAACTCAAAAATAGAACTACTGTATAATCCAGTAATTCTACCTCTGGGTATTTATCCCAAGAAAATGAAAACACTAACTCGAAAAGACATCTGCACCCCGTGTTCAACGCAGCACTATTTATAATAGCCAAGATGTGGAAACAAGCTAAATGTCCATCAGTGGATGAATGGATAAGAGATGTGGTATATCTATATACAATGGAATGTTATTCAGCCATTAAAAATAATGAAATCTTGCCATTTGGGACACATGAATGGACCTTGAAGGCAGTATGCTAAGTGAAATAAGTCAGACAGAAAAGCAACTATATGATCTCTGATCTCACTTATATGTGGAATGTAAAAAAAAAACAAACAAAACAAAACAAAACAAAAAACCTCATAGATATAGAGAACAGATTGGTGGTTGCCAGAGACAGGAAGTGTGGGGGGAGGAAACTGGATGAAGGGGGTCAAAAGAACAAATCTCTAGTCATAAAATAAATAAGTCATGGGGATGTAATGTACCGCACAGTGACTATAGTTATAGTTAATACTGTATTGCATATTTGAACTTGTTGAAAGTTCTTCTTAAAAGTTCTCATCACAAGGAAAACAATTCTATAGCTATATAAGGTGACAAACGTTAATCAGATTTATTGTGGTGACCATTTCACAATATATACAAATATCAAATCATTATGTTGTACACCTGAAACTAATATAATGTTGACATCAATTATACCTTGATAAAAAAATTTTTTAATCACCAAAGAAATATTTGACTTGATATTTCAAAAGAAAAAACTTGCCTGTTCTAATCTGTATTTATTAGCAACACATTTTTTTTTTCAACGTTTTTTATTTATTTTTGGGACAGAGAGAGACAGAGCATGAACGGGGGAGGGGCAGAGAGAGAGGGAGACACAGAATCGGAAACAGGCTCCAGGCTCCGAGCCATCAGCCCAGAGCCTGACGCGGGGCTCGAACTCACGGACCGCGAGATCGTGACCTGGCTGAAGTCGGACGCTTAACCGACTGCGCCACCCAGGCGCCCCTAGCAACACATTTTAGACAGACAGAATGAAGAATAACTATGCTAAAGCCCAAACACACTCACTTAAACAGAGAACAATGACAGGGACCACCATCAGAGGAACCTGAATGTGGACCCTGACATCAATGTGAAGTTCTGATGGGAGGGAAGAAACCTCACCATTTGCAGAAGAAGGAGCCACTGGCACCCAACTAACAGGGGCTCTCCCTCTCTCCAGAGAGGAGCCCTGAGCTTCCTTCCCCATGACTGCCACCAGCACCTGCCCCCAGTCCTGTCTGCAGTGGCTGGACCCTCCCCACCAAACACAGCTTCTGATGTAGCAATGGCCCACACTCACTAGCTTTTCCTTCATTAGACCATCTGCACCAGATTCTCTCCATTGTGGCAAGATCTGCCCAAAGAGATCTGCATCTTGTCTTCCCCCTTCTTCTTGCCATCCCCCCGAGCCTCCTTGCTTTGCCTCATGAACCAGGTGGGAAGACGAATAAACTGAAAAGAGAGGAGTAAGGAGGAGAAATAAGAAATGAGGTCACCATCTGAACTTGAGGAAGGGAAAGAATGTTAAAGATTGGGGGAGGGAAAAGAAGGCATAAAATGGAGGTCTTGGAAAGTGGCAGCGTGACCCAGCTGGGGAAGTGGATTCAGCTGCTGAGCTGTGCTAAGGGCTCTCTTGACGTTGTGGTCATATAATTAAAGTAGGGCCAAGTTAGTGTGGGGTTGGGGGAGGAGGAGGGACAAGGAATTGGGAGGATTCTAAGGACAGTATAGTTATGGACCACACACACAGCTCTATTTCCAGTTACCTAAAAAGGGATTTAAATTAAATGAGAACAGAGACTGTCTCCAGGAAGTGGAATTATGGGTAGCCTTTGCTAACCTCTTTATATTTCTCAGGATTTTCTCAAGATTTTGCAAAGAGTATATATTTCCTTTTATAAACAGACAAAAACAATAAGGCTATCTCAAAAACAAATAAAAAAATCTAAAATCCAGCAAAATGAGGTTTTGTTAGGAAAGAAAGCAACTAACCCAGTTTCCTGTAGGAAAAAAAAAAAAAAACAAAACACTGCCCTAAATTTGGATGCTTCCTTGACTATTA
This sequence comes from Neofelis nebulosa, assembly GCF_028018385.1. Classification (NCBI taxonomy): domain Eukaryota; kingdom Metazoa; phylum Chordata; class Mammalia; order Carnivora; family Felidae; genus Neofelis; species Neofelis nebulosa. Next base: position 19,558,640 of record NC_080798.1, on the reverse strand, counting down.
ATTTGGATATTTAATGATAACCCTGTACACAGGAAAAATACTAATGAATCACTTGGGGAAAATGAAGAAAGGCACAGTACTAGAAAAACACATCTGCAAAGCTACTGAAAACACAACAAAATGTCAACAGGGCCTGTGTGTCCTCTTTGGAGATTTCCAGGTGAAATGGTTAGAGATCATTTTCCAGCCGTCCCTGGAAGGTGGTGTCAAGTGGGAGAGTTCCCTGCCGGGTCAGTCCACGAAGTAATACAGGGAAAAAGGAGGGCAAGCTTAGGAAAGGGTGGTGACACGAGGATACCGTCTGTTTCCTGTTGTGTGTGCGGCCTACTCAGCTCTATGAAGGCTCGGACAGAGTGACCCCAGAGCCCCTTCCCTGCCACACGGCAGGCTGAGCACAGGGGTCTGATCTGAGAGGGAATGTGCTGCCTCTGTCTTTCTGGGCCCTGCAGGCCAGCGGAGGGTGAGAGTCCTGCTTGCTCCGGGGCAGCCACTCCAGCTGGTGGCTGGTGCCCTCAAAAGGCCCTCTCTGTCTGCTGCAGTTGATTCATCTAGAAATCAAATCTTCGTAAAGCATCTGTGTTGTTGAAGATCAACGTCTACAGACTTGATCAAGTGCGTCAAGAAGGACCGCCCTTTGGGCTTTGCTAGAAGGAAACGCCTGACAAGCATACACAGATACGCCACACTTGAGTTTGTCCCCACGAAATCTCCACTTTCGGTTCTTGTTGGAAGACACGGGAAAGAGAGTTGACTGCAAGACCCTTCGCCTCCTCCCACTTTAAATTTTAGGGATGATAAATTACCATGAAATTAATTTGGTTTGACTATTACACTTTTACTGTGAGGCCTGGGCCAAGGACATTTTTATGTTAAAGTCTTTGTAGATGTAACATTTTGTATGCCTGAAATACATCTGTGTATATTGGGAAAATCTATTAATATTTTGTAAAATGACATGTCTGGTATAGCATTTGACTTTTTATCTGGAGGAACGGAACATAATTCTACAAAACAGTAGAAACTCTGAGTGGACTGCACAGGCATGACAGGCTAATCCCAATGGGTCGAGGTGCTCGTGAATGTGAAGCTATCGTTTGAAAAGATCATTTCCGATATAACTGACAATTGGAGGGGAGGGTCTTAGGACTCTCCATTAAAAAAACATGTTTCTGGGTACTTTGCTTTTTACTCAGGAAAAAAAAAAAAATTAACTCCGAAAGCCACCCCAGCTGATGTGAAGACTGTAAACCAGGGTTTCTCGCTGGGATTTTGTAATAATCAGGTTCAGCGCATTCCAGAATGGTGTTTGTTTCAGACGCTTGGCAACTGAATGGGGTTGGTAAAAGTGAGGAGGGAGTCTGCTTTGCCTGACCTCATTTAAGAACAAGAATACACATTCCTTTAGAGTTTGAAACCCTGCGTGTTCACGCTTTCATCTTTCAAACACCCACCTTCCCAGGGCACCCTCGGCTTTCATCAGTGCTTTTCTCATAGTTATGCCTCTTTATAGTTTTATAATTTTTTTGAAGGTAATACTGAAGGAGTTTAAGGCATTAGTATCCATTTTTCATTAAATAAAGTGGCAAAACTCCCAATGCTGTGCTATAGAGTCACCATCAGGCCAACAGATTCAATTTTAAACCCGTTTCCCCCATTCTGATGACATTAGAACTTCACCCATGGCACTATTACCTTATAACTTTCATTTTTAATTAAAGAAGTTAAATTGGCAACAGAAAACACTTCGCTTCCGCATTAGCTTTGTTAATAAAAAGTGCAAGTTAAAAGTACCTGTGGATAAAATCTAGTTCCAAGCTTCAGTTTCTCCTTTATCTCATGAAGTTGGCAAGTGAAAATAAAAGAAGCAGGGAAGATGAAAATATTTTTAAACTATTTTGACTAATGACTAGTCTATAAACTGGAACAGATCTTTCTATTCAGCAAAAATGTCACAGTTCCACAGATATGCCTCAAAATGGTTAAATAATTAGCAAAATGGGCAGCAAAAATTCCAAAGAAAATGAAATAAAAAGAATTATTCTCAAAAAAAAAAAAAAAAACCCATGGTAGATGTTGATGTGTAAGAAGGAAACCCTGCAATTATCAAATGTAACTAAAGAACTAATATTAAGGTATGAAAGCAATATAAAGCTGTAAAAGCTGTAAAGTGTTTTTCATAACAGCATGAACAAATGAAAATACTTTGGGGGCACCTGGGTGGCTCAGTCAGTTAGGCATCCGACTCCTGATTTTGGCTCAGGTCATGATCTCACGGTTTGTGAGACTGAGCCCCAAGTAGGACTTCTTGCTGTCAGAATCCCTACCTGGGATTCTCACTCTCTCTGCCCCTCCCCAACTTGCGCTTTCTCTCTTTCTCAAAATAAATCAATAAACTTGTAAAAAATAATTTTATTAGGTTAACACAAAGGGGAAAATCTGGGTGTCTTCTTTATCAGTTATCAGATATATGTATGTGTATCTTCTAAAATGGGGGAAAAGCTCTATTTCAAACAAACTGACAAAACAAAATCAGATTTCCAATCAATTCTTTTAAAATTCATTCTTCTAATAGTATCCCATTACCAAAAAGCAAACAAAAACCCTAAAAGCTTAAAATGGACTAATAAATCTAGTCATACTAATCAAGAAAAGCAAGAAAAGGTAGTCAAAGTTTGCATATGGCAGAACTTTATTAGATATCATGAAGATAGAGAACTGACCACCTCCTTTCTCTTTTAAGATCATACTAAAATTGTAAAAAAAAAAAAATTTTTTTTTAAATAAAAGTGTAAGTTCGTAGAGACAAAGGGAACTGACAAGAAACACCTGTAGATAAATTGCCAAGTGTCAACAAATGTTTAAAAGACAAAGGGGATGAAGGAATTCTGGTTCCAGTAAGATAGAAAAGTATAGACCACCCTGTCTCTCCCACTGAATGCAGCTACAAAATGTAGACAGAATGCCTGAATCAGCTATTTGAGGACTCTGAGAAAGAAATGATAGATTGGGGAAAAAAGAACACGGTCTGAAGTACTGTCAAACAGGTTTTTTTTTCCCTTCCAGTAGCCCCTAACCTAGCTGCAGCACAGCTGGACACTGGAATGGTCACCGATGCAGAGAAAGTGCCAGGACACGCCCCCTTGTTCAGGCTTGAGGAAAAGGAAAGGGGTCTACTGACATTCAGAGTAAGTACAAGAAATAGTGCCTCTTTTCTTGTTCTCTCTTCTCTTCTGCCTCAGCCCAGTGTGCGGCAGAGCTAGATACATAAAGCTTCAGTTTTCCGACCCCAGAAGACTGAAAAAGAAATACCCAGGAAACATGAAAGTATCTGAGAGATTGTGAAAAGGCAGAAGCTGGAAAAAGCAACCTCATAAAGCTATTCATGGACTCCTGGACAAATCACTGAGTGGTACATACATACATCGAACACTAAACTGTCCACAGCAGACTTTGCAAAGGGAAAGGCAGAATAAACCACAGGCAGGGTCCCAGACCTTTGGTGGCAGACCTCAGACAGATCCAATAGTACTGCAAAGGCTTTGTGAGTGGAATTGACATTGGAACCATACCCCATAGATCTGATTGGAACTTGCAGGTTAAATCCCACCTGGGTAGATGAAAGTTTAATACAAAAGGTAACTATAACACGAAGGGGGATGGATAATAAGACCTATATGATGGTAAGTTTCTATTCTACTCTTCCTAAAGTAGTAAAGTATTGATTCTAAATAGACTGAAAAATTAAGTAATTTTTATTGTGATCCCAAGAGCAGTGAAACACACAGATATTGCCAAAAACAAAAGAGATCAATTAAAATGAAATACTAAAAAATGTGTAAATATTACACGAATATTCATAGCAACTTTATTTGTAATAGTCAAAATTTGTTTTTTTGTTTGTTTGTTTTTCTGGTGAATTGTTATGGTACATTCTTTTTTATTCTTTTTTATTTTTTTATTTTTTTTATTTTTATTTATTTTTATTTTTTTTTAATATATGAAATTTATTGTCAAATTGGTTTCCATACAACACCCAGTGCTCATCCCAAAATGTGCCCCCCTCAATACCCATCACCCACCCTCCCCTCCCTCCTACCCTCCCCTCCCTCCACCCCCCATCAACCCTCAGTTTGTTCTCAGTTTTTAACAGTCTCTTATGCTTTGGCTCTCTCCCACTCTAACCTCTTTTTTTTTTTTTCCTTCCCCTCCCCCATGGGTTTCTGTTACGTTTCTCAGGATCCACATAAGAGTGAAACCATATGGTATCTGTCTTTCTCTGTATGGCTTATTTCACTTAGCATCACACTCTCCAGTTCCATCCACGTTGCTACAAAAGGCCACATTTCATTTTTTCTCATTGCCACGTAGTATTCCATTGTGTATATAAACCACAATTTCTTTATCCATTCATCAGTTGATGGACATTTAGGCTCTTTCCATCATTTGGCTATTGTTGAGAGTGCTGCTATAAACATTGGGGTACAAGTGCCCCTATGCATCAGTACTCCTGTATCCCTTGGATAAATTCCTAGCAGTGCTATTGCTGGGTCATAGGGTAGGTCTATTTTTAATTTTCTGAGGAACCTCCACACTGCTTTCCAGAGCGGCTGCGCCAATTTGCATTCCCACCAACAGTGCAAGAGGGTTCCCGTTTCTCCACATCCTCTCCAGCATCTATAGTCTCCTGATTTGTTCATTTTGGCCACTCTGACTGGCGTGAGGTGATATCTGAGTGTGGTTTTGATTTGTATTTCCCTGATAAGGAGCGACGTTGAACATCTTTTCATGTGCCTGTTGGCCATCCGGATGTCTTCTTTAGAGAAGTGTCTATTCATGTTTTCTGCCCATTTCTTCACTGGGTTATTTGTTTTTCGGGTGTGGAGTTTGGTGAGCTCTTTATAGATTTTGGATACTAGCCCTTTGTCTGATATGTCATTTGCAAATATCTTTTCCCATTCCGTTGGTTGCCTTTTAGTTTTGTTGGTTGTTTCCTTTGCTGTGCAGAAGCTTTTTATCTTCATAAGGTCCCAGTAATTCACTTTTGCTTTTAATTCCCTTGCCTTTGGGGATGTGTTGAGTAAGAGATTGCTACGGCTGAGGTCAGAGAGGTCTTTTCCTGCTTTCTCCTCTAGGGTTTTGATGGTTTCCTGTCTCACATTCAGGTCCTTTATCCATTTTGAGTTTATTTTTGTGAATGGTGTGAGAAAGTGGTCTAGTTTCAACCTTCTGCATGTTGCTGTCCAGTTCTCCCAGCACCATTTGTTAAAGAGACTGTCTTTTTTCCATTGGATGTTCTTTCCTGCTTTGTCAAAGATGAGTTGGCCATACGTTTGTGGGTCTATTTCTGGGGTTTCTATTCTATTCCATTGGTCTATGTGTCTGTTTTTGTGCCAATACCATGCTGTCTTGATGATGACAGCTTTGTAGTAGAGGCTAAAGTCTGGGATTGTGATGCCTCCTGCTTTGGTCTTCTTCTTCAAAATTACTTTGGCTATTCGGGGCCTTTTGTGGTTCCATATGAATTTTAGGATTGCTTGTTCTAGTTTCGAGAAGAATTCTGGTGCAATTTTGATTGGGATTGCATTGAATGTGTAGATAGCTTTGGGTAGTATTGACATTTTGACAATATTTATTCTTCCAATCCATGAGCAGGGATGTAATAGTCAAAATTTGAATCATCCTAGATGTTCTTCAACAGTTGAATGGTTAAAGAAACTGGGGTACCTGCATACCATGAAATATTACTCACCAATAACAAGGAACAAACTATTAATGCAGGCAACAACTTGGATGAAATTTATGAAAATTTCAGAAAATTCAGAAAATTCCAGAAAATTATGCTGAGTGGAAAAAAAACCAATCCCAAAAGCTATATACTCTATGATTCCATTTATGCAACATTTTTGAAATAACAAAACTTTAGAAAGGAGAAAGGGAGGAGAGATTAGTGGTTGCTAAGGGTCAGGGCAGGGGGAGCTGGAAGAAGCTGTAAATATGGTTACAAAAGGGAAACACAAGGGATCCTTGACTCCTTGTGGTGTTGGAACTGTGCAGTATTTTGACTGGGTGGTTGACACACAAATATATGTAGGTGATTAAATTGTATGTAACTTAATACACACATATACACAAATGAGCACAAGTAAAACGGGGGAAATCTGAATAAGCTAATGGGCTGTATAAATGTCAATATCCTGATTATATTATATTAGTATTGCCAATAATATTATCATCGGAGGAAACTGAGCAAACTGTACAAAGGATACTATTTGTATAATTTCTTACAACTGCATGTAGGGCTACAATTAATTTTACAAAATTTTCACTTAAAAACTTTTAAACATTTAGGTAACCCAAAGAAGGCAGGGAAGTGTAAGCAGAGCAAATTAAAACACAAGGAACAAACAGAAAACAATAGAATGACAGGCCTATCAAAATATGTCAATAATTACATTAAAGGTAAACAGTTTAAATATACCAATTAAAAGATATTGCAGAATGGAAAAAAATGATCAAACAAGATGGTGTTTATAAGAAACTCAAATATAATACTATTGGTAGGGTAGAAGTAAAAGGATTTGGGCACCTGGGTGGTTCAGTCGATTAAGCACCTGACTCTTGATTTCAGCTCAGGTCATGGTCATCTTGATTTAAGCCCATATCATGTCAAGCTCCATGCTGGGGATAGAGCCTGCTTGAGATTCTCTCTCCCCATCCCTCTGACCCTCCCCCACTTGTTCTCTCTCTCTCTCTCTCTTCTCTCTCTCTCTCTCTCTCTCTCTCACCCGTCAAAAAAAAAGTAAAGGGATAGAAAAAGATATAGCATAATAACACTAACAAAAAGGCTGGAATAGCTATATTAACATTAGACAAAGAAGATTTTAGACCAAAAAATTGTCTTAGATAAAAAGAGACATTGCATAATGATTAAAGGATCAACTAATCAAGAAAACATAACAATCCCAAATGTGTATGCACATAACAACAGAGCTTCAAAGTATAGAAAGCAAAAACTGATAAAATGAAAGGAAGAATAGACAAAACTATAATTACAGCTAGAGACTTCAACATTTCTATCTCAGTAATTGATAGAACTTGTAAATAAAAAATCAGCAAGGATATAAAAGAACTGATCAGCACCATCAACTACATGGATCTAAATCTACAATTGTTGATTTCTTCACCCCAAAAGAGCAGAATACACATTCTTTCCAAGTGCACAGAATATATTCACCAAGAAAGGCCATAACCTATAAAGATCATATAATACAAATTTAAGAAGAATTTAAATCATATTCTAGAGATAGATAGATGATAGATAGGTAGATGATAGATAGATAGATAAACTATATTCTCTATAACTGAATTAAAAATAGAAATCAATTATGGAAAGATAACAGGAAAACCTCCCCCCAAAAAACTTAGAAATTAAACAACATGCTTACAAGTGATCTCTGGGTCAAAGAGAAAATTATAAAGGAAACGGAAAATATTTTGAACTAGAAGAAAATGAAAATAAGTATTTCAAAATTTGTGGAGTGTAGCTAAAGCAGTGTTTAGAGGAAAGTTTATGGCATTAAATGCTCATATTAGAAAAGGAGGTCTTAAACCAATAATCTAACCTTCTCTTTTAGAAATCAGAAAAAGAAGAGCAAAATAAGTGCAAATCAAACAGCAGGAAGGAAAAAATAAAATTAGAGAAGAAATCGATAAAATTGAAAAGGAAAAAGAATAGAGAAAATCGACATAATCAAAACTGGTTCTTTGAAGCAATTAATAAAACTAAGAAACCTCTAGTAAGACATGCCAAGAAATAAGAAAGAGGATACAAATCACCAATGTCAAGAATGAAACAGAAGATATCACTACAGACCCCACAGACTTTAAAATGATAATATGGGTGGGGCTCCCGGGTGGCTCAGTCAGTTGGGCGACCGACTTCAGCTCAGGTCATGATCTCGCAGTTTGTGAGTTTGAGCCCCACATCGGGCTCTGTGCTGACAGCTCAGAGCCTGGAGCCTGCTTCAGATTCTTTGTCTCCCCCCCTCTCTCTAACCCTCCCCTGCTCACGCTCTGTGTCTCTCTGTCTCTCAATAATAAATAAACATTAAAAAAAAATTTTAATGATAATATGGGAATACTATGAACAACTCTACACACAGAAACTCAATAACTTAGATAAAATGGGCCAATTCTTTAAAATCACAAATTATCTAAACTTGCTTAAGATGAAACAGATATTCTAAATAGTTATTTAACTATTAAAGAAATGGAATACATAATTTAAAAAATCTTCCAGGAAAAGAAAATCTCCAGGATCAGATGGTTTCACTGGCAAATTTTTTTTTGAGAAGGACAGAGAGAGAGAGCAAAGGAGGGGAAGAGGGAGAGGGAGAGAGAGACTCTTAAGCAGGCTCCATGCTTGGTGCAGAGCCCAGATGCAGGGCTTGTTCCCACAACCCTAGGATTATGACGTGAGCCAAAATCAAGAGTTGGATGCTTACCTGACTGAGCCACCCAGGTATCACTGCACTGGTGAATGCTAACACATATTCAAAGAGGAAATGATACCAATTCTACTCATCTTTTCTAGAATATGGAAGAAGAAGGAATACTTCTCATTTTATGAGACCAGCATTACCTTATACCAAAATCTGACAAAAGCAATATAAGAAAACAACAGTCCAAAGCCCTCATGAACATAGACATAAAGATCCTCAACAAAATATTAGCAAATGAAATACAAAATATATAAATATATTAAAATAAAAATATTAATAAAACCACAATCAAGTGGGTTTATCCTGAGCATCATGGCTGATTCAATATTTGAAAATCAATGTAATCCACTATTTCAACCACCTAACAAAAAAAAAAACACACAATCACATCAATTGGTATAGAAAAAGCATTTGACAAAATTCAACATTCATTTACTTTAAAAACTCTAAGCAAATTAGGAATAGAAGAGAATGTCTTGAGCTTGACAAAAGCCATCTACCAAAAAAAAATTTTTTTAAGCAACCATCATACTTAATTGTGAAAGAATGAATGTTTTCCCAAACCAATGGAAAAGAGGCAATTATGTCCACTCCTACCACTTCTAATCAACATTATACAGGGGGTTCTAGCCAGGGCCATTAGACAGAAAATTAAATAAGAGGCATTTAGTTTGGAAAAGAAGTGAAACTATCTCTATCTGTAAATGACATGATTTTATACAGAGAAAATCCTAAGTAATCCACCAGAAAACTATTGGTACTAATAAACAAGTTCAGCAAGGTTGCAAGATACAAGATCAATATACAAATCCAAATGTATTCTCATACTCTAGCAATGGACAATCCCAAATGAAATTCCCAAAATGAAATTAAGAAAATAATTCTAGGGTTGCCTGGGTGGCTCAATTGGCTAAGCATCCAACTCTTGATTTTGGCTCAGGGTCATGACCTCAGGGTCATGAGATACAGCCCGGAGTCAGGCTCCATGTAGAGCATAAAGTCTGCTTGGGATTCTCTCTCTCTCTCCCTCTCTCTCAGCCCCTCCCCCACTCATTCTCTCTCTCTCTCTCTCTCTCTCTCTCTCTCTCTCTCTCTTTCTCTTTCTCTCAAAATCAACTTAAAAACACAGAAAATAATTCTATTCACAATACCATCAAAAAAAGAATAAAATACTTAGGAAGAAATTCAATACATGAAGTATGAAACTTATACTCTGAAAACTACAAAACACAGTTGAAAGAAATTTTTCAAAGCTAAATAAATGAAAATACATCCCAGGTTCATGCACTGAAAGATAATATTTAAGTCACACCTATTAATATGTTTAAAAGTTTGACATTTAATATTAATTTAACATTAATATGTTAAGATGGCAATACTTCCCAAATTTAGTGCAACCCCCAACAAAATTCCAGCTGAATTCTTTGCAGATATTGATAAGCTAATCCTAAAATTCATATGAAAATTCAATGGGCCCAGAATAGCCAAAACAGTCTTGAAAAACAACAAAATTGGAGGATTCACACTTTCTGACTTCAACACTCAACTATCAAACAATGGTAATCAAGACAATGTGGTACTAACACAAGGACAGACAAGATTATCAATAAAATAAAATTGGGAATCCACAAGTAAACCCTCACATTTACAGTCAACTTATTTTCAACAGTGGTGCTGAGACAATTTAATATGGAAAGAATAGACCTTTCAACAATTGCACTGAGGCAACTGGATAGCCACATGAAAAGAATGAAGTTGGACCCCTACCTCACAGCATACACAAAAATTAATTCAAAATGAATTTAAAGATGAAACTACAAAACTATAAAACTAAAACTATAAAACTATAGTGAAGAACTAAAACTATAAAAACATAGGTGTAAATCTTCGAAAAAACATAGGTGTGAATTTTCATGACCTTGCTTAGGCAATGTTTTCTTAATTTTGACACAAAAGTATAAGCAACCAAAGAAAAAGTAAACTGGTCTTCATCAAAACTCAAAACTCATGTGCTGCAAAGGACACCATTAAGCAAGGAAAAAGACAACCCAAGAATGGGAGGAAATATTTGCAAATCATGTATCTCATAAGGGACTTGTATCTAGGTATACAAAGAACTCTTACAACTCAACGACAACAAACAACAAATAACCCAGTTTGGAAAAGGATCTAAATGATTTAGGCACTCTGGAAAATAGTTTTTCACTTTCTTATAAAGTTAAACATATCCTTAACAAGGTGGCCCAGCTATCCCACTCCCATGCATTTACTCTAGAGAAATAAAAACTTGCATGCAGACAAAATCTGCATATAAATGTTTGTAGCAGTTCTCTATTCATAATTGTCAAAACCAGGAAACAGCCCAAATGTCTTTCAATAGAGAAACAGATAAACTGTGGTACATCCATACAATGGAATGGTATTTAGCATAAAAAGAGACAAACTTGTTTCAGGCAACAACTTAATGAATCTCAAAGGAATTACGTAGAGTGAAAAAAGACAGTCTCGAAAGGTTAAACCTGTACAATTCAATATTTTTGTTTTGCTTTTTGTTTTGGGGGGGGGGGGGTGAGAGAAAGATGGAGAGTGCACCTGCACACGCGCACAGAGGAGGGGCATAGGAACAGAAGGCTCCATACCTGACACGGGGCTCATTCTCACAGCCCTGAGATCATGACCTGAGCTGAAATCAAGAGTCGGACACAAACTGACTGACACTTACCCAGGCACCCTGTACAATTCGATTTATATGACATTGTCAGAAAGAGAAAAAGGATGGAAAGACGGTCTGACTACACACAATAGCATAAGAATCTATATATATGTTAAAATTTATAGAACTTTATACTCCCCAAAAAGTCTATTTTAATGTATGCTCATTTAAAAATATTTAAGTAGCTATAGGAGCTAAAACTGACCTAATAGAAGAGAAATGCAAAGTTCTTACAGTGGACACACAGTAAAAGTGAGCTAATCACATAGAGACCCAGAGACACTCAGGATGTGGTAGAAGGCACCAGCCAAGAGAGGGGCTAAAAGTGGGGTGAAAGTCTTTTATGAAGGGATTGATATTCTAAACCCTCTATTCCTTTTAATATGTATGTTTTATGTGTCTCATATTTCAGGGGAATTTTTAAGGAACAATTACAGAATAAAAAAGAGCTCCTGGATAATTCAAATATAATGATTAAAGTAAAAAATTCAATCTACACACTGGCAGTTTAAATCAAAAGTTTCCATAATATGATAAATAAAAGAAAGAGGAAGGAAATTAGGAGAGAAATTTAAAAAAAATAGATCTACATTTAGAAACTATCACAGACAATGCAAGAAAAATTTCCAAAACTAAAGATAATAAGTTGGCAAATTAAAATGGTCCCCTGACATTTACTACAAAACACAGCATTCCTGAAATGTCAGAAATCCAGGGACTAAATGAAAATTCTAAGAAACATGCGTCACATTCACAGAAAGTGAAGCTGAATGGCATCGGACTTCTTATTAGCACCACCGGTGTCCATTATTGCTATTGAGAAGTCTATCAGTCTAAATACTGCTGTTTTATCTAATGATTAAGGAAGTCAAAATGACAAAGGACAGAGTAAGAATGTCTAAGATGTGCTTCTAGAAAATCCTAGAAAATAGCTCAGTCATTTTTGGATACTGTTCCTCCTTTATACTATCTGTTCCCTATTTATCTACATATTATTCCATTGAAGTACATCTTACTTTGTCTTTTTGCCTTCATCTTTTCTTTTTCTTTCTTTCTTTCTTTCTTTCTTTCTTTCTTTCTTTCTTTCTTTCTTTCTTTCTTTCTTTCTTTCTTTCTTTCTTTCTTTCTTTCTTTCTTTCTTTCTTTCTTTCTTTACTTATTTTTGAAAAGAGAGAGAGAGACACACAGAGCATGAGCGGGGGAGGGGCAGAAGGAGACAGAGACACTGAATCTGACGCAGGCTCCAGGGTCTGAGCTGTCAGCACAGAGCCCAACATGGAGCTCAAATTCATGAGCTGCGAGATCATGACCCGAGCCAAAGTTGGCCGCTTAACTGACGGAGCCACTCAAGTGCCCCTCTTTATCTTTTCTACCTTATTTGTCTGTACTGTTTCTCTGTTCATTAGTTCTCTATTCAGATTTTTCTAACCTGCTGTTTAACTCATAGGCTTTTTTTTACTTTTAGTGATTATGTTTTTTTCATTTTTAAAAGCCCTTTTTGAATTTTATTCAAATCTGCATGATCTTTTCCCATGCTTACGATTTTGTTACCTTCTTTTAGTTCTTTAAACATGAGGGGCACCTGGGTGGCTCAGTCGGTTGAGCTGCCGACTTCAGCTCAGGTCATGATCTCGCAGTTTGTGAGTTCGGACCCTGCGTCGGGCTTGTGCTAACAGCTGGGAGCCTGGAGCCTGTTTTAGATTCTGTGTCTCCCTCTCTCTCTGCCCCTCCCCCGCTCATGCTCTGTCTCTCTGTCTCTGAAAAATGAATAAACCTTAAAAAAAAATTTAAACATGAAAGCATATTTATTTCATATTCTATATGAAATAAAGAAATCTCTGGGGACCTAATTTCTACTCTTTGTTGTTTCTGTTCATCCTTATTCATGATGACATGTTTGCTTGTGTTTTTCTTGATTTTTCGATATCAGCTTGTGTTCATCAGGACTTTTCTGTGGGAATTCCATGAAGCCTGTGTTGGGGGTGTATTCCTATAGAGAAGACCTCCATTTTCTCCTTTCAGGCACCTGAAGACACTCCCAACCCAAGGACCACTTTACATTAATTCCTTGGCTTGGGGGTTCTGGACTATGTAAATGCTGTAGATTAAACCTTATGAAGGCTGGCCTGAGATGATAAATTATCAAGGGAAGTTTCATTTTCTGGCTCCATCCAGAGCCCAGGCTGACAAAAATACATTTCCTTGTCAGATCATCTCTTTAACAGCACAGATATTTTTCTGGATCACTCCCACCATGACCACAGAGAATCACAGCCCCATGGGGTTTACTGTTTTACGTGGAGTCTCCTTTCAAACACTTCATCGTCCACAGGCCAAGGTCCTTGCATGTTTGTAACAGATAAAATCTCTGGGGGACTAGAAATGATCAAACAACCCCAAATAGCCAATTTGTAGTGAAAGGATTCCAGGACATCTAGTCTATCCTATTGCTGGAAATGATAGTAACCAGACCTTCTTTTCACTTTCTCTAGCTTTCAAGTGCAGGACCGCTGAGTGAGTCTGAGTGGGACAAAAATCATCCTCTTACACAGGAAAGTACAATTTGACATGTGGGTTGGGAAAGGTGATTTGAGCCCCAATCTTTATCTAATTAAACTACTGTTTCTTGTAACTGAGAAACACTTATCTGAAGAGTTCAATAATTCCTACCATTTCATTTTGTTGTATTTTTAACATTATATTCAAGCAAAATTAAATGTATGGCCTTTAATTTTTTTTTTTTAACGTTTATTTATTTTTGAGACAGAGAGAGACAGAGCATGAACGGGGGAGGGTCAGAGAGAGGGAGACACAGAATCTGAAACAGGCTCCAGGCTCTGAGCTGTCAGCACAGAGCCCGACGCGGGGCTCGAACTCACGGACCGCGAGATCATGACCTGAGCCGAAGTCGGCCGTTTAACCGACTGAGCCACCCAGGCGCCCCATGGCCTTTAATTTTTAATAGCATGTACAATACGATCCAAGTTAATAAACATGTCTCTATCCTTCTGCTCATATTTATGCATATGCATACATGGTAGAATTGAATGATCTTCACTGAATGTTATTAAAAGTAATTTCTGGATGATTGGGAATTGAGCTTTCACTTTTTTGTTACTTTTTGTGTATTGCTTAATTTCTTTTTTTATTTTTACTTTTTTGAAACCGAGAGAATGCAAGTGGGGTAGGGGCAGAGAGAGAAGGAGAGAGAAAATGTTAAGCAGGCTCCACACTCAGCACAGAGCCCACCGCAGGGCTCCATCTCACAACTGCGAGACCATGACCGGAGCTGAAATCAAGAGTCAGACGCTTGGGGCGCCTGGGTGGCGCAGTCGGTTAAGCGTCCGACTTCAGCCAGGTCACGATCTCGCGGTCCGTGAGATCGAGCCCCGCGTCAGGCTCTGGGCTGATGGCTCGGAGCCTGGAGCCTGTTTCCGATTCTGTGTCTCCCTCTCTCTCTGCCCCTCCCCCGTTCATGCTCTGTCTCTCTCTGTCCTAAAAATAAATAAAAAATGTTGAAAAAAAAAAATTTAAAAAAAAAAAAAAAAAGAGTCAGACGCTTAACTGACTGAGCACCTGACTTCTCTTAATAATGACTATGTACCTTTATTTAAAAACAAATGAAGTTATTTATCTTTTTTAAAAGTCTCCGGACATACAGATGGCCAACAAGTACACAAAAAGATGCTCTATGTCACTAATCATCAGAGAAATGCAAATCAAAACCACAACGAGGTATCAGTTCACACCTAATAGAACGGCTATTATCGAAAAGCCACGGAATAACAAGTGTTGGCAAAGATGTGGAGAAAAGGAAATCCTCATACACTATTGGTGGGAATGTAAAATGGTGCAACCACTATGGAAAACAGTATAGAGGTTCCTCAAAAATTAAAAATAGAAATACCATATGATGTAATAATTCCACTACTGGGTATTTACCCAAAGAAAACTAAAACACTAATCCAAAAAGGTATTTGTACCCCTTCCCCATGTTCACTGCAGCACTATTTACAATAGCCAAGATATGGAAACAACATAAATGTCCAACAGTGGATGAATGGATAAAGAAGATATTGTGGGGGCACCTGGGTGACTCGGTTAAGCGCCCAACTCTTGATTTCGGCTCAGGTTATGACCTCACAGTTCATGAAATTGAGCCCCACGTCTCTCTTCCCTTTCTCTCTGCCCCTCCCCACATCTATCTCAAAATAAATACTTTAAAGAAAAAGAAGATATTGTGTGCGCGCGCGCACACACACACACACACACACACACACGTGCTATGGAATACTACTACATAGCCATAAGAAGGAATGAAATATTGCCATTTGTAACTACATGGATAGACCTTGAAGGCATTATGCTAAGTAAAATAAGTCAGACAGAGAAAGGCAGATACCAGATAGTCTCATTTATATGTGGAATTAAAAAAAAAACAAAACAGAAAATAGGTTGGTGGTTGGCAGAGGTAGAGGTGAAGGGTGGGTGAAGGGGGTCAAAAGGAACAAACTTCTAGTTACAAAACAAATAAATCATGGAGAAGTAATGTACAGCATGGTGACCATAGTTAATAAGACTATACTGCACATTTGAAAGTTGCCAATAGATCTTAAAAGTCTTCATCACAAGAGAAAACATTTTTTTTTTAATTTTTTTTTCAACGTTTTTTATTTATTTTTGGGACAGAGAGAAACAGAGCATGAACGGGGGAGGGGCAGAGAGAGAGGGAGACACAGAATGGGAAACAGGCTCCAGGCTCCGAGCCATCAGCCCAGAGCCTGACGCGGGGTTCGAACTCACGGACCGCGAGATTGTGACCTGGCTAAAGTCGGATGCTTAACCGACTGCGCCACCCAGGCGCCCCAAGAAAAAACATTTTGTAACTATGTCCACAGACAGATGCTAGCCAGACTGATTGTGGTGACCATTTCACGGTATTTACAAATATTGAATCATTATGTTGCACACCTGACACTAATTTAGTGTTATATGTCAATTATACATGCAAAAAAGTAAAACAAAAAAACAAAAAAACAAAAAAACAAAAACTCAGTCTCCAGTTAAAATGATAATTTGAACATATGCATCTACTTTTACTCTGAAAGTCTTACTAAAATTACAGTAAAGTTATTTTCTCAAAAAAAAAAAAAAAAAGACACAAACCTGCAAGACAGGAAAGAAGATGAGAACCAACAATAACAACCCACTTTGGGGAGCTGGAAAGCAGTGGAGGAATGAATTCATCAGACACAAGAATGCCAAACCCTAAACTGAGAACTGACCTCACGCATGTCACACTGCCTTCAAAATTCTTCCATCGAGGCAAACCCCATCCACTGTCCAAGGGCCTCCTCCCTTTGGACATCATCAACATTCCAGCTGATCCTCTGTTCACTGTAAAATCCTGCCTCTGTGGTCCAGAAAATTAACATAATATAATATAATAATGATAATGATACAGAGCAACCCACTACCTCTGGAGCACTTACAAAGTGCCCCAGTGTAACACCAAGTCTTTACAAAATGGATAGACTTTGGCATTTGGTGGTTCTCAAACTGTTTCTTATTGTTCAGTATTATTTCCCCAATTGGGATGTAAATTTCTTTAGAGGCGAATTTCTATTTCATCCAGCATTTAGATTTTTCACAGCACAGACTCCAAATAGGTAATCGATAAGTACATAAGTTGGATCAATTCATAGACTACACACCTACCAGTGTTCATTAGTGCCAATTAGCCAATGTCCAGGAGGCCATCAAAAATAAAAGGAGCATGCCTCTGCTGCCATTTTCAGTCTTGCCACCCCCCAAATCCGCCAGTTGTCCTGTAGGACAGCAGGTGGCATATCAGAGACCCATCTATCCATTTACTGCAGGGTGACCTGCCTGGTTTAGCATTTAGCAATCAGACTTCTAAATAGCAATAAACCCCATGCTGAGTAGGCAACAGATGAAAAAAAAAAAAAAAGATGCCTTTTATGGCACTTCATTATAATGGCTTTATTGCCAAAAGCCATATTAGCAGAAGACGGAAGATTCAATTTATAGAATCTCCTGAATGTCTGTCTGTTCCACAACAGCCTGTTTATGCCCGAGAAGAGCTCGGTGCCTGTGGAAAATGTATTTGAAGGACAACCCACAATGCTACTTGCTCTGCCAAGTGAAAGAATTCACATTCTTTTCTTTTTCAAGCCAAAAGGGGGCAAAGCTAACCCAATGAATTAGTGCATCTTGCTCTAAACTTCAGAGTCACATTGGAACATTGAGAATTAGGGCCACCCCACTCACTATGATGATCTAAAAGTCACTTAAGACAATTCAGAGAAATGCCAGAAAAACTTCCTTCTTTTTGAGACAACAAAAGCAGATGGAAAACTGCTAAAATGGCTCAAGTATGTGGCACTTTTATAACATTTATGTGGCTCTTGAAAAAAATCAGTTTTAATTGACTTTTTGCTTCCCATGTCCTAGTTCTGTCAAAACCTCTTCTGGTTTTTTTTAGGGGTTTAAATCAGAGAGCACACCATTCTGAATATCCCTTTAATTACTATAATTCAGAAACGATGTTCTCCTTCTCGGGTGCTTGCCAAAAAGGCAAGGGAGGAAGACAGCAGAAGGAAAAATTGTAAATAAAACCTATTTCTAAGATGGCATTGAAAACCAAACAATTACACCGGCAATAAATTTCATCAGGTGGCCTGGCAGAGCTCCCCGTGTGACCTGGAGAATCCCATTAAACCATTCCATTTCACAGTATCTCCATATGAAGAACAAGAAAGTTAATATACTTCTATCTCAAATACCAAATATCAGAGCTGAAGGAGGCCTTGATACACATCTTAATTTACCTGCCTTAGTTTATATACGAGGTCTCTTTTGTGAAAATAAATACAATAGGGACAGTTCTCTAATTCATATAGGTGTAAGTGATGGGTGTAAAATCAAATAAAGAAACAAAAAATCTTTATCTTCTTTATGGACAAATTTGACCTTGGGTTAACATTCTAGTTCTGTCCCCCTGGAAACCAGATCAAGATGGAACATCAGCTTATCCCCAGGCTGTCGCCGGCTGGGGGAAGGGAGGCAAAGAGAAGAGGTCCCCCGGAATGAGTAAATAGTGGGTCTAAATGTCTAGACCTAAGAAAATCCCCAAGATGGGGGCTTAATAGAACAAAATCACCATATTTTTTTTTTTTACAGTGTGGGTGTATTTCATATGATTTCACATGTATGTGGAATTTAAGAAACAAACAAGCAAAGGGGGGAAAGGAGAGAGAGAGAGAGAGGCAAACCAAGAAACAGACGCTTCTACAGAGAAGAAACTGATGGTTATCTGAGGGGAAGTGGAGGGGGGGATGGGTGAAATAGGTGATGGGGATGAAGGAGGGCACTTGTGATGAGCACCAGGTGTTGTATGGAATTGTTGAACCACTAAATTATGCACCTGAAACTAATATTACATGGTATGTTAAAAAAAAAGAAAGAGAGAAAGAAACAGACTCTTAATTATAGAGAATAAACTGATGGTTACCAGAGGGGAGGGAGTTGGGGTGAGCATGAAATCTGTCGATGGGGATGCAGGATCACACTGGCAAGGATGAGCAGCGGGGTGATGTACGGAACTGCTGAATCACTGTATTGCACGCCTGGAACTAAGACAACATTGCATGTTGGCTAACTGGAGTTAAGATAAAAACCCTCGGGGCCCCTCAGTGGCTCAGTCGGGTAAGCATCCAACTCTTGATTTCAGCTCAGGTCATGATCTCATAGTTCATGGGATCGAGCCCCAGAGTCAGGCTCTGTGCTAACAGGATGAAGCCTGCTTGGGATTCTCTCTCTCCCTCTCTCTCTGCCCCTCCCTGTCTCACATGCATGTGCTTGCTCACTCTCAAAATAAGTAAGCTTTAAAATAAAAACTTTTTAAAAATAAAAATTAAAACTTTAAAAGTAAAAATAAAAAAATAAAGTATGGGTATACTTTAGTCACTTTCTCCTTTTTCTCCTTTTAACCTTTTTATTATAAGATAATAATTATTATTTAAAAAACAAAAACAAAAAAACCTGTAACCACCGCCAAGGTCAAAACATATAAATTTACCAGTGACCCCAGAAATCCTTCCATGTGCCTTGTCCCGGTGGCAATCCCTTTCTGGTCCCCTAGAGAATCCAACATCCTGGTTTTTTGTAGTAATCACCTATTGCCATCTTTACTTTTTTTTTTTTTTTTTTTTGGTGATTTTATCACCAAGTGTGTGCCTTGTCTTACCCTTGTAAAAAATGTAATACATCATTAAGGTCTCTCTTAAATTC
This sequence comes from Neofelis nebulosa, assembly GCF_028018385.1. Lineage (NCBI taxonomy): Eukaryota > Metazoa > Chordata > Mammalia > Carnivora > Felidae > Neofelis > Neofelis nebulosa. The sequence goes on along the minus strand of NC_080798.1, from coordinate 19,539,113 downwards.
TCTTTTTAAATTTTTTTTTAGAGGGCGAGCACACACATTAGCAGGGGAGAGGGGCATCTCTTAACTTTACAGGTTCCTTCTCCATCTCTTTCTTTTCATGACAATGTATCCGTTGAAAATACAGGGGCATTTGACCTGAGGAGTCCACATAGTCGAGTTTTGCTGATACACTTGGTATAATTCAACACGTTCTCTGTATTTCTTGCAAACTGGCAGCTGTATCTAGACTCAGGTTCAATCCCTTTGGTAATACCAAAGTGGCATTGAAGTCTTGCACTAGGAGACATGAGATATGATGATCTCTCTTTTTGTGATGTGAGTAGCTGTCAATGCGCAATACTTAAATCCATTAAAATGGTGATATTCCAATCCTATAATTTCTTTTTTATTTATTAGTTGGCATATCTCTAAAAAGGCATCCCCTTTTCTATACTTCAGTTACCACTGGCCCAGGTCACCTAGAAAAGGTAGGATAAATACTAGAATCTTTCCTTTTATTATTTATCAATTTCAAGATTATAAATTGGATCCCCATCATCTTCTGAAGGTGACCAGTTGGATTTTTATTTTAAAAATCATTATACACTCATGGATTCAAACATATTTTGATATATTTTGATCAATTACAAATATTTCCCTTATTATAGCTGAAATGGTTCCCAATTTGGCCAATGGAAGTCTTTGCAAATTAGGTCCTGAGTCCTTTTGACATCACCTGATAGCTTCCTCACTACTTGGTCTGATGAGATGTTCCAATTCATCTTGTACACCTCCTTCCCCAGATCTAGAGTCAGCCATTTCTCCAAGAGCCCTGGTTTCTTTCAGTGGGAAGTGACGTTGTAAGGCTACAATCTGGGCACTGGGGACACCCACTGCTAGGCCTTTTCATCAGTCAGAACCAGAAGTAGACCCACACATACACGTACACACACACACGTATATAATATTTTCAAAAAACAAAATAGCTTATGAGTTCATACTGTAACTCGTCATTTAAACTCAAGACTACCATTTTTTAACAGAATTTTTTCTGTTTACATCTATGTCTCCTTTCTTCTATATTGGGAACACTGGTTCTCTAAAACACAAGAGGTGGTATAATTAAATTATCTCTAAATTATTCATTTATTATCCCATGTGATACACATAACAGTCTCAGATTAACAATAATAATACTACCAACAACAACCTAATTACTGAGAACAGTTAAAAAAAAAACTTGCATAAAGAGTTTCATCAAACCTGGTCTTAGGGTGGGGGGATGGGTTCAATGGATGCTGGGTATGGTACGAAGGAAGGCACTAGTTGGGATGAGCACTGGGTGTTACACGTAAGTGATGAATCACTGAATTCTGCTCTTGGAACTCATGTTGCACTTGCATTGGCTCACTAGAGTTTGAATAAAAAATTGCAACAAATAAAAAAACGGGTTTTATTAAAAAGCCAGCGTGGGGGTCCCCTGGGTGGCTCAGTTGGTTAAGTGTCTGACTTCAGGTCAGGTCATGATCTCATGGTTTGTGAGTTCGAGCCCTGCATCGGGCTCTGCACTGACAGGGTGAAGCCTGTCTGGGATTCTCTCTCTCCCTCTCTCTGCCCCTCCCCCACTTATTCTCTCTCTCTCTCTCTCTCTCTCTCTCTCTCTCTCTCTCTCAATAAATGAACTTGAGAAAAATACTTATAAAAGAAAAAAGAACCAGTGTGTGTTTTTCCATGCACCTAGCTTCTATATTTGTTTCAGTACCCCTAAAAGAGGCTCACATTTAGTTTTCCTCTATGCCTTAATTCTACTGCCTGTATAAAAGGGGAATATTGCTAAAATATTAAAAAGATATAATTTGTATTTCCTTGTGGTCATATTCCACCAAATAAGCAAAGCCAAGATTCAGAGTATCAGGCTAGGAATCAGCCAAAAACACATGGGCCCCTACTCTGCTTTCCATCTTAAAACTGGCATTTTGGAGGCCACAGAAGGACCCACGCCATGAGGCTGAGTTTTCTTGGAAAAGAACAGCCCCTCTCCTCTCCACCTCCAAAGTTCCTCTGTAAATATTCATATTCTAAGCTGGGAGGCCTTACCCTACCTGGGAAGGCCTTACCTTCCTGATGCAGAGAAAACTCAAGCTGTGGAGCAAGGGAGGCTCCCCCTGGACAGGAAAGGATGGGCCTCCTGTGATAAATTGACACCAAGCGTGGGAAAGATAATCAGAGGGACTGGGGTCCTGCAGAAACAGATCCTGTGCCATGATTAAGTTCATTCGTGACCACGGGCGGCAGATGTGCAGAGATACAGGAGGAATGAAATGGACGGTCAGTTCACAGAGTATTTGGAAGTTGGCTGCCATCTCAGACATGGGTGGCTCAGTCCCACAGACCACCAGAGGGGCTTGAGGAAATATGCTGGGAGCCACCACCCCACCTCTGGAAAGAAAGGAGCAGCGTTTACAGTCAACCCCTGCCCCCCATGGGTTAAGGGTTTCCCTGGGGATACTACCTCCCCCACACTCCCAGGTTGCTCATGTGTGTGCTGAGCGGGTACCCATGGGCGTCCCACACCCCAGCATCAGAGGCCCCGGGGCAGGAATCAAGAGCTACAGGGAGACGAAGACAGGTTTTACTTGGGCAGAGGTGGTGGCTGCTGTGGCAATGTCTACGAGTGATGAAGGCAAAGATGTGTCCAGTACAGGAGCCATGAAACCCTCACCACAGCAGAAGTATAAAAGGTAATCACGGGTTCTACCTTTCATTACAACGCGACTGATCACTTTCAGAGTTTGTTGACGGCAGATTCCGAATTCACTTCACGTGCAATAGTGGACATGTGAAGTGCTATCTAGATGTAAAGGGATACTTTAATAGGCACCTTTACAGAGAGCAAGCCTGCCCCTTCCCTGACGGGAGATTCACTTCTCCCAAATCCTATGTGATCTGCACATTTGCTCCAGAGTCCTCTCAAGCTTCAGAGCACCTAGTAAGCTTTCCTGCAGACTGATACAGACCAGGAGCAGCTGCTCCCTGACCTTGCCAAGCAGATGAACAGTGACACTTCCCATGAGATGGCATCCGCCTCATCAAGAACCAGGGAGGCCCAGGAGCAGCTCCCAAGGTTCCCACGTCACATATAAAACACCAGCAGACTGGGGCGCCTGGGTGGCCCAGTCGGTTGAGCGTCCGGCTTCGGCTCAGATCATGATCTCACGGTTTGTGAGTTTGAGCCCCGAGTCAGGCTCTGTGCGGACAACTCGGAGCCTGGAGCCTATTTCACATTCTGTGTCTCCCTCTCTCTCTGCTCCTCCCCTGCTTGTGCTCCGTCTCTGTCTCTCAAAATAAATAAATAAACATTTAAAAAAAAAAAAAAACACCAGCAGACTGCCCTCCTCTGACAGAGAGCCGCCCCACCACCACCCAGTCCCAAGACCTGTTCAGGAGCCACTTTTTTCAGTCTCCCAGAATCAACAATGTTATAACTGAATCTCTGTTGCTTAACAGAAGTTTTTAATATACTTTTATCCTTTAATACCCACTTCAACCAGGATAATGTTCTTACAATACTGTTTATCTATCTTGCCACTTAGCCGAATATATGAAAAGATGTGTCTCCCTGACTCTAAGTCCTGAAGGTCAGCGACCGCGCCCTAGCCATCTCTGCAGCCCTAGGACATGGCGCATGGGATCACTCAAAACATTTTTGTTAAACTGAAAGGTGCTTAAGTTTAACTCCTCTGGTCTTAGAAATATCTGGAGTACGGTTATCTTTTGGTAACTGCATATTTAAGGGATCCATTCCAGCCCTAGATGGTGGGGTCCTCGGCTTGCTTCATCTTTGCACTAAAGCAGTACAGGGTTCAGGTCTGGCAGGCTCATGCCAGGCTCTGCGTGTCAACCAACAAGAGCATCTACCGGGTGCTTAGTGGTTGCTAGAAACCACTCTATGTCCTTCACGTGTTCTAACTCATTTAGGCCCCTATCAACCTCGTAGGTAGGTACTGTTATTGTCCCCACTGCACAGGTGAGAAATTTGAGTAAGTTAAACAACTTTCTCAAGGTCCCACAGCTAGGAGGCGGTGGCTTTGTTTCCAGCATGTAAAGGAACTATGGCCATTTCTGCTGAGGGCTGAATGACCTACCCGCCAAAGCACCCTGTGCTTCTCTTCGATACCGTCTTGGTTCTTCCCTAAACTTTCTATGATTTCTAGCACTTCCGTTTCCACAACAGGCCCTGTCTCCTTCCTGAGAAATCCGGGCTGCAAAACAGTAACTATGGGTTCTTGCTACCTGCATCATGTGTCAATCCTACCGCCCCCTGAAAGGATGGTTCCTCCTCAGTGGGTGCAGGAGCTGAGCGTTTCCTGGGTGCTAACGGCTGCTCCTGGGCACTGAGCATGTGCAAGACACTCTGTGCTCCAGGAGCCTGGAAGGAAGCCCTAAACCCACGAAAACACAAACACCGCAGGCCCTGCAAATGAGACATGCCAACAGCATGCCAGCAGCGTTCAGAGAAAGTGCGTTCAGAGCACTCACAGTGCTGCTTTCTAGATAACATTTAGACAGATGGAAAAGAGAGGAGACGGCATCTCAGGCAGGAAGTCCAACTTCACAAAAGGTGCACAAGTGGGAACATACCCGTTGTCATTCTGTTTCTGAGTTCGGTGACCCCTTGGAGGGTGGGGGGGAGGAACTGCTGGCTGAGGCTGCCACTAGCACTTGGGGAAAAACTCGACAGTAGTTTAGGTCTGGGTTGGCAAACTCAGGCTGTTTTTGTGCATGTAGTTTTGTTGGACAGCCATGCACCATCATTTACAGTAGCCCATGGCTGCTTTGCCCCCCAAGTGCTGAGCCGAATACAGTGTGTGAGACCAGATGGCCCACAGAGCTTAAACTATTTACTGTCTGGCCTTTAAAGAACAAGTTTGCCAACCCCTGGTCCACCCTCCACCAGAAAAGCTAGCAAAGCCAACCGACTGGCACTACAGGTGCACTGCCCTCAAACACATTTATCTAAAACTCTAAAGAAATCCAAGACACCCAAGTTCATTGCATTCTCAAAAACAGCTATCAGGGTGCCTGGGTGGCTCAGTTGGTTAAGCAGCCAACTTTGGCTCAGGTCATGATCCCACGGTTCATGAGTTTGAGCCCTGCATTGGATTGGGCTCTGTGCTAACAGCTCAGAGCCTGGAGCCTATTTTAGATTCTGTGGCGCTCTCTCTCTCTCTCTCTCTCTCTGCCCCTCCCCCACTCACACTCTGTCTCAAAAATAAATAAATATTTGTAAAAATTTTAAATGGTTATCAAAGAAGATAATCCAAAAATATAACCACTTCCCATATGTTTCAAAAGATCCTAGAGCACACCCTAATCTGAACAAATCTATGGTTATGGGACCATAGGCACCCAAAGGACCTGGGACTTTAATAACCAAATTCTCTCATTCATTCATCACAATAAATTTAAAAATTCAGAGGTCACCTGCATGGTATTCACTTAAGCATATGTTTAGAAAGAAAGAAAGAAAGAAAGAAAGAAAGAAAGAAAGAAAGAAAGAAAGGGAAAGAAAAAGAAAGAAAGAAAGAGAAAGAAAGAAAGAGAAAGGAAGAAAGAAAGAAAAAGAAAGAAAGAAAGAAAGAAAGAAAGAAAGAAAGAGAAAGAAAGAAAGAAAGAAAGAAAGAAAGAAAGAAAGAAAGAAAGGGAGAGAGAGAGAAAGAAAGAAAGGAAGAGAAAGAAAGAAAGAAAGAAAGAAAGAAAGAAAGAAAGAAAGAAAGAAAGAAAGAAAACAGGGGCACCAAGAAAGAAAGAAAACAGGGGCACCTGGCTGGCTCACTGGTAGAGCATGTGACTCTTGACCTCAGGGTCGTGAGTTTGAGCCCCACGTGGGGTGTGGAGCCCACTTAAAATCAAATAAACAAATAAACGGAAACATGCATGATCCATAGATATGAAGTCACTATAAATAAAAATTCAGTTTAAAAATACATTTTATAGGGATACAGATAGAATTAAAATGCATTAAGGCCAAGCTCATTTCACCAAAAATATGTCACGGAACAAGATAATTCCCCCTCTCCCAAAATGATGATCAAAGAGAATGCGGGCGTCTGTGTACGCATAGGGGTTTATAAGAATAGGGAGACAGTGTGGCGGACATGGGTATGAAAGACACAGTGCAGAAAGCCGTGCCCTAGAAAGCACAGCCTCAGCCAGCACTCTGCCAGGAATGAGCTGTGTGTCCGAGTGCAGGGCACTGAGCTCCCCTGGGCACTCAGCTTCCCCCGCGGAGGAAGGTGACCTCTAGAGCTTCTCCATTTTGAGATTCACAAAAATGAACCATTTTAGAATGTATTTTAGAACAAGGGAAGATCGATTAGTTGAACGAACAAAAACAAAGGCAAACCTTCAACAGCCTTCCGATATTTTCTGGTCACAGTATTTAAATAGACTTTCTATACTTGAAAGAAGAAAATGACTTCACGTATGACCTAAAATTATCTAGACGTCCAAGAACCTTAATGTGGTAGGACCCTCCCAGATCAGAAAGAAAACTGTAGGGAAAGAGCGAGGAATAAACACAGAAGTCCCCGGAGAAGAGTAACATGGTTAAGAAACAGCCTGTGGCCTCAAGCAGCTGTATGCTCATCCACTAACGGAGCTCGCTTTTAAGAGTATGGCACAGAAGCAAGGAATCTGCACGCCTACATTCCCTCCTCAGTGCTCATCAACAGCAGTAATGAAGGCTGCCCTCCAGGGAAAATCAGAATGAGGTTTGGGAAATGGCACCAAGCACATAATAAAAGAATAGGAAACATGTTACAGAAAAGCTCGATGTTACCAAAGGAGCAAAGATAATAAAATGAGGATGAGAGAGAAGACTGTTTCTGCCATAACTGGCTCCTAAACGAGGAAAACATTCAGGGTGCACAGATTCCAAAGGCGATTATTATAAACCAACAGACCAGGGGCCAGTGGTGTGGGGTGAGGAAAGTAACGGCCCCGGGGGCATTCAGAAATAGAAAGCTGGGGAGTAAGTGTGTAAGTGGTTGCGAAGCAGGCCCAGGCATCAGATCCAGGGGTTGTCAGATAGGACGACCTAGAGCTCAGAGATCTGGGTAGGGGTGCTACTCAGCAAGTGGTCTGCATCTAAGCAGGTGAGCGATGTCACCGGACGGGTCCAGGCACCAGGGCAGGGGCGTGCTAGGAAGCTGTGGGAGGGACACACGACAGAGCTCAACGCTGCTGGAGAACCAGCAAGGGGAGGCCAGAATTAATGACAAGGATCATGTGTGGCCAGGGCAAGAGCTTTTCCAGTGCCAGGCTGATGCTGAAAGCAGACAGGCCCGGGTGGGTGGAGGAGAGGCAACAAAGAGGCCATGGAACAATGTACACGGACAAACTCTTTCCAGACTGTGCTGGTGAAAAAGAGGTGGGTAGAGTTCTTTAAAAATCCAGACAGACCCCTGCTGGTTAAACAATAAAGAAAGGACCCGGTGTAAAGGAAAAAGTAGAAAAAGAAATGATGATTTGCAGCAGTGTTTTTCCAACGGTGAAGATCCACCAGTGGGTTGAAACTTGAATTTATCGACCGGTATTTTGAAAATTAAATGGAATGGACAGAATCAAACAGAACAAAATAGAAAATATCAGAGAACGTCCTAAGGATTGCTTCCTGAAACCTGTAAGGTGTGTGTGTGTGTCTGTGTGTGTGTATGCCTGTGTGTGTGTACACGCGTGCACGTTGGAAATCAATATCAACCCTATGTCTCAGTCAAAAAGTGTGAAAGCCACTGACGTAAAGGACAAGGCTAGAGAGATGAAGGGGCCAGACGTATGGCATCCAGGTGGAGACGTATGGCATCCAGGTGGCAGAGTGTCACGGAGATAGCAGCAGACCTCTGTTTGTGTCAGGAACAAAGGAGGGGAGGATGGAGTATTCTTGTAAGTAACAAATCAGAGATTTGGGGTTCCTCCTGACTCAGTCTCCCTATTCTGCTTGCTCATTCCCTCATGCCCTCCCTCCTAGATCCCCTCCACCATTAAGACTTGGCTGTGAGGCCAGAAGTGAGGAGAGAAATATAATATAGAGTGGAAAGTCAAATGTCAGCTATTTCCAAGAAATGTTATTTTTTTTAAGTTTATTTATTTATTTTAAGAGAGAGAGAGAGAGAGAAAGAGACCCAGTGGGGAAGGGGCAGAGAGAGAGGGAGACAGGGGATCTGAAGTGGGCTCCGTGCTGACAGCAGAAAGCCTGATGCAGGGCTTGAACTCTCGAACCATGATAGCATGACCTGAGCTGAAGTCAGACTCTTAACTGAGTGAGCCACCCAGGCACCCCGTATTTCCCAGAAATTTTAGGGTAGGAGGATGGGATGTCAGGGGGGAAACTGGGAGACTAAGAGAGAGCAGAACAGTGGGTGGCCCTGAGGTCCCAGTCAAGGACCAATTGTGTTGAGGCAGCTTAACAGGACAGACGTGCAACACACCCAGAATGCAAGGTCTAAGTAAGTCAACCATGATGAGGCCAAGGTGCCATGGCTGATGTGAGGAAGGGAGAAGGTCTGTGGAACCATGGGGTCAAGGTGCTGGACTAAATAACTCCGAACTGACTACAAGGCTCAGAGTGGAGAGAGCAGCTGTGAACCCCATGGTCAAGTCTTTGGTGAACAGGACCCTCTGCCTCCACCTCCCTGATGATAACATTGCTGCCCTCTGCTGGCATCCAAAGGGGACGGTCCCCCAGGAGTACAGAGGCAGAGTGAAGATCTGGGGCTTTAACAGGCTCTCGGACAGCTTTTCATATAACCCCCCTGTTTTTAGGCTTTGTGGGATTTTGTCATATAAAATGGGACGCTGCTCGGTTTCTCCCGTCAGCTTAGGACACAGCTTTCTTGTCGTTGTTTGTTTGTTTTGGTCCTAGAGTATTTTTCTCTTGAAAAAAATCATTTTACTCTTGTTTTGGTAGGATTTCAGGAGGGACCAAAAGTAAATGCACATGTTGAATCCACTATCCTTACCCAAGACTTAATCTTTATAATTATAAAAAAATACTAATAATATATTTATTCCCCCACACAAATACATGTGCTGTCCATGGTGTGGGACCAGGGAGTATGAACAGGGGAGTCTGACGGAGTTGGCCTGGGGGGTGTCCAGTCATGCAGGCAGTTTGTCCAGAACCAAGCACATCCTCCTGGCTAGACCCCCTCCCAAGGGCTGTGCTCTCAAAGAAAATTATCACCCCACTCAGAGGAAAATCACCAGACTGTTGTATGAACATCATGGCAGGTAGAATCCTCACTCATTTAAATAAAACATTCTAAAACACCCCTTCACTGTGATGCACAGATATGGACCCAAATAAATGATTTAAGAAAATGGTGTCATAAGAAAATATAATTCCTTTGTGATTAAATAAGATACCATTTTGTTAATCCTTCCTAAAGCTTTGATTGCCATGAGACACATATGCAAAGAGTAGTTTCAGATATTTGACCATGCCCTTCAGAAACCGGAAGTGTAATAAGAGATAGTCACAGAATTCAGGGACTCCAGATGTAGAAGGAACCATAGCTACTACTATGGATTCAAAACTCCATGTGTTGAAATCCTAATCCCAAGGTGATGGTATTAGGAAGTGGGGCCTTTGGGAGTGATTAGCTCAAAGAGACCTTAGAGAATTCCCTCTGTCTTTTGCACCATGTAAAGACCCAGCAAGAGGGTGGCCATCTATGAACTGGGAAGCAGGTCTTCACAAGGCACTGTCAGTGTCTTGATCTGGGACTTCCCAGCCTCCAAAACTGAGAAATAAATGCTTCTTGCTTAAGCCACCCAGTCTCTGGTGTTTTTGTTACAGCGGCCCAAACGGACAAAGACAGCTATAATCTAGTTGTATGTTGCAGAAAAATATACCACCCAGGGTGCCTTATAGAAATGTTCATGCTGGGGCCCATGCACAGACCTCAGGGACAGACTCACCAAGGACAGGGTCCGGGCATGGACATCTGATCAAATGGCTCAGATGGCTCTGCCAGGCACTAAGTGCCCCCAGGAAACGGCTGCTTGTCTGTCCTCATTCTGTTCCTTGTACATGGGCTGAAAGCTGGCTGAATGAACTTCAGCAATTCACCAGAGATGTATTCAAGTTGGCTTGGCAGAAGAGGCCTTGAAAGACAGGCTGACACCTGTTATGGTTCTTTCTAGATCATACTTTATTCTTTTGTTTACTCATTTATTCTTTCCCCCCAAAATGTACTGATATTCACCATGTCTTAAGAAGGATAGCAACATTTACTGAGCACTTACTATCTGCCCAGCACTGTTACTGATTTACAGGTATTATTTCAGTGTTATGAAGTAAGGAATTTTAATATCCCCATTTTACAGATGAAGAACGAAGCACAGAGGAACTCAATAGTGTCCCTAAAGCCACACAGCCAATAAGTGGTGACCCTCAAATATGGCTCCCAAGCTTAGGCTCCTTCCTGCCAGCTAGAGGTCAACAGCCTTTCAGCTGCTGTACTTCCAGGTACCATGCTTGTCGTGGGGTATGTAGAGAAAAAGAGCACACGGTAGGAGACAGCTGGCTGGTATTCCGACCCAACGCAGTAAGTCAGATGGAAGTGGGCACCCCGATGCCATCAGAGCATAGAGGGGTACTCTCATCCCAGAGGTCCGGGCCATTGAGCTGATCTTGAACGATGGAAAGTGGAGAAGGGGTGATGTAAGTGGCGGAGGAGTCTAGGCAGCAGAAATAACAGAATACTACTGGAAATACCACAGAAGTGTAACGGATTCAAATTCCAGTGCATACGCCCAGGTGGCAAGACATGCCATTTCCTCTTTTCTTGGGGACCTTAACCTCTGTTAGGATCCCTCATTCTCTAGGTATCAGAAATAATCTCCTTCAATTCAGAGGCTGGGTCCACCTTTGACTTGGGACCGTGTCCTCCACTGGGGGCTTCTGTGGAGCCTCAGCAGATATCTGCATGGAGGACTAAGGTGGGGAAAACATCCTTTCTCATCATTGGCCCACAGTGGTTCTGCTAAGACTGCCCATAAGGGGTCCTTGCCAGTGAGTCTATGATCATTCCCATCAGAGTACTGACTTGTCTTAGTCAGCCTATCTTATCCCATCCTTGACCTTCCTTCCCCTGCCAGCTATAGCTCTCTCTCTACTCCCCTTCACTGACAAGCTTCTCCAAAGACTCTCATCACCATGTCTCCATTGCTTCACCTCCCAGTCTTCATGCACTATTCCACACGTGGCAATGTGGATTCTGTTCCTACAACCACCCAAATTGCCCTGCTAAGTGGGCTCCATGTTGCTTAATCCAATAGATACTCAGCCATACTCAGCTTCCATGACCCCACCCTCTCCTGCTTTTCTTTCTACTTTGACCACATTCAAAGTCATCTCTTTGATTTTATCTCCCTGCCAAACATGTAATCTATCAACACATTCTATCAATTCTATTGTCAAAAAATTGACGGCCGTCAACTTCTCTCCTGTACCACTGCTGACACGGTGGCATAAGCTACCATTTATCTCTCACCTGCGTTAATGAAACAGCCTCCCCTCTCATCTCTCTGCTCCACACCTGTCTCTGACAATCCAGTCTCCACAAACCAGTCAAAGTGATCTTTAAAAACAACTCACGGGGGTGCCTGGGTGGCTCAGTCGGTTAATCACCCAAATCTTGATTTCAGCTTAGGTCATGATCTCACGGTTCATGAGCTCGAGACCCACAGCCCCAAATTGGGCTCTGTGCTGACAGCACAGAGCCTCCTTAGGATCCTATCTTTCTTCTCTCTCAAGATAAATAAATAAACATTTTTAAAAACCTCATGGGGTACCTGGGTGACTCAGTCGGTTAAGCGTCTTACTTAGGCTCAGGTCATGATCTCATGGTTCGTGAGATGGAGCCCACATCAGGTTTTCTGCTGTCAGCATAGAGCCCACTTTGGACCCTCTGTTTCCCTTTCTCTCTGCCCCTCCCCCACTTGCATGCATGCCCACTCCCTCTCAATAATAAATAAACACTTTTTTAAACAATAAAAAAATAAAAACAACTCACAAATCTAATTTTGGCATCCCCTTTAGTAAAACCTGTCGATGGCTTCATGTTATTGCAGGATGAAACTTTAAATCATCAGCCTGACAAAGATCTGATGTCTGTTCCTCTCACTGACTCCTTCCAGCCACCCACACCTTTGTTGTGTGTGCCCTCACCTCACTGGCTTCCTTTACTCCTTCCTCACACTCCTTCCCACCCGGGGTCTTGGCACTCTGCTCGTTCTGCTACAAGGGCTCTCCTCTCAGCTTTGTGCCCAGCTATGACCTTTTCATCCTCTATGTTACAATTCAACTGGCACTTCCTTAATGAGGTGCTTCTTAAGTCTCCACTTTAAATTCAAGTTCCCTTTTATATTCTATCTAAATCTCCGTGTTTTCTTTTCACACTCCTCAACACAATTTCATGATTATTTGTTTAATGCGAGCTGCCACCACTAGACTCAAAGATCTAAGAGGTCCAGAGGTGACTGGGTGGCTCAGTCAGTTAAGCGTCCAACTTTGGCTTAAGTCATGATCTCACATGGTGAGTTCAAGCCCCCCATGGGGCTCCTTGCTGGTGGTGTAGAGCCTGCTTGGGATTCTCTCTCTCCCTCGCTCTCTGCCCCTCCCCCACTCACTCATGACCTCTCTCTCTCTCTCAGAATAAATAAACACATTAAAACAAAAAAGATCTAAGAGGTCTGGGAACATATCTATTTTATGCCCAAACTAACTATCTCCTTGTTTCACAGAGTCAATTCAGCAAATGTTTGTTGCATGAATGGCCCAAATAGTCTAAGAGTCTAAAAAGGAAAATTTAATTGGTGATAATAATTGGCTTTGAACACATTCAACAAATGTGGTAACAAGTATTCTCTATATTCACAGAAAAGAGAAAAGAAGCTTAAAATACAGCAATCCCAACCTATCTTAGGTATAAAGTTCTTCCTGAAAGTAGGGTTGATTTGGGAAAGTACAGGTTCTTGGAAACCAGTGTGAATTGTTTGCTTGGAAATCACTGGAGTATAAGCTACCACCTTCCCTAGATGATTCATGCAAACTTCCATGCTTGTCTTGTACTCATAACCTAGAAACCCTGTCTAGTACTTTTTTCTCCACTCTGCTGTCCTATCTCCTTGCACTCCTAGAAACAGTTATCTGTCCTCATTGCCTTCCAGTTTCCTTCTCCTGTTCTCTTTATTTGTACACAATCTCAACTTAAAATAGGAAGAATTTATTTTTCTTAAATCATTGGGGTTTTTGTGTGTATGTTTTTTTTTAATGTTTATTTATTTATGAGACAATGTGAGAGACAGAGTGCAAGCAGCAGGGGGCAGAGAGAGGGAGACACAGAATCTGAAACGAGCTCCAGGCTCTGAGCTGTCAGCCCAGAGCCGGACATGGGGCTCGAACTCACGAACCATGAGATCACGACCTGAGCCGAAGTTGGACGCTTAACCAACTGAGCCATTCAGGTGCCCCTTTCCTTAAATCATTGTTGACGACCTGCAAATACGATGTTTCACCACAATGGAATGCTTTAGTGCACAGTTCCTACAAATAAGGACATTCTAATATGAAACCACAGTGAAAACATCAAAATAAGGAAATTCACACCTCCTACCTCACTGGAAATACCTAAGCAGACAAGCCACTTGTTTATGAACCTAAGACACTAAAATCCTGAAGTATGTACTACATTCATGATTGAAAGGCTACCCAAATATCACTGCCATGACATACCCACCACAGATGTATACAAAAACATTAGAGCCACCTACTATAGGGGCAAAATTAATAATTTTATAGTTATTCATTATAAAACAATCACCCTCACCAAATGCCAAATTTAAAATAATCTAAACGCTAACCAGGTCCTTCATTTAAATTAATTTTATTTAATATGATTATCATCAGTTAGAAACTTGGACACATGTGTACTAATTCTTATCAATGAAACTAAAAAGAAAAAGGGCTTTTTGTTTAAAGGGCTTTTCTAATTGTTTAACAAAATGAACACTAAAAATATTCCATGTTTAAGATCTCTGCCAGAATAAATAATGAAATAAAACAAAACAAAATTTCTGCCAAGGCTCAAGCTGGGTTTCCCAACTGAACAAGAATACAGCTCCTGAGAATTAGGGCAAAATGGCTTGTTAAATGAACTAAGACAGAGGCAGAAATACATACATGTTTGTGAAGTGTTCATATTCTATCAGCCAAACTGAGCTATGGCAAATCATCACATGTCTAAAAAATGTAGAGAAAACCATGAGCTGCTCATTTTATATCGATTCGACCTTCTGTTCCTTTAATGACCTGATCTAAAATGACCTGGCAGGCTCAGCATCACCCCCCGGCTCAGTGTCAGCAAAGGGACCCACTCTGTCCATCACTGACATGATGCAAACTCTCAGCTGCCATTCACCAGCAGGGGGCACTGCACTGGGGTCTTTCTGTAGGCAAAACTACTCAAAAGCTGAAGATTGAAAGGCATGTATTTCAGGAGACTGAAAGATGTATGTTGCCATTCCAGACAAATACATTACCACACAATCGACAGGGCATCTCTAGGAGCGTTTCAGTGGCAATACCTGTTTTGAGGCCCAGAGTATGTCTTAGAATGACAAATAAAATGGCACTGTGGTGAAGTCTTAAATACCAAGTCTTTACGGAATCCTTTCGGTGAGCAGGAATATTATAAAAGGCAGTGTACCAAACTCTTTCTCATTAAAATTGCTTCAGTTCCTAACTTCTTGGGCCTAAATTATTTTCTAAGTAGGCTTAGCTATAAGCCAGGAAAGGGCCCTAATATGTTAAGAAAATGGCCCAACCATCAGTATTTAACATAAATTCAACCAAACTAACCTGAGTTAAACGTCACATTATTACTACAATAGAATTATTGGTAAGTAATAATTGGGAAACTAGTAAGAACTGAAATATAAACATTACTATATATTTTGTATTAGCAAAAGTGTTCTGCAAGAATAGTTTTTAAACCTTAAAAGCTATAAAAGGGAAAGTTTAAAAATCACATCAAATCCTGAAGTCACCAGTAGCTTGTCATGATCCAGTGATATCTTTTCATAAATGTGAGGGCCTGAGCAGAAAACTAATTTTAAGTGATCACTTCTTCAAATCACTCTGTGAAGAAACTAAATAGAATGAAATCTTTTCCCCAAACACAAACCTCTAAGATGGAAAAGTACTTTATAATCTTTTTTATTTGGTATCTTATTAGTAAAAAAAAAAATATGTTAACATGCTCTCCAAATGTATGGATATCTTATTTATAACTTATTCGTAACATTGTACTAATATGTCATGTATATTATAAAACATGTAAAATAAAAAATGGCAAGGGGTAGCATAAAAAGAATAAAAATATAAGCTCTAAGACTTTTCTCCTATATCCTAAATGATCACCGCTTCCTGAACTGTCCCTAGCATATATATTCCCTACCAAAACTTGAGGGGAATGAGGCCCATAAGTTAGGTATTTTCTGATATGGGAAAGACAAAATAAGAATTTTTATTGCATTCAATAGTAAAAAGAATAGAATGGCTGACCCATAAACATCATGTCATCAATTATTTCCTCTCTATTGAATCACTCTCATCAGCACACGTTTTTCCACATCTCAAAGTTTTTGACCTTACTTTACCCCTTGACTGATGCCCTATTTTTCTTTTACTTTACAGTGAAACTCCTCATAAGACTTGTGTTGGACACACTCCAAGGTGACCCTCCCCCCCCCAATAATCCCACCATCTGATACTACTCTTGAACAGTCCTTCCCTGTGAATGTGGGCAGATGGGTGATTTGGTTCAAATCAACAATATATGGTAAAAGGTGATGGGATATCACTCCATGATCACATTATATAATGTAAGACTCCATCTTGCTATCAAACTCACCTGAGAGACTCTCTCGGTGAAGAAATAAGAAAGGCCATGAGGCCCATAGGAATTTCTTGCCGAGAAGCTGAGCGCAGCTTCCAGGGCCTGAAGGCAGTCAACAGCCTGCCAGAAGCTGTGGCCCTCAGCCCTACAGCCACAAGGAAGTGAGTTCTGCCAACAACCTGTGTGAACTCAGAAGTAGATTCTTCCCCGGCTGAACTTCCAGACAAGAACACAGGCCAGCCAATTCCGTGATTCTCGTGAGAAAACAAGTGTGTTTTCTTTTAAGTCACTCAGTTTGTGGTAATTTGGCTCTCTGGGCGCAGACCTAGTTTGCAGCGACATGGCTAAATACCCCTAGAAGGTTGGAATCATTGGTAAATACGGGGCCCATTATGGTGCCTCCCTCAGGAAAATGGTGAAGAAGATTGAAGTAAGCCAGCACACCAAGTATACTTGCTCTTTCTGGGACAAAAGGGAGATGAAAACGTGAGCTGTGGGGATCTGGCATTGTGGTTCCTTCATGAAAACAGTAGCAAGTTGTGCCTGGACCCACAGCACCACTTCTGCTGTCACAGTAAAGTCTGCCATCAGAAGACTGAAGGAGTTGAAAGACCAGTGGAAGCTCCACGGCTCGAAACGTTGCTGGCCTATAATACATGGGTTAATTGATGTAATAAAAAATAATAAGGATAAATAAATTCGTGGTAATTTGTCATGCAGCTGTGTGCAGGGGTCCCCAAGACCACCCTCAGGCCTAATAATTTGCTAGAAGGACTCCTGTAATTCAGCAAAGCCACTATAATCATGGCTAGAGTGTATTACAGTTAAAGGATACAGATTAAAATTAGCAGTGGAAAAAGATGCATGAAGCAGAGTGCAGAAGAGATCCCGGTTTCCAGTTGCCCTCTTCCACTGGAGTCACGTGGACAGCATTTAATTCCCCAGCAACGATGTGTGACAACTCACACAGAGTATTGCCTGGGAAACTCATTCAAGGCTTGGTACCCAAGGTTTTTATTGGAGGTTCATTACATAGGCATGGCTGACTCCCTGGGTGTGTGACCTTCAATATCCAGCCCTACCAGAGAGCAAATACATACTGCGTAGCCCATGGCCCCACCATAAATCAAAATGTTAGCATAAACTCGCTGGCATGACCCACGGCTTCAGGTAAAACACTTAACAGGTAGGATGTTCAAAAGTACAAGTTATCTCTCTGGAGCCAGGCAAGGACCATACCTTTCTTTGGAACATACAAGGTTTAGACAACCCAGACCTGCTGAGCTAATCCTTTACTGCACAGCAGTGATAGATAACTAGTAAAGGCTTTGTTACCTGGAAATGAGGTGCTACTGTAACAAATACCTAAAAATGTACGAGTGGCTTTGGAACCAGGTAGTGGGCAGAGACTAAAAGAATTCTGACAAGCATCATAGAGAAAGCCCAAAGTGCCCTAAACAGACTGCTGGTAGAAATTTGGACTTGGAGGATACTCTCAGTGACAGCTCAGAAGGAAACGAGGAACATGTTCTTAGAAAATGAAGTAACTGATGAATGGATAAAGATGTGGTTTATATATACAATGGAATACCACTTGGCAATGAGAGAGAATGAAATCCTGCCATTTGCAACAACGTGGATGGAACTGGAGGGTATTGGACGAAGTGAAGTCAGTCAGAGAAAGACAGATATCATGTTTTCACTCATATGTGGAACTTGAGAAACTTAACAGAAGACCATGGGGGAAAGGAAGGGGAAAAAATAGTGTCAAACAGAGAGGGAGGCAAACCATAAGAGACACTTAAATACAGTGAACAAACTGAGGGTTGGTGGGGGGGGTGCAGGGGAGAGGGAAAAATGGGTGATGGGTATTGAGGAGGGCACTTGTTGGGATGAGCACTGGGTGTTGTATGTAAGCAATGAATCATGGGAATCTACCCCCAGAACCAAGAACACACTGTATACACTGTATGTTAGCTAACTTGACAATAAATTGTATTGAAAAAAGAAAAGAAAATGAAGGAAGTGGATCCTTGTTACATAGTGGCAGAAAGCTTAGTTACATGGTCTCCTGCAGTTATGTGAAAAACTGAACTTGTAAATAAGTAATTTGGTTAGATAACCAAGTTGGTCTAGATAAACTAGGAAATTTCCAAGCAAAGTACTAAGGGTGCCACCTGGTTTCTTCTTGCTGCTTATAGTACAATGTGAGAGGAAAGAGATAAGGGGGAAAAGTCTTACATAAAAGGAACCAGAACTGGATGACTTTTTAAATTCTTAGTCTTTCCAAACAGCAAATAACTACTAAATGATTCCCAAGCACTGTCAGGAAGGCATACCATGCAGAAAAAGCTGGGGGTGTGAATGTACAACCTGTCACTTAAATCTCAGAAAGAGCAAAAACGTCAGGATATTCGACCACACAAAGCACCCCTTCAAGAGATGAAGGGCAAGTCTCAGATCTGCTCAATCAAACCATAGATACAGCCTATAGGAGCTTAGGAAATTGTCTCCCAGTCCTCTTGGCAGGAGCGCTGGGTAGAGAAGGGCTGATCTCAAAAATATCTGTGTGTGTGTGGCTTTGTTATAATGGAGTGAATCTAAGTGAAATCCGTGGAAGGCCCAAAAGTTTCTTGAGAAAATAATTTCGGCAAAAACTAAGAGAATAGACCAAAAGGGGGAAAGGGCACAAAATGAAAGGAAACTGTGGGACCCCAAAAGTCTATTGTCAGGGAGCAGGCTGATAAAACTCAGGTTTAAGCACTTGCTATCTTTCATGAAAAGGGAAGGATGACTTAACAGACAGAACCAAGATTCCAAAGATCAGAGCTCCACAACACAAGGAAAAATGGTTTCTCTACTCACACTTCTGATATCAAACATATGGGATTTTCTGCACTAAGAAGTAATTCTCCAACTCTCAGGACACTAACTGGATGCTCTATAATTCAATTCAACTCTGATACTATCTGCCTGGGGTTAGCATCACATCCCACAAATTAAGGACTCAATCCTATAGAACTGACCCACTTTAGATGCCAATTGCAAATCTCGGGCCTCTCTTTCTTCCAACTGACTTAGATACAAATCAGGGGTTTCCACAACCCCCTCCTTAGGTTTGATAATTTGCTGTAACAGCCCACAGAAACACTTTACCTACATTTACTGGTTTATTATAATAAGGATAATATAAAGGATATAAGTGGGGCATCTGGGTGGCTCAGTCAGTTAAGCATCTGACTCTTGATTTGGGCTCAGGTCATGATCTCACATTCTCCTCCTGAGTCGGTGCTCTCTTCCCCTCTGTTACTCTGCCCTGCTCACGCTCTCTCAAAATAAATAAACATTTTTAAAAATGGATACAAGTGAACAGCCAGCCAAAGAGGTACATAGGGTGAGATCTGTATGGGTCCCAAGGATAGGAACTTCAGTCCCCATAGAGTTTGGGCTATGCCCCCACTCCTGGCATGTGGATTTCTTCACCAACCCAGAAGCTTTCTGAACCCCACTGTTTAGGGCTTTAATAGAGGCTCTACTCTGTAGGCATAATTGCCATTGGCAATAAACTCAATCTCTAGCCCTTTTCCCCTCCCCAGAGGTCAGGGAATTTGACAAACAATTCCAACCTTCTAATTATGCCTTGGTCTTTCTGGTGACCAGCCCCCATCCTGAAGCTCTAGATACAGGGCCCCAGCCCCCAGTCATCTCATTAGTATACAAAAGGCACTCATCATTCCAGAGATTCTAAAGGTCTTAGAAGCTCTTGTGTTAAGAACCGGGGTTGAAGACTGAATATTAGACCAAAAGATGTTTCCTTATCACTCAGGAAATTACAAGGTTTTAAGGGCTCTATGTCAAAAACCTGGAACAGAAACAAAATATATATTTCTTACAATATCACAACCACAGATAATTATCCCCAGACCTTGAAACCTAATCATGGAACTTCCTACATTTGCCTGGCTGGATTTCAAAACAGCTATGAACCAGTGGCTCTTTTGTGCCTCTCATTTCCCCCTCTTTTTGAATGGGAATATAGATTTAAGTTACTGTCTAGTGCCCTTTCATGCCAACCCAAAGGATTTCCTTCAGTATCTCTCGCACAGCATGTCTCTGCACCCCTACTTTTTCTTCTGTTGATCTTCATATCATTTATTTCTTTTTGCTGTCTTTTTAATGTTTAATTCTACCTAGAACCTTCAGCTCACTGATGAGTAACAGGGCAAATGGACAATTTCATCTTTTTCTCAATCTTAGGAGAAAACTTTTCAATATTTTAAGCATAATGCTGCTCCTCTTTACGAGACTGTTAAAGTTACTTTCTAGTCCTAATTTTCCAAGAGTTTCAATCTTGAATTAATTTAGAAATGCATCAAATGCCTCTTGGTGTCTATTGAGATGATCAAATGGTTTTTCTTCTTTCTGTCGATCTAATGAAGTACAATGATTAGTTTTTAAATGGTAAACCAACTTTGTATTCCTGGTATAAATTCTACTTGATCTGATGCATTTGACTAAATTCTGTTTTTTGTCTCTGGTTCTTCTACTCCATTCAGCTTCATTTCTTCTGATTTGCTTTTTCCAGCCACATAATTGAGATCAAAATTTAGAGTTACATAATGTACAATAAACATGACAAACTCTTTTGAAGATCAAAGTCATACTTTATAAGAAGAAATCATATTTATAGTAAATAATACAAAGATTATGTTATCATACTTTACAAGATACTAGCAATCTCTTACAGATATCTAAAAACAACACTCACTACTGCTATAGCCAAGAAAGCAGCAATAAACTGAGGGTTTTAAATTAGATTCTGACAACAGTCAAAATACAAAAACAGACAAAATACAAAATTATGACCAATTTTAACCCTAATACTAAGGAAAGTTCTGAACTCAGACCCAGAATAAAACATGTATCAGAAAATTCTAGATCATGATGCTACTAAAAATATTACATTTAATTAATAAAGCAAAAGTAAAATAAAATAGGCTTAATGTATAAGAGGGGGGAAAAGGACAAAAACATAAAGAAGCAAGATGCTTCCTTTATTTTAAATAGGCTTTTTAGTAGTAAAACACTGCAACATGATCACCTCCACAGAAAACAAAATACACATACATATTAATGTGCAATTTTTATCACATTCTAAAAATCCTATTGGCTTTTCCTCTTTCCTCATAAGAAACCTGAGAGCTCACTACTCCCTCATGTGACTTTGCACAGCCAAACCTCTAACAGGAGTAAGAGCCAAGAATCTATCCCTAGAGAATGAGATGAGTCATTCTATATAGAATGGATCCTTAGAGAGTTCTTTTAAACTCTAATCAAAAGCACACAGAGATGGATGGGGTTCAGGCTGTGAAAACAGACAAAAAGAGGAGAGAGGTTAAGATACAAATGTTGACAACATGGTTTTGTAATTTTCCCAAATCCCCTCTTAAAAGATTAAGTAGGATAGCAAGAGACAAAACCCATGGGTAATGTCATCAACAAAACTAGGTCACAAAGAATCCTCAACAACATAATACAGGTGGGTGGGGGCAACCACTGACAGCATTAAGACCCTCAAGAGAATGAAAGCAGTCCAGAAACAGGAGAAACCCAGGGTCTAAGTGCTGGGCCACTGAGAGATTGACACCTAGTGCTCAGTTCCAGAAGGAGGGGCTCCTACTCAGGTGTGAATCCAGATACAACAGGTAAAACTGGGAGGGGTTTCACTGGTGAGAGTAAGGCAGCTACAGGAAGATTGAAAGGTGCTAAGCACCTGGCCATTGGGACACTCAGGAACACCCAGTGGAGCTTCCTTTTGGAAAGGGAGAAGAGAAACAGCTGGGAGTAGAGCCCAAGTTGATCTGGGCAGGATACCTGGGCATGAAAGAGAGAAAAAGTTAAAATACTCATCAGGAAGGGGACAAGAAGTAAATATCACAAAGCACTGAAGAGAGTAATGCACAAGAACCATTAAATACTTTGTGATAGAATAAGGAGAGAAAGACACTGTGGCCAACCCCCAACACCTACACATGAACTTCCTTCTAAAAATACAACTTCAGCAACAGAAAAAGATTATAGTTGGGCCACCTGGGTGGTTCAGTTGGTTAAGCATCTGATTCTTGATTTTGGCTCAGGTCATGATCTCACAGTTTGTGAGATCAAGCCCCACATCGGGCTACATGCTGACAGTACAGAGCCTGCTTGGGATTAGGAGGGAGCCACTCTCTCTCTCTCTCTCTCTCTCTCTCTCTCTGACCTTACCCCGCATGCATGCATGCTCTCACTCTCTCTCAAAATAAATAAATAAACTTAAAGAAAAAGATTATGGTCAATCCCCCATTCAAAAATCAATAAGAGGGGTGCCTGGGTGGCTCCATCTATTAAACATCTGACTTCAGCTCAGGTCATGATCTTGTGGTTTGTGGGTTTGAGCCCCATGTCAGCTCAGTGCTGACAGCTCAGACCCTGGAGCCTGCTTCAGATTCTGTGTCTCCCTCTCTGTCTCTCCTCCACTCACGCTCTGTCTCTCTCTCAGAATAAACAAATAAACATTAAAATATACATATCAAAAAGAGAGAAAAATGGTTCACATACATAATTTAGAAAATAAATATTAACCAGGATAATATGACTACAAAGCAGATGAAAACAGTGAGCTAATATTTCAAAATGAGTTAAATAAAATTAAGACAATAGTAGAACCTATGAAAGAGCAGCATAAATGAGAACTAAGAAAGCTCAGAAACAAGATGGCCAGACAATGCAACTATGTGGATGGAACAGGAGGGTACTATGCTAAGTGAAATTAGTCAGTCAGAGAAAGACAAAAATCATATGACCTCACTCATATGAGGACTTTAAGAGACAAAACAGACAAACATAAGGGAAGGGAAACAAAAATAATATAAAAAGAGGGAGGGGGACAAAACATAAGAGACTCATAAATATGGAGAATATATATATATATATATATATATATATATATATATATATACACACACATACACACATATATACACACATATATAACATATGAGGGTTACTGGAGGGGTTGTGGGAGGGGGGATGGGCTAAATGGGTAAGGGGCACTAAGGAATCTACTCCTGAAATCATTGTTGCACTATATACTAACTAATTTGGATATAAATTTGGATATAAATAATAATATAATATAATATAATTTGGATATAAATTTTAAAAAATAAAAAACTAAATAAATAAATAAATAACAACAACAACAACAAAAAAAGATGGCCAGACACGAAGCAGATATGAAAGGAGCTGACAGAGCTCAGAAACAGTTCTAAATAAAAGGGAAACAAAATTCAGGAGTGAAGAATAAACCTGAAGGAATGACCAGAAACCACAGAAAGTACAGTAAGAGTATAAATTTATGAAAATGAGGAAAAAAAAGACACTAAAAGAAAAATTAAGAAAGGAATAAAAAACATAAGAGAAAAATGATAGACATAGAAGACAAGCAAAAAAGAGCCAACACATGCATGGGAAGAAAATCAAAGCAATGTAACTGAAAAAACACTTTAAAAAAAGTATAATTCAAAAAATTCCCTGAAATAGGAGACTCAAACCTTCATATTTATAAGACACACCGTGTACCTGAGAAAATCAACCCAGAATGGTCAACACTGAGACATATTCTAGTAAAACAATGGAACTATAAAGAAGAAAAAAACTGTCAGCATTCAGGCAAAAAGACAGTGACTTTTTTCAAAGTTTATTTTCATTTGTTTTGAGAGAGATAGAGAGCAAGCAGGGAAGGGACAGAGAAAGAGGGAGACTGAATCCCAAGCAGGCTCCACACTGTCAGTGCAGAGCCCAATGCAGGGCTCGAACTCACACATAACCTGGGAGCTGAAATCAAGAGTTGGACGCTTAACCAACTGAGCCACCCTGGCACCCCAAGACAAAGTGACTTTTAAGGAAGAGTAAATCATCTTGGCATCAAACTTTTCAACAGTAACCTTCAAAGCCAGAACACACAGAAGAAGTAGCATATTTAAGATTCTCCAGGAAAGATAATGTTCACCAAAGATTATATCCTGAATACCTTTCAAGTATAAAGTAACAGACAAATTCCTTATGAGCACAAAAGATATCATATATCAGCTCTTCCCTCTTCATCTTCCTCCTTCCTTTCCTAATGGGGGAGTCCTAACTTGGCCAGTAAGTAGGGGAAAACAAGGTAGTCACCTGCACAAGGGGTGGGGGTGAAGTCAAGAAGCAGCCACGATGGCTTAAGTGGGATGCAAAAGCCCAAGTGGGCTAAGGAAGGCATTCACGAGGAGGGTGCCTAGCAGAGTCTGAGTGGGAAGAGGAAGACACTGACAAAAGGGAGGCATGCCATGACGCGTTGGAGCACAAGGGGTGAAGCCTGACATAGAAAGTCAGAGTCTTTAGACTCTGGGATACAAAGGACAATGTGGCTTGGGGTGCCAAGGCTCAAGCAGGGGAAGGAGGCATCGATGTATATGGAGGGAGGGGGGGGGGCACCCCAGTACAGGGAGTCAGAGGCCAAGTAGGATGATGGGGCGCAGGGGATAGGTAAATGCCTGAGTGGGGTAAGAGGGCATCCACACAGGGGACATCCTGAAATGGAAGTGAGATCCCAAGCAGAGTAAGAAGAGCATCCATGCAAGAGGTGAAAGTAGTAGTTAAGCTGGGGCATCTGTAACTTGCAGGAGAATTGAAAAAACAAGTTATGATATTAAGCAAAATAGGAACCAGAGTCTCACTGTTGAAGAAAAGAGATGCAAATGTGGAAAAGGAGTGAAATATAAAGAAAACTTTGTGGTACTGAATTGGAATTGGAGGTATTGATGTGATTCCAGTTAGATATATAGGTATGTGATTGATTAATTGGTTGATTGATAGATGAATGATGGATGGATGGATGGATGGATGGATGACAGGATGTATGGATGATGGATGGATAATAGACAGACATAGATGTAAATGTGGGACAAAGTCTAGGGCAGTTTGGGTTTCAAAATAAATCATGATGGTAATGGAATGTAATCCACCAAATGAAATAGGAAACCTTAAGTCTGATATAAATGAATGAATGAATAAATTGAAAATGTGATGAGGAATAGAGTATTTACATATTTTCAAAGTACATTCCCACAAAGTGCTAATTAACTACAAAGAGGGAAAGAGTAACTTTACAGCAGAGAAGCCTGGCAAATATCACTTTCATCAAGTGATCACAGTGAACACATGAGTAATGGGACAAATCAAAATTGTATGACATCTGAGAACACAGTATCACTTTTGTAGTATTCTCCCCCAAAATGTAAGGCCTGACTCTAATCATCAGATGGCATCAGACAAACCCAATTTGAGGGACATTCTATGAAATAACTGCCTTGTTATCTTGGAAAGTATTAAAGTCAAGGAAAGTCTGAGGAACTGTTCCAGATAGAAGGAGGTAAAGAGAAGTGACCACTTAATGCAATACATGATCCTCGGTGGATCCTTTTGCTTTAAAAGGTGTTATCAGAACACTTGGTGAAACTTTGAATTGTGTCTGAGTATTAGATGTTAGTAATGTGTCAATGCAATTTTCTTAACATTAAGAATATGCAGGTGAATGTCTTTTTTGTAGGAAATACTAAAGTATTCAGGGATGACAAAGCATCAGGTGAGTGACTTATTCTCAAATGATTTGTAGGGGAAAAAATTCTTGGTTTGGTGCTCTGACTTTTCTGTAAGTCTGTAATTGTTTGAAAACACATACATACATACATACATACATACATACATACATACATACATACATAAAGGAGATTCAGGGAATATTGTTCCCATGAGCCTTTCCTGAAGGCATCTACTATAGCACAAACTTCAGATAGCTAAGAAATGATTGGAGAGGGTTGGCAATGAACCCATGGTGGGCACTATTTAACTATTGAACCAGGACCAAGTGATGGGGGTACAGGTGCCAGGAGAGTATGTGACATTGAAAATGCAGAAAAAATACAACTATGAAAAATGAGAGAAGTGAGGGGAGCATATATAGAAGAAGAATCTCATCAATTGCTTTATTGGTATTAACTATGAGTAAAATAATTTTTATTTTAAATCAAAGGCGGGAGTGGAGAGAAGAAATGGAAAAGATTTATAAGCTATTTAAAACATTGCTCCTGGTAAGGAACTCAATACACAGGACCAAAAAGGGGGTGGGTATTTAAGGTATATACAAAGGTATTACTATGAAGGTAGCCATTAGGACAAAAATCCAAGGCTTTCTAAATATCCTTGGAAATATCAAGAGAGACAGAGAGAACAAGAGAAAGGGGGAGACTACAGAGGAACTATACATATGTAGACAAAGATAAGGGCCACTGTATTCAGACAACACCTTTCTCAAGCAGGTTGTGACAACCACTCACGACCTGCTCACATTCTTCCAGAACCTGACTCCAAATGTGCCTGAAACACAGCAAAGCCAGGGACCCTGGGAAATGGTCCATGTGACTACATGGTGAAGGGAGAAAGACAAAAATTCAAATCTTTTTTCAGGAAATAGAGCAAGACAAATGTTTAGAATCACACCTTCAAAAGAGTTTGGTAGGGGTACCTGGGTGGCTCAGTCAGTTGAGCATCCAACTCTTGATTTCAGCTCAGGTCATGATCTCATGTTTCATGGGATAGTCCCCCACATCGGGCTCCACACTGAGCATGGAGCCTGCTTAAGATTCTCCCTCACTCTCTCTCTCTTTCTCTCTCTCTCTCCCCACCCACCCCCCCCCCCAGCCTCTCCCCTGCTCTTTCTGTCTCTCTCTCAAAAAAAAAAAAAAAGTTTGGTAAAAGCTTTCTACATAGTTGTGACCTAGCTTAGGAATAAACATATTTTTAAGATAAGGCTTTTCAGTGAAAGATGCTGAAGGAAGGGAGAAGGATACTCCTGGGATAAGGATCACAAAAGCACCTATGAAAGGTTTTTCAAGACAAACAATCCTACCTTCTCCTCACCAGTAGAAGACACACTCTAAGGCTTATAATGATGGTCAGGCCACCAGGTTCACATACACAGTAGCCTCTGCAGAATAGAAACTTGAAAAGCACATACCTATGAAACAGAAAAGAACAAACTTGAAAAAATACTGATTAGACTGCTAATTACTTAGGTTTATTTGGCAAATATGATGCTTTTATATTTTCTGTTCAGGGCTTTAATATAAATCATTGCATAAAGTTGAAATTCTCTTTGAAGTATTAATTCATTACCTAAGGGGAGAAGAAAAGAAAATCATTTCCCTCCACATTTGAGCAACTAGTATGTTCTCTTCCCCCATGGTGACCTCAAGGGACAGGAGATTCCCACAGTCTCTCCAAAGGACCATCCTAGGTACTGATGGGCTCATGTGCCATGATCCAGTGTGACGTCGTGGCAGCGAAAGGCTTAGACGCTTCTGTTCACACCTGTCCTTGGTCCCAGCTGAGCACAAACATACAACTGTTACAGGCACCCATCTAACCTTCATCTTTTCAGCCTGATGACACTATGGGTCTGTTGCCAATAGCCAACGCCCTCAACTCTTCTCCTGTTCCAGTTAAACTATTATCATATCCCTATATAGGCCAGTTCTGAATTTAATGAGCATTGGTCTAACACATACCTACTGTCATGTCCAAGAAACACAACACCAAAGAAGACACTATTTCTGCCCATGAAGAGCTCAATGTAGCCTGAGACAGACATGAAAAACAAATGACTATACATACTGCAATAAGGCACCCGGACACACATGATTTAACGGCACGAAGTGCACACGGGAGGAAGGTACCAGCTCTGCTAGAGTGAGTCAGAGATGCTTCAGACAGAAAGAAATATTTGCACTGGAGAGTCAAGAATGAGTATGAATTTGCTGGAGACCTGAGGGTAGGGAGATGTCAGGTAAAGAGACGAGCACATGAAAAACCAAGAAGTGAGAAAGAACAAGGCCTGTTCCAGATCTTCCAGCAGGTCAGGGTGACCAAAGCATATGTGGTACATGTGGGGAGGCAATGCGATTGGGAACTGGTCGGGGGACTGGTGGAGGCCAGATCCTCTGTGGTCCTGGGTTCTGTGTCAGGGAGTGCAGGCTTTACTCAAAGGCAGTGGCTCAGAAGAGGTTTCCACAGGACTGTGCTGTGGTCAGATTTCAGTTTCAGAAAGACCACTCCATTGGTTGAAAGGAAGAGGGAAAGACTAGAGAAAGAGAGACTGATCAGGAGATTCCTACAGGGCTGCAGAGCAGTTAGACGAGAGGCCTTGGGATGCTGCAGACCTGGGTTTAATGCAAGGTAATCTTATCATAATGTGAGACTTTCATTTGACCTCCTTCTGTTTCAGGTTCCTCGTTAGCTTCATTGGCCTGCGACCTGTTGTGGCAGAAGGCCCCACACTTAGAAGGGCTCTGTGTTTGGTTTGATGTTCTGCCATCCCTCTCTTGAAACTCTTCATACGATTTAAATGCTCAACTCTTCTCCTGTTCCAGTTCAATTATCATCATATCCCTATATAGGCCAGTCCTGAATTCAAGTCAACACAATTAGCATTGATCTAACACATACCTAATGTCATGTCCAGGAGACACAACACAAAAAAAGACACTGTTTCTGTCCGTGTAGCACTGGGCCCTACAAAGTATGTAGCCGGTTCTGCTCACCTCTGAGTATATTAATGGTACCTATTATGACCAGAGGGTTATTGGGAAGATTAAATAAGCAAATACAAGTAGAAAAGAGTGTCTGTGGCACAAAAACAGACACTTAGATCAATGGAACAGAATAGAGAACCCAGAAATGGTCCCACAAACATATGGCCAACTCATCTATGACAAAGCAGGAAAAAATATCCAATGGAAAGAAGACAGTCTCTTCAGCAAGTGGTGCTGGGAAAACTGGACAGTGACATGCAGAAAAATGAACCTGGACCACTTTCTTACACCATACACAAAAATAAACTGAAAATGGATGAAAGACCTCAACGTAAGACAGGAAGCCATCAAAATCCTCGAGGAGAAAGCAGGCAAAAACCTCTTTGATCTTGCCCACAGCAATTTCTTACTCAACGCGTCTCTGGAGGCAAGGGAAACAAAAGCAAAAATGAACTACTGGGATCTCATCAAAATAAAAAGCTTCTGCACAGTGAAGGAAACAATCAGCAAAACTAAAAGGCAACTGACAGAATGGGAGAAGATATTTGCAAATGACATATCAGCTAAAGGGTTAGCATCCAAAATCTATAAAGAACTTATCAAACTCAACACCCAAAAAACAAATAATCCAGTGAAGAAATGGGCAAAAGACATAAATAGACACTTCTCCAAAGAAGATATCCAGGTGGCCAACTGACCCATGAAAAAATGCTCAACATCACTCATCATCAGGGAAATACAAATCAAAACCACAATGAGATACCACCTCATGCCTGTCAGAATGGTTAATATTAACAACTCAGGCAACAACAGATGTTGGCGAGGATGCAGAGAAAGAGGATCTCTTTTGCACTGCTGGTGGGAATGCAAGCTGGTGCAGCCACTCTGGAAAACAGTATGGAGGTTCCTCAAAGAATTAAAAATAGAACTACCCTACACCCAGAAATTGCACTACTAGGTATTTATCCAAGGGATACAAGTCTGCTGTTTCAAAGGGACACATGCACCCCCATGTTTATAGCAGCACTATCAACAATAGACAAAGTATGGAAAGAGCCCAAATGTCCATCGATGGATGAATGGATAAAGACGATGTGGTATATATAAACCATGGAGTATTACTCAGCAGTTAAAAAGAATAAAATCTTGCCATTTGCAACTGGATGGAACTGGAGGGTATTATGCTAAGTGAAATTAGTCAGTCAGAGAAAGACAACTATCATATGAATTCACTCATATGAGGACTTTAAGAGACAAAACAGATGAACATAAGGGAAGGGAAACAAAAATAATATATAAAAACAGGGAGGGGGACAAAACAGAAGAGACTCATAAATATGGAGAACAAACTGAGGGTTGCTGGAGGGGTTGTGGGAGGGGGGATGGGCTAAATGGGGAAGGGGCACTAAGGAATCTACTCCTGAAATCATTGTTGCACCATATACTAACCTATTTGGACGTAAATTTTAAAAAACAAAATAAAAATGAATAAATAAATAAATAAATAAAACGGTACACAGAAAAAGAGAAAAGAAAAAGAGTGTCTGACACAAAATCCTCCATATGATGGAAGTTATTTTATTACCATTATTATTACATTGCCAAGAAGAAGAGGGACCTACAATAAGGAGCCAGCAGAGAAGGCAGAGGAGGAGGAAAGCAGGGGCGGAATGTGTAGGACATGTCTCCGGAGGGTGGAAAAGGTAGTGCATGAGAGAGATGCGGGAAGGCCAGCTGCAAGGTACCCTCACCCAGGCCAAGACCAGCAGTAAAATGGAAAACAGCTTGCAAATACCCACAAGGCTATAAACTAAAACACACCTTCCACGCTCATAGGCAGATCCAACTCTTTACTTAAAAGTGAAGTCTCATTGCTACGTCTATGCGGGGTTTAGCAATATCAGAGCATAGTGCGAGAGGGCTCAAGTGTAATATGCGGCCTGCGGTCCTAAAAAGTCAAAGTGTGGGGTGAGGAAGCCAAGAATGCATTCCCTTGAGAAAAGAGAGCACCGCAGATCAAAAAAGTACCCAAGCTCTAGTCAAATTCACCTCTGACAACTAAAAGCCAGACATTTAATTAAAAGGTCGAGCGAGTGTTAAGAAATATTACTAAAGCAAACAAAAGTATTAGGTTAGGTTGAACCATCTGAAGTTGCCCATTCTGTAGTAAAAAATGGTCAAATATCAGCCAATTTCACACAGTTCAACCCAACATTTCCCTAAAAATATGGGTAGCCATTAAAAAGGCAAAACTATGGGGCACCTGGGTGGCTCAGTCGGTGAAGCGTCCGACTTTGGCTCAGGTCATGTTCTCACAGCTCCTGAGTTTCGGCCCCACATTGGGCTCTGTGCTGACAGCTCAGAACCTGGAACCTGCTTCACATTCTGTGTCTCCCTCTCTCTCTCCCTCTGCCCTTCCCCCCGCTCATGCTCTCTCTCTCTCTCTCTCTCTCTCTCTCTCTCTCTCTCTCTCAAAAATAAATAAACATTTAAAAAAATTAAAAAGGCAAAACTAAAACATGATAGTAGCCAAAGAACATTATGCTTTAAAAAAAGGAAAAGAAAAAAGAACAATTAGACATCTTTGTAAAAGGTGTATCATTTCTTACTTTAAGGGCCAGAGAAAAAGAAATATTAATTTTCTTCATGCAATAATTCAGGGAGAAAGCAAACATTTTACTAGAAGACATCACAGGAATGGGACCAGAGAAGCAATCAATGAACAAACATCCTGGCAAAAACTATAGCTGAAGAAAATATGTATGGGTGAAGAAACGAATACTATAGTAAACATAATGCTATGTTTTAATTACAGGCATATTACCCCCAAAATGGTAATTTATTAAAACATGAACTTGGCTTGATAAATAAGCAAAGTAGTGACTGGGTAATTCCTCTATTTATTATTTATTGAGCTAATAACAAAAGCACAAAGAAATGAGACAGAAGGCTTTAAAACCTATTGGAACCCTCTTTGTGGAATTGAGCCAATCAGATCTCCCAGGCAGTTCTAACTCATGCTATAAAAGGCCCTCTAGAGCATTCGGATGGGCTTTTTAAAAATATACACAGCTGCTTGACACCAGGATGCCACTATGGTGTAGGTTAAATGGCTACCAACAGATACAAGCCCTCCAGCATTTTTTCATTCTTTAATTTTCTTCCATTCTTGGTCTAATGTTATCCCTAGAATGGAATGGGCGTTGCAGGGTGGGTTGGATTCTCCCTCCCCAAATATTCCCTTTGAATATTAACAAAGACCGAGTACTACAATTAAGGTACCAAAATATAGTAAAATCAAAGATTAAAAAGTAACCAGATGATTGTGGTCTGTACTCAGAGCTCATCTTTATCTATCAGCAGCATGTGACACAGGGAGTTTCCCTTCTGCTTAAAGTACTGTCTTCATGTGTGTCCTGGCTCACCAGACTCTCCTGGTTTCATTTCGGTTTTTGCTGGCCTCCGCCCCTGTTTTCCCTGCTAGAGTTTCTTCCCCTTCCCAGCTTCTGTTACAGTTCTACAGAGCTCAGTCTGAAAACCTCTTCTCTCTCTCTATACACCTAGGGAATCTCTTCCGTGCCTGGGGCTTTAAATAGGACCCTAAACGTAGCTCTGCAGCCCCCACTCCTCCCCCAAGCTCCCAGGATGCATAGCACACTGCCCATTCCACACTTCTGCCAGCGTGGATAACAGGTATTTCAAAGTTAACATGGCCAAAACAACTCGAGATGCCCCCAGTCCCCTTACTGTCCCGTCTTCCCCAATTTAGCAATGAGACGACAAACTAGGGAGTCATTCTATCACAGCCTACATCCAATCTATCAGCAAGTTTTGTAAAGTCTGTCTTGAGTATATCCTGAATTCCACCATTTGTCACCATCTCCCCGAGGAGATGGTGACACCCCCAATCCAAGGCAGTCTGGACTCTCACCCTGATGATCATAATAGCCTTGTACCTGTCCCCCTTTTCACTCCTACTCACCACCCCCCCCCCCCCCGTTACCTTTTCATTATTCAGATGAGAGTATTCCCCCAGCCCAATGGCCTCCCCCCACCTTTGGAACAAAGTGCAAACTCCCTCCTTCCAGACAAAGAAGTGTAAGTGGATACAGTTACATTGAAGAACAATCTGGCAATGTCTAGTACACCTGAAAATCAGGACACCTTCTGAGCCAGCAATTCCAAATCCTGGCATTTCCCCCCACAAAAAAAATCTTGCAAAGATTCTGTACAGAGATGTTCACTGCAGAACTGTTTCTAATAGTAAAAAAGCATAAAATACATAATTGTCTATCAGTAGAATAATTGAAAAATAAGTTGTTTTTTTCAATCACATGATAGAATGCTATGTACCAGTTAAAATAAATAAATTAGATCTACGAGTACAGTGACAAAATCTAATTTTTTTATTTTTTATTTCAGGGAGAGATAGAGAGTGAGGGAGAGTACAGAGGGAGAGAGAGAGGGGGAGGGAGGCAGATTCTTCAGCAAGCTCCACGCTTAGCATGGAGCCCAACGCAGGACTCAATCCCACAATCCTGGGATCATTACCTGAGCCAAAATCAAGAGTTGGACATTGCACCGACTAAGCCACGAAGGTGCCCCAGAATCTGACAGTATTCCAGCCCCAACATACTTCCTTTCCCTTTTGCCCCACATCTAGGCCAAGCTATAAGAAAGCCAGGGCAATCCCTCCCTTGGTGCTGGCAAGGAATTTCAAATAAGCACCCCCTTCTGGAATCTTCCCTCAACCTCACCTCCTATCCACGACAAAAACCAGAGCCACCCCCACCCGGTCATTCTTTTTCACTCTAGACCAAATCCAAGGTCTTCTCCTTCTGGAAATATCCTTTTTTTATCATTTCAATCTTTTCTTTATTTTTTCCAGCTTTATTGAGATATGTGACATATAACATTGTGTTAAGTTTAAGGTGTAAAATGGGATTATTTGATACATTTATATATTGCAAAATGATTACCACCATAACATAAGCTAACACCTCCATCCCATCACATAACTACCATTTCTTTTTTGTGATGAGACTATTTAAGATCTCCTTGCTTAACAGCTATCAGGTATATAATACAGTATTATTCATTATAATCACCAAAAGTACCTTAGATAACTGAGCTTCCTAACTTATGACTGGAAGTTTGTATCCTTTCACCAATATCTTTCCATTTTCCCCAACTCTCCTCCCAGCCCCTGGTTAACAACCTGTTTCTCTGAGTTTGACTTTTTCAGATTCCACATATAAGTGAACACATACAATATTTGCCTCTCTCTGTCTGACTTAGTTCACTAGCATAATGCCTTCAAGTTTCACCCAAGTTGTCACAAATGGCAGGGTTTCCTTCTTTCTCAGGCTTTCCTACTTTCCTTCTTTTCCAGTGGGGGGGGGGGGGGGAGGGGAGGTGCAATAATGTAATAAACTGTATTCTATACCCATTGGAACCTACATGTCAATATAGGAATCCCAATATTCATAAATTCCTGGGGAATGGTGGATCCAACAGGGAATGCTGGTATGCATATAAAACTCGTATCAACTAGCTAAGCCTCAAAACCATAATGTTAACGGGGGGAGAAAACACGTGGCCAGATGGCTACTGCATAATACAATTTGTGTAATGATCTGTCCTAGTGATTTTTTATTTGTTTTAAAGTCTATTTTATCTACTATTTATCTTTTTTTTGTATTTGCCTTATATATCTTTTATCATCCTTCTGTTTTCAATCTTTCTACATAATTAGGCTTTAAATGTGTCTCTTACAAATGGCTAATATCTGAAATAATTTTAAAATCCAGTCAAATAATCTTGGTCTTTCAGCTGTAACATTTACTCAATTTATATTTGTTGTAATTTTATATACAGATAGATTTATTTCTAAAATCTTGGTTTATGCTATCTGCCCTATGCTTTTACTCTCTTTTCTTGTCTTTTTTCTTTTTTTAAGGAACACTTTTCTATCTTCTGATTTCCATTCTTTTCCTCTACTAGTTAGGTAATTATAATCTCTACATTCTTTTATAAGTATCCCTAGATATTTTAAGATGTATAATTAACTTACCCAGTGCTAATTTGGTCCATATCTTTACCCTCCTCTAGAATAATCCATGACCACAGATCACTTTAACCCTAATTGTCCCTCGCCCAGGCTTACAGGCTATTGTTGCCACATATTTTAATTCTCTCTTGTTTTTTGGTCCCCAAATCCTTATTATTATTATTATTTACACAATTATCTTTGTCCAAATTTAACCACATATTTACTGTCTTTGTTCTTCATTTCTTATTGTATCTCAGACTTTTATCTAGGATCTCTTTACTCTTGTCGAAAATATATCCAGTGCTGTTCAGTTGAAATGTAATGTGGGCCCATGTGTAATTTTAAATGTTCTGGTAGCCAAATTTAAAAAAATAATTTAAACAAGGGAAATTAATTTTAATAAAACAAAACAGCCCATGACAAATGTTTGACCTGATGCAGATTTTCTTGGTGAAAACAAAAGCATCTAAGAATTACTTTTGCTCAAAGATTACTTTGTTATTGCTAACAAATTAGCATGCCTCAATTTCCAAGATAAAACAAAAAAAGGATTCTCTTAGGAAGCTGCCACATTAATGGCCAGCTGGATGTGACCATAGTGAATGCTGAATTCTGAAGGATTCAGGATAACCTGACAACTGAGTTTTACTTATGCTAATCTATCTCATACCCACTGTCTTACTGGGCTTTTAAACTGTATTTCTTATTGTACCGATATTATATATCCTATGGACATTCCTCACATTCTCAGAGAAAACTTTCTAACATTAGAACTAAAGCTTTTAGCCCATTGGCAAGCTGAAGCCAGCCTGTACCAACTCACAACAACAAATTGTTAAATATCAGGAATCTTGTGAGTTAAACCACTGGTAGCTTAAAATTGGCCATGGTGAGAGTATTTACCCCTGCAGAAACAAGCACACACTACAGTTCAAGGCTTTCTTTTTTGAGAACATACCACTGAAACTAGCATTTAGAATTCACCTTTATTTACACTGCTGGTGTTCCATTTCATCATGACACACACTGTTTTTTAAACTATAAGTGACCCTATGACTAGATCATAAAATGAATGTAATGGGTCTCAAATAGCATTTTTGAGCAAAACAAAACAGATTAAGATTGATCATATCAGATTTTATTATATTTGGTAAAGATAAATATCATTATTCTGTTTCAAGTCTTTCTGTATGTATTTATATTTGTCTGTTGTGCATGTCCATGACTGTCTAGCTTTGGTTTGAATTACAAAGTTGAAAGCCACTGTTACAAGGCTTAGTTTGGCAGGATATAAAATTGTAGTTATTTTCAAGAAGGCACTCAAAGTGTATACCCAAAACCCCATGAAGATGGGAAGTTGGCATAGAATAGGTACACCGTTTCAATTAGGAAAGATATAAAAGGAGGCTGGTGGTGATGATGGCAGAACAATGAGGATGTACTTAATGCCACAGAAACGTACACTTCTACATGGTTAAAATCATCAATTTTATGTTACGTATATTTTACCACAATTTTTAAAAACTCATGAAAAACAGCAGAAATATTGATATTTTCTATCAACGATGTTTACATAATATTCACAATACTAGTAAACATTCGATTTCAGGACACATTATGTAAGTTGCAAAAATATATCAAAATCTTGTCACAGAAATTAATGTCCGAGCTCACATTATTTTTAAGAGAAATAAAAGTAATATAAATACCACCAAGAACTTCTGGTTCATGATAATGAATTAGACTCCATATAAATATCCCAGAAGAAATATATATTCTTCTACCTAGAAATGTTACACTCTTCTGAATATAACAGAAGAAAAAGCACACAAAAAATGAATTGAGTGAAACATTAAAGCATTTGAAAATTTTGAAAATTCGAAAACATTTTGGAGGAAACCAATTTGACAATAAATTTCATATATTAAAAAAAAAAAGAAAACATTTTGGAGGATATAAAGTAAACAGGTAAAATCTAATTTATTGATTAAATGATTAATTAATTTAAAAAGCCAGCCAATGCAGAGCAGTGCACGGCCTGGCATTCCAGCAAGAGGATGAAGTGGGAAATGTGGGAGCTTTCGTGTGGTTCCCAGGTCAGACGTGACATGAACTGAGGCCCCTGTCATGCTGGCTGATCAGAAGACTGTTTCCAGAATGAGAGACCAGTCATCCTGTTCCTCTCTCCCACAGAAGAGGCACCACTGCTACAGCATTTGCTCCATGCTGGAGCCCAGTCTCTTAAAGGACTGTAAGATTTTCTGTTTCATTGGAATGCCAGAAAAAAATATATATGTATTTTTTAATCCAAAATGCTAATACATGCTACAACATGGATGAACCTTAAAGACATATGTTAAGTGAAATAAGCTAAATACACAAGGACAAATATTGTAGGATTCTACTTACATGCAGAGCACTCAAATTCACAGAAATGGGAAGTAGAAAAGTGGTGGCCAAGGGCCGGGGGAAGGAGCCAATTGGGGGTTCTTGTTTAATGGGCACAGAGTTTCAGCTGGAAAGGGAAAAATTTTGGTGATGATGGTTAGACACCAATGTGAATGTACCTAATGCCACTCATCTGCACATGTAAAATAGCTAGAATGATAAATTTTATCCTATGTATGGCTTATCACAATAATAAAAATTAAAATCCGGCTATATGGTGTTTCCCAGAGATATATGAAAGAAAGAAAGAAAGAAAGAAGAAAAGAAAAAAGAAAGGAAGGAAGGAAGGAAGGAAGGAAGGAAGGAAGGAAGGAAGAAAGAAAGAAAGAAAGAAAGAAAGAAAGAAAGAAAGAAAGAAAGAAAGAAAGAAAAGAAGGAAGGAAGGAAGGAAGGAAGGAAGGAGCAGAAAAAAAAGGAAAACTTAAGGAAACCTAGAACAACAGTATTATAAATAGACAAAACAGATATTAAGAGAAGCATTAGAAAGAAGCATCAAACTGGGGCTCAGTTGGTTAAGCATCTGACTTCGGCTCAGGTCATGATCTCCATGTTCACAGGTCTGAGCCCCATGTCGGGCTCTGTGCTGACAGCTCAGAGCCTGGAGCCTGCTTCTGATTCTGAGTCTCCCTCTCTCACTGCCCTCCCTCCACTCATACTGCCTCTCTGTCTCTCAAAAATAAATAAACATTTAAAATTTTTTTAATAAAATAAAATACAGAAGCATCAAATAATAACAAAAAGAAAAATTAGCCAGGAAGGGATAACAAGTCTTAACTTGCTTATATCTAACAATTCATATAGAAGTATATAAAATCTACAAAGCAAATATCATAATGAGATTTAAATCACCACTTTGAGAAATTAACAGATCAAGAAGATAAAAAATTTGGAATGACAGAAGATTTAAACATCATAAATAACAAGTCTGAAAGAATCGAAAGACATAGAACCTTGTACCTGACAATCACAGAAAACACATTATTTTCTTTTTTTTTTTTTTTTTTTTTTTCAACGTTTTTTATTTTATTTTTGGGACAGAGAGAGACAGAGCATGAACGGGGGAGGGGCAGAGAGAGAGGGAGACACAGAATCGGAAACAGGCTCCAGGCTCCGAGCCATCAGCCCAGAGCCTGACGCGGGGCTCGAACTCACGGACCGCGAGATCGTGACCTGGCTGAAGTCGGACGCTTAACCGACTGCGCCACCCAGGCGCCCCAGAAAACACATTATTTTCTACCAGCATGAAGCAGATAACAACAACAAAAAATACACCATATCACAAAGACAGTCTGAAAAAAATTATATCAAATAAAGCATATTCTAAACCACAATGCCACAAAATTGGATGCTCTCAACAAAAGATAGTCCCCAAAAGTGACCCATGAAGTCACAAGAATACAGATACACAGGTTAGGTAATTCAAAACAATTCTTCAAGGACAACTAATAAAGCTGAATTAAACATGATTTTTAAAAATCTTCTCGAAAGCAGAGGCCAGCTAAAAAGAGAATGAAGAATTATTGAACCAAAATCTAAGAGGCTAGAGCCTCGAGAAGTAACCCAGCATTCGATATGCCTTTTATCTGGATGGCATTTAACAATTCATAGGATAAGAATACAAACACTTAGGTATAGTTATGAAACGAAGGAGAGAAAATGAAATCACAAGATCCACGCAGAGCAGAAAGTCATATAAGCAATCCTCCACTTTAAGCTGAGACAAGACCTCAAGACTTTGCTTCATCAGGATGATTCCGGGAACCTCAGGCCTTGATCTTACTATAAGGTGGTCCTAAACTAGTAAGGTACCCAGACCACTGATATAAGCAAACAAAAA
Organism: Neofelis nebulosa; assembly: GCF_028018385.1. NCBI lineage: Eukaryota > Metazoa > Chordata > Mammalia > Carnivora > Felidae > Neofelis > Neofelis nebulosa. Next base: position 19,500,164 of record NC_080798.1, on the reverse strand, counting down.
TTCTCTCTGGAAGAAGATTCAATTATCCTGTATCTCAAAACTTTCCAGCAGAAAAGAGAGAGGGAGAGAATAGAAAGACTTCAACACTAGAGTCTTAGATATTAGGGTTTTCATACCCAGACTATAAAATCACTATTTTTACTATGATCAAAGAAATAATAGAAAAACTTGAAAACGTCATTAGGGAGTTGCATCCTTTAAAAAGTGGCACCACGGAAGTGAGAAGAAATTGAATGGCAGTTGTACAACTGAAAAACAATAAGCAAAATCAAAAGTTCAATGGACAGATTTAACAGCAAATTACACACAGCTGAAGAGATCGTTGGCAAACCAAAAGACAAGTCCCAAAGAAACTCCTCAAAACAAAGCATATAACATATATAAATTTCACCCATATATAAATATAGATGAAAAGGAACAAGACCCAGAGAATACAGTGAGAAAGTCTAATATGCATTTAATCAAAATTCCACATAAGAGTATAGACAGAATAAACAGAGGCAATATATGAAGATATAATGATTGAGAACTTCCTAGAACTTATGAAATTCACCAATCCATAACCTCACAAAGTTTAACAAAGCCCAAACAGAATACATATTTTTTAAATCCACATCTAGGTACATCATAGTGAAACTACAAAAAAAAAAAAAAAAAAAAAAAATCAAAGAGAAAAAAGTCTTAAAAGGAGCCAGAGAAAAGAAGACATAATCTTCAAAGGAGCAACAGCTAACCTGACTGCTAATATCTCAAGAGAAAATATGGATGCTGGGGCGCCTGGGTGGCGCAGTCGGTTAAGCGTCCGACTTCAGCCAGGTCACGATCTCGCGGTCCGTGAGTTCGAGCCCCGCGTCGGGCTCTGGGCTGATGGCTCGGAGCCTGGAGCCTGTTTCCGATTCTGTGTCTCCCTCTCTCTGCCCCTCCCCCATTCATGCTCTGTCTCTCTCTGTCCCAAAAATAAAAAATAAAAAACGTTAAAAAAAAAAAATATGGATGCTAGGAGACAGCACAGTGATATCATCAATGTGCTGAAAGAAATAACCAGCAACCCACCATAATGGTATAAAGCCATTACATCTTCATATGTTGCCTCTGTTTACACCCAGGGGGAAAAAAAATAGTCTTCAAGAATACAGATGAACAGTAGAGAAAATTCTACTTACAGCAACAACAAAGATAAAATACGTAGGAATAGGTTTAACAAGAATCTGTAAAGCCTATGTAAGGAAATTTATAAAACACTCCTGAAAGACATAAAAGTAGCCTTGAACAGTTGGGAAGACACCCTTTCTAAGAAAATCCTTTGTGGTTAGAAAGGATGGGAAAATATCATAAAGATGTCATTTCTACCTAAATTATTTTAGAACTTTAATGCAGTCCCAGGAAAAAATAAATTAAAAAAACAAAAACAAAAAACCCAGTGAGCTGTTTCTTATGGAAGCAGGCAAGATGACACTAACCTTGATACAAAAAAAACTTAAAAAGTAAAAAAAAAAAATAGGAATATACTAAAAACTCAATGCTTTAAGTAAAGCACAGAAAATTTTCAGGGCAGTGAAAATACTCTGTATGATTCAATAATAACGGATACATGTCATTACACATTTGTCCAAACCCAGAGAATGTACAACACCAAAAATGAACCCTAATGTAAACTATGAATTTAGGTTGATTATAATGTGTCAATGTAGCTTCTTCATCAATGTAAAAATTGTACCATTCTTGTGGGGAATGTTGGGTAATGGAGGATGCTGTGCATGTGCAGAGTCAGGGGATATATGGGAAATCTCTGAACCTTCCTCTCAATTTTGCTGTGAATCTAAAACTGCTCTAAAAAACTAAAGTCTTTGAAAATAAGGAGAAGAGAAAAGAAGAGAAGAGAAGAGAAGAGAAGAGAAGAGAAGAGAAGAGAAGAGAAAAGAAAGAAAGAAAAAAGAAAGAAAGAAAGAAAGAAAGAAAGAAAAAGAAAGAGAGAGAGAGAAAGGGAGATAGAAAGAGAGGAAGAAAGGGAGAAAGAAAGGGAGAAAGAAAAAGGAAAGGAAAGAAATGAAAAGAAAAGGAAAGGAACAGACAGACAAATGCTACCAGAAGGACTAGTGCTACCAGATATTAAAATATACTATAAAGATTCTGTACTTAAGGTAGTATGGTACATATGAATAGACAGACCAGTGGTATAGCACAGAAAGCTGGAAATAGACACAAATACACACAAAACTTTAGATATAATGAAGGTGGCATTTCAAACCACTCCGTGGGCAAGACGGAGTTTTTAATGAATGGTACTAGGACAACGGATTAACCACCTAGAAAAAAATTAAATTAGATCCATGCCCCACACAATATATAAGAATTCTAAAAGTATCAGGCATCTAAATATAAAAATGAAACCATATAAGTACATGGTGACTTGCTTGAACTTGAGTTTGGAAAAAGGCTTTCTCACTACAGCCCAAATCCCAATTCTATAACACAAAAAAATTGATAAATTTGTATATATTATATGTATATTATATATTAACCATATATGTTATATATGATTACTATATTAATTATAACATATAATTAATATATATTAATATATGTATTATATAATATACATATCATATATTAATTCATGCATGGTTTTACCATAAACAAAGTCAACAGAATAAACTGGGGGAAAACATTTGCAATATACTACAGATAAAACAGCAGTATCCCTATTATGTAAAGATCTCTGAAAAATTGAGAGAAATGAGGCACCTGGATGGCTCAGTCATTTAAGTGTTTGACTCTTGATTTCAGCTCAGGTCATGATCTCATAGCTCATGAATTCGAGCCCCATGTTGGGCTCTGTGCTGACAGAGCTATGCTCCCTCTCTCTCTGCCCCTCTTCCATGCTCTTTCTCTGTCTCAAAAATAAATAAACATTAAAAAAATTGAGGGCTGGGGCACCTGGTTGGCTTAGTGGGTTAAGCATCCAACTTCAGCTCAAGTCATAATCTCATGGCAAGTGGGTTCGAGCTCTGCATCGGGTTCTGTGCTGACAGCTTGGAGCCTGGAGACTGCTTCAGATTCTGTGTCTCCCTCACTCTCTGCCCCTCCCCCACTTGTGCCTTCTCTCTCTCTCTCTCTCTCTCTCTCTCTCTCTCAAAAATAAATAAACATTAAAAAAAAATTTTTTTGCAATCCCTATCAAAATAACACTAGCATTCTTCACAGAGCTAGAATAAACAATCCTAAAATTTGTATGGAACCAGAAAAAACCCTGAATAGCCAAAGCAATCTTGAAAAAGAAAACCAAAGCAGGAGGCATCACAATCCTGGCCTTCAAGCTGTATTACAAAGCTGTAATCATCAAGACAGTATGGTACTGGCACAAGAACACTCAGATCAATGGAACAGAATAGAGAACCCAGAAATGGACCCACAAACATATGGCCAACTCATCTCTGACAAAGCAGGAAAAAATATCCAATGGAATAAAGACAGTCTCTTCATCAAATGGTGCTGGGAAAACTGGACAGCGACATGCAGAAAAATGAACCTGGACCACTTTCTTACACCATACACAAAAATAAACTCAAAATGGATGAGAGACCTAAACATAAGACAGGAAGCCATCAAAATCCTTGAGGAGAAAGCAGGCAAAAACTTCTTTGGCCTCAGCCGCAGCAACTTCTTACTCAACACATCTTCAGAGGCAAGGGAAACAAAAGTAAAAATGAACTATTGGACCTCATCAAAATAAAAAGCTTCTGCACAGCGAAGGAAACGATCAGCAAAACTAAAAGGCATTCCATCTCCAGTGGAATGGGAGAAGATATTTGCAAACGACATATCAGATAAAGGGTTAGCATCCAAAATCTATGAAGAATTTATCAAACTCAACACCCAAAAAATAAATAATCCAGTGAAGAAATGGGCAAAAGACATGAATAGACACTTCTCCAAAGAAAACATCCAGATGGCCAATCGACACATGAAAAAATGTTCAACATCACTCATCATCAGGGAAATACAAATCAAAACCACAATGAGATACCACCTCACACCTGTCAGAATGGCTAACATTAACAACTCAGGTAACAACAGATGTTGGTGAGGATGTGGAGAAAGAGGATCTCTTTTGCACTGCTGGTGGGAATGCAAATTTGTGCAGCCACTCTGGAAAACACTATGGAGGTTCCTCAAAAAATTAAAAATAGAACGACCTTATGACCCAGCAATTGCACTACTAGGTATTTATCCAAGGGATACAGGTATGCTGTTTTGAAGGGGAACATGCACCCCAATGTTTATACCAGCCATCAACAATAGCCAAAGTATGGAAAGAGCTCAAATGTCCATAGATGGATGAATGGATAAAGAAGATGTGGTATATATAAACAATGGAGTATTACTCGGCATTCAAAAAGAATGAAATCTTGCCATTTGCAACTATGTGGATGAAACTAGAGGGTATTATGCTAACTGAAATTAGTCAGAGAAAGACAGATATCATATGACTTTTCTCATATGAGGACTTTAAGAGACAAAACAGAGGAACATAAGGGAAGTGAAGCAAAAATAGTATAAAAACAGGGAGGGGGACAAAAACATAAGAGACTCTTAAATATAGAGAACAAACATAGGGTTGCTGGAGGGGTTGTGGGAGGAGGGATTGGCTAAATGGGTAAGGGGCATTAAGGAATCTACTCCTGAAATCATTGTTGCACTATATGCTAACTAACTTGGATGTAAATTAAATAATAAATAAATTACTTAAAAACTTTTTTAATTTAAAAAAAAATTGAGGGAAATAGCATCAATCCTGCCAAACTCTTCAAAACAGCTGAAAAAGAGGGAATACTTCCTAATTCCAAAAACACTACAAGAAGAGAAAATTATAGACCATTATCCCTTACGAATATTGATGCAAAAATCCTCAACAAAATATAACAAACTAAATTCAGAGGCATATTTAAAGGATTATACATTATGACCAAGGGTGATTTATTCCCAGTAGGCAAGGATGATTCGATATATGAAAATTAATCAATGTAAGACATCACATTAATAGAATGAAGCAGGGGGAGCATGATCATTTTAATTGATGCAGAAACACATTTGACAAAATTCAACAATTTTCATGATAAAAATACACAGTAAACTAGGAATAAAAGAAAATTTCTTCAACACACTAAAGGGTTTATATGAAAAACCCACAGTTAACATCATACTCAACAGTGGAAAACTAAAAACTTTTCCTCTAAGATCAGGAACAAGACAAGGATGCTCATTTTTGTCACTTCTATTCAACATAGTACTGGCAGTTCTAGCCAAAGCAATTAGGCAAGAAAATGAAATAAAAGGCTCCAAATAAAAAGGAAGAAGTAATATTATCTCTGTTCACAGATGACATGATCTCATACAAAAAAATCCTAATATTACACACACACACACACACACACACACACACACACACACACACAACCTATTAGATTTAATAAATGAGTACAGCAAAGATGAAGGATACAAAATCAACACATAAAAGTCAGTTACATTTCTACACACTAGCAATGAACAATCTGAAAAGGAAATTAAGAAACCACTTCCATTTATAACAACCACCAAAAATAATAAATACTTAGGAAGAAATTTAACCAAAGAAGAAAAAGACTTGTATGCTGAAAACTATCAAACAATGCTGAAAGAAATTAGAGAAGCCATAAATAAATGAAAGACATCCATGTTCATAATCGGAAGACCTACTATTGCTAAGATGACAATACTACCCAAAGTGATTTATAATTCAACACAATTCCTATCAAAATTCCACTGGCATTTTTTGTAGAATAGGTAAAGTCAATCCTTAAATTCATATGGAACTTGGCGGGACCCCCAAAAGTCAAAACAATCTTTAAAATGAAATTGTTGGGGCGCCTGGGTGGCGCAGTCGGTTAAGCGTCCGACTTCAGCCAGGTCACGATCTCGCGGTTCGTGAGTTCGAGCCCCGCGTCAGGCTCTGGGCTGATGGCTCGGAGCCTGGAGCCTGTTTCCGATTCTGTGTCTCCCTCTCTCTCTGCCCCTCCCCCGTTCATGCTCTGTCTCTCTCTGTCTCAAAAATAAATAAAAAATATTTAAAAAAATAAAAATAAAAAAAATAAAATAAAAAAATAAAATGAAATTGTTGGAGTATTCACACTTCCCAACTTCAAACCTTAACTACAAAGGAAAGATAATCAAAAAAGTGTGATGCTGGCATAAAGACAGACATATGGACAAGTGGAATAGAGAGCCCAGAAATAAACCTTCACATATATGGTCTGATTTTTAAAAAGTTGTAAAGACAAGTTTGGGGAAAAGGACAGTCTTTTCAAAAAAATGGCACTCTTCAAACTGGATAGCCAACTGCAACAGAATAAAGTTGAAACTTACCTTATACCATATACAAAAAATTAACTCAAAATGGATCAAAGACTAAACCAAAGACAACTACAGAACTCTTAGAAACATAAAGTAGAAAGGGCCAAAAAGTAGAAACAATCCAGTTGTCCACCAGCAGATGAATGGTGGCAAATACAAATGTGGCATATAGATCTGATGGAATATTATTCACTATAACAATGAATTAAGTCTGATATATGCTACAACATGGATGAACCTTGAAAACATGCTGATTGAAACAAGGCAGACACACAGGAACAAATATAATATGATTCCACGTATATGAAATATCTAGAGTAGGCAAACTGTAGGTACAGAAAGGAGATGGGAGGCTAACAGGGGCTGCGGGAGACGGGAATGGGTACAGAGATTCTGTTTAGGGTGATGAAAAAGTTTTGGAAATAGACAGTAATGATGTTTGCACAGCACTGTGAATGCAATTAATGCCAATGAATTGTACACTTAAATGGTTAAACAAGTAAATTTTACCTTTTGTGTGTGTGTGTGTGTGTGTGTGTGTGTGTGTTTCTTTTACCACAATTTTTAAAAAGACAGAAAGTCCTCAAAGAATAATAGGAATATGTCAATAGGACACAGGAGCTAGTTTCTTTTTTCTACTGGGGGGAAAGGGGTTCCCAGTGGACAAATCTGAGACAATCTGAGCATCAAAATAAATAACATTTATAATAAAGAATTATAACCTATCAAAAATTTTATGAAGATTGACAGACGATAGATAGACAGCACTAGAGCTAACAAATATAGAAACAATAATGGAATTAGAAAATCACCATGTGAAAGTCATAATTAATATTAATTGATTCAAGCAAGAATGATTAATGGGCTAAAACTAATAAGTAGAAGTTTCAGTAACAGGATATTTATATAGATTCAATGTACTCTCCAGGAGATATTTATTAATTTAAAGGAGGAAAATTACAGTAAGGGAAACACACACACACACACACACACACACACACACACATCCAGACAGAGAGAAGGATAAAACAAAGTTATTAATATTACATTTGGGGAATCTGGGTAAAGGGTATTGGGAATTCTTTGCACTATTCTTAAAATTTTTATGCAAGTCTGAATTTATGCCAAGACAAAAAGTCAAAATAAAGCATAAAGTTGAAATAAAGACATTTTAGGCAAACAAAAATAAGGAGGATTCATGATTGGCAGACTTAAACCAAAGGCCATTTTTAAATATAAATTTTAGGCGGAAGAGAAATGATCTCATATGGAATGTCAGAGATGCAAGAAGGGATGAAAAATAAAGTGATGAATATGTGGGTAAGGGTAAACGAACACCAACTTTAAAAAGTATTTGTAAAAATGCCTTGTGAGATTGAAATAAATAATAATAGCATAAAAGACAGAATGGAAGATAAATGGAATTAGTGTGCTTGAAAATAGCTGTATTGTTCAGGTGAACACTAAAGGCTGTGATTAACATTATACTTAGACAACTTGTAGACTAATTTTGAATTTTTAGGGTAACTGCTGTAGAAATAATATACAATTTTCAATCTGAGGATAGCAGAGAAGGTGAGGAAATCATTTTGTTAAAAAAAATCAGTCCAAAAGAAGTCAGAAGAAAATAAGAATAGAAAGAACAGGTGACAGAAACAGAAAGCCAAGATTTGAACCCCAAAATATCAGTATTCACTTTATTTTTTTTAATGTTTTTATTTTTTTATTTATTTTTGAGACGGAGACAGAGCATGAGCAGGGGAGGGGCAGAGAGAGAGGGAGACACAGAATCCGAAGCAGGCTCTAGGTTCCGAGCTGTCAGCACTGAGCCCAACGCGGGGCTTGACCCCACAGACTGCAGATCATGACCCCAGCCAAAGTCGGTCGCCCAACCGACTGAGCCACCAAGGTGCCCCAGTATTCACTTTAAAGTAAATTTACTAAGGGGCACCTGGGTGGCTCAGTCGGTTAAGCGTCTGACTTTGGCTCAGGTCATAATCTCACTGTTTATGAGTTCGAGCCCCATATCGGGCTGTGTGCTGACAGCTCAGAGCCTGGAGCCTGCTTCGGATTCTGTGTCTTCCTCTCTCTCTGCCCCTCCCCCACTCACGCTCTGTCTCTCTCAAAAATAAACTTTAATAATAAATAAATAAATAAATAAATAAAGTAAATGAACTAAAAGACAGCAAAGATCAAATAAATCTAATCATACATCGATCATAACAGACACATCTAAAACATAAGGATATAAAAATGCTGAAAGCAAAAGAATGGAAAATTTACCTAGTATATAAATAATAGCTGAAAGAAAGCTGGAGTAGTTATTCTATTACCAGACAAAATATAACTTAAAGGAAAAAGTGTTATTATAAGAGTACACCTCAGAGAAAGCTTCCTTGTCCACTCATTAAGTGTGATGTTTGTCCCTTCATCTGATAGAGATTATTATGAAGAAGCTATTGGTAACATCATGTGCAGTGATAAAATGACAAGTTTTCTTTTTAGGATCAAGAATAAGTCACTTATATGAAAGGCCAATGAGTACATGAAAAGATCCTCAACATCACTAATTATCAGGCAAATGTAAATCAAAACCACAGGGAAATATAACCTCACACCTGTCAGATTGGCTATCATCAAGAAGATAAGAGAAAACAAATCCTGGCCATGATGTGGAGAAAAGGAACCCTACTACACTCTTGGTGGGAATGTAAATTGGTGCAGCCACTGTAGAAAACAGTATGGAGGATCTTCAAAATTAAAAATAGAACTACCAGAGCACCTGGGTAGCTCAGTCAGTTGAGTGACTGACTCTTGATTTCAGCTCAGGTCATGGTCTCCAGGTTTCATGGGATCAAGTCCCGCGTCAGACTCTGCACTAACAGTGTGGAGCTTGCTTGGGATTCTCTCTCTCTCCCTGTCTGCCCTTTCCTTCCTCTCTCTCTCTCTCTCTCTCTCTCTCAAAATAAATAAATAAATAAATATTTAAAAAATTCTCTCTCTGCCCCTATACCCTGCTCACTCTCTCTCTCTCTCTCTCTAAAATAAAATAAAAAAAAAAAATTAGGAGTGTCTTGGTGGCTCAGTCAGTTAAATGTCTGACTTTGGCTCAGGTCATGATCTTGGGGTTCATGAATCCGAGCCCCGTGTCAGGCTCTGTGCTGACAGCTCAGAGCATGGGGCATGCTTCAGAGTCTGTGTTTCCTTCATTCTCTATCCCTTCCCTGCTTGTGCTCTGTCTCTCTCCTAAAAATGAATAAAGATTTTTAAAAACTTAAATAAAATAAATTATATACATATATATACATAAAAACTTAAATAAAATAAACTATATACATATATACACACATACACACACACACACACACACATATATATATATATATATATATATATATATATATATATATATATATACACACACTATATAATCCAGCACTTCTTTCCATTTCCAGGAATATATATATCCAAAGGAAATGAAAACACTAACTCAAAAAGAGGTTTGTATCCCCATGTTCACAGCAGCATTATTTACGATAGCCAAGACATGGAAACAACCTAAGTGCCCATCAATGGATGAATGGATAAGGTTGTGGTGTATATACACAATGAAAATAGATACACACTGGGCCATTCAAAACAATGAGATCTTGCCATTTGTGACAACATGGATGGGAACTTGAGGGCGTTATGCTGAGTGAAATAAGCCAGACAAAGAAAGACAGATACATGTTATCTCATTTGTATGTGGAATCTTAAAAAAAAAAAAAAAAAAAAAAAAAACCCTCAAGAAAATGAAATCAGATAATCAGACTTGTGGCTACCAGAGATGAGAGCAGAGGAAGGGGGAAGAATTGGAGGAAAATGATCAAAAGGTACAAACTTCTAGTTATAAGATAAATAAGTCCTGGGGAGGTACAGCATATGATAACTACAGCTAACACTACTATATTAAAGTTGTTAAGAGAGTAAATCCTAAGAGTCCTCATCACAAGGGGAAAATAAGCCTTTTTTTCTTTTTTTGCTTTTTATTGTACCCATATGTGATGATGTATGCTACCTACACTTATTGTGATAATCATTTCAAAATATACATAAGTCAAACCTCTATGCTGTACGCCTTAAACTTGCACAGTGATGTATGTCAATTACATCTCAATAAAACTGAAAGAAAAGAAAAATAATTCACTGGTGTCCCCCATTACTGCTTCTGCTCATTGCTATACTCTAGCCAGCAGAGAAAAGCATGTAAAGGTGGGGGGGAGGGGGGAGTAAGGAAACTGTCATTAACTATAAATGATCTATACTTAGAAAACCCAAAAGTATTGACATCAATGATGTTGGCTTATTGCATTGAGACAGGTTATACCATCACATGATACAGCTTACCACCATTGTTAACCCAAACCCTACACATGTTCATTGAGCAGGTATTCAATACTATGTACGGGACTTTATTAAAGCACCTATATTCCAGCAAGAATTTCTCAATCAACTGGGACAGTGGTTAGAAATGCACATTTATGGGTCCCATTCTAGGATTATGGAACCAAAATGTCTAGTTCAGAGCTGGGAAGCTTCTCTTTAAACTTCCCAAGTGATTCATTTGTATACTAAACCACCATGATGGATTCTAGAGGTGTGCCACAATTCTGTTACTAATAATTCCTCAGGAACACTACTAGATAATATTGGTCAATTACAAGCCAATAATGCACTATCTTCAAATACTAATCTATTTCATTTACAAACAGCATATTTTTTTTTAGTTTATTCATTTGGAGAGAGATAGAGCGAGCAGGGAAAGGGCAGAGAGAGACAGAGAAACAGAATCCTAAGCAGGCTCCACACTGCCAGTGCAGAGACCAATGAGGGGCTTAAATCCACGAGACGAGAGATCATGACCTGAGCCAAAACCAAGAGCCAGATGCTTAACCAACTAAGCCACCCAGATGCCCCACAAACAGCGTATCTTAACCCATTTGTTTTTTAAACCTCTCTCCCATTCAATTTATTTCCCTGGCCCCACCTATCAGCACAGCAGAATGTTTACAAAGCATGTGTTCAAAGTAATACCAGTTTCTCACCCAAAAACATACAAAAGATAAAAAGAACATGCAATGTGATTTGTTGTGTTTTCTAATAACGTGATACAACAAAAAAGTCCCAATTAGCGGAATACTTCTAGTAGAAAGGCAATTTCATCGGACCCATTTCTTGCTCTATAGGTGAAATGTTTTAGCTCATTCCAACAGAATATCAAAGCTGCCTCTCAAAACCATGATATAGTTAAAACTCCTTGCTGCCAGGGCGCCTGGGTGGCTCAGTCGGTTAAGCGGCCGACTTCAGCTCAGGTCATGATCTCACAGTCTGTGAGTTTGAGCCCCGCGTCGGTCTCTGTGCTGACAGCTCAGAGCCTGGAGCCTGCTTCAGATTCTGTGTCTCCCTCTCTCTGTGACCCTCCCCCATTCATGCTCTGTCTCTGTCTCAAAAATAAATAAACATTAAAAAAATTAAAAAAAAAAAAAAAAACAAAACTCCTTGCTGCCAATCCTGACGTTTGGCCTAGACTAGGGATCAATTCCCAGTTTAAATTTACCAGCAAATAATAAAGAGATTTATAAAGCACAGGCTATGTGCTGGAATTTCACTGCACCATGACACTGACCTAGAGGGCAGCATTATTGTAACTATTTTTAAGAATTACAACATAGAGCTCATTATGTGTCAGTCACATTACGATTTACAAAATAGCTAACAATGGATTTGGCATTAACTTTATAATAAATTTAACCATCATCCCTACAGACAAGAATCTAATTTTACTGCATATGAAAGGAAAATATACATTGCTCTTCTCCTAAAGACCTAACAAATTATGAGACTTAAATTTAAATTATTTTTAGCAAATCATCTCCCATTGCTTCCCTACACTTGGGCCAGCTCAAATGAATAGCTAATTATTCCCTACAGAGACAGACAGACACACAGACAGTGTCTGTGTCTTTCTCCCTCTTCCTCCCTCTCCTTTCCTCTCATGTGCTCAAGAGCGTGCTCTCTCTCTCTCTCTCTCTCTCTTTCTCTCTCTCTCTCTCTCTCTCTCTCTCTCTCTCTCTCTCTCTCTCTCTCCTTCCCCTGTGATTTTACAACTAGGATAACTGTAGCTCATTGCTGAAATGCCATCAGTCCCTCAAGGTTCATCTCCAGTGCTACCTTGTCCATAACCCTTCAAACAGGGTACTTCCACTGATGGGTAAATTCTCGGGCATTCTCTTTATTCCATCTTGTATCTCGGGCTCCTGTGGGCAGAAGCTGGATTTGGCTTCACTTTGGACCCTGCCTCACCTTCCCCACCTCCAGTGGCAAAAAAGGAGGTTCTCCATAAATTACTACCAGTGACCTTTAATGACAACGTGCCAAATCATCAAATTAGTTTGGTTTTTTTCTAGCCAAATATAATTCACCCTCTTCAAAATATGCTTCTTCGCTAAAAGAATAAAGAGCCAGCTAAGAGAACACAATTGGTTGTGGGTTTTTTTTAACCTAAACATAAGCACAATAATAACTTAAACTGTTAGAGGAATAAATCCACAGCCCAAAGCCATGCTGTTCTTATATGTGCTACAGACCTAAGGTGCTGCTCTCCAGTACCTCCTGTGTTTCCAACAGGGCCCTTATTTGTATAGAGGGAAGGCCACGCAGACATCTTGTGTGGAAAGCACCAGGCTTTCTCCACCACAGGGAGTGGGGGTGAGGGGGAAATATCTGAGCCACCCATCAATGGCTTGGTATTTAAATGACAAAGAAACAAAGAACATTTAAAAATCAAGACTGTAGCATTCATTCAACAACAAGTGACCAAAACTTTGGTCAGGAGAATATCAAACAAAACTCAGCTATTTTAAAAGAAACTAGAAATAAGGAATAATGAAACGGGCAAAAAATAAAACACTAACAGCAAAATAAATTTATACAAAAGACAACTATTTTTCAAAATTCTTGCTCCGGCTTTGGATGTTCTGTTTGCCTCCCAGCTACAAACACATTCTTCACACATGCTGGGAATGCTGCAGAAAACTAGTCAGCATTCAGAGGCTTAATCCACAGTCCCAGCGCTGTGCCTGTGGGCTTAATAGTCAGACAGCCATGTGTCCTCAGGAGAGGTTAGAGGTTGCAATGCAAATATGCAAACAACTGAGTTCTTTCCCTAAAATAGCTGAAAAAAGCAGGATCCCTATTGCTTTTTTTTTTTTCAAGGAAAAAGAAGGGGAAAGGCTTGCAGTCTTAGGGATTTGTTTAAATACCTGCGTGTGATACAATTTTGAGGGAGAAAACAATGGAAAGGAATAAACACACTTGTCCCTGGGTAAAATCTATACTCGGGAGAAAAGGTTGACATATGTGTGACAGTTGATTTACCAGACTCACTAAAGATTTATTGATTTATCAATCAGCGCCTTGGGCACTTGATCCTCCCCAAGGGAAAATTAACAATTCCAACTAAACTAATATATTCTATTATGAACTAGAACGAATACAAGGATCAATCCTGTCACTTTGTACAACATCCAATTATGAAAAAAGTATGTCTATCCTTTTGGGGATACCTAAAATTAAAAGTTATTTAATCAAAGAAATAATATATTAAATAATCATTATTGAAGCCATTAGACATTTTTTAATGGCTTTCACCTGCTTTAAAGGAGATAAGGGAATCTCAGAAATGTAATTGCATAACGGGGTTAAAAACATGATTTTTTTAAGTCAGACTACCTGAATTGACTGCAGTCTCCACCACTTGGTGGAGATATTTCTTTGGGTTTCTCTAAGCCTCAGTTTTATCACCTGTAAAACGAGGAAACAGTGTTGTCCTTAAGAGAATGAATAGTGGTAATGAATATAAAGCATTGGGCACAGCAGCCAGCTTTCACTGTGGCAGTTACATTTTTATTACTGTCTTTTTTTTTTTTTTTTTAAGGTCCCAATGTAGGGCCTGAACTTACAACCCTGAGATCAAGACCCGAGCTGAGATCAAGAGCTGGAGGCTTAACCGACTTAGCCACCCAGGCACCCTTTTATTACTGTCCTTCTAAAATCATATTAAGCATAATACTATAATAATGGACTACAACACATGCAGGCATCAGAGCTACAACACAGCAGTTCACAGAATACAAAGTTCCTTTCAAGCTTTTGCAAGGCCTTTCAAAGTCAACTAACTGACAGCTTGGAAAGATTTACTCTTTAACTGAAATATATTAAACTGATCAGAAAAATCGACACCTGTGAGGATGTTCTAAAGAAGAGGTCAGCCCAACAGCCAAACGTGGCCCACCACCTATTTTTATAAATAAAGTTTTATTGGAACACAATCGTACCCACTCATTCACACTGGCTGTTTTGGCACTACACTGACAGAGTTGAGTAGCTCTTTTAACCATATTGCTCTGGGTGAGGTATGGTGGGGTCAGATGCAGATCAAGAGAGAAACTGGAAAGGGTTTTACAATTGTGATACAGTTCCAGGGGCTGAGAGGTACACCTTGCAGGGCCCCTCGGGTACTCAGGGGAAGCACCAGGGTCAACCACAAGGCAGAAGGATGAGGGAAAGTGTGGGCAAGCACCTTTATCATGGTTTCCATGGAAAGGAAAGGATAAAGCTGGGTAGGCAGGCTTAAGATTGGCTAATCTGAATCATTGCAGGGGCTCTGAGGTATTGGAGCTCTCTTTGGCTGCCAAGGATCTGGCCCTGGGTGGGGATACAGTGGCCCAGTGTATGAGAGACAATGAGGTCTGTAGTTGGGGGCATAGACTCAGATAGCTGCTGAAGCAGAAGAATCTACCAGTTCCTAGACAAGGCCTCAAAACTCAGTCAAGACAGCATTTTTTAAAACTCTATTGTACCTGCAAAGCCTAAAATATTCACTGTGTGGTCCTTTATGAAAAAGTTTAACAACTCGCCATCCAAAAAGAAAATCTGGGCATCCAGTTTAATTTGGAGGTCACTACCCATACCTTAAATGTGCTCTCTAGAAATGCTTATAGACATAATTCAGGGATACATGTATCTCTTCAGATTAGTGTTCTTATTTCCTTTGGGTAAATACCCAATAATGGAATTACTGGATCATATGGTAGTTCTATTTTTAATTTATTGAGGGACCTCCACACCGTCTTCCACAGTGACAACACCAGCTTCATTCCCACCAGCAGTGCACTAGGGTTATTTTTTCCTCCCCGGCCTCTACAACACTTGTTATTTCTTGTGTTTTTTATTTTAGCCAATCTGAGAAGAATAAAGTGATCTCTCATTATGGTTTCGATTTACATTTCCCTGATGATGAGCGATCCTGAGCATCTTTCCATGTGTCTGTTTACCATATATGCACTCCTGTGTTTATCACAGTATTATTTACAATAGCCAAGACATGGAAGCAGCCTGAATGTCCATCTATAGCTGAATGGATAAAGAAGTCGTATGTATATAGTGATATATATATGTATATATATACATATATATACCATGAAATATTACTCAGTCATAAAGGAAAAGAATCACATCTTGCCCTTGCAACAACATGAATGGACCTAGATGGTATAATGTTGACTGAAATAAGTCAGTCAGAGAAAGACAAATACCATATGATTTCACTCCTATGTGGAATTTAAAAAACAAAACAAAGAAAGAAGGAGAAAAAGAGACAAATAAAAAACCAGACTCAAACCTCAAACCACAGAGAACAAACTAATGGTTGCCAGCTGGGGGGGGGGGGGGGGGGGGGGATGGGTGAAATAGATAAAGGGGATGAAAAGTACATTTGTCTTGATGAGCACTGAGTAACGTATAGAATTGCTGAATCATTATATCGTGCACCTGAAGCTATTACAACACTGCATGTTAATTATACTTGAATAAAAATAAATAAATTTTAAAAAAAACAATAATAATTTAGGGAACTTAAAATAGATAAAAGATGAATCCCCACTGAGATTGAGGGAAAGATGCCTTTTGAAGTCATGGGCTCAGTTCTCAGTCCCACAGGCCAGAGCAAACTCCAAGACTCAGTTGCACTTCACAATGGACCCGATATGAAAAGGTTGGATACTGTGACCATTGCCATGGCACTGGGGCTCAGTGGTGAAGAACTTGGGCTCTGAAACCTGGCAAACCCAAGATGCAATTTTTGCTCCACCACTTATCAACAGTGTGTTCCTGAGCCATTTTCCGATACGGGCCATCTACTGCTGCATAACACTTGATCTTAGCCAAAAGGCCAAGAAGCGATTACTGCTGCATAACACACAATATCAACATTTAATGGCTTAAAATAATTATCATTCTTTATCTCAAAAAGTTTTGGAAGTTCAGGAATCCGGAAGCAGCACAGCTGGGTGGTTTGGGCTCAGGATCTCTCACAAGGTTGTCATCGAGCCACGAGACAGGGCTACATCTGAAGGCTCAAATGGGGCTGGAGAATCCATTCCCAAGCTCATTTCTGTGGTTGTTGGCAGGTCTCTGCTCCTCACTGGCTGTTGGGCAGTGTTCTTTAACCTCTAGGCTGCTTGAGTATCCTAAGAACACTTTCCCCAGAACAAATGATCGGAGATTGAAAGAGAACAAGACAGTGTGCAAGAAAGAAGCCAGAATCTTTTATTACCTCATCTCAGAAGAAAAATACCCTCACTTCTGCTGTATGTTATTGGTCCCGCAGGTCAGCCCTGTGGGCAAGAGGGAACTACCCAAGTATATAACCACCAGGAGGTGGAGATCATTGGGCACCATTGGAGGCTGGCTACTGCATTACCTAATTTATCCAAGTCTCAGTTCTGCCTCTGAAGGTGGAATCATAATAGTACATGGCTCTTAAGGTAATTTATAAGGTTTAAGTGAGAAAATATACATCAAGCCTGATCCCAGTGCTTGGCACTCAGTGAAGCACTCAGTAAGTGCTAACAATTGTTATTGACCTCATTTTTGTTATTCCTGCTGCTACTTCCATAACGATAACAAAAGAAAAAAAAAAAACCTTCAGCACCACCGGGATGGTCCTGCCCTTGGCCGCTTCCAAGTGAGCTCTCTTTCTTTCCTACACGGGCAGTTGTAACTCTGGAAAAATAACCCTCAATCAAATCAAACTATTCTCTTCTCCTCTCACTTGACATGAAATATTTGAAATGGGCACCCATAATGTAATAAAAGATCAAACCTATTATTATTTAAGCATTGGCCAAACACTGTTCCCTCTATAAAGATGAGCCAAAAAAAAATATCAGAGAACAAATAAACTCACTAGCTTACAATAAAAGGGATTACCCCTTTTGAAATAAAAGATTTTGAAATCTTTATTGTAAGAAATTGGGGGAACTTCAGAACATAATCAATTCGAATATTTTGGACATTCATTCATTCGACAAATATTTATTGAAGAATTGCTATACACTACATACTGTTCCAGGAGCTGTATTAACAACCTTGAATAAACAGACAAAAAAAAAAAAAAAAAAAAAAAAAAAACAACTCTGCCCTATGGAACCTCCAGTCTAGTGGGAAATAAGCAAATACACAAATAGATTTAAAAAATTAAATAATGGGGTATGTTAGCTGGTACTAAGTTAGATGTAAAGAAGAAAGTAGATATGTAATTCTGGAACTCAGAAGAGAAGCCTGATCTAGGTATACAAATTTAGAGTTTCATTATAGAGCTGATATTTGAAACCTTGAGACTGAATATGATTACCAAAGGAATGAGAGCAGAGAAAAAAACAGGTCTAAGGTCTAATTCCTGGGTCACTCCAGCATCTAGAGATGGGGACATAAAGAGAAAACAGCAAAGGACTCTGAGAAGTAGCAGCCAATAAGATAGAAGGAAAACCAAGAGAGTGCTGTCCCAGAAGCCAGCAACGATGGGATATCAGTGAAGCCATCAACCACGTCAGATGCCATCGGTAGGTCAAGCAGTATGACGATGTGAATGGACCAATGGATTTAGCAACACGGAGGTCACAGGTGACCTCGGCATGAGATGTATTGGTGAAGTGATGACATGAACAACTGACTAGAGTGGCTTCAAGAGGGAACAGGAGGAGAACTGGAATATGGATAACTCTGCTATACAGGTAGGCAGAGAAATGGTTGGTAGTTGGAAGAGAATATGAAACAAGGAAAAGATTTCCCTCATCATAATGGGACTAATCCAGTAGAGAAGGAAAGCAAGGAAAGAATTGCTGCTATGAGTCCTTGAGAGAGTGAGAGGGGAAAGGATCCAGTGCAGAGTGGAGGGTTGGCCTCAGACAAGAGCAGAAGGTCCATCTGCAGTAACAGGAGGGAAAGCAGAGCCTCTGGACATGAAGACAGGAAGGCGGGTAGGTGTATCCCATAGCGCTCTGCCCCTCCTCTTTGTACCACTGATCGGGCAGAGTGGTAATGACCCCTGTCTACCTGCATGCTTCTCTAAGACAGGTGAGAGAGCAAACGCATTGCTCAGCATCCTATTGTTGGTGCTTAGAACAAAGCCTGGCACATAGGAAGTACTCGACAAACATGAGGAATGGCTCAATGACAACAATGAGTGAATGTGAATTTTGCTTTGCAGACAACAAAAAGCTGTAAAGCTAGAAAATTTAACACAGTGCAGTCATGGCACAAGACAAAACAAACAGATCAGTGGACGAGAATTCTTAAAAATCTAAGACGCAGGGGCGCCTGGCTGGCTCAGTGGGTTCAGCATCCATCCCATTCTTGGTTTCAGCTCAGGTCATGATCTCATGGTTCATGAGATCAAGCCGAGCTTCAGGCTCTGTGCTGGCAGCTTGAGATTCTCTCTCTCCCTCTCTCTCTGCCCCTCCCTCATTCACATGCACTTGTGCACACACTCTCTCTCAAAATAAATAAACTTAAAAAAAAAATCTAAAAGCAGGGCTGCCTGGGTGGCTTAGCCGGTTAAGCGTCTGACTTCCGCTTAGGTCATGATCTTGCGGTTGGTGAGTTCAAGCCCCACATCGGGCTCTGGGCTGACAGCTCAGAGCCTGGAGCCTGCTTCAGATTCTATGTCTCCCACTCTCTCTGCCCCTCCCCTGTTTGCACTCTGTCTCTCTGTCTCTCCCTCAAAAATAAACATTAAAAAAAAATTTTAATCTAAAAACAAACCATATGATAAATGTGACATTACCAAATATGATATGTGATATGACAAATATGATAAAAGTGACTTTGCCAATAAGCATTAATAGCATAAAATACTTAATAAGTGCTATTAACACAGCCTGCTAAATATTCAGGGAAAGATAACATTTGTTATGTTATATGTAAGAATGAATCACAGGTGAATCAGAGGTTTAAATTTTTTTTAATGAAATGACCAAAATATGTGAATATTTGTAGAATCTTAGATTAATAAAACTATGAATTAAAAAAAAATTATAGCAAAACTTCAAAACATCATAAAACAATAAGAAAAATTATATATCGTGCAAATTATAAACCAGGAAGCTACTTTTAATATATATGAAATTCTAACATATTCCCTAATATACATAAAGAACTCTTAGGGGCGTCTGGGTGGCTCAGTCAGTTGAGCATCAGACTTCAGCTTAGGTAATGATCTCGTGGTCCACCTGTGAGTTCGAGCCCCACATTGGGCTCTGTACTGACAGCTCAGAGCCTGGAGCCTGCTTCAGATTCTGTGTCTCCCTCTCTCTCTGCCCCTCCCCAACTCACACTCTGTCTCTCAAAAAATGAATAAATCTTTTAAAAAAAATTTTTAAAGAACTCTTAAACATCAGTATAAAATATATATATGCATGTATATGTGTAACACATCCACATGCTTCCAGCAAGGTCCACAAAAGGGCCTGAAAGCAAAATCTTCAGTAGCAATGCATGTACACAGTATCCATATTTTGGTCACTAACGCCATGTCATATTAAAAAGAATCATGAATCCTTGGAGAAAGGAATGAATTCTACGATTGGGAAGATGTATGATGAGCTGAAATACCGTGTTAGATTAGAAAGTAAGGAAATGTTTCTCCAAAATGAGAGAAGCTCAGAAAGACACAGGAGCTACCGTAGTCCAAATCTGGAACAATCTGAGCACTGAAATAATAAAAGCAAGTGAATTATAAACTATTGAAAAATAGAAATCCATGAGTATGTGTGGATGATAAACGGTGGGTAGATGGTTAGACACATCGATAGATTGATAGATGATAGATGATGATGATAGATAGATAGATAGATAGATAGATAGATAGATATTTGGATGAGGGATACAGAGATAGACAGGGAAGAAGGAGGATTCTTGCTTATGGTAGGTGGCTGTACCAACTAGAAAACATGGTGGGAACGCTACAGTTGGAAAATCATGTTGCAACCATAGTAGAGATTGGTTAGGCAAGTATCATCAATGGATGATAAACCTAGGGGGACATTTTGATAAGGAGAAGGACACTTGCATCATCTTAAAATGTCTCTTCATAGATGGCTTGTTAGTTTTAAAGGGAAAAATAGTTACTATCTAGTAGAGAAATAAGACAACGGGTTGATTAAATGACCAAAATTCACATCTCTATTTTGGGGCAGATATATATTGAATGCCTCCAGATGGATATGCTCAGGACACATACTATGTAAATGGTATTCCAGCCAAGGATTCATTTTCTATTCCAGTCACGAAGAAACATCAGAGATACCCAAAACGAGGAACATTCTAATTTTAAAAATGATATTTGCTATGATCTCAATGTTTGTGTCCCCCTCAAAATTCCTATGTTAGGAAGTTACCCCCCAAGGTGATGGTGTTAGGAGGTAGGGTCTTTGGGAGGTAATTAGGTCATGAGGGCAGAGTCCTCATGAGTGGGATTAGTGCCCTTATAAAAGAGGACTGACAGAGCTCCCTTCCACACAGGAGGACATAGTGAGGAAGTATGCAGTCTGCAACACGTAAGAGGGCCTTCACCAGAACTCGACCATTCTGGCACCCTGATCCTGGACTGCCAGCCTCCAGGACTGTGAGAAGTAAGTTTCTGTTGTTTATAAGCCACTGGTCTGTGTTATTTTGTTACAGAAGCCTGAACAGACGAAAACAATAATTCTTTTAAAATGTCAAAGTCATAAAAGACAAAAGCTGTGGAAATGTTCCAGATTAAAGGAGCCTAAAGAGACAGGACAACTAAATGCAGTATCTGATCTAGACAGGATCTTGGGATGGAGGAAAAACGATGTTAGAAAGGATATTATTGGGTCAATTGGCAAAATCACAACACCAACAGTGGATTAGAGCAAAGTATTATGCAAATTTACTGCAGTTGATCATTGCACTGTGTACAAGAACATTCTTATTCTTAGGTAAAATACACAAAAGTATTTAGAGATAAAGGGTCATGATGTATGCAACTTTACTCTCAAATGGTTCAGGTGGAAAAGACAGAATATACAGAATTGATAATAAAAATAGGCAGGACGATAGTAATATGCGAAGCTGGGTAGAGTGTATACAGGTACTCAAAATGGGATCTAGACTTGTAACTTTTCTGTAAGTGTGAAATGATTTCCAAATGAAAAGTTTTTTTAAAAAATCAAAACAAAAGGGGCACTTGGGTGGCTCAGTCAGTTAAGCATCCGACTCTTGGTTTCGGCTCAGGTCATCATCTCAGTTTGTGAGATCAGGCCCCACATCGGGCACTGCACTGACGGCACGGACCCTGCTTGGGATTCTCTCTCTCTCTCTCTCTCTCTCTCTCAAAATAGATAAATAAATAAACTTTAAAAATTAATTAAAAATCAAAACAAAAAACATCCCAATCAGAAAAAAAAAATGGGCATAGGATCTAAACAGACAATGCACATAAGAATAAACATATGAAAGAGTATCTAGCCTTAGTAACAATAAAAGTACAAATTAAAATATGTGTCATTTCCATCAAGTCTTACAATGCCACATTTTCAATTAAGTGTACCTTGCCTACTGTAAATGAACTATAAGCCTCTTCACTCCTGTCCCCTTAACCTGCTCTGGGTTTTTTTGTTTTGTTTTTGTTTTTTGGTATAGCATTTATTGCTTTGTAAAATACTAAATGATTTATTCATTTATTACATGTATTACTTATGTTTGTCTCTGCCAGTAGAATGTAAGTTTCTTGAGATCAAGGATTGTTCTTTTTCATTAATCATCCCAAGCATTGAGAATAATACCTGGGATGCAGTCAGGAATCAATATACATCTGCTGGGTGAATACAGCAGGTTACTAATAAGGGTTTTCTTAATAATAATAATAATAATAATAATAAATAATAACCACAGTAGGCAAGAGCATGAATAACCCAGACTCTCTCATATATTGCTGATAGAAGGGTAAACTGATTAAATGAGCCATATATATTCATACCTATAAAATACCAAATAATCCTTAAAAGTGATGTTTTACAGCGTGACAAGATGCTCATTACATTGCTATGTGGAAAACACAAATTATAAAATAGCACATACAGCATGTTTCTACTATATTTTTTTTAACGTTTTTTATTTATTTTTGAGACA
Source organism: Neofelis nebulosa (assembly GCF_028018385.1). Lineage (NCBI taxonomy): Eukaryota > Metazoa > Chordata > Mammalia > Carnivora > Felidae > Neofelis > Neofelis nebulosa. The sequence goes on along the minus strand of NC_080798.1, from coordinate 19,477,238 downwards.
GAGAGAGACAGAGCATGAACAGGGGAGGGGCAGAGAGAGAGGGAGACACAGAATCGGAAGCAGGCTCCAGGCTCTGAGCCATCAGCCCAGAGCCCGACGCGGGGCTGGAACTCACGGACCGCGAGATCGTGACCTGAGCTGAAGTCGGACGCTCAACCGACTGAGCCACCCAAGCGCCCCTACTATATTTTTTTAAAAAAGAAAAAAATTAGGGGCATCGGGGTGGCTCAGTCGGTTAAGCATCCGACTTCGGCTTGGGTCATGATCTCATGGTTTGTGAGTTTGTGAGTTCGTGAGTTCGAGCCATGTGTCAGGCTCTCTGCTATCAGCACGGAGCCCTCCTTGGGTCCTCTGTCCCCGTCTCTCTGCCCCTACCCCGCTTGTTCTCTTTCTCTCTCTCTCTCTCTCAAAAATAAATAAACTTAAAAAAAAATAAATACATAAAAAAGAAAAAAATTTGAAAAAAGCAGAATATATATAAAAAAATGTATGAAGTGTCGACAAGTATTTTTTTTACTTTCTTCTTTTGCCATATTTATTTTCTACAATGAATATGTAACAGATGTGTAGCAAACAGGGAAAACCTTTTTTTAAGGGGATTTCAATAGGAATTACCTAGTCAATATAAATATGCTTTTCTGAAAGGTTCAATATATAGTTATATTGAATGGAAGCTAGCAAACAAGAGACAGGGAACCAAATGTAGAATGAAATGTCCCCACTACTGTCCTCACTACTGCAAAAGGCATAAAAGTGCATGTAAGTGCACATTAAATAAAACATTTTATAAAAGCTTCTGGATAAAAAGCACATTCTCTTTTCAGTAAGACCAGGATACTCTTCTGGAACAAAATTCACAAAATTCAATCATCTCTGAAGCCAAACCCAGTCTGCTGGCTACACACGCATGTGACTTGTGCTTAGTAACAGGTCAGGGCCCTCCTCTAGGCCTGGGCTAGGGGCAGGTGATGCTATGCTAAAGCCACTCATCCCTGCCAGCCAGACACACAGCACCCCTAGAAACAGCTCCACTTAACATGAAAATTAACTCCAGGAGGTTTAACTCTACAAAACAAAATGGCTCTTTTAAAAAAGCCTGTGGTTTACGAAAGTCTAGATTCATTATGACTTCCAGGACCAGGTGCATTATATGCAACGCAGGGGAAAACACTAAACATACATAAGACATCTTTTTTAATCCATCAGATTTACAGGAGGACATTTTGGCAACTACTATAAAATACTGCCCTCTGGTGTTGAGGTCATTCCATATTTACTAATGGAACACAAAAAGGAAAAAAAAAAAAAAAAGCCTTTCTTAAGCATAAGAACCACTACCTTCAGGGACTGTTTCTGGCTTACAAAATCTGAACACAAAATCCCACAGGACTTTACCGCAAGATACTGTGGATGCCTTTCCCACTGTGCCTGAAAAATACCAAGTAATGTTATTACAAGCTCTCTTAGCCAATTCATACCAGAGAATTTTTTATCCAGGAATTATATTCAACTCTCTTTGAAAAAAAAAAAAGTATTTTAAGACTTTCTGCAGGGAAGTGGTTTCTGGGAAATAAACCAAAGATTTTTTTCTACAGGAAAATTTCTATTAATTTTTATAGGAAAAATAAAAACCAGAGTATAATATACACCATATATTATAGAAGACTTTTAACACGTGAGACAATGTTTATGCACAACAAACAGCAACATTAACAAAAAAGCTGGCAATAACTGTCTGTACATTGATCATCTTATCCTGCCTAATAGCACTTAAAATAATTTGGGAAGGTGGTTTTGATGGTTGCACATACAAGAATTACATGTGCAATCTCAGCAGAAAAATTCAAAAGAGTAATTAAACATAAGTAATACTACGTATTACAGAGTTTAAAAAAAACTCTGAAGGAGGTTATCTTAAATAATGTTAAGGAAAATAATGTTGAAGTTTTCTCACATAAATACGGGTTAGAATGTCTACATCTCAGTCTGGACACACCTATAATCTCAAATAGCTATGATTTTTAATTTGTCAGATCTGAGACTTAGAATTTGTAGATATTATAATACTTATTAGAAAAAAATATTTACCTAAATTTCACCTTTTTAAAAATTTTTTTAGTGTCTATTTATTTCTGAGAGACAGAGAGAGACAGAGCACTAGCAGGGGACAAGACAGGTAGAGAGGGAGAGAGGGAGACACAGAATCTGAAGGAGGCTCCAGGCTCTGAGCTGTCAGCACAGAGCCCAATGCGGGGCACGAATCCACAAACCGTGAGATCATGACCTGAGCCAAAGTCAGACACATAACTGCCTGAGTCACCCAGGCTCCCCTAAATTTCACCATTTTGAAGCAACTATTTTGTGAACAAATCATTCCTGTATTCTATTCATTTTATATTTTGAACTTTTTAATAAATATTTAACCAAATGCTTATTGAAATTAATAAAAATAATACCTACCAAACTTTTATGTAAATTTGCAAGAGAAATTACAATAATATTAATTATAGCTAATATATATTGAATTCTTAATATATAACAGAAACAAACAAGTGCTTTACCAGAATTCTCCCATTTAATCATCCCCACATCCATAAGGTAGATATACCCCTACTCTACAGAGGAGGAAAATGACACATATACAGGTTTAATAATTTTTCCACAATCACACAGCTAGAAAATGGGAAGTGGCATTAACACCCAGGGATTCTGACTTCAGAAGCCATGTTCTTAACTCTGCTATACTGATTGCTAGGGAAGAGTGCTTTTGTACGTTCGGTCACCCAGGTTTGGACACAATATGAACTGAGCTATCCAGAATTTATAAAGAGTGCCTACAAATATATAAGAAACACAATCTAATAAAAAAAAGGGGGGGGGGGTATGATGTTGTCAACGTATATCACGTATCCCGACCTGTCCCCTAAATTTCATGGGTCTGTATCCCCTTGCCTACTCATTACCTTCCCTTGAATGTCTTTGGCATGGCTGCCAAGAACTTACATAAGATGGCTATATTAATATCCTAGGGCTGCTATAACAAAGTGCTACAAACTGGGTAGCTTAAACCAACAGAAGTTTATTCTCTTATAGTTCTGGGGACTAGAAGTTCAAATTCAAGATGTCAGCAGGCCATATTCGCCCTGACGTCTGTAGAGAAGAGTCCTTCTTTGCCTCATCTAGCTTCTGGTGGTGGCTGCTAATCTTCAGTGGTCCTTGGCTGGTGGCAGCATGACTCCAGACCCTGCTCCCATCCTCATACGGCCATCCTCCCTCTGTTTCTGTCCCTGTGTCCAAATTTCCCTCTCATATGGACACCAGTCATTGGATCAGGGCCCACCCTAGTGTAGTATGCCCTCATCTTAACTTGATTATATCTTCAAAGACCTTATTTTTCAAATACGGTCACATTCACAGGTAGCAGGTAGCAACATATCTTTTGGGGAGACACAATTCAACCCATTGCAGTGGCATTTAAGGTTCTTGAGAGTTTCTAACTCCCACCCCATAGGCTCTGTGTGCATGTATGTTCAAACATATAAATTTAAACACATCTGCAGACACACAATGCATATGTTGTACATCATTTATAAGGCATACATCTATGAATATCTATGAATATATAAACAAAATCCATACAAAAAGGCTTAGGTCATGATCTTGTGGTTTATGAGTTTGAGCCCTATGTTGGGCTCTGTGCTGACAGCTCAGAGCCTAGAGCCTGCTTCGGATTCTGTGTCTCCCTATGTCTCTCTCTGCCCCTCCCCCACTCACGATCGCTCTCTCTCTCTCTCTCTCAAAAATAAACATTAAAAAATTAAAAAATTAAAACTAAAAAAATCAAATGGAACATCTGTAGATGAAAAATACAGTATCTGACAGGGGAAGTTTACTGGGTAGGTTCAGGAACAGACCAGATACTGCAGGAGAGATGATCAGTAAACCTAAAGACAAAGCAGCAGAAACTATCTGAACTGAAGCACAGAGAAATCAAGAAAGACAAAAAAGAAAAAGAAAAATTAACACAGGCTCTGACATTATAACATGTTTTGACATATTTGTGGTTTAAAAGGAGAATATGGCAGAAAAAATACAGAAGTAATAGTGGAAAATTTTCTAGATCTTCTGAAACCCAAAACCCACAGACACAGGCTCAACAGACCCTTTGTAGGAAAAACACAACGAAAACAATGCAAAGAATTCTTATAACCAAGTTGCTAAAAACCAACAAGAGAAAATCCTAAGAGCCTTCAGAGAAAAAGAATCAAGATGATAGAGAGAGAAAAGAATTATCACCTACTTGTCTTCAGAAACACTGCTAAGCACAGAGACAACAAATCACATCTTTAAAGTGCTTTAAAAAATTCAACCTAGAAAATATCATTAGAAATACCCAAAAAAAATCTTGGAGTGCCTGGGTGGCTCAAGTCAGTTAAGTGTCTGACTCTTGGTTTCAGCTCAGGTCATGATCTCACGGTTTGTGGGTTTGAGCCCCACTCTGGACTCTGTGCTGACAGTGCAGAGCCTGCTAGGGATTCTCTCTCTCTCTCTCTCTCTCTCTCTCTCTCTCTCTCTCTCTGTGCCCCTCCCCCACTCATGCTCACATGTATGTTCATGCACTCTCTCAAAAAAACAAAACAAAACAAAACAAATCTTTCAAAATAAAAGACAAAACAAGAATTTTTTTCAAACAAAAGCTAAGGCAATTGGTAGCCAGAGAAATATGAAAAAGGGTTCTTCAAGCTGAAAGAAAATGATTGCAGAGGAAAACTTCAAGTTATAAGATAAAAGGGAGATAATCAGAAATGGTAAGTATTTGAATGAACATAAAAGACTTTTCTTTTCAATTTCTTTAAAAGCCATTTGAGGGGCGCCTGGGTGGCGCAGTCGGTTAAGCGTCCGACTTCAGCCAGGTCACGATCTCGCGGTCCGTGAGTTCGAGCCCCGCGTCAGGCTCTGGGCTGATGGCTCGGAGCCTGGAGCCTGTTTCCGATTCTGTGTCTCCCTCTCTCTCTGCCCCTCCCCCGTTCATGCTCTGTCTCTCTCTGTCCCAAAAATAAATAAAAAATGTTGAAAAAAAAAAAATTTTAAAAAAATAAAAAAAATAAAAGCCATTTGACCTTTAACAGCAAAAATAACAACAATATATTGTGCAGTATATAAAATATATAAAAATAAAATGTATAAGAATAAAAATAGCCCCAAAATGGGTAGAGGGTGAGAAACAGAAGTATTGGTTTAAAAATCCTGCCTTCCATGTGAAGTGGTATAGTATACTACAGTCCAGTACAGTACAATCATCAAGAAGACAAAACAATCTTCAACAAGTGTATGCCTCTAATAACAGAACTTCAAATAACAAAGAACAAAAACTGACAGACTGAAACAAGCAAATCCCCAATTACAGTTAGAAGCTTAAACCTTCCTGTCTCAGTTAGAAGCAAATCCCCAATTACAGTTAGAAGCTTAAACTGATGGAATAGACAAAATTAATAAGGATACAGAAATCTGAATACTCTCAACCAACTTTAAGTAACTGATATGTATCGAACACTACACCAAACAACTACTGAATATGCATTCTTTTCAAATGCACATGGAAAATTAACAAGATAGATTATATGCTAGCCATAAAACAAGTCTCAATAAATGTAAAGAGACTGGAAATGTACAGAATATATTCTCTGACCACAACTTAATCAAATCATAAATTAAAAAAAAAAAGATATAGGGAAAATTCCAAAAGATTTAGAAATTAAACACATTTTTAAGTAACCTATGAGTCAAACAAGAAATCACAAGGGAAGTTAGAAAATATTTCAAGCTGAATTATAATGAAACATAACATACCAAAATTTGTGAGATGGAGCTAAAGCAGTGCTTAAAGGAAATTTTATCCTGTAAAATGCTTATATCAGAAAAGAAGAAAGGCTTAAAACAAATTATCTAAGCTTCTACCATAAGAAGCTAGAAATAGAAATGGAGGAACAAATTAAATCCAAAATAAGTAAAAGCAAGGAAATAACAAACATAAGAGCAGAAATCAATGAAGTAGCAAACAGGAAAAAAATCAATGAAACAGAAACCTATTTTTTTTTGAAAAGATTAATAAAAGTGATAAGCCTCCAGCTAAACTGATCAAGAAATAAAGAGAGAAAATACAAATTACCAACATCAGGAATAAAAGAGGAGATATGGCTACAGATCCTAAAGTTATTAAAAAGATAATACAGTAATATAATGAATAAGATTATACCAATACATTTGACAACTGTGAAAAAACAATTTCTTTAAAACACACAAAGCACCAAAAGTATCAAAGAAAGAAACAGAAAATCTGAATAGACCTTTATCTATTAAAGAAACTGAATCTGTATCTTTTTTGTGTTTATTAATTTATTTTTGAGAAAGAGACCAAGTGGGAGAGTGGCCAGGAGAGACAGAGAAAGAAAATCCTAAGCAGGCTTTGTGCTGTCAGCGCAGAGACTGACATAGGACTCAAACTCAAAAATTGTGAGACCATGACCTGAGCCAAAATCAAAAGTTGGACACTTAACTGACTGAGCCACCTAGGAGCCCCTCGAATCTGTGTTTTAAAACTGTTCCTCAAAAAACACTGAAAATCCAGATTTTTTAAAGGAAGAAATCTTACACCAACTCTTTCAGACAACAGTTAGAAGAGGCAATTTCCAAATTCATTTTATGAGGTCAGCGTTACTGTTAGACCAAAATCAGGCAAAAACATTATTGAGCAATATCTCTCATAAATGTAGATGCAGAGATCTTTAACAATTTTTAGCAAGTCAAATCCAATAATATATATATATATATATATATATATATATATATATATATATAGGATAATAATCATGACCAATGGATTTTTTTCAAGGAGGCAAGTTAGCTTATCTCCCAAAAATTAGTCAGTGTAACTCACCACATTCACTTTTATTCATAGAATAAAAGGGGGAAACAAACATATGATCATCTCATTAGATGCAGAAAAAGCATCTGACAGAATTCAATACCCATTCATGAAAAACAACTTTAGCAAACTAGAAATGCAAAGAAACTTCCTCAGTCTAATAGAGATCATTTATAAAAAAAACTTTACATAATGATGAAAGACTTAACATCTCCTTCCCCCAAATCAGGAATAGGTAAGGATGTCCACTTACCAATTCTATTCAACACTGTCCCAGAGGTCCTAGCCAGTGCAATAAGGCAAGGAAATTAAATGAAACACATACAAATTAGAAAGGAAGTAAAGTTGCCTTTGCTTATCATCAACATAATTATGCACGTAAAATCCTAAGGAATCTACAAAAAAACTAGTAGAATACATAATTTCAGAAAGGTCTCAGAATACCAGTTTAATATTTAGTAACCAATTGTATTTCTACATATTAGCAACAAACAATCGGAAATGTTTTTCATTTAAAATACCACTTATTTCAGCATCAAAAATTTTTGCATAAAATAATTAGGGGTAAAAAATGCTACTTCAATGTGTTGAGGACTCATGACATACTAGACTAAAACAGATAAAATCCTCCTACCCCACTATAAACACCTCTTAACACTGGAGTTCCCACTAGGTCAGTCCTTGGATTTTTTTTTTTTTTTCCTCCGACTATTCCAGTTCTCATCTTAGCACTTTGAATTCGATCTATATACAAGTATTCTCCAAATACATAGCTCTCATTTCACCTCTTCTCCCCTCTCTTGTATATTCAGTGGCCTGCTCATTATGTCTACTTTGACGTATAATAAGCACCTGATATTTAACATATTCGAGACTGAATTCCTTATTCTCCGCCACCCCCACCCCCCACCTGCTCTTCCTCCAGTCTCCCTTTGGACTTCAATTTTTCCTGGGACTCTAGTCAGAAACTTAGAAGTTCTCTGACTCCTCTCTTTCTTCACATCCCACTCCCATTCCTTCAAACCAAAATCGGAATCTGACTACTTCTCTCCTTCTTGCTACCACCTTGGCAAGCTACCGTCATCTCTTACCTGACTTATTATAATAGCCCATACCTCTTCTTCTTGCTTTTAGTTTTGCTTGCCTACAGTCTATCATCTACAAAGCAGCTGGACTTAATCTTTTCAAAATGTTGGTGTGATCATGTCACTCTTCTCCTCACAACGTATGCATCCCCAGTGTGTAGCACCCAAACGCAAGGAAAGTGCCCAATAAATTGATGTTAAGTAAGTGAACAAAAAAAAGAATAAAATACAATTTAAATGCTTTAACACAAAATGAAACTCAAAACAAAGAAATGGGAACAAAACATGGAAATGTCCAGGTGCCAAAAATAGAGGAATCTCAAAGCCAGGCTTGGAAGAAGGAAATGAATTGACAGCAACTGGCAGATGCCAGGATAGGCTTTAGGGCACCTGACGATAAAGGTACACCTAAGGCAGAGGGCTGCCATTTGCCCCTCGCATGAAACCTAAGGCCTCCAACGGCTCCCTATTCCATGATAAGTAGACTAAAAAGAGACCCTACCCCATCCTCGGCCAAGAGAAATATCATGGAAGCACGCCATTTACCCTGAACTAAGAGTGATGAGGAGAAAAAATAATTTCCAATAAATGTAATTCCTATGTCTGCGACACAGATTGATGTGGGGTCCAAATTTACATTTCCAGAGTGGTGTGGAAACTCTAAGATGATTAGTTAGCATACAAACTGCTTGAGGATCACTGAAACTCCAAAGGTCTGCCAAAGAAAACACAATATCACTCTGTAGAAACACTCTCAAGCCCAGAGCATATAAATCAATTATTTTCAAAAAGCTATCCCAATTGAAGATAAACTTAGAGTAAAAAACTATATAGTATACAAGAAAATAAAGTCACTCACAAGGGACGACAGATAGAAGTAGATATAAAATATGTTTTAAAATATTTAGGTAGTTTTTTCTTTTTAAAGAGAAATCCTTTTATTTATTATTTTTTTTTAAAGAGGTAGGCTTTTGGGTGCCTGGGTGGCTCAGTCAGTTAAGTATCCAACTTGAGCTCAGCTCAGGTCATGATCTCACAGTTAGTGAGTTTGAGCCCCACATCATTGGGCTCTGTGCTGCCAGCTCAGAGCCTGCTTGAGATTCTGTCTCTCCCTCTCTCTGCTGCTCCCTCTCTCTCTCAATCTCTAAATACATAATACATACATACATACATACATACATACATACATACATAAAATAAAAGAGGTAGGTTTTTAAAAATGAAACTTCTAGAAACAATAAATATAGTCATTAAAATTTAAAAGTTGATGAATTGATTAAATAGATTAGATGATGCTGAAAAAAGAATAAACAAACTGGAAAACATACAAAAAATTCACCCAGAATATGGTAGAAGGTGATAAAGGCACAGGGTGTGTGGGAAAGTAAATAGGATACATAAAAAAAATAAGATGCAATATATATCTAATTGGAAGGTCACATGAACAACCAATGAATCAAAGAAATCAAACGAAAAATAAAATACCTTGAGACAAATGAAAATGGCAATACAACATTCCAAAACTTATGGAATGCAGCAAAAGCAGTTCTAAGAGGGAAGTTCGTAGCACTAAATGCCTACAGCAATAAACAAGAAGAATCTCAAACAACCTAACTTTATACCTCAAGGAGCTAAAAGAAGAAAAAACAAAGCCCAGAGTTTGCAAAGAAAAACAAAAGGAAATAAAGATTAGAACAGAAATAAATAAATGGAGACTAAAAAGACAATAGAAAAGACCAATGAAAATAAGACCTGGTTCTTTGAAAAGATAAACAAAATTGACAAACCTTTAACTAGATTCACCAAGAAAAAAAGACAGGGAACACAAATAAATAAAATCTGAAAAATAAAGAGGAGATATTACAACCTATATCACAGAAATACAAAGGATCATAAGAGGCTCCCATGAACAATTATACACCAACAAATTTGACAACCTAAAAGAAATGGATAAATTTCTAGAAACATAGAAGCTACCAAGACTGAATCATGAAGAAACAGAAAATCTGAACAGACCAATTACTAGTAAGGAGATTGAATCAGTAATCAAAAACCTCTGAACAAACAAAAGCCCAGGACCAAGGACTTTGCTGTTGAATTAAACCCAACGTTCAATGAAGAATTAATATCATTTGGGATGAGCACTGGGTGTTGTATGGAAACCAATTTGACAATAAATTTCATATATTAAAAAAAAGAATTAATATGAATCCTTCTCAAACCCTTCCAAAAAACAGAAAAGGAGGGAACACTTCTAAACTCATTTTATAAGGCCAGAATTACCCTGATAATAAAATCAGACAAGGATGCCACCAGAAAAGATAATTACAGACCAATATCCTTGATGAATATAGATTTAAAAATTCTCAACAAAATATTAGCAAACCAAATTCAACACTACTTTAAAAGGATTATACAGCACAACCAAGTGGGATTTACTTCAGGGATACAAAGCTGATTGAACATTTGCAGATTAATCAATGCAATAGACTACACTAACAAAATTAAGGACAAAAATCATACTATTATTTCAATAGATGCAGAAAAAGCATTTAACAAAGTTCAACATCCATTTATAAGCACTCAAAAAAGTGGGTACAGAGGATATGAACCTCAAAATAATAAAGGCCATAAATGACAAGACAAGAGCTAACATCATACTCAGTGGTAGAAAGCTGAAACCTTGTCCTCTAGGATCAGGAAAAAAAATAAAGATGTCCACTCTCATCACTTCTATTCAACATAGTATTGGAAGTCCTAGCCAGAGCAATTAGGCAAGAAAAAGAAATCAAAGGCATCCAAATTGGAAAGGAAGAGGTAAAACTGTCACTATTTGCAAATGACATGATATTAATATAATAGGGAGGCTACAAACTGAAAATTCATATAGATGGAAGAAGGCAATATTTTAAGATATAATGGTTGAAATTATGAAGTTATGAGTCCTTACTGCTGAGCAGAATAAGTAAAAACATATCCATCAAAAAAGTCTAGTAAAACTGGAGAACATACCAAATATAAGAATATAATCTTAAAGTTACCATAGGGGTGCCTAGGTGGTTCAATCTGTTAAGAGTCTGACTTTGGCTCAGGTCACGATCTCACAGTTTGTGAGTTCAAGCCCCATGTCAGGCTCTGTGCTAACAGCTCGGAGCCTGGAGCCTGCTTCAAATTCTGTGTCTCCTTCTCTCTCTGCCCCTCCCCTGCTCACTCCCCCCCCCCCCGACTCTCTCTCTCAACAATAAATAAACATTAAAAAAAATGTTAATTACCATAAAGAAAAGTCAGATTCCCTGCAAATAAATTATAATCTGACTGGCAGCACATTTCTCATCAAAACTAGAGACATCCAAACCAGTGAATGGTAGTATAAAAGTATGTACAGAAAGAATTATCTCTGCTAAATTATCAGTCAAGAGTAAAAGTGAAATAGAGATACCTGGGTAGCTCAGTTGGTTAAGCATCTGACTCTTGATTTCAGCTCAGATAATGATTTCATGGTTTGTGAGTTTCAAGCCCTGTTTCGGGCTCCATGCTGACAGTGCAGAGTCTGCTTGGGGTTCTCTCTCTCTCCCTCTCTCTCTGCCCCTCCCCCCTCCCTCTCCCTTCCCCTCTTTCTCTCTCAAAATAAATAAACTTAAAAAAAAAAGAGTAAAAGTGAAATAAGGACATTTTCAAACAAATATTGAAAGTGTGTCACACATAGACTTTTGCTAGAAGAATTACTAATGGGTGTATTCAGGAAAGAAAAGCACTCCAAAAGCAGATGCAAGAAGAATAATTAGCAAAGAAAGTCAAAAACATACCTAATAAGTACTGACTATAAAAACATATTTTTAAAAGATTGTATCCAACTTGGGGCAAGAAGAATTAATTAAAAGAAGGTGGAATTTAAAATTACTCAATGACATGGGGTGCTTGGGTGGCTCAGTCGGTTAAGAGGCTTCAGCTCAGGTCTATCTCATGGTTCATGGGTTCAAGCCCCATGTCAGGCTCTGTGCTGACAGAGCTCAAAGCCTGGAGCCTGCTTTGTATTCTCTGTCTTCCTCTCTCTCTGCCCACCCCCCCCCCCACACTCTGTCTCTCTCAAAAAATAGATAAACATTAAAAAAATAATAATGAAAATAAAATTACTCAATGACAGTACGAATGATTTGAGGGGATCAGCTTAAAAGTTACCTAAAATCCTTATATTACTCTGTAGGAAAGTAGAGCTATTACTTATTAAACATGTTAAAAAAGATAAAATTAACCTCAAAAAGAAGAGAAGTAGAGGGGTGCCTGGGTGGCTCAGTCACTTAAGCGTCCAACTCTTGATTTCAGTTCAGGCCATGATCTCGCAGTTCATGAGATTGCACTCTGTGTCGGGCTCCATGCTGAGAGCAGGGAGCCTGCTTGGGATTCTCTCTCTCCTCTTTCTCTGCTCCCCCATGCTCTCTCTTTCTCTCTTTCTCTCAAAATAAATAAATAAACTTAAAAAATAGAGAATAGAAGTAGAATGTAAAAGTTCTAAATTATTGACAGGGTAGGGAGAAAAAAACTAGATGAAGAAAGAAGGATGGAAGGAAGGGAGCAGGGAGGGGAGAAACATGATTACAGAGAGAAAGCGTGACATGCTAGAAATATATCTAAATGTATCAGTGAATTAGTTTGGGATTCCCCCAGGAGCATAACTTGAAACAAAGATTCACATGCAAGCAGTTTATTTGACACATGATTCCAGGAAACACTGGTCGGGGAACAGGAAAGTGAGATAGAGAAGGGAAGGCAGTCAAAAAAGGATATGTTGTGCAGCACATTCCCTTTGTGGATAACTGCAGCTTAGTCCTGTTGGAGCATCTGAGAACTGCCAGGTATTAATTTCCAGACACTTCACCCTAGACTACTTGTAGCTGAAAGGTCTCCAGCAGTTTAGAGAAAATGACAGGCAAAGAGACAGATGCTGCCATGGAAAACTACAATGAGGCCAGGCATCCCAGAGCTTCTGCTGCCATCAGCATTCATAATAAATGTAAACCAATTAAAACTACCTATAGAAGACAGAGTCTTCAGGTTGGAATGTTTTAAGGAAGAAAATTCCATTTATATGCCATTTAAAAAGAGATGCCTATCTACACAGCTGAGGGGGCCCAGAAGCAATGACATCCCAGATCAGCCCCCAGATCTTGGTTTCTAACACCATTCTCCAACAGGAACGACTTAGGATTACTTAGAAAAACGACTGCTTCTAGGGCTGGGGCATAAAAAAAAAAAAGTCAGGGTGGGGGGAAGCCTGCATCATTGAGAGCATGTCAAAGGGACTGAGAAAGTTCCCAATGGCCAAAGCTGGAACAATGTGAGCAAGAAAATAAAGTAGATTGGATTATAACCCAAGGTATGACACAAATATCCAGGAGTCCATACTGACATAAAAAAGTGATTAAATAAATAAATGTGGCAGAAGAGACAAATCTCCCATGCAGAAGAAATTCAAATAATTCTCCACCCCTTAGATGTGGACTGCACATAGTGACTTCCTTCCAAAGAGGACAACTTGGAAAGGATGGGGCTGGAGTAATTCTACAGTAGAGAATCCTAACGAACACTACCTCATCCAGGTGACCAAGGTCAACCTCAATAATAATAAATCATGCCGATACCTGCCCCTGATATGATGTGATGAAAACAGCACTTCACCTCTATGCTCTTCTTCCCTAAACCCACAATCCCTGTCTAATCATGAAAAAACAAACAAACAAACAGGAAATCCCCAATTGAGGGCTATTCTACAAAATACCTGACCATGACTCCTCAAAACTGTCCACATCATCAAAAGCAAGGAAAGCCTGAGAAACTGTCACAACCAAAAGGAATCCAAGAAGACATGAAACTTAGTGTAATATAGTATCCTGAATAGAATTCTGGGACAGAACAAGGACATCAAGTAAAAAACTAAGGGCAGCTGAATAAAGTATGGACTTTAGTTAATAACAATGTCTCAGTATTGGTTCACTAATTGTAACAAATATACCTACCTAATATAAAGATGTTAATAATAGAGGAAACCATGCAGAGTACATGGGAACTCTCTGTACTCTCTTTGTAATATTTCTGTAAAATCTAAAGCTGTCCTAAAAAAAAAAAAAATAAAGCTTTTTTAAAAAGAGAGAGAGAAAGAGATCTAAGAATATAAAGAGAGAATGGAAATAAAGGGGCAAGACAAGGAATGCTAACCACTCACTCACCCACATGGAGCTAGGAAAGCGTAAGATAAATGGAACTGGAAGCAAAAAGCATTATTGAAGATAAAGATAGTTATTACTTAACCACAATTCAGAAAAAAATCATAATCTTAGAAACACCTATTAAGATAACCTCAAAATATATAATCTATATGCTTTTTTTCCCAAAAAGCTCTAATTCTGAAATAGTCTGCCAGAGAAAGCCCACCATGTGCTCATTTTTCCATTATTTAGCTGCTTCCTGTCCTAAAGTATACTGTGACATACTGGAAAATACTCCCAAGTTTTACTTTATGTAGCTTTCAGTGAAATCATGAAATTGTAGTCATCCCTTTGGGCAAAAGAAACAAGTCTTAAAAGCAATTCACAACGAGAATTATTAGGGATATTCCATGTTTAGACCTGAAGTTTTGAGTTTATAATTTAGCCAGAAGTAAAAATTCCCAACTCAGTGGTTCACTTGCTTACAAACTCCTCCCTCTCCAGACTCAAAGACACTGCCTGAGCTAGATTTCCTTATTATCGAGAAGTGCACAGAATACAGTGCTTGGGCCTCTCAAAAGCATCCAGGTGACTTCAAGATCAGCAAGGATCATCCCCCAGAGAGTGTCCTGACTTCAGCATCTGGAGAGGCCATCTCCAGAAGGAAGGTCAGAGATTAAGAAACACAGGAAAGGGGTGCCTGGGTGGCTCAGTCAGTTCAGCATCATCCGACTCTTGGTTTTGGCTCATGTCATGATCTCATGGTTCTTGGGATCAAGCCTCCCATCAGGCTCCACACTGACAGCACAGGGCCCGCTTGGGATTCTCTCTCTCTCCCTCTCTGCTTCTCCCCTGCACGCACACAGACATACATGCTCTCTCTCTCAAAATGAATAAATAAACTTAAAAAAAAGACACAGAAAAGATTTTTTTTTAAGACCACAAAAAGGGAAGAGGAACCCAGGTGGGTCAATAAGTAAGCAAATCTATGTACAGAGTTTATCAGGAATATGCGACCTTACATTTACATGAATTTATAAAAAGAGAACAAGTTTGGTAAATTAGAAAATATGAAATGGTACCAAAAATAGGGAAAACTGCCAAAAACCCTGCCTCCCAGAGGGCAACAAATGCAAAAAACCTGAAGCTTGCCAACGTCAGCATTTCAAGATTTCCCCTGTGCTACCAGTTGCAAATGACAATGAAATTCCTAGTTAGGTCTGCCAAAGTTTGCTAAATGCTAAAGCCTGCAGATAGTCTTGTTCTGTTATGTCTGAAGTCAAAAGAACACTGTGTTTTCTTTCACATGCTAAGCAAATATTGGCTGGATTAATCCACATTTTACAACACTCTTACATAACAATCACAAACAACATATATTCAGAAAAGCGAGCACTTCCAGCAATTCTTTTTGACATCAAAGGGTTTTTCTAACTCAGAGTCAATCAGAAGAACTCAGTTATTTAATGCATGTACGTGTGTGTGCCCATGTGTACGTCTGTTTCTAAAAACACCAAATCATTGAGAGCCAGATTCATGTAATTAATTTCTTAAATACTGGTAAATAGTCTGATTTTTTAATTTGTAAAAAGGGTAATTTTTAAAGTTTGAAATCCTTCAGGGTAAAAAAAAAAAACCTAACATTTAAGTGCTTGCTAAAAATCAAGCACTGTTCTATACACAGTGTCTTTTCTTTTTAATGTTTATTTATTGTTGAGAGAGAGACAGACAGAGCATGAGTTGTGGGGGGGCAGAGAGAGAAGGAGACACAGAATCTGAAGCAGGCTCCAGGCTCTGAGCTGTCAGCATAGAGCCCCGCATGGGGCTTGAACTCACGAACTGTGACATCATGACCTGAGCTGAAGTCGGACGCTTAACCAACTGAGCCACCCAGGCACCCCTACAAAGTGTCTTATTTGACCCTTATAACATCACATAAGCTACATAAGCATCAGGAAGCCTGTTTTATATACCACAAGTCAGAGTGGTTAAAGGATTTGCTCAAAGCCACAATGGCTGGCAGATAAAGAACCAGGACTTGAATTCACATCTCCCTAACTCCAAAGCCTGTACATACAGTCCAACATATAACACATACCCAGCAAATGTCTGAAGAACACACATTTAAAAAGTCTTCATTTAAAAATTTTGTGAGCCAAGGGGTGCCTGGCTGGTTCAGTCAGTAGAGCATGTGACTTGTGATCTCAGGGTCATGAGTTTGAGCCCCACATTGGGTACAGAGGTTACATGGAAATAAAATCTTAAAAAAAGAAAAGAAAAGAAAAGAAAGGAAAGGAAAGGAAAGGAAAGGAAAGGAAAGGAAAGGAAAGGAAAGGAAAGGAAAAGAAAAGAAAAGAATAAAAGGAAAGGAAAGGAAAGGAAAGGAAAGGAAAGGAAAGGAAAGGAAAGGAAAGGAAAGGAAAGGAAATTTTGTGAGCCAAGCCTACCAAATAACTCCTAAAAACCAAACTAGTTATGTGTGAAGAGAAAAATATTCACTAATACTAACTATACCCCCATACACATTTAGCTTCAGATATTTTCATCATACTTAGACTCAGTTTTTCTAGCACATAATCCTGATTCATACCTCCAGAATAAACTTGAAAATTATGTATCAGTGACTGAGTCAACACCCATAAAACAGCTCTGGGAAAGGGAAAATGGCCATGAATAAACCAAGGGATAATTTGAAGCAAAGAGTTCTCCTAAATCCCTCTCATCCTTGTTCCCTGAGAATACAAAAGGAGCAACCTTGTTTTAAAAAGGAAAAACTGATCTGCAAAACAATAAGGGCTCCCTCCAGAAGATTCGTACTTGGAGCCACAGAAGGGCTGAATAAAGACAATTTTCCAAGGACCCCTGGGCATCTCAGTCGGTTAAGCATCTGACTTGATTTTGGCTCAGGTCATGATCTCACAGTTTATGAGATCAAGCCCTGCATTGGGCTCTGCACTGACAGTGAGGAGCCTGCTTGGGATTATCTCTCTCCTTCTCCTTCTGCTCCTCCCCAGCTTGCACATGCCCGCTCTCTCTCTCTCTTTCAAAATAAAGATTTTTTAAAAAGACAATTTTCCGCACCCCAGGTATACAAAGGTGGGGTCACACCCAGATAATCCCAGAGGTATGGTCACCCCAATCAGTCACCATGTCCATTTCCCTCATCCCACCCTCACCTCTTTCAATAGATTCTAGAGGCAAAATTTCTTTTCCCATTGAACAAAATGAAAAGCTAGAATGTTCTGATATGTATCTTCATTTAACACCAGAAAAAATTGCATATTTTTAGAATAATACAAAAAGTCAACAATGACACCAAATGAGGCATTTGAACATGTCCCTAATGAACCTCATCGGTGTGCCAAAGCTCTGAAGTTGCTCTTTCTCAGCCCTGTCCCTCCAACTGGCTTCAGTGTGCCCATCCAAAGTGGTGCCGTGGTGACTCTAAGAATTTTGGGTACTTAGATTACAAATAATATAAGATAAGGGGAGCCTGAGTGGCTCAGTCGGTTGAGCGTCTGACTTTGGCTCAGGTCATGATCTCACGGTTCATGAGTTCAAGCCCCACATCAGGCTTGCTGCTATCAGCCTGTCGGCGCAGAGCCTGCTTCAGATCCTCTGTCCCTCTCTCTCTGCCCTTCCCCCACTTATACTCTGTTCTCTCAAAAAATAAATAAAAATATTTTTTTAAAAAAAAACAAATAATATAATACAAAGTATAATCCCTCTTAAATAAGGAAAGTGTTTTTTTTAGGAACTCCAGATTATTAACAACAACAAAAAAAAACAAACAAGACAGAACTAACTGCTGTCACAAAGCTTCTAGAAACCGTCCCCAGGACCATAAAACTGGTGACATCAAAAATAGTCAACGAAGTGGTGCCTGGGTGATTTAGTTGGTTAAACATTCGATTCTTGACTTTGGCTTAGGTCATGAGCTCATGGCTCATGAGGCTGAACACCGCATAGGGCTCTGTGCTGACAGTGCAGAGCCTGCTTGGGATTCTCCCTCTCCCTCTCTCTCTCTCTGCCCCTCCTCCGCTTGCTCTCTCTTTCTCTCTCTCTCAAAATAAATAAATATTTTTTAAAATATTTTTTAAAATAGTCAATGAAAAAATAAGCATAAAGCAAATGTTAACGTAATGATATCCAAAGACTCTAACATAACTAGAGGCAACTCTCACACTTCGTCATAATTGAAGGCAGATGAGTCTCTGAAACTTATAAACGTCATAGACTCAAGCCCCAGGTCCGAACTCATCACATTGCAGCTGGAAACCTCTACACAGTGATATTCTCTGGAGCCAGCTAACAGGTGGACATACACAGTCTCCTCTGTCACATTCACCCACCAGAAAAAGGCACAAAGGACTGCTGTTACTTTAACTGGATGAGTAAAATGAAATAATCCTCTTTGACAGAGAAAAAAGCACCAAACAGACATAAAAAGCAGATTTCAAAACTTGTAAATATTACAGAAGAAAAGTAACTCCTAAAGCGGGCAAAATATTAACTGGAATACAGAAAAAGGAAAGCCAAAAAGTAAATAAGGGATCAAGTGGTGAGAACTTTTTCCTATTTGAATCACCAATTAGAAAATATTAGAATTTTTGGGGCGCCTGGGTGGCGCAGTCGGTTAAGCGTCTGACTTCAGCCAGGTCACGATCTCGCGGTCCGTGAGTTCGAGCCCCGCGTCAGGCTCTGGGCTGACAGCTCGGAGCCTGGAGCCTGTTTCCGATTCTGTGTCTCCCTCTCTCTGCCCCTCCCCTGTTGATGCTCTGTCTCTCTCTGTCCCAAAAATAAATAAAAAAAAAAAAAAGAAAGAAAGAAAATATTAGAATTTTTATTTTAAAATTTAAAAATTTTTAAATGTTAAAAATGTCAATTTTAGGGGCACCTGGGTGGCTCAGACGGTTGAGCGTCTGACTTTGGCTCAGGTCATGATCTCATGGTTCATGAGTTCGAGCCCCACTTCAGGCTCTGTGCTGACAGCTCAGAGCTGGAGCCTGCTTCAGATTCTGTGTCTCCCTCTCTCTCTGCTTCTCCCCTGCTCATTCTCTCTCTGTCTCTCAAAAATAAACATTTGGGGTGCCGGGGTGGCTCAGTCAGTTGAGCGTCCGACTTTGGCTCAGGTCATGATCTCGCAGTCTGTGAGTTCAAGCCCTACGTCGAGCTCTACGTTGACAGCCCAGAGCCTGGAGCCTGTTTCAGATTCTACATCTCTCTCTCTCTCTGCCCCTCCCCCACTCATGCTCGCTCTCTCTCTCTCTCTCTCTCTCTGTCAAAAATGAATAAACATTTTTAAAAAAATTTTTAATAAATATTTTTTTAAATGTCAATTTTAAAATAAGATAGGTTTTCATTCAATATATTTTAAAGCACAAAAGACAATGCAAATAACTAGAACCAATAAGAAGTTCAACACTCCTTCAGATACGCAGTTCAAGCCGGGTTCGTCCCCCATATTCCTTTTGCTCGTGTCAGGGTCAAGCTTCAATCAGAGAAGGGTCCAAACGAGGAACTTACCTAAGGAGTAATTCATCACCAAACACTGGAGAGCTCCCACCACATACAAGATGCTGGGCAGGGTCCTCATGGTTCTACCCCCTTTGCAGAGCCCGCTCCACAACTTGACACACCAGACCCTACACCTGGCCTTTGTATACCTTTCTAGATTCATCCCACCCTGCCCCCTGGCCACAGATACTCAGCATCTTGCTCCCTGGCATCACTTTCTTGCCAAAATAAAGGGGTGGGCGAAAGTGTTACAGGCGAACGGAAACCCTAAGAAAGCAGGGCAGTAACATGTCCTGATTTGCATTTTAAAAAAATGGCTCAGGTTTCCGTGTGCAGAAGGGATTGAGAGGGTGTGATATAAATGGGCCAAAGATGGCCTTTGCACATGGCCCCTTGGTCATTTTTCCACTGCAGGCTGAGTGAGTTAGATCAGAAGCCCACTGGCACCAAGCTCAAACTTTTACACACACAGTCATTTACAAATAGTCCAAACAAACAGATTTTTAGGCATGTAGGGCCTTCCTGCCTTGCACAGTCTGCAACACTCACCCAGCATCTGAAGGCCATTGATAAGACAGAGCATTATGGTTACAAGACTTCAAGCAGCTACCATCCTTCAGAGACCCAGAGACTGCCCACTGTGCTACTGAGGGCCACCAGCTAAACATATAACTCTCCCTCTCCCCAGGGAATCCCCTTCTCCCCACCCAACACACACACACACACACACACACACACACACACACACACTGCAGCAGCTGAGAGGGATTTCCACAGCTGGGAAATAATGAAAGCATCGCCCGATAAAGCCAGTATGTGCTACTGCCACCTTGTGGTCATGTTGTTTCCTTTGCTCGGTCCCCAAATCCCCCCAACTCCCTGAAGGAGGCCGTCCCCCAAATGACAGATGACAATAGCTTGACTAGAAAGAGGGGATGTGGGCTCAGAGAAAGGTGGGTGGGCTTGGAGCTCCAGAAGCAGATCCATTAAAAAAAAATGATAATATTTAGCACACAGATAAAGAAATTAAGAAAAGATGATAGTGTCCCTCAAAAAGCATAAGATCAGTAGGGCCTGCAGACCACAGGTAAAAAGAGGGGCTTCTGTGGTAAACATGGAAGTCTGACCCAAAGGGGAGGGCTTGGCACATCGGAGAAGCTCTGCACCATTTAAAGCAATCTTCTTTCTGAGACTCCTTTCCAGTCAACCCCTGGGAAGAAATACATTGTATATCAGGGGTGGGTGTGTGTGTGTGTGTGTGTGTGTGTGTGTGTGTATGCGTGCGCGTGTGCCCGTGTATATGTAGATACACACATATGGACATGTGTACAAAGATTCATTAAAATAGTATTTACCTTCACTGAGCCATGTGTTTGGATTTTCTATTTGTTCCTCTTTTTTAATGTAGATCATAAGCCTTTGAATTGATTTCATAATTCACCAATGGGCACAGCTGGCAATTTGAAAAGCACTGCATTTAGTGAGGATTGTTTCTTTTTCTTCTTGATTATTGCTTTGGATTTAAGATGAAAATGAAAGGGGAGTGATTTTGCAAATTTTTTTAATGTTTATTATTTATCTTTGGGAGAGAGACAGAGCATGAGCAGGGGAGGGGCAGAGAGAGAGAGGGAGACACAGAATCTGAAGCAGGCTCCAGGCTCTGAGCTGTCAGCACAGAGCCCAACATGGGGCTCAAACTCATGAACCTTGGGATCATGACCTGAGCCGAAGTCCAAGGCTCAACTGACTGAGCCACTCAGGTGTCCCGAAAGGGGAGTGTTTTCTCTGGAAGTTTCCCTTCCAGAGGAAAAGAGACGCCTGGGTGGGTGTCCCCTCCTGGCAATCAAGAGGCTCACAGGACCCTAGAAACCTGCCTCCCTGCATAGGACTTTATAAACCCGGCCACTGCCTCCTCACCCCTTTGACTCCTCTCAGAATACCTGCACACTTTCTAGGGAGTCTAAGTAGAATTTAGAAATAAGAGAAATTGATGGGGCACCTGGCTGGCTCAGTCAGTAGAGCACACAACTCTTGATCTCAGGGTTGTGAGTCTGAGTCCCACGTTGAGTGTAGGGATTACTTAAAAAATAAAATCTTTTTTAAAAAACGGAAATAAGGGAAATGGCTAAGAAAGCAAAAGTCTGAGATGCATGCAAATACTTTTTTTGTATGTATCAATAGCACACAAAAGGAAATACATGTAAGAACTTTGTAAAAGTTCCTCTGTTAGTAAAGATGAGAATCTCAATGTTAAGTTACTTAACATTGCCCAAGAACAGAACAACGATCCAGATGCTCGAAACTGTCTCTTTACTTTTGTTTAAAAAAAAAAAAAAAACACTACATAGAAAAAGAATAGTCTGTAAATAAACACAACGGAACAGCTGACCTACAGCTTGACTCCTCTGCAGCCCACAGAATCCAGTCATTTTTTTTAACACAATGTATTTTATGAATAAACTTCTACACTTTTAAAATTGAGTTTTCTCTTTTTGAAGTACAGCTTCAAGCAACTACAAGTTTCCATCCTGCTAACCCGAGGCAGCCGTTGCTTTTAACTTCTATCTTTTATTTAAAAACTTAATTGGAAGTTTTTGTAGCCAGAAGGAGCACTTCAAAGAAAAGGAAAAAAATGCCAAAAATTAATACTTCATGTCAGAGGTTAGGAGAGAAAGAAACAAAGATTATAGAAACGAGGGGTTAATGGTATATAGGAAAGCGGTGGAAGAAGGGAAGAAGGCAGGAAACAGACCGAAGAAGGAAGGAAAAGGAAAACCCATGACATTGGAAACGAGACGTGGGGTGATGCTGTCCAGGCTCTGGGCAGACACGACAACACAAGGCTCAGAGAAGCATTCATTAATTCCCGCACAGCCCAGAGGCCCTGTGCACGAATCCCGCCCCCACTCAAGCCATTTACCCCTGTCTTCAATTACACATCAAGGGACACAGCTCTTCCTTTACTTTAATTTCTAGACATTCCCTGTCACTGCAGATTCTCAATTCACTCTGACAAAACAATGTTAAAACTTCAAGTGTGACTTTGTGCTCCGCCATTGAGGAAGAAGGCCCTGAACCGGAGGGTAGAGGGACCAGGGTCCTTGTCCCTCTGCCACCTGCTGATGTGGGACTTTGAGCAGCCCCTTCCTTTCTGTGGAGCTCTGTGGTGGCGTGGTAAAGTAAGAAGGTTGGAGGAGATTCCTGAGATTCCTTCCAGCTCTGATAAGCTATCGCTCTGATTTACGGTTACTGAACCTCCTGTATCACTCACGGAGGATGCTGATGAATAGGTAAATGAGATGAATACCCAAGATTTGTTCCCAGAGCTTCTTAGAGTTGAAATAAATAACTGATCCGACTGTTTCAAAGGGGGAAAACTTCCCATACTTGGACAAGTCCTCAAGATCAGAATAGCTATAAAATCGGACCTCACTGGTCTCAGACAGGGAAGACTACTCTTACATAAAGAGTACTAAGAGGGGCACCTGGGTGGCTCAGTTGGTTACAAGTCTGACTCTTGGTTTTGGCTCAGATCATAATTTCATGGTTCGTGGGAATAAGCCACACATGGAGCTCCATGCTGACAGGGTGGAGCCTGCTTGGGATTCCCACACTCTCTCTCTCTCTCTCTCTCTCTCTCTCTCTCTCTCTCTCTCTCTTCCTCTGCCCATTTCCCCTGCTCATGCACTCCCTCTTTCTAAAATGAATTTAAAAAAAATTTTTTTTATGTACTGCTCTGCTCTATAAGACTTTGCCCAGCAACCGATTCAAGACCATGACCTAATAGTCTCCCTCTGTGATAGAGGGAACTTTTGGGCAGGTGACTGCAGTGATGGGGGAGAAGGCCTGATATGAACTCTGAGCTGGCCTGAGAGGCAAAGGCACTGATCAGCACTCCCAAGATGTGACTCTCGAGCCTTCCTCGGAGCCTAGCAACAGCCCCTGGCTTCCAGAGGGGTCTCCGCAATGCAGCAGCAGATTCTGGACGGAAGCTGAGGCAGACAACCAAACGAGGATAACTCCACTGACAGCCTACATACAGAAGGACCAAATTGGCCAGTTTGCCCTTCCACGGCGCTCTGTATGGGACACTGGCTGGCACGCGGACCCAGCTCTGCATCAGGGATGAGCATGCATCCCAAGGGCAGCTAACTCATATGCAGGCCCGTCTCCTATGCTGGGACCTGGAGCAAAATGATAAGCAAGGCCAATCAGTGTCTCTTGCGGAGGAATGTGAGTGAGGACATGGAAACAAAGCACTTCGTGATGAGAGAAGAAGGTTAAAGGTCATGATGAAGGAGGCCAGAGAGGCTCTGATGGACTGTAGGTGCCAGAGAGCCAATAGACTTCACGCAGCAAGCCTGTATCTACAGCACACACACATTCACATGCACACACGCATGTATGCACACTTACACACGTGCACACTGACATGCTAGACAAAACGGGAAGAGGAAGTTTAAGCTGTAATGAAGTTCAACAGAAAAAAAAAAATGGAATTGCCTACATCCCAGAGATTCAGAGGAAACAAGAGTGAGGAGCATAGACTAAAGCTGAATAGCCTTAAAGGCAAATAACCAGCCTATGTGATTAAAGGGGCCACCACACAATCATGAAAGGTACATAAGGTACACAATCCTGTGGCTCACGATAGATAAAGCAAAAATTAAAGAATTACAAGAAAGAATTGGTGAATCCACAATCATAGCAGGTAATGTGAACATGGCTCTCTCAGCAAGTTTACAGTCCAGGGGACACAAATTAATAAAGATTTAGAAAGAACCATTTGAACGACAGCTTGATCCAATGAATGAATAACTAAAGAAAAAACACTGTTTTCATTCAGATGCAGCACTCATAAAAACTGACCATTCAGGGGCGCCTGGCTGGCTCAGTCAGGAGAGCATGGGACACTTGATCTCGGGGTTATGAGCTCGAGCCCCAGGTTGGGTGTAGAGATTACTGAAATAAATAAAACTTTTTTAAAAACCTGACTATTCAGGGGCGCCTGGGTGGCGCAGTCGGTTAAGCGTCCGACTTCAGCCAGGTCACGATCTCGCGGTCCGTGAGTTCGAGCCCCGCGTCAGGCTCTGGGCTGATGGCTCGGAGCCTGGAGCCTGTTTCCGATTCTGTGTCTCCCTCTCTCTCTGCCCCTCCCCCGTTCATGCTCTGTCTCTCTCTGTCCCAAAAATAAATAAAAAACGTTGAAAAAAAAATTTTTTTTTAAAAAAAATAAAAACCTGACTATTCAAAGCTATAAGGCAAATCATAACAAACAAACACTCCAAAGCATACCTGCCTCAATCTCATTAAAATGTAATTAAATTAGGAATCAGTAGTAAAAATAATTAACTTCTAAAAAAATCTGTATATTTGGAAAATTTTAAATACAAAAAATACACAAAAGTCAGAGGAAAAACACTGTCACGGAAATTAGAAAGTATGTAGAATGGAACATTTTTTTTAATTTAAATGTAGCATGTCAAAACCACTTGCAACAGGGGCGCGTAGGTGACTCAGTCGGGTAAACATCTGACTTTGACTCAGGTCATGATATCTCAGTTCGCCAGTTCAAGCCCCACATGGGGCTCTGTGCTGACAGCTCGGAGCCTGGAGCCTGGAGCCTGCTTCGGATTCTGTGTCTTTCTCTCTCTCTGCCCCTCCCCCACTCATGCTGTCTCTTTCTCTCTCAAAAATAAATAAAAATATGTTTTAAAAAAAGAAAGTTGCTCTAGCTATAACAAGGTGAAGGTGGTTAACCACAAAATCATAGTCTTCTCAAGTACATCACAGAGCTGAGGTTGCAATAAAACCTCACAAAATAAAATCCCAAAACGGACAACCATGGCTGCCTTCATCTTTGGTACAGCAGAGGAGGGGGCCACAGATGGATGAGAAAAGCACTGAACTTTTAATAAATGTCTAGAGATTCAGCAAAGGTTAGCATGATATGGGGTGCTGGGGCGGCTGAGTCAGTTGAACGTCCAACTTCAGCTCAAGTCATGATCTCGTGGTTCATGAGTTCAAGCCCCACATCAGGCTTTCTGCTGTCAGTGCAGAGCCGCTTTGGATCCTCTGTCCCCCTCTCTCTGTCTCTCCCCCACGGGCGATCTCTCTCTCTCTCTCTCTCTCTCTCTCTCTCTCTCTCAAAAATAAATATTTTTTTGCGGCGCCTGGGTGGCGCAGTCAGTTAAGCGTCCGACTTCAGCCAGGTCACGATCTCGCGGTCCGTGAGTTCGAGCCCCGCGTCAGGCTCTGGGCTGATGGCTCGGAGCCTGGAGCCTGTTTCCGATTCTGTGTCTCCCTCTCTCTCTGCCCCTCTCCCGCCCTTTACCAAGAAAAATTGGACACAGGACAGGAGGATCACCAGACACTGCCTACTCTGAGGCATATGTGTGAGGCCTTGGGGCCTGTGGAACAATTAAAACATGTCTAGCATAGGTGTAATTATACTACAGGAGGCAAGGATAAGGAGAAAAAGCCAAAATAAATCTTTGAAGAAATAATGGCTGAAACTTTCCCAAATCTGGTTTAAAAAAAAGAGGGGTGCCTGGGTGGCCCACTCAGTTAAGCATCAGACTTCGGCTCAGGTCATGATCTCACAGTTCAGGAGTTCAAGCCCCCTTCAGGCTCTATGTTGACAGCTCAGACTCTGGAGCCTGCTTTGGATCCTGTGTCTCCCTCTCTCTCTGCCCCTCCCCCACTTGCACTCTGTCTCTCTCTCTCAAAAATAAATACACATTAAAAAATATATAAATTCACAGATTTAAGAAGTTGAGCAAATCACAAGTAGAATAAATATAAAAACCAAAACAAACAAACAAAAACCCTACACATATCCTAGTCAAACTGGTAAAACCAATAGTAAAAAGAAAAATCTTGAAAGCAGCCAGAGAAAAAGTGGAACAATAATTCAAATTACTGTTTCCTTCTCATCAGAAACTACAGAGTCAGAAGACAGGGAGACAGTGCCTTTAAAGGGCTAAAAGAAGAAAAAAAGGCTGCTAAGCCACAATTCAATATCCAGAGAGAATATCTCTAAAGTATGAAGTTGAAATAAAGGCATTTTCAGATAAAATAGGCCAGTTACAGAACAAAATGAGAAAGCTGTAACTATAAAGCTTCTAGGAGCAATAAGAGACTATCTTGGCAAACTTGGGGTATGCAGAGATTTCTTAAAAGGACACCGAAAACATAAAATAAAATTCTTGATAAACTGGGTATCATCAAAATGACTAACTTCTGCTCTCCAAAAGGCACATTAAGGGAAAGAAAAAGCAAGCCACAGACTAGAAGCAAAAACTCATAACACATGTATCCAACAAAGGATTTCTATCCAGAAGATACATGAAAGGACTCCTCCATATTGAAATTAAGAAGACAAACCACCCAAGTGAAAAAATGGGCAAAAAAATTAATAGCGTGGGTTTGCAAACCAGCCCCCATACACAGAGGGCAGGGAGAGACGGAAGGGAAAAGAAGCCACTCCAGATTGAGGTGTGGCAGATTTAATAGGCAAGCGAATTGACTTACGAGGCTTGTCTTGGGAGGCTGCAAGACCAGTAGATCCCCACACCCGCCTGCCAGAATCTTAAAGGTTACATAGAGGCGTTAACAGGGTTCAGTAACATAAACCACCGAGCTGATATCAACACCTTGCTCTCTCAAGGCTACGTCCTGGAAACGGCGCCAGTTGTGGAATGGTGGGCGATGTACATTCCAGGGACAGAGGAGGGGATGAGGAGACTCCAATTGCCCCTGTTCAGCTAACGGGTCAACCAGAGGTCGTGTCCTCTCCATGACCTCCTCCAAAACATAAGATGTTTTACAAAAGAAGATACGCAAATGGCCAGTGAGCACATGAGAAGGTGCTTAACAGTATTACTCATTAAGGAAGGGCAACTCAAAACCACAGTGAGATACCACCACCCCTTCCATTAGAACGGCTAAAATTTTTAGGGGTGCCTGGGTGGCTCGGTCAGTTAAGCATCTGATGTCAGCTCAGGTCATGATCTCACGGTTTGTGGGTCCAAACCCAGCGTCAGGCTCTATGCTGCCAACTCAGAGCCTGGAGGCTGCTTTGGATTCTGTGTCTCCCCTTCTCCCTGCCTCTCCCCCACTCGCTGTCTCTCTCTCTCTCAAAAATAAATAAAGATTAAAAAAAATTAAAAATAAATACACATTTAAAAATATATAAATTCACATATTTAAGAAGTTTAGTAAATCACAAGTAGAAAACCAAAACAAACAAAAACCCTACACCTATCCTAGTCAAACTGGTAAAACCAATAATAAAAGGAAAAATCTTGAAAGCAGCCACAGAAAAAGTGGAACAATAATTCAAATTACTGTTTCCTTCTCATCAGAAACTACAGAGTCAGAAGACAGGGAGACAGTGCCTTTAAAGGGTTAAAAGAAGGGGAAAAAAGGCTGCCAAGCCACAATTCAACATCCAGAGAGAATACCTCTAAAGTATGAAGTTGAAATAAATTAGAGATTTTAAAAATTGGAGGGGTGACTGGATGGCTCAGTCAGTTAAGCATCCAACTTTGGCTCAGGTCAAGATCTCGTAGTTCTTGAGATCGAGCCCCACAATGGTCTCTATGCTGACAGTTGGGAGCCTGGAGCCTGCCTCGGATTCTGTGTCTCCCTCTCTCCCTGCTCCTCCCCCACTAGCTCTCTCTCTCTCTCTCTCTCTCTCTCTCTCTCTCTCAAAAGTAAATAAACATTAAAAAAAAATTTTTAATTGGAAGAGATTACTATCTACAATTTAATGCAATATATCTGGACATTACATAAAATAGATAATTTCACAGGGAAATTTAACTTACCCAGAAAGAAAAAGAAAATTCATATAGTTCTAAACTGATTAAGAAAATCTAATCAGTCATTAAAACTAAACTCACAAGGGAAAAAGAAAAAAATGTCCAAAACAGGTTTGAAGAAGGTAAATTCATCCAATCAAGAAACTGATTATTCTAATTTTATAAAGCTTGCTTTTTGTTGAAAAAATAAAATAAAATAAATAAATAAAATAAAATAAAATAAAAAATAAAATAAAATAAAATAAACAGCAATAAAAAGAGTAAGAGAAAACATCACTTAACCCATTTTATGAAACTAACATAATTTTGATACCAACCCAAGAGAATGCAGTAAGAAAAATCATGGGCCAATCTCACAAAATACTAGCAAGCCAAATCCAAAATACATTTCTTAAAATAAAAATTAACTAGAGTCATGTAACTCACCACATAACAAACTGAAGGATGAAAAGCACGATTCTTCCAAAGATTGTGCAAGCTCACAGGCACACGTACATTGCACACACACAAGCGTCTGGTAAAATTCAAAATCCGTTTACAACAAAAACTCTTTAGCAAGCTGGGAATAGAAAATAAATCTACCAATATCTTATGCAAATGTAATACTACAACTGAAATATTAGAACTCCCTTAATAATCAGCAATGAAGATATTATCAGCATAATAATCAGCATGAATAATCAGCATCCTCAATTCTGTTCAACATTGTACTAGAGATATTAGCAGAGTAAAACGTGTCAGATAAATAAGAGGAATAAAGAATGGAAGAGAATAGTCAAAATTATCATTAATCATGTGATAAAATTGTCTAGATAGTAAACCCAAGAAAATCTACTAATAAATTATAGTAAGAATTCAGCAAAGTTGTGCTATATATGTAATAAATATACAAAAAGTAATTTCATCCCTATGCGCCTATGATAATCAGACATTTTCTCTTAAAAAGATCACTTTATAATTATAATAAAAAATATAAATAAATACATCTAACAAAATATATGCATGCCTTCTAATGGAGAAAGGTATAAGATGTCATTGAAAGACATTAAAGAAAACTGGAAAATATACACCATGTTCATGGAAGGGAATACTTAATACCATAACCAAAATAAGACTATTCTTCAATCTAACATATAAATGCAATGCAACCGTAAATCAAAATCCCAAAAGGGATTTTCATGGAACTCGATAAGCTGATCCTAAAATTTAAATGGAACAGCAAAGGCCAAGAATACCCAAGAAATTATTGAAGAAGAACAAGAACATCCAGATATCAAGAATATCCAGATATTGAAGAAGAACAAGAACATCCAGATATATATCCAGGCCAAGAATACCCAAGAAATTATTGAAGAAGAACAAGAACATCCAGATATCAAAGACTTATAGTCAAACTATAATAATTAAGACATTGTATTATTGACTCAGTAGACCAGTGGAACACACAAAAAGAACATACATAAACGCATATGAAGAATGCAAGACTTGGGGCACCTGGGTGGCTCAGTCAGTTGAGCGTCCGACTTCGGCTCAGGTCATGATCTCATGGTCCGTGAGTTTGAGCCCCGTGTCGGGCTCTGTGCTGACAGCCCAGAGCCTGGATCTGTTTCGGATTCTGTGTCTCCCTCTCTCTGACCCTCCCCCATTCATGCTCTGTCTCTCTCTGTCTCAAAACTAAATAAACATTAAAGAAATTTTTTAAAAAATGCAAGACTTAAACATATGTGTGGATTTCACAAATGACAGAGGGGGTGTTAAAAAACATCAGTGGAGAACAGAAGCTCTTTTATTTTTCAACTTCAAATCATATTTTACTATTGGAAAATACATTTTTGGGATTGTTGTCAAATAACATTTTTTTTGGGGCACCTGGGTGGCGCAGTCGGTTAAGTGTCCGACTTCAGCCAGGTCACGATCTTGCGGTCCGTGAGTTTGAGCCCCGCGTCAGGCTCTGGGCTGATGGCTCGGAGCCTGGAGCCTGTTTCCGATTCTGTGTCTCCCTCTCTCTCTGCCCCTCCCCCGTTCATGCTCTGTCTCTCTCTGTCCCAAAAATAAATAAAAAACGTTGAAATAACATTTTTTTTAACTCAAAACATGTTCTAGCACATTCAATAGCAAAGATCTACCAGTGTTTCACACATGAAGAAAACCTACATCCCTCATCCTCAGGGAAATACAAACCAAAACCACAATGAGATACCACCTCACACCTGTCAGAATGGCTAACATTGGCTAATGGCCAACATTGGCTAACATTGTTAATGGCTAACATTAACAACTCAGGCAACAACAGATGTTGCAGAGAAAGGGGAAACCTCTTACACTGTTGGTTGGAATGCAAATTGGTGCAGCCACTCTGGAAAGCAGTATGGAGGTTCCTCAAAAGGTTAAAAATAGGGGCATCTGGGTGGCTCAGTCAGTTAAGCATCCAACTCTTGATTTCAGCTCAGGTCATGATCTCACAGTTCATGAGATCGAGCCCCACGTGGGGCCCCATGCTGACAGTGAGGAGCCTGCTTGGGATTTTCTCTCTCTGTCCCTCTCCTGCTCATGCTCTCCCTCTCATGCTCTCTCTCTCAAAATAAATAAATAAACTTTTTTTAAGTTAAAAATAGAATTACCCTATGACCCAGCAATTGCACTACTAGGTATTTAGCCAAATGATACAAAAATACTGATCTGATGGGGCACACGCACACCAATGTTTATAGCAGCACTAGCAACAATACTTAGGAAAGAGCCCAGATGTGTACTGACTGATGAATGGATAAAGATGTGGTGTATATATATACAATGGAATATTACTCAGCCTTCAAAAAGAGTGATATCTTGCCATTTGTGACAACTTCAGTGGAGCTAGAGTATATTATGCTAAGTGAAATAAGTCGGTCAGAGAAAGACAAATACCATATGATTTCACTCATGTGGAATTTAAGAAACAAAACAGATGAACATAGGGGAAAGAAGAAAAAAAAGAGAGGAGGCAAACCGTAACAGACTATTAACTACAGGGAACAAACTGAGGGTTGCTAGAGGGGGGAAGTGGGCGGGGGATGGGCTAAATGGGTGATGGGTATTAAGGAGGGCACTTGTGATGAGCACTGGGTGTTATATGTAAGTGATGAATCACTAAATTCTACTCCTGAAACCAATATTACACTATGTTAACTAACTAGAACTTAAATAAAAATTTGAAAAACACAAAAAACATAACCTACCTTGTGGTTCTAGTTGTACTGATTAAAATCTATATGCCTGTAAAGGCAGTTGGTTGTGCTTAATGGAGTTCTTGAGAATCAAGTACAAAGTAACATATAAAAGATGGGTTTGAAAACTTTGAAGAATTTTAAGACAGACTTAATTTTTCAGGAGTTTTCCAAAGCCAGTCACGATATTTATTTAACTTATGGTCTTCAGAATGCACCTGCTTCCATTCATTGATGCAAAAAATTCAGTAAGAGTCGTTGCCCTATTTTTCCATCCCATGAAACTCAATCAGCTACCTCCACTGCTTTGCCAGCTATTCGTCTGAGAACTTGATAATGGCTTTTGCTCAAAGATTGTAGAGAAAAAGAGGTTTACGAAGTTCTGACACTTCATGGGACACTTGGGTGGCTCAGTGAGTTGAACATCTGACTTCTGCCTGGGTCATGATCTCGCCGTTCCTGGGTTCGAGCCCCGCATCAAGCTCTGGGCTGCCACTCAGAGCCTGGAGCCTGTTCTAGATTCAGTGTCTCCCTCTCTCTCTCCTTCCCCCATTCATGCTCTGTCTCTCTGTGTCTCTCAAAAATAAATAAACATTAAAATTGTTTGGGAAAAAAATAAAAGTTCTGACACATCTCTTCAGTCTGCAGTTTTTGCTACCTCAGCTGAAGGATACTTCTCCAGAAACTCCGAAAGCTCAGGTGTTGCCACTTTGCCTGAGGTCTGATTGAGAAATACAGTAGCAGTGAGGAGCTTCCATCGATCATGGAAAAGTATTTCTTGGACAAGATTAAAAGGTGACCAAGGAGGTGTCCACTTCCTAAAGGTTTTACGTCTTGGGGGGCTAAGAGCTTCTTTGTAGTATTTGTTGGAAAAATATATGTTTGTTTTCCTTTTTTCCTTTTTTTTTAACTTTATTTTATTTTTGAGAGAGAGAGAAAGAGCATGAGCGTGCACAAGTGGGGGAGGGGCAGCGAGGGAGAGAGAATCCCAAGCAGGCTCCGGGCTTGAGCCCAATGCAGGGCTTGAGCTCACAAACCGCGAGACCTTGACCTGAGCTGAAACCAAGAGTCGGATGCTTAACCGACTGAGCCGCCCAGGCGCCCCTCCTTTTTTCTATTTGTGTCTGTGAAATGGTATCTTCTTGACATATTTTCACATAAATAGTCTTTCTCGGTTTCATGAGCAGTTGTCCATTTCAGAGCCACATTTTTAAATGTCAGTATGCAAATGTTCCTTCCTTTCCCTGACTTCTACTTTTGTTTTTATTTCCTTGGCTTCGAAAAAGATTTCTTCCCACTTCTCGTTGTGTTCTGCTTCTTCAGCTGAACATAATTTGTTTATGATGCCAGAAGTTATTTGTTCAAAACAAAAATTTGATCCGGAACTCAATGATTTTTCTTCTACAAGTCTCTTTTCTTCATTGGTTACACTGAGGTTCTTGTTGTTCACTCCAGATTCAGAAACGGAGGAAGTTTTATCAAGCGACAATGGTTCACTTTTAGCAGCTGCCTTATTATACTCAGATTCTCTTTTCCTATTACTGTGAGCAGAATCTGGAAAACCCTTCCAACATC
Source organism: Neofelis nebulosa (assembly GCF_028018385.1). NCBI lineage: Eukaryota > Metazoa > Chordata > Mammalia > Carnivora > Felidae > Neofelis > Neofelis nebulosa. The sequence continues at coordinate 19,443,902 of NC_080798.1, read as the reverse complement.
CTGTTTTAGTTTCTTTAATTTGAATTCCTTTCAAAATAGTCATCTTTCCTTTGGACTTTCTAACCTTTCTGGAGTCAACATCATTGACACCCTCATCTTCTTTAAAGTTAGATAGTCCTGGGGCACCTGGGTGGCTCAGTCAGTTAAGCGTCTGACTTCAGTTCAGGTCATGATCTCACAGTTCATGAGTTTGAGCCCCACATCGGGCTCTGTGCTGACAGCTCAGAGCCTGGAGCCTGCTTTGGATTCTGCGTCTCCCTCTCTCTGTCTCTGTCCCTCCCTCACTCACACTCTATTCTCTCTCAAGAATAAATGAAACATTTAAAAATAAATAAGTAATAAAGTCAGATAGTTCTGGGGCACCTGGGTGGTGCAGTCAGTTAAGTGTCTGACTTCGGCTCAGGTCATGATCTCACGGTTTGTGAGTTCGAGCCCTGCGTCGGGCTCTGTGCTGACAGCTCAGAGCCTGGAGCCTGCTTTGGATTCTGTGTGTGTGTCTCTCTCTGCCCCTTCCCTGCTCATTCTCTGTCTCTCTCTCTGTCTCTCAAAAATGAATAAACGTTAAAAAACTTTTTTTAATGAAAAAATTTAAAAAATAAAGTTAGATAGTCCTGTGTTAGTTTGCCCTTCCAAACTACCACTTGGCAGGGGAAAGACATCTTTTTTTCCACCAGCCCCATGTCCTGATGTTCTGGTTTGAAGTGATACTTTCATTTTGCATTTGGGATGTCAGAAGTGCTATGCTGTAGTCTTTATATCTGGACTTGATGCTCCTTTTAGAAAGTACAGTAAAATCAAACTCTTCCAGCATAAGAGAAGTCTCTCCATTTATGTGAAGATAATTGGCAAGTGAATTTTCGGATCTCAACGTCAGTCCTTGTGGGCTGATAAAATATCCATCGAATCTTCCTGCTGTTTTCCCTGATCACCTTTGCTTCACAACTCTTTCCCATCCGCCTGGGACAGACTTACAGCATTCCATCACTGCACACAGTACCAGCAATCTGAGCAGGAGCAAGGGATTTTTACAGCAGGGGATTCCACCCACTGCTGCTTTTTATCCCCACTTGTCTCTCACTTCTCCCACTCTTTCTGATGCCAGAGCCACATGTTCCTCCCAGAGGTCATAGGGCCAGTCTTGGGCTAAGCGCCTACTGGAGGTGACCAACGGGGCAGCCCCACAGTCCCCCAGGCTCCAACCCTCCATCCCAGCCATGCCCTTCAAGTGGGCTCCAGTGGCAGCAACAGGTCAAGAGAGGATGTGATGCCCTAGGAGTGGAGAACAAGATGTGAAAACTTCAGTTCAGAGCACTAGGCTGAAACCAAAAGCCGAAGACGGCGCAAGTCAATTAGACTCTACAGCTGCTTTCTGGCCGCCCCCTTGGCTGCAGCCACCATCTCCATGGCTCAGCCAATCAAGTCCCACAGAAGCTCTTTAATAAAGGGTGTTGGGATCACTCATCACCTTCGTGGAAAATAATGACAGGTTTCTCCCTACCTCGTATCACACACACAAAAAAATAGCCTAGCTATATAAATAACTCCTACAAACCAGGGGGACCTGGCTGGCTCAGTGGGTAAAAGCACACGACTCTTGGTCTCCAGCTTTTGAGTTTGCCCACCGTGGGTGTAGACATGACTTAAAAATAAAATATTTTTAAAAACTAAAAAAAACCCAATTGCAATGGGCTAAGGATAATAGTGTGCACACTCAGTAATTACCTAATAATGTTGGAAGCATGGAGGGATGACAACAGAGCATGCTTATAGCAGCAGAGGTAAAAAGGAGGGGTCAATTCTCATTCTCCAATGAAAAAGATAGTGGCTGGAACTAAAAACTCAAGAAGTAGCAATACAAGTATGCTATTTAGAAATATCAGCTAGAAGACTTGTGTTTTCCCGGGGGGGAGGGGAAGTGGCAAAACGAACAAAGGGAGAGGGGACAGATGATGCTGGTTTCTACAGTGAACCTTGCAGGATTATCAACTTTGAATAAAAATTATAAACAAATGAAACCCAGGAAATAAAGGAACCCAGTAAAAAAAGATACCTCATGGGGCAGGAAAAAAAAAAAACTTTTAAATTGTAATTCATGTTTTCGGAGAGAAAAGATATTTCATCCAGGAAATAAGATTAGGAATTCTGGAAAATGGACACTCAAAAAAAAAAAAAATTCAACAATTCAAAGATTCCGTAGAAGAGATTTTTTAAAAAGTAAGTCAGGGGGCGCCTGGGTGGCTCAGTCGGTTAAGCCTCCGACTTCAGCTCGGGTCACGATCTCGCGGTCCGTGAGTTCGAGCCCCGCATCGGGCTCTGGGCTGATGGCTCGGAGCCTGGAGCCTGCTTCCGATTCTGTGTCTCCCTCTCTCTCTGCCCCTCCCCCGTTCATGATCTGTCTCTCTCTGTCTCAAAAATAAATTAAAAAAAGAAAAAAAAAAAAAAATTAAAAAAAAAAAAAAAAAAAAAAGTAAGTCAGGAAAATTTTCCAGAAGAGAGAGAGAGAGAGAGAAATAACACATCTGAAACTGATCTCTTGATCTTAGTCTCAGAACTGCTTATCACATCATCTTCCTCATATCTATAAATGGCAGGTTTTCTTCCAGTTGCTTGACTTATTTCTTTGTCCAACACCCTACCTCCAATCCATCAGAAAAAAAACTGTTGGTGTCACTTCAAAATGTACCAAGTTCCTTCCGCTTACCACCAGTGCATCCTGGTTATAAGGATTCATCGTCTTGTTCGTTTAGTACAACAGTGTCCAGGCCAGCCTCTTTGCTTTAGGCTTTGCACTCCTGCTAGCCATTTGCAATATAGCACTCAGAATTATTATTTTAAAATAGAAGTCAAATCAGGTCGCTCCTGTGTTCAGAACCCACCAGGGATTTCCAATCTTAGAGTCAAGTCTTTACAGTGGCCTACAGAATCTGGCTCTCTCCTATCTTTCTGACTCTCATATGTCACTCTTTTGCTTACATCAGAACAGACACTGGGCTTAATGAATGAACAAGGTCACACTTTGCACCACCATAGGGGCTGAAAGATCACTAACCAAATTGTTAAAGGGCTTGTTTCATCACTGCTCATCCCTAGGAGTCCCAGCATGGTGTGCAAAGTTAAAATTCAACGTTTTTGTTTCCCTTCAATCATAATTTCTAGGCGACATCTTGTTGTAACCCTAGGGTCCCACAAACCCCGAGTTGAGAAACTGGATTCAGTCCTTCTGTTTTGCCCTCTCTGGATTAATCCAAGTCTCAATCATTTTTCTCCTCTATTATCCCTACAAACATTCTTACAGTAATCTTTTCATTAGTAATCGCTGTTGTATGTATGCTTACTTAAAAATAGTTGTTGGAGGGGCGCCTGGGTGGCGCAGTCGGTTAAGCGTCCGACTTCAGCCGGGTCACGATCTCGCGGTCCGTGAGTTCGAGCCCCGCGTCAGGCTCTGGGCTGATGGCTCGGAGCCTGGAGCCTGTTTCCGATTCTGTGTCTCCCTCTCTCTCTGCCCCTCCCCCGTTCATGCTCTGTCTCTCTCTGTCCCAAAAATAAATAAAAAATGTTAAAAAAAAAAAAAATAGTTGTTGGATGGGGCGCCTGGGTGGCTCCGTCGGTTAAGCGTCCCACTCTTGATTTCAGCTCAGGTCATTATCTCGTGGTTCGTGGGTTTGAGCCCCACATCGGGCTCTGAGCTGATGGTATGGAGGCTGCTTGGTGTTCCCTCTCTCTCCCTCTCTGTTCCTCTCCCACTTGTGCTTGCTTGCTCTCTCTCTCTCTCTGAAAATAAACTTTAAAAAAAAATAGTTGTTGTAGACTTCTTTAAATTAGTGCCTTTATCACTTTCTAAATAATACAAGAAACTCAGCTCCATTTTTAATACCCTCTTGCCTTTTTTTCCTATATATTGTTGTCATACGTTCTACTTCTGTGTATATTACATGGGGCACCTGGGTGGCTCAGTTCGGTGTCTGACTTTGGCTCAGGTCATGATCTCACAGTTTGTGGGTTCAAGCCCTGCATCTGACTCTGTGCTGATGGTTCAGAGCCTGGAGCCTGCTTCAGATTCTGTATCTCCCTCTCTCTCTGCCCCTCCCCTGCTCACACTCTGTCTGTCTGTCTCTCTCTCTCTCAAAAGTAAATACACATTTAAAAAAAATTTTGTAATACTTTTGTATATATTATAAATTTTATAAAATACTATCATTATTGCTTTCTAAATAAGAAATGCTCCTTTGTATTGATCACGTATTTTTTGTTTCTGGTGATCTTCCTTTCTGCATTGCATGCTTCTGTCCAAGGCCATTTTCCTTTAGCCTAAGGAACTCCCTTAATTTCACTTCAAAAATGTCTTTGAAACATATTTTTACTGGATGTGTGAATATAGGTTGTTGGTTTTTTCCAGCACTTTAAAGATGTTATCCATTGTCTTGGTGTTTCTCAGTTTCTGTTGAAAAACCAGAAGTCTTTCCAGGGACCTCTGCTTAACGGCTCATTGGCCTGACCTGTGTCAAATGGTCACCCATGACTTGAAAGCTGGGAATTCTAACATTTCCATATTTCCAGCCTCTACTGCAGAGCAAGGTCAGGGAGAAGGGAGTTGGACTCAGTGTTGTGTGAAATGGAAGTCTATGAGTGTTGTATTGGTAGTATCAGAGGAGATGTATTCAAAGGCACTGTCTGGGGATAATCTATAATATAAAGTGGCTGTTTAGATGTGGAGGGAGAAGGGGGGCGCCTGGGTGGCTCAGTCGGTTAAGCGTCCGACTTTGGCTCAGGTCGTGATCTCGCGGTCCGTGAGTTCAAGCCCCGTGTCAGGCTCTGTGCTGACTGCTCAGAGCCTGGAGCCTGTTTTGGATTCTGTGTCTCCCTCTCTCTCTGACCCTCCCCCATTCATGCTCTGTCTCTCTCTGTCTCAAAAATAAATAAACGTTAAAAAAAAATTTTTTTTTTAAAAAGATGTAGAGGGAGAAGGAAAGGATAACCCTAAGGTATGCAGACTAACTGAAAGAGTAATGATAAAATTCACCGAAATATGAATATCCAGAATACATTGTTTGGGGGGAAAGATGAGTTTAGTTAAAACCTAATGAGTTTGATGGGGCGCCTGGGTGGCTCAGACGGTTAAGCAGCCGACTTCGGCTCAGGTCATGATCTACGGTCCGTGAGTTCGAGCCCCGCGTCGGGCTCTGTGCTGACAGCTCAGAACCTGGAGCCTGTTTCAGATTCTGTGTCTCCCTCTCTCTCTGACCCTCCCCCGTTCATGCTCTGTCTCTCTCTGTCTCAAAAATAAATAAACGTTAAAAAAAAATTTTTAAAAAAAAAAAAAAACCTAATGAGTTTGAGAGATTGACAGGCATAAAATTCCTACTGATTTTTCATGTTGATATTGTACCCAGCCATCTCGCTAGTTCTGACGACTATATTTTTCAGTTGTCATGGATTTTTTTTAGGAAGAACAATCATAGTATCTACAAACAATGATAGTTTTTGTTTTCATGCCAATATTTTTATACTAAAAAAAATGTTACAGCATTGCCTCTTCTACTTCACAGTATTGACAAGCAGTCATTCTGACGCTTAATCTTTTTGTGTGTTATTTTTTCCTCTCTATAACCTATTATGATTTTCTCTTTATCCCCAGAAGTCTAACATTTCATGACTTGGTGTGAGTCTTTTTTTTTAATTATCCATCAAGATGAGTACTGAGATGGGTCATTTTAATTTAGAGACTTCGGTTTCCTGAATTAACTAATTATATCCTTCCTCAGCTCTTTCTGATTTCACTTTCTGGAACTCCTCTCATTTGAATGTTAAACCTCATGAACTGATTTTCGCCCTATTTCTCTATGTTTCCTTCTCTCTCTCTCTCTCTCTCTCTCTCTCTCTCTCTCTCTCTCCTCTCTCCACCCTTGTTAAGGGTTCCCTTGTTAATGGCAATGTAGGAAGACCTTGAACTCACCTCCTCCACAGACACACCAAATCTATACCTATTTATAGAGAAATTCCTCCTGAAAAAGAACTGAGAGCAGATGGAAAGTGATGTCCAAATGGAGACTGCAGGAGGCAGTTGGATAGGTTTAGGGAAGGTTTAGGGAGAGATCTAGGCTAAAGAAACAAATTTGGAGATCAAAGTATGGATGCTATTTAAAGTCTATAACATGGGGTGCCTGGGTGGCTCAGTCAAACATCTGACTTTGGCTCAGGTCATGATCTCGCAGTTAGTGGGTTCGAGCCCTGCGCTGGGCTCTGTGCTGACAGCTCAGAGCCTGGAGCCTGTTTCAGATTCTGTGTCTCTCTTTCTCTGCCCCTCCACCCCCCTCAAAAATAAATAAACATTAAAAATTTTTAAAAGTCTATAACAGAAAGCAGGTCATCTAGTAAAGAGATTTCTAGTAAAGAGATTTCTCTGCATATAAAAGGGTGATGGGTGAGCCAAGATATGGCAGCCGGGGGCTACAAGAGCCTCCCGACTGGTCATCTCAAACCAAGAGCCTTAATGACCCCAGTGTGACTAAATGAGTGGTTATTTTCTTGTGGGGGCTCTGGTGTGAGAAAGCTTCAGAAGTGGTAATGTAAGGAATGGGAATACGGAGAAGAGGCTCAAAGACTGAGTCCTAGAGTACTCAAAATTTAGACGTCGGGGAGATGAGGAAAAGCCAGCAAAGGAAATTGCAGAGGAGTGAATGGTGATGAAGGAAGTGAGCCAAGACTGTGTGTTCTCTGAAGCCAAGGGTTTACAAAGAGTTTGAAGAAGGAAGGAGTGACTGCTTGAGATGCTGCAGGCTGGTCAAGAAATGACCACTGGATTTAACAACACAGGGTCTTTGGTGACCTTCAGTGGAAGGAAACGAGGGCCCGAAAGCCTGTGTGCGTTCAAGAAAGAATATGACAACTCTTTCAAGGAGTTTTGCTATAAAGGGAAAAGAGAAATAAGTCATCACTAGGGAAGGATATAGGGTAAGGAAGCTTTTTTTTTTTTTAATCTTACAATAGGTGATATTATAGCAAATGTATATGTTGATGGGAATGATCCGGTAGATGGGGAAAATGTGAAGATACAGAACAGGGAAAAACTGCTTGAGCCAGATGCTTGAGAAGGCAAAGGATGGTGGTAGTCAAAGTCACAGGAGGGAAGGCAAAGCTCACACAGAGGGGACATGGCTGCTGTGTAGACATGGTGATGGGAGGTCCACAGGTTCTCACTGATTGTTGGAAGTGAGAATGGGAGAGAAGGGATAGGAGGTTTCAGGAAAAGAAGTTGTTAAAGGGTCATCCAGGTGAAATCCATTGCCTTCTCCCCTCAGCTTTGAAGCCAGAGAAACTGAACTATTTTAAGGACCTGCTTCTGTCAATACACTATCTAATGTAAAAAGGTCTTATGTATTTATACCTAATCTTTAGCATGAGCTAACAGAAGTGATGAACATTCCTTACAGAAAGCAATTACACTGTACTCCCCACTGTCTCTGCTCTCAACTGCATAGTTTAAGAGCTACTTATACAAAAATTATCCTTGTACACATCAAACCCATTACTTTAAGAAGCTAGACTCTGTTAAGGAGATGAGCCTAATAATCTAAATGAATAATCTGTACAAATGAAACCATGTCCCAACTTCTCCATGAAAAATGTTAAGAGCAGAACTATGTTCCAAATGTTTCAAATATTACACCTTAAAATGCATCCTGTTCACGTAAACAACTATATAGCACCATGGAAGTTCAGAAGCAGATACCTGAGCCAAAGTCAGACACTTAACCGACTGAGCCACCCAGGCACCGCTAGATCGTGTTTTTTTTAATGTTTGTTTATTTATTTTGAGAGAGAGAGAGAGAAAGAGAGAGCAGGGGAGGTGCAGAGAGAGGGTGAGAGAGCAAATCCCAAGCAGGCTTTGTGCTGCCAGCACAGAACCTGATGTGGGGGCTCAAATCCACAAACCACAAGATCATGACCTGAGCCGAAACCAAGAGTCAGATGCTTAATCAACTGAGCCACCCAGGTGCCCCATACACACGCTAAGATTGTAAGTAAATATACTGCAGACAGAAACTGCTTTAGACCGAGAACCAAGATCCCAGAACTTGGATCCCATCTCTCACACCACACACACACACACACACACACACACACACACACACACACCAGGGAACAAGGGCTTGATCAGCTACAGTGAGGATCTGCTCTGGACCAGGCTGTGATGTGAACTTTGACTCGGTTTCTAACCAGCTCCCTTAGATCAGTCTCTTGACCATTTTGGGCCTAATACTATGAATTTCCACACTGCAGAGGTGCTGGGACACAACAGAGACTCAATGAATGTAATTATTATTACTATTACTTAACTTCTCTAATCCTATTTCCTATATTTACAAATGCAACGGCTCCTAATACCAGCACCCCTTCCCATGAAGGGCTGCCGTTAGGATCCTGTGAAATCGCATATGTGAAGTATGGGCATATTACAAAATGTTCATCAAAGCAAGAGAGGCTGAAGGAGACCTGAAAGGGTAGGAGTGACAAGACCATTTATTGATACAAAGAAAATGTTTCTATTTTGGGAAAGCTGCATGCTGGAAAGAGAGCCTGGACAGAAAAAAAAAAAAAAAAAGGACTAACTAAAAAGTGGGTAATTGAGAGAGGAAGGCGAGAGAAAAACCTGTCTTTGCACATGGTGAAAATTAAGGCATTGATTCCCCTGTTATGTTTATTTCTCACAGATTATTCCAAAGAATAATCTCTTAATCTCTTAAATCTCTTAAAGCCAAAACTGGTGTTTCTCAAAGTACAGCCCCAAGGGCCACCTCATTTTTACACCCTTGATGAGATTGTTTAAAATACAAATGCCTGGGATGGTCCACCAACGATTCCGATCTTTAAGGCCTGGATCTGAATCCAGAAATTCACCTTTTAATAAACCTCCCAAATAATTCTGATACCACCAAACTCTGAGGACCACCATAGCAGCCTGTGCCACAGGGTAGCCCACTAACCATGAGCTTGTGCCTACACAGAGAAGACTCCTAGCTCCAGGCTGAGCTGGGCCTCCCGCTCACCCCCAGAACACCACAGGCTGGTTCTGCAGTGTTCTGTGTCTCCCCTAAAAGCCATGGGTTGTGAAAACAGAAAGCTGGCTTTGCGGGAATAGAATTCTTATTAAATGATTATACCATGAGCAAGAATGCTGAAAATCCTGATGTAAAACGCTGTTAGGAATAGGATGAATGGGAGAATCTGCCACACACTGCAAATTGGGTCAGAGAGAGGGAGTTTACAATGCGTATCAAATGTGTCCAAATCGGGGCACCTGGGTGGCTCAGTCAGTTAGGCTTCTGACTTCAGCTCAGGTCACAGTCTCATGGTTCGTGAGTTCCATTCCCACATTGGGCTCTGTGCTGACAGCTCAGAACCTGAAGCCTGCTTTACATTCTGTGTGTGTCTCTCTCTCTGCCCCTCCCCCACTCACTTTCTGTCTCTTTCTCTCAAAAAGAAATCACTATTTAAAAAGTCTTTTTAAATAGTGTACAAATCTTTTGAGCCAGCAGGTTCAACTTTCAAGAAAACCACCCTTAGGGGGGCACCCGGGTGGTTCAGTGGGTTAAGCGTCCACCTTCAGCTCAGGTCACGATCTCACAGTTTGTGGGTTCGAGCCCCACGTCGGGCTCTGTGCCGACAGCTCGGAACCTGGAGCCTGCTTCGGATTCTGTGCCTCCCTCTCTCTCTGCCCCTCCCCTGCTCGCTCGCTCTCTCTCTCTCTCTCTCTCAAAAAATAAACATTAAAAAAAAAAAAAAAGAAAACCACCCTTAGGAAATACAGAGATGTGTTGCACCCTATGTATAATAGAAAATAACTCTTATGTGGATCCTGAGAAACTTAACAGAAACCCATGGAGGAGGGGAAGGAAAAAAAAAAAAAAAGAGGTTAGAGTGGGAGAGAGCCAAAGCATAAGAGACTCTTAAAAACTGAGAACAAACTGAGGGTTGATGGGGGGTGGGAGGGAGGGGAGGGTGGGTGATGGGTATTGAGGAGGGCACCTTTTGGGATGAGCACTGGGTGTTGTATGGAAACCAATTTGACAATAAATTTCATATATTGGAAAAAATTAAAATTAAAAAAAAAGAAAATAACTTAAACCACTCACCTAAAAATTGTAAACTGGCTAGAAAAATAATGGAACCAGGGCGCCTGGGTGGCTCAGTTGGTTAAGCATCTGACTACAGCCCACATAATGATCTCATGGTTTGTGAGTTCAAGCCCCGCGTCAGGATCTGTGCTCGCAGCTGAGAGCCTAGAGCCTGGGGCCTGCTTTGGATTCTGTCTCCCTCTCTCTCTGTCCCTCCCCCACTGATGTTCTGTCTCTCTGCCTCAAAAGTGAATAAACTTAAAAAAATTTTTTTTCAATTAAAGAGAGAAAAGAAAAATAATGGAAACATAAAATGCTATCTAACTACTAGTATTAACTACTTTTAGAACTCATGTTCTAAAAAATATTTCATGACAAGGAAAAATGTTTATGATGCTTGTTAAGTAAATAGCTGGTTACAAAATAGCATTAGTATTATATGTAACAAATATACCTTATTTGTTTTATATATGTATTTACATTTATATATATGTTATATATACAAACACATATTTACCAAACATGGGAGGGAGTTAGAAGAATATTGTTTAAACTATTAAGAGTCCTTCCATCCCCCCTTGTTACACATGATAAAATCTAATAAATGCTAAAACTAGTGGACAAAAGTGATTTTTTAATTTTTTTTAACCTTTATTTATTTTTGAGAGAGAGAGACAAAAGTGTGAGCAGGGGAGGAGCAGAGAGAGAGGGAGACACAGAATCTGAAGCAGGCTCCAGGCTCCGAGCTGTCAGCACAGAGCCTGACGCGGGGCTCGAACTCACGAACTGTGAGATCATGACCTGAGCTGAAGCTGGACGCTCAACCGACTGAGCCACCCAGACGCCTCATAGTGGACAAAAGTTTAAAGACAAATAAGATTTGCATGGTCTCAAAGATATTGATTAATACAAAAGGAAAGATAGTAACTTTATGGTGGAGAAACCCAGCAGACACCATAGTAACCAAGCGATCAAGGTGAATAAAGCCAGTAAAAAGACATCTCAAAATCACGAAGCATTGGATATAATGTGCCAAGAAGAGCACCCTTCTATGGTATTCTTGCCAACGGTACATAATGTCATTGCAATCATGTAGGAATGCCTAACAAATTCAAATCAAGTTATATTCTACAAAATAACTAGACAGTACTCTTCAAAAGTGTCAAGGTCAAGAAAGACTGGAGAACTGTCAAAGATGGGACGAGATTAAGGAGACGTGATGATTAAATGCACGGTTTAATTCTAGATGGGGTCCTGGAACAGAAAAAGGACATTAGTGGAAACACCGGTGAAATTCAGGTCAAGTCGGTAGTTTCATCAGTAGTATTGTATCAATGTCAATGTTCGGGTTGTTTTTTTTTTTTAATTTTTTTTTTAACGTTTATTTATTTTTGAGACAGAGAGAGACAGAGCATGAATGGGGGAGGGTCAGAGAGAGGGAGACACAGAATCCGAAACAGGCTCCAGGCTCTGAGCTGTCAGCACAGAGCCCGACGCGGGGCTCAAACTCACGGACTGCGAGATCATGACCTGAGCCGAAGTCGGCCGCTTAACCAACTGAGCCACCCAGGTGCCCCAATGTTCTGGTTTTTGATCACTGTCCTATGGTGTGTAAAATGTTAACATTAGGGGAAGCTGGGTAAAGGATAGACAGGAATTCTTTGTTCTCTTCTATTCCTTTTCTATTGCTCCATAACAAATTGCCACAAAATTAGCAGCTTAAAACACTACTCATTTATTATCTCACAGATCCACAGAGTCAGAAGCCTGCAGCAGCATCGCTAGATTCTCTGCTCAGGGTCTCACCAGGCTAAAATTCAGATACCCATGGAGGTCATGATTCTCACCTGAGACCCAGGGTCCTCTTGCAAGCTCACTCAGGTTGTTGGCAGGATTGAATTCCTTGAAGTTACAGGAGGACATTCCATTTCCTTGTTGTGTGTCAGCCAGGGGCCACCCTTACCTTCTAGAGGCCTCCCTCTGGTCTATGCAGGGAGCCCCCTCCAACTCACAGCTAGCAAAAGTGTGTTCATGCTCTGAATCTCTCTGACTTCAGCCAGAGAAAGTTCTCCGCTTTTAAGAGCTCTGGTTAAATTGGACCCACCTGGACATTCCAGGCTACTCTCCCTATTTTAAGGTTTATGACCTTAAATACATCTGCAAAGTCTCCATGGCCATCACCATAATATATTCAGAGGATTCTGAGAGTAGGGCATGGATATTGGGAGGGGGCGTCCACTTTCCTACAAGTATATTTGCAACTTGTCTCCAAGGCTAAAATTAGTTCAAAATTAAAACTTAAAAAGAATGATAATCTCTTGATGGTGATATTTGAAGAAATTTATTTTTTACATTTTTTAAAGCTTATTTTGAGAGAGCATGCATAAGCTCGTGTGAGTGGGGGAGGAGCAGAAAGAGAGGGAGACAGAGAATCTCAAGCAGGCTCCACGCTCAGCACGGAGCCTGACCCAGGGCTTGATCTCACGAACCACAAGAGCCAAAATCAAGAGTCAGTTGCTCAAGCGACTGAGCCACCCAGGTGCCCCTGTATTTTACTCTTTTCTAAGTCTTCTGCATTGAGTATATATTTCTGTAGTCATAAAGGGGGATTTCTCTGTTGTCTTGAGTGTAGGTATATATATATATATATATGCTTCAAAAATGCTGTGACAAGTCAGACCACATAAGAAAATCCTGCAGACTTCACAACCGGACTGGCCCAAGAACAGCAAACAAGAATGCCACCAGCCTGTAACCTCAAAAACTGCCTCTTTCTCAGGCAAACACTGCTTGGAATTCAAAGAGAATTCTGAAACTAACTGTCAAGTTAGTCACTTTGTTACAAGGTCTTACCTGTCACAGAGATTCCCCTCCATATACTTTCTGAAGATACCTTGTCATTTGGGAAGTTGAAGTCACTTGAATTGTTTTAGTAATAAGTCAAAATGTTTGAATAGGCTGTTATAAATAAGCCTAGAAATGTCATTTTCATGGAGCCTTGGATCAATTTAGATGTTGTTATTCATTGAATAATGACAGCATCATGCTGTCTTTCTAAAACTCCAACATAGAATAATGAGACCAATTACTGGGTAAACTCAGCCCTGAGGAGGCCAAAAGGGTGGATTTTCTCGGCAGCTGTCCAACTTGGAGAATTCGGAGAAATGGCAGATGTTGTACAGAGGCTGCTGACAATGCAGGGCTGAGCCAGGAACCTCAAAGTATGAGGAGTGTCCTGGAAAAAGGATGGGTGGGGGCGCCTGGGTGGCGCAGTCGGTTAAGCGTCCGACTTCAGCCAGGTCACGATCTCGCGGTCCGTGAGTTCGAGCCCCGCGTCGGGCTCTGGGCTGATGGCTCGGAGCCTGGAGCCTGTTTCCGATTCTGTGTCTCCCTCTCTCTCTCTGCCCCTCCCCCGTTCATGCTCTGTCTCTCTCTGTCCCAAAAATAAATAAAAAACGTTGAAAAAAAAAATTTTAAAAAAAAAAGAAAAAGGATGGGTGTTCATTTTTTCAAACAAAAAGTTGGGGAGGCATGGATTTAAAATATTTTCCAGGGCTTTTTGGCTGGCTCAGTTGGTACAGCATGTGACTTCTGATTTCGAGGTCATGAGTTCAAGCCCCACATTGGGCAAAGAGATTACTTTTAAAAAATTAAAATTCAAAATAAAGTGTTTTCCAAATACAAAGCCCTTCAATAATTCTGCAAGGCATTAACTCTTATTAATTTAATAAATATGTATCAGGCATTGTTTTAGCACTGGAAATACAGTGGCATAGAGCTCACAGCCTGGTGAGAGAAACAAGACATTAAACTAATAACCCCTCAAATAAGTACAAAACCATGACAAATGCTCCAAAGGAAAAGTTCAGGGTCCAATAAGACCTAAGATCCTTAGTCGGAAGGATCAGAAAAAAAGGATGCTCTGGAGATGTGAAGTTTCTTTTTTTTTCTTTTCAATTAAACTTCTCATTTTAAGGTAATTGTAGGTTTACATGAAGTTGCAGAAAATAATAGATTTTTTTAAAGATTTTATTTTTAAGTAAACTCTACACCCAACATGGGGCTCAAACTCATGATCCCAAGATCAAGAGTCACACGCTCCACTGACTGAGCCAGGTGCCCTGAGAGTTGTTGGTTTTGTTTTGTTTTGTTTTTTTAACATTAGTTTTGAGGGTTCTTTATATATTGTAAATACCAGTGCTTTGCTGTATATCTTTCCCTAGTCTGCAGCTTGTCTTTTCATGTCCCTTCACATGGGCTTTAGCAGAGCAAATGTTTTTAATTTTGATGAAGTACAATTTGTCAATTTTTCCTTCTATGGATTGTGCTTCTGGTAACAAGTCTAAGAAACTTTCTGCCTTGTTCTAGACCCTAAGGATTTTCTCCCGTGGCTTTTTCCTAAAAGCTTTATAGTTTTGCATTTTCCATTTTGAGTTACAGGTCAAGACTCATTTCTTTTGCCTATGAATGTCCAATTGTTCCTACACTGTTTGTGGAAACATTGTGCCTCCTCTATTGAATTGATTTTGCACTTTTGTCAAAAACAAATTGAGTATGTTTGTTTGGGTCTATTTCTGGATTATGTATTCTGTCCCACTGACCTATGTGTCCATCCCTCCTCCAATTCCACATTGTCTTATCTACTGTAGCTGTATAGTAGGCCTTAAGATTGGGTTAGAGTGGTTCCTTCATTATTCTTCTTTTTAAAAAAATTTTTTTAATGTGTATTTATTTTTGAGAGAGACAGAGACAGCGTGTGAGCAGGGGAGGGGCAGAGAGAAAGGGAGACAGAATCCAGAACAGGCTCCAGGCTCTGAGCTGTCAGCACAGAGCCCGATGCGGGGCTCTCATTATTCTTCTTTTTAAAAATCATTTTAGGGGCGCCTGGGTGGCTCAGTCGGCTGAGCATCCGACTTCGGCTCAGGTCATGATCTCACAGTTTGTGAGTTCGAGACCCACATCAGGCTTGCTGCTCTCAGCACAGAGCCTGTTTTGGATCCTTTGTCCCCCACTCTCTCTCTGCCTCCCCTACTCACTCTCTCTTGCTCTCTCTCTCTCTCTCAAAAATGAATAAACATTAAAAAAATGTTTAAAAAATCATTTTAGCTATTCTTGAGCCTGTGACTTTCCATGAAAATTTTAGAATAAGCTCATCTACATCTAGAAAGAAAACTGTGCTGGGATTTTAATAGGAATTGAATTAACCCTACAGGTCATTCTGGGGAGTAATAACATCTCTACTACGTTTACAGGTCAAGCCCTCACCTGAGCAAACACCCCCCCCAAACCCCACACCAGCTTCATCCACGAATCCTTCAAGGCACAGTAACAACTAGACATCACAGGAAACGTCCAGCTCTCATTCTGCGGCTCCTGCGGCAAACAAATTGCCCAGATGCTATAGAAAGACTGTCAAGCAGTCACCTCACCGAGTGACCTCAGGAGCAGAGGGGCCGGCCTGCGCATGTGCAGAGTCACCCAAGCAGGAGCAGGTTGAACGGGAACAGCATGCAATCCGCAAACACACTCCCAGGAAGTGAGCCTACAAAACTCACCCTGAAGAAAATGAACTCAAGGAACAGAGGAACACTTCCCCATGCTGCTTCTCACAATCCAAGTCGGAGAGAACAAGAATTCAATAATGCTCAAGGACAAGATGAAAAACAACAGAATGGTATGAAAAGAAAGATTGCAGGCTTACTAAAACTGAGGACCAAAACATTACAGAACGAGTCAATACAATAGAAATGGCAACAAACTAGAACACAGCCAATTACCACATTTATGACAGATGGGAGAAAGGGGGTTTATAGGAATGGCAGTGAACAAAGACTCAAAAGTAAAAGAAATTAAACCAATTAGAGAGAAACAGATGGCTATGGAGGTTAGGGGATAGGATGATTGGTGACCCTGCTGTGAAAACCCAGCAAATGGAAAAGAAGTTTTCAAAGAAAAAAACACAAGAGGGGCACTTGGGTGACTCAGTTGGCTGAATGTCCGACTTCAGCTCGGGTCGTGATCTCACGGTCCGTGAGTTCGAGCCCCGCGTGGGGCTCTGTGCTGACAGCTCAGAGCCTGGAGCCTGCTTCCCATTCTGTGTCTCCCTCTCTCTCTGCCCCTCCCCCAGTTGCACTCTGTCTCTTTCTGTCAAAAAAAAAAAAAAAATTAAAAAAACTTTTTAATTAAAAAAAGAAGCTTAATGCTAATAAACAATGTTTATTTAATTCTTATTTAATGGTGGTTATTTCTGGCTGATGGGCAATGGAAAGGGTTATATATATTTTTTAATTTTATCATTGCCATTTTCTGTATTATTTGAACTCTGTAGAATAAACAAATATTGTTATCAAATTAAAAGGTTCTGGGACCCAATTTCCACTGTAGTGGGAGTGGGATTCCTTTACGGCACCAATTTCTGGAACACCAGCAGGATGTCCCACAATTCAACTCAATTCTGATATTTTTTTTATGTATTTTTTTTTTATTTTATATTTGAGAGAGCGTGAGCGAGCGCGAACAGGGGAGGGGCGGAGAGATGGAGACGGAGTCTGAAGCAGGCTCCAGGCTCTGAGCTGTCAGCACAAAGCCTGATGAGGGGCTCGAACTCACAAACCATGAGATCATGACCTGAGCTGAAGTCGGACGCCCAAGTGACTGAGCCAGCCGGGCACCCCAATTCTGATACTTTCTACCCGGGGATGGCACCAGATTCCACAGGTTAAGTTCTTGGAGAACTGAGCTCACCCCCAATTTCAGACACTAGTCGCAAACCCAGTTTATCACCCAGGCTTCTGACCAACAGGTTATAGATTAGAGGCTCCAATGACCCCTGCCTTGGGTGGATTAATATGTTGGGGCAATCCACAAAACTCAGAGAAGCAGTTTAGTTACTAGATTACCAGTTTATTATAAAAGGATAGAACTCAGGAACAGCCGGATAGAGGAGATGCACAGGGCAAGGTGAGGGGACAGGGCACAGAGCTTCTGTGCCCTCTCAAAGCATATCACTCTCCCCCAAATTTCCATGCGTTCATCAACAGTAAAGCTCCCTGAACTCCCATCCTTCTGGGATTTTTGTTAGTTTAATTATTTATTTTGAAAGAGACAAAGAGATCGCAACTAGGGGAGAGGCACAGAGAGAGGAGACAGAGAATCCCAAGCAGGCTCCACACTGTCAGCTCAGAGCCCGACGTGGGGCTCGAACTCACAAAACCGCGAGATCATGACCTGAGCTAAAACCAAGAGTCAGACGCCTAACTGACTTAGGCCCCAGGCGCCCCCATCCTTCTGGGTTTTTATGGAGGCTTCATTACATAGGCATGACTGATGAAATCATTGGTCACCGGCAACTGATCCAACCTTCAGCTCCTCTCCCTTCCCTAGAGGGCTGGGGTGAGACTGAAAGTCCCAAGCCTTTAATTACACAGTTGCTTCTTCTGGCAACCAGCCCTCATCCTTAGGTGCTTTCCAAAAGTCACTTTATTAACATAGTATAAGAAAAACCTATAAGCTATTACCACTTAGGAAATCCCAAGTGTTTAGGGAGCTGTGATCCAGGAACCATGGACAAAATACAAATATATCAGTAATATATATTTGACTATCTGAATGACAAAATACATATTTCTTTTTCAAAATAGGTATTTCTTATAAATCACAGTATCACATAAACTGATAGTGATTTTACTTTAAAAGTGATATTTAAAGCAAACAGGCAAACACGTTAGCAGGACCTAGTCCTCTAAGTGGTAGGAGTGTAAATGATTGTTGCTTTCTTCTTTGGCCTTGCTGTGCATTTTCAATTTCCAAAAAATAACAAGTAAATAAACCAGAGTAGAGGCAAGAATGTTGCCAGCAAAAGAAATGGCATGAATGCCGAACCTAGAGGAAGGAGATTGGTGTCACCCAGAAACTAAAGGAAAACAGTACGGAACAGAAAGTCCTACAATGTGAGGCAGAGGGGTAGAAAACCACCACCAGTGGGGCGCCTGGGTGGCTCAGTCAGTTAAGCGTCTGACTTCGGCTCAGGTCATGATCTCATGGCTCGTGAGTTCGAGCCCCGCGTCACTCTGTGCTGACAGCTCAGAGCCTGGAACCTGCTTCGGATTCTGTGTCTCCCTCTCTCTCTCTATCCCTCCCCCACTCGTGCTCTGTCTCTCTCTCTTTGTCTCAAACATAAATAAACATTAAAAAAAAAATTAAAAAAAAAAAAAAGAAAAGAAAACCACCACCAGAGCTTGCTGGCCACTCTGGAACCCTGGAATGTCATTCATAAGCTTGCCTCTGATCAAAACTTAATCCACTCCAATAACTGCACTTTCCATCCTGAGCCACAACTAAAAATGGTCTTTAAATACTTGAAAATTGGGTGTTTGGAGTTGTCTGTAATACCACCATGGCCAAAACAGTGCACTTTGTGGACAACTCTATATTCAGTCCACCACACACCTTCCTGTCCTAAAACAGACTTTCCCGTGTTCTAGAATAGTTGAGTCAAAAGTTAAACCAAAGATATGAAATATGTCACACAATTGGGGCACCTGGGTGGCCCAGTCAGTTAACTGTCTGACTCTTGGTTTTGGCTCAGGTCACGGTCTCACAGTTTGTGCGTTTGAGCCCTGCATCAGGCTCTGCCCTGACAGCATGGAGCCTGCTTGGCATTCTCTCTCTCTCTCCCCCCCCCCCCTCTGCCCCTCCCCTGCTCTCACTCTCTCTCTCAAAATAAACAAATAAAATGAAAAAGAAAAACATGCCACATAATTAAAATAATGGCAAATCAACCCTATGAGGTTGTAACAAGCTACAAATGAAAAATGAGCTTTACCCTATATGTTAACCACTATTTAGTATTTCAGAAAGTTTCTCCAGAAACATTGTTCCAACTGTGAGCAAAGACAACAGTCAAACATCTAAAACTAGATGGCAGCACCTGCCTGCTACAAATGGAAGTCACACTGCTGTCATCTTTCAAACATCAAAAATAATCAGGAATCAAAAGTGAAAATTCTAGGAGTTGATACAATTTAGTTTATAAATTTCAAACACTGTTAATATTCATTCATACTTTTCTTCTTACTATTGAGTTCGCCTAAACTAAGTATGAGTTCATGAGCTTTTAACAGTAATACTTGTTTAGGTATGAGAGAAGCAGAAGATCCAAGCGGTCCAGAGCTCATATGGCCCACGTCTCTGCTTCAAGTTCCCACCAAAGGGTTGGTACACAATCATCATCACTGCATGAAATCCAAGAAGTCATTTGAGAAATAGAATAACATCATATTTTAGTTTTTTCATATATACATATGAAAAAAATACATACATATATTTATACTGTTATACCAAAACACACACAGTGTGTGTGTATTTATATATATTATATGTTATATATATGTGTTATATATATATAACACATATATATAACATGTATGTTGTATATATAACATATATAACATGTATGTTGTATATATAACACATATATATAACATGTATGTTGTATATATAACATATATATAACGTGTATGTTGTGTATATAACATATATATAACGTGTATGTTGTGTATATAACATATATATAACGTGTATGTTGTATATATAACATATATAACGTGTATGTTGTGTATATAACATATATATAACATGTATGTTGTATATATAACATATATATATTTATATATAATATATATATATATATATATATATAATATATATAACATTCCATAGGCAACATCTCACTTAATTTGCACAACACTGTAAGGCAATTATCGATATCTTCATTTTACAAGTGAGGTACTAAAGTTCAGAGATACTGAGGGTCTTATGTGAAGTCATAAGTGCAGAGCCGGATAGAGTCCGGGTCTTCTTGGCTCTAAATTCAGGGGGGCTCTTCACCTCACATTTATTTGACAAAAGTAGTTGACCACTCTATCCCTAAAGTAAACTCATGGCCACTATCCCTACTCCACCCCACCCGGTTACTATCCCATCATCCTATCATTTCCCTCCAAAATTATTTTATATACTGTCTCCTTCTTCCTCCCTCGATACCTAACAAAATAGACACACATTCATTTTGAACACATCTTCCATAACACATGTTCTACAAGGGTAGGGACTTTGTCCGTCTTGTCACCAACACCTGCTTCAGTGTCTGGAACATAGCAGGCATGCCATAAAAATGAAATGAAATGAAGGATTTCTTGGGCACAAGACTTATTCAAAAGTCTTAAAACTTATAGCACGTGTAGGACTTACAGTCCTAGGGGGCATGAGAAAGCAATACACCTTTGAGACTCCTGGTTGGATCAAGAAATCTACCCAATGTTACAGTTTTCCTAGAAGACTGGTCTTCCAGAAGACATAGCATCCTCAGTTCTGTGCATCACCACATCATGTCTGGCCCCAGGAAAATCCAGTTCTATTTTCTGCTTATGAAAATCTTGTTTTGTAAGATATCCTTGATGTTTTATGGTATATAGTTTTCTTTATCTTCATTTATACTTATATTAAAACACACACACACACACACACACACACACACACACACACACCCTTATTAAGGGCCTAGTACTTGCAAATCATTTGCTTCATATAAAGTCATTTTGCTTACATAAAAAGCAACTTAATTGTTTAAAAACAATTTTTAGCTTTACTTATTTATTTTGAGGGGAGGGGCGGAGAGGAGGAGAGGGAGAATCCCAAGCAGGCTCCAAGCTCAGTGCAGAGCCCGACTCAGGGCCCCATCTCATTACCCTGAGATCGTGACCTGAGCCAAAATCAAGAGTTGGTCGCTTAACTGACTGAGCCACCCAGATGCCCTTTGATTTTTTTTTTTTTTAATGTAACTTCATAGCAGGGACAGGAGTTCACAAATTGATTGGAGTTAGAAAATAATAATAAAGAAGTAAACAGAAAAATATAAATAACAGCCTAACATAAACTACCACCACATGGTGCCACAAGATTAGCTGTTAAATACGAACAAATTATTTGCTATAGAAATTCTCAGGAAGGAAAACACTTGAAGTTGGACTGGAAAGAAAAAACATCAGAGAAGACAGAAAATGAATGTGAATTAGCCCTTGAAGAATGAGTAGGATTCATTAAAGCACAAAAACTGAAAAAGTCGTGAAAGCTCCAATAATCTCATTTTGCTAAAGAAGAGAGTGTGGTTTAGTGAGTAATCAGAAAGAAGGCTCACAGCAGAATGGACTCAACTCATTGAGGACCATTAATGCCAGGATGAGATTTATTTTACAGCCAATGAGAGCTACTTCAAGGTTCAATGGAGGGCCTTCCTATGATCAATGTGGTATTTTAGGAAGATTATTCTGGCAAGGTAGGAGACTGAAGGATGAGAGGAAACTGTCACTAATCCACTCAGCCTTCCCTGTAGGGAATTTTCCATTTTTTAACATAAGCTTTGAGAACAGAGTTACCCCCCAAACAACAGCGTCTGGATGGATATCTCCAGGATGTTCACTGCTGCACGTACCTTGTTTAGTTGGAAGAGATCACAGATAACCAAACTGCAGGCCGACTTATTCAAGCTCTGTGTCTCAATGAGGTTAAAGAAGATAAGTCTTTACTCAGCCCATAGCCACTGGGCAAGCAGGAGACGCCCTCTAGTTGGCTTACTCCTCCCTTACCTCCAGACAAAACACCTGCATTACTAGGTCACCTCATTTTGTTCCAGTCAGGTCCATCTGCTTATTCTTTTACAACATCTGTGAGTATAACGTAAGATCCTGATGCTGTTCCCTACCCTCTCTTGTACCTGACATCAACGTTCACAATGTTAGGTGCTCGGACTTTGAGGCTTCAGATCCCTTTACTTTTTGCCTTTTTTTTTTTTTTTTTTTTTTTTGGCTGTGATGGCAGTGGTCATGTCTTTGCAGCTGAGACAAAGACCAATTATTTGTATCTTGGTCTCTACTCCTTACCTTGTAGGGCTTCATCCTCTGTGATAGATTCTGTTGTCAGGTGAGGGCAGTGAGTTGTCTCTACTCTTCAAAGCACTGTAAATACGCGGGTGAGTCTGTGTATTCTGCAAAACAGCATCTTGAAAAAGAAGCTGAGAAACACTCACTCCCTTTCTGTGCTTCGCATAAAATATACCCACCAGCAGAAAACTACAAGATTGTGCCTCTAATGGTTCAGTCTCAGACTTAACCTTTATTTTCTTAAACACTTTAAAGGATATACAGTTGAGGATATATCTTCCTGCTCAAATATTATCAATCTCCTAATACCTTCAAATAAAAGGTAAGAAACTAATGAAAGGAAAGAAACTAATATTTGTGGGGTGTCTTAGGTACCAGGCCCTCTTCTAAGAAATGTTCATAGGGGCACCTGGGTGGCTCAGTCAGTTGAGCATAGGACTTCGGCTCAGATCATGATTTCACAGTTCCTGAGTTAGAGCCCCACATTGAGCTCACTGCCATCAGCACAGAGCCCTCTTTGGATCCTCTGCCCCCCTCTCTGCCCCTCCCCTACTTGTACTCTCAAAAATAAATCAAAACATGGGGCGCCTGGGTGGCTCAGTCGGTTGAGCGTCCAACTTCGGCTCAGGTCATGATCTCACAGTCCGTGGGTTCGAGCCCCGTGTCGGGCTCTGTGCTGACTGCTCAGAGCCTGGAGCCTGTTTCAGATTCTGTGTCTCCCTCTCTCTCTGCCCCTCCCCCACTTGCACTCTGTCTCTCTCTGTCTCAAAAATAAATAAACATTAAAAAAAAATAAATCAAAACACTAAAAAAAGTTTTCATACATTATTCATTTACTCTTCAAAACAACCCTTGTATGTGAGTACTATCCCCATTTTACAGATGAGGAAACTAAGGTTGAAGAAGGTTAAGTCACTTGGCCAAGGTGATATAGAGTGTAAGCAGTGGACCCAGGATTCAAACCCGGCCCCTTCTTCATTGTACTTCCCAGCTCACCTGACCTTCACATGGCTTTCACGCTCTGAACAATGTAGCCCCAAACTGCCTCCCCAACCTAATACACATTTTCACAGCTCTTATTTTGTTATACATAAATCGAAGTTGTTTCTCCAATCTAATTTTATTATTTCAAAAAGAAAAGAAAAAAAAAAAGAACATCATAGGAAAGCAACCAGCAGTTGCTGAAGCTGAATTTACACGTGTTTTACAACCTAGCCATTCTACTCCCGGGTAAATACCAACAGAAACATGCGTGTATTCTTTAATTTTTTTATTTGAGTATAGTTGGTATACAATGTCGCATTAGTTGCAGGTGCACAACATAGTGATTCACCTTCTCTATACATTATGCTTTGCTCACCCCAAGTGGAACGATGGTCGCAGAAGGGACAAAGATTTATACGAGGAAATTATAAATAGTAATAAGAATGGATAAACTGCAACAGCACACACATATGAATCTCACAAACATAATGTTGAGCAAAAGAAGCTGGGCACGAAAAAGTACGTATTCTGTGGTTTCATTTATATGAAGTTCAAAAGCAGGCAAAACTTTATCTAGCACATGAGAAGTTAGGATAGCAGTTATCTGCTCCCCCAGGTGCAGGGGAGCAGATGTGACCAGAGGGGAGCTGATGTCCTAGCACAAATCAAGGCTGCAGCACCAAACTGTCAGAGTCATTGTATTCTTCATAGCCCTTCCCTCACAATGGGGCCTGGAAGGCAGGGCCAGTTTTACTCATCAAGAATGTTCTCGATGAAACAGTAAATATTATTAATGTTCCTAAATCTTGCTCTTGAATATACATCTTCTTAACATTTTAATATAAGAGGCGCCTGTCTTGATGAAGCAGTAAATATTATTAATGCTCCTAAATCTTGCCCTTGAATATAAATCTTCTTAACATTTTAATATAAGGGGTGCCTGGGTGGCTCAGTCAGTTAAGTGTCTTTTTTTTTTTTAATGTTTATTCATTTTTTGAGACAGAGAGAGAGAGAGAGAGAGAGAGAGAGAGAGCAGGTGAGGGAGGGGTAGACACAGAGGGAGACACAGAATCCAAAGCAGGCTCTAGGCTCTGAGCTGTCAGCACAGAGTCCTATGTGGGGCTTGAACTCATGAACCACAAGATCATGACCTGAGCCAAAGTCAGAGTCCTAACCAACTGAGTCACCCGGGCGCCCCAAGCAACTGACTCTTGATTTAGGCTCAGGTCTTGATCTCATGGTTCGTGAGACCCATGCTGGCCTCCCAGCTGACAGCAGGGAGCCTGCTTGGGATTCTCTCTCTGTCCTTCCCCTGCGTGTGCACACATGCACGCACATGCTCTCTCCCTCTCTCTCTCTCTCTCTCTCTCTCTCTCTCTCAAAAATAAACATTTTTTAAAAAATAAAAATCAAATCTTTAAAAAACCATTTTAATATAATACATACTATGAGATGATGTATGAGGTATGAGGGAAGCACTTCTGTGACATACTGAAGTACAATGGTTATCTTGAGGAAAAGCACGTGTGTGATCATTTGAGTTCTAAGTGGACCTAGCCACTCTTTTGATAGAATGTCATTTTTACTTAAAAGAGAAACTGGCAAGCCGGTTATTCAGTTTGGCCCCACCTCCTGAAGGGAAGAGTATCAAAGAACGTGTAGACATATCTCAAAACCACCACGGCCTCCTTAGGAGTAAACAAACAGGCTCTCATCTGCTCTGTGGGAAGGCAGAGGAGCCGGGGACCAGTCCCAAGACTTAATGGTCACAGGAGCCAAACTCCACAGAAAGATACATTCCCAAAGAAGGAGGTCTGCTGCACCTAGGTCAGGGCCCAGTGAGAAGAAATGGAATGAATTAGCTGGATTGATGTCCTTGAAAAACTTGAATACCCAGATTCCTCTGAGCCCTTTGAGCCTACAGAAGGAGCTCACCCCCTCCCATTAAGAGCTAACCTCTCATCTCCCCCTTGTGGAGATCACACAGAGGCTGCTCCCCCACAAGACAACACTCACCCACCCACTCCCATCTCTGCAGGGATGTGGACCCTCAGGACCTGTCCTTCCTAACCACCAGGAGTTTAATCTCCAAATGGTGACTGAATCTTAAAATTAGGATTGACCCACAATATAACCCATACGGCCTGATAAGGAAGGAAAGGGACTGTACCCCAAAGGGAGCTAGCATGTGCCAGCAAAAGCCAGGAGAGCACCTATAAGATTGGATTCTAGAGTGTTTGTTTGATCAAGAGGACTAGAATATATAAATTGAAGAAGGGAGAGTTTATCCACTTACAATCACCTTCCCAGGACACAGGATTTAATACTCTACTAAGAATATTAATTGTCGGGGTGCCTAAATACTACTAAGTGGGTGCCTGGGTGGCTCAGTTGGTTGAGTGTCTGACTCTTGATTTCAGCTCAGGCCATGATCTCAGGGTTATGGGACTGAGCCCCATGTCAGGCTCTGCACAGAGTGTGGAGCCTGCTTGGGATTCTCTCCCTGTCTCTCTCTACACCACCCCCCTCTCTAAAATTAATTTTTTTTTTAGTGTTTATTCATTTTTGAGACAGAGAGAGACAGAGCATGAGCAGGGGAGGGGCAGAGAGAGAGGGAGACACAGAATCCGAAGCAGGCTCCAGGCTCTGAGCTGTCAACACAGAGCCCGATGCGGGGCCTGAACCCACAAACCATGAGATCATAACCTGAGTGAAGTGGTCGGATGCTTAACCAACCGAGCCACCCAGGCGCCCCAGATTAAAAATATTTTTTAAAAGAATATTAATTGGAAGGCTGCAGTTTGGAGTTAATATTCTCAGTACATATATGTATCTGACAAAAGATTTATATCTAGGATACATAAAGAGCTTCAACAAGTTAGTAATAAAGGGCTTGAATAGACAATTAACAAAAAACATATGAAAGGCCAGTGAGCACATGAAAATGGTCTCAACATCATAAATCATCAGCAGAATGCAAATTAACCACAATGAGATACCTCCATACACCCATCAGAATAGTTAATAGGAAGAAGGCTGAGGTGCTCGCCTCGGCAGCACTTATGCTAAAACTGGAACAATACAGAAAAGAGCAGCATGGCCCCTGTTGCAGGGATGATATGCAAAAAGACCCACAACACCAAGTGTTAGTGAATATGAGAAACAACCAGAACTCTGACATTCTGCTGGTAGAGTGTAAAACGGCACACAAACACTCCTAGGCACTTTCTTAACTTAAAACTCAGCAATCCCGCTCCTAGGCATTTATCCAAGGAAAAATAAAAACGTACGTCGACGGAAAGCCTTGTACGAGAATGTTCATAGGAGTTTTATTTATATCAGTGACAAAATTCAAAATGGCCCCGGTGTCCATAGGCAAAGAGATAAACCGTAGCATAGTCACGTAAGAGAAAACTACCCAGCAACTAAGTGGAATGAATTACTGATACACATAAAAACAGAGTGATCTCAGCAACATTACACTCAGTGAGAAAAGCGAGACACAGAGTAGTACCCAGAAGGTATGGGCAAAACTCATACCTTTGATGAGAGAAATCAGAGGAACGGTTGCTTCTGGACAGGGGACTCACTGGGAAGAGGCAACAGGAAACTCTTTGGGGGTGATGGAAATGTCTTATATCTTGACAGAGCTGTGACTTACACAGATACATGCATTTGTCCAATCGGTTGAACTGTACGCTTGAGATCTATGCATTTCACTATATGTAAATTATACCCTGGTTAACATAAATAATCAAGCCTCATTCTTCTTTCCCTTTTCCTCCTATTTTTTATCTTAGTTAGCACATCACCAGTTATTTAATAGTCTTCAAGTCCAACCCATTCCAGACTTCCCTCTTCCTCTTCATCTGCTCTATTACCAAACCCTTTAGAGTTTCACGCTCTCAAATCTGCCCCTTCATATTCACTACTAATGACCCAGGCTTAGTTCACACCCCTGGACTGGCGAAATAGATTTATAACTGGACTTACCATTTCTTAATTATTTCTCTACAATGCCAAAAGAGTGACCTTCCTAAAATTCATAACCCTTCCTAAAATTCACTCCCTCATTAAACGCTCTTTGATAGATTTATGCTACCTGTAAAAGAATATCTAAACTCCTAGCGGAACAATAGGCCAAGTGCTACCTGGTCTAGTCTAGGAACACACCCAGGGAATGTAATGTCTGAAGTCATCTAGTCCCTGAGGCGTCTGGGTGGCTCAGTCGGTTAACCGTCAGACTTCGGCTCAGGTCATCATCTCACGGTTCGCGGGTTCAAGCCCCATGTTGGGCTCTGTGCTGACAGCTCAGAGCCTACAGCCTGCTTCGGATTCTGTGTCTCCCTCACTCTCTCTGTCCCTCCCCCACTTGTGTGTGCTCTCTCTCTTTCTCTGTCTGTCTCAAAAATAAATAAAATTTTTAAAAAATGAAGTCATCTAGTCCCCAAACAGAGGCCTGACCATTCTGGTTTCCTATCTGTGAACTATGCATTCATGTTTCCGGTTCAAGTGGGATATCTTGGACTTCATAATCATCTCAGTTCAGTAACACATGCTCATCCTCCCTCCCTGCCTCAGGGAGAGGACTCTCCATCTCCAGCCACCAAGACTCAACGTGTGGAGGTACCAGATAGTCCCTTCCTCTCCCACACCCAGGTGCAAAAGTCCTGTCCATTCAGCCTCAACAGCACCCACTGCTGCTAACTAGCTGCCTTGTTATAATGTCAGGACCACGTCTCCTCTCCACAGATTACAGCTGTTGCCTCTCAGCTGGTTTTCTCTACTTCAAATGCAACTTGGAGGATTTACATCCAACACATTGGCATCATGCATGGTTTGGATTTTCAGCATCCCGGAGATTCCCACTTTCCCTGGGTATCACCATAACTGTTGCTTTAACTGAGGTTCTGTACAAACTTCAAAAAAGATTAGCTATAAAATGAGGGATCTTAGTGGTCAAATCAACTGTCCATTTTTATGATTCACTTGATCTCAAAGCTGACATTAGCGGCTGGTTTAAGATCAAAACAAAGGCTTACTTTCACCTCATTGAATATGTTTGAGCAAAAATTGAACTGCTTTTGTTGGGGATGCTATTTACAAAAGAAAGGTCCAGAGCATGGCAGGTTATGAGATGCCTTGTAACAAAGATATTTTTTTCTGTAGTCAATGTGTTGGACTAAAGATGGCCAGAAAGTGATACTGCTACCATTAGAGGTGTCATTGTCCCTTAAATTTGGCCAAGTTCTCTAACTGCCCTGACCAGCAGAATACAAGAGTGATGCTATGCCAGTCATAGGCCCGGACCTTAAGAAACAAGCAGCTTCCGTTTCTTGAGTCTTGAAACAGCCTCTCTTGGAGCCGTCAGCCACCATGTAAGAATTCCAACTACCTTAAGGCCCCCTTGCTGGAGACACATGTAGGGAGGTCCTGAGACCGCATGAGAGGACAGACATGCCCAGCCAGCTCCCAGATGAGGTCTCACATATAAATAAGTATAAATAAATCTTCCTTACTGTGTTCTGTCTGAATTCCTGTCCCACAAAACTATGAGAAAATGACTGTTGTTTTAACTCCCTGAGCTGTGGGGTAATTTGTTACCCAGAAATTGATAACTAGTACAATAAAGACCTGATAAAATTAGCAGCTTTAAATAGAATTCTCCATCCTACAGAAATATGTTGCTAATGAAAATGATCTAATTATTCTTTTCATATGTCTTTACGAAATTATAAAGTAAAGCTATTAGATGAAACAAAGATAAGACTAGAAAGTTTGTATGTGGTTTTAAATGAGAGACGAAGACAACTAGAGATTAATATTGGAACACTGCCATATTTTGCTCTTCAGAATGCATATCCAGGAGAACATGTCAAATTCCACTTCTGGCTGATTCCTAAGTTTACACTTTAACACATCCTTTTTCAAAACAAAGCATTTTGTTCATCTATTTATTCAATGAATATTTACTGGATACCTACCATGTGTCAGGTTCCATTCTGAATGCTAAAGATACAGTGATGAACAAAACGGACAGTTCCTCTCCTCTGAGAGCCTAGAGTGAGTGATAAAATATAAAAAGAGAAAAACAGTAAGCCAGTTAGGCTCAAGAATAAGAAAATCATCTCGGTGGACAAGGTACAGATATACACAGTGGTGGCAAGAGGGCAGCTCCAGGCCTACTGGATTAGGGACAGGTCCCAGCACTGGCAACCAGGAATTCAGTTCCTTTGGGACAAAGGAGTCTTGCTTTCTGCAAGAAAGCTCTTTTTCTTAAAAGGAAGCTGAAAAAAATGCTCAACATCACTCATCATCAGGGAAATACAAATCAAAACCACAATGAGATACCACCTCACACCTGTCAGAATGGCTCACGTTAACAACTCAGGTAACAACAGATGTTGGCGAGGATGCGGAGAAAGAGGATCTCTTTTGCACTGTTGGCGGGAATGCAAGCTGGTGCAGCCACTCTGGAAAACAGTACGGAGGTTCCTCAAAAAACTAAAAATAGAACTACCCTACGACCGAGCAATTGCACTATTAGGTATTTATCCAGGGATATAGGTGTGCTGTTTTGAAGGGACACATGCACCCCCATGTTTATGGCAGCACTATCAACAATAGACAAAGTATGGAAAGAGCCCAAATGTCCATCGATGGATGAATGGATAAAGAAGATGTGGTATATCTATACAATGGAGTATTACTCGGCAACCAAAAAGAAGGAAATCTTGCCATTTGCAACTACGTGGATGGAACTGGAGGGTATTATGCTAAGTGAAGTTAGTCAGAGAAAGACAAAAATCATATGACTTCACTCATATGAGGACTCTAAGAGACAAAACAGATGAACATAAGGGAAGGAAAACAAAAATAATATAAAAACAGGGAGGGGGACAAAACAAAAGAGACTCTTAAATATGGAGAACAAACTGAGGGTTGCTGGAGGGGTTGGGGGGGGATGGGCTAAATGGGTAAGGGGCATTAAGGAATCTACTCCTGAAATCATTGCTTCACTTATACTAACTAATTTGGATGTAAATTAAAAATAAATAAATAAAAATAAAAATAAAAATAAAAAATAAAGTTAAATTATGAAAAAAAAATTGCAGACTGAAACAAAAACAAAAACAAAAGAAAAGGAAGCTGAAAAAGACAGCTGCCAATTGGGGCTGGGTGCCCTGTCTTCACAGAAGGCTGTGGGTCAGGGGAGGTGAAGAACAGAGGATTCAACCCAAGCTGGATCCAAGATTCCCCAATACGATCACAGAAGAAGGGCAGCCAAGTATCATAAGATCTGATTCCAGGCTGGAGGCAGACAGAGGACATGTGATGGCAACTACAAAATCATTAAATGACCAGACAGGAAGGAAAGAGAAATCTCACCTGTGAAACTGTACATCTATTTATGCAGAACATGTACCACTGAGATGCCACATAACCACAACCTCTAAAGTCCACTTAAAATGTTTTGCCTACACAGAAGAAAAGCTGCACTGCCATTTTGTAAGGGAAATCTGTGCTTTGGTTTGTCATCTATTGAGTTTTTATTCTTGTTCCTGTGTGTTTAACAATTGCTATGGTAGGCAAACAAAAATTAGCAGCCTGCCAAGCACTCGTGAGTCATGGCTGCTTTTGAGTCTATTCAGTTGACTAGCAGCTACTGTGCAGCCCAGGAGAGGACTGAGGGGCCAGCAGAAGTAAAGATGGCCCTCCTCATTAAGGGGAGACACTGTATCTCTAAAGAATGGAAATTATCATAAAACCACAGGTGTTCTCCCATATAGATTCGATTACTTTGAGACTAAAATGAAACAAGGAGTGTTTTGAGTCATAAATATGTTTTTCATAACTTGATTATGAGTAAAATAACAATTTCCTAACTGATGTCATTCAAGTTCAGGTATGAATGAGACACATCAGATTATCCTGGGTAACTTTTTTTTTAATGTTATTTTTAATTTTTTTAAGTTTATTTAATTAATTAATTAATTAATAAGAGACAGAGCAAGTGGGGGAGGGGCAGAGAGAGAGCGAGCGAGAGAGAATCCCAAACAGGCTCTCACGGACAGTGCGGAGCCGGACTAGGCACTTGACCTCATGAACCCTGAGATCATGACTTGAGCTGCAACCAAGAGTCAGAGGCTTAACAGACTGAGCTACCCAGGCACCCCTCCCTGGGTAACTTTTGCCTCATTTATTAGTGAGGCAAATTAGTATCCAGGATCTAGCCATTTTATTCTTAAAAAAAAAAAAAAAAAAAAAAATTAGAAAAGAAAAAGGCAATTGAATACTACCCACAGTTTGACAAGAAAGTGGCCAGGGGGCAATATCATATAGTCAAGAGCACAAGCTCTGAAGCCAGAATAATGAGATTCTGATCTTGACTCTTCCAAGTAATAGGTGTGAAATCTTTGGGAGGCAAAATTGCCTATCTGTGCCACAGTTGCCTCACGCACTCACATACTATATTGGCACGCATATATTACATTTTAAGGAGGTCTTCACAAATGAAACTGAGTAGAACAATATTTTTATAAAAATATATTTTATTTTGTTTTGCATCACGAAAAACTTCAAAAACACACCTTTATTTTGGCCATCTAATGGAGCCGCCCCTAAGAACTCTCATTTCTAGACAGGGCTGAGGACTTTCTTTTTATTTTTAAAGAAAGCTCGGGAAGGAAGCCTTATTTAAACCGAAAACTCCCCTCCCAGGAAGAAAACCACTCAGGTGCTGCATCTGTTTTGCAACAGTGCCCCTGAAGCCCACGCGAGGATGCAGGGAGCGTCCCCTGGGTAGTCCCACTCCCGACAGGACTCTTGTCCTAAGAGAGCAGAGGAACGGGGGAAGATCAACCCACTCGGTACCCACAACTTCCCGCCTTCCCCTCCGGCAGACAAGCCGATGCAAATAACGCCGGGCGCCGACGCTGCACCTCACTCACCTGCCGCCAAAAAGCTGCCCAACCGACCGCAGCAGCACCTCGCCTGGGGCGTCCCGAGCCAGGAGGCGGGGAGAGGGGTGTGGCCACGGCCGGGGCGGGGTTGAGGGCCAAATCACACCCACAGGCCCTTGGGGCCAGACCCTTCCTCCGCCCACCTCTCTGCGCCTGCGCCTGATAACGCGGGGCCGACTGGGAGGTAGCGATGGCCTGGTGGTTGGTGCACTGGCAAGTTGCTTGTTGCGCTGCTCTAGCCTTAGCCACGTCCTCATCACCTCTGCCGGCCATCTGAGTGTCCGGCCTTCTCAGTCCTCAAACCCCAATCAAGAGTGAACATAGCCCTCACCCCCAAAAATTCCCTTCGGCCCGTTGGTAATCCCTCTTCCCAGGCAGTCTACTGTAACTATTCCTTATATAACCATAGATCTGCTTTTGGTCACTATAGATTAGTTTGCAGCTTATGGAGTTGTATATAAATGTAATCATATACTATGTGTTTGGAGGGGGTTACAAATCCAGCTTAATCATTTCTGGATTCATTCATGTTGCTGAGTGTATCAATAGTTCATTCCTTTTTTATTACTGAGTAGTAGTCCATTATACGGATATCGCACCATGTGTTTATCCATTCACACGTTGTTGGACTTTTAGGTTGTTTCCAGTTTCTGGCTATCTCGAAGCTATCGACATAGTTGTGCAAGCCTTTGTATGGGCATACGCTTTTGTTTCGATTAATACCTACGAGTGAATGGCTCTCATTATGATAGATATATATTTAACTTTTTAAGAAAACTGACAAATTGTTTTTCAAAATGGTTGTTCCACTTTACATTCCCACCAACAGTGAGTGACAGTTCTAGATTCTCCATATTCTCACCAAAACTTATTGGACATTCTAAATGTCTAAAAGACATTCTAGGGGCGCCTGGGTGGCGCAGTCGGTTAAGCGTCCGACTTCAGCCAGGTCACGATCTCGCGGTCCGTGAGTTCGAGCCCCGCGTCAGGCTCTGGGCTGACGGCTCGGAGCCTGGAGCCTGTTTCCGATTCTGTGTCTCCCTCTCTCTCTGCCCCTCCCCCGTTCATGCTCTGTCTCTCTCTGTCCCAAAAATAAACAAAAAAAATAATAATAATAAAAATAAAAAATAAAAGACATTCTAGAGATCTAAAAGATCTCATGTAGGTTTAATTTGCTTTTGTCTAACGACTACTGAAGTTGAACATCCTTTCATAAGCATATGTCGTCCATGTATTTTTTTAGTAAAGTGTCAATTCAAATCTTTTGCCCATTTTTAAAAATTGGGTTTCTCATTCTCTTACTAATAAGTGTTTCAAGTTTTTTATATAGTTTGGATATGTCTTTTCAGATATGTGATTTGTGAATATTTTCTTCCAGTCTGTGGCTGGAATCTTTTCATTGACTTAAAAGCATGTTTCAAAAGCAGACATTCTTAATTTTGACAAAGTTTAACTTAGCTATTTTTATTTGTTTTTAGTGTCATATCTAAGAAATCTTTGCCTAACCCAAGGTCCTACAGATTTTGTCTATTTTTTCTCTATAAGTTTCATAGTTCTAAAATTTAAACTTATGATGATGATCTATGCTACATTAATTCATATATATATTGCAAGCGATGAGTTAAAGTTAATTTTTTGCTATAGCTATCCATTTTTTTCAGCCATTTGTTGAAAAAATTATATTTTCTCCATTGAACTGCCTTTGCCACTTAGTGGGAAATCAGTTGATTATATAAATGTGGGCTTATTTATGGAATCTATTATATTCATTGATTTATCTATCATGACATTGATACCACATAGTCCTGATTACCATAGCTTTATAATAAGCTTGAAATCAGATAATTTAAATCCTCCAACTTTGTTCTTTTTTCTCCAAGTGGTCTTTGCTATATGCTTTGCATTTCCAAATGAATTTTAGAATCAGTTTGTCAATTTCAACAAAAACAAAAAACAAAGCCTGCTGAGATTTTGATTGGAATTGTAAGGGATCTATAGATCAATCTACATCAAACCTTAAAAATATTGAGTCTTCCAATCTATGAATATGGTATACATCTCCATGTACACAGGTATTCTGTAATTTCTCTCAGAAATGTTTGTAGTTTTCAGTGTATAGGCCTTGCATATCTTTTGACAGATTTATCTCTAAGTTTTCATAGTTCTAGTGTTATTATAAATGGTATTATTTTTATATTTTTAATAGTTTATTGCTAATATATAGAAATACAAATGATTTTTGTATACTTATCTTGTATCCTGAAAACTTAGTACACTCACTTATTAGTTTAGGTAGTTTTTTATACAGACCAAAAGATTTTCTATATAGACAGTCATTTCATCAATGAATAATGACCATTTTGGTCTTCCTTTCTAACTTGGATGACTTTTACTTCTTTTTCTTACCTTACTGCACTAGCTAGAACCTCCAGTAGCATTTAATGGGGAATGGGTAGTCTTTTCAATATAAATATGGCTAGGTCAGTTGAATATTTAAATAAGGAAACATGAGGGGTGCTTGGGTGGCTCAGTCGGTTAAGCATCCAACTTCGGCCCAGGTCATGATCTCGAAGTTTGTGGGTTAGAGCCCACATCAGGCCATCTGCTGTCAGCACAGAGCCCTCTTCAGATCCTCTGTCCCCCTCTTGTTTGTGTGCATGTGCTCTCTCTCTCTCTCTCTCTCAAAAAATCAATACATATAAAAAATTTTTAATAAAAAAAAACATGAACCTTGGCCTCCACCACACACCATACACAAAAATCAATTTGAGAAGCATATGAAAGGTAAGAGATGAAAGATAAGAGACCATGTTAATGGGTAACAGCAGGGAAATATTTCCTTCATGGGACACAAATAGCTATAACCATAGAAGACTGATACATTAATTCAATTTAATTTATAAATTAAATAAGCTTAACTTCTACATCAGTTAATAAAATTTCTACTCATCAAAAGACACCATTAAGAGAGTGAAAAGGTAAGTGACAGGCCAGCAGGAGATGTTTGTAAAACATATATCTGACAAAGGGCTCCTATAAATTAATAAGAAAATCTCTGGATTAATTTTAGAGAAGGGGAGAGGCAGAAGACTTGCACTGACCTTCACAAAAAAGAAGATCCAAATGGGTGAAGATCCAAGCAGATGAAAAGACATTCAACATCATTAGGTCAACAAGAAAATGCAAATTAAAACCACAATTGATTTACCACTATAAATCAAAACTCTCAACCTCCCACCGTACTGCAACCAGTCTGGAAAACTGGAAGCATTATTAAAGCTAAATATACATATATGCCCTATGACCTAGCAGCTCCATTTCTGGATATATGCCCAATACAAATGAATGCTTATGTCCAGAGAAAGACATGTAGAGGAATGTTCATGGAAGCGTTATTTGTAATGGCTAAAACTAGAAACAAGCCCAATACCATCAACAATAGAATGCGCAACCATATTTTGTTTTACTCATAAATTGAAATACTACAGTATGCTGTGGAATACAATAATGAAAAAGAACAAACCACTGCTGCATGCAAGCATATGGATGAATATCACAAATATAATGCCAATCAAAACAACCTAGCCCACAAAATATTACATCTGTATGATTCTATTTATATGAAGTTCATAAAGAGGCCAGACTAACCCATGGTTATTTTTGTTGGGGGGGGGGGGACCGATAACCACTGGGACAAGTACAAGCAAACTTATTGGGGTACCGGAAATGATCTGTATCTTTGTGTGGTGGCTAAACAGAAATATACACTGTGCTCTACACATAAGATTTATTTGTTTTATGTACATAAGTTTTATTAACATAAAAGACAACTAAATAAAGTATTGGTTTCTGAACATAATGCAATTCTACTGATATGTATCTATTTCTGAGCCAAAGTTGCACTCTTAACGCTGTAACTTCCTAGGAGGTTTGATATCTGAAAGATAAGTCTAACTGTTTTTCTTTCAAAAATTTCCTGCACATGTATGCTTCCAGGTGAACTTTGGGATCAGTTTTTCAAATTCCTCAGAAAAAACCTGTTAGGATTTTCATTGGAATTATGCCATATCTGTACTTTATTTGGAGAGCACTTAAATCTCTTCAATATTGACTCTTTCCATCCAATTAACATGGTTCATTTATTCAGGAATTCAGTCAAGTTTTAAGGTATTTTTGAGGTAATGCTTGAATATTTTTGGTATATTATTATTATGTACATGATATGTATTAAGTAATTATTATTTCTGCTGCTATTATATAAGAAATATTTATCCTATTACATTCTGTAATCATTGA
The DNA here is from genome assembly GCF_028018385.1 of Neofelis nebulosa. Taxonomy (NCBI): domain Eukaryota; kingdom Metazoa; phylum Chordata; class Mammalia; order Carnivora; family Felidae; genus Neofelis; species Neofelis nebulosa. The sequence continues at coordinate 19,407,605 of NC_080798.1, read as the reverse complement.
TGGTACGTGAAAAGGCTTTTAAAAATTATGTATCTGGGGCACCTGGGTGGCTAGTTGGTGGAGGATCTGACTCTTGATTTCAGCTCGGGTCATGGTCCAGGGGTCATGGGATTGGGCCCTACGTCAGGCTCCATACTCGGGGAGCCTGCTTGGGATTCTCTCTCCCTCCCTCTTCCCCTCCATTCCCTTTTTCTCTCTCTTTCTCAAATAAAAAATATCCAGATAGATAGATAGATAATAGATGGATGGATGGATGGATGGATGGATGGATGGATAGATGATAGATGGATGGATAGGTAGATGGATGGATGATGGATAGATAGATAGATCTGGCCACTTTGATGAGCTTCTTCATTTTCATTGAACAAAGTATTATAGTTTTTCTTCATTGGACTTTTTTAACTTCCAGGTATAAAGTATCAAACCTTTTCTCCATTATATGAGAGTCTGATTTTTGGTTAATTTTCTACGTTTTCTTGGAAACAGGTAAAGATGGTATGTGTCAACTATGTTACTTGGCAACATTGCTTGGTTTGTAACTTTTATCTGGACTTGGAGTCACTGTAGCCTTGGGGTCCTTTTCTAACCTGCAAGTCCCTTGTGGGGACCCTGAAGGCCATGCCTTAAAGTTGTTTCCAGAGATATTGTTTGCTAGGGGGCATGAAATCAGGGCAACTTGTACACCTGCCCAATGTAGATCTTGTCTTCTTGCTCCTGAGCCATCTGCTGAGTGAACTGCTTCAAAGATTCCCACGGTTGGAAATATCTGACAGTGCCTTGGTGGCATGTGAGGTTCCTGTCCTATATTTTCTGAATAGTGTCCTATATTTTCTGAATAGTGTCCTATATTTTCTGAATAGTGTCATGTGTGACCTCCAGTAGCCTTAGGAGTCTGAAAGTTAGGCTGAATCTAAGAAAACCTACCCGTGGGCATCACAGGGTAATGGCAACAGTAGTCTAAGACCCTCAAATGCTCAATTTACTTCAACCGATGGACTACAAGATAAAGGAATTGGAAAGGAAATGCTAACAAAGCACTGAATGTCTGGGTGAAAAAGTACTTTTACCCCTTCTCTGATGTAGAAAAATCTGAGACATATGACAGAGGACAAATCCCTGTGGGGCAGTTGCAGGTTGGAGTAAAAACAAATTCATACGGAGAGGAGAAACTGTTCATTGTCCACGAAAGGGACCTGGCCAGAAACCCGGAAACATGGCCAGAAAGGGCGGCTACGGGGATGGATTCGTGTCTGGCTGCGTGGGTGTTGAGGGGGGCCACGAAGACAAGAGAATGAACTTGAAGACCCCATACTTGTGATAAACTAGGTGGTACCTCCAAGTTGACTCCAACTCCATTCAAACTTTTATCTGCATGGAGGAATGTTCGAGAGCACACAAGGGAGCAAAGGGCAAAAGCAGACACATGGCTGAGTGGTGTCCAGCAGGAGCAAGCAGGACTACAGTAACAACAGGACTGGGGTCACCAATGAAAGAAAGTTCTCTGTGTGTCGAAAGGGGTAACCCCAGGTCAACCCCAAAGTCTGACAAAAACTATGGACTGAGCGCTTGAGTGGATTTAGTGCGACCCTAGAGCCCGACCAGTGTCCTCTGCTGCCACCTAGTGAAAATAGATGGGGATGAAAAGATTTTCTACAGTTCAGACATTTTTTTAAAGCCACAATTGGTTATTTTAAGGGCCCGCGCTGTACTTTCAGACTAGATAAAATTCTTGATTTAACAGCATATGGTGTGGGGACATGATTTTTCTAAAAAGTTTAAATAAATTTCACTGTAGTATGTTGTTTGTTACAAACTAGCATGTAATATTGTCTGATGTAAAATTCCTAGAATTCCCAGAATAAAAAGGGTACTGTAGGTCCTGTAAAGACAGATGGCCAAAGACCAGTCCAGTTGCATAAGATATGGAAGGGACATCCTTACCCCCCTGGGTAATATAAATTCGGGTGATCAAAAGATGTGCCTACTTGTCCTTTTCTTCATTAAAAGTGTTCAACAAACTCATGGAGGTAAATGACTGGCAACGGTTTAACAAAACACTTCTGCATGAGAATCTAATCCTAGGTTTCTTTCCCTGAGAGTATGCGTCAACTATGTTGCTAGACAACGTTGCTTACAGTAAAAATGATCATTGGTAAATTGCATCTGGACTGACAGACTTATAAATACCTGATGGGGAAACCACTGTTTTGGGTTTCCTGAGTGTGGAACCCTTGTAACTGCGCACGTCCCTCGCAGAGGCCCTGGAAGCTATGCCTCCAGAATTACTGTGAGATTGCCTCCTGGGAGGCATGCACATTGAAATCAGAGCTGCTCTGGTAAAGGCCAGATGTGCACCTCACCTCCTTATACCTACTGAGTGAACAATGACAGGCACACTCACTGGAAAGAGTTCCAGATCTTCCCTGCTGACTGCTGCAGTTCTTGCCCCGTATCCTTCTTAATAAGTTGAGCGTGGCCCATGGTCACCTTGTGAGCCTGAGTCAGCCTAACATCACCCCTGATGGGCCTTGCACAGGTAATTACATCAGCCACCCAAATGACTTTTTTTTCCGTTTCCTTTCCTTAACCGTATTCATTTCCTTTTCATTTGTAATTTGTTATAATTTGTTGAATTATAATGAATATAATAGCGAGGGAAAGGGGTTCAGTGGCTGAAGAACTCCTAGAAAGACTTCACAGGGATTCACTGCTAACATTTTGCCACGTTTGCTTTATTTTATTTTTATTTTCCCTCTACATGTATTATTACTATTATTTTATTATTATTATTATTATTATTATTATTATTATTTGGGAGCAAGTTGCAGCCATCATATCCCTTTACTCTTAAATACTTTATTGTGAATATTCTAAAAACAAGACATCTACTTGCATAACCACAGTATAACTCTCAAGGTGGGAAATCACATTAATACAAAGCTATTACCTAATTGACAGACCTATGAAAATTTCACCAGTTTTTCCAATATTGTACTTTAGAGCATATGTTTTCCTGGTCCCAGATCCCATCTTTTAGTCATCACATTGCTTGTGTTTCTCTTGTACTTCTATTCCTCTTTAGCTGGGAATAGCTCCTTAGGCCCTTGTTTGTTTGTTTGTTTGTTTGTTTGTTTGTCTTTCATGGCACAGGAAGTTTGAAGAGTATAGGCCTTGCTCCCTCGTGCTCAGATCCAGGTTTGGGGCCCCACACTTTCGGGAAATCCACTCTGGCCCTCCTCTACCTGCATCTCCCAAGTCTAGAGTCAAGGAGGCAAGCCCATGGGAACCTGCCCACTTCCTTCCAGACCAAAGGTCAGCAAACTTTTTCTTTAAAGGAACAGAAGATAGGGGCACCTGGATGGCTCAGTCAGTTAGGCATCCAACTTCAACTCAGGTCATGATTTCACAGTTTGTGGGCTCAAGCCCTGCGTCAGGCTCTGAGCTGACAGCTCGGAGCCTGGAGCCTGCTTCAGATTCTGTGTGTGTCTCTCTCTTTCTGTCCCTTCCCTGCTTGTGCGCTCTCTCTTTCTCAAAAACAAATAAATAAGCATTAGAAAAAAACTAATAAAGGAACAGAGAATAAATATTTTAGGCTTTGTAGCCCTGAAGATGTCTGCTCTAACTCCTCAGCCGTGCCATTGTGTAACAAGAAAGCAGCCACAGATGATATGTAAATGAAGAAGTGTGGCTGGGATTCCAATAACATTTTATTTACAAAATCAGACAGAGGGCCTCGATTTGGCCCAGGAGCATAGCTTACTAACCACTTTTCTAATCCATGCCGTGGCTACCCAAAGATCCACAATGCCATGCCCCAACAGCCTCATGCCCCCTACACGGGACTGGCCTGTGTGGGCCTCTCTTCCACTTCCCACGTTCCAGTGTGGGACTCCAAGGAGTCTAAAAAGTCTACATTTGAACCTGGCCTTCAGCTTGGTCTGAAGGTGTACTTTGTCCAGAGAAAAAAGAACTTAACATATTTTATTCAACCATTTATTGCTTGAATTATAACTTTTAAACATTCAGACCTATGGTATGTGGTCTCCATTTATATTTTGCCCTTGCCCCAGAATGCAAGGGGCAACCTGTGCAAAAGCACAAACACTTCTCAGAACAGCCTCAGCCAGCTGAACGGGTCCCCACAGGCGCTCATCTGCAAAGGGAATCTGCGAGCTGGCTCCTATCTCCACATCGCTCCGGGAGAGTCTGGAGAGACCTGTGGCAATGCCGCGCAGCCTCCCTCGCCTTCAGCTTCTCGGCTTGGCTGCAGGCCCCACGCTCAGTGCTCATGTTCTCAGTGACAGAACAAGGATGACACCAACTGGCCAGTTCCTCATTCCTCCTATCAGATACTTCTGGAACGTCTTTTCTTTCTAGTTTATCTAACTACTTTCTTTGAACCTCTTGATGTTTGAACAACACATTCCTTTGTGGCAGATGGAAGACCTCTGAAGGTTGCTTTTTGTCTCCCTTTATCATTCATTTAACATACTATCCCTACCATGATGACTCCCACCTCTGTCGTCACCACCGCTGCCACCACCGTCACCATCACCACGACCATCAGCGCCACCACCGTCACCCTCATCATGACCCCCGCTGCCACCGCCATGACTGCCACCGTCACCATGACTACCGCCACCTCTGCCATCACCACACTGCCACCACTTCCTCTGTGCTCACCGCAGAGCCTATAAGTCACATTTCCGTCACTCAGAACGCTCCAAACCCAGAAGACGTTGTAGGGGGTCGCCATCTTACCAACACTAGTGCATACTCGTGTCCAAGAGACTTTGGAACTCCAACTAGCTACCTACGCAAACACCAGTATGGTGCCCAGATCTTGTAAGCAGTGCAGTGTATTGGGAAAGACGATCGATTCTCTAAAATGTTACCCCATGAAGTACTTCTAACTTTTTTAGAGGTAAGTGATGAGTATTGGTCTAAATATCATTTTCAATAAAGTAATACTTTTGGCAAGGCATCCAATAACATCTAAATCTAAGAATATACTGCTATGTAATTTACATAATTACTAGACTCTAGTAACATATAATTTGCTGTTATATAGTTTACTCTTCTTTTCATTATTTTGCTCTGTTTTTTTACTTTTGTCCTAAAATCGTGTTCTATAAACTCTAAAAGTTGTTCCACTGTAATTTGTTTTCTCTTTATGATGCTTTGAATCGCCAGGAGAAGGCCATTTTTATGAAAGTGCTTTGCAATACTATATTGATGAGTTACTCTATCATTTTTATTTGCCAATAGTTATGCCTATACTTATCATAATTTACTTATTTATACCCTCAATAACTCAAGTCACTGTCAAAACACATAATTAGGCAAGATATGAGACAGAACAAACACGGGAATTTTGCACACAAACATATAGGGCTGAATCAGTTATTGAGTGGATTCCCTTCTCTTCTAGCTGCAATAGAAAGAGCTGAGGTTTGGACTGAAAAGCCTCAAGTGCTGGTTTTGGCTCAGCCAAAACCCCCTGAGGTCAAAACCACCACCTTCCCTGGCCCTTAGTTTTCTTCCCACTGTAAAGAGAGGAGCATGATAATGCTGGTTCTCTGCTCTGCAATGCAGGTCATAGGAAGATCAAATGATAAATGCTTTATTAGCAGTACCTTAATGGGCTGGTCGGTATCATTTCACGGCGTACCAAGGCTGTTCATGGGATCATGATCCCTAATGCTGCGGTGGCATTTTGTTCCTTTGACAGATGTCATCCGAACAGATAATGTGCTGGAGCAGCCCTCTGTCTCTTTACTGGAACTCTATCTTGGGAATGAGGGCCTTCTTAAATTTTGCGTGTTAGGTACCTGCCTTGCTTCACCCTTGCCGTGGCCCTGGTACCCTGGGAGAGATACTTACAAAGCCCACAGATACAGGAATAAGCATTGTCATTGTTTCCTGGCCTATCGTGCTCTGGTTATTGAAGCTCCATCACAGAGGGGCTGGCCTTCTGCATTCCTTTACATCAAGCTAACCGTGGGCCTAGAAGTCATTGGATTTTAACTTCATGTCCCATCTTGTGGCTGCCCATGGACTAAGTCTCCCCTCTCTGCAAACTTTACACCTATATATACACTTCAGGAAAACAGAACAAAACAAAACAAAAGCAGCTATGAAGCTGTGTTACAGATTCTCTTTTCAGTCTTGGACCTGGGGTTGATGTACCTCACCGGATTTGGGGAATTTTGAACACTGGTATTTGGAATATTTTTTTCTACCCCATTCTTTTTTTCCTCTCCTTTTGGGACTCCAAATGCACATCTAATAGACCATTTTGATATTTTCCCAAAAGTCACAGAGACTCTTACTCATCTTCCTCAATCATTTTCTCCCTATTCAAATCTTCATTTGAATAATTTCTACTGACTTGTCTTCAACTTGACTCTCTTGTATCCAGTCTGCCATTAGGCCACCCCAAGGATGTCTTTGATTTCTGATAATACTCAACTCTGGGCTTACTTTTGGTTTTCTATAAAAAGATTTGGGAGTTCCTCGAGCCCCTCCTACTTGTCAGGACTTGAACTTCAAACTAGTACAGAAATATCTGCCTAAAATTCTACCTAAAACTTTCACTGGGGTCCCTGAGGTCCTGCCCTGTGCATGTTCCCTTTAGGAGTCAGCCAGAGATTTGGGGGAATTTATATGCACATTTTGTAGTATGACTCTCTCCTTCCTGGGAGGTCACCCCTCAATTCCCAACTGTTTTGGCAGCCCCAAAATCTAAGCTCAGTCTCTTCAGCTACTAAAACCACCTCTTTATATCTTAACCCTACTCTACAAGGTGCCGTGTGTTGCCGAAAGGCGGAATGTCCTCAGAGGAAAAGCCTAATAAATTGGCACTAAACCTATTTCCTTCCCTTCTTACAAGACTCATGTTCCCTTCAATTCCTGCCTGCTCTAGATTGTTTACCAGTGCCTTCAAGCAATAACATTAAAAAATGTTTTTCTTCTAGGGTTAGTAATCGTTATAAACAAGTAAGTGGGTCCAATACAAGATACTGTCATTTCCAGAATTAAAACCCCACCTTCCATAGAATTTTTTTTAAAAGATGTTTATGTATTATTTTTGAGAGAGAGAGAGAGAGAGAGAAGGCAAGTGGGGAGGAGGCAGAGGATCCGAAGCAGGCTCTGCACTGACAGCAGAGAGCCCGAAGCGAGCTCCCTGCAGGGCTTGAACTCACAAACCGAGAGATTATGGCCGAAGCCGAAGTGGGACGCTTAACGGACCGAGCCACCCAGGCACCCCCCTTCCATAGCATTTTAAAGGAGCTACTTTTCCTCCGACGCTCAATTGTAATAGAATTAAATGCAGTAAAGACAGAAGTCTCAATTATTTCCTTTCTTTAAAAAAGCTTTTGTTGTGATAGAGTATACATAACATAAAATTGACCAATTTCACCATCTTTAAGTGTATAGTTTGGTGGCTTTGAGTGTATTCAGACTGTTGTACAACCATCACCACCACCTCTCCCCAAACTGAAAACTCTGTACTCATTAAACAGTAACTCCCCACAACCCCTGCCACCAGCCCCTGGTAACCACCATGCTACTTTCTGTCTCCGTGAATTTGGCTATTCCAGGTACTTCATACAAGTGCAATCAAACAATATCTGTCCTTTTGTTGGAATGCCCCCTCTTCCAAATAAGTAACCTCTGGTTAAATGGCTGTCTGACCTCACATTTTTATCTCCGTGCCTTCCCACTACCCTACTGAAAGAACAGTAAAAGAGGTAAAAGGTGCAAATCCACAACCAGAGCTGGGAACGTCAGTAGAAATTGAAGAGATAAGAAATTTCAACAGCCTTATTGATGATGTAAAATGGAGGGCAGACACAAAGAACAAATATTGTATGATTCCCCTGATATGAGGTACCTGGAGTAGTCAAATCATAGAGACAGAGGGTAGAATAGTGGTTGCCAGGGGCTATGGGGAGGGGAGAACAGGGGGGTATTGTTTACCGGGTACAGAGTTTCGGTTTGAGTAGATGGGAAAGTTCTGAAGGTAGACGGTGGTGACGGCTGCACAACACTGTGAACGTAGTTAATGCCACCAAACCTTACATGCAAAAATGGTGAAAATGGTCAATTTTATGTCTATTTTACCAGACATACACACAAAAAAACGAGAATGGAGGCAACTGACAAAGCCAAGTACAGGAGGCCAAGGACTGGAATGCACATGGCGGGAAAGGAAACAGCAGCCAAGCAGAGAGCAGATCATCCCTTTGGACTCCCAAGTGGCTTGTGTCATATAAATACCCAGTACAACAAAGGGTAGGAGTAAGACAAGGGGCTGAACCTTGCCCACTCCCCACCACTCGGAACCAGCAGCCATGTGCTGGCTTGGCATACACCATTCCCAGAAATAGGGCAAAAGTTCTTCTCTAAAAGAGAATCGAACATCCCCAAACTTCCACCATCTGTCATCTAGAGGTTCACCAGCTAACTGTCTAAGAGAGTGGCTTCCCACCTGATCACCCTAAGTGAATTCCTTCAATTTGTGAGCCCCGTGCAAGCCCAGAGGTCCCATCCAGAGATTCCCTATGATCCTGTTCTCATATGTGCGCCAATAGTCACCAGACTTTGAGGAAAGCCTCCAAAAGGAAGAGTCACACTAAGATAAGCAAAACGAAACATAGCACCAAGAGGCGAGGGCCATCCTCGTACCACGGAACTATGGGTAGAGCAAAGGCTGTGCATGGTCAGAACAGGCACCACCCAGACATGACGAGCCCACCTTACAATGCATACAGCCTGGACCTCAGTCCCGCATGAAGGAAATAAAGGCAACGAGGGAATGGAAAAGAACTTTAAAATATCCCTAAGTACTACCCCTGTAAGATAAACCTTCATTTAACATAGCTAGAAATTAAGATAATGTCTAAAATGGATGAATCAAGAACTGGTGATGTAAGCATATTATTTAGAGAAACCACCAAGAGAAACAGCCGAACGAGTTAAAAGCGGCTGCCTCCGTAGGACCACGGCAGGGGAGACATAGGCTGGGAATAATTGCCCTGCGATAGAAGCCCGTCTGCATGATTTGATGGTTTAACCTTGTGCATGCATTAGCAGTACTTTGATTTTTTTTAATGTTTTTTTTTTTTAAGAAAATGACTGGAAGTTTTGTTGTTGTTTTTTTTTTCCTCATGTAGCATTGTTTCATTCTGGAATTTTCCAATTAAGCTTTTGGCTAAACACATACATATGATAATGATAATTATTCAGGAATCGGGAGGTTTGTAAAAACACTGTGTGCCATTAGAGTAATCAAGCTCAGCTCTAACACATCTTGGCTTTTCAGGATAATTAGACCACACTGGAGGCCCAGATGGGGTGAATGAGAAAGCCATGGGTGTCTGCCATATAGTAACAAGAAAACATCACCCAGAACTACTCAACTGGCAATTGAAATTTGCATGTTAACTTAGTACACAACAAGAAATGAATAAAAATGCCTGGATTGGAGGCAAAACATTTCACTTAAAAATAAAAAAAAAAAAAACCAAACATAGAACACAGGTGCCATAATGAAGCCCCTACACCACTCATTTAAGGCCTCACGTATTAAAATAGAATCTGTAAAGCTGGAAGTCGTTCCTTCTGTATCTCCTATTTTTTAAAAAGGTCACCTTCTGGGGCACCTGGGTGGTTCAGTGGGTTAAGCATCCGACTCTTGATTTTGGCTCGGGTCATGATCCCAGGGGCATGGGATCGAGCCACGATTTGGGCTCCATGCTGAGCATGGAGCCTGGTTAAAGATTCTCTCTCCCTCTGCCCCTCATGCTCTGTCTCCTAAAAATAAAAAAATAAAAAGTAAAATAAAAAAGGTCACCTTCACTGTATCTTTCTTGAAAGTTTACAAAATGCCAAAAAATAATTGGTCTCTTGACAGAGAGAGACCGACCAGTATTTTGCAGGTCTGTACATGGTCCTGAGTCAGTACTTGAGAATGCAGTGGTGAAAAGGCACATATACAGTCCCTGCTCTCGGCACAACTTGTGAACTAATGTTGAAAATGGATACATATACAGGCAATTCACCACACTGTGATTAGCTCAATGGCAGAGTTAGCACAGGTTGGATAGGAAGGCTGGATAGGATCGCTTGGACAGAGCAACTATCTCAACAGCTGCTCTCAGGACAGCAATGAGAAGGCCCTTGGACTGGAGTGATATCTAGACTTAGAGCTGCAGTGAGAAGGCTCCAGAGGGGGATTCAGAGAGAAGATTTACGTGGCTTCTGGAATGGAGGACAAAGCCTGGAGGGTTGAGAGAATGAAAGAGGACTTGGGCTGCTTCCAATTTTGATCTCAAACTTCCTAGTTGGGTTCTTCTTTCCAGCTTGGTTCGTGGCTCAGATGAAGACCCTGAGGGCAAAGCATCCCGCGATGGGACCTGAACCTACCCCCTCAAGCAACAAGGACTGCTCTGAGCCAGCAAGACCCTGCCAGTGATTGAGTCCGAGACGTGGATTGACCTGATCTTTACTGCCCAGGTGCACAGACCACACTTTTTTTTAAAAACCTGGAAGTGGGGCGCCTGGGTGGCGCAGTCGGTTAAGCGTCCGACTTCAGCCAGGTCACGATCTCGCGGTCTGTGAGTTCGAGCCCCGCGTCAGGCTCTGGGCTGATGGCTCGGAGCCTGGAGCCTGTTTCCGATTCTGTGTCTCCCTCTCTCTGCCCCTCCCCCGTTCATGCTCTGTCTCTCTCTGTCCCAAAAGTAAATTAAAAAAAAAAAAAAGTTGAAAAAAAAAAATTTAAAAAAAATAAAAATAAAAAAAAATAAAATAAAATAAAAACCTGGAAGTATTTTCTACACTTTGGAGACCATTGAGACACCAGTCTACTGTCTTCCTGGTGTTGGCCTCCCTGAAATAAATTCCTTTCTTGTTTCACCTCCACTCATTTCTCTGCCTTCAGATTTTGTCAGCAGCAAGTGGCTCGACTTGCCACACTCCACCCCACCGCCCCACCTCCACCCCTGCCCCTCGCCAGTGCTGCTGCACCAACTGTACCCAGCAACAAGAATGTGGGACAGTAAAGGGGAGTAATAAGAGTTGAGACAGGAGGGGCACCTGGGTGACTCTGTCAGTTGAGCGTCTGACTTTGGCTCAAGTCACGATCTCACTATTAGTGAGTTCGAGCCCTGCATCGGGCTCTGTGCTGATGGCTTGGAGCCTGCTTCGGATTCTGTGTGTCTCTCTCTCTGCTCCTCCCCTGCTCACACTCTGTCCTTCTCTCTTAAAATAAAATATAACTAAATATTAAAAAAAAAAAAAAAGTTGAGACAGGAGACTTCAAGAGCCAGTTCACACAGGGTTTTGTAAACAGACCCCAGGTTATTCTAAGGTCACAGAGCCACAGGAGTCATTGAAGGTTTTCTGAGGTAAGGTTTGAGGGCCAGATCTCACATCCTAAGATTTGCATTTTATAAATCTTTTCCTTGGGGCGTGGTTAAGCGTCATACTCTTGATTTCAGCTCAGGTCATGATCTTGAGGTTCGTGAGATCGAGCCCCACATCTGGCTCCATGCACTGTCAGCTGCTTCTCATTCTCTCTCTGTCTCTCTGTCTCTCTGTCTCTCTCTCTGCCCCTCCCCCTCGCACTTGCTCTCTTTCAAATAAGTAACTTTTTAAAAAAGAGAAAGCTTGGGGCACCTGGGTGGCTCAGTCGGTTAAGCGGCTGACTTTGGCTCAGGTCATGATCTCACAGTCTGTGAGTTCAAGCCCCGTGTCAGGCTCTGTGCTGACAGCTCAGAGCCTGGAGCCTGCTTCTGATTCTGTGTCTCCCTCTCTCTCTGACCCTCCCCCATTCATGCTCTGTCTCTCTCTCTGTCTCAAAAATAAATAAACATTAAAAAAAAATAAATAAATAAGAGAAAGCTTTTCCTCAGATAAATTCATTATAGACTGATTTTTATTACTTTGTTTACTTTCCAATCACACACTTCTTACCCATTTCTGTTGTTTGTTGTTAAGGTCATTGGACAAATATTTGCATGATGATAAGACTATTGTAACTAATTACAGAGTGCTATTCAGTTTACAAAGCACTTTATCATATGCACTCTCACAGAAGGTGGTATAGGCGGAGATTTCCTGGCATCACCATTCTTCCACCTCCTGTCCGTGGAAGATACTGATAATCGATCATGGCACAAGGTCCTGATGGTTTCAGACACATCCTCAGAACTTGCAACACAAACCTCCAGGCAAACAGTGCTATCTACTTTAGTTGTCACTTGATGAAAAGTTCAATTTGCCATCCTAGAATGGTATAAAGCACACACATTAATGGAATCATACAGATGTGGTTGAAATTCGTGATTTCCCACCTTAATGTTGGATTTAAGTTACTTGACATCTCTGAGCCTCAGTTTCCTCATTTACAAATTAGAAATAAAAACATGTTACTCAGAGCTACTATTCATCGAAAGGCAGCAAACAATGAAATTGTATCATCTGTGCATTTACCTGTGTAAATTCAGTGATCACGCTCTGAAAGGAAAGAGTAAGAGAGAAATCAGTAACAATTTCACTTTATGTGTCTGCACCACGGAGCAAACATGGGACATAGCACCTCCATAGCACCATCAATTAATCTGTTTATTGCATGTCTCATAGAATGAGCATCTCACTGCACTGAGAGTGGTTCTGAAGTCTGAAGGAACATATTTTCCCAAAACACAGACCTTAAATGCAGGCCAACAATGTCATATGTTATTTAACTGAAGGAACAACAGTCTACTCTAAATCTAGAGGAAACACCGACTGGGAGGGCCTCTCTAGGGATAAAATGGGCATATCCCTAATGGATACATATGGCCAAAAAAAAAAAAAAATCTTCCAAATTCCACTTCCAATGAGGTTGAAAAGGTCACAATGGACGACCATTTCCCCTGTATTAACGAGGGGGGGTGGGGGGGGGGAGAAATGAGTGAAGTAAAAATATTTTTACAGATATCACAAAGTAATCTACAGAAAGTACATTCTGGAAAAGGGGAACAAGACTTTATAGATGAGAAGAGATTAGTGGCTACTGGGGGCATTTGCCATGGGGGCAGGCAAATGATGGGGCCTGCCACCAGTCAGAGGGCTTTGCTTGGCCAAGAAGAAACCAGTGATACTTTAAACATCCCTATGGGCTAAAGCAACAGACAAGAATACATGAACATTGAGAACACAGAGCCAATCCTCCTCTTGGGTTAAATGTGTGGCAGTGCAGAAGGCTGGGGCCTGAACTGAAAGACAGTTCCATCATCTCCCAAAGTTTGGGGCCTAAGTCCTAATAGAAGGGGAAGCCTGTAAGACACATAGATCATATCTTGCCCTCAAGGCATTTGAACCCCAGGTGAACTTGTTATATTGTCATTTATAATAAAAAATACATGTTTGGTCTTCATCCTGTTTCTGGAAGAGAGCTCTTAAAATCCTTGAAATTTCCTAAGTAATGATAGTGATAAAGGAATCTTGTTTGTTTGTTCTTGCTTTTTTTGTTTTTGTTAATGGGGTAACTTTTAGAAAGTACCTAAGAATTGTGGCTGGTTGCCAGTGCAGTGGACAGGGTAATTACAGGTTAGAACTTTCAGTCCCACTCTCCCACCCTCTACAACCCCTACTCCCAACTTCTGGGAGTCAAGAGGGGCTGGAGATTGAATCAATTGCCAATGGCCAATCATGTCCGTGTAATGAAACTTATATAAAAATCCAAAATGAAGGGGTTCTGAGAATTTCCAGGCTGGTGAAGATGTGGAGATTTGGGGATGGCAGCACACCTAGAGAGAACATAGGAGCTCCACACCCCTTTCAACATAGCTTGCCCTGTGCATCTCTTCCTTTTGGCTGTTCCTGAGTTCTTTTTTTTTTTTTTTTTTTAATGTTTATTTATTTCTGAGAGAGACAGAGACAGGATACGAGTGGGTTAGGGGCAGAGAGAGAGGGAGACACAGAATCTGAAGCAGGCTCCAGGCTCTGAGCTGTCAGCACACAGCCCGACGCGGGGCTCGAACTCACGAGCTGTGAGATCATGACCTGAGCCGAAGTCGGACGCTTAACCCCTTGAGCCACCCACTCAGCCTTGAGTTCTATCCTTTTATAATAATCCAGTGATCTAGTAGGTAAAATGTTTCTCTGGGTTCTGTGAGCCGCTCTAGCAAATTAATTGAACCCAAGAAAGGGGGTTGTGGGAACCTCTGATATAGTCAGTTTGTCAGAAGTATGGTAACCTGTACTTGGGACTGGGTCTGATGTCCAAGGAGGGAATCATTGGAGCCCCCCAGTCTGTAGTTGGTTGGTCAGAGGCACTGGTAATAACCTGGGCTTATGATTGGCATCTGAAGGGGGTAGGGCAGTCTTGTAGGACTGAGCCCTTAACCTGTGGAATCTGGGTAAATAGTGTCAAAATTAAGTTGAATTGTAGGACACTACAGCTGGTGTCCAGGGGTTACATGGGAATCTCCTCACACACATTAGAATTGGGATCTTGTTGGGGCACCTGGGTGGCTCAGTTGTTTGAGTGTCCAACGTTAGCTCAGGTCATGATCTCATGCCTTGTGGTTCGCAGCCCTGCATCAGGGTCTGTGCTGACATCTCAGAGCCTGGAGCCTGCTTTGGATTCTGTGTCTCCCTCTCTGCCCCTCTCCTGCTCGCACTCTGTCTCTCTCTCAAAAAGAAATAAACATTAAAAAATTTTTAAAAAGAAAAAAAAAGAATCGGGATCTTGTAGCTCTTAAGCAGGGGAGCAACATGGGATTTGGGTTTTTGGAAGCCACAGTAATGAAATGTGTCACAGTTCTCAACCATTTTCTAGCACGTAAGTTGGAAATTCATGTGCATAATATACTATGGGCTATCACACTGATCAGCCTAGTTGATAATGACATAGAGTACAGGAAACCATGAGTTGGAAAACATTAAGTAAAAGCAACAAAGATTGGTGATTGATTGGGCCTAGCTAGATGAGTACTCTTGGTTTCAGTATCGGATACCTGGGGGAGTCCTGCCAGTGATGGGAATGAGGAGCATGGATAAAGGGCAGGTTTATTTTGGGGAAGGAAGGGTATAGATGCAGATAATTTTGAACACGTTGAGTTGGAAGTGCCTGTGAGATACGCCCCAAGCAATTGCATCTAGAAAGTACATAGTTTGTATGACCTGGAAGTCAGGAGATCAGGAATGAAGATGTAAATTTGGGAATCATCAGTTTTGAGATGGAAAAAAGATGAGCTCACTCAGAAAGCATGAGAAGCCAAGCTAGGTTCCAGGGTTCAAAGGGAAAGGAATGAACGGGAGTAAGAGCTCAACTCCCCGTCAGGAAGCTTGTACTGAAGCAGGTATTTCATAGCCTTCCTTTTTTTTTTTTTTTTTAGTGTTTTCTAACCTACTTTTATTTATTTATTTATTTATTTATTTATTTATTTATTTATTTAATATATGAAATTTACTGTCAAATTGGTTTCCATACAACACCCAGTGCTCATCCCAAAAGGTGCCCTCCTCAATACCCATCACCCACCCTGCCCTCCCTCCCACCCCCCATCCACCCTCAGTTTGTTCTCAGTTTTTAACAGTCTCTTATGCTTTGTCATAGCCTTCCTTTGAAGCCATTGTGCATCAGACCCAAAACAACCTCTAGTCTTGTCTCCTGCCTTTCCCCCTCTGCATTGTCAAGCTTCTCGCCATTTGTTCACTTAGCTCAGCAGGCATCGTGTCTGTGCCCGGCCCTCATCCAACTGCTCGTTCATATAGCGAATTTACTGAGAAGCCACCCTGTGCCAGGAGCTACGTTAGGTCCTGACCATACTGCAGTGACCAAAACATCCCTGCCTCAAAATGTTTACATTCTAGCGAAGGAGACGTACACACACACATAATTAAAAAGACATACAGGGGAGAGGTAAATGCTATGAAGAAAAAGTAAGCAAGTTAAGAGCATATAGTGATGGAGCTGTCCTATTTTAATGAAGACAATAAGGAAAGTCATCTCTAGAAGTCACATTTGAGATCTGAATGAAGTGCAAAAGTTCTGGGTGAAGAAAGGGGGGCTAGAACAGAATGGTGAAATGAGGTAACAAGAAGCTAAATCATATATGTTTTTATAAGCCTAAGTAAGGAGTCTGGCTTTCACTCTGTGTGACAGGGGATAACCGTGGAGAGTTTTGAGTACAGGAAGGACATGATCTGACTTAGGTTTTGACATGATCCCTCTGGCTGCTGTGTCCATAATTAACTACTAGGGGCAAGAAGAGAGGTAGAGGGATGTTTTAGGAGGCTATTACAATAATGCTGGGCAGGGTAAGTGGGGTTTGTTGTGCTAAGAGTAGGGATGGAAATGGCGAGAAGTGATCAGGGTATATTTTATAGGTGGAATGGACGGGATTTGCAGTGAGAACAGATGAGGGGGTGAGAGAGAAGGCAAGGATGACTCCAAGGATGAGCAGGTGAATTAATGATACCAGTTACCTCAGCGGTAAATAATGAGCAAAGGTTAACTTTAGAGGGAAAATCGGGAGTATTGCTTTGGATACACAAAGTTAATTAGATGCTGATTAGACACCCAACTAGAGAGGTTGAGAAGACTATGGCTTATATGAATCCAGAGTTCACAGAACCGGTCAAAGCTGCAGACAAATGCTTGGGATTGGTCTGTGTACACTGGTATTGAAAGCCACGAGTCTAGATGAGACCATCTGAAAGTATTGGACAGAGTCCCAGCTCCAGCAGCTGCGAAAGAGAGAACGGGGGGGGGGGGGGGGGGGGGGGAAGGATAGTTGGCTAATGGATGCTGTAATGGGGCCTTGAGAGCTTCAAAAGGGGCATAATAGTCTCAAAGGGGAAAGGACCCGGTCATAGAGGGGCTCGCCAGCAGCTTGGAGGCGGATGGGCAACTTTCCAGGCTGAGGTATCCGCATTAGCAAAGACACAGGAGTTAGGACTAGATACGACGGGCCTGGAAATGGCGGAGGCCGCAGGAGAGGTTAAGAGCGCCGCGCGCACTTCCACTCCAGCCCACGGCGTCCGAGAGCCACGAGGTACTCCGTCTCTCCCTGAGTCGCCTCTCCGCCCGCGCGGACACGGCAGCCCTGGACTTCGCCAAGCGGCGCTGTCAGGACCACCGAGGCCGCACGCCGCGGAGGGCTGAGCCGCTCCAAACCGGCCGACTCTCGCGAGAGCGCGGCCTCGCCAGCCCAGCATGCCCCGCGCCGCCGCCGCTGCCGCCGCCGCCGCCGCCGCGCCGCGGCTTGAGGGCGGGAGGCTGGGGGAGGGTAGCGGAGCCGGCGCCGCCGCCATGTTGGGTCTGAGGCGGCTGCTGTAGGCGCCGACGGAGCGAGCGGACTTGAGGAGCGGCGACAGCGACGTGGGATCTGCCTCTCTGCGAGCGGCCGGGAGCGGCGGCGGCGGCGGCGCCATGAGCGGGGGCACCCCTTACATCGGCAGCAAGATCAGCCTTATCTCCAAGGCGGAGATCCGCTACGAGGGCATCCTCTACACCATCGACACCGAGAACTCCACCGTAGCTCTCGCCAAAGGTACGCCGGGGCGGGCCTCGGGGTGGGGTGCTGCGCCCGGCTCTCGGCCCGCGGCCTCCTCGCTCCCTCCCTGCCCCCTCCGTCGTCCTCCCGGAGGCCGCTCCCTTCCCTCCCTCCGGGCCCCGGCGTCTCGGGCTGGGCCGCGGCCTCCCCGGGCTTCCCGGCTCCCACCCCGAAGGTCCGCGCCTTCAATCCGGGAACTACAGGTCGGTGAGCGGGGCGGGCGGGGCGGCCCTGAAGTCCGAGAACGGGCCGGAGAACACGGAGAGACGTGTCTTCCAACTCCGAAATTCGGTGGTTCTGTCGTCTTACCGCAAAACAAAGCCTAAGTATTGAAAGAATTTTTCCGCCTAGCTTGAGTTTAGTGCTGATTTGGTGAATCTAAGGCACCTATTTTCTCACGTTCTTCATTTCAATTCGTTACGGTATTCATCAGGTGAACTGTAAGTAATGTGCAAAACTTTGGGTTTGCTCAGCGACGCAGACGGTCTCGAAGTGCCATCGGTACCATCCAGCAGATCGCATCCCACTTGTCTCATACGTGGTATTTACCTGTTAAACCGGAATCCTTCTCCAAGGCTGTTGTGCAACCACCTCTTTAAAGCTGCTTGCTGTTGTCGCATCGACCCTGTTTCTGGAAAGCCGGTGCGGAGTACCCTTAATCGGAGTGGTCATTGGGCGCTGACCGATCGTCGGGCAGCCTCCCCGGGCCGGCGGATTCTGGGTGTTGAGGATAGTGCCCTGCCCGTAGTAGAGTATGTAATTAAGGGTCGCACAGGCTGAGTGGGTTTTCTCTCCGTTCACACGTCCTGTGCCTTCGCTCCGCCAGAAGACCAGGAAGAAAATAAACTTGAGCTCATTCTCTAGAAAGAAATCTCGCCAAGTTAAGAATACTTAGGAGAGGGTAGCAAGATAACCAAGGTAGCTTTCCCAGCACATCTGGTAGTGTTACAGAATGAATACCGTGGTAGAGACAGAGGGCCAAGGGCTAGGAAGAAATTATCTAGATCTGTAAAAAGAAAAGAAAAGAAAATTAACGTATAACTTACAGGAGAGTCGTTTCACAATATCAAGCAAACGTTTTAGTGACATTTTTTGTATCCTTTTTAATAACACTTGAGTTGGGACAAATTTTATTACCTGAGTAAGAGGTCTTAAATTTTTTTATCTTGGGTTCCTTGCCACCCCGCTCTCCCCCCATGGATATTTAGCTGTATATTGTGTTAGTTTTTATGGCTTTATGAAATTATGAAAAAGGCTTCCTAAAGTTCTCGATGACAGCCACATACAGTACTTTTCATTAAGGGCGTTTAATAATTTTTTATTTAAGGTGTGTTGCCAGCCTAGTGACTTATTGTTGAATTGGCTGTGCCTTTATTCTTCACAGTGAAAAAAAATACGTACATATGTAAGATTTCAAAAAGTCTTTTAAAAATCTTTGAATATGTTCTTTTATGCAGGAAAACTAAAAAATCTTTATTTTGTTAATGACCAACATTTTAAAAAACTTTTATTTTCAACAGCTTCTAGAGTCCATAAACTAAAATTTTATTATTCTGTAATAATTCATATGCCAGTTTGTTCCTTGTATCAGTCATGACTTCATAAATAGTACAACAGTGAAAAGATTTTTTTAATCATTGAATTTATATCTGTACTTACGGCTTTGATAATCTCACGACACAAAATATATGCTTTTTCTTAAGCAGTAGGAGTTATTTAATGTGTGGCAGGTTTGGGAAGTTAATTGTGTTTGTAAAAACTGAAGTTATCAAATTTTGGTAGCTTATTCTACTTAGCAGTATCTAATCTAGAACTACTATATAGCTGTCTAGTCAACCCTGGGCACTTAATTCAAATTTTAAAATTAGAAGTGGGGTGTTTGGTCTTCAAATTTTACAATTTACATGCCTTGTGAGTAATTTGATATCTGATATTCCACTTCCACCTTTTTGAAAATTTGGTTGAAGAATGGCAGTCTAACAGATAAAAGCCTAAAGTTTATTTATGGAGTTTAGAATACAATATTTTTTGGATTTAGAGATCCCTTATCTTTGTAAACTATCAATTGAGTTAATCTCTTCAAGTGACATTCTTAGCATTCTCTTTTGGATGTTAATTTGTCCCCCTCTGGGAAGAGTTTTTTCCCCTTTTTTATTGTGAAATAACCACACATTTGAAAAGATGCATGCATAAAAATGAAATATTTTTAAACAAACCTCCATGTAACTACCACCCAGGGCAAGAAAGACATTGCAGAATCTCAGAAGCTTCCCACCCCCTGCATCTTCCCATTATCACTACTACACTCTTAAGCTAGATAGAAACATTATTCTCACATTTGTAGATTTATCACTTAAGTTTACATCCCTAAGTAATAGTGTTTATGTTTGTCCTTTTTTGAACTTTATATAAATGGAACCATCTTGTATATTTTTGATTTTGGCTTTTGTTGTGGCATAGTATTCCATCATGAGTATAACACAGCTTTATTCTGCATTTGTTTTTGATATTCTACAGTTAATGTTTATTTAATTGTTTACAGTTTTTTGCTATTACGAACAATGCCTTTATAAATATTTGTGTTTAAGTACACTGATGGCCTGTGTACCTTTCTTGAGGGTATATACTTGAATTGGAGGATCATGGGGAAAGTTCGTCTTTATTAGGAAATGCCAAGCAGTTTCCAAAGTGGTTGTTTACTAGTTTTGATTTCAGTTACTAGTATATGAGAATTGTAGTTCCACATCCCTTACTAACAGTAATACTTAGTATCAGGTATTTTAATTCTCTCCAATCTGGTGGGTGTGATTGTACCTGACTTTAATCTTCCTGATTGCTAATGAGGTGAGCACTTTTTCATATCTTACTCATTTGGATTTCATCTTTCATGAAATGCCTTTGAAATCTTGTGCCCATTTTACTACTGAAATGCATATCTCTTTCTAGAGTTCAGCATTTTGAGTATGAATCCTTTGCTGGGAATATCTGTTGTAAACCTCTTTCTCCATTTAATGGTTTCTTTTGGTGAACAGAAGTTCATTTTAACGTAGACATGTTTATCACTTTTATTTATGGCTAGTGTTTTTCTTTTTTTTTTTTTTTTTTTTAAGGAATTTTTCCCTACCCCAAGGTCATGGAGGTACTTTGATTACTTTGACAAAACTTTTTGTTTCACTTTTCACTTAAATTTAGTAAGAGGTTCACTTGGTTTATATGGTCCAGATTAAAATTTATGTCTCTTACTTGGATGTTACTTATAATTTAAATTCATGTGGAATTATACAATGCTCTTAAAATTTTGGATTCGTTATGTTTGATGTGGTATATAATTAGGGTGACCGTATGGCTTGTTTTGCCCTGGTGGAAGGTCCTTGTTTGTGCCTGTTGTTCTGGCATGATTATTAAAGTATCCCTTTATTTTCTTGAAAATGTTCCAGTTTGGGTAATAAATTGTATGGTCACACTAAATATAATCAAAAGCCCAATCCCAGAGATCATAACTAAGTGAGTGATGTCCTTTATTTTCTACTAGAAATTTCACAGATTAGCTCTAGTTCCGTGAAGGTAAAATAGAAGTAAGTTTGATGGGCTTTGATACACAGGATCTTCTGTATGAATGTCAAGAAGTCATAAAGGCAACCTTGATGTCAGTTTCCTAAGTATGCTAATAGATCATCTGTCTGTAGTTTGTCTCTTGGAGTCTTTGTCACATCTCTTGAGTTTTTCTTCCTAACACTGATTATGATCTGCACATAATCTGCTTTGCTTTATTTGCATGTGTTTATTGTCACCTTCCCTCCCCACCATAGTCTGAGCTCCTGGAAGAACGAATGTTTATTTAATGAATAAGTGAAAATGATTTAGCATTTTTGTTTATTAATCTCGTAGAAGTTTCTTGGGGTATCTCCAAATAATGCTTTCCATGGTCACAATTGTATATCTCCCTAAACTTACAATGCCTAAGATATGTTGTCACCCCCCCCCCCCCCCCCCCCCGCCAACAGTGAGAGATTTTGGAGAATAAGGATACAAGAGGATTAAAAAAATCTTATAACAAAATTGACATTGTTAGGAAGACAGAGTTTTACCTTATGACTCAAGCTCAATTATAATTTTCATTTAAAATTTAAGGGAAGAATTAGTTCAAGATGTTTGAGGGAATTACAAAGTGGTGGCATGTTTTCAATTTACTGTATATTCACACCTGTGTCTTGTGAACATGATGCTCAAGCACATACTAGATCCTGCATGCCAAGAGATTGCCCACAGAATGGAAGTTTCGTGAATGCAGGATTTTTGTCTCCTTCACTGCTGTATCCTCAGTGCCTAGAACAGTGCCTGGCACATAGCACGCCCTTGGTAAATATTTGAATAAATGAAAGGATACTTGTACTTACTGAAGGTTTCTAATTATGGGAATTTCAAAGTTGGAGAAAGTACACATTTACTATAAGCATCATATATGTAGACTTTTACACTATTTAAATAAAATGGGCTAAAATAAGTAAAGTTCTTTTTTGTTTATTTTTGAGAGGGAGTGCAGAGGAGGGTTAGAGAGAGGGGGAGGGAAAGAGTCCCAGATAGGCTCCAGCGCAGATTGCTTAGCGAGCTTGATCCCTGGAACTGTGAGATCAAGACCCCAGCTGAAATCAAGAGTTGGACATTTAACCGACTAAGCCACCCAGGTGCCCCTAAAAAGAGCAAAATTCTTATCTAACATATTAAGTCAGCCATACCTGGATAATACACTACTCTAATGAAAACCAGGTTGCTGCTGCATTAGGAAAAGAGACTTTGTAAAGAAGAATGATTATAAGCCAGCTGCTTTTATTGATTAAAAAAAAATTTTTTAATGTTTATTTATTTTTGAGAGAGAGAAAGAGAGAGACAGTGCGAGCAGGGGAGGGGCAGGGAGAGAGGGAGACACAGAATCCGAAGCAGGCTCCAGGCTCTGAGCTGTTAGCACAGAGCCCCACCCGGGACTCGAACTCAGGAAGGGCAAGATCATGGCCTAAGCCAAAGTCAGATGCTTAACCAACTGAGCCACTTAGGCGCCCCAAGCTAGCTGCTTTTAAAATGATTTGTCCTTAAAATCAGGGCTTTGGTAGAGGGAATATAAAAGTTGGTAATGAATTATTTCCTTAAATCATCTGCTAAGTCTTGCCCATTGGTGTATCTTACCCACTTCTTGATTGTTAATTAGCGACGTACTCATAGACTCGAGTGAGCAAGTAGGAGAGCTTTGTATGGTGGATGAAATACTTGTAAAGTACTTTATTGATTTCTTCCATTCTCACTTGAGTTGGGGACCTAAATCTAGCAGTTCACAAAATCACTACTTAGAATGTCAAAGATCTAGTAACACTTAAAGCAGTAGTTTCTTTTGGTTCCTCTGTTTAGTGAGGTTGCCAGAACTGGGAGCCTTGGAAACAGTTTATTGTTGCTGTACAGTCCACAGAAATATTTAGTAATTTTGGGAGTCTGAAGTCAGATGCCAGAAACCAACTGCACTTTCCAGCAGAGTGAGATAAGCTGTGGCCTTCTGAATCAGAAGTAGAGAAAACAGCAGAAAGCCCCCCCTCCGAAATAATAATAATAGTAGTAGTAGAAAGACGGAAGTAGGAAGAATAAAGAAATATTATCTGTTCTTGACACATAGCAAGAGTTTTTATAATAATAAACTCAGTGCCAAAGTAATAATAGCAGTAACTGCAGATGGTTTAGCTTCAATTTATTACTCCGTGGTAGAAGATGCCCTCTACAGGAACAGTTTACCTTTTACTTTCTCTACGATACTTTACTTAGCTGTATTAAAAGCTAGGTATCACTGAGGTAAGTTTTTTAATGAATAAAATGTGAGTTCATTTGTAAAATATTTTATTCACAGGGATCTTATTCTAGTTTTGTGAGGTGTTTGTTTCTGGAAGAAAATGTGACCCAAAAGGCCAGTTGGAATGCTTAGGAGCTCTTTCACCTTGGACAAGTTATTGAACCCTTAGCTTTTAACTTCTGCATCTTTTAAATATAGATAATAATGCCCATCTTTCAGTCATTCTGAAAATTAAATGAGATGATGTCAAACGTAACTAGTTTATTGTAGGTGCTTAATAGAGAGTAACTATCTCCTTGTTATTTCCAGCTACCATCTCCATCTGTGTCTCTAGTACCTGAACTCCATTAGTCATTCGGACCTGCTGTATTCTGTAGTCTGTTGATCTTACTACCTTTCACTGTCCCACATCCCCCTCATGACTTTACTTCTTTATCCTGTTTAAATTCCATGAGCAGTTGTTACAATCAGTACTTAGTATAAACTCTAACCACCCCTCCCCCACCCTTCTGCTTTCTTGCACAAGCTTAGAGAAACCACCGTCCCGATTATATTAACACAGACATGGTGACCACTTTCACTCTAAATCTTCATTCACTAACCTCATCAGTCATGGTTACTTCCCAGCAGTCTTAATGCATTTCCATAGTCTATTTGTTCCATTTTTCCTAATGACTCTTTTATTCCTTGTTTTCCTCCAACCTCCAACACCTCCTTCCCATCTTCACTTTCAGCCTGTGAGCCTTGCTTCCTATTTAATTGAGGAAAGAATAGCAAATAGAAATTTTTGATTAACTTATCCCACATGTACCCAGTTCCTCACATCTGTGCTCCACACCTCTACCATTTCTCTGGTCAGTGTAGATAAAGTGTTCTTTCTTCTCTGTCAGACCACCCTTCCCCTTGTGCAGAATTCATCTCCTCTTGATTTGAAGGTATTTCTTTTAGTGATTCTGTACTCTCTCTTCTGTGTATTCAGTTTTTACTTCTCTACCAGATCTTTCCTGTCTAAGAGATATGATGCTATTTCACCCATCTTAAAAACAGCAACAAGAAAACACTACTACTCTTAACTGTTTCCTCTTTTCTATCACCCCATTTCTGTCCTTTCCTTTCCACCAAAACCCCTTGAAGGAATTGTCTACATCACTTATCCGTTAATTTTTGAACCCATTTTATTTAGGTTTTTTATTTGCACAGATGACAAACTTATCAAGGTCCCCAAAAACTTCCATGTTGCTGAATCTAGTGGTTGGTGCTCATCCTCAGTCTATTTGACCCATCACCAATATATGGCATAGTTGGTCTGTTCTCCTTGAACAGTTGGTCTGTTCTTCACTTGACTTATCCTGGTTTTCTCTCATACCTCATGGGTTGCATCTCAGTCTCTTTTGTTGATTCTTCTACAAACCTCCATATGTTGGCCAGCTCCAGGGTCTCATTCTCTCTTGTTTCTGTGTGTATGTGTCTTTCACTCTTTATTTATTTATTTTTTTAATGTTTAGTTATTTTTGAGAGAGAGCACAAGCTGGTAAGGGGCAAGGAGCAGGGGGACAGAGGATCCGAAGTGGGTTCTGCACTGACATCAGTGTGTCCAGTGCGGGGCTTGAACTCACGAACTGCAAGATCATGACCTGAGCCAAAGTCCGAAGCTCAACCAACTGAGCCTCCCAAGCTCCCCCTGTTTCTGTCTTTTAAAAATTTACTTTATTTTACCATCTGCACTTTTCTCTTGATAATCTCCTGCAATACCTACCTTTGAATACTCTCTGTATATTACTGACTCCTATCTCCAGCCTGGACCTCTTTGAACTCTTGATGTATATACCACCTGCCTCCCTAACACTGCCACCTGGAGGGATATCTAGTAGGGATCTTGCATACCTATTTCTCATTCAGCCTTCTCCATCTATTTGAATGACAATTCATTCTTTGAGTTGGTAAGACCAAAAACCTTTGAGTCATCCTTAATTGCTCTTTTCTCGCACACCTCATATGCGTTTTGGATCCTATCACCTCTATTTTAAAAATATATCCAAAATTTGACCTCTTACTGCCTCTACTGCTCTACTTTGGTTTATTATCTTTCACTAGATTATTCAGAGACACTCAGGGGTTCCTATTTCAGTGTCAGCCTCTTATTTGATTCTCTTTTCACCCTCAGTACTGTTTGAGTGTATCTTTACCATTAAAACAACATGGAATGTGTGGGTAGCAAGTTTTTTTAGTGAGCCTATGTTTTTCTTAATCACTTGACTGTATGATTCTAAATTTAGAATCTTTTTCTGTAGAACTTTGAGGGTATGGGTTTGTTGTGTTCTAATATTCTGATTACTGATGTCAGTCTGATTCTCAGTCACTTTTCTCTCTGGAAGCTTTTATTCTTAAGAGTTGAGAAATGTTACCACACTGATTCCTGAATGGTTTCTCTGTAGACCTTACAAACCTAAAGACTCAAAGTCTCTTTAACCTAATAAATTCTGTGTCTATGTCAGATTAGACAGTCTTGTTTCTGTTCCTCCCTTCCTCATCCATGTTTTGTTTTGTTGTTTGTTTTTTGTTTTGTTTTAATTCCTTTTGGATGCAATATTGTGTGTGTGCGCGTGTATTTGCTCTTATATTTTCATATCTCTGTCTCTTGGTTTGATAGTTTGGGAGATTAAGATATAAAACTAACTATAACGAAGAATGCACAACTGAAAGCAGCTTACAGGGTGAAGATTAAATTTAGACTGCAAACTGGACAAGCTTTTACTTTTACTTCCTGCTGATAAATCCTACTAAAACTATGTGAGAGGGACTTTTTTGTTTAGGCATAAACCCATAAAGGACAAGGTAGATTTGGAAAGGAGACAACAGCAACAGTCTGAAAAGCAAATGGGTGAATTTAAATGACTTAGAAGAATTGAGAAAGCTGCAACCTAAGTAGACAGTAGGTAAAGCCTGATTTACACCCAAACTCCTAAAAGGCTCAGCAATTGACCATCACCAGGTGCAGGGAAACTAGAAGGCTATGAAGTAATTAGGAGTGAAGATGGAGTTAAAAACTAGAAGAGTAACTCATAATTTGTTTCAGCAGTGGTCAGATTTCCAAATCCCCTTTTGCATTTCACACAACCTGGATAGGTACTCTTCTCCAACCCTGGTACTCTCTGGAGAGGGTAAAATAGAGGTTCTGGGGAAACCCAGGCACAGTTGGGAACATAGGTACCTACTACCACACTAAGAACAGTTTGGAGCAAATGGGGCATAGAAGAAGCTTGCATATGCCTGGTGTATTTATTTATTCATTCATTCATTCATTCATTTATGAGAGACAGAGAGAGAACAAGTGCAGGGGAGGGGGCAGAGGAAGAGAGAGAGAGAGAGAGAGAATGAATCTTAAGCAGGCTCCGTGCTCAGAGCAGAGCTCAACACGGGGTTCAATCCCACGACCCTGGGATCATGACCTGACCCAAAATCAAGACTCAGACGCTCAATCGACTGAGCCACCCAGGCACCCCTGGTGCTTATTATTTCATTCAGGAGAATTACTGAGTGCTTACTAGATAGTATGCTAGGTGCTAGGAAACAAAAGAGAGCTTACAGACAAGATTCTTGAGAACACAGTGTCTTAAGGTGCAGCCTGACAGATAATCACAGTTAGCCACAGGAAGAGGATATCTGGGAGGAAGTAAGTGTCTGGTTCCAAGCCACAGGGAGTTTGCAGTCTACCAGGGAAGCAAACACAAAAGCAACTAGAGTCTAAAACTTTCATCCTGACTTATAACACCTTGCAGCTCACTAAGGGTAGGATTATACTAGAGGTCATTCAGGTCCTCAACTCAGTCAAGTTCCTTCAGATTTGGGGCCTTTTCACAAGCTTCCCTTGAATTGGAATTCTCTTTCCCTACTCCCCTTATATGGCTATTGTGTTGAAGAAATGAACAACGCACCAGATTAAGAAGTCACAGTGGAAAGAAAAGAACTAACAGCTCTGGAAGCTTAAGTGACAGCGAAGATGTGTCAAATAACAGGCTCAGGCACTCTCCCCTCCCCTTTTATTTTGCTTCCACTGCTAAATTTATCTTAATATATTCAGTTTGTCATCTGAATGACAGGCTAACAAGTCTGAATTTTGTTGGTAGATTGTAGGGAGCCATTGAGAGTTTTTTCACCAGTAAAGTGGCATGTCCGAGTCCAGCTTTAGGAAGCTTATGCTGCACCTCTGTGCAAAGATTGATGGGGGGTGAGAGGAGAGGCTGATAGTAGTGAGGTCAGTTGGAGTATTTTTAAGAGTTTGGAAAAGAGGAAATACAGACCTAAACTAGTTAAAATAGAGAAGGAGGAACAGATACGTGAGAAATGAGGAGAATGGCGTGGCTTTTCAAAAGTTGACTGGGCAAGGAACAGGGAGGAATTAAGTGATAGTACATATAGTGGTTCCTGTCAACAAATTAGGAGTGGATCAGGAGGGAATCAGGTATATCCTTCTAGATTCTGCTTGAGTGTCATCACCCCGCAAAGCCTTCCCTAATTCCCCTAAGTCAGGAAATGTTAGATGTACCTTCTGTGTTCTCTTTTTGTCTTTTATTTTCTTGTGCTTATTGAGCCTTTCTTATTATATTTCACTACTAGACCTCAGCATCTTGTCCCCCTTATGTCCCTTGTACATAGCAAATTAACTATTAACTCTTTGTTGGTCACATGAAGGGTTATTATCTGAAAATTTTCCTTCGTTGGAAAACATGTAGTTGAACAGCTTGATATTTAATAGGAAAAGACAGTGTGATAAATGAAGACACTATTAAAGATATTTTATTCTCTCAGATTAATGAGTATAACTCAATTTTCTTTTGCCATCCTGTGCCTGATAGAAATGTTTCAGAGGCTCCTATTTACAGTTTCAAAAAGGTCCTCATAAATGCGTTTAGCGTTATTACTGTTGTCTTGTTATTGCTTCACCATCTAAATTTTTTAATTGCTTTTTGGTTTTACCATTCTCTCTGCATGCCACTCTCCCCAAATTCTTATTCTCACAAGTCATTCTTCCCTTACGCTTAGTCTGAAATTATGTTTGAGGAAAGATGCATCTGAGTAAATCTGCATATATTAGTAATTTGAGGGAAAGAGTCTTGCATAAGAAGTGAAGTTGCAAATGAGAGGAGCTAGTTAACTGAGCAAGGTCTCAAATCTGTAATTGTGGGAGATGACTTTAGGTTAAAGGAAATGTAAGGGTCTTTCTTCCCCCCCAAGTGTGCAAGCAAGAGGGAAGAAAATCAGTGAAGATGATGAAATGTATTGATGAAAAGGACAAGTTTTTTTACTTTAGCAGTTATTTATTTATTTAAAATTTCTTTTTTCAAAAGTCTTTTATTTTGAGAGAGGGAGAGAGAGAGAGAGAAGCCCAAGCAGGCTCCACGCTGTCAGTGCGGAGGAGCCTGATGTGGGACTTGAACTCAGGAACTGCGAGATCATGACCTGAGCCGAAACCCAGAGTCAGATGCTTAATCAGCTGAGCCACCCAAAGTACCCCTATTTTTTTCTTAAGTTTATGTATTTTGAGAGAGAGGGAGAAAGGGAGATAGAATCCCAAGAAGACTCCACACTGCTACTGTGGAGCCCGATGAGGGGCTCAAACTCACAAGCCGTGAGACCATGACCTGAGCTGAAATCGAGTCGGGCACTTAACCAACTGAGCCATACAGGCTCCCCATCCTTTAGAGGTAAAGTAGTAAGGAGTTGGTTCTAAGAATGTTTGAAAGGTGAGGGGAAAGTCATCTGGGTTGTGAAGTCTGGAGGTGGAGGTGGGTTTTTTTTTGTCTTCGGATCACCAGTGATTGGCATGTGGTAAGTGCTGAGGAGATTTGGAATATTGCAGACAAAGATTAGTAGTAAAGTCTATTAGGGCTGACATGTCTATAGCTGCATATACATACAGGAGAGAGATGATAGAGGCCAGAGACTGATGTTTTCACTCAGTGTAGTAATACTTCCTGACACAAAGTAGTGTGGGCGAGAATGAAGAAGGGGCCAAAGTGCAGATATGTGGAAAGTGAAGCTTTGTGGAGGCAGTTTGTGATGTGATTCACAAGCAGGCCTGTGTCCCTCCCAAATAAAAAATGAAGAGCGTATTTTCAGTGTTTGTACAAGGATACTACATTGTAGAAGAGATGGCTTCTCTTCTACACTACTCTTTGAGTATTTTAAATAATTAAACCATATATAACAGGTAATAAATATTCAGTATTTCATATGCTTTTGACAAGAGTTAGTGTATGATACTGGATGTGCAACAAGAACTGTACTTCTGGATAAATATCAGAGGAGAAAAATACCAAGTAAAACTTTTCACTTTTTTTCCCTTGGTTCGATGCTTTTCCATATATGCTGTTTTATAAATAATGCTGTTTTTCTGTTTTCCCATCCTATTGATTTCTAATTGTCATTTCTTTTTGATGTAGTCATCTGGTAATTTTGGAAATTGCTTACTTAATAGCTTTTTCCACTGTGGAATTTACTCAGGAAGTATTCAGATGTCAGCAGTATGTAAGGCACTGCGTTGGATACTGGGGGAGTTGCAAAGATTACTTTAATACAGATTTTTCTGAAGATCTTTCAATTCTAGGAAGGGGGAGCTATAGACAGGGGTAGAATGCACTATCATTTTTAGAGGGAGAATTTGTTACTTCCACCTGGAAATACTACGGGTAGAGTTGTGTCACTTTGGCTGGGCCAGGTGCCCAGATATTTGGTCACATATTCTGGATGTTTCTGTGAAGATGTTTTTTTGATGATATTAATTTTTAGATCGGTAGACTTTAAGTAAAGCAGATTACCTTCCATGATGTGAGTGGGCCTCATCCAATCATATGAAGGCCTTAATAGAACAAAGAGTGACTTCCCCTGAGCAAGAAGGAATTTTACCACCAGACCACTTTTGGACTTCAGATTGTGGCTCTTCCCTCAATTTCAGCCTGCCAACCTACTCTGAAGATTTTGGATTTTCACATGAACCAGTTCCTTAATGTAAATAAATGTGTGTGTGCATGCACACACACAAACACATCCTGTTGGTTCTGTTTCTCTGAGAAACCTGATGAATACAAGTAGTATATAAGCTGAAATTTAGGATGGGTTGAATGTGGGGAGAAGCTGTGGTAGAGTACAGAACTGCTCTGTGCATTGAGAATAATGAGCTTGGTTGGAACTTAAGATTCTGTAAGTGGGTTGGGACCAGATCTTCAACTGATACTTGACTACAGTTTTAACTTTGAGACTACATCAGAAATCTTATTCTAGACTTCCATTTGAACTTAGTCTTAGATTTCTAACTTAACTTGAATAATTCAGTCTTTTGTTTATTGCTCTCACATTTTGGTATTCAACAGACTTGTGTTTCTTCCTTATCAAATTGGTATTAGAGCCTAATTTATAATTTTTAGTTTGTATCCAAAGGTGAAGTCTTTGGAAAATATTAATGGTGTCATTTTGTGCATATTGACTATATTTAAATATGTTTATCAAGCTTTGGTATTTTATAATAGAGATATTGTATTGGGAAGTCGGTCACTATAGCTCTTCCCTGTATGCATGTACTATAACTGTATGTAGAGGTATCAATATACTGGTAACTAGATTTGACATTAGTGTGATATTTGAACTTGATCTATTAGAAATAGAGATTTTTTTTTTTTTTAGGTAAGTGATTTTGACAGAACCTTGACGCTATTTATGTTTTTTGTTTTAATGTTTGTTTATTTTTGAGAGAGAGAGAGTGCAGACAAGTCAGGGAGAGGCAGAGAGACAGATACAGAGGATCCAAAGTGGGCTCCGTGCTGACAGTAGTGAGCTCAATGAGGGGCTCAAACTCAAACACCATGAGATCATGACGTGAGCCAAAATTGGACACTCAACCAACTGAGCCACCTGGTCACTTCTATTATTTTTTTTTTAAAGACAATCATGGGACACATATTTCTTTCTTTTTTTTTTTTTTTAAATGTTTATTTATTTTTGACAGAGAGAGAGGCAGAGCATGAGCCGGGGGAGGGGCAGAGAGAGAGGGAGACACAGAATCCGAAGCAGGCTCCAGGCTCCAAGCCGTCAGCACAGAGCCCGACACGGGGCTCGAACTCACAGACTGCAAGATCATGACCTGAGCCAAAGTCAGACGCTCAACCGACTGAGCCACCCAGGCTCCCCGACACATATTTCTGAATAAATCATTTGTAGCCAGAAATAGGGAATTGATTACATTCTTTTTTTTTTTTTTTTAAGTTATTTATTTATTTTGAGAGAGAGAATCCCGAGCAGGCTCTGCACTGACAGTAGATGCAGGGCTCTGATGAACTGTGAGATCATGACTTGAGCCGAAATAGTTGGACACTTAACCAACTGAGCCACCCAGGCACCCCTACTCCTGTATTCTCTTAATAGTTTTATAGTTTTGGTTTATATTGTTGACTCACTAAAAGAAAAACTGCTTTTCCTCTACTTACCAGTTTACTCAGTAGTTCTGGCTACCACCACATGTGTCAAGTCAAGTCATCAACCAATTTTCCCAACTCCCTAGACACCAACTGGGTATCCTACAATTTAATTCGTTTTCTGACACTGTCTGAAGTTGATGTCAGAACCCATAGGTTAAGGGCTCAGTCCTACAAGATGACCCATCCCGCCTATTTCACATGCCAGTCTCCAGTCACAACTTGTGAACTGTATTTCTAACCACCTGACTATAATTTGGGGGTTCCCATGACCCCCTCCTTGGTTTGGTCATTTGATAGAATAGCTTACAAAACTCAGGAAATCAGCTTACTTATTAGATTATTGGTTTATTATAACGGAATACAACTCAGAAACATCCAGATAGAACAGATATATAGGGCAAGATATGTGGGAAGGAATACAGAGATCCTGTGTTTTTTCCAGGTGAGTCGATCTCCCAGCACCTCCACGTGTTCACCAACCCAGGAGCTCTCTAAACCCCATAGTTCAGGGATTTTTTTGGACGTTTCATCACGTGGGCATGGTTATCAACTCAGTCTCCAGCCCTTTCTCCTCCCCAGAGGATGGGCTTTCTGGTGACCAGCCCCTTTTCTGAAGCTGTCCAGGAGCCCACCAAGAGTCTCTTCATTAGAACAAAAGATGCTCTTATTGCCCAGGAAGTTCCAAGAGATTTGGGAGCTCTGTATTAGGAACCAAATATTAGAACAAAAGATGATTGGTGTGCCTTGTTGGTTCAGTCGGAAGAGTGTGAGACTCTTGATCTTGGAGTTATGAGTTCAAGCGCCATGTTGGGTATAGAGATTACTTAAGAGTAAATCTTTAAAAAAAAAAAAAAAAAAAAAAAAAGATGCTCTTAGTACCTTTATCTCTTAGGAGATGCAAAGGTTTTAGGAGTTATGGCCGGGAGCTGCGGACAGAGACCAAATATATATTGTTTATTATATTACAGCATCATACCTGCTTTGAGTTAAATTTTGTTTTGGAATAAGATGGAGTTCTAGTCTCATTCTTTTGTAGATGGTCATTGTTGTCCCAAAACCATTGTTTGAAGAGACCATTCTTTTCCCCATTGGATATCCTTGGACCCTTATCTAAAATCAATTGGCCAGAGATGTTTGGGCTTATTTCTGGACTCTGTTCCATTCCATAAATCTATATGTCTCCCCTTATAGGTCTACCACGTTGTTTTGACTACTGTAACTTAGTAAGTTTTGAAATTGGGAAGTATGAGTCTTCCAACCTTTTCAGGCTATTCAGATTCCCTCGAAGTTTCCTATCAATTTGAAGTTTGGCTTTACCTTTTTTGCAGGGTGGGGGAATTGCGTTTTCAATAGGGATTGCACTGAATCTTAGCTCACTCTGGGGAGCACTGTAATCTTAATACTTAAGCCTTCCAGTCCATGAACATGGGATGACTTTCCATTTATTCAGCTGCTTTTTAATTTATTTCAGCAATGTTTTGTAGTTGTCAGTGTACAAGTCTTTTACCTCCTTTGTTAAATTTATTCTTAGGTGCTTTATTCATTTGGATGGTACTGTAAGTGAGATTGGTTTTTTTTTGTTTTGTTTTTACTTTTTAAAAAAAAATTTTAATGTTTATTTATCTTTGAGAGAGAGAGAGAGCCAGAGTGCACCCAGGGGAGGGGCGGAGAGAGAGGGAGACACAGAATCCGAAGCAATCTCCAGGCTCCGAGCTGTCAACAGAGCCTGATACAGGGCTTGAGTTTACCGCAAGATCATGACCTGAGCTGAAATCAGATGCTCAACCAACTGAGCCACTCAGGCACCCCCAGATTTTTGTATTTTGATATTGTACCTGTAATTTTGCTTAATTCATTTATTAACACTAGTGTTTAGTTTTTTAATGGATTCTGTATATGTAGAATTCCCATATGGAATCATATCATCTGCAAGAAAAGAGTTACTTCTTCTCCAGTTTGGATGCCTTTTATTTCTTTTTCTTGCTAATTGTACCGTCTGGAACTTCTAGTACATTGAATAGCAGTGGTGAAAGTGGACATCTTTGTCTTGTTTCTGATCTTAAGGGAAAGTTTTCAGTCTTTTACCAGTAAATTTGATGTTAGCTCTTGGTTTTTCATATATGCCATTTATCCTGTTGGGGAAATAACTTCTATTCCTTGTTTGCTAAGTGTTTTTATCATGAAAAGGTGTTAAATTTTATCACATGTGGTTTTGTTTTGTTTTGGGTTTTTTGCATATATTGAAATGATCGTGTGGGGTATTTTTCCCCTTTGATTTATTAATGTGTATTACATTGGATTTTTTTAATTTTGTTTACTTTGAAAGAGAGAGAGAGAGCATCTGTGCGAGCAGGGAGAGGGAGAGAGAGAATCCCAAGCAGGCTCCATGCTGACGGTGTGGAGCCCAACATGGGGCTGGATCCCTCAAACCGTGAGATTGTGACCTGAGCTGAAATCAAGAGTTGGACACTTAAACTGAGTCACCCAAGCGCCCCGGATTTTTTGTTGTTGTTGTTCAACTACCCATACCTTCTTAGAATAAAATCCCCATTGGTTGTGATATATAATCCTCTTAATATACTTTTGGATTCTCTTTACTGTTATTTTGTTGAGGACTTATATATGTGTATTCATAAGAGATACTGGTCTTTAGTTTTCTTATGGTATCTTTGTCTGACTTTAGTATTACTTGAGTAACATTGGCCTCAAAGAGTCTATTAGAAAGTGTTCCCTTTTCTCTTTTTTGAAGGAGTTTGAGTAGGATTGGTGTTGTTTCTTCTTTAAATGTTTGGTAAAATTCACCAGTGAAACCATCTGGTCCTAATTCTTTGGAGGTTTTTGATTACTGCTCCAGTCTCTTTGCTTGTTATATAGGTCTGTTAAGATTTTCTGTTCCTTCCTGAGTCAGTTTTGGTAATTTGCTATTTCTGGAGATTTTTCTATTTCATCCAGATTTTCTAGTTAGTTGGCATACAATTGTAGTTTTTTCTTATAAGCCTTTTAAGTTCCATGAGGTTGGTAGCAGTGTCCTTGCTTTTCTTTTTGATTTTAGTTATTTGCATCTTCTCACCTTTTTCCGTTAGTCATTCTAGCTAAAATCTTGTTAATTTTGTTGGTCTTCTCCAAGAACCTACTTTTGGTTTTGTTCTATTGTTCTGTTCTGTGTTTTTAATCTCAGCTCTAATCTCTCTTATTTCCTTCTTTCTGCTGGATTTGGGTTTAGTTTGCTCTTATTCTAGATTTTTAAGATGTAAAATTGATACGAGATTTTTTAAAATGTGATTATAGCTATAAATTTCCCTTTTGAGTTCATCATTCTTTATATCCCATAATTTTGGCATGTTGTTTTTTCTTTTTCATTTGTCTCAATTTTTCTTAATTTCCTTAGTGATTTCTTTGACTCACTGGTTGTTTAAGAGTGTATTATTTGATTTCCAGGTACTTGTGACCTTTCCAGTTTTCTTTTTATTATTGTTTCCAGCTTTATTCCTCTGTGGTCAGAGAAGATATTTTGTAAATCTCAATTTTTTTCAATCTATTGAGAGTTGAATTTGACCTAACATGTGGTCTTTCCTGAAGAATGTTCCATGTGCAATTGAGAATAATGTATATTCTGCTGTTGGTGGTGGGGGGTAGGGGCATAATCTGTTGCTTTTAAATACTTTAAAGACACTATGGGGGAAGTGCTTTTGGCCCTTGAGGGTGGAAACAGTGGTCTCTCAATGAATTGCCAGGTAGTTTCAAATCATACAACCCCAATTTTTGTAGGATATGCTTCCTGTTGTCCCTCTATCACTAGCAAAGCTGCATCAGGAACATGAGCCGCCATACCCATAGCTGCCTTTTGTGGAGTTGGGAGTTAATGAATGGTACAGCCAGCCACTACACAAAATGCTAAAATTTACCTCAAGTTAACAGCCTCTTTCTTCATCAGGTACTCCCACAGATGCTACAAGTCTATGAGTGGACGTCACAGTTCCAAAATGGTTTATTCAGACGTTACATGCCAACTAAATAGTTGTTTCGGTGTAGGGACTGAATCCTGGATCTTCCTACTTTGCCATCTTTCATTATGGCAGTTGCATCTGTGTTTTAATTTTAGGTAGTTGTAATCTCTTGAAAATTACAGTTTTATAATCTGCCTATATAAGATGTTTAATGTTACTATATATTTTACCTGATTTTTTAATGCTACAAATAATATACCTATCTATTTTGAAAAAAATAATGATCAGAGTTGTAGAATTCTAAGAAATTGCATTCAACAAATCATACTATTTTGGTGAGTTTGAGTCTCTCTTTTTTTTAAGTATATTTATTTATTTATTTATTTAGAGAGAGAGCATGCGTGAGCAGGGGAGGGTCAGAGAGAGAATCCCAAAAGCTCCCCGCCGGCAGCACAACAGATCATGCATGACCTAGACCTGAGCCGAGATTAAGAGCTGGATGCTTAACTGACTGAGTCACCCAGGCACCCCAAGCTTGAGTCTCTTTAAGACTGGCCCCTTTCTTTAAGTTCCTGTTCACCATTACTTGCCTGGTAAATTCCAAACTGGTCTTCTTGTTTCTATTTTCACTTTGTTTTCCACGGTCACAGAAGGACATCTAATAGTGGTTGCCAGGGGCTAAGAGCAGGGGAAATGAAGAATCGTGGTTCTGTGGGTATAAAGTTTTAGTTCAGCAAGATGATAGAGTTCTAGGGCCACCTGGGTGGCCTAAGCGTCTGACTTCGACTCAGGTCATGATCTCAACATTTCTGAGTTCAAGCCCCACGTCATGCTCTGTGCTGACAGCTCAGAGCCTGGAGCCTATTTCAGAATCTGTCTCCTTCTCTGTCCCTGTCCCTTCCCCGCTCGTGCTCACTTGCTCTCTCTCTCTCAAAAATAAAAAATAAACATTAAAATTAAAAAAAAAGATGATAGAGTTCTAGATCTCTACTATACAACATTTTGTTACGCAAATACTGTACTGTATGCTTAAAATTTTGTTAAGAGGGTAGATTTCATGTGTTCTTACTGCAGTTTTTAAAAAAATCAAAATGATAGCATTAACAAAAATGCTGGTGACGTATACCTAATAAAGTTGTCAGCTTTAAAGAAAAAATTGAAAGCCTGATAGAAGAAGATAAAGAATTCAGGCTTGTTGCTGGAGACGAGTGCATAAAGATCAGGGAGAACCATACAATAAGCACTTTTAAGTCTTCTTTGCATAACCAGATTGAGCCAAGAGGAAACTTGGGGTGAGTGGGTATCATATACTATTCTTCCATGGTTTGTTGTGTTTAGCTGCTGTTACCTCCAAGTGCAAAAATTAAATAACAGGATAAACTGGGGTGAACCAGTGTGATTTCTTAGTGCATTGACATAATTCCCCTGCTTACAAGTTGTACATGTACATGAGCTAATTCATGTGTTGAAATGTGTTGTAGCTGAATGGTAGTGGTGACATTCTACCTTTTCTGTGCTTACCGTTCCTTTCTTTCCACTCACAGTGCCCAGGTTATTTGTATCATCTTCCAGCCATGTGTGTCCTTCTGGTGTCTTTTAATTTGTTCTTTATAATGGTACAAGAATTGTCTGTTAGAAACATTAAATCTAATCAAATCAGTTTCTATCATTAGAGCGTGTTTCCCATACTCTTGGTGTGTGCAATTCATTCTCCATGGTCTCTATTTTCATTTTCCTCTATGATAAGAGATTTTCTTCACACCACATTTTGGAAAATATGCCCTAAGCTTTAATCTGTATTATTGGTTACCTTTAAGAACCTCAAATAACACAATTTTAAGCCTACGTATATTAATTTATCAACTTTCTCCAAAATTTTGTCAAGTGATTCCCTGCTATAAAAAGGGAGAGTATTAATTTATGTATTTCCTTTTGTGTTTTCCTGTTTCCACTCATCTTCCAATTTTTGTTAGAATACTATGTGATACACTGTCCTGACTGATTTTGTCAGTGTGTAACTTTGTAGCTTTTTTGACAACTATTCAACACATTCTGTTCTAAGACCATAGTAAATTGTCATACACATTTATGTGCTTAAATGAATTTATTTTTCATCTCTTATCTTTTATTTGATACCACTTTTCTGTGAGTTCCTTATTTTGATACAGCAAAGGATAAGTCGCTATGGCTTATAGAGCACTAAGTCTTTTTCTGGAAATACAGTGGAACCTTTTGATCAAATTTAGAGCTTCATTCAGGAAATTTCTGTTATATATTTAAGTATATTTTCTCATTTTGTTGTCTTTCTAACCAGCATCAGTTAACTGTTGGGTCTGCAAGAATAATCACCTCCAACCATTTTATTGCTGTAGTTTTTCTTTACTTGCTTTTTCTCAAAATTATTCTCTATTAATGACTTGGCTTTACTGCTTTGATCTGTTGATGTAATTATTCTGCTAATAACTCTATATTATGTTCTATATTATATTTGTCTTATCTATTTTTTCCTTAACTCTGTATGCTACCTTTTCAGCATCTTTTTTTTTTTTAAGTTTATTTATTTTGAGAGAGCGTGTGTGCATGAGCAGGGGAGGAGCAGAGAGAGAGGGGGAGAGAGAGAAAGAATCCCAAGCAGGCTTTGAGCTGTCAATGCAGAGCCCAACAAGGAGCTTGAACATACAAACAGATCATGACCAGAGCCAAAATCAAGAGTCAGACGCTTAACCGACCTAGGCACCCAGCCGCCCCTCAGTATCATTTTGATCCTAAGAGTTTTAATTTTTTCAAAAGGTAAAGCAGTATGTTCCTGAAATTTTCTTCTATTTCCTGGGACAAATATTAATCCTGCATGGATTTTTCATCTGTCTAATGGCTACGTGGGTATAGTTTGAATGGTTTTGTTAGGCCTTGGAAAAGCTGATGGGGCTTGTCCATCATTTTTGTGTAAGGAAGACTTTGAACTTTTCCTCCCTCTGCTTCAGATGAACTAGTCTATTACTTCTGAGGCCTGGGACTTTAAAATTTTTTTTTTTTTAATGTTTATTTTTGAGACAGAGAGAGACAGAGCATGAACAGGGGAGGGGCAGAGAGAGAGGGAGACACAGAATCTGAAACAGGCTCCAGGCTCTGAGCTGTCAGCACAGAGCCCGACGCGGGGCTTGAACTCACGGACCATGAGATCATGGCCTGAGCCGAAGTCGGACGCTTAACCGACTGAGCCACCCAGGCGCCCCTGAGGCCTGAGACTTTATACATTGTGTGGTGGTTGTGGTGGTGCTGCTGTTACTGAGGTTAGGGATGATACTGATTTATATGCAATTTTCTTAATCCTGATTTTTCTAACTCTTTACTCTTCCTTTTGGATACAGGACAAAATATAGAACCTTGTCACTTACTCCTCTCCTTATAAAGTATTCTTTGGCCATTAGGGAAAGAAGAACTTCAACTAGGGCATTCTGCATCTTTGCCCTTACCACATCAGTGTTTCTGTCCCCATCTACCAATACGGAGGTGCCAGTGAAAATTTCTCAGGGCATGCCGCATGTGGATTCTCAGACTGGCCTTCCAGTTTGGACTAACAAATTCAGTAGCTGAGTGATACTTTTTAATAAAAGTTATGGTATGAATTTGAGATCTTCTCAATAGGGGTATTTTAACTTTTCATTTTCTTTAATTTTAGGGAGGGATATTCTTCTGCAAGCCTACATCTATGCCACCATCTTTCCTGGAAGCAGCATAAGTAATAGAATTTTTAGGATGGGTGGGTCATTATTTAAAAGGAAATAGCATTCATATTTAATCTAGCCCTGAATTAGTTTTGCAGAAAAGTGCATACATTCAAAATGTTGCACAGTGTTAAAGCGTTTACTCCCTTTAGGTTAGTCTTTAAGTGGATAATATATGATCTTTCAAACTTTCTTATTTGGAACTTACGTATGGATGCAGATATTTTCAGCGGTGTAAGACAGTAAACCTGAAACTTTAGTGTTCATAAGAAACTCTTAAGGAATTGGTTTAAAATACAGATTTCTAGACTCTCCTCAAAGTCTGATTCAGTGGATTTGAATAGGATTCCAGAAATCTTTTTAGCCAGCTTACCATTGTGCAGGTGGTCTATGTTTAACTTTGAGTCATGCTGTCTTAAGTGTTGAAATAATCATATTTAATTATGAGAAAAATATTTTAGGTAACTAGGTCATTTCAGGCTGTCCCCTGGGGTGAATACCTGACAGCCGCTTGGCTTGGCTTCTAGAGGACCTACTACTCACCAGGATAGATGTTCCCTTCATTGTCTTCTCTTAATCCAAAAGTTCAATTTGGGATTTTGTGGACAGGGAAGTCTTCACTTGCCACTCCCAACAAGAAATCTCATGTAGGCTTGCCAGTTTTTTATGTTGCTGAATGATGACATTCAAAATAAGTCAACAATGAAAGGACATTTTTAACACCTCCTCTCACCATAATCACCAAAGATATAAATAAATAAAGATGTAGGAAGAACACGACCTCATGATACAGATTGTTTTTTAAATTGAGTACATTGAGCTCTAGGCAAAACCCACTCTGTTTTCCTCTTTTTTTAAACAAAATTTCTTTAGCTACAGATTAATAGATATTTTCTCACAGCTGACATTTAAGAACTGCTGTATTGGAACAGCAGTTTATTGGAACTGTACTTGGAAGAGTATACTTCTGACAGTCACTACCTGAATATGATGAGTAGACATATATCTCATATCCTCTGTTTTCTCACCAGTTCGATCCTTTGGTACAGAAGACAGACCAACAGATCGTCCAATACCACCTCGTGATGAAGTCTTTGAATACATCATATTCCGTGGGAGTGATATTAAAGACCTCACTGTTTGTGAGCCACCAAAACCACAATGTTCTTTGCCTCAGGACCCAGCTATCGTTCAGGTAACGGATAGTAAATTTGTCTCAGAGTGCAAGAAAACTGCAAGTACATGGCTAGCCTTAGCTTGTACCTCTCTTGGATTTGGCATTTTTTTTTTTTTTTAATTTTCTCAGTTGAATGTTCATGTACTTACCATTTCCTAGTCACCTAGATACCTAAAATACCTGGATAATGTTTTCACCCAGGTTTTATTCTTTAGATCATAAGTTGGGACTAAATAAAGTAAGTGATAGCAGAGGAATTTATTTTTATCATAAAATATTTTCTAGTTTCAGCAATAGTTAAAATAGCTTATATTTATTGAAGTCTAACTGTATGAGAAGCACTATTCAAACCACTGCACATACAATAAATCAATCCTCACAATACTCTCTGAGCTTGGTACTATAATCTTGTTTTTATATTTCTCATTTTTACAAGTGAATAATATAGAGCCACAATTTGGACAGACCAAGCAGTCTGGCTCTGGAATCCAGAATCCATGCCACTCACTATATTATTCACATTTGGTTCATATTATAAACCAGGGTGGTAATGGCTACTCTTAGGTTAAGATAATTAGGTTCAGTGAAAAAAAGTGATAAATCACATTGGTACTTTATATATGTATATTACATAATATGCATGCAGTGTTATATAATAAGGTAGCACAAAAACATAAAAGGATTTTATGTATACTTCTAAAAAGGTATGAAAAAAGAAGACCCTAAGTATTCTCAGTAAAAGAAATAAAAAATTTGTAATTTATTAGAAATAGATATAACATATCTAAGAGGTTGTAAATTATGAATTAAAAAGGTTGTTCCTTTCAGTACTTGTTTCCATGTTAATTGGAAGTGTATAGAAACTGCCTGAATTTAGTTATAACAGCAGAGGAGGCAGATTTCATATAGGAATATTTTCATTTTAGGGCATAGCTGATTAAAACCCCCTAGGTTTTTCTCCTGGACCCATTTTCTTCTCAGCCTTTTTTCTTGTCAGAATTTTTGGTCATTTGCACTAAAATATGCTTGTTGACTTTTTTTAAGGTTATACTTTTAGATTTTTAAAAATTAACTTCCCCTTTTTAATGCTGTACGTGATAAAATCTTAGTTTTCCACAAAACAGATTCTTAGAATAAATATTATCTTGCATAAGGTTTGTCTTACTTCCAGCTATTAAAAGAAAATACCTGATAAACTCTTCTGAAGAAAATAGTAAGTGGTATATAAAATTAAAATGGAAAAAAAAGAGGGGTGCCTGTCTTGCTCAGTGGATGGGGTGTATGATCTCAGGGTTGTAGGTTCAAGCCCCACATTGGGTATAGAAATTAGTTTAAAAAAAAAGAAAAAAAGAGAAAGTACCTTTTAACATTTATTTAGTATTTATTTTTCCTGAATATAAGCTTTAAAACAATTTTTTTTTATTTTAGAGAGAAAGCACATGCAAGCATGGGGGAGAAAGAGAGAGAATCTCTCTCTGTTTTTGTTTTTGTTTTTGTTTTTTGTTTTGAGAGAATGTTAAGCAGGCTCCATCGGGAAGCCTGACACAGGGCTCAGTCCCATGACCCTGGGATATGACCTGAGCCTAAATCAAAAGTCGGATGTTCAATTGACCAAGCCACTAGGCACCCCTGAATATAAGCTTTTTAATAAGAAATAGTTAAATTTGCTCTTGTAATATACATAAACTGGAGAAATTCTCTACTCTCATCTCCCCTTCCACCCCCGCTCCTTTTTAAGTCTTAACTTTTGAGGAAGTAGTCTGAAGGAATCCTGAGAAAATCCTTAAAAGAAAATTTTTTTTTTCTTTTAAGTAGGCTCCACTCCCAGTGCAGGGCTTGAACTCATGACCCTGAGATTGAGTTACAAACTCTATTGACTAAGCCAGCCAGACACCCCAAAAATGTGATTTTTTTTAATGGAGGGAGAAGAGACACATTTTAATAGAGCTAGCCCTCACCAAATAGTGGTGTTAGCTGATTGTCTTTTGTATATATATCTTCTGATAATTCTCCAGGGAAATAGTTACTTAAGTAATCAGCTTTATGGAATAAGAAGAACCAAAAGAACACAAGTTAAACTGGTGTTGAATTTCTTCCAGCCACCATAAATTTTCACTTTTGATCTTTTGATTCAAATATTCAGTAGTATTTAGTGAGTACCTGCCATGTTCCTCATAGTAGCAGTAAACACACAAAGTCCTGCCATCAGTGAGCTTATATTCTTTTGGTCATTATTAGTACACTGCATATCTGTATTATGAGATATTTTATATATTAAGATAAATTAGTGTATAGCATGCATACTTACATATTATAATTATTTTAGGTTTAGTAAGTTAAAGTTTTTAGAAAATGACCTTTAATGTAATGCTAAATATATTTAAAAATGTAAATGGTCTTATGTGAGATAGTTTGTTTCTTCATCTCTTTCCTGTAAATTTAATAGTGCATCTCGAATGATTGAAAATATGAGCAAAATCAAAAGTGAGTTGTCTTATTTTTGTCAGCACCAGACTGAAACACAGTATAACCAAATGTAATTTTTCCCATATTTTTTTCTGCAAGCAGAGTTACTTATTCAAGTAACTTTTCTTTCCTAAATCTGCTATAAAACTCTTAACTCAAAGTAGGAGTTTATTGCAGAAAAAAATTATTTATAAATCACCTCCAGTGTAATTGGCACATTGTCTGCAAATATTGAAATTAGAAGGGTATTAAACTGTTTTGATATTAAATGCATGTTGTAAGTTGTTATAATTGGTTTTGTATCTAGTAATTATAATTAAAGTTTTCTTAGAAGTGTAAATACTCAAATTTTTTCATTCTATACATGTTGTGTAGAGCCTGGAAAAATAACCCCGGTCTTTCTTCAGTCTTCACTAGGCTCATCTACTTCTTCATTCCAGTCAGTGGGTTCCTATGGACCTTTTGGCAGGATGTCGACATACAGTCAGTTCAGTCCAAGTTCATTAGTGGGGCAGCAGTTTGGTGCTGTTGGTGTTGGTATGTTGTACTTTTGCTTTTTCTTTCTTCCTTTCTTTCTTCCTTTCTCTTTCTTTTCTTTTCTTTCCTTTTCTTTCTTTCTTTTTTTCTTTCTTTTTTTTAATTTACCTGCCTTTACCACAAATTTGCAGACATGTTGTTTGTTGTTCTTTCTGTAACCTATTATTTTAAAGGCTTTATTTAATGCCCTTGATGACTGACTAGTGGTTCTATGAAGGTCATCGCCCAGAATAGTCACATTTGTTTTTAAACCTACATATATCCAAGTACCAATTTTCATTGAATGTTGTTTTAAATTTATATAAGCTATATCCGTTTAAAATAAGCATTTTTTTCTGGGTTGCCTGGCTGGCTCAGTCAGAAGAATATGTGACTCTTGATCTCAGGGTTGTATGTTCGAGCCCCACGTTGGATGTGGAGATTACTAAAATTAAATAAATAAACTTTAAAAAATAAAAATAATAGTAAAATAACCATTTATTCTCAGCAGGTTGGGTTTTCAGAAAGGGATTAGAGATAATGCTGTAATTATTAGGGAATGATGATGCCAGTAAGGAGTATTTATATTATGCAGAATGTGAAAAGATACAGCATGTTTCGAGGGTGTGGTGCT
Source organism: Neofelis nebulosa (assembly GCF_028018385.1). Taxonomy (NCBI): domain Eukaryota; kingdom Metazoa; phylum Chordata; class Mammalia; order Carnivora; family Felidae; genus Neofelis; species Neofelis nebulosa. The sequence goes on along the minus strand of NC_080798.1, from coordinate 19,363,284 downwards.
TTGTTTATTGTAACAATGTTTTAGAAACATTAACACTGTAAGGAGAAAGCTAGATATAATCAGATCAGCTCAGCGTTGTTTTGTTTTTATAGCTGTTTAGCTCTACACCTTTACTGAAATTCCCACAGTAAAGAATAACTTTTTAAATCTCAAATTCTAGCCCTTAATCTTTGTTTGTTCAATTGAAATAACCATTTATCAGTTTACCTTGTTTCTCTGAATCACAAATCCAGTTTCAGATGTATCTTAAAACTCATCAGTATGTTAACAGGTTTTATTAAAATTAATTTCTTTTTATAAATATACTTTTTATATAGTTGTGATTTCAAGTATGTTGAATGTTTGGCTTTCACAAAATCAAAAAGGATGGGAAAAAATAAATCCTAAAGTTGAATGGATACAACTGGTATCCACAACTGGTGCTAAGTGTATATCAAATTGATAATATAGCCACAGAGAAAAAAAGAATTCGAGTAACTTTTACACTTGTAGTAGGGATATATTGTAAGAATAAATAGCAATGTAAAAAAACCTTGACTTAGGGTTTGTAATTGGTAGTGGTATTGATGTTAATTTTTAAACTATTTTGTATGTATTACAGGATAGGGCAAACGACTAGTATATTAATATTGTTGGCAAATGCTGTTCTTTCCATGGAGAAGGGAGATAGAAATATAGGGATGGGGGCGCCTGGGTGGCGCAGTCGGTTAAGCGTCCGACTTCAGCCAGGTCACGATCTCGCGGTCCGTGAGTTCGAGCCCCGCATCAGGCTCTGGGCTGATGGCTCGGAGCCTGGAGCCTGTTTCCGATTCTGTGTCTCCCTCTCTCTCTGCCCCTGCCCCGTTCATGCTTTGTCTCTCTCTGTCCCAAAAATAAATAAAAAACGTTGAAAAAAAAAATTAAAAAAAAAAAAAGAAATATAGGGATGATGCAGAACCCTGTGGTGTTGAATATGAATTGGATGTATGAATGTGAACTTATTTTTTTAGAACTGGTTATTTCTTGATTCTGTTCATAGAAAGGGCCTAGAAGCAATGATGCCCAGTGGCAGAGAATATGTGTAGACTAGTGAGTTTCAAGATACACCTGAAATTGGTTTCTAAATACTGTTCCCCACTAAAAGGAACTGGAACCCTTGAAAAAAGAAGATGGGGAAACAATGCTCTTTTTTCTTTTTATGTTTGTTTGTTTGTTTGTTTGTTTAAGTAATCTCTACACCCAGCATGGGGCTTTAACTAATGACCCCAAGATCAAGAGTTGCATACTCTTCCAACTGAGCCAGCTAGGCACCCCAACAGTAAATAAAATAAAAGTTATTTATTTTATTTACTTATTTTTTTTTTTACCAAAAAATGCTAGCTAATAAATAGAAGGAATGGTAGATGTAGAAAATCACCATTTTTGTAATCTCCAGTATACTAATTAGCAAGGATTAGTAGTGGATGCTAAAATCATTGGGTGAACAGTGCTGGGCAGAATATTAAAATGGTCCTAAAGTATCATCTCAGAGTTAACTTATTAATTACAGAGGGAAGACATCGTGCCTTTGTAAGGGAGAGATCTGATGCTCACCATTTTAATCAAGTCATACAGTTTGGCATTGCCATAGTTAACTAATTAAATGTCTCCTAATGTGATGATATAGGAAGGAGGTAAATCAAGATTTACTCTGTTAGCTATAACTGTTAGAATCCTATTCTGAGGTTTTAAATAAGGGACGGTTGCAAATTAACCTTTTGAGATTCCTTTGATTAAATTGAATAGTTGGCTAACACAGATTTTTATTGTACTTACCTCCTACATTACTGTGATGTTTGTATGATTTAATATGTATAAAGCATTTGAATAGGGTCTAGCACATGGTGTTACATAGTAAATACTGCTTCTACCATTCTTCAGAGCCTGGTCTTCTAACCAAGAAATCTTTTGTGGTGGTGAAATATCTCTTCCTTATAAATGCTTTTGTCTAGTTTTAATATTACTGGGAGTTGCTAGTTCAATGTTCTTTGGGTGTCACAAATGTAGAGGGTGTTGTTTGTATTTTCTATGTCAGTTGAGTAATTTTTGCAGATTATTTTTGATTTTTTGATTTCTGTATTTGTAGGATAATTTATGGAGTGGCTAGAGAGCTATAATAATATTTAGAAGTTGTTAAATGAGGAAGAGGAAAATTGGAGCATTGATTAAGGTGGCAGGCATTTTTTGGAAAAAGAATTAACTCAGATATGGTTTGTGTTGGCACCAAAGAAGCCATTTTAATCTAAACCTCTTGTTTTCATTTTCAATTCCTAGTGCAATTGACCCTTGAACAATATGGGTTTGAACTGCATAAGTCCACTTAAACGTGGGTTTTTTCCTGATAAGTACAGTACTAAATGTATTTTTTCTACCATGTGATTTTGTTAATAACATTTTGTTTTCTCCAGCTTATTGTCAGAATATAGTACAGTATTCTGACTTAAAAAGGAAGGTTAGGGATGCCTAGGTGGTTCAGTCAGTTAATTATTGGACTATTGGTTTCAGCCCAGGTCTTGATCTCAGGGTCATGAGTTCAAGCCTCACGTTAGGCTCCGCACTGGGCATGAAGCCTACTTTAAAAAAAAAAAAAAAAGGTTTAAATAAATCAGGGAAACACTATTGCTATTTTGGGGGAAATTTTTCCTTTTTAATTTTTATATATTATAGTCTTTACAGTTTTATTTGGAATTTATATCATGAAGAATTAATATCCATAACGTCTATAGGGCTTCCAGAAATGAGGACCTACAACCCAACAGAAAAAGAGGCAGGTGTTAGGAACTACTTTGCCTTTTTCAAAAAGGAATACAAATGTCCCCTAAACATGGAAAAATGCTTAAATTTTGCTTACAATAGATATAAAAATTAAATCTGCGCTGAGGCATCGTTTCTCAGTATCAATTTGGCAAAAACGCAAAAGTTTGAGTATATATATACTATCTTTATAAGATAGTGGGGAAACAGATACATTGAAAGGGGTGATGCACCAGACAGAATTAAAGCACTCTTTTTTTTAAACTGATGCTAAAGTAATTCTTATGTGCAAAGATTTTCAGTCTTTATTCACTTTAATGAGTGGATCCTTAGGAAAAAATAATGATCCCACGATAAAGGAAACAGCAGAACAGCCATGGCAAGCTAAGTCTCACAGTACCTTTGTGGAGAGGATGGAGGGGTACTGGCTGAAGAGACAGACAAATGGGTACATTTTACCTGGTTAAGTAGTCAAACCATATTAGACAATGATTCTCTTATGTCTCCAGTGTTTCATACAGATTAATTTTTAATCACTGAGTTTGAAGAACATTAGAAGGCATGCTTATGAACTTTATAGTGAGCATAAAGCCAGGAGGCTATTTCATACGTTGAGACTGACAGGCTAAGTAAGGATTGTTAAGGATCCACTTCGGTAAAGTGAAAGGAATTAAACATTCCAGTTAAAAAGCAGAGAGCATCAAAATGAATTTAAAAAAAAAAAAAGCAAGATCCAACTATATGATGTCTATAAGAAATACCCTGAAAGAGGTAAAAGAATAAGAAACAGTATGATGTACCATACAAACACTAATAACAAAACTATGTTAGACAAATTAATATCAGACAGATGGGGGCACTAAGAGAAGAGAACATAGCATGTGAAAAGTAAATGATCCACAAGTGCTGTAGAAACTTAGAGAAGATTGACATAACCTTGTATAGCAAAGAATTTGGGTTCTTTCTAGGGATTTGTTATTCACATCACAAAAGCAGAACTTTTTGTGGTTGCTTTAGGCAGAATGCAGCCCCTCAGTGCCATCCTGGGGGAAAGCATTAAAATCAGGAGCCAACTGGCTGTTGCCTTAGAAATGCTGGACAAGCTCTTCATAGACCTGACTGCCCGTTTGGCTATTTGTGCAGATACTTGGTATTAAAGTAATTAAATCTTAATATTGGTGTAGAATGTGCCTTTTCCTGCTACTTCTCTGTCTGACATGGGTCCTTACTGTCCCATACATGTAACTGCCTAGGACAGTGTTGCTGTTATAAAAATTGTTTGGGGGCGCCTGTGTGGCTTGAGTTGGTTGAGTGTCCCACTCTTGGTTTCAGCTCATGTCATGATCTCATGGTTTGTGAGTTCAAGTCCTGTGTCAGGCTCTGCACTGGCAATGGGGAGCCTACCTGAGATTCTCTCTCCTTCTCTCTGTCCCTCCCCTGCTCACACTCTCTCTCTTAAAATAAAACTTTAAAAATAAAAATAAAAATTGTTTGTATCCAAGGATGCTGGAGTATGTATGTGTTGGCTTGCTTTTTTCATGTAGTGTGAAAGATTTCTCGAATTATTTTTGATGCACTTCCATTAATTTTTCACGATTATTAATTTGCACAAGTGTTCCAAAAGGGGAAGGGTGGCAACAGTTATTATCATTAAAATGGAATATTGCTTTATATAATTGAAAAGTTTAAATTAATACATTTTTTTTGTCATTAAAAAAATCTCTTAAAGCTGGAAGCTCTTTGACATCCTTTGGAACAGAAACATCAAACAGTGGTACCCTATCCCAAAGTAGTGCAGTTGGTTCTGCCTTTACACAGGATACAAGAGCTCTAAAAACACAGTTATCTCAAGGTAAGCTGGGGTTTTTTTTCTTCATATGTTTCCATTCCTAACATCTATAGTGGTTTTTGTCTTTCTCTGAATGTAAGAGCTTTTGCAGCTTGCAAATCACATGTGTAATTTGTTTTGTTTTTTTTTTTTAATTTTTCTCCTGCTTGCTCTTGCAATAGTTGTATTATTGAATGGCATCCACCATTTATACTCTACAATTCTTAGATCATAAAACTGTGAACCAGTGAACACTCTCTAAATTTGACACTTTTTTTTGCAAGGCAATTATATAACTTGTATATAATACTTAAATATATCAAATTAGTCCCAGACTCACCATTGAAGATGAACTATTCTTAGTGAATTTGAAATAGCAGCTAAGGGAAGCCTGGGTTGCCTCAGTCAGTTGAACATATGACTGGCTCAGGTCATGATCTCGTGGTTCGTGAGTTCGAGCCCTGTGTCGGGCTCTCTGCTGTCATTACAGAGCCTGCTTAGGATCCTCTGTCCCCTTCTCTCTCTTTACCCCTCCCCCGCCTGCACTCTCTCAAAAATAATAAACATTAACAACAACAAAAAGAAATACCTTAAAAAAAAAAAAAGGCAAGCTTTGCTTTATGCTGTTGGGTCTTTCTTAGCATCCTCACAGGATCTAAAGCAGTGGTTCTCAGTGTAGACCACACACAACCAAATCATCTGGAGTGCCTTTTTTTTTTCTTTTTTTTTTTTTTTTTTTTCTTTTTTTTAACATTTATTTATTTTTGAGAGACCTAGTGAGACAGCACGAGTAGGGGAGGGGCAGAGAGAAGGGGAAACACAGAATCTAAAGCAGACTCCAAGCTTTGAGCTGTCAGCACAGATCCTGATGCGGGGCTTGAACCCACATATCGCGAGATCATGACCTGAGCTGAAGTTGGACACCTAACGGACAACGACAGAGCCACCCAGGCACCCCTGGAGTGCTTCTTGAAGATGTAGATGCTAAGGGACGCCTGGGTGGCCCCCTGCTGGGCTCTGCACTGATAGCATGAAGCCTGCTTGAGATTCTCTGTCTATCTCTCATACCCCTCCTCTGCACACATTTGCATGCACTCGCTCGCTTTCTCTCTAAATAAATAAATTCTAAAAACTTAAAAAAATGTAGATCCTGAAAAAAAAAGAGAAAGAAAAGAATAACTTTAAAAAGTATATGTAGATCCTGAAAACTGCTGTATTAGACTCCTTGGAGTTTGGGGATGTGCATTCTAATTAGCTTCTTAAAAGATCTTTTAATTTTTTTTTAATCTTTATCTTTTTTTTTTTTATTTTGCTTTTTATTTTTTTTAATTTACATCCAAATTAGCATATAGTGCAACAATGATTTCAGGAGTAGATTCCTTAGTGCCCGTTACCCATTTAGCCCATCCCCCCTCCCACAACCCTTCCAGTAACCCTCAGTTTGTTCTCCATATTTATGAGTCTCTTCTGTTTTGTCCCCCTCCCTGTTTTTTATATTATTTTTGTTTCCCTTCCCTTATGTTCCTCTGTTTTGTCTCGTAAAGTCCTCATATGAGTGAAGTCATATGATTTTTGTCTTTCTCTAATTTCACCTGGCATAATACCCTCTAGTTCCATCCACGTAGTTGCAAATGGCAAGATTTCCTTCTTTTTGATTGCCGGGTAATACTCCATTGTATAGATATACCACATCTTCTTTATCCATTCATCCATCGATGGACATTTGGGCTCTTTCCATACTTTGGCTATTGTCGATAGTGCTGCTATAAACATGGGGGTGCACGTGTCCCTTCGAAACAGCACACCTGTATCCTGTGGATAAATGCCTAGTAGTGCAATTGCTGGGTCATAGGGTAGTTCTATTTTTAGTTTTTTGAGGAACCTCCATACTGTTTTCCAGAGTGGCTGCACCAGCTTGCATTCCCATTTGATCTGTTTTGCCACCAGCCAGTCTTATAATCTTCGGTGGTCCCAAGATTCTGTATCTGTTTTTATCTGTAGCTAAAATGGTTGTTTTTAAGAATTCTTTCTTAGATAAAATACTTCATGTTTTTAAGCATTAGTTTTCTAAACTATAAAATGGGACTTTAGGGGGCACGTGGCTGGCTTAGTCAGTAGAGGATGCAACTCTTGATCTCCGGATTGTGAATTCAAGCCCCCCATGGGGTGTAGACATTAATTACTTAAAAATAAAATCTTTTAAAAAATTTAAAATGGGCACCTGCGTGGCTCAGACCGTTAAGCATCTGGCTCTTGATTTCAGCTCATATCATGATCTCAGTTTGTGGATTTGATCCCCACTTCAGGCTCCCACAGTGACAGTGCAGAGCCTGTTTGGGATTCTTTCTCTCTCCCTCTCTCTGTGTCTCTCCCCCATTCACTCTTTCTCTGTCAGAAATAAAGTTTAAAAAAAATTAAAATGGACTTCCTTGGTAACTAACATTTATCGTGAGAATTACATTTCTTAAAATGTGTGCAGTGCCTTTAGCATAGTGCCTAACACATAGTGTGCTTAGATGTTAAATATCTTAATAGCGAACATTAACCTTAATATTGAAGCATTTATTAAAATCATAAATAAGGAAGCCTGTTACCACTGCTACTCAGCATTGTTCTGGAAGCTTTAGCCAAATCAGGAACACATGAAAAAGAAATAAGCATAAATGATTAGAATTAGTATTATTTGACAGTGCTGTGACTTTGTACTTGGAATTGAGAATTCACTGAAAAACCTAGAACTAATAAAGGACTAAATTCTAGGTCAGCTGTAAAGTCAGACATATGAAAAACCAACAGTGGTCCTAAAACCTACCCACTGATTATGTAATGGAGATGAAAGGTGTTCACGATAATGAGAAATAAAAATTATGTATAAAATACATAATAAATATGGCCAGTTTCTGTAGAAAATATAAAATGTACATATAATTGAAGAAACAGATCTTGTTCCTAGATAGAAAGATGTAGTATTAGAAAGACTTTATGTCTCATATAATTAAATTTATGATACTTCTAGTAAATCTAAATAAAATAGTAGGAGAACTTAATAAAACATACACAGTCTTAAAAATAAACATGGAAGTATAATTAGACATATTTTTAGAATAAAAGTAATGACATGGGCTTACCTAATTGATAATAGTACACCTAAAATAAAGCAATGCAGGAATAAAAGTCAGAAATAGTTCCAAATATTGGGGCACCTGGGTGGCTCAGGCACTTGGACGTCCGACTTCGGCTCAGGTCATGATCTTATGGTTCATGGGTTCGAGCCCTGTGTCGGGCTCTGTGCTGACAGTTCAGAGCCTAGAGCCTGCTTCAGATTCTGTGTCTCCCGCTCTCTCTGTCCCTCCCCCACTCATGCTCTCTCTCCCTCAAAAAAAAAAAAAAAAAAAGAATTAACATTTAAAAAAAAAAAGATACTGTTCTAAATATAAATAAGTGATTAGTATATGATAAAGATATTTTTTAATTAGTAGAGGAAAACTGGCTATCCAGTAAGTGATGTTGGGAGAGACAACTGCCTGATCATTTGGGAGAAATAAATCTAGATTCTTTCTTGCATGCTTAGAAAATACATTTTAAATAGATTAATGTATTTTAAGATTTTTTCAAGTACATATTTATTAGAAGAGAGGGATGTATTTCTATAAAACAGTGATGGAGAAAGCCTGGGATTCTGCATTATTAAGTTTCATCAATTAAAACTTCTGAATTTTACAAAATTAAAATACCAAGAATATTCTTTGAACTGATAAGAATGTGACGTTAGGTGAAGGGGTGTGTTTTTACTATGCTAAAACCACCTTCTGATCTTATTCCTAATGGTATGTCCAGCATTACGTGTCTTTCCCTCCGATAACGAAATTGCTGTGACTAGAAGACTAGACTTGATTGCTTTGATTGCCCCATCACTTGTAGTTCTGTAACACTTGGGAGTCACAGGATTTTTTTCTCAAAAGCCTTGATGAGACAAGTCTTGTATATTTATAAGATTATTTAATTTAGTATTGTAAAATTAAACAATAGGCTTTTCAAAAAAACCTTAGCACTTGTTTTGTAAATAAAGCCCTTTGTAAGGTGGTAAGTGATTATAGAATGTTTTCTCACAGGCCAAAACTTACACAGACTGCCATGGTTTCCCATTATAATCAGTGGGAACATTGTACTGTTCCTCTTAATGGTAAACTTTGGCATTAATGGCTGGAAATGGTGATACACATTTATGAATGCATACTTTAGATAACCATAAACTTGGGAAGTGTTACTAATAAATGGTCCCTGAAGTATCTGGTACACAGTAACCAGTGCATTGTCAGCACTCACCGCAGTTTACCAGTGGTTGGAGCCTATGCAGATATGCACAGGTGGGTAGTAACATGTGCAGCATACTTGGAATTTTTTTTTTTTTTTTTTTTTACATGAAATGAGCATAATTTCCTTAGAACATTTTGGTGCAATATCATGGGATATGAGGGCACCTGGAGCAGAGATTTATAGAAAACATTATAGGGACAAAAAGCATGATGGGAGCATCTGATGTTACAGTCTTCTGTTCATACTGTGACCAGACTCTGACCTCATAAAAGGAAAAATGGAAGTTGTAAGTATAAAACCCATATTAAACAAAAACTTCCAAGAGATGTTTCAAATGGCCAGAAATGAATACAGCTGCTGTGTAATTATCTGAAGGTTGTATCTGTTGCTGGCCTGAGTATTGATGTATAATTTACCTAAGGTATTAGAGGACTTCACCTGTCTAATTTTCTAATCCTTTACTTCCTTTATAATGGATTGTAATGGAGATATAAAACCTTAGGTTAGAGCCTTTGGAAATAATGGCTGAGGTGTCAGTCTAATCTTGTGGCTGTCATTACTGGGGAAAGCCTGCATCTGACTGCCTACAACATGATCTTTGATAGTATTCTTCAGAAATCTTGCCCAGGCAGCACTTTTTTAAAAACTTACTTAAATCTTATTCCACCAGTTAAAATACAAATAAAGTTCCAAAGGTTGGTTGGTTGGTCGTTGGGTGGTTTTGTTTTTTTGTTTTGTTTTGTTTTTTCAATGTTTCTTTACTAGCCTAGTGACCAGCCCACTAAAGATAACCAGGTTTAAACTCTGGTCTAATAAGTAGGTGAATTCAAATTTGTGCTAAAGATTTAAATTGGTAGAAATAAAACTGTAGACATTTTTGTTGAGGGTCTAGATTATTTTGAAATCCCCAGAGGATAGGGTAGTTTCTTATCTTTTGGTTACGTTTTAGGTCGTTCAAGCCCTCAGTTAGACCCTTTGAGAAAAAGCCCAACCATGGAACAAGCAGTACAGACCGCCTCGGCCCACTTACCTGCTCCAGCACCTGTTGGGAGGAGGAGCCCTGTATCAACCAGGCCTTTACCATCTACCAGCCAAAAAGCAATAGAGAATCAAGAGCACAGGCGAGGTAGAACTTTAGCTATTTACTATTCATTAATTGACTGATCCACATTTTCCATTCACCTTATTTTTCATTAAAAAGATTTACTTTATACAAATGATCCTAGAAGGTTTAAACTGAACTTGATAGATGTTCAGTCTTTCAAATTTGACTCAAAGTAGTGATGGTGGTGGGGGTATGGATTTTTTGCTTTTTGTTTTGGGTTTCTTTGTTTTCCCCATTTTTGAACTTTACAGAAGTGTTTGATTTTGCGTACTGAGCTGATTTGTGACTTTGTATATCTTTTGTAGCTGAAGTACACAAAGTTTCAAGACCAGAAAATGAGCAACTCAGAAATGATAGCAAGAGACAAATCGGTAAGTTACTTTATTCTGAAAGCCATAGTCTGTGCTGTTCAGTTAGAAGGAACATTTGATGCATAATTACTTTTAAAGAATGAAAGCCTGGAGTTGGCGACTATGAAGGAGTAGCACTGGGGAGTTTTATTGGGGAAACAAAACATTTCTTAATCTTGATTAGGGCACTAGTTGTGCAGATGTATGCATGTAGCAGAATGTTATAGAATTATACATAAAGATACACCAAAAAGCGAGTATGCACAAAAAACTGTTGAAATCGGAGTGAGATTGGTATTATAATTATATTGTGCCAGGGTCAGTTTCCTGGTTTTTGTAAAGTAAAATAGTTAAATAAGATTTTACCATTAGATGGGAGACTAGGTAATGAGCATATAGGACTGCTCGGTACTATATTTTCAATTTTTTTGTGTCTAATTGTTTTAAATTACAAGTTGTTGGGTTTTTTTTAATGACCATTATATTTCTGGAATAAACTCTACTGGATGGTAGGCTTAAAGTATATTGACTTTATCTGTCAGTAAGATTTGTATACTTAAATTGTTGTATGGTTTCCTCATTTGTACTTTTGTATTCTTTTTTTACATTTTTGTGTCAGTTTCACATTAGCATTATAAAATTATTTTCAATGTTTTCTATGCTGTTAGGAGTAAAATTATCTGTACCTTGAAGGTTTGAGGCTTTCTTAATATAATTATTTAACCCCTGAGCCTTTTTTCTATAATTGTTGAAGAATTTTAATTTTCTTAAATGATTTTTGACTTCATATGATTGTACTCTTCTGTTTTGTAATCTATAACATTTATCCCCAGATTCATTCATTTTATTAATACTTTCAAATATATTATTAGAGGATAAAGTATTATTTTAAATGTCCAAATTAAAAAATAAAAGGCAGGTTTTAACCACCTTGTTTAGGTAATAATAAGAAAGTGATTTTTCACTTCAGAAAACGTATACTGTATTTCTCTTGTACGTTGCTGTATGTATTTTTGTATGTGCTATGTGCCATAGAATACAGAAGTTTTGGTTTGATTTACTACATTTCGCTTTTTTTTTTATCTTGAAAGAGAGAGAACTTCTCTCTCAAAATAAGATAAATGCCACGGTGCAACTTCGGGTCAGGTCATAAATTCATAGTTTGTGAGTTTGAGACCTGCGTCGGGCTCTGGGCTCTGCACTGACAGTGCAGGGTCTGCTTGGGATTCTTGCTCTGTCCCTCCCCCACTCATGTGTTTCTCTCTCTCTCAAAAATAAATAAATAAATCTAAATAAAAGAAAAAAAGAAGATAATTGCCATACTACCCATCATTTAAAAATCATATAAAGTAATAAATAAAAGGACCTTTTACTGCCCTTATATTCATCCCTCAAAGGTTCATGAACAGAACAGTGAATATTCTTTCAGATTGTTTTTCTCATGGTTTTACAAACAGACTACACTTCAACTTTTTTTAACACGGAAAGATTGTGCTATACTTAACTTCCTGGCTTGTGGCCAAAGTGTTTTTAATAGTGAAGTTGTTGAATGTTTTAAACATCCTGCTTATCTAGATCTAAGTGTCTGGATATGCCGCTGTGGCTTTTTGTGGTTTGTTTTCTCAAACATGGGCAATTTGCCAAACTTCAGCAAACACTGATCACAAACCTATTACTGTGCAGCCACTTTCTGATCTTTGTCAGTATTAAACATTTCACATAATTATAATCATTGAATTCATACTGCTTTGTGTTGTTGCTGTTAACTCACATCAGTCACTGCTCCATATTCCTCTTTTGTTTTTTCTTAACTTTTCCTCTTGTGTTGTATATTTGGGTTCTCAACTTTTCACTGTCATTTATGCTACTTTGGTATTTCATTATCATATCTCATAAATCCTGTTATCATAATAGAGAAAGAATAGGTGCTAGAAGACTTGAATAATATGAAGACATTTAGAGGGAGAAAAGAAAGGTGAAAGAGGAAGTGGTTGGAGTGGTTGAGACCTGGTGCTTCTTTTGTGATCTGTGATGTGGAAAGAATACCTCCTGCCTTGCAATTTGTGTTTATTAGTGTTCATTTATTTTTCTCATTCTAAATGTTGATTCTTATGATCCTTTCATAGAAGACTTCCTAAATTTTGAGAATTCACTATACGTTTGGCTATACATTGTAGGAATTAAAACTATAAGCAGAGCAAAGCCCCTCCCTCAAAGAGTATTAGAGTAATTTGGTACAGGAGCCTCCAAAATTGTTTGGTTGTACACTCTGTAAATAACATATATGAGTGTGGACCCCATAAAAATAAATTTCATGTGCATGGTTCTCAGCCTACTATATATTAAGTGTTAGTGAAACTCCTTTTTTTTATATATAAAAACTACAAGTACAGTGATGTGTATAGAGACTTGTAAGCATTTTTGTTGTTGACTACAATAATAGTTTCTGTCCTAAACCAGCTTATTCTTTCTTTATTGACCTAGTTCCAGGTGCTCCTTCAGCTCCAAGAAGAGGACGTGGAGGTCATCGAGGTGGCAGGGGACGATTTGGTATCCGACGAGATGGTCCAATGAAGTTTGAGAAAGACTTTGACTTTGAAAGTGCGAATGCACAATTTAACAAGGAGGAAATTGACAGAGAGTTTCATAATAAACTTAAATTGAAAGGTGAGTTTTCGTTTTTCTATTCAGAAAATGTTCTGATTTGACTTGTGAATCATGGATGTTTAATAGAAGTCTTGACTTTCTGGTATGTGCTTGCTTTTCATTAGAAGATAAACTTGAGAAGCAGGAAAAGCCTGTAAATGGTGAAGATAAAGGAGACTCAGGAGTTGATACCCAAAACAGTGAAGGAAATGCAGATGAAGAAGATCCACTTGGACCTAATTGCTACTATGATAAAACCAAATCCTTCTTTGATAATATTTCTTGTGATGATAATAGGTACAGTCTTTTAAGCTGCTCTTATATTCTTAGCTTGAAATATGAAATGATTTCTTAGAAATTCACAAACTTTAATGAATACTTAAAGATATCTAATGACTATAATTTTTTAATGTTTTATTTTACTGGAAGAAAATAATCCATACTAAAATTTTCAGTGATATTACTCCTTGTGAAGAAGAAATAACCATATACTTTTGTTTAGGGATGCATTCACATTTGAAAATTGGTAATTAAACCAAAAGCTAACATCTGACATCTAAGTAAGACCTTTTATTTTACTCCTCTTCAGTGTGGTTCAAATGAAGCCAGGGCCAAAAGCACTAATGTTACTTTGAAGTTTGTTGATACAGTAAAACTTTGTCATATCACAGCAAATGTGGATCCAGAAAATTGTCAGGTTAATTGAAAGATCCAGCATCACGAGTTCCAGAGTTTCTGCTACCCAAGCCACATTTTCATTCTCCTGACTATAGTTTGGTGCCACCTGGTGGCAGTTGTCTACTTCAGTGTAAACACGGATGGAGATGTTGTGATCAAAGTCCTGATTGTCTGGGCTGGAGCAATTTACTACAGCAGCAGTAGCAATTTAATTTTTTTTGTTGTTTATTTATTTATTTTGAGAGTGAGACAGAGAGCGAGCATGAGCAGAGGAGGGACAGAGAGAGGGAGAGAGAATCCCAAGCAGGTTCCACACTGTCGGAGCAGAGCCTGATGCAGGGCTTGATCCCACGAACCATGAGATCATGACCTGAGCTGACGCCAAGAGTTGGACACTTAACTGACTGAGCCACCCAGGCACCCCTGCAGCAGTAGCAATTTAAACACTTGCTTCAGACACCAGGTCCAGGGACTGGGCCGGGAACATACTAGGAACTCGGGGACTTAGCTTCCTTCTTCCAGCTTCCTGAGACAGAGTCCCCTTTCCTGGCTTTGCCCTCTCTTACATTGGGCCAAAGGGAGAGTGGAGTCAGTTGCCAATCCTATATTTGAATTCCCATTATATTGGGGGCTATTACCATGTTTGTTTTATATACTGTATTTGAAAAAAACTAATACTGGTCATATTTGCACATGAAATTTAAGAGAATATCATGAGGACATTTTGCCATGGATGGCTTGTGATGACTTAGATAAGGTGCTTGGTTTTTCATTTTTTATTTTTTTAATGTTTATTTTTGAGAGTGCACAGGGGAGGGGCAGAGAGAGGAGACAGAATCCCAAGCAGGCTCCACACTGTCAGCGCAGATAAGGTGCTTATTTTTATTTGATCTTTAGGAATTACTTATCTGTAATTTGGGAATTAGTGTCACATAGTTTTGCCGGAAAATGTTCTTACAACCTGATACAGTAGAGTTTATTCTTATAACAGAGAACGGAGACCAACCTGGGCTGAGGAAAGAAGATTAAATGCCGAAACATTTGGAATCCCACTTCGTCCAAACCGTGGTCGTGGCGGTTACAGAGGCAGAGGAGGTCTTGGTTTCCGTGGTGGCCGGGGACGTGGTGGTGGCAGAGGTGGTACCTTCACTACCCCTCGAGGATTTCGTGGTGGATTCAGAGGAGGTCGTGGGGGCAGGGAGTTTGCAGATTTTGAATACAGAGTAAGTATTGTCTGCTTTGGGGTTGGCAGGCAGTTTTATGAAATTTGGAATGTTTTTACTTTATATTGGGTGAATATTTTTAAGACATTGTATAACTTCCATTTTGACTCTTCAGTGGGGGATGAGGTTGTTTATATAATTATAAGGAGCAGTAATTTCTTGGCTAATGAGTCCCAAGTTTTTTTTAACTGTTTCCATTTGGAGGAAGCGAAAGATAGAAATGAGATTGGGGTGGAGGGGTCTTTTTTATTATAGAACCATGGTTTTAGATTTCATGGATAGTAAAATTTCCCCCAAAAATAAAAAATGTATTAGAGATAGGCTTAGGATTTTTTTTGTTTTTTTTGGAGGCATGGGGGATTGCTAAAGAAATTATACCAAAAAAAGATTGTATAATATCACCTTTATTTCATATTATGGAGTGTGTTTTAACACCAAAAGAGTCTAGGAAGCACATACTCCAGAGTGGAAAGCATTCATAGCAGCCAACATTTATATAGAATTTTGCATGTACTGGGCATTGTTCTAAATGTTTTTTGTGTATTAACTCGCTTAAACCTCACATGAACTCTGTAAGATAGTACTATTCTTATCGCCATTTTACAGATGAAGAAATAGGTATTGAGATAGTAAATACCTTGTCCAAGGTCAGCTAGTAAGCGATGCTTCAGGGTCTCAAGCCTTGTAAGTTTGTTTCTGAGTCAGTACCCTTAATTTAGTTTTGTGGAAAATTCAACTATGTTTTCCCTGGTTTTCTTATTTTACCTTGGTCTTGAAAATACTGTGATATGTTGGTATTTGCAAACTGCTGCTAGAAAACTATATAGCTCTGTATAGTATTGTTTATATATATAATTAATTTATTTAAAGGAGTCTGTCAATTAAGTCAGTGTCACTTCCTAGTTTATTGATTTTTAGGTTTAGTAGAGAGGAACTTTATATAATCACAGAAGGGATCAAAATCACCGTATAAAGAGATCTAAGAGTTGCACAGGGCAGCTGGAAACAAAAAGACCTACTGGCAGGAGGTTCACTGTCCATTATTTGAACTGGACATTGTTGAGATCCTTCTTGAAGGATCAGTGTTAGTGGCTTTTGGGTCTGGTCTGTTAACTTTGACACCTCTGATACTGTATCATCCAGCCAAGACTGCTGAAAATTAGCCTCAGTTCATTAGCTCAGGCTATCCAGCACTGGTGACCTGGTACAGCTACAGGACTTATAACTTGGGAAGTTGCCGTTCTGGCTGGGGAGACTGTGTCTTAGGAGTTACAGAATGCCTTTTGCTTGTCACTATTAAGGTTCTTGCCAGTGACCTTTTGCTTATAGAGGTCAGTAGCCTTTTCACAAATATTTGCCCTGAACTCCTCTGCAGTATTTGACACTGACAACCACTGATCCAACTTAGAAACTTTCTTCCTAGTTTTTTTTTTTTTTTTTAAATACTGTTATTTGGGGTCTTTTTGTTTTGTTTTTTTCTTTTTAAAAAATAACACATATTCCAGGGCACCTGGCTGGTCAGTCAGTGGAGTATGAGTCTTGACCTCGGGGTTGTGAATTTAAGCCCTACATTGAGTGTAGATATTACTTTTTTCTTTTTGTTTTAATCTTTAAAAACAATTTTTTTTTTTTTTTTTTTTTTTGCTTTTCAATATCTTACTCAGAAAAGATTATAAGCATTGAGGCAAGTTTTCATTTTAAAATGGAATACAATGTAAAAAAAAAATTGTTTTAATGTTTATTTTTTGAGAAAGAGACAGAGAGAGAGAGACAGACAGAGCATGAGCGGGGGAGGGGCAGAGAGAAGGAGACACAGAATCTGAAGCAGGCTCCAGGCTCTGATCTGGCAGCACACGGCCTGACGTGAAGCTCGAACTCACGAACCGGGAGATCATGACCTGAGCTGAAGTCAGACGCTTAACCGACTGAGCCACCCAGGCACCCCAAGTGCAGCTATTACTTAAAAATAAAATATTATTTAATAAAATCTTTAGAAAATAATAATAACATGTGTTCCTCACCACAGCCAGGCACTTCATGATCTGACTGCTTCTTCAGGTCATAAGTCTTATACTGGCTCTGGTCTTTTTTGCCAGTGGGACTCACCATTTCTTTATTCACTCTGCTGCAGATATGTGGACCTTCTTGCTCTTGTTCAGTGCCAAACTTACAACTATCTCAGAACCTTTTCACCCATTCCTTCTGCCCAGAATGTTCAGTTTGCTCCTTGTAAGCATTTGTGCTCATGTTTAGGCTCCTGCTTCCTCTCCCTTCTTTCTTTTTCCTCTACCTTCCCCTTTCTTTCCTCCTCTCCTTTGTAAACGTGTTGATTCATCGCTTTTAATTGGTTTTTCACCTAGGACCTTCTGTGCTTCTACCTGCATTTCTCTGTCTTTAT
This sequence comes from Neofelis nebulosa, assembly GCF_028018385.1. Taxonomy (NCBI): domain Eukaryota; kingdom Metazoa; phylum Chordata; class Mammalia; order Carnivora; family Felidae; genus Neofelis; species Neofelis nebulosa. The sequence continues at coordinate 19,345,967 of NC_080798.1, read as the reverse complement.
GTGCTTTATGTCCTGTGACCAACTTAAACTTAACCTTCCTCAAATGACCTTATCATCTTCTAGCCTTTCCACCGTCTCCGCACAGCCTCCTCCCAGTGTCTGCATTGGCTAATGGTGTGTCACTCTTTTCATCTCCCAGGCAGTATAGCCCGTGTCCGCATTACCACATTTATTCCTGTGAGATGTCCCTGCCAGCTACCATAGCAACTCACTGATTGGTCTTCAGACATTCAGTCTCTTCTTTACCTCACTTCAGGCATGTCATTACCTGCTGAAGAACCTATGACACCTTCTTGTTGAAGACCACATTGAGTCAGCTTGGTTTGAGAAAAAGTACATTTAAATTAAACTTGGATCCCAATGAGGATTTTAGTGATTGTTGCTAGTGTGACCTCAGTTGAGTCGTCAAACCTTTCAGGCCCTCAGTTTTCACATTGTGGAAATAGAGTTAACACAGTTTTATCTCCTGTACACCTTCTAAAGATCATTAAAGTTTCAAAGTTGGAAAACATTTGAGAGGTCTGAGCTCTTGGCCAAGCCATGAGTCCTGAAGTATCCCTGTTAGGGAGCTGGCAGCTTACTTTTTCTAAGAGCATCCATCCTACCTCAGGAATGGTCTTAATTGTTTCAATTTCACAATGTGAGTGAAGATTTTTTTCCCCTGTATCCTCACCCTATTAGTTTAACTCTACCCTTGTAAAAGTACAGAATATACATAATTGTCTTAATAATTTTGCAGATATTTGAAAAAAGAGCTGTCATGTTGTCTGTAAGATTGAACTATTATTTCCCTTTATCTGAACAGTCATCCATAAACTGTTGATTAACTGCTGGGTGCACAGTACATACATTTATGAATACAAACATTTTTTGAAGCTCTGTCTCACTCTTTGGTCACTTTGAGCCTTCAGTTAAATCCCCGTCACATACATTGCAGAATTAGAATGCACTGTAGAAGTTATCTGCATGAGTCTTTATCCACATTAGTGTATCCTTGACAAATAGTCCAGCCTCTGCTTGAGTGTTTCAAGGGGTGATAGATTGACCGGACCCTAGGTATTGCCCTGATGACAAGAAGGTTCAAATGTGACCTTGTACTGCCTGCTCTTCGTACTCTTTGAGGATCCTGCTAATGTATCCAGCCCCATTTTTCATTACCCTTTAAGCTGTCTGGTTCAAGCAGTTTGACTCGTGGTCATCACTTGTATACACTGTCCTTGCCAACACTGACCTCATTCCTTGACCAAATACATTGAATTCATATATGCCATGCACTAGCCTGGATGTTAGTGTGAGCAAAACAGATGCAGTCCTAGCCTTCTTGTGTTTTAGTCCAATGTAGAGATAGACACAGCTGAAAGTCAAGGGGTCCCTTTCACACCCTTCACAGTCTTGTCCAAGGTATGCTCTGTCTTCGGAAACTTCTCTTCCTTCCTCCACAGATTGCTTCCTTTTCTGACCTCTTGTGGTATCTGCTTTCATTGGCACACATTTTAACACTCATTTTCCATATTTCATGTGTTTTGTTCTGCATCGCCAGCTAGATGGGAGTCTCTTGGCAATTAGTGAATATGTATTTTACTTTCATTTCCACCAATGAACATGGAACCATAGTGGGTTTGAAGTAAATGCTCAGCATGCTGATTAGGAATACACTATTTCAGCCTTCAGTAAGGCAGAAGATCCATCAGTGTGGCTAGCCCTTGATTGCCCATTCCAAAGTTGCATGACCCTTATGTCTGCCACTAGAGCAGTGACCTTCTCTGCATTCTATGCCTTCTAAATCATATCACCTGGCAGAAATAGTGATCACTATTACATAAAGGAGATTTACTTTCAAGGATTAAACCTGTTTCTAAAACAACATCTAATACTTCTCATAAATGGATGTCAGTGGCATTTGCAGCAGCCTTTATGTAATGGGTTGGCTTTGTTCTTTGTGCTCTATTGGCATGAATCATTAGTTTTGAGGTGTACATAAGCAAGTGGTTGTTTAATGAAAACATGGGCAAAGCAGAATTGTAGATTTTTAGAACTCCTTTAAAGTATCAGCTGAACTGTAGGCTCTCTCTCACCCTACCCCCAATAGATAGTTAGGAAACCAAGGACCCAGAGAGGGTAACTTTTTTCTTTTCTTTTTTTTTTTTTTTATGTTTTTAATGTTTATTTTTGAGAGACAGAGCACAAGTTGGAGAGGGGCAGAGAGAGAGGGAGACACAGAATCTGAAGCTGGCTCCAGGCTCCGAGCTGTCAGCACAGAGCCCGACACGGGGCTCGAACTCACAAACTGTAAGATCATGACCTGAGCTGAAGTCAGTCGCTTAACGGACTGAGCTACCCAGGCGCCCCAAGGTTAACTCTCTTGATATAGATACAAGCTAATAAAGCCAAAACTTCCTCTCATTGACTTCTAGCCCAGTTTTCCTCAAGGATAATGTTAGAAACATAAACTTGTGCTGAGCTTGGTCCTTTGATGCTTTGTGGGGGTGGAGGGCAAGGAGATCAGGTTGGGTGTAATAAGAGTATAGTCTGCTCTTATTTTATATGCTGCTTCTAAGATGGTTAAGCCACTATGGCAGGTAAGACAGATTACTTTCCGTTTGAGTCTGTTTTTTCAGATAGGGTCCAGAGACAAAGAGGTAACCAAAATGACTCAGCATGGTACTCTCTCTCCCTTCCCCCCTTTTGTTTTCTCCCCTCCCTCCCTCCATTTCTCTGTATCCCCCTCCTCTTCCCTTCTCTCTCTCCCTCTCTCTCTCTCTCTCTCTCTCTCTTGCTTTTTTTTTTTTACCTTTCAGAAAACCACAGCTTTTGGACCCTAAAATAGGTCTGGATTGATCGTACAGCTTTCTGAAAGGTAAAAAAAAAAAATGGGGGCATGTGAAGGTTGGCTTTGGTGGGGGACAGTGGGGTGGGATTATCTTCAGTTTATTTCTTTCTGTACCAGTTTACACCATGCCATTTGTATTCCAGTTTAATGACGTTGTACAAATGGTTTGGTGCCGTATACACAGATAAAGTTAAATCTTTAACATAGGAAATAGTGTATTTCTAACAGGATGAAAATCAGCAGTTAAAATCAGGTATGTGGTAACAACTAGTCCTGAGGAAAACAGGCCCCTGGCTCTGATGTTATATACAAGACTTTAGATTAGGATTCGTCTCACTAGGAAGCTAGAGACTCTCTGACATTTTTGTTTTTTCCATGGTTACTTTTTAAAAATTACCCTGTCAGCTTGCTGATTTGCAGAACTTATTTGAAATTTAAAAGTTATCGTTTTAAAATGAATTTCTAAATCATTGCTTTCTCCTTGCATGAAACTTTGGAGAGAAATGTTATTTTACTGTCTGGATATTTTATTGCTTAGTAAGGACATCAGAGACTTAGGGATTTTATTAATCTTTTTCCAGAGTATGTTGTCAGTTATATTGGATGACCTTGGCTAACTGTGTTGAAAGTTTAAGTTCTATCATTGTGTTTAAAAATAATTAGGATGCAAACAAAGATAGTAAGGTATGCCTATATCTTAGGGGGCCTTCTTGCTGGAACCAGCCCACACCATGACTGCTTTAACCTCCACTAACTGGAAAATGCAGTTAACAAATAACGAGCTACTGCTGGGTGTGTGGAAGTTATAAAATGTTTTCCGGAAATTAGTGAAAAGATTTATACGTGAAAGGAAAAGGAGGGTATATTTAAAAGTAATGGGAAGTATACTTAAGTAAATTAGAAAGAAATACTAATAAACCAATCATGTGAAACTTGAGCTAATTTTTTTTTTCCTTTTTAGAAAGACAACAAAGTTGCTGCATAGTCTACAGACAAGTCTTTGAAAGTAGGTGAATTTCTAGCTCTTCATGGTCCTGAGAATTGGTTCCGGTCTTTGAGAAGAAGGAAGAGGTGAATCCGCTGTATATTTGTCACCAGCACTGGGTGTTTGTTTGTGTGTTTTTTTCTGCTTAATTTCAAAGATCCAATGCAGTTACTTTGGGGGGGAGGGGGGGGCGGGAAGGCTCATCTTAAAAAATGAGCATTAAATATATTTGGAATAGCAGAAGGTTAAGTAATTTCTTATGTATAGTTAAACTACAACAGTACTTCAATGGGACTTATAAGTATTTTTTCATCACTGAAAGGATTTTTCTTATCACTAAATTGTATTTGGCAATGATTGTAAGTTGCCTGCAGATAGGGCCGTGATACTGTGTTTTGAGCCACAGAAGGTTGTGTGTGTGTGTGTGTGTGTGTGTGTGTGTATCTTTCTCTCTTTGTTTCTTTCTTTTTGGAAATCCTGTAATATCCCTTTTGAGGTAGCTTATTTCGTCAATTAATTAGGGTGCTGGATGGTAGAGAATTTTGTCAGTCAACTATGTAAACACAGTAAATACTGTTTCTTAGGCAAAGGTAACTTTTTTATATAGTTGTAAAATTCCATTATATTCCATTGCCAAAGAAACATTAAGAACTTTGTATAGCTGTATAAAAAGCAACTAATTTTTTAAAGAATAAACATTTTAAAGTCAGCAAACATACTGTGTCCTTGCAGAAGTTGATGTGCTGAGGAGCAGAGCTATGGGTGGTGGGTCTTTTTTCATAGTTCCAGGCTTGAGATTTCTGATTTTGATTTTTTTTTTTTTTTTTTTTTTTTTTTTTTTTTAATGTTTGGAACACAAATGAGGATTTGATACATTTCTTCCATTACCTGAAAAGGATAAATTACTCATACTCATTGTAAGAACTTCATTTTATAACAAATGGCATATCACAGGATTTGTCCAAATAATAAATATTTTCAGTAAATGAATGTAAATAATCATAGATAAGAATGTACTTAGCTGTATTTTCAAATAAGCACCCTCCCCTTTTTTAAGACAATAAAACTGGGCATCAATTAACCTGTTCTTCCAGATATGCCTGGAATTTTGTTGTAATACCTTGATTCATTCCATTATATTTCAAGAGGATTCAGAGTGTTAGATATTATTTTGGCAACCTATAAGATATCCTAACACTGGTCCTTGGGCCTGTGGCCCACAAATGACTCAGTAATAGAGTTCATTGCTAATTATAAATCACTAGTAAATCTTTTTGATATTTTAAGCTATAGTGGGGGAAAAATCTGGCCATTTTTGCGTTTTTATGAAGGCCATAGAATAAAGGGATCCAAAGATTTAAATATTTTTATCTATTTTGATTTTTGTTAACTTTGTCCTTGAAGTATTCAATAGTGATAAAGATGTGGAAAACTGCACTGTAGGAGAATTGGAATATTTAAAGATGGTTGATATTTTTAATTTTAATTTTATATCTTTTGTATAGCTACACGGAAATGTTTTGTAATTTGGTTTCATTACTGAGGTCCAGTTCTTGCCAGCCATAGTTTAGGTAATATTGCTTAATACTGTTTGCTTGCATGTTAACAACAAAACCTTTTGGAGGACCCACAAATCATGATATTGAACACATTTCTGAAGCATTCTGAACATCAAAGCAAATGCTATGACAGTACCTATGTAGATTGTTGGAGATGTCCCGGGCCAATTCCAAGAAAAGCTGTAAATACCAGCTCTACATGCTCTGAAAGTATGCATTCGTGTGTTTTCCAAGGCCTCTGGGTCACTGACTAAGGCATTTTTTGCCCCAGTAAAAACTGGCAGCATGGCATACCTGCAGTGCACCTCACAATATTAAAGCAAGGTTTTTATTCTAAGACAGAATAAAACTGGTAAATAAAAAATGTTCGTCAAAGTTCTTTCTCTTAAAATAATAATGCCATAATAGAGAGAAACAATGAAAGACATCTTTTAAGTATAAGAATGGAGTTATGGTTATGTTTATATTCTCTAAAATAACTAAATTAATTTCCAACACTTTTCCTAAGACTAATTTATTGTTATAGGTAAAGCTAGAAGCTCCGTTCTCCCCCATTAGAGTTTGGAGTGTTCTTGAGTTACAGTCCCTGTCTTGAGAACACTAAGCCAGCCAGGCACAGGCCAGGCTGGAAGCCTCAGGCTAAAATGCTTCCTCTGTGGGCAGGCAAGTGTGAAAGAGAAGAGAGGGAAGGCTGACTCCTAAACTCATTTGTTGGATAGACCATTTCTTCCCCCCGAAAAGCAGGACTTATTGTAGGGGGTAGGGAGAGAGGTCAGGAATGTTAATCCAGCTCAGTGGCTCTTAATCACAGATTGAACTGATAACCAGAGAGCATTTAGAGGAGTATGAGGGGATGTGTTTTGGTTGTCACAGTGACCAGGGACCACCACTGGCATTTAAGAGCAAGGGCCAAGGATTGCAAAATCCTACACCATACTGGACAGTGCCACATAATCAGCTATCCAGCCCAAAGTGCAACGGTGACCCTTCCATTCTGAGAAACACTGGCTGAGTTCCCTCCACATGAAAAGACAGTGAGTAGGGAATTCATTCTTCTCCCTTCCCCAAAATCTTTAAAAACGTTTACTGAAAATGTGGTCTTCACATGGACTATGAAAGATCGAGGTATAAAGGGACCTTACTTCCAGTGGCACAATGTTTTGGAAACCCATTATCACAGGAATTACCACTTCAGCCTGGTCTCTTTCAAGAAATGGTTCACAAATCTCTTCTCCAAATCAGCTGAGGAACATTTTAAAGTACAAATTCCCATGCCCACATCTGGAGAGTCTGAGTCCGAAGTTCTACAGAGGAGCCTGGGCATCAGGCTATGTCCCCCAGGTAGTTCTGATCACAGGATTAGAAAAACAGCTTTAAAACAGCACAGCCAGAGGCGCCTACCTGGGTAGCTCATTCAGTTGAGTGTCCAAGTCTTAATCTTGGTTCACGTCTTGATCTCAGGGTCATAAGTTCAAGCCCCATGTTGGGCTTCTGCACTGGGTGTGGAGCCTACTTAATTAAAAAACCAAACAAACAAACAAATATATATATATATTTACTCGCACACACACACACATACTCACACACATATGCACACAGCACAGCTCATCTAATCCAGCCCCCTCCTTAAAGGGCCTTGGTAAAGTTTTCACAGTAGGATTATTTTACCATTTCTCCATCCTCTCAAATCTAGTACATCTTGGTTGTAACTGGGGCAGGAAGAGGGGGGAAGGACTAAGAGTCAGGAGGGAGCATTTCTGCAGGACAGAATCCAGGGAAAAACAGGGAGACAGAGACTCAAGTTTCCTATGGGTTTGGCTGATTTGAGTGCTGAGACTTGGTTTTTTATTCCTAGCATACAGGAAAAGGGTGTGGGTTGTTTCTGTGTCTCAGTTTTACATGGCTGTTGTCCCTGTCTCTGTGGGTTATCTGTCTGAAAGAGAAGCTGCACCTTTCGCAAGGCCACGCTAATCACTCAGATCTAATTATGTCCAGATTCTAGGATCCCCCTGCCCTATTATTAGTTCAGAGCTGGTTTAATTTGTGACTGTGGGGAGAGGTCACAGGATAGAGTAAGCAAGGTAAGTGATCTCTCTTAGGACCTTACATGTCACCAGTTTGCTTACTTAAACCATTTTGACTGTGGGTTTGTTTTTTGTTTTTTAATTATTTTTGAGAGAGAGAGAGAGAGAGAGAAAGAGCACACACGCGGGAGTGGGGGAAGAGCAGAGAGAGAGAGAAACAGAATCCGAAGCAGGCTCCAGGCTCTGAGCTGTCAGCACAGAGCCCGACGCAGGGCTCGAACTCATGAGCCGTGAGATCATGACCTGAGCTGAAGTTGGATGCTTAACCAACTGAACCACCCAGGTGCCCCTTGACTGTGTTTTTAAAAGACAACAGGTTTTATTTGTACATTGGAAGCCAATTTAGGGAAGTAAAGTAGCACCATTAATCTGTGAATCTAAGATACTAAATCGGGGTTTGCTCAGAGCAGACTGCCCTAGCTTCTCCCAAGATGGAGAAACAGGGATAACTTCTTGGAAGAGGTATTCCCTGACTAGCAAGGAGTTGGTCAAGTTAGGGAAGCAAGGGAGGCGTAGCTTTGAGCAGCAGGGGCTTGGCAGCCCGTGGCAGCCAGGCAGCCAGGTAGTGTGTGCACTGGGTAGCTAGAGGTGCAGGGCCCAGGCATTGCTCTTGGGGTAATCCCAAACTTCTGAGGAGGTGTGATGGCAAAGGTTCTTCCTGTGTTTTTCAGAGCCAGTGTTAGTAAAAGCAAGTTTGTGGTTTTGAGACATTTATAAATCTAGCTTCAGGAGCACGTGGTGAGACTATGAATCTAATGTGGTTTCTGTTCTCAGTGATGGTGCAGAGCTATGAGCCAGTGGTGTGGGTGTCCTTTAAATTTCAGCTCGGTTCATATTTAACGAACTTGGCTGACTGATTAAAATGTTTTCAGGTTTAGCTCACAAACGGATCAGAATAGACCTGAATCTAATTCTAGTTCATAATGAATGTTGATTTTAAGGAAATGCTTTAAAGTGCACTGATGTCCATGTTGTGGTTTATAAAGAAACAAAGTAGCACTGTGAGGCAAAAGCATATTTCAGTTCAATAATAAGGCTTTCTTAAAGTGACTCTCCCGTTTAGGAAGTCTTGCTTTTGCCCCCAGACTGAAGAGTAGTCTGAGAGTGCAAGGAAAGAGCAAAGAATACCAGTCTTGAGGGAGTGTGAGAAACTCGGGCCCAGGCGACATTGTGATGAATTCCAGTGAATGGTTTTCAGTCCTCCTGGTACAGAGGACAGGAACATGTTTACTAGATGTCTGGAGTGTGCCCCTGTAATCCTAGTGCTCACCTAATCCGGGTAATCCTCCAGTGCTAGCCTCACATAGGATTGCTGATGAGAATGCAGATCCCAACATTGCAGTTCAGGGTTTTGCTTGTGCCGAAATTGTTTTGTAAGTTTTTTTCTTTATGGGTTAGTTGGGTGTTGGTTATCACTTGCTCCCTCCCCAGTGTTTAGTAGCATTGCTTTGTCCAGGGTGGGTATGTGGAACCTTGCAGGTTGCAGTTTATAAAATAGAATTAGGTGTTGTTTTGTTTTATGTCTATAAAAGTAATACATTTAAAAAGATTGTAGGCAGTATGGGGCACCTGGCTGGCTCAGTTGGTAGAGCATGCAACTCTTGATCTTGGGGTTGTGAGTTCAAGCCCCGTGCTGGGCTTACTTAAAAAAAAAAAAAAAAAGAATGCAGGCAGTATGGAAATGGTTTCTAAAAATAGGTAAAGGAAAAGAAGAAAAGAAAATTTACAGTCCCACCACCCAGAGCTAACCATCATCAACACTATTTGGGCATGTTCTGCCTGGCATTATTCTACAGCCATGTGCTTTTCAGCAAAAATGGATTCATAGTATACGTACTATGGTGAAACTTGCTGTTGTCACTTAATATATTGAGCAGTACTGTTTTAGTTTTGAAGTATAATATACACACAGAATAGTATATGTATCAGTAATTGTAAATTGCACCCAGCTCAAGATTCAGAGTATTAATAGTTCCCCATAAGCTCCCCTACAGCTCCCTTCCAGTAGCCCCTTGCCCCCTCAGGAGTAGCTACTATCCTGACTTCTACCAGCATAGATGGCTTTTGCTTTTTTGTGTTCTTTATATAAATGGAATTATACAGTATGTATACTCTTTTTGTGCTTAGCTTCTTTGCTCAACATTGTGGGATTAGTCCATATTGTTGCATTTGGCTGTGAGGTTTTCACTGCAGCATAATATTCCATTGTGTTAACAGACCACTGTTTAGCCATTCTACCATTGATACTACATTTGGGTAATTTCTAGCTTTTGATTGTTAAAATAATGCTAGCACTGCTTTTCCTCTGCAAGAGAAGGCAGAGCTGGAGTAGGTGAGTGGAGCACTGATTTACCTTCTAGTGGACTTAGAGTATGGTGAGAGATGGTAGTGCCCAGCTATGGTGCCACTCCACACCAGCACACTGATTTGTTACTAACCATAAAGTACCAGAAAACCCTGATGTACTATAGATGTAGACATAGATAGGTGTTTATATTAGAGCAGATGCAGGGTTTATCCTCCTCTGTGCATAGCCTTTGTCCCTTAAGGACACTGCTTCCCAAAGCAACCTTCCCATGGGGACACTAGAGTATTTCTTGCCCTGCAAACCAGTGTTCAGGATGTGATCTTGGTGTCCTTGTTCTTCCGCTCCTGGTTGAAACCCCTCCTTATTTTATTGAGGCTTATATGATCATCTCATCGTCTGATTACTACCCATTCTCTTGAAAAGTCTGTCACTTGTCTTCCCCTTCCTCTACATTTCTCTCCTTCCAAGTGACCAGCTTCAGTGTGGTTTACCCATCTGTATTGAGAGACCCCAGGATAATCATAATCATGGCTGTGATTTCTTAACAAAAGGATGCAAAGCAAAATTAGCAAAGGGAAAAGACACATAGGCCAAGTCTGGAGGAAACCAGGCTCAAACTTTCAGAGGGGATTTTGAAGTGAAATCACACAGGATGTATTTCATTCCCCCAGCAACAAGTTGTTAGAACACGTGAGGAATGTATCAGGGAAGCTCATTAGAGACTTGGTGTCCATGATTTTGATTGTGGACTGGCTATGTAAGCACCATCTGCTTGGCACATACCCAAGTCCCAGAATGCCAGAAGTAAAGCACAATTAAACCATATCGATTGTCCAAACAGTTTAGGCACAGTGAGCTACTCTTACCAGTTCTGGGAATGGTGGAAACCCTACTGAAATCCAAGTTTCCAGTTTCCATGTATCAGTGAAGGGCCAAACTCGTAAGCAGGCCTTATAAAGGATAGCAGTCAGGCCTGCTATGTTAACTCTTCTGGGCCCATCCCACACGCTGGTTCCTGTTCCTTGACCTGTGATCTTTTCCTCTTATCCTCCATCTCCCACCCAAAGCTGTGGACAAACCCAGACCTTGTACATCAACATCAGTTGCGTCACTTCTGAATCATGGATTTAGACAACCACACTGATCTTCCAACTGGCTTAGTCAAGAAATAATTGTAGGGGCACCTGGCTGGTTCAGTCAGCCATCATGTGACTGTTGATCTCAGAGTTGTGAGTTAGAGCCCCACATTGGGTGTAGAGATTACTTAAAAAAATAAAATATTTAATAAAAAATAAAAATATATATATATACAGTGACCTAACCACTCCCTTGCTCAGTAACTGTTCTTAGGCTGGTGCAGATGTCCAGGTCCAAGATCTTTCTACTTTGGATTCATATAACTCCCTCCTTTCTTTTGCTTTCCCCACCACCATCTCCAGCCAGCCTAGACTCCATGATCCATCATTTATCTTGCAAATACCCTAAATTTCCCTCCTCCTTTCCTGAGCTTCTTATGGTCCTGCCTAAAGGAACTTCTACTCTGAAAGCATCCATCTTTAACATTGTTAGTATTCACCCAGAGGGTTGAGTCCTGCGGAAGAGAATCACAATTGAGTAAATTAGTGCCACTGTAAATCTCATTACCACTTTCTACTGGGCTCTCAGCATTGCCAGCAAAACAGGGTACTTTTCTTTAATCACCTTTTTACAGTCAACAAAAGGCCTTGCCATCTATTTCAAAGAGAAATTAGAGGACATGATGGAAACTACTCCTGATACTTACCACACTCTCAACCAACTCCATCTGTATCCAGTCTTTTCCTGGCGGCCCTATAAAAAAAGAAAAAACAAAAAACACCTATCAACAAACTGCATGTGCTCTGGCTCCCTAACTCCTATCATTCCAGACTTAAAATATTGATTTACCTTACTTCTTTCTCTGCCTGTATCTTCAACATCTTTCTTGATAAGGGATCCTTTCATTTGTATTTAATTGTATTAGCATACTATATCCTATTAATGTGTTAATATTCATATATATTAATATATAATTGTGAATATGTAGCATATTTATTGTTACTCATTTTTTTAAAGAAATTGATGCTTGAACGTGGATGGAACTGAAGGGTATTACGCTAAGTGAAATAAGTCAGAGAAAGACAGATACATGTTTTCACTCATGTGGAACTTGAGAAACTTAACAGAAGACCATGGGGGAAAGGAAGGGGGGAAAATAGTTACAAACAGAGAGGGAGGGAGGCAGACAATAAGAGAATCTTAAATACAGAGAATAAACAGAGTTGGGGGGTGAGGGGAATGGGTGATGGGCATTGAGGAGGGCACTTGTGGGGATGAGTACTGGGTGTTGATTGTAAGCGATGAATCACAGGAATCTACCCCCAAAACCAAGAGCACACTGTATGCACTATGTTAGCCAACTTGACAATAAATTATATTAAAAAATAAAAATAAATAGAAAGAAAGAAAAGAAATTTATACTTGAATTCTACATCCACCCAGCCCCTACCTACTTCTTTAACTGACAAGATGCCCAATCTCCCTTTCACTTAACCCACTTGATCTACTCCACTAAAACAGTTTTTGGTAAGATCACCATTGATCTCTAGTGAGCCTTTCCAGTTTTCCTGTCATACTTGCTTTACAGAAGTGTTGTGTACAACTGAACTCTTCCTTCTTCAAGTGTTCTTACCTTCCTGGCTGCCATATTATCTGCTCCTCCTACCTTCTTCAGTGGCTACTCCTCAGTCTCTTACCGGATCCTCCACCACCCCATTTTGAAATAATAGTGCTCCTTAGAGTTTTACTTTGCCTTTTTTCTCTTTTTTAAGCTGCATTCTCTCTGGCCTCAGCTTCTATGGCCTTTATATGAAGTTATTCTCAGATTCACATACCTGGTATAGATCTCTTTTCTGAGTCTAGATCAGACTTCTTGTTACCTGTACTTGAAGGTCTTAATAATAGCCTGTCACATTCAGTGTCCCCAAACCGAAGTGATCTCCCCTCTACTTTTCTTCCAGTGTTCTTGATCCCAGTATGTAGCAGTGCCACCTACTAACCTGCATGCCAGAAATCTGGCAGTCATCTTTGACACTCCCATTTTCCTTCAGTTCTGTACCACCATCACACCCATTACCAAGTCCTGTCAACTCTACTTCCTAATACCTCTTTTAAAAAAAAAAAAAATTGTTTTGATAAGAGGTATGGGTGTGTGTGTATGCACGTGCACACGTATGTGTTTTGGTTTAAATCAGAAAGGATTTTAATGAAAGGCAGTAATCATGCTCACAGTCTTATGCCTTCCTACCTCTGGTCTTCTGTTTTTAGTTTTGCTGATTTTCTGTGGAAAATGGGAAAGAATTTGTTTATTCAACAAATATTTATTGAGTCCTTACTGTGGAAGAGATACAGTTGCAATTGCAGAGTAAGCAGCAGTGAACAAAACAAACCTGGCCCTTATTGGGGCTTGTTTTCTATTGTGAAAAGACAAAATAAGTGAATAAAATACGTAATATGTTAAGATGATTAAGTGCTATGAAGAAAAGAGCTAAGAAAAGGTACATGGACTAGAGGAGGGATTGCTGCTTCCAATTTAAAATAGGTTGGGGGGGGGGGGCGGTGCCTGGCTGGCCTAGTCAATGGAACATGCAACTCTTGATATCAGGGTTGTGAGTTTGAGCCCCACATTGGGTGTAGAGATTAATTAAAAGTCTTTTAAGTAGATATGGGGCGCCTGGCCAGTTAAGCATCGACTTCAGCTCAGGTCATGGTCTCACAGATCATGAGTTCAAGCCCTGCATCAGGCTCCATGGTGATGGTGCAGAACCTGCTTAGGCTTCTCTCTCTCTTCTTCTCCACGCGCTCATTCTCTCTCTCTCTCAAAATAAATAAACTTTAAAAAAAATCTTTTAAGGGGCGCCTGGATGGCTCAGTCGGTTGGGTGTCCAACTTTGGCTCAGGTCATGATCTCACTGTCCGTGGGTTCGAGCCCCACATCGGGCTCTGTGCTGACAGCTCGGAGCCTGGAGCCTGCTTCGGATTCTGTGTCTCCCTCTCTCTCTCTGCACCTCCCCCACTCACACTCTGTCTCTGTCTCAAAAAAAAAAAAAAAATGTTTTAAGTAAATAAATAGGTTAGGGAAGCTGACATTTGAGAGATGACTCAAGAAGGTGATTAGATATTCAAGGAGAAGAAATTGTAGCTGCAAAGACCCTGAAGCAGGAGTGAACCTTGTATGACGGGTGGAGCAAAGGAGGAGAGTAGTAGAATATGATAGTAAGTGGAGGCCAGGTAGAGAAGAAGCAGCAGAGTGTGGTGTAATGATTGTCATTTATTGTGAGGTAGAAGCAGTTGTAGGGTTTTGAACAGAAGAAACAATCTGTGGAAATACAAACTGGTGCACCCACTCTGGAAAACAGTATGGAGGTTCCTCAAAATAAAAACAGAACTACACTACAACCCAGCAATTGGACTACAAAGTATTTATCCAAAGAATACAGCAGTGCTGTTTTGAAGGGGCACGTCCACCCCAATGTTTATAGCAGCGCTATCAACAATAGCCAAAGTATGGACGGAGCCCAAATGAGTGGATAAAGAAGATGTGGTGTGTGTGTGTGTGTATATGTATATGTATACCTATATATATATAGGTATACATACATATATATATATATACACACGCTCGTGCACGCGTGCAATGGAATATTACTCGGCAATAAAAAAGAATGGAATCTTGCCATTTGCAACAATGTGGATGGAACTAGAGTGTACTATGCTAAGCAAAATGGGCAAGGGGCATTGAGGAGGGCACTTGTCGGGATGGGCACTGAGTGTTATATGTATGTGATGAACCACTGGATTCTACTCCTGAAATCATTATTGCACTATATGCTAACTTGGATGTAAATTTTTAAAAATTAAAAACAAATTTTTTAAGTACAATAAAATTTAAAAAAATAAAATTTTAAAATTTAAAAAAAAAGAGCGACAATCTGACTTACAGTTAAAGAGAACCTCTGGCTACTGTGTTGAGAATAAACTTAGTGGGGTAAGAAGCAGGAAGACCAGTTAGGAGGCCAGGGCGGACCGGGTGTTCTCCCTGCTCCTGGGCATTCGGAACCTGCAGCCTAGACTTCCAGCCCTGAATCTGCTGCAGAGGCCCATGTGGCCAGCATGGTATCCTCAGCAGATTGTTTCTCTGACCAAGGCTTTAATGTACATATTCGCACAGTTCAAAAACAGATTAAGAGCGTTTACAGTCAAAAGTTTTCCTCTTCTGTCGTCTCTGACTTAAAACTTACCATCTCTCCACAAGGAGCTAGGTTTCCAGTTTTTGCAGATAGTCCTGCAATGAAGGACCTCCATGAATTATTTCATAAATAGGTGAATTTATCTGTAAAATAAATCCGTAACTGGAAATTCTGGATAATAGGAGACATAGCTTTGTAATTCTAATGAATATTCCTGCATCCTCTCTCAATATGAGATTATTGCAGTTTACACGTCAACCAGTTTTTGAGGCTGCCTGTTACCCATACGGTCACCAGTACAGTGTTACCACACTTTTGGAAATCTTTGCCAGTCTTTGCCACACGTTGGAAATCTTTGCCTGATAAGTGAAAAATGTTATCCCAGTACCCCATGCATTTTATTTGGAGTGTGGTTGGATATTTTGTCATAAGTAAGTTATTAGTACTTCCTTTTCAGTGAACTGTTTAATTATTTTTCTCTTCAGATGTTAGGCTTTTTTTTAGTTATTTACAGGAGCTCTTTTTTTTTTTTTTTTTAATGTTTATTATGAAAGAGTGAATATGAGTGGGGGAGGGGCAGAGAGAGAGATTCCCAAGTAGGCTCAGCATTGTGAGCACAGAGCCCAACTTGGGGTCTGGAGCCCACAGACCGTGAGATCATGACCCGAGCCAAAATCAGGAGTTGGGTGCTCAACCGACTAAGCCGCCCAGGCACCCCAGGAGTTCTTTTTTGCTAGGAAAAAAGAGGTTATTCTTTAAAAAAAGATTCTTTGTATACCTGTATGTATTTGCTACAAAAGAAACAAAATAGTATATAAGAAGTCTACTTTTCTTCCTTAAAGGCAAATACTGTTTATCTGTTTTCTTCTAAATAGTGTCCCTCTTCAAATTTGTGTGTATGTATATGTGTGTGTGCACACTACCTACGTCCCCCCTTTTATTAATATATCAGTAGGAAAAGCCTACGTAAACTATTTTTTACTGTTTTATTTTTCACCTTTTTTACCAACTGCAGACCTCCTTGATAGGAAGATTTAACCCTTCACGCAGAGATTCACACATCCTTGCTCAGTACCTTGAATATATTTATCATAATACTTGATAAAGACTAATACATAATACAACAACTAAGTAAATATCATTCATGAATGAGCCAAGTGTATGAACCTCATCTGTATTTCTTTTCGTAGAAATGCTTTATTCCTCCTGGCACTAAAAATTGCCTTATTTTCACATATTGGTTGACTTTATTTTATTTTATTTTTTTGAGAGAGAGAGGGTGCAAGTAAACAAGGGCAGAGAGAGAGGGAGAGACAGAATCCCATGAGGGGCAAAGAGAGAGAGAAGTGGGGCTCAAGCTCACCCCACACAGGACTCAAACTCACAGACCATGAGATCATGACCTGAGCCAAAGTCAGGTGCTTAACCGACTGAACCATTCGGGTGCCCCGTTGGTTGACTTTAAAAGCTAAAAATGAATAAACAGTGTCCTGGTATGATTTCATAAGAATTTCTCAGCACAGAGCCAAGGGGGTGGTATGCCTTCCCTACCACCATTCTGGTTTCATAAATACTGTACCTTTCAAAAAAATGTATTACTATGATCAAGATTAAATAGGTTGTCTTTTCTTCGATTCCACCAATTTCTTAAAATCATCCACATTTTAATTTTGCTTCATGATTGGACTTTGCCTTCCTCCAATTTTTAAATTGTTTTTCCACCTGAGTGGCTCTGTCGGTTAAGTGTCCGACTTCAGCTTAGGTCATGATCTCACGGTTCATGAGTTCAAGCCCCCCATTGGGCTTTCTGCTGTCAGCAGAGAGCCTGTTTGAGATTCTCTGTCTCCCTCTCTATGCTCTTCTCCCATGTGTGCACTTGCACGTGTGTATGTGTGTGTGCGCGTGCATGCACTCTCAAAAACATTTAAAAAACATTTTTTTTAATTGTTTTTCTGGGGCACCTGGGTGGCCCAGTCAGTTGAGCGTCTGACTTCGGCTCAGGTCATGATCTTCATTCATGGGTTTGAGCTCCACATTGAGCTCTGTACTGACAGCTCAGAGCCTGGAGCCTGCTTTGGATTCTGTGTCTCCCTCTCTCTCTGCCCCTCCCCTACCCCCCTTCTCAAAAATAAATAATTATTAAGAAAATTTTTTCTAATTGTTTTTCCTTTATCTTTTTCCCTTGTCACATTTAAGATCTACAAAGGAATATGTCACCATGATATGATGAGGAACCGTGAATCTGTTATTTGGCCCAAAAACTAGTGTTATCAACAGCCTGCATCTATGTATTACTGTTCCCCTATTCCATTTGTGCTTCACACAAAAGGAAAGCACTATTCTGAATTTTATATGTATTATCTTGGTTTGGGTTATGTTTACAATGTTTATCTCTAAAATTTCTGGTTGGCTTTCCACATGTTTGCACACACACACTCGCTCTCTGTCTCTTATCTAGTTTTCTCTTCTCTCGTATTCTCTATTACTTGGAATCTACTTCATTCCTGAGTCCACCAGTCTTCTAATATAATTTAGACAGTTTTTCCTTGGATGATTACTTTCTCTGCAGCTATTTGTTTTTGCTGGAGTTGGTGAATGTTCTTCTTAGCCTGTATTTGTTGCTTTTCCGTATAAAGTTTTTCTAAGCCCTCAGCCGTACTATCTTTTTGATTTGGTCTGTGAACTCATCTTTTTTCCTAGAGGTTGTTCTATAGCTTTCTGCTGTCCTGCTAAAATCCCAACATTGCTTTCGAGATCTTCAGCAAAGTGATGATTGTGGGATTTTTCTTCATTGCTCTCCTAGGTGAGAGAGTTTCATGGATGCCATGTTTTCCATTCCCTTATTTGCTATAATTCTTCCTTAGAGAGCTAAGAAAGTATATACAAAGGGCCAGATAGTACGGTCTCTGTCACATCATCTTTTTAAAATTTAACAGCCCTTTAAAAATATAAAAACCATTCTTAGCTCAATTGCTGACCCTTGATCTAATGTGCAGTGGTGTTAAGTCCAATGCGAATCTGATTCATTTTCATTGTAGATGCTGGGTTTTTTTCCAAAAAACTCTGGAAACTTAGCAGTGACCTTTGTGTTAAGAAATCGTATGAGGACTTCTCTGGGTCTTTTTTGTTTTAGCCCATCATTATGCTGAACAGTAGACTCTTGATTTAAAGATTTGTGCTTTTCCTTTCATTCTTTTTCTTATTACTTCTTAGGTAATTTCTTTAATGCCACCTCTTTCACTAAATCTCTCTCTTATTCAGATATAAGATCTTCAGATTGATCCTCTGTGTCATCGATTTTTTTCTTATATTTTCTTTCCTTATCCTGATTGTCAGTCTTGGTTTCCTTCCTATAACATACTTTCTTCAAATATCTGAGGATTCTTGGTTGTGTCTTACTAGAATAGGAGGCAGAATTGTTGCCAGGAGCTCTTTTTGTAGCCAGAATTGTCATCTGGTAGAGTTTGCTTTAAGGTAGTGTTCTTTATCCTCAGATCTCTGAATTCCAGAAGGCTTTGTTCAGAGGTGTTGATATTCACAGATCCCATGGATAGCTGCAGAGAAGAATCTTCCTTTTATTTGTATGTTTTTCCTAGCAATTTGTTGCCTAATTATAGGTCATTCTCATTGCAGCAGAGGATTATTCCCCCTGCTTATTGTGCAGACAGACCTGAAGTTAGTTTTTCTGTTTTCAGACCTCCTTCTCACTCTTGCCGTCTGTCATACCTGCTGCCTCAGAGTCTGAAGCATTTCAGAGTTCAGACAGTTGGCTCCTCCTGCACAGCAGCACCACCAGGCATGGTCCAGGTGGCAGCACCCCTCTGCTGTGCCCTGGGCCACCAGACTTATTCCATATGTTCTACTCAGTCTAGAGATTTGTTGAAAGTACCTCACAGATTCCTTTCCGCCCAGTTCTATTTATATTAGAAATCGTTTTTTATTCATTTAA
The DNA here is from genome assembly GCF_028018385.1 of Neofelis nebulosa. Classification (NCBI taxonomy): domain Eukaryota; kingdom Metazoa; phylum Chordata; class Mammalia; order Carnivora; family Felidae; genus Neofelis; species Neofelis nebulosa. Next base: position 19,326,985 of record NC_080798.1, on the reverse strand, counting down.
TGGCATTTTAGTGTCATCTCAAAGGAAAAACATTTATAGTTGGTTTACTATCTTGAACCAGAAATCCGTTTGCCTCTACTCTAGTGTGAAGCACCGTTAACTCTTGCATGTGTTACCACAGTAACTTCTTCACTGGTCCCCCTCCATCCGTACTGCACTCCTCCAATTCATTTTCTATGCAGCAACCGGAATGAATTTTAGGGAACTCAAATCTGATCGTCAAATTATATCACGTGTCTTTGAGAACACATCTAATATAGAGACCTCAAGAGATTGTGTCCTAGAGGAAATTCTGTCACTGCAGTGATGGTCTGATATGGATGTGGTTGTCATGTCACACAGGCAGGCCCACACTACTCACCAGAGCCAGCCCCTGAGCGGGGCCTCTTCTCTCCCCAAGGCCTCTGTCCTGGTTTAGGACTCTGAATCACAGATCTAAAAATAAGGCACAAGGCTGTGAGCTAGCAGGGCAGCTGCACACCTCTGTTCTGTGACTAGCTGGTGTTCAGCAACACGTCCCCATGTCCAACTCTGCTACTGCTCCAGACAGCCTGGAGATCCGGCTCAGCTCCCCCAGGGACTAGGCCTCGAGCTGCCCATAACCTGGCACTGGGCTTATCTTGAAGTTGTAAGTGATCAGAACCTCGTGCCTATTGTCTGCAAGTGTCTAAAGGGATTCTTGGGGCACGCGGGTGGCTTAGTCGGTTAAAGCATCTGACTTCGGCTCGGGTCGTGATCTCACAGTTTGTGAGTTCGAGTCCTGCATCAAGCCCTGTGCTGAGAGCTCAGAGCCTGGAGCCTGCTTCGGATTCTGTGTCTCTGTCTCTCTGCCCCTCCCCTGTTCATGCTCTGTCTCTTGAAATAATTAAACACTTAAAAATATATATATATATATATATAATTATTTAAAGGGATGCTTGACAAAATGCCAGGCCAGCCCATACTTTAACATCTCCCTGGATGTGTCCCTGTGTCAGATGCCTGTTTGGTTTCCAGAGTCAGTGGGTTTGCTCTGCAGTTTTCATCAATCCAGATGATGACTTATGCTCAAAACATACCTAGTCTGGGCTGACTTAATTTTTCTCTTCCAGCTGCTACTTGATTTAAATCTGGAAATCCTGTAGACTTCAGACTTCCCCAGAACTGAGATGGTCCACTGTCTATCCCTAGCAATCAAAAGATGGCTGCTTTTTCTTTTCCAGGGAATGGAAAGGAGCTGTCAGAAATGTTCATTTTTGCAGTATCCCAACTTGAACTTACCTTGATCTCACTTAACTTAAGGAGGTAGGGAAATATAGAACCACATATTAGTACAAGTAATGTCTGTCACAGCCAACTACCAAAAAACGACAGCCAGCTACAGATGACCTGGCAATGATGAGCCCACACTGTTGGTGGAAGGACTGGCAGCACCCCCCAACAATTGCTGGCAAGAGCCCCAGGGTGCCTTCTGGAACAGGCTGACATCTTTTCACATTTGATTCCCCACTCTTCCACCATGAATAAATTGGATGTGCACATAGTCTTTGGCCTTTCAAAAAGAAAGATTTTTTTTTTTAACTCAGCAAATTAGGAATAGATAGAAAGTTACTTAATCTAATAAAGGATATTTACCAAAAATGTTAGGCAACATCACACATAATGGTGAAATATTGTATTCTTTTTTTTTTTTTTTTTAATTTTTTTTTTCAACATTTATTTATTTTTGGGACAGAGAGAGACAGAGCATGAACGGGGGAGGGGCAGAGAGAGAGGGAGACACAGAATCGGAACCAGGCTCCAGGCTCTGAGCCATCAGCCCAGAGCCTGACGCGGGGCTCGAACTCACGGACCGCGAGATCGTGACCTGGCTGAAGTCGGACGCCCAACCGACTGCGCCACCCAGGCGCCCCGAAATATTGTATTCTTATCTTAAGACTGGTATCAAATACCACTTACATTTAGCATTGTGTTGGCCATCCTGGCTAGTGCAATAAGGCATGAAAAAAAAATAAAGGTAGAAAGATTGGGAAAAAGAAAAAACTATCATTTGTAACATGACATGATGGGATATAACAAACCTGTATACAAACTACTACAATTAATAAGTGAATTATCAGGGCACCTAGCTGGCTCAGTAGGAAGAGCATGCAACTCTAAATCTCGGGTCGTGAGTTGAAGCCCCATGTTGGGTATAGCGATTACTTCAAAAAAAAAGAGAAACTTAAAAAAATTACTATTAACATATACAAAAATCATGTGTTTTTATAAACAATCACCAACTAATTATAAAATAAGTTAAAATATTACCATTTATAATAGGACCCTACCAAAACAACTAAATACCTAACAATCTGACGAAAGATGTGTAAGACCTCTACACTGAAAACTACAAAATATTTCTGAGAAAAAAATAGGATAATATCTTTAAGACCTTGAACCAGGTAGGCAAAGAAGATACCAAACAAAAAATGAAAATAAAAGATGTTGATAAATGACTTCATTAAGAGTAAAAACTACTGAAAGAGTGAAAATGGGGGCCACAGCCTGGGAGAAGATATTTAACATTATGTAATATTAGCCATCAAAGGGCTCATAATCCAGAATACATGAAGAACTACAAGTCAGTTTTATTTTTTAAAAACCAACAATTCAGGGCACCTGGGTGGCTCAGTTGTTGAACGTCTGACTTTGGCTCAGGTCATGATCTTGTGGTTCATGGGTTCGAGCCCCGCATCAGTCTCTGCGCTGGCAGCTTGGAGCCTGGAGCCTGCTTCAGATTCTGTGTCTTCCTCTCTCTGCCCCTCCCCCACTCACACTCTGTCTCTGTCTCTCTCAAAACTAAACATTAAAAAAAATTTTTTTTCAAACCCAACAGTTCAATTTTTAACATTTTGAACAGACAGTAAGAATATTCAGATCTAGTGAACATGTGAAAACATTCTTGACATTTTGTCATCAAAGAAATGCAAATTAAAACTGTAGTGAGATACCATTCTACTCCCACAAAACTGACAAACTTTTTGAAGACCATAATGTCAAGTGTTGGTGAGGAAGTGGAGGAGGTGGGATGGACACACTTTAATGGTGGGAGTGTAAATTGGTACAACCACAAAACTAATGTATAGTGTCTACTAAAGCCATATGTATGTATTATATGTAGTTATGATCCATCAGTTTCATTGTTGGGTATTTTCCCAATAGCAGTGATTGGCTTATGTCCACCAACAGACAGGAATGTTCATAGTAATCCTAATAGCCAAAACCTGGAAATAATTCCAATATTTAGCAACAATAGAACGAATAGTGGTATGTTCATCAGTGGAATACAGTGTAAAAAAATTAAAACTTGTTCTACACAACATAAATGAATCTCCCAGGCACTCATCATGATGAATGACAGAAGCCAGACATAAAGAATACTGCTATACTATACTATTTCACCTATACTATACTATGGGATTTCATCTACCTGAAACTCAAAACAGGCAAAACTTACCTATAGTGATAGAGATGAAGTACTAGTTATCTTTGGGGGAGGCAGGGCCTGCTAAAGTATTCTATCTTGGGGTGGTTTGTATATATAAGTGAAAATGTAAACTGTGCACTTAAGATATGTGTACTTTATGTAAATTGAATGTCAGTATGAGAGGTACGTGGAGAGGGACCTTGGATTTTTTCCATTGCTCTGCCCCTTTGATACCACACACAGGCCCCTGAGAGCCTTGCTAACTCCCTTTGCCTCTACCTCTCCTCCCCACCGCCCTCACCAGTGCTATGGAAACAAATTTTTGCATCACATTCTTCCAGTAACTTCCTGTTTCTCTTCAGAAAGAGCCATCATGCCCATCCTGTCTTGTGTGATCTAGTCCCTGGGGAACTCCCTTAGCCTTCCCTTGGTTCCAAAAATGAGCCAGATTCCTTGTCTAGGGCCTTTGTACAGGCAGTTCCTTTCACCTGGAGGGCTTCTCCCAGCTATAGTTGACTCTTGGACATTGTGGAGGTTTGGGGTGCTGACCACCCCCCTAGTAAAAAACCACGTATAACTTTTGACTTTCCAAAACTTACAGCCTCGTGTTAGCCAAAAGCCCACTAGTAACATAAACAGTTGATTAAGACATATTTTGTATGTCATATGCATTATATGCTGTATTCTTACAATAAAGCTAGAGCAAAGGTTACTGAGAAAATAACCAGAGAAAATCCAGCACTCTTGTTAAAAAAAACTCACCTGTAAGTGGACCCATACAGTTCAAGCCTGTGCTGTTTAAGGATCAACTGTAATTGCTTCTCATTCTTCAAATGCCAGTTTAAGCATAACATTTTCAGAGATGCCTTCCAGGACCTTCCAGAATGTGTTGAGCTCTTCTTGAAGTAGTATTTTAGCATTTTTTTCTTCACTGCAACATATTCTAATTGTGCTTACATGCTTGTGTTAGGTTTATGTTTGTGGATTTGTGTTCAGCTCTGTTTTTCCCACCAAATGGGTGTTAAGGATCACTTTTATCTCATTCATCACTCTATCCCCAATACCCAGCACAGTGCCTGGCCCATAGTAGGTGCTCAGTATGTGTTGAATAAATGAGGAACCTACTTAGTGAATGCCTGCTGTTTGCTGTATACCATATCCAGTGCTGAAGATACAGCTGAGTATGAGATGAACATTGTCTAAGCTCACTGTCCAGAAAGGGCAAAACTTACAGTTTTGTGGGCATAAAGACTATGGGGAGATATACAGTTGAGGATTTCAGAGAAGACTTCCTGGAAGAGGAGGCCCACGAGGTCATGCTTTAAAGAGCTCTGCCACCAGAGGCCTGTTCTGGGTGAGGGCCAAACTTGTGACCGGTTCTGGACTCGTGGTGCTCTTGGATTTGCCCATGACTGTGACTGTGTAGATGTGGAAAACAGCTTGAATTGCTAATTTTATGAGATCACGGGTAATCTCATTTCTTCTTACTGACCTGATCAGCTTCTGTGTGAGGTGATGTAGTACTTTCAGGGTTTCTCCATATATTTTAAGGCCACCTGGCTCCCTTTCAATCAGCCCAACCTCCTTGGTGATTCTAGTAGGAAGCTCGGAGCTATGGCAAGTCAAAAGTGGCTTTTAGTTTCATCAGCTCCCTCTTATGGTGTTCACTGGGTAGCTCAGAACTGGATGCTCTTGCACCCTCATTTGGAGCAGTGTAGACTGATGAGGCTTCATTGTTTTGCCCTTTACCAGCAATGTTTCATGGAAGTGAAATCATTGTAGGTTAAGAGCCAAATCTTAGTGTATAAACTCAGCCTTTCCCCAAGTATTTCTAATGACTTAGCTTAAAAATATATTTGGTTCTGCCCAGCTTTGCCCCTATATGGAAGGCATGAGTACTTGGCAGCTTGCGGGTTAGGGTTAAGGTTAGGCGCAACACTGCCAGGCAGTGAGAAGGCTGGGGGGTCTGGGCTCTGGGCCCATCTCTCCCGGTGGAGTGAGTGGGGGCGGCAGGAGGAGAAAACCCCTCTTGCCTTTCGTCACTCAAACACACTGCTCTCTGACCTGGCTGGAACATCTGCTTCCCTGAATTGCACATGGGAGGCAGCCAGCTATCTGATGCTTATGTGGTCCTGCCCTCCAGCACCTACATCCGCCATGAGTTGAGTAGCCCAGACCTCTTTGGAAGGGAGTCTGGGTTCTGTGACCAGTCCCCAAGGTCTCACAGGTTGCCATCACCACTAGAAATTAAGCCAGTGGCAGTTTACTGCTCCTGCTTGCTAACAGTTGAAGAAGACCCAATTGAAATGCTCTAACCAGACTGTAACTGGGGATAACCACATGTAAAGATCTCTACGTGGAGCCATACAGCAACTTCAGAGTTGTCAGGTTGGAGGAATCTGGCACCGTGTTTTGAAGAAATGAAAACCCAGCTCCCGAGACTCTCCTTCCCACTGTGTGAGGGAGCAGACAAGCCACAGGATAGCAGTCTGTAAGTTACTCCCGGGCATCAGGACAGCTGCCAAGGACAGCCATTCTAGTGGCCACAGTGTTCTTTTTGTTAGGGCTAATAAATCCCCTCTTGTTTCCGTGACAAGGAGTTGGGGTTATTACGTTTTGATAACCAAAAGAAAGTCACCCGCACTCAGGAAAGGGGACAGAGTTCTGCTTTCTTCAGCCAGATGGACCCGAGAAGGTCTCTCATTCCCCTCAATCTTGGCCCCTGGTGGGTTTACAAATCTGAGGGGGATGCTCATAAATTTAATTGTTCAGAACTCCCAACAAGTGTTCAAGTCCGTACTTTTTACGAGGCCACGGAGTTGACTGCAACTATTCACTTGCAATTCCTGAGAGACACATCTTGCCAGACGAGAACCAAGCAGAGACCTTCTGAGCTAGGGCAGTGCCCGTGGCCAGGTCCATATACTGGAACCTGAGGAGAGTAAGGCCTTGGTTCTGTCGGCTATGAAATGGACTGGAGCTGCCCCTGGCTTTCAGGATGACTTGACCTGAAGGCCACAGCACCTATGGCTTCACCAATACCAGAGCCTTGCCTTGTTCCCACCCCAGCACACCTTCCTTTCCTGCCCATAAGCCCTTGGACCCCTGGAAGTCTGTAGGGCCTGGGATATATCCCTTTCCACTGTGTAGACCTTCACGGCTGATCACTGTGGTGGGCTTAGCCTCTAGGGTGGTCCCTAGTCTATCCAGCTGCTCTCCCTAACACCTCTTCCACATAATCTGGACACCTCTGTTTCACCAAACCCCAAAGAGCCCCCAGGGAGTCCCCCAGCAGCTCCTCCTGCCTGTATCTTCCATGTTCCCTGAGGTGGTACCAGGTATTCTGTCCTGCCTACAGGGGAAGGAGCCTGGACTCCTGGGGTCCAGCCCACCCATCAGGTTTCTCCCAGGCCCCTGACCAGCGTCAACCCCTCAGAACAATGAAAGGCAACCTGGGATCTTAGAGGTGGGGGTGAGACAGCAGCAGATGGCTCTTCCTGGTAAGGGCCCCTTGGCCACAGTACAACCATTTCCAGCCAGTGAAGAAAGGACAACAGGATCCTCAGATGCTTACACACAGGGGAAAGGGAGGAGTGAGCAATGACTTCCTCAGGGAGGCAATCCAGAGACTGGGGGAGAAGTTTCCCCTTTAACACATGACTCACACTGCCCTTACCCCCTTTCCTGCCTGGGCCACGCCACTCAAGCTAGACTGGACTGGCCTTGCCACAGCCTCTCTCCATGCCCAGCAGCAGACAGCCGGTTGCTCTGTGTCCAGAACGTCTGGCCAGCCCTCTCCAGACTCGCTTCCCAATCCTGTGGATTCTGGAATGCAATTACCCTTCCTGGGGCTCACAGCCCATATTGCAGCTTTCACACTCTGCCCAGGGGAGACCAGTAAGGTAGAGGAGCAAAGGTACCCTTTCCAAACCAATGCCATTGCTCCTGCCCCACCTCCAAAACTTGGCTGTGACAACTCCTTCCCTGAAGGCTCTTCTTTCAGACATGCCCACTAAAACTAACATGTGAAAGCCCAGCCTGGGAGCCCTGGCTTCTGCCATGAAGAATACACAAGCCAACAGTAATAATTTTGGCTGCTTAAAAAAAAATCAGTTCTCATTCCTCATGAGCCCCTCTGTGTGGATGTTTGTATTCTGCAGCCTTTCACATTAGGAATGTGAAGCCTTCATAAAAAGCTAGCCATAGCAAATCTGCTTTTCTCTCTCTCAGTGAAGGGGGAGGCATCTCATGCCAAGGTCAAGGTGCATCTCGCCCATCTCACTAATGCAGAGCTGTTCCGTCACTGAGGAGCTCCTGAAGTCTCATTCTGCTCATTTCCTGTAGTGATGACCTCTGAGGTTCTCATCCCTTGCATGGGGTCTGGCTCCAACCAGCTGTGCCTCTAACCAGATACACAAGGGATCAGGTGATTCAGGGAGAGACCCTGCTCCCCGGCCTGGGCCTTCTTGGCCTCCTCAGTGGCAAACTGAGGTGTTAGTCTGGTGGTCTCTGGGGTGCCATCCTATCCCTATGTGCATGTTAAGGGTCCAATCACAGACCTCTCTGGAGAGCTGCAGGGTCACAGCTTCCCTCCCTGAAGACATGGGGACTCCAGGAGGGCCTGACCTCCATCTCTAGACCCTGTGGACTCCACCCTCTTTTCTTGACACTCTAAGGGAGCTTGGAATAAAGAGGTGACACGACTTGACAGATACCTCAAATGTGTGTGATGGGTACACGGGTGTTTTGTTTCCCTTCCTCTCCATATGTATGAGTGTTTGATGAATGCAAACAATAGCTCAGACCTCTAGGAAGTAGGTATGATAGCTGTAGATACACTATTCGCAAAGCAGATTTGATATGTGCACAGTGCAAAATATCCTCAGGTAAGCTTGAAAAGCCCAAGACGGCCTAGTGCTCAGAGGCCACCAAAAGGGCCCCAAGGTTGGCAAGGTTCACACTGAGCCCAAACAAGAACTGCAAAAATGAGCTGAAACTAATATAACACTGCATGTTAATGATACTTCAATAAAAAGAAAACAAAACAGAACTGCATGCATGGCTGAATGGGTCTCTAGAACCTCCTGGTCCTGGATTAAAGTCTATGGAAGGGGCCCAGGCATAAGTTGTTTCCGACACACTATCTGGGACCATGGGGTTCAGAGTGAAGTGAGCAGCAGTGGTTAAGCGCATGTGTCAGAGCCTGGCAAGTAGGGAGGGAGCCTCTTTCAAGTCCCATCCAATGTTTACCAAGTGCCTCCAGGCATAGCCACTGGGGCCTGTCTCAGGAGCTAGGAGCACCTCCGAATGGTGGATGGGCTTGTTCTGAGATGGCAGGAACCACACTTGGCCACATAGAAGCCAGCCATCATCCCTGGTCCTTCTCCAGCCTACACAGGTAAGGCGACACCAGCACCCAGGGACACTTCCTCCAAACCAGCTGTCCTTTCCGCCTCACATGCTTCCTCTTGTCGCTTGAAAAAGCTTGGGATCCACGGCCCATCATGTCAGTAACACTTTTGGCTCTGTTACTCAACTGCCAGATGAATCCTTGCTTCACCTTCTTCACCTTTACCTGAAAGCTGCTGGGGCAAGTCACTTAACAGGAAAGAGGGCTCTACTCTGAATGGATAATTAGCAACCTGAAATAGATTCTCCATGCCATTTGTAAATTCTCCCAAATTTCTCCTTTCAACTCCCCTTTCTGCTTTCACACCTTTCCCACTTTCCTCACACCTCTGTCCCCAAGCTTCCCTCTCTCTTTGCTGCAAAGCATTTTACATCCCCTCGAGCCTTTGCAGAACCTCACAAAATGACCATCATGTCTCTCCTGTATACTCAGCCTGTTTCTGTCAACTGGATCCTCCTCTCTGACATTGAAATGTGTGTAAATCTCTTCCACCTTATTTAAGAAAAAATGTTTTAATGTTTAATTAGAGAGAGCGTGTGCACGCACCTGGGTGCACATGAGGAGGGGCAGAGGGGAAGAGAGAGGATCCAAAGCAGGATCCATGCTGTTAGTTCAGAGCCCTACACAGGCTCGAACCCATGAACCATGAGATAACGACCTAAGCAGAATCAGGAGTCAGATGCTTAACCAACTGAACCACCCAGGCGCCCCTAACTCTCTTCCATTTTAAAAAACCAAACACCAGGGCACCTGGCTGGCTCAGTCAATGGATGCGACTCTTGATGCTAGGGTTCTGAGTTCACATCCCACGTCGGGCATAGAGCTTACTTTAAAAAAAAAAAAAAAAAAAAAAAAGTCACCAAAAAGCCTCCCTTCAATCTAAACTCACCTTCAGCTCCTACCCACAGCTTCAATGAACCTAAGCTCCAATGACATCTCCAGCTGCAGACCCTCCATCCCCAGTTGCCTCCTCAGTGCATCCTCCTTGATGTCATGTTTACAGTGGAACTCATGGCCTTCTTTCTGTCTTCGAGACTTTCCAGCACTGTGTCACCACTACAATGGTTCATCCCAGAGACTCGGGAGAAATCTAGGATTCCGTTCTCTTCCTGACCCTCCATATCCATTTCATCAGTGACTTCCATCTGCTTTGTTCCCCACTGCCACTACCTCAGTCTGTGAGTGGCTTTCCACATGAGGTTCACATACCCACGGGTATAAGAAAGCCATCTACTAGAGTACAGGAAGAAAATGTCAGAACTTCTATATAGATTTTCTTTTTAATCCTTTAAAATTATTTATGTTTTGTAATGTAAATAGTATGTTAGTAGTGTAGTGGATATATATAGGCATTCCTTGGCATATTCCAGATTTGGTCCCAGACCACTGTAAAAAAGCTAATAATGCAATAAAGTGAGTCAAGTGAATTTTTTGGTTTTCCAGTGCATATGAAAGGTATGTTTAGGGGCACCCGGGTGGCTCAGTCAGTTAAGTGTCTGACTTCAGCTCAGGTCATGATCTCACAGTTTGTGGGTTCGAGCCCCGCGTGGGCTCTGTGCTGTCAGTCCAGAGCCTGGAGCCTGCTCTTGATTCTATGTCTCCCTCTCTTTTTGCCCCTCCCCTGCTCACACTCTCTCTCTCAAAAATAAACATTAAAGTTCTTTTTAAGTTTTGTTTACAATAATACTGTAGTCTGTTAAGTGTGCAACAGCATTATGTCTAAGAAAACAATGTACAGGGGTGCCTGGGTGGCTCAGTCTGTTGAGCGTCCGACCTCGGCTCAGGTCATGATCTCGCATTTTGTGGGTTCAAGCCCCATGTCAGACTCTGTGCTGGCAGCTCAGAGCCTGGAGCCTGCTTCAGATTCTGTGTCTCCCTGTGTCTCTCTGCCTGCTCCCCCACTCACACTCTGTCTCTTTCTCCTTCAAAAATAAACATTAAAAAAAAAAACAATGTACATACCTTAATTTAAAAATACTGTATTGCTAAAAAATGCTAAGCATCATCTGAGTTTTCATTGAGTCATAATCACTGATCATAGATTATCATAACAAATACAATAATAATGCAAAAACATGAAATATTGGGAGAATTACCAAAAGTGCACAGAGATACAGAGTGAACAAATACTGTTAGAAAAAATAATGCCAATAACTAGCTCAATGCAGAGTTGCCACAAACCTACAAATTGTAAAAAATGCTGGATCTGAAAAGTGCAATAAAGGGAAGCATATTAGAACGAGGTATTTTTGTATGTATTAATGAAATCTAGATAGTAGTCAAACTTTTGCTGATAGAAGTTCAAGAACAATAAGAAAAATGTGGAGGCCCTGATCTAAATCAGAATTGTTTTTTGCTTGGACAATTGAAATAGTTTCCTGATAGCTAGCTATCTAAAATATACATACAATTCACAATTTTAACCATTTTTAATTGTATAGTTTTGGGGTGGTTGTGCACTATCACCACATCCATCTCCAGAAGTTTTCATCTTCTGAAACTGAAACTCTATACCCGTTAAATACAAACTCCCCATGCTCCCCTCGCCCCATTCCCTGGCAACTACCATTCTACTTCCTGTCTCTATGAGTTGCTTATTCTAGGTATCTCCTATAAGTAGAATTATAAAATATTTGTCCTTTTGTGAGTGGCTTATTAGCATAATGCTTCATGGTTCATACATTTGTAGCATGTCAGAATTTCCTTCCTTTTTAAGGCTGAATAGTATACCATTGCATGGATATACCACATTTTATCTACTCATCCATCAACGGACACTTGGGCTGCTTCCACCTATTTGACTATTATGAAAAAGGCTGCTATGAACATGGGTGTAGAAATCTACATCCCCTTTTGCCTCCCCCTCTATAGTCCTTCTCTGCAACTGTAGTCCAGGCAATCCCTTTAAACGCACAAGCATGGTAAAATCATCCCTCGCTTTAAATTTACTAGTTTCCCACTGCTCTCAGTCAAAATCTTACTATCCTAGTTTCTCGAACACACATTGAAGACACCTGCTGTTTCTTCTGCCCTAACATGCTTTCCTCTCTGCTTCTCTAAGTTGTTTCTTCCTTCTCTCCTTTAGGGCCTCAACTCCTGTTCTATTTCCTGGGCAAATAATTCCCTGATCACCCTCCTACACTAGGTCAGGGAACTCTCCCCCTCCCTCTTTCACTTTCCCCTCCTACCACTTGTCACAATTGGCACTATCTCATCGTGCGTATTTGTGGCAATTTTATTGTGTTTCCACTAGAGAATAAACCAATGAGAGTGAGGGCATTACCCTGTTCCTACAGTGCCTGTCAGGACGTGGCATCCAGTAAGCACTCATTATTTGAGTAATCTATTTCAATAATAAGTCTGTGAGGACGTAGCTAACCCCTCCCGCCCACAGGCCAAGCCACAGTGGAGGATAGGGGTGGCCCTGCAGGCTCTGGCCGACTGTCTTTAGCCCCCACCCTAGCCGTCCCACAGGGAGGTCCTCGGTGCCCGGGGTAGGAAGCTCAGGGCCGCCCCCTCCCGGCTCGCGCAGCGGGGATCGGCTCCGAGCCCCCGGGTCCGCCTCCACTCCGGCGTCCGCCTGGGGCGGGGGCGGGGCCGGCCTGGAGACGTCACTTCCGGTGTACACAGCCGGTCCGGGCGGTGTGCTGGGGGCCGGGGCGCGTCGCAGGTGAGGAACGGGCGCGAGCGGGCACTCCGTGGCGCAGGCGGGCGGGCTGGTGGGTGGCCGGTGGGCTGCGGGCCGGGACTGGCGACTGGACGAGCTCGCGGACAGCCGCTCCGCTCGGGGCCGCGGGGCGCGGGGCCGTGGGCTCCCGCCCCTTGCCCGTCCGCTGTGGAGGACGCCGGGCTCTGGGGGCGCTGGCCGGGCGGACGGAAGCCCGGAGGGGCCTCATGGCTCGTGCCCGGGACGGGGGGCGCCGGGGTACTCCGCAGACGCTGGACGGGAGGGGCGGGGGGCGCTCCCTCGGGCCCCCGGGGCCGGGGAGGTCGGGCTGGCGCCGGCGCCCGTTCCCGGAAGCCGGCGGAGCGGTCCGCGGAGGCACGGCGGCCTGTGGGCGTCCGGGGTCCGCCGAGACTGGCTGGGGACGCGGCCCTCACGCCGCCCCGCGGCTGCCTGGCCGGCTGCGCGCACCTTCGCGGCCGTGCGGGGCCACCGAGGGACACGATTTGCCGGCCCCGCGGAGCCTGCTGGCGCAGTCGGGCCGGGGGACGTTCTGCGGGGACCCGGCAGGGCTGGGGGCTGAAGGGACCCACGCCTGTGGGGCGAGTGCAGGGTCAGGGGTGTGTCTTCCTGCTCCGCGCGGTGCGAGCAAAGAAGCACGCCTGGTTGGCATGATAAGAATTCTGTTCATACTCCTCACAAAATTTGCTAGGTGAACACTCAGGTTGGGGGACCCCGATTTGAAAAAAGCTTGTTCCCGCACCGTCACCCCCATTATAAAAGCAATTCATTCTCCTCACATTCAAGACAACACAAAAAGTGTTGTGACAATACTTTTTCAAATGACAGTCATCCGCCAGCCTGCCACTCAGTGACGATCATTGCTAACATTTTGGTTATGTCAGTAAATACAACGCATTTCACTTGTATTGTCACTTCTGTGGACTTGATTGCACACCGTAATTCAAAGCCCTGCTGGTACATAGGTAGATTGTTCCCAGTTGGTCACATCACAAGATAATTTTGTCCAAAGGAATCGTCTGATTGGTTTAGGATAAATTTACAAATGAGGTCAAAGGTAACCTTCGTGTAAAAAATCGGTTATATTTGTTTCCTTTATTGACAAGTTGGAAAAATTCTTCTCCGTCCCGGTGTTATAAAAACTTCCATTCATTTTGCTTCTCATTTCATGGTTTTATTATGATTATTTTTTTAAATTTCGGTTTAAAAATTGCTACTCAAAATTTCGTTTTGGTGTGAGATAGAAAATATTTTCCAAATGGTTAGTTGACCCAGTTTTATTGAATAAGCTATGACTGCCATTTTATCATATTTTAGATCTGAAGTTCTCAGTATGTGTTTATAAGACACTACTCACAAATTTGATATGTAGATTTTGTGAAGACCGTTTTTAAATTTCGTTCACAGTATCTTTTCTTTTTTCTTAATAATTTTCCTTTACAAGGCTAGGAAATATTTCGTGTTTGGGTGTGTTTTTTTTTTTTTTTCCTTTTCTTTTTCTCTTTAAAAATGAAAAGTTTAGTTTATTGTTTCATTGCTTTCTTGCTGACAGGATAACAAACTCCATATGAAGAGTTCAGGTTTGTTGTGGCAACTTTTCAGTCTGGCATTTGAGATTCTAATCTTCCTCTATTTTTGCACACGAATACGTAGGTTAGCATTGGAGACCAAGATAGAAAAGCTCTCAGATTCCCTTGGCAAGCCTTGATTTTTCAATCTAAAATTATCTCTGGATTTTTGGAAGACAGCATGTTTTAAGCATCCTTTAAAAAAGAAATTTAAACAAGTTGCATATGATTCTGCTGAAATCTTACTAAATGTTTATTCTATTTCAATCCCGGAGCCTAATACACCAGAAGCTTTATGTCAAGTGGTGCTTCCAAGACTGTAGGAAAATAATCGTATGTAAGAGCTAGTCGGCTGGGGCATCACATGGGTTGGGTGCCCAGTCTCTTTCTTTCCCTCCTGAGACTTCGTCCTTAGTGGAAAATGATGACCTTCCTCTCTGGACAAAGAATGTTGGTTTGAATAAGGAATAGCTTTACTTTGGAGTTATGGTGGGGCCGGGGAAGGGGGGTGGGGGGGGTGCCTTTTTCTCTTAGTATAAGTTCACTAAGAGCCTGAATGAGTGAGGGGTTGTGTTTCAAATGTGTTTATTTCTATTGAAACTGCTCTTGAGGCCCAATCGATAGATGCAGGGGCTGCTGCTTACTCATTTCCCTTGACCTTGACCATAAATATTTGGCATGGTAAGCCAGATTTTCTTGATGTTGTCAGTCTCCTCTTGGTTGGCCTTTTTGACTTGGAGCTATTGTAGTCCTTTTCTTAAACTTTGTGACTGTGGTTTTCCACTTGTCTTTGTTGGTGCTCATCCCACATCTGTCTATGAGCATTTTCCAAGGCCTAGCTTCATGCCTCTACCTCTTTTCCCCCAAAACAGTGCTTCTTTGCGCTCATCCAGTATGAGATCTAGGCAGAGAACCAACCACTTCACCCCCTCACTCCTGTCTCCATACATTGACCCCAACTCAGACTTTACTGCAAGTCATTTCCGTACCTCCAACAGACCCCTGGTCATGTTCTCCAGTCTGTGCTTTCTCCAGGTGAGGGAGCCCTTCACTGCTTCCCAAGGTGGCCTGTCTTTCATGACTCTAAGGACCTATCTCATTCCATTTTCCTTCTTGATTGGAGTTGTATTTGCGGTTTGCTTTCTGTCCCTTTAACATGATTTAGATTTTGTATGTTTACTCTTAGGGACTTCAGACATAATCTGGTCCCACCCTGGATGAGAAAGATGAGACCCAGTGCTTTTATTGATTAATTTAGTCAACTCACATTTATGAAGTACTCACAGTGTGGGCCAGTTACTGTTGTGGAAAATTGGAATACAGAGCTGAAAGGCACAGCCTGAACAAGAAGGCCAAATAAGCAATTGCCATAAAGTGTCATAAGTGCCTAGAAGTGGGGGACACATGATAAGCTCCACCAGGTTTCAGAGATCTTGCCTGTCCTGTTCACTGCTATTATCTCCAGGACCTAGAACACAGTGTTCTGGGAACAATCAAGTGTTTGTTGAACGAATCAGTGATCATCTGTGAATGAAATGAGAATAAAAGAGCTGTCTATAGAAAAGATGTAAACCAAGAGACATTTTTGTAAGTGTAGTTTGGAGAATTTCAGGGAAAACTTTAAGTTCAACCAAAATGACCCAGCTATAACCCCAAGAAGGCATGATTGGAATGTGTTTGTAGCCAGAATTGCTTAAACTTAATTTTGTATCCTCAGAAGAAAGACTGCATTTCTAGGAGAGGGTTGGGATGCTGTCTGTGGAAATTGGGGTGGTGAATCCAAGAGAGGAATTTGGTGATATGTCTGTAGGACTGCCTGGGGACTCTGGCCAGAGGAGCTGTGTGCAGTCCTTCAGTGAGCCATCAAGCAGATGGGTGCATCTCTGTTGATGCCCCTACCCAGGAGAATCTTTCCCTTCCTTTGCTTCCATTCTCCTGATACCTTCTGATTAGAACATGGCTTCACATGGAGATTTTCTGCCAACGAGAGATTATGAATGGCTGAGAGCTCCATATGCAGACTGCTTGGATCAGATCCTGGTCTTGGGGTGCTGGCTAATCTCTGTTTGCCCTTCTGTAGAATGGGGATAATAGTAGTACTTTCCTTTTTGCTGCCTGGCATCTGGTAAGTGCTCAGTAAATATTAGCTTTCATGGGTATTTATAAATTTAGTAACTAGCCCTCTGGTTCATACATAGTCATCTTTGAGTTTAGGTGACCTGAATCAGTTGCCCTGGACCAGCTTGCTCCTGGGTGCACTGACAAAACCTAGAACCAAAAGGGGTAGCCATGATAGATACAATTTTCCCAAACCGTTCTTCCAGAGAATCCACCTGCAGTTGTCAGGGAAGATTCCCTGGAGGGTGGGCTTGAGCTGCATACTGTGGGAGAACGTTAGTTCGGCACCACAGTGAGGGGAAAGGACTTTTAGGGAGGGCCATGACAGGCACAAAGGTGTAGAGGTGAGCAGGCTGAGGTATGTGAGCTATAGAGTTTTAGGGTAAAGGGTAGGCAGGTACGAATAAGGAAGTAGAGGGAAGTGAGATTGGAGAGGAAAGTGGAGCCAGCTCTTGAAGAAACAATTAAGAACAATATGTAACTTATTGGGCACTAACAATGTGTCAGGTATTATGTTAATCCCTTAGACTCACTGTGGTAGCCAGGTTTGGTGCCATGTGTCTTGTGTATATTACCTTGTTTAGTCTTTACAACAACCCCATGAAGTAGAGAGGTATATTACAGGAGAAGTAACATGTGGAAGGTCAGCTGGTTGGTCTCTGCCTGGTGGGTGATTCAGTCTGCACATCTCTGCAAGGCTAACACTTGGTATCTTTTGTACATTTAAAAGCCTTTCTGACTCATGTATTTCCTGATGAAGTCCACGCCCATCAAGATCCTCTGACTTTATGAACCATCTTGGGTTAAAATGTGAAAATATGTGTATCTTAGCATTGAATAAAAAAGGGTGCAGGTGCAGATATGCATCAAGCTTGGAGAAATGTCATTCAGTGAAAAAGGCAAGATGCAGAACACTATATATGGGCCCATTTGTGTAAAAAAAAAAAAAAAAAGAGAGAGAGAGAGAGAGAGAGGTACACATGAAATGTTTTGGTTTTTGTTTTTCTAAGTAGGCTTCATGTCCAGCACGGAGCCCAACATGGGGCTTGAACTCATAAGCCTGAGATCAAGACCTGAGCTGAGATCAAGAGTTGGATTCTTAACTGACTGAACCATCCAGGCGCCCCATGAAATAGGTTTCTAAGTGTAGAAAAAAATTCCTGGAATGATAGAAAAGAAACAGTGGTTGCCTTTGGGATGAAGCCCAAGAAATCTAGGCTGTTAGACTGAACTAGCTTTTTCTCACATACTCTTTTGTGTGATTTCCTTTTCACTGTATATGTGTATTATATTTTCAATTAAAAGTTAAAGCAAATTTTTAAATGTTTGCCATGTATGTAGCAGTCATTAAGAGGGGGAATGTAGCATAGATGTTGAGAATAAGGACTCTATCCAGACTGCTTGGGTTCCGTTCCTGCCTCTGCCACTTACTAGTCCTTAATCTCTAAGTCACACAGCCTCTGTTTTCCCCCATTTTACCCTGTCTGAAAATGGGAGAGGCAGCATTAGCTATCTCCCGGAGTTACAGTGAGGTGTAAATGAGTCAGTACTTGTGAAGTCCTTAGAACAGTTCCTGACCGATGTGTTTGGTGGTGGTGGTGGTGGTGGTGGTGGTGGTGGTGGTGGTGGTGGTGGTGTGGCCTTGTGGCCTTGTACTGTGCACTGCGGTGCATGTGAAGATGGGGCCAGCCTGTTGCTGCGCACTTGCAGTTCATGCAGAAAGGGAAGCTAACAAAAAGCAATGGCAGTGGAGGCTGCAGGAGCTCACGACAGGCTCTGGGAACTGAAGGGGCCCAGGATGGTTTCATCCAAACAGTGGATCTTAAATATGGGCAACTGCTAGAAAAAGTGAAATGAGAGAAAAGGGAACACAGGGACTTGTTTCAAGGGTGATCTGTGCCCTAGACAGACAGAGAAATGAGACAGGCAAGAGGCTGAAGGGAGCCTAAAATTGGGATATAGCGTGTGATGGCAGGTTGTCATTATATGGCAGAGTTTCTCTTAGCAGGTATAAAATAATGATATGATTTATAAATGACATCCTAGGTTTGATGAAATGTACCTTGATCTTTGAAATGGCCATGATGTAGATGTTCCTGTGTAATTTATTTAATGAATCCCGTAATGCAGAATACGTGGGCTACTTCCAGGTGGATGCCTGTGGACAGTGCTGCCAGTGAGTGTCTTGGATACAGGCCTCTACATTTACTGAGTCTGTTTCTAGGATTCATTCCTAGATGCTGTCACTTTTTTTTTTTTTTTTTAACTGTTTGACATGTCCCTTGTGTCTGGGCCACAGTCTGATATGTGCTTTTTCAAATTGGTAGTTGCAAAGAGTGTTAATGGGATAGTTTTTTGAGTGCAGAATTAGATCTAGATATTACCTGGAAAAAAAAATCTAAATTTTCATTTTAGAAATAATTTTGGGATTAGGTACTAGCAAGATGGTAATTACGATGGGGAACCTGGGAATCCCAGAGTCTTCCCCTACCCCACCCCCCAGGTCCTAGAGGTGGATGCCTGAGAACTGGCAGAGGAGAGCTGGCCCGGCTCCCAGACTCAAGTGCTGCAGGTTGCGGTAACCTGGGCGGGGAAGTCAAAAGTGGTCCCTCTCTCGTGCTCCCAAAGACCTGTCCTGCCCCTGAGTCTCAGAGTAGCAGAGAATGCAGCCACATCCCTGTGCTTCATAATGTGAGGCAGTCCCCCTCTTCAGCCTTGTCCTGGCTCATCTTCCTTCAGCTAGGGGCCGAAGGGGAGGGAGTGGTGAGCAGGGAAATGGGAGGAGCCTTGACCTTCCCTCTGAAGGACACAGGGCCGCCCTCTTAGTTCGTTGCCAGGACTTTGAGAGTTGGGGTCAGAGCAGCAGGAAGGTAAGTACTATTTTTGAAAAATATTGTAACTGTGGTATTTTGAGGAGCAAAAGTTTGCTTTTTTCACTGACAGTAGGGCAGTATGAAGAATTTCACCAGAAGATAAAATGCTTCTTTCTGACTGGTGCCCAGACTGGTGCCGAGCGGATAGCTGCAGTTCCTGAGTGAGACTCAAGCTGTGCCAGGTACTGTGGTTTATGGATTTAGGCCTCCCCACTGGACTGAAGAAACTGAGGCACAGAGTTCAAAGAAACTGAGGCGTAGATTAGTAAGTGCCATTCACTCAACTGGTAATTACTGAGAACAAAGATGCATATCTAGGTCAGTCTGACTCCCAAACCCATAGCGATAACGACTTGCACTTTGTCAGTGCCTGTTTCCAGGAAATCTCTTTGTATTGGAGCATCTTACCTACAAGGTAAAAGCATGAGCTTTTTCTCCCATTAGGTTGGAAGCTCCTCAAGAACAGGAATTGTGTCTGTTTCATTCATCACTGTATCCCCAGTGCCTGGAGCGGTGTCGTGCACATAGTAGGGCCTCAGTAAATGCTCGAGTATGTGAGGGCTCATGGCCTGGAGAAGTGGCAGAGCCTGGAAGTCAGTCTGGCGGTAAGCCACTGCAGGCCTGCTCTAGCGCTGTCTTCCCTGCCTGGGGAGAATGGGAGGGATGGAGAGGAGGCTTCTTAAATGTCCTCACTCCTAATTATTTGACCTGCTGCGATTTTGTGAGGTAGAATGGGGTCCCTCTGCCTTCGCTCTGACTTGTGGTTCTTTTTGAGAGTTGGGAAGGCTTGCTGGGTGTGCAGAATTGAAGGCAGTGTTCCCAGCTTGGAGGCAGGAGCTGGGTAATTGTCCACTGATAAAATTTTTCAAGGGTGCCTTAAATTTTCAGAAACGGTCCTGAATCTGAAGCATATCTATCTAAAATTTGTGTAATTCCTCTCCATAGTAAGAGAAATAATTTATAGATTACAGTTTGGTTTACCCATTTGTATATGAGTTTCTTGATAAATACTTGTTTTTCCCCATTTGAGGTTAATTTTAAATAGGTTCCACAGTGCAGATTGTTAAGAATGAGTAGCACTATTAAGTTTTCTTAAATCACTTTCTAATGGGCACATCAATTTTCATTAGTTCAACTTGCTTTTATGTTAGGAAACTTTGCGAATAACAGCTGCTAAAACTAGGCTCAAACAGAGCTGAGTGTTGATCAAGGCTTTTTCACGTAATATACTAATAAAAATAAACTAGAGGTTTTTAATAGATGTAGATTTGGGGGACCATTTTAACAATTTGGGTTCAAAAAATTACATCAGTGCTTGTGTTTTTTAAAAAATGATTGACTTTAGTCAACTATACTTCAGTTTAGAAAAAAGATGGACTTTAGGTCATTCTCCTTGACTTATACCCGAATTTCTGTCATGGGCAAAATTTGTTGTTGTGAATGTTTTCATAGTGCTCAGCTGCATTTGATATGAAAAAATTTTTTTCAATACTTTTTATTTAAAAAAATTATTTAATGTTTATTTTGAGAGAGAGCACGTGCAAGCAGGGTAGGGGCAGAGGGATATGTAGAGAGAATCCCCAAGCGGGCTTAGCGCTGCCAGCATGGAGCCAGATGCTGGACTCAAACTCATGAACCGTGAGTCATGACCTGAGTCAAAATCAAGAGTTGGTCACTTAACCGACTGAGCCACCCAGGTGCCCCTGATGTGAAAAATTTTAATGGCCCCAAACCATTTTAGTTTATAAATAAAAACCTGGTGTTACCTGAGCAGACTTTCTCTCAGAAGTTTCAGAGCTAACTTTATTTATCCTTTGGTGATGTGTGGTAGTTATTTGTAGATAAACCTTTTCTTGGCAAGGCTTTGCCAGCTGCCCCCACCCCCTGCTTTTCCTTCTTTTGAAGACTTCTGTTGAATAAAGTTTTTTTCGCTCAGAGTGTTCCTCTAATAAAATTCTTTCAAAATTTCTATCCTTGTTTTGTTTTAAAGGCAACAGCTTTTGAGTTACTCTTTTGATTTTATAAGACTAAACACAAGTCTTAGGATACAGTAGGTTGATTTATTAACGAAAAAATTCAATACCTAGCTAGATCTCTCCTCATGAGGACCCATAATGGATTTTTTTTCCCATTAAATTTTCACCATTTTTCTTGGTATGAAACTGAATATATGGTGATTACCATCCATTTCATTGACTTTTCTACTTATTGATATGCTGTTTACAAAAATAAATTAGTCTTGGGGCGCCTGGGTGCCTCAGTTGGTTGAGTGTCCAACTCTTGGTTTCGACTCAAGTCATGATCTCACAGTTCATGGGATCAAGCCCCGTGTCAGCTCTGTGCTAACAGTGCTGAGTCAGTGTGGGATTTTCTCTCTCTCTCTCTCCCCCTCTCTCTGCCTCTCCTGCACTCTCTTTCTCAAAATTAATAAATAAACTTAAAAAAAATAAACTAGCCTTTGATCTTCCTTTCTCTCCCCACCCCCAAAATACCCTCAATTTAAACAAAATTGCCCTTCATCTATATGACTATGTAACACATTTGGCCTTTTTTTTTTTATTTTTTATTTTGCCTGTGCTATTTTGAAACTGAATTTCAACTCTGTTGACTTTATGGTTAGAAAATTTTTTTCTTCTGCTTAAATTATCAGTTGTTTGTAGATTACTAAATAAAAAAAGCTCTTCAGACCCACTAATGACAACTTGCTTTGTTATTGTAGAGGAATGTCCTGTTTTGTGGTGATAAATGTTACAGTGTTACAGAGCAAGTGTCAGGACAGGAGACAGTCAGACATCACGTGTGGAGACAGTTAGTTCCCCTCTTAGACCAGAAGCTCCTTGACCGCAGGCACTGATATCCTGGGTTCCTGGAACACTCAGGCACCATTCACAGGGTTCAAGGTGTTGCTGTGGGATGGGTATAGTAACATCTTTATTTTAACTATTGTAAATTCGAACATTGATTAGAGTTTCTATTTAGTAGGGTTTGTTGTTTTTTTTTTTTCTATGTCCTTGAGTTTTCATAGCTCACTTTAGGATACATGAACTTCGGATTTTGTCAACTGATCAGTTATTCAGTAAGTTTTTGTTTTGCATTAACAGTAGTTTTAGTAGTCATTTCTTGAACAGAAAAAAAAATAATCTTGGCCTCCTTAAAACTTTTTCACTGACATGTTTTACTCTGATAGAACTTTAATGTTTCCGGAGTTTTTGCATGATTCTTTAAATTAACATTCTTTAACTAATTAACATTAGTTCCATGGAAACCGTGTCCGTATAATAGGCTAGTGTTCAGTTTCGCACATATTTTTATTTGGGGGCAGTCTCCTGGGCACAGAAATAATCTGGGCTTGGTGGACCCAGAAGTGTCACTTCCTTTCCTCTGGCTTTGGCTCTCCATGCCTGCCTTTCCATTTTGATGTTTTAATGATACCCTCCCTGCTCAGTGATTTGTGTTCAGGAAGCTAGGCAGTGATTACTTTTGTTTCTGCTTTGCGAACTTCCTCCCCCACTTCCTATTTTTACCGAGCAACTACAGGAAATGAGGCAGCTCCTGGCTGGCTGCTGCTAAGCACTGATTTGGGGTGGCAGAGGACAAGGCCTTAGGGCCTGAGCCATTTAAAACATTTTCCACCTTAGTCTTTTCGCTACCTCTTTCCTGTAGGAATCACAGGAACCTGATTTTATGATTGGGTTGAGATGATGACGAGTCCTCCTTACCCTTGGTGTGGTGTGGTGTGGTGTTGCTCAGTAGGAGGGCAGGGCTTCTGTGCAGTAGGTGAGAGGTTTTCTCCATTATAACAGTAGGAGCGGGACGTCGTGGCCCAGCTGCTGTCCTGGGTGAACAGTCTGGCAGAAGCAGAGGATAGGCTGAAGGGACCTGTTCCAAGTAAGGCTGGAAAGGTGGGTTCTGGTCACTTAGTGGGAGCCTTGACTGGCAGGCTCGGAGGGGACTAAAGAGCCCTGTCTGCTCTCTGAGATCTTTGAAGAGTGCCTCAGCCTTTGTGGTATTCTCCTTCCCCTGAACTCATAATGGTGTTTGTTTTTTAAGCCACTGTTTAGCATTTACCACTTGTTTTCCCATGATAACTCTTACTGTATTGTGGACCTGTGATAGCTTATGTAGGAAGTATGTATCCTCTTCCCAGAGAGAAGTAACTTTTTACACATTAGGTAACTTGAACACGGAAGGTGGACATCTTGGGTTGGGTAATTGTCTTTGGATGAACAAGGGAGATGCCCTGTGTATCATAGGATAGTTAGCATTTCTGGCCTCTACCCACTAGCACTTGCCCCAGTTGTGATGACCAAAAAATGTTTCCAGACATTGCCAAATGTCCCCTGAGGTGGGTGCATGTGTGTGTATGTGTGTGAAGTATCCTCTCCTCCACTTGTTGAGAACCGCTGTGTTAAAGGATTGAATGCTGACTTCTACTTTTGTAAAATGGAATAAAATACAATGTTGGGTTCCAACGCTGAGGTACATCTTCCCTTCTGCATACTTCAGTTGAAAGAGCTGGGTCTGAACATCTGACAGCTTGGCTTCTGGTCCTCACGGCAAGCATTCTCTCTCAGTCCTGTCTTGCTTGCTCCAGAAGACTACTGCATGTATAAAGAAGAAAATGAGAGGCATTTAGAGGCTACTGCATGTAGCAGTAACAATAGCTAACATTTATGGAGCAGTTGCTGTAGACCAGGTGAACAGAATTGGTGGGATTGAATGTAAGGGATAGAAAGCAAAGGGACCAGGACAGGGCCCACGTAGGGCAACGTCTTGGGTTTAGGCTCATGGTTGGAGGTGCCTTTAACCAAGACAGTAAATACAGCAGGAGGAGCAGGGAGTGGAAGGATGACTAAGTATAGTTTGAAGGACCTGAGGAGATGTCTCATGGGTCTAGTCCTGGGAGGGAGGGAGGGAGAGAGGGGTCTTGACCAGAGTTGAATGTGGGTGTCATCAAGAGTAGATATGGGTATGATCTCCTAAAGAGAAATCTCTTTACTTTTCATTACTCCAGCTCAACTTCCTGTCACTTCCAAGACTACAGCTTTAAGCCATATTCTCTAAGAGTGATAAACAGAATGTTGCCATCTAGATATTTGACAGAGGTGGGATAGTGCGGTGGAGAGCTCCGCCTCTGGCAGCAGACTGCCAGGCCCCAAACCCAGTTCTCTTGGTGACTCCTACCTTAGCCACGTGGCAAGAACTTGAAAAACTCACTTAACCTCTTTAGATGCTTCACCTACCTCACAGGGTCATGGAGAGAATTAAATTAGATAATAACATGTAAAGTGCATAGCACAAAGCCTAGTATTGAATACCCACTTGGTTCATGTCAGCTGTTTTTATTTTAGGGTTCTAGCAAGGATTAAATGAGATTATGTAGCTAAAGCATGGTTTAATGCTTGACAGATTGTCGGCGCTTGATAAATGGTTTGTTTTGTTGAGGAGTGCTTGTGTGAACATGACATGTCATCGGTAGTTTTGTTTTTGTTTTTTTGTTTTTTTTTTTAAGCAGAGCCTTATTTCTAGCACTTAACCACTGCCTCTGTGGGCAGCAACACTGACTGTATAAAAATCACCATTAAATAAATACTGAGGATGTACTGATCATTCATCAAATACCTGTTGAATGTTTACAGTGTACTTAGCACTCTTGAATATCTTGAATGAGTTCCATGATCCCGAGCGTTGGAGGTGGTAGGGAAACACGCAAACTGGTAGTGTGATGCAGTATGTTAAATACAGTAAAGATAATGCTAAGACATGGCCAAAAACAGTGTGGTACAGTAGCACACAGAGGGACTCCTAGCTCACTTTTTGCCAAGGTGGCTTCCCAGAGGAGGTGATTTCTAAGTTAGACATCCAAGAGAAGTGAGAATAAACCAGGAGAGCTTTCCAGGCAGAGGGAACTGAGCACGTAGATGGTAAGAGGGAAGATGGCACAAGCAAGACCTGGACAGTGGTGGGCAGTGGGGTGGGGGAAGACAGCTGGGAAGCGTTGTGGACAGCCGTAACTGATGTTAAGCAGCAGAGTAGATAATTAAATTGGCTCTAAAACAATGACACAGCAACCAGAATGGAGCCGTCCAGGAGTTTGGAAGGAGGCTCCTGTGTAATTCCAGCAAGAGGAAAAGAAGATCAGAACTCTGGATCGCCAATAAAGATTGAAGAGAAAAGACTTGAGAGCTATTAAGGAGGCAGGAGGCAGGAAGGGTACGACTAAATGATTAAGTGGCTGTAGAGGGGAGTGAGGAGTAGAGGATAGCACCCAGGCGTCTGGCTCACAGGTAGAGATGGTGGATCCAGTAGGTAGGCGGCGATGACGTTCACTAAGACAGGAAAGGAGCAATGGAAGACGGGGAGGGTTGTTTGTGGGCACTTGATTTGAGGACCTGTCCGGAAGTTTGTTGAATATTTGGGATCAGGAGCACAGGAGAAAGATCTGGGCTAGAGAGATGGATTTGGGGATCCTCCCAGGGAGAATATGTTGATAATAGAAACAGACAAGGCACAGCATAGAACTCTGGGGGAACCATAGTGCTTCAGGTCTGTCAGGGGACGAGTGGCTCAAAGAGGCCACTAAGAATGGCCAGGGGGACAGGAGTGGAGCTTAGGAGAGCTAACATCTCCTCAGTCAGCATTGCCTCACTCTTAGTGTGATAACAGATAAGGGGAGCCAAAAAAGTAGAGTCCTAGGACTCAGAGAACAAAGAACTAAATCTTTCGGGCATTTTCTCTTGCCTGGATAGATATTTTAAATTCATGAATGTTGAGAATAAAATTCTTCAAAGCATTTTTCTGGAGCGCATTTCTAAATATGGCTTGTGTCATTCTGAACTGACAAAGAGCATGGAAATGATTGGGCTTTGAACTTCACAGACAATAACTTCACTAATCTCCCTGAAGAATTTCCTGTGGCGTCTCCACATTATCAAGGGTAGAGTTAGATTTACATTGTTACAGACTGGAGAGGAGAGAAAATATTCTGTATTTTTTTCTTTGAAGAGGGAATTGTTTATGGAGTGGTTCATGGTTTTTTTTTTCTTTTATAACAGCTTTATTGAAATATAACTCACATACTCTATAATTCATCCATTTAAAATATATGATTCAGTGATTTTTAGTACATTCAGAATTCTACAGCCACCACCATAATCAATTTTAGAATGTTTTTATCACTCTAAAAAGAAACCCTGTACCCATTAGCATTCATTCCTTATTCTTCTCATCCCCCAGCCCTAGGCAACCATTAATCTACTTTCTGTTTCAATGGATCTGCCTATCCTGGATGTTTCATATTAATGCAGTCCTGTAGTATGTGGCCTTTTGTGTCTGTCTTCTTTCACTTAGCATAACGTTTTCAAGGCACATACGTGTTGTAGCGTGTATCAATGTTTCATTCCTTTTTATGCCTGAATAATATCCCATTGGATGGCTGCTAAATTACATCTTCTTTGTTCATTCATCAGTTGATAGACATTTGGGTTGTTCCCACGTTTTTACGATTATGAATAGTAAACTTCATATACAGGTTTTTTGCGTAGACATGTTTTTCATTTCTCTTAGGTGTATACGTAGGTGTGGAATTGCTCGGTTATGTGGTAATTCTATTTTTAACCTTTTGAAGTACTGCCAGACTGCTTTCCAGAGTATCTGCACCATTTTACATTCCCACAAGCAGTATATGAGGAGTCCAGTTTCTCCACATCCTCACCAGCACTTGGTATTGTCTGTCTTTTTTATGAAAGCCATCTCAGTTGCTGTGAAGTGGTATCATGGTTTTAACTTGCATTTCCCTGATAGCTAATGATGCTGAGCATCTTTTTGTATGCTTATTGGCCATTTATATATCTTTTTCGAAAGGTTCATCTATGCTTGATCATTAATTTTGGCAAGTAAATTAAGTTGCAAAACCTGACACTGAAGAACAGATGAACATATTTGACTACAGAAATTAGGTGTGCATGCGTGTGCGTGCACGTAGTGAAAGATGCTGTAAACAGATATAAAAGATAAAGGACAGGCTCCCCAGAGAAATCACCAGCACTGTACTCTCCACCCACCTGTCCTCTTCACTCTCCACCTGAGCTTGAGAAACAGAGTGTTTGATGATCCTGTTACCTAGCTGTGACTTTGGAAGTAGGGACCATGATCTCTGCCTTCTTCCCTGTAGCACTTAAGTACCCAGATACTGCCACCACTGCAGGTTTCTGTGGAACGGTGGCCTGACAAGTTAGAGAAGTAGCTTGCCACGTGGATGAACATGTTGAACCATGTATCAGAATTTCCTTCCTTTTTAGGCTTAATGATATCCCATTTTATGGTGGTACCAAATTTTGTTTACACTCATCCATTGGTGGACATTCGTCTTATTTCCACCTTTTAGCTGTTATGAATAATGCTGCTATGAACGTCGGCGTACAAACATCTGTTCAAGTTCTTGCTTTCACTTCTTTTGTTGTGTATATATCAAGAAGTGAAATTGTTGGATCTTATGGTAATTGTACATTTAATTTTTTGAGGCACCATTGTACTGTTTCCACAGCGACAGTACCGTTTTATATATCCACTGGTGATGCCCAGGGTTCCAATTTTTCAATATCCTTGAGAACATGTTATTTTCTGTGTGGTTTTTTTCTTTTTATAATAGCCACCCTCATGGATTTGTGGTGGTATGTCATTGTGGTTTTGATTTGCAGTTTCCTGATGATCAGTAATGTTGAGCATCTTTTCATGTGTTTGTTAGCCATTTGTTTATTTCTAGTCACGTCCTTTGCCCGTATTAAAACTGGATTGTTTGGTTTGGGGTTTTTGTTTTTGTTTCTGTTTTGTTTTTTATTTTGAGTTGTATGTAGTTCTTATATATCCTGGATATTAATCCCCTTTCAGAGGTATAATTTACATACATTTTCTCTCATTCTGTGGGTTGCCTTTTCACTCTGTTGATAGTGTCCTTTGGTGCACAATAGTTTTAATTTTGATGAGTTCAGTTTGTCTGTTTTTTTCTTTTGTTGCCTATGCTTCGGTGTTTTATCCAGGAAGTCATTGCCAAGTCCAAGCTCATTAATTTTTATATATTTAATGAATTTTGCTCTAGGAGAGTATGCATTTATTTATTTAGTATGCTTAAATTGTCCCATTATTGGCCATTAATACAGCTTATTCTTCAGGTTGAGTCTGAGTCCTTTTGACAGGAGTCACATTAGAAGAATTCCTTGCTGCCTGGCCTGATAAGAATTCCTGGCTTATCTTTTTTGTTTCTGACCCCAGATCTAGAATCAGCCATTTCTTTAAGGAGCTCTGGTTTTGGGGGTGGGAAATAGTATTAGGGACATTCATTACAACTGAGATGTGAATCCTTCTAGGTCTTTTTAGTAAAGTAAACATGTACATTTTGGAAAGAAAAAGGTAAATCATGATTTCAGGCTAATATCTCAAAATCAGATGAATCGTTAAAGGATTTTTGTTTCTTTGATTTTATATTTGTGTCTGTTCTCCTTCGTTGGCAGTAACACCAAAGAGTTACAGTAAAAATACTGTTTTCAACTTGAAATAATCCTTCTCTGTGTGGTTATGCCACACTATTTGATAGTTTAGGTTAATTTTTCTGTTTTTTTTTTTTTATTTTTAGGGATTGTTTTCTTTTTGATTTACTTTTCTTTTTTTAGTTGTACAAAATATTTACTTAGTCCTAAAGATAAAACTATAAAGCAAGGTAGATTGAGAGAATGAATGGCTTTTCTTCCATGCCCTTGTTTACTCTGTACCACATAGTAACATTTTTATTGGTTTTTGATTTATTCTTCTATTGCTTACTTTAAAATATATAAGCAAATGTGTGTGCATATCTCCTGCACCCTACTCCACTCTCATTTTATTTTTCCCTTGTTTTTCATCTTAGCAATCATATTTCTTATTTTCAAGAATTCTTCCTCTGCCTCCTTTATGGTTTGCTTGCTTTTGTTTTAAGGGTGCATATTTAAGGGTGCATTATATTTAACTCTAAGGATACCAGTTAAAATTTCTTTTCAGGGACAAAATCTGTGTTTCTTCTGGAGTCCAATCTGCTTTTCATCCTAGGTGTCCTTTTGTGTCCTCTGGTTGTTAGGGGTTTTTTGTTTTTTGTGTTTGTTTTTCATTTTTGTTTTTTTAAGTCTACTGTCTGATGATCCTTATCAGTGAAGAACTGGGTTGATGATATATATAGGTAATTGAGAAAAGGTTCCTGTTTTTCCAGCAGTCCTTTTGCCATAGGAGGAGTTAGCTGATTAAGTGACCAACCATCAGAAGTATGGAGATCAAGTTGATGAACCTATTTCCCACTCCTTACTTCTGTACCTGCTGACTCAAAGCCAGGTGTTTATACAGCTCCTCCAGGAAAAAAGGCTCTGTCCCTCTGCCCGCCTTTGGCTCTGCGTGTTCTGGGAAGTGTTTAGCTCGGCTGTGGTCTGTTGTATCATATAATTCCCTCTGCCTTCTCTTCATCTTCTGGAAAGTGGCCAGCATTTAAATAGACTATATCCCTCAGCCCTACTCATCACTGTTATGTTGTGATTCCCTTGTCAATGTCTTTATGGTTACTTCATTAGGATTTGGGGCCAGTGGGAAGGTAAGTATGTGTGCCTATTTATTTAGCCCGTCATTCTGAAGTGAAGCTACTTTGTGCCATACCGTTGCAGACAACAGGACTGCTTTTCACTCCCATTTTCTCTGCTGGCTAATGACTGAAATGGATTTATAATTATTCTCTGTATTCCCAAATCATAGCTATCACATCGTTGAAACATGTGATGCCTCCTGCCCTAGGATACATAGATTTCTACTTAGTTCCGGGGTTGGGACCTTTCCAGGACCTTTGTCTGTACTTTTCTCCAGACGAACAGAGATAACAAGGCCTGCCTACTCTCACTTATTGTATGGGAATGACAATAACAACTTCATCATTTAGTGCTCAGTATGTGCCAGGTGTCATTCTATGTGCTTTATGTGTATAAACTCATTTAACTTCATAACAGTAGTTACTGTTATTATCCCTATCTTACAGATGATGAAACTGAGGCACAGAGAGGTTAAAGAACTTGCCAAGGTCACATAGCTGGTAAGTGGCAGAGCCAGGATCCCACCCAGTTAGTCGGTCCCTAAGGTCACTCTCTTATCCACTGTACTCTCTATAAAGGGAAGCTTTTCAGATTTTCTCAGGCTGACCAAACCATTTTTGATATCAGTTAGGAGTATAAGAAAACTCTTTTTATACTTGTCTAGTTTCAAGCATGTTCTTTGTTATTGTTTGAAATAGAAATTGCTGATGACTTTGATTGCAGAAAGGAAGGTTTTAAATGACATAATCAGGTCTGGGTTCAATTTTAATCTATTGAGAATTTAGCAAAC
Organism: Neofelis nebulosa; assembly: GCF_028018385.1. Taxonomy (NCBI): domain Eukaryota; kingdom Metazoa; phylum Chordata; class Mammalia; order Carnivora; family Felidae; genus Neofelis; species Neofelis nebulosa. The sequence continues at coordinate 19,296,495 of NC_080798.1, read as the reverse complement.
TACTGTGGTGTTGAAAAAACGTGACTTATCTACTAAAATGTCCTCTTCAGCTATGTGTTTGTAAATCTTGGGCATCATTAAAGCCTATGAATAAAATACTTAAATCTTACAAGTCTTGGCTACAACTAACTACTGAGGTCTTTCACAATGTATATTGACTTCCACAATGCATATGAATAATGGATTCATAAGTGATTAATATTTTCCCAGTGAAAATTATTTGTAAGAAAATACAGAAATGTCCTGAAATAGATTGAACATATTTTAGCCCTTCAGGCAGATAAATATGGGGTGAAAGCATTAGAAAAACATTAAGCGTTGAGAAGGATTTTATGTAAAAAATAACAAAAGAGATATATCCAGGTGCTTCTCTGCATGTCTGTGTGCATTTTATACTTTTTATTGTGGAAATGTTCAGTCATACACAGCAGTAGAGCAAATGGTTGATGGATCTCAGGTACCCATCACCCATCCAACAGTATTTTGTCAGGGGATGTTATCACCGCCGTGAAGACAACTCCTTAAATGGATGTCACCACCTTTCCTGCTTCTTAGCTCTTGGCAAAATCCTGTTTGAAAACGATAGAACCTGAGTGTTATTTCAATTCCATCATATTTCCTTGAATTCAACACTGTCTAGTTTTATTATAGCAAAGATCAGCACAGGAACAAACAGATCTGTTAAGAATAAGTAAAAGCCAGTTTTCATCTTCTTAAGGGGCTTGTGTGTTCTCTCTGCCTGGGGAAGAACCCACCTGACTGTGGGACTTAAGTGGTCTTGTTAGAAGGGATTATGGACACAGGTTCTCACTGAGGCACAGGGAGTACGGAGGGCAGGTGGTTCTTCACCTAGGGCTCCAATTCCAAAACTGAAGGGAGACCTCAGTGTTTTGGATATGTGTTTGACTAGGAGTGTTTTTTCATCAGTTTCTCAAAAGAGTCTATGACCTTTCCCGCCCCCCCCCCCCCCCCCCCCCCGATCTTCCACTCCCCAACTCCACATACATATACACAACACAGAACCATGTCCCGGAGCAGCCCATGTGGGAATCACCTGGCATCTGGAAAGCATCTTTGAGGACTCTGTGTTACCAAACAGCCTCTCCTGTGTGGGATCAGAATTGCATCCACCACCTAGTCAGAACTACACAACACCCAGCAAGGCTGGGTTGTCAGCCATGGCTGATGGTAACGCTTACCCAATATTCCATATGGGCCCCTACATTTCCCAGCCTCTCTTGTCATTACATTGGTACCATGTGACTAATTCTAGTCAAAGGGCCATGAGGGGAAGTGATGTGTGTTGCTTCCAGTGGGAAGTAGTGAAGAGTAGGTCTGAGTTCCTTTTTTTGTGCTGAGATGACTGGAAAACACAAGTTCTTTTTTTTTTTTTTTTTTTTTTTTTTTTTTTTTTTACCGTTTATTTATTTTTGAGACAGAGAGAGACAGAGCATGAACGGGGGAGGGTCAGAGAGAGGGAGACACAGAATCCGAAACAGGCTCCAGGCTCCGAGCAGTCAGCACAGAGCCCAACGCGGGGCTTGAACTCACTGACTGCGAGATCATGACCTGAGCTGAAGTTGGCCGCTTAACCGACTGAGCCACCCAGGTGCCCCTGGAAAACACAAGTTCTGATCGTGTCACGACAAGTTGAAGAAGGGCTGCCAGACCCATGCTGAACTTCATGTGAGCAAGAAATAAATCTGTCAGGTTAAGCCACTTGTTTCAGGATTTGTTGCTACAGCATAGCTTAATCTGTCTGCCAGTCGGAATAGTTCAGAACAGAACATTTACATATGTGTTCGGAGCTCTGAGAATCCACACACCCAAGTTTGATCCCGGCGCTCTCTGGTCTAGGGCAGCTGTTCAGCATCCTGGGATTTTCCTCCTCATCTGTAAATTGAAGGCTTAAATTAGATGATCTTTATGGACCCTTTTGGCACCGACGTTTCTAGATTCTGGTTAGCAGCATTTAAGTACAGCTTTCTAATGAAGTATGAAAAGGAGACTACCGCTGGCATTAAAGGTGTCCCTGGGAAACTTGTTTTTGGGGCGCCTGGGTGGCTTAGTCAGTTGAGCATCTGACTTTGGCTCAGGTCATGATCTCACAGTTTGTGAGTTCGAGCCCCACGTTGGGCTCTGTGCTGACAGCTCAGAGCCTGGAGCCTGCTTCAGATTCTGTGTCTCCTCCTCTCCCTGCCCCTCCTCTGCTCACGCTCTATGTGTGTGTATGTGTCTCTCTCTGAAAAATAAACGTTAAAAAATATAAAAGAAATAAAAAATAAAAAAATGAAAGTGGCCCTGGGAAACTTGTTTTTTATTATGTACCTTTTGCTGTTAAATGAGAAGTTACGAAAGGAAAATGGCAATGAAAGATTTATTATTTAAATTCATTTTTTAAAAATTCATTTAAAAATAACAGCTTTATTGAGATATAGTTTATATACCGTGTGTTTTAGCATATTCACGGTGGTACAACTATCACCACTATCTAACTTCAGTACTTTGTCATCACCCCAAAAAGAAACCCTGTACCCATTAGCAGTAACTCCCCATTCTACATATCTGCTTTCTGTCTCTGGATTTGCCTGTTCTGAACATTCCGTATCAATGGGATCATATAACATGTGGCTTCTTGTGTCTCGCTTCTTTCACTTAGCCGTGTTTTCAAGGTTCATCCATTTTAGTTTGTATCAATACTTCATTCCTTTACATGTATGTAATATATATACATCCAGTATTATATAGCTGTACCACATCTACTCATCAGTGAGCAGACATTTGGATTGTTTCGATTTTTTGGCTACTATGAGTAATGCTGCCGTGAACATTTATGTACAGGTTTTCGTGTGAACATATAGTTTTCATTTCTCTTGGGTATGTGCATAGGAGTGGAATTACTGGGTCATGTGGTAACACTATATTTAACATTTTGAGGAACTGCCAAACTGTTTTTTCCAAAGTACTGTCCCATCTTACAATCCTACTAGCAATGTGTGAGTGCCCAATTTCCCCGCATCCTCACCAGCACTGGTTATTGCCTTTTTGTTTGAAGTAATTATTTTTGATGAAGCAGCTATATGCAAACCAAACAATGAGGAGATTTTAATACATATTTTAGCTTGTTAAGTGATTCTTTTTCACTGTGAACTTAGCACTAAAATAAAAAGTTTATTTTTAATTTATTTTGGAGAGAGAGAGCAAGAGCGTGCGTGGACATGCACGTGCCATTGGGGGAAGGACAGAGAGAGAGGGAGACAGAAGATCTGAAGCAGACTCTGTGCTGACAGCAGAGAGCCCAATTCAGGACTCAAACTCATGAACCATGAGATCATGACCTTAACTGAAGTTGGATGCCCAACTGACTGAGCTACTCAGGCATCCCTTTAAAAAAAAAAAAAAAAAAAAAAAGAACAGCAGTCTTTTTATTTGTGTGTGTGTGTGTGTGTGTGTGTGTGTGTATATATATATATAGTTTATTTATATAAAGTTTATTCATTTATTTTGAGAGAGAGAGAGAATCCCAAGCAAGTTCCACACTGTCAGCACAGAGCCCAGTGCGGGCTCAACCCCACAAACTGCGAGATCATCCATGATCTGAGCCAAAATCAAGAGTCAGACACCCAACCGACTGAACCACCCAGGCACCCCTAAAATAAAATGTTTAATGACTAATAACACAATCCCCCAACTTGTTTGGATTTTAGAAAAATTATTTTTATTTGAAAAAATAATACATTCCTTCTATCTGAAACCTAGCATAACACGGTATATTAATTATACATTTTTTAAATAATACATTCTTGAAGGGAAAAGGAGTAAATGATTCACCAGATGTAATTGTTCTCTTAAAGCATAAATTTGTCTATATAAACTGTACACTTCTAAATATCAGATGGATTGTACCTTATATAGGCTTGAATCTTTAAAAATCACAATGAGGGGCGCCTGGGTGGCTCAGTTGGTTAAGCGGCTGACTTCAGCTCAGGTCATGATCTCTTGGTCCGTGAGTTCAAGCCCCGAGTCGGGCTGACAGCTCAGAGCCTGGAGCCTGTTTCAGATTCTGTGTCTCCCTCTCTCTGACCCTCCCCCGTTCATGCTCTGTCTCTCTCTGTCTCAAAAATAAATAAACATTAAAAAAAAAACTTAAAAAAAAACCACAATGAAATCCTGACAGGTTGCACATAATGGAACTGTTGATATATTACATTAAGTATATTCAGGGTTCAGTACTTAAAGAGCAACCTTTGTGTATCTTTTTTTTTCTAATTTTTTTTTTAATGTTTATTTATTTTTGAGACAGAGAGAGACAGAGCATGAATGGGGGAGAGCCAGAGAGAGAGGGAGACACAGAATCTGAAGCAGGCTCCAGGCTCTGAGCTGCCAGCACAGAGCCTGATGCGGGGCTCGAACTCACGGACCGTGAGATCATGACCTGAGCCGAAGTCCGACGCTTAACCGACTGAGCCACCCAGGCGCCCCATTTGTGTATCTTTTAAGATGTTCATTAACTCTGTGATTATTTGTTTCAAAGGTTGATGTTTTGTATATTAAATTGTTGAGAAGAGGTATACCCCATTATGTTGGGAATATAGGTATTTTAGGTAGTATATTTGTATAGTCTATCCTCACTATTCTCAGATTCTATATTTGTGGATTGACTTAATGACTAAAATTTATTTGTAATATAAAATCAGAACTTGTGAAGCTATTATGGTCATTTTTGGACATGTGCAGATTAACAAAAAATTTTGAATTGCCCAGTGTGCACACCCCTGTGGCTGTCAAACAAGGTGATGCTCTGCCTTCTTATTTCAACTCTTAGATTGTAAGGTGTCTATTCCATAATCTATCCAATGCCATGGTTTTTGCATTTTTATGCTTTATGTTGGCAATTTCACTGTTTAAAAAGCCCCCAAGCATAGTACTAAAGAGCTGTCAACTGTTCCTAAGCCTAAGAAAGCTATGATGTGCCATATAGATAAAATACATGTGTTAGATAAGCTTCATTAAGGCATGAGGTACAGTCCTGTTGGTTGTTAGTTCAATATTAATGAATCAACAATATATATTAAATAAGATGTTTAAAGAGAAACAAATAAAACAAGGTTGTGTATTGACTGATGAAAATGTTATGACCAGAGACTCATAGGAATTGAATTCTGTGTGTCTTCTAAGAGTATTGATTCAGTATTTGCAAATTACAGTTTGCATGGTGACCTTATATAATGTAACTACTATAAATGACAGGGTCAGCTGTACATGATGTGTTGCTTCTTTCTTGCTGCTTTCAAGATTCTCTTTGGCTTTAGGCAATTTGATTATTTTATCCTACTTGGAGTTTGTTGAGCTTCATGTAGATTCCTGTTTTTCGTCAAATTTGAGAAGTTTTTGGCCGTTATTTCTTCAAATATGTGCCTGTCCCTCCACTCCTTGTAGGAATCCCATCGTATGCCCAATGGTGTCTCACAGGTCTCTGAGGCTCCTCAGACTGGATGATTTTGATTTATGTTCAAGTGTGCTGACTCCTGCTCACGTAGTGTATTTTATGTTGAACCACTTAGTATATTTTTTATGTCAGTTATTATATCTTTAAACTCCAGAATTTCTGTTTGGTTCTATTTTTTTCAATACAGTTTTTATCTTTTATTGGTATTCTTTATTAGCTGAGACAGCACTATCGTACTTTCCTTTAGTTCTTTACATATGGTTTCTTTGGTTCTTTCAATGTATTTTTAAATAGCTGGTTTTAAGTCTTTGTCTAGTAAATCCAGTTTCCTCAGGAATTCTTTCTGTTGTCTGTTTTCCTGTGTATGGGTCAAACTTTCTTGTTTCATTCATGTCTTGTAAGATTTACTTGAAAACTGACCATTTTAAGTGATAGAATATGGGAACTCTGGAAAGCTGATTTTCTCCCATCTCCAAGTGAGTTCCATGTCAGTTCAGATAGAGAAGTGGGATCTTTCAGGGAACTACCAGATAGGTCAAATAATTTTAATTTCTAGGGACTGGAATCTTTGTAGGACCTCTAGCCCAGTTTTGCTCCCTCTGGTGGCTGCCCGCCTTCTGGTTTTCACTGCAAATGCAGCTATTAGTTTTCAACTCTATCACAGAGTTAGAGAACAGGGAATGGAACTAGGTCAAGTTAAAATGCTATAGAACTCACTATTCATACTGAAATTCAGCTGTTTTTCTTGAATAGATGTTCTCCAGTTTTCTGGAAGCCTGTTAGTTTCCGGAGTTTGGAAAAAGTTGATTCTGACCATTTTGGCCAGTGTTCTTATTGTTTTTATGGAAAAGAGAAGTTTTAGAGGTCCTTACTGCAGAGTAAGTGGCAGCACTTTGGATATCATTCCCCTCCTCTTTCTTTACATGTTTTTATTTTCATGAATCTGTCGCTCTTTTCTTTTTTCTTTTCTTTTTTTTTAATTAGAGTGCACACAAGCAGGGGCAGAGGGAGAGAGAGGAAGAGGGAGAGAGAATGAGAATCTTTTTTTTTTTTTTAATGTTTTGTTTTATTTTTTGAGAGACAGAGTGCAAGCTAGGGAGGAGCAGAAAGAGAGGGAAACAGAATCCAAAGCAGGCTCCAGGCTCTGAGCTGACAGCACAGAGCCCGACAGCACAGAGCCCTATGTAGGGCTCGAACCCACAGACTAGAAATCATGACCTGATCCGAAGTCAGATGCTCAACCGACTGAGCTACCCAGGTGCCTCAAGAGAATGAGAATCGAGCCTGATGCGGGCCGCGATCCCATGACCCTGGGATCATGACCTGAGCTGAAATCAAGAGTGAGACCCTCAACCTACTGAGCCACCCAGACATCCCTGTTGCTCTCTTCTTAATAGTGAAATTGCAGTTTGGATTAGGTCTGAATCTTAGAGTTTGCCAAGGCTTTTAATCTAGAACTTTTTCTTACACTCCAAATTAGTCATATAAGCATACACATTTCAGACTAGTGCAATGCACATATTCGTGGCCCCACTGGTTTATTATAAAGAAGGAAGGAGATTTGACTGAGACCAGCCATTTGGTAATCTCTGTCTTACTGCCTCTCACGTCCCACTCTTCCCTTCCCACCCTCAGTGTTTTTTCCCTACCCAAGTGTCCCTCCTTTCTATGCTAGTTAACTTTTTGTTTTCTTCTTTTAATTTTTTTTTTTTTTTTTTTGAGAGAGAGAGAAAGAGAGCAAGCTTGAGTGGGGGAGGGGCAGAAGGAGAGAGAAGATAATCTTAAGCGGGCTCCACCCCCGGCTCAGAGCCCCATGCAGGGCTCAGTCTCACGACTGTGAGATCATGACCTGAGCCAAAACCGAGGCAGATGCTTAACCGACTGAGCTACCAGGGTGCCCCATCTTCCTTAAATTTTTTGCTGAACTTAGAAAAATGCACAAATTATAACAACAGTGCTTAGTTTTTTACCTCCAAATAAACACCCAGGTGATCACCACCCTGGTTAGTCAGTAACTACCCACAGTGCTGCAGATCTACCCAGGAACCAGTGGGTCATTTTTCAGATGTAGCCTATCAGACCTTTGTTCATCTATCCTAAATAGACATTTCTGGAAGCCAGTGGTATATATGTTTTCCTGTATCTCCTTTTTCATTGGTATATAATTCACATGCCATAAAATTTACCATTTTAAAGTGTGTGATTCAGTGGGTTTTATTGTATTAACAAAGTTGTATGGTTATCACCACCATCTAGTTCCAGAACAGCCTTATCACCCCAGGAAGAAACTCTGTATTAATTAGCAGTCATTTCCCATTCTCTATGTGTCTTTGATTCCTGGCAACCACTAACCTACTTTTATCTATCTCTGTAGATTTGCTCTATCTGAATGTTTCATGTCAGTGGAATCTCTCATTGTATGGTCTTCCGTGTCTGGCTTCTTTCACTTACCATATATTTTCAAGGTTCGTCCACATTGTAGCATTTATCAGTGCTTCATTCCTTTTTATGGCTGAATGATATGTATGGCTATACCACAACCTGTTTATTCATTTACCAGTTGATAGACATTTGGGTGGTTTCCACTTTTTGGCTGTTATGAATAATACTGCCGTGGACATTTGTGTATAAGTTTTTTGCTTATGATTTTATTTAGCTGTCATGTGTAAGTTTTTCTATGAACTTGTATTTTCAGTTTTCATGGGTACGTAGTTAGGAGTGGAATTTTGGGTCATATGGCAATTCTAACATTTTGAGGAACTGCCAGACGGTTTGCATCCAGACTGTTTGATGTGGTTTGCATCATTTCAGATTCCTACCAACACTGTATGAGAGTTCTAGGTTCTCCACGTTGTTGCTCATACTTGTATTGTTTTTGTTTGTTGCTCTTTTTTTTTTTAAGTTTTTTTTTAATGTTTATCTATTTCCATTGATTTATGTGTCTTTCCTCATGCCAGTACTCCACTGATTATTATAGCTTTATAGTAGGTTTTCAAATCAGGAAGTGTGAATCCTCCAATGTATTTTTTTCTTTTTTTTTTTTTTTTTTTTTTTATGTGTATTTATTTTTGAGAGAGAGAGCTTCCTGGCTCTGAACTATCAGCACAGAGCCCAACACTGGGCTCAAATTCATGAACCGTGAGATCATGACCTGGGCCGAAGTCAGACGCTTAACTGACTGAGCCACCAGGCTCCTCAACCACATATTTTTTTCTAATACACGTTTTGGGCATCGTGGGTCCCTTGCATTTCCATATGAATCTTAGGATCAGCTTGCTGGTTTCTATAAAAAAAGGTGGTTTAGATTTTGATTTTGAATTTGTAGATGAATTTGGTGAAATAGTGTTATCTTTAAGCGTTATAAGTTTGATTCAAATAAATTTTGGAAATACGTGAAGTGAAAAAAGAGTATAATGTTTATGATGCTTTCTTTAAAATTAGGTAAGTATATGGGTCTTTTTGGCCTTTCAGGACCAACTAGCAGAGGAATGGGGTGGACTGTCAGAGCCACAGGCACCCGTGTGTCACACAGAACAAAGAGTGCTCCTCAGAACTGCACAAGATGCTCACTATAGCCAGCTCAAGGCGATGATTTTCTTTCATAGACCACATGGTTTCTGTGTAAACAGCATTCCTGTTGAGGACTTCTGTTGTACATCAGAATTTGTAAAGCTGCATTGGTTATAATAGAGCACTTGGGTAGGGATAGATAGGATTTCCTTATTGTCATAAATTTGAAAAAAGAACATTTGGGAACATTTCTTACAAGTAGTTGTCTGATATGTTGTTTCTTAAAAACCTTATGAGGGGCACCTGGGTGGCTTAGTCGGTTGAGCGTCCGACTTTGGCTCAGGTCATGATCTCACAGTTCGTGGGTTCAAGCCTCGCATCGGGCTCTCTGCTGACAGATCAGAGCCTACGGCCTTCTTCGGATTCTGTGTGTCTCTCTCTCTCTGACCCTCCCCCATTCATGCTCTGTCTCTCTCTCTCTCTCTCTCAAAAATAAATAAACATTAAAAAAATTTAATAAAAAAAATAATAAATAAAAAGCTTATGAGATTTTTTTTTTAATGTTTATTTCTGAGACAGAGAGAGACAGCATGAGTGGGGGAGGGGCAGAGAGAGAGGGAGACACAGAATCTGAAGCAGGCTCCAGGCTCTGAGCTGTCAGCACAGTGCCTGATGTGGGGCTCGAACTCACAAACCGTGAGATCATGACCCGAGCCGAAGTCGGTCGCTCAACCAACCGAGCCACCCAGGCACCCCAGATTTTTTAAGAGCTAAGATTCTCTTGAACACAGAGCTGCAAATGGCAGCCAGTTTAGTTGTACTTACATGCTACCTGGCTTAGAGTTGCTACACCTTTAGAGTGTATGTGTGTTTCTCTCATCTCTTGCTCTTTTAGCCTCCGTACCTTCCTCCGTTCCTTGTGCAATTGTAAAGGCGTGGTAGTTGGCCAAGATGAGCGACAAAGTGTGACTTGTATTTTTTTATCAACAAAAAAGTAAAATGAAAAGAAAGAAAACCTACTTATCAATAAGTAGGCCAAACTATATTCAGAGATCATGTAGTTTGTAGTTTAACAGGGACTAAGTATAACACTCGGTAAAATAGACTCGGACTATTGTTACATTTGGGAGAACAGATAGTTCAGGCAAATGTGAAGCCTGATGTTAGCTGTTTGAGAAGAGTCACACTACTTCACTGTTAAAGGACCAGAGGGGCGCCTGGGTGGCTCAGTTGGTTAAGCATCCGACTTCAGCTCAGGTCATGATCTCGCGGTCTGTGGGTTCGAGTCTTGTGTCGGGCGGGCTCTGTGCTGACAGCTCAGAGCCCGGATCCTGCTTTGTATTCTGTGTCTCCCTCTCTCTCTGTCCCTCCCCAGCTTGTGCTCTGTCCTTTCAAAAATAAATAAACATTAAAGGTACCAGAAAGTGTAACCAGAGAAGCCCAGATGTTGCTATTTACACCTGTGCAGAGCCGGGGTTTCTACAGAAGGTGCCCCAGGGTATGAGAACCAGCACACACCCCGCCAGGCTTCCCTTTGAACATCCAGAGGGGAACCTAGGTGGGGACGAGGAGAATCCTGTCGGCAGACCTCCTGTCAGCCACTCACCACACCAGGCTCTGTCTGTGCACTGCGCTTCCGCCCAGCTGGAGTATCCTGAATGCCCTCTGTGCCGTCCTGTTTCAGGGCCTTTGCTCTGGTGGTCCTTGGAGCTGGGGAACCCCACCCATCCCTTTGCATTTGTGAAAACTTATCCTTCGGTCAGGGGCTACCTCACGGGAACATTTTCTTTGTAGCAACCTTCTGATATCTCTCTGTTTTTGCTCCTCACTCTCTTTTCCAGTCCCCCTTAAGGTTTTATGACTGCTGTACTTGTTGACCATCCTCACCGTGGTCTGGGTACTCTCCTGATCCCCTTGCGAATTTATGAGCTCTTTGGGGAGGAATCAAGGGTTAGGCCGAATACCATCACAAATCCAGGCCCTGTTAGCCTCAGCTTTGAAGTGGTTGGTGTGGAATCAAACCTTCCTGGTTGCACTATTTTTGTACAACTTGAAGAATTTTCTAATAGTCACCATGTCATAGTTCAACTCTAGCTCCCCTACCTGCTTTTGTAAGGTTGTCTGTGATTTCTTACTTATAGCCCGCCTTTGTGGATTTTAGCATTTCAGGAGTTAATGTTTCAGAATTCCTCATTGTCCTGTAACTTTCCTAACTTTATCTTATTTTTCCCCCTCACAGGAAATGACTTAGAGGCCTTACAAATACATCGGCGCATTCTTGCTTCAGACTTTACAATTGAGGGCCAGCCCAGTCTGGAAGCACCTCTTATTACTGTTACAAGGAAACTGCTACCTCAGCAAACAAAAAGAAAGGAGGAGGAGGAGACTTATAATAACAAATGCCATTTTTTAAAAAAATGCTTGTTTTCAGAAAACATCAAAGGAAATTTGGAAATGTTTCGCATTGAGAAGAAGCTTTGCAGGTGAATGGATTTGGCAGGCAGGCTCTGTCAACATTCTGCAGAGGTTTGATCTTCCTTCTTCAGGACCTAGTGTGAAGTAACTGGACTGCTTTTTAAATTGCTGTTGATCAGCTTGTGGGTTTGGGGGTTCTAACTTTTCTGGTATATTGAAGATACATTATATTACATTATATTACATTTTTTAAAAGTTAAGTTATTTTTCTGCCATCGTAAATACAAGTACCAAAATATTCTTGCAAAGCAATTGTACGTAAACATTTTTCTCGGCAAGCGTATCTTTTTATTAAGAGAGTGGAATGCTAACAGTTCCTATACAGCATTTTGGACACATGTTTATTTTTGGTCAGGGGTCCTGCCTACACTGCAAATATTAATTACATAAACCTGTCGTTCTTGCATCTACTTTGGGTCACATGGTCACCTGCCTCATGGAAATGCCTTTTTTAAAACTTAGATTTGCAGAACTCCACTATTTTTATACCTAGCTGCAGTTCTGGGGGGAAAGAAAATAGAATCAGGACCCTGACCCGCTCACGGTCACTGGGACAGCCACCCCTCCCGCATGTATTGCTGCAGCGCCCAGGACAGTAAAATGGACTACAAGCGGCGCTTCCTGCTTGGCGGGTCCAAGCAGAAGGTGCAGCAGCACCAGCAGTACCCGATGCCCGAGCTGGGCCGAGCACTGAGTGCTCCCCTGGCGTCGACGGCCACCACCGCCCCCCTGGGCAGCCTGACTACTGCGGGCAGCTGCCACCACGCCATGCCCCACTCCACTCCCATCGCCGACATCCAGCAGGGCATCTCCAAGTACCTGGATGCCCTCAATGTCTTCTGCCGTGCCAGTACTTTCCTCACGGATCTCTTCAGCACTGTGTTCAGGAACTCTCACTACTCCAAGGCAGCCATGCAGCTTAAAGATGTGCAGGAGCACGTCATGGAAGCAGCCAGCCGGCTGACTTCAGCCATAAAGCCCGAGATCGCCAAGATGCTGATGGAACTTAGTGCTGGGGCCGCAAACTTTACAGATCAGAAGGAATTCAGCCTCCAGGACATTGAGGTAGAGTATCTTCTGTGTCATACTTGGGTAGGAAAATGTATTCCAGAGGGAAGTGAGAATGTGGTTTTCATTTTTTTCCTAAATCACGACAGTGATGATCATCTTCTTTCTGTTGAGACTCTGTCCTTGTAAAACACTGTGCAGTACCAGGTTCTAAATTGCTTTCATTGCAAATTAAGTAGGTTAAAAGACTGTTAAACAATCAGCCTGTATTTTATGTTCTTTCAATTTTGAAGTTGAAACTTTACTTCTGAATAGCATACTGTTAAAAGTACATAGTGGGAACTGAGAGTTCTAAATATGAGCATGAACTTTGTGAATTGTCATTATATGGAACCATTGGTCTAATGTAGAAAGTTCACACATGTTTACGGGATAAATTATTTTTCCAGTTCTAAATTAATTGATATATTTCTTAGGGTCTTTGTTAATCGAAATGAAGTATTCTCCCTCTTTCAGGGCTCTAGATTAGAACGTAAGATTAGCATACACATTTCATTCAGAATAAAGATGATCTATTTCCTTCATTTAGGAAATCATTTATTAAACTGATCTGCTGCTAGAGTAGTGTCACTAATTAGTGTCACTGCTAGATTTTAAAAATCATTGTTAGCTGCTCAGAGAGTTCTTCTGAGTTTGATTTCTCATGTCCTTGTGCATTTTAACGTGTCAGGGGTTAGGTTCCTGAATGCTAGAACAGAGAATGCCCCTTTCCGTCTTGGGGCTGAATTTGATTTTAGGAAATCACGTCTTCTGAGCCAACTCTGGTGGTTAGGGTGGCTAAACAAGTTAATTTATACTGCTGTGAATTTAGGGGGTATAAAAAAGGTAAGCTATTAAATAATGTGACTAATTTGTATTGTTTAAAAGTGATTTTGAAGGTGTTTCCAAGAGAATTTAGAACCGTATTTGAAAAGAGTATTATTGGGGCGCCTGGGTGGCTCGGTCGGTTAAGCGTCGGACTTCGGCTCAGGTCATGATCTCACGGTCCGTGGGTTCGAGCCCCGCGTTGGGCTCTGTGCTGACAGCTCAGAGCCTGGAGCCTGTTTCGGATTCTGTGTCTCCCTCTCTCTGTGACCCTCCCCCGTTCATGCTCTGTCTCTCTCCGTCTCAAAAATAAATAAACGTTAAAAAAAAAAATTTTTTTTTTTAAAAAAAGAAAGAAAAGAGTATTATTGGTGTAAATTAGGGATCATCAGACTTTCTGTACCAAGCAAATAGTAAATTAAGTTTATTTCAGAGAGAGAGAGTGCACGCACAAGCAGGGGAGGGGCAGAGAGAGGGGGAAAGAGAGAATCCCAAGCAGGTTCTGCACTGTCAACACAGAGCCCAGTGCCGGGCTCAGTTTCATGAACCACGAGATCATTACCTGAGCCGAAGTCGAGAGTCGGACACTTAACTGACTGAGCCACCCAGATGTTCCTTTCTGCTTTTTTAATAACCTTTATGAATGTAAAAACCTGTCTTGCCTTCTGGATCTGTCTGTTGAACTGGATTTGGCCCGTGGGCTGTAGTTTACTGAACCTGCTGGTCATTTTCTTTTGAGTCTGTCCAAGTATATTTTAAATTTCTGATTATTTCTATGATCACATTTTATATTCAGGGAAATTACCATCTTGAAGTGTTTTTAAAATGGCTTGTGATAGTTTCAAGTATTTTTTGAGTTACATGTGTAAGATATACATAAAGCATTTTTTTTTTAAATATACTTTTTGGGGCACCTGGGTAGCTCAGTTGGTTAAGCTGCCGACTCTTGGTTTTGGTTTAGGTCATGATCTCAGGGTTGTGAGATCGAGTCCATGTTGGGCTCTGCACTGACAGTGTAGGGCCTGCTTGGGATTTTCTCTCTCCCTCCCTCTCTGCCCCTTTCCACACTCCCACTGTCTCTCTTCCAAAATAAATAAATAAACTTAAAAAAAATGTACTTCTCAAAAGAAATTCAAAAGGTGAAATGTAAAACTGCTGCTTTACTCTCCCATCCCATTCTGTTTCCCAGAAGTGGCCACCGTGAGCTGGCCAGCGTGTGCCGTTCCGGACTGCTGTCTGGGTACATATGTGCGCATGCACAAATGTACAGCTTTGGCTTTTGTTTGTTATACAGAAAGGACCATGTTGTTCAGCCACCAGTGTGCCTGGTCGCTGCTTTACAGAGATGTGGCAAGAGAGCAGTTAGGGACTCTGCCCTCTCAGAAAGGGTTATACACTATTAGACTCAGCCTGTCACAGCTCTCATCCTGTAATGACATAAACACTTTTCGTTTTTAGACTTTCAGACAAGAGTGGTTTGAAAAATAAGGCCAAAGGCTTTTATTTTACCTTGAACATCTTTGAGCTCTTTTTCAGCCCATGCCTCCAGGTGCTAGAGGAGACAGAGTTAGTCATGGCCCTTTTGCCCTCCAACCCTTGCCTGGCGAGTGGACAACTAGAGCAGGAGGAACCAGCCCTGAGGACTGGGGGTTTAGGAAGCTACTGGGCTGAAGTTGCACTTACCTTGGCCCTTCTGCTTTCTTGGGACCATCATGGACCACTTGAGCTGAGAAGGAGAAATATTTCTTTTTTAAAAACTTTTTTTAAATTTTATTCATTTTTGAGAGACAGACAGAGCATGAGTGGGGAAGGGGCAGAGAGAGAGAGGGAGACACAGAATCTGAAGCAGGCTCCAGGCGCTGAGCTGTTAGCACAGAGCCTGACACCGGGCTTGAACTCACGAACTACAGGATCATGACCTGAGCCGAAGTCAGACGCTCAATCGACTGAGCCATGCAGACGCCCCAGGAGAAATATTTCTAATTGTTGTGGTTTGGGATTTTGACTTGGCTTCCCCACTGAAATGTGATTAGGACAGCTGGAATACTACCATGTTTTTGTACATAATAGGCTAAACAGGCTTTGGAGGCTAGACTGGAAACTAAGTGCTGTTGATGGGTTTTAGAATCTATGGGTGTATTCTAAGTTTCAAACAGCTTGACTTATAAGTAAATTCTAAAGTGTGATTGCCAAGTTTAGGCCCGCAGACTTAACATTTTGCTTTTTCCACAGAGCGGTATTTGTTGTTTCTGGAACTTAGGTACTGCCATGGGCCAATAAGGGTCTTACCCTCAGAATACTCACCAATTCACATGGAATGGCTAGGCATTTGGGTTTTTTCCTGTTGGTCTTTTTAGGGTTTTATCGGCAAGACCTTGAGAGACTCTTTAACATTCATCCCTGGGGCCTCACAATGCTGAACTTGACTGGCTAGGTAGGACTTCTCTGCTGAGGAGCTTAGCCGAGGACTGTGACTGAGGACAGCCCTGAATTCAGTGTTCAAATGCATCACCGTTTTACTTTTTATTTTATTATTTTTTTTCTTTCAATTTTTTTTTTAATTTACATCCAAATTAGTTAGCATATAGTGCAACAATGATTTCAGGAGGAGATTCCTTAGTGCCCCTCACCCATTTAGCCCATCCCCCCTCCCCCAACCCCTCTAGTAACTCTCCGTTTGTTCTCCGTATTTATGAGTCTCTTATGTTTTGTCCCCCTCCCTGTTTTTATATTATTTTTGATTCCCTTCCCTTAAGTTCATCTGTTTTGTCTCTTAAAGTCCTCATATGAGTGAAGTCGTATGATTTTTGTCTTTCTCTGACTAATTTCACTTAGCATAGTGCCCTCCAGTTCCATCCAAGATGGATGCAAATGGCAAGATTTCATTCTTTTGGATTGCTGGGTAATACTCCATTGTATATATATAGCACATCTTCTTTATCCATTCATCCATCGATGGACATTTGGGCTCCTTTCATACTTTGGCTATTGTCGATAGTGCTGCTATAAACATGGGGGTGCATGTGTCCCTTTGAAACAGCACACCTGGGGGCGCCTGGGTGGCGCAGTCGGTTAAGCGTCCGACTTCAGCCAGGTCACGATCTCGCGGTCTGTGAGTTCGAGCCCCGCGTCAGGCTCTGGGCTGATGGCTCGGAGCCTGGAGCCTGTTTCCGATTCTGTGTCTCCCTCTCTCTCTGCCCCTCCCCCATTCATGCTCTGTCTCTCTCTGTCCCAAAAATAAATAAAAAACGTTGAAAAAAAAAAAATGAAACAGCACACCTGTACCCCGTGGATAAATGCCTAGTAGTGCAATTGCTGGGTCGTAGGATAGTTCTATTTTTAGTTTTTTGAGAAACCTCCATACTGTTTTCCAGAGTGGCTGCACCAGCTTGCATTCCCGTCACCATTTTAAACCTAAGTCAAAGTACTGATCCCACTGTCCCACCCTAGAGGGGGGCCAAAGCCTGCTTGTTCTGTTCCCTTACTCACAGCCAGGTCTGGGATGTGCTCCTTGATCTCGGTGCCTGGCTAGGAACTGCGGCTGCTCACTCTGTGCTCTGGGACAGACCTGGTGTGCATGAGTCCTGTCCTGTCTGGACTTGTCAGTGACTTTGCCCCTTACCCTCCCAATCTCATGGTTATAATCTCACTGGTAGAGAAATGAGTTGTAACTGTAGTGTTTCACTAGTTAACAAGCGCTAGGATCATGGTTATGAGGCATGGGGTCAGAAGATGTGGGTTTAGAAAATGACTCTGCTTCTGTCTGTATAGTCTTGAGCAAATCTTCTAAACTCTCTAAGCCTCACTTTGCCCATCTATAAAATGGAATTATAAAATGGAATTATCAGGGCACCTGGCTGGCTCAGTCGATAGAGTGTGTGACTCTTGGTCTTGGGGCTGTGGGTTCGAGCCTCACACTGGGAGTAGAGGTTACTTAAAAAAAATCTTTAAAAAAAATAAAATGGAATTACCACCCACCTTCCAGAGTTCTGGTGAAGATCAGAGGTGATTAGTGTTTCTGAAACACTTTACCCAGTTGTCATCATTTATTATTATTGCTTCCAACGTGGCTTGAATGGTGCTAATAGCCCTTCTCTGAAGTGCAGAACACAACTATGTACCAAACCAACATCAGAGAGAAATGTTCGGCAAGTATTTTTCTAACTGGAATCCTTTTAAGGGGAAAAAACTGCCACTCCTAAAACCATAGCTCTGTTAATTTCTTTCCTGTTTTGTTTTTTAATGTTTATTTATTTTTAAGAGAGAGAGAGAGAGACAGAGGGCAAAGAGGGAAGGGGCGGGGGGGGGGGGGGGTGGACACAGAATCTGAATCAGGCTCCAGGCTCTGAGCTGTCAGTGCAGAGCCCGACGTGGGGCTTCACCTCACCAACTGTGAGATCATGACCTGAGCTGAAGTGGGACGTTCAACCACCTGAGCCACCCAGGCGCCCCTTTCCTGGTTCTTGAAGTCGGCACCTCCCTTGTTGTAAGGCAGCAGCAGTATTACCTACCTGATGGAGCAAAAGCCCAAGGGGACTGCTTCTACCCAGAGTCCTCCCTCTCTTTGCCTCCCGCCAGGAATGGGACATTGGGGAAGGAAGAGGGCTGGGGGTGGGGTATCCATTAAATATATCTGCAGTACCTAACAACCTTTGGACAAGCCAGTTGACAGCTTAGGTAGGACCTGTCCTCCTCTGGATTTATAGAAAACACGTAGTTTACATCGTATATGAACTGGGATTTTGTCTAAATAGGAAATGTGATCTTCATTAACTGCTTCATGGGAATTCCTTTGTATAAGTCTCAAACTGTCAGTCCAGCCAAAATGTGAATTCAGGAAAAATATGGTTTCCCATATTGAATTTGTTCTTTATACAAAGCTTTGAACATCCCAACCAAACCAACCAAACATTTTTGTGAGGTAGACCGCATGGGACCTGCTGTCTGTATCTTCTCTCTTTGAGTCTAGGAGAATCTATCTCTACCACAGATTTTTAAGATTGTGTTAATTCCAGCTTTCCTGTAAAATGCTGGCCTGGCTAAATTGGCTGCTTTCTCCTTGATTTTATCTACCTCAGTATCGCTTGTCCTAGAAATCTGTTATCCTTTGCACTTAAACCATGTAGTCCATATTAAAGCAGTATAGACAATCCTGTAAAGTGGTTTTTTATTTATCAGAAAGTCACAGATGTCCACCTCTTTTTACAAGTATTTATCACTTGTCTCTAATAAAATTCTTTTTTCAGTGCACATGTAAGTAAAAGAATCGAACTGACTTGTGATTCATGCATTCATTGCACAGATATATATTGAACACTTTATTTGTGCCAGATACTGCCAGGCACAAAGGATACACTAGTGAACAAGATAGAAATTGTTCCCTTTGTGTAGAGAAAAGAGGACTGCAGTCTTAGATAAGATAATTAGAAACGGTGTCATTGAGGTGACATTTGACTTACTAAAAAACAAAATTCATCCAAGTAAATTTTAAAGATCTTACTGGCTTTATTCAGCTTTTCATGAATCGGGCAGCATCCCATCTAGCAAGCAGATAGAAAGGAGCTCCAAGGAGCTATACAACATAGAAGGCTTTTATAAGGCAGAAAGGAGCAGGCAAAGAAAGTTTCTAGCAAAGAGTGGATTGCTTCCGGCAAGGCCACTACCTTCTATATGAGGTGGAACGGGTCTCTTGGGTGGATTACCTCACTACTGTTGACCAGGTAGTTCTAAATTGACAGGTTACAGGTATTATTCCTGGAAGAGGCTGAAATTGCAGTTAGGTTAAGTATTAAATCTTGGTTTGCTGATGTGAGGCTTAGCACAAGTGACTCCATTTGGGGCCCCTTGTTTCTTTCTTTATTTGTTATTTATTTATCTAAAATATTTTTACTGTTTTATTTTTGAGAGAGACAGAGTGTGAGTGGGGAAGAGGCAGAGAGAGAGGGAGGCACAGAATCTGCAGCAGGCTCCAGGCTCTGAGCTGCTAGCACTGAGCCCGACTCAAATTCACAAACTGCAGGATCTTGACCCCAGCCAAAGTCAGATGCCCAACCACCCCGGCGCCCCCCGCCTTGTTTCTTTTTTTAAATAAAGACCTGAAGGAGGTGAAGGAGTAAGCCCTGTTGATAACCAGGAACAGAGGATTCCAGGCAGAGGGAACGGCTAGCGCAGTTTCTGAGGCAGGATGAACCTGAGTGTTTGGAGAGTGGTGAGGACCTATTGTGGCTGAAACAGTGAGCAAAAGGGAGAGTACAGGAGAGTAGGGGTGGGGGAGGTGAGGTCAGAGTGTCCTGAGGTCAGCCTTTGAAGGGAAGGTGGAAGGGAGGGCAGCAGGAACGGCATCCTTGACGATTCTTGTGCGATGAGTGAGCAGCCGTTGCCACTTCTTGGGGTGGTGGTGGGGGGCTCTAGGGCTGGGGCTGGGGCCTCAGTGTTGGGAGGGCATGGCCCTCCGGGCAGATGCTGTGCATAGACATTCCAGAAGCCCAGGGCAGCTTTAGGGATCCCAGGAGTTGTATGTCTTTAAGGAGACTCTATTTTATTTCTTCTGGCAATTTTAGTGGCTTTCCAAGTATCATCACCACTTTGTAAGTGGGCAGGCAGACTTTAAATCAAACCTTTATGTAATTGAATCTCGGCCTTCAACTTTATGCACTAACAAATGTCTTTTGTGTACTGTGTGATTATCTGTGAATCTGTTTGAAATAATTCATTTGTAAGCACTGACTCGTAAGAACCTTAATTCAGACATATTCACATTTCTTTTGGTAGATATATGCCAAAAATATTGTAGAGCAACAGCAATGGAAAATATTAGGGGCTGGTTTCAAAATGTGATTTTCATTAACCTTAATGGAATTAAATTTGCATGTTGTTCCTTTTTTTTTTTTTTTTTTTTTTTTTTGCCTAAAGGTAAAATTCATTGTTTCTTCTTTATTTTCTTTCTTGTTTTGACTAGTAGATCTTTCATAACAGATTATGGGGTCAATATTTCCTAACTATATGTGCCAAGTGAAAACCCAAATTGCTGCTATTAATCAGAAACTGAAGTTCACTTCATTAAAAGCTTATATAAATCCAGTTTTCAGGCTGTTGCTAATTTCTAACCACTCTCTTTGGCTTATTCTTTTATTGAGGTGACTCTTGTAGCATCTAAATTGCCTTCAGATTTTAGCCTTTAGAAGAATCTATAATTAATTAAGCAGCTGGAATTTGGGTGATTTTGTAAACTTCATTGTGGATCAACAAGATGTACTGTCTGCCCCGCCCAATCCGTGTGGGTGGAAGCCACTGGGGCCAGGGGGTGGCTGCCACTCTGGAAGCACTGGATCCTTTGATTTTGAGTGGCCAAGACCCACTGTGCAACCAACTCATTATTCTGAAAATTGCTAATTAAAAGAAAAACAAGGAATTAAGCAAATTTCCTGCTTCTCCAGTACAACTGTTTTTTAGCGTAATCAAATAGCCCTACTGGATGGGGGAAGGTTGTTCTTCTGTTTAGAAAAATCTCCGTATTTTCTGGATAGAAGAGACGATACAATTAGGAAAATCACCATTTTGCAGACCATAATGAATTAACTGACTTGGGCAAGTGGTCAACAATGGAGGATAAAACCAGTTGGTAAAAGGTCACTGGGGAACTTCATAAGGGAAAGATCAGGACTTTCTCACTCAAATCCATTGGTCAATCTCAGCATCACCAAAAATGAGATAACCAGTTAGTTGATCATATCTCCTAAGAACCACGCAGTACCCCCATAGTATATTCTTGCACCTCTCCCTCTTCTCCCCTGTCCCCAGGGTGGGAGGGGACCTGACATAATCTCATCAGTCCTCTGGAATGAATTCCCAGTCTACACAAAATACGGGGCATAGTGGAGCAAATTATACACCACAAGGAAGCCATTAGACGGATCAGAATGTGGCATGTTCTATAGGCAGTTGACCCGATTTAACAAGTCAAGTAGCATGGGGGAAAAAAAAAGAGTAGAAGGCATCTAAAATGAGAGTTAAGAGATATGACAACCAAATAAGATAAGCATTTTGGGGTTGAGATTCAAGCAAACAAAAGACATTTTAAAAGAAAATTTGGGAAGTTTGAACATGTACTGTGTCTTCGTTGGTTGGGATTTGCTTCAAAACATTCCAGCAAAAAAAGGTGGTATTCAGGAGAAAGGTGATAATAACATGGCAAAATGTTGATGGTTATTGAAGCTTTTTGATGGGTATATGAGGGTTTGTTAACACTCTCTATTTGTTTGGACATACTCCAAGTTTTAAAAAAGGGAGAGAGAAACTTGTGTTAGGAGTAGTGTATCAGGAATACCCCATAAATGATTCCATTCCTTGGAGGATTTGTGCCTATGAAGTGGTCTCATAACAGAAGGGGAGTGTTTAGGAGTCTTTAGGAAGTCTTTAAGAGTCTTTAGGTAGACTCTTCTGTTTTCTGTCTCCTCACAGAATACTTCACTTCTGGCACATCCGATCGCCAAATGTGCGCTGGGAGTTTTTCCCACACCGGCAATTCTGAGTCAGTTTTGACACTGTTTACTGGAAGTTAGCATCAGACCCCACAGTGGAAGGGCTCAGTCCCACAGGACTGTCCTCCTCCACTTTAGACACCAGTCACATGTCCAGGGTGTTGTTACCCTTGCTTACTACCAACTGGGTGTAAAGGAGAGGTTCTCATGACTGCCACCATGGGTTCGGTTAATTTGCGAGAGCAGCTCACAGAACTCAGAAAACATTTTACTTACTACATCATAAAAGGCTATAACTCATTATCAGCCAGATGAAAGGGATGCGCAGAGCAAGGGGTGTGCAGCTTCCACGCCCACTCCGGATGCACCAACCCTCTAGCACCTGCCCAAATTGTTCACCAACCCAGAGGCTCTCTGAGCCCTGTCCTTTGGGCTTTTTCCAGGCTTCATTATGTAGGTGTGATTGATTAAATCATTGGCCATTGTTGATTGATTCTACTTCTAACCTCTCCCTTCCCCAGAGTGGTGGGACTGAAAGTTCCAAACCTGTAATCAGTGGTTGGTTCCCTTGACAACCAGCCCCCCATTCCTAGGGGCTTTTCAAAAGTCACCTCATCAACATAAACTCAGGTATGGTGTAGAGAGGCTTGTTACGAATAACAAAACACACTTTATCTCTCTTATCACATAGAAAATTCCAAGAGTTTTAGGAGCTATGTGGCAGGAACCTTGGAAGAAGACCAAAATACATATTTCTTACTATAAATCACAATATCACAGGGAGTATTATTAAGTTGTTGTGATGAAAAGGAAAGCAGGTACTTTTCAGGAAAATGAAGAAAATAAAAGTGAGTCAAGGAAGAAGCAGAAAAACACCCCCCTGGGCAGGAAGGACCCCAACAGCAGGTAGGCAGGGTGTGCTCCTCATTTTGGTGACTCAAATGGCAATGTTGCTTTCCTTTAGGAGAATAGGATTTAAAATTTAATAGTTGCTAAAAAGGCTTCAGGGAACATAAGGGAACTACTAGGTTTGGTGGGCAAATTCGAAGGAAAGAGAAATAAAAGAGTTCCTGGAGCATAATTGTACATAGAACTAGCTTTCCCGAATTATTTTCTCTTCTAAATGTTTATGGTTACTGGTTGGCTTGTGAGATTTCACAGGATTGGATAACAGCCTGTTTTGGCAGCCTCCCTCATCTTTACAAATCAGGATTCTGAGTGTATGTAAAATGACAGTTGCCTAAAATCCTTCTGGGACCAGCGTATACAGGGGTGGTGCCCTGTACCCCCCTGCTGCCTCAGGCCAGTGTGCAGTCTTTGTGTGGAGGGGGCTTGTTTGCAGTGTCCAGTCCCCCACGAGACTGGGCTTCTTTGCCCTCTGGCTGATGCTGACATATCCAGAGCCAGGAAGATAGAAATAGCTTGATGTGGAGGAACCCCATGAGTCCTTGCTCACTCCAGGACCCCTCCTGAGGCCTCACCAGCTCCTTTAGTCTGCTCTCCTCTTTACCTAGCTGCTACCACCCACCCTCCTGGAGAAAATACACACGAGCTGGCTACGAGCTGGCAAAGATGAGTGAGACCAGTCAAAAGTGCTCTAGGCCTTGTGGACAAGACAGACAAATAAGTAGACTGAGACAGTAGGTGTGATGCGGTGGGATGCAAATGACTGCTGGTTGGTTCGGAGTTCTCCTGCTCCTCTTATTCTGGCAGGACCCAGCCCCCTACACCAGAACTTCCTACCCAGCCTAGAAGAGGTTAGGGCAGGGCAGAGAACTAGGTTGGGCCCTGATAAGGATTTAGAACTTACACAGAATGAGATGGGATTTTTTTTTTTTTTTTAATTTATTTGCTTATTTTGAGAGAGAGGGAACAGGAGGGACAGAGAGAGGGAGACAGTCTCAAGCTCCATACTGTCAGAGTGGAGCCTGATGCCAGACTCCAACTCATGGAACTGTGAATGATGACCTGAGCCAAAACCAGGGGGTGGACACTCAACCAACTGAGCCACCTAGGCGCCCTGATATGGGATTTTTTAAGGGGGATTTTGAGCAAGAGACCAGCATGATTAGACTTGTTTTTATAAAAAAAATCACTATGGCTACAAGTGACAGAAACCAAACTCAAATAGCTTAAATGACAATAAAAGCAAAAAGCAGCTAATAGTGATGTATGCTGTGCTCTGTTCTGAAACTCTACGCATTAATTCACTGAATTCTATTAATTTTTTTTTTTAATTTTTATCTTTTATTTTTGAGGGTGAGAGAGAGCACAAGCAGGGGAGGGCAGAGAGAGAGTGAGACAGAATCCGAAGCAGGCCTCACTTTGAACTTGTCCGCACAGAGCCTGATGTGGGGCTCGAACTTACAAACCATGAGATCATGACCTGAGCCGAAGTCGGATGCTCAACGGACTGAGCCACCCAGGCGCCCCTTAATTCTATTAATAACCTTATGAGTTAGGTACTATTCCCATTCCTGTTTTGTTGATGAGGACACTGAGGTGTGGAGAGATTAAGCAACTTATCAAAAGTCTCCTCGGCAGACCCAGACTTTAGAGCCAGGCGGTCTCACTCTACAGAGTACAAACTCTTGACTGTAGCACTGTGCTACCTCTCAAGAGAACAATATATTGACCCATGAAACTGAAGCAAGTAAGCTCTTTGGGCGTGGCTGGATTCAGGGGTTCACACCGTACCGAAAAGACCCAAATTTTGTCTCTTCTCTTTGCCTTCACGAGTGCTCCTTTCATTTCTAGGCAGACTGGACTGTCCTAGACAGAAGGCTAGGCAGACTGTCTCCATGCCAGAGCCCCCAGCAACTCAACAGAAAGAGCACCTCTGCTTTCCCTGAGGTTCTGACAAAAGTTCCAGAACTGAGTCCGGCTGGTTTGGCTTGGGTCACCTTGCCTGTCCTTGGACCCTATGACCAAAAAGGTTAAACTGACACGCCGATTAGCCAGGTCTGACTGTATGCCCACCCCATGGCTGCGGTACAAGCGGGGTCCGCCTCCCCCAAGCCACAGGACTGAGAGTGGCTCTCTGAGGGGGGCTCCCTCCGAAGGAGGCCACACCCAGATCTGGAGGGGGTCAGAAGATGAGAAACACAGTTATAACCCTCCATATGCATTGCTAAATTGTTTTGTTTGTTTTTCAGGATTTTAGCAATTATGCCTTTCTGTGAAGTCTTCTGTTATGTCTCTTGGTAAAGTTCCATAGTCTCCTTCCTAATGATTGTGTATGTTTCTTCTTAAAAGTCTTTTTTTTTTTTTTTTATTTTAATTTTAGAGAGACAGCGTGCTAGCATGGCAGAGGGGCAGAGGGAGAGAGAGTCTTAAGCAGACTTCACACTCAGCACCAAACCTGATGCACAGCTCAATCCCATGACCCTGGGATCATGACCTGAACTGAAATCAGGAGTCAGACACTCAGGGGCACCTGGGTGGCTCGGTTGACCATCTGTCTTCGGCTCAGATCATGATCTTGGAGTTCATGGGTTTGAACCCCGAGTCAGGCTCTGTGCTGACAGCACGTAGCCTGGACTCTGCTTCAGATTCTGTTTCTCTCTCTCTCTCTCTCTCTCTCTCTCTCTCTGCCCCTCCCCCACTCACGGTCTGTCTCTCTCCCCTTTGGACATAAATCAACATTAAAAAAAAAATTATAAAAAAAAAAAGAGTCCGACACTCAATCGACTAGTCAAGCCACCCAGAGATGCCCATATTTCTTCTTGAAATTCTTAAATAATTTATATTTCAGTTGCTCTAATGAATGAGATACTATTTTAGCATTTTTTTCTATAACATGGAAACATCCTTGATTTTTGTCTCCTTCCACATGACTGAATGCAATAATTCCCATGTTTCAATTGGTTTATTTGGGGTTTTTTGGTGTATATATGGTCACGTCATCTGCATATGTCTCCTCCCTTCCAGTAGTTACATATTTTGTGATGTCCAAAAGTTTTAATATGTGAAATAATCACCTTTAAGAGTGAGCATCCGGGACACCTGGGTGACTCAGTCGGTTGAGCGTCCGACTTCAGCTCAGGTCACGATCTCGCGGTCCGTGAGTTTGAGCCCCGCGTCGGGCTCTGGGCTGATGGCTCAGAGCCTGAGCCTGCTTCCGATTCTGTGTCCCCCTCTGTCTCTGCCCCTCCCCCGTTCATGCTCTGTCTCTCTCTCTCTCAAAAATAAATAAATGTTAAAAAAAAAATTTTTTTTTTTTTAAAGTGTTCCCTTTAAAAAAAAAAAAAAAAGAGTGAGCATCCTTGTTTTGGTCTTCATTTTAATGGGAATGCTTTGGATATATTACTGTTGATTATTGATTTTAAAAAATTAGTTTCTCTTATACATGGTACATGCTCATGATAAAAAATTCAAACATTTCTGAATAGCATAAGTCTCCCTTTCCAAAAATAATGATCCTCCCTTCCAATTCCATGCCAGTCCCAGATATAACTACTGTTAATTGTCTTATGGATCTATGCAAAGAGCAGCAAATAGCTTTGCACACAGAAACATATAAGGAAAATACATCTTTTTATTCCCTTACACATATCCTTAATTCTATTAACAGCATACCCATTAATTATATTATTGGCTCTTAGGTTGAAAGAGTAAGAGTACAGTTCCAAGCCATAACAAATGTTATACGTGATTCTTTATTCATGGATGAGTTGTCACTTACAGGAAAGCCTTGTGTGGTTTATGGACTTCCTTCCTCCACAAAAGTCATGATCTTCCCTGTGCCTGTTGGTAAGGTCACCTTAAAGTAATCTCAAGGTTTGCAGCTGGTCTCTGTGGGCTGGCTGCAGAAGAGCTGTCCAGGGGAAAAAGCAGGAAGTGTGTGTGTGTGTGGGGGGGGGGGGGGATCAGATGTCATTTTCACAAAGATACTGGCCTTTTGATGTCCTGCACTCAGCCCTGGAGTCACCATGCTGCTCGCTTGGCTTGGCTTGGCATGCCAGGCACTGAAAACGCAAGAGTAAGCAAAACCAAGATCCTACCCTCATCCAGCTTAGCTTCTAGGTGGGGAAACAGACCAAAAAACAAATAGCATGTGCAAATGTCAGGTGGTGAGAGGTGCTGTAGAGAGAAATGAAGAAGGATAAGGGGGGAGAGAGAGGTAGAGGAAAGGCCAAGGATGGGACATTTGAGCAATGACTATCAGAGCTACAGCTGTACGAATTCCAGAGGGAAGGATGCTCCAGATAGAGCAGTGGTTCATTCCCCAGTGGGTCAGGGTGGGCTGTTCCTCAGAGTACACTTGGCAATGTCTAGAAGTATTTTCAGTTGGCACAAAAATGACATCTCCTTCCCCCCCCCCCCCCCCCCCCCCATATTAGGGGTAGGGAGGAACTTGACTGTTACACCAGAGGGCACAGAATGGTTTGAAGGAGGAGGCAGTGAACTTGCATGCTAAGGAGTCAGAATATCACTGACCCACTATGTATTTGGGGGACAATTTTTGCCATCTTTTAAGACCTCAGTTTCTCTCTCTGCTTCTGACCAATATCCCATCCTTCTTATCCACACGTATACACCCATGGTTGAATGGTGTTTTTGCAGGAAGTATGAAACTTTAGGTGACCTGACTCAGGCCCCAGATCCTGAAACACAGAAGTTTGCAGGAGCACAAACGTCTTTGATTTATCTTATTTTCAACTCAAATTTACTTGGAGAAGGTGAAATCTTGGTATTTCTCTTCCTTATAGCCCATCACATTGTATTTCAATCCTGCGGCAGAACAGATGTGTAGAGATACTCAAAAGCTCCCCTCTACAGCCACATTCAAGCTCTTCTGCAGCTGTTGATCTCTCAGAAGTCACCCTGGGAGGAAGGGATTTTCCCCGCTTTTTTGCTTAAAAAAAAAAAAAAAGAAAGAAAGAAACCAGGGGCGCCTTGGCTGGCTCAGTCTGTTGAGCATCCGATTTCAGCTCAGGTCACAATCTTGCAGTTTGTGAGTTCAAGCTCCAGGTTGGGCTCTGTGCTGACAGCTCTGAGCCCTGGAGCCTGCTTCGGATTCTGTGTCTCCCTCTTTCTTTGCCCCTCCTCTGCTCGTGCTGTCTCTCTCTCTCTCTCTCTCTCTCTCTCTCTCTCTCTCTCAAAATAAATAAACATTAAAAAAAATTAAAAAACGAAACAAAACAGGGGCACCTGGGTGGCTTAGTCAGTTAAGCATCTGACTCTTGATCTTGGCTCAGGTCATAATCTCACAAACTGTGAGATCAAGTCCCCAGTCAGGCTCTATGTGTGGAGCCTGCCTGGGATTCTCTCTCTCCCTCTCTCTGCCCCTCCGTGGCCCCCCCCTTCCAAATTAGTAAACAAACTTAAAAAAACAGTAAAAATTTGAAAATGTATTCAAAACAATATGATCTGAGGGGTTGTGGTTACTGCATCTGTAGCCAGTGCTGCTGGCATCTCATAAGGAAAGACCAGGGACACTGCTAGCAACATGTGAACCTGCATAAGCCAGCCCCTGTAATGGTGAAGTCTCTGGTCCCAAATGTCAATAGTGTTGATGCTGAAACACCCTGTCTCAGCCAGTGGGAACTGGCTTGTGCAAAAGACTTGAGACAGGAGCTGTGCTCAGAATTTTTGAGGAATAGCAAGAAAGCTGGGTGGCTAGAGCTGAGAAGGATAGGAAATAAGTTTAGAGAATAGTCAGGGGCCTGTTCACATAGAGTATTATAGGACAGAATGAGGACTTTGGATTTTCTTCTGATTGTAGTGGAAAGCCATTGGAAGATTTTGAGCAGGGGAGTACAATAATCCGCTTTCTGTTTTCTAAGACTTCCCTGTGCAAAAAGTCGCCTCTAGGAGAGAGAGTAGATGCTGCTAGTTGGCTCCCCAAATCCAGTCTCCTCTCTCTCCTTAGTAACAAAACTCTGGATTTGTTTTGTTTTGTTTTCAGACATATTGTGCCTGGAAAAAGGACTGGACTCCCAGCCTTCCTTACATCTGGGGGTCTCTTGAATAAATTCAGGTCTGGGAAGATGTAGCTAGAGGTTTGGGATGAGTCTCCTGGGAAGTTTCCTTACAGGGAAGGGGGTATGCCCTTCCCCTGTCCCAGTTGGCTGCTCTCTAGAATGCAGGCCAATGGCTGAAGGTCATTTAGCCACTTAGAACTATGAGGCAACTGAAGAATGCCAGCCTTGCGTGAGGATGCAGAGCAGAAGGACGGGAACTGGGTTCCTTGTGACCCCGGGAGTCCCCATTGCCTGCTCTGGACTGCCTAACCCTAGGTTTATTTTTTTTATCTTAGAAAGAAAAGAAGTAAATATCACTCTTGTTTAAGCCACTACATTTGTTTTGTTGCTGTTGGGTGTAGACAGACCTAATCCTAATTGAATGGAGCAGGAAGATCAGTTAAGAGGCTATTATAGTAATTAATCCAAGCAAGAGATGATCATAACTTAGAACAGAATGTTAGCAGAGGAGGTGACTAGAAGCAGTTGTACTCGTTTTTAAGTGTGCAGCTCGGTGGCATTAAGCAGATTCCCAGTATTGCGCAGCCTTTACCGCCATCCAACTCCAGAACGTTTTCGTCTTCCCAAACTGAAAGCCTGAACCCTTTCAACAGTAACTCCCATTCCGCCCTCTCCCCAACCCCAGGAAACCACAATTCTACCTTCTGTCTCTATGAATTTGCCTATTATAGGTACCTCATATAAGATCATACAATATCTGTCTTTTTGTGACTGGCTGCTTTCACTTACCATTGTCTTTAAGGCTCATCCATATTGCAGCATGTGTCAGAGCTTCCCTCCTTCTTAAGGCTGATTAATATTCTAGCACCGTGGGGGTGTGCATGGGTGTGCATGAGGGAGAGGGGAGGGGCTGCAAGATGGCTCCAGGGTTTATGACACAAGCACCTGGACCACTGGTAGTACTCTTTACTGAGGCGGGGAGCAGTGAGGAAAGAGTAGCTGGAATAACAGGTCTGCAGTGCTTATTTGACATCCCAGGGGCAATGTCAGGTAGACAGTTGGATATACAAATTTGGAGTTCAGGGCTGAGGTCCGGACAGGAGATAGGAACTTGGGAACAGTAGATTCAATAGATGGTATTTAAAGCTGTGAAACTGGACCTGGTCATCAAGGGAGTGAATATAAACTGGAGAACCAGAGGACGAATCCAAGGACGAGTGAGCCCAGGGACACTCCGGTATTTAGAGGTCAGAAGATGACTTGGAAGCAGCCTAGGAGTACGCTAAAGGAGCAGCCGGAGAGTGAGGCAGAGATGGAGTAAGTGCAGTGTCTTGGAAGCCAAGAGAAGCAAGTGTTTCAAGAAGGAGCGGGGTGAGCGGGAGGGACCTACTGTCCCAGATGCTGCTGAGAGGTGGTGGGAGACCCCCTTTTCCACCTCAGCCCAGGATTTGCCACAGCCGTCACCGGTTGGAATTCACAAGAATAACAGAGGCAGTCGGTCTGATGTGTGCGGTGGAGCCCTCTCTCAGGGAATAGGTGACACACGTGGCACCGGGTCCTGGGACGCAGAAGGCCTCTCCTCAGTGTCCTATGGTGAAAATAATGTTGATGGAGTGAATTTCCACTTTGAATTCCCCATTTGTCTTTTTAATCATTTTTTTTCCAGTGGAGATAGTTTAGTATTTTCTTCTTTTTAATTTTCATTTAATGTTTATTTTTGACAGAGAGGGAGAGAGGGTGAGCAGGGGAAGGGCAGAGAGAGAGAGGGAGACACAGAACCCAAAGCAGGCTCCAGGCTAACAGCACAGGGCCTGACACGGGGCTCAAACCCACGAACTGTGAGATCATGACGTAAGCCGAAGTCGGGCGTTTAACCAACCGAGCCACCCAGGCGCCCTTAGTATTTTCTTCTTAAGACCAGTGCCTTGAGGCACCTGGGTAGCTCAGTGGGTTAAGCTTCTGACTCTTGATTTCAGCAGGTCATGATCTTATGGTTCATAGGTTTGAACCCCACATTGAGTTGTGCAGTGACAATGTGGAGCCTGCTTGGGATACTCCATCCCCCTCTCTCTGCCCTTCCCACTCCCCTCAAAAATAAATAAATAAACATTAACAAAAAAAAAAAAAGACATGTCTTAACCGCTCAGACATCCCAGTTATAGTATTTTCTTCTTCTTTTTTTATTTATCCATCTTGGGAAGGAGAGTGCAGGGGAGGGGCAGACAGAGGGAGAGAGAATCCCAAGGAGGCTCCACACTGTCAATGTGGAAACCAACATGAATCTCAAACTGACAGTGAGATCATGACCTGGGCTGAAACTAAGAGCCAGACACTCAACTGACTGAGCCACTCAGGCGCCCTGGTAATTTTTTCTTCTTGATCAAAGTGCCAACTTTTGATGAAAAATACACTCATACCAACAAAAAGAATTTCCTGAACTCTAATAGGCTCCCAGGCCATATGCTTGTCTGGGTGACTTAAATATATTTTTATCTATGCCCCGTAGAAACCCACAATATAAATTTGCTTGTTTATGGAAGAAACTTGCATTTTGAATAGGAAAAATTACTATAAGAGCAGGGTCCTTTGCTTACCAAAATTAATATGGATTTAGTTACCTTGAGTAGCCTTTCACTTTTTTTATGTCCTGAATGATATTTTATAGTTATCCTTATTGTTAAGATTTATAGCAACATAGCTAAAATATAAAACTCCCTGTGCGTGTTGGCATGGTAATAAATTGTTAGTATATTTTCTTTTGGACAGCAGGTTATAAAACAGAACACATAGGGGCTCCTGGGTGGCTCAGTCGGTTAAGTGTCTGACTTCAGCTCAGGTCATGATCTCCCGGTTCGTGGGTTCGAGCCCTCATTGGGCTCTGTGCTGACAGCTAGGAGCCTGGAGCCAGCTTCAGCTTCTGTGTCTCCCTCCCTCCCTCTCTCTCTCTCTCTCTCTGCCCCTCTCCAACTCCTGCTTTGTCTGTCTGTCTGTCTCTCTCTCTCTCTCTCCCAAAAATAAACATTAAAAAAATTTTTAAATAAATAGAACATATAAACAGAATCTAGTTTTTACAAAAAGACCATCTACAGGTACAAATGTAGGCTGTACAGGAAACATGTAATCAGTGGTTATATCTATTTGGTAATATTTGGTAGATTTTTATTTAGCTGATCTTTTTCCCCCTAATTTGTTTGCAATGATTATGTTTTACTGACATAAAAGGTTTTGTGCACCCGAGTGCTCGGTCCATGAAGTAGGAGTTCTGAAACTGTGTCTGTTGATATTTTTACCAGCAAGGGAGCAGCATATCCAGAGGCAGAATATAATCTTGTGTGAGTGATTAGCATTTGGTGTTGGCTCAGCCACCCTTGGGCAGGTGTTAGCTTTTCTTTCCTTTCTGTATTCTCCCTCTTATACATAACACGGCATCTTCTTTATGCTCTAGGTTAATACCTGCTGCAAAGAGATCTTTGTCGTTTTGTTAGTTGCCTTTTAAATTTTTAAATATTTAAATACTCCCTGTAATCGCTTTTTAGGTCAGACTATACATAGTTGCAGTAAGTTTCTTTTTTGCATTTTTATACTGTAATCTAATCTTTGCAAGCATTTTCCATAGCCTGGGCATGGTCCACTGCATTCTCTATTTCTCTGGAGACACATTTAGGTTTTTATATCACATTCTGGTCTATTGGTTAGGTCATTATGTAATAACTCTGGAATTATCATACGAACAAAAGAGCAAGGTTGAGGGAACTTGGAACCAACTGTAATGTTTAAGGTAAAAGTAAATATTGAAGAGAAAGAAATGATTGAATGACTTTGGAATTTCTAATAAAAGCAGTCAATCCCGATCGCCTTCATTTCATTCACTCTGGACTTTTAAACTGATCAGAAATAAATGATGGAGTTCCTGGACATTTGACCATGTGGTATATGTATTGGTTTTATTTGTTCTTCACTCTAGGGATGTGAGAAAGATGGATTGTTAAGTGAGGTTAAGTAGAAAACGAACTTAGTGAGATATTGTGTGTATCGATATGAAAATCACTAGGTGTGCTGGGGGATGGGTGGCTTTGGGCACTCCATGATCCCAACACGGGCGTAGATTCAGGGCTGAGCCAGGCCTTGCTTGGCCCTAGAAGAGCAGTAACTAAAACTAAACTTTGAAATATTCTAGGAAGGTAGAGTTAAATTGGTCCTCTGCAACTATGGCAGTGAGAGAGGGTGGTCTTTGGGGGACTGAGTAGGGTGACCTTAAACTAAAACCTGGTTGAATTAATAAAATATAAACATCACCAAGAAGAGAAAGTTTTCTGGTTGTATCCATCAACACAACACCCTTAGCAGCAGATGTGGTATGTGTACATGGGAATGGGAGAGTGAACTCATACCGCGTTTCTGCCGCCATCAGGGAGTCCCAGAAAACAAGGTTTCCTTTTAGTAGATGCCCTTGATGGCTGTTTATAATCCAGAATGCTCTGTGGAAATTTAGAGGCAGGAGTGGCAAGGTCAATGATTAGTCTATATTCAGGAATTGGGCCTTTATGAGGAATTGAAGTCACATTAATAGGTTTCTCTTGGGGCACCTGGGTGGCTCAGTCAGTTGAGAGTCCGACTCTTGATTTCAGCTCAGGCCATGATCTCACAGTTCATGGGTTTGAGCACCGAGTCAGGCTCCCCCATGACAGTGTGGAGCCTGCTTGGGGTTCTCTATCTCTCTTTCTCTCTCTCCATCTCTGCCCCTCCCCGACTCGAGCTGTCTGTCTGTGCCTCTCTCTCTGTCTCTGTCTCAAAATAAATAAACTTAAAAAAAAAAATAACTGAATGAAAACTGAGGGTTTTTTTTTTAATAATAAAATAAAAGATTTCTCTTAATGCAGAAGTCTGATATTGGCCTGAAATTCCACCAACTTGGGATGCCTTGAATAGATTTATCTTTCTTTCTTTTTTTTTTAAGTCTTATTTATTTAAGTAATCTCTATACCCAATATGGTACTCCAATTCACAACCCTGAGATCAAGAATCACATGCTTCTCCTACTAAGCCAACCAGGCTCCCCTAGGTTAGTCTTTTTTTTTTTTCTTAATTTTTTTTTTTTAACGTTTATTTATTTTTGAGACAGAGAGAGACAGAGCATGAACAGGGGAGGGTCAGAGAGAGAGGGAGACACAGAATCTGAAACAGGCTCCAGGCTCTGAGCAGTCAGCACAGAGCCTGACGCGGGGCTTGAACTCACGGACCGCGAGATCATGACCTGAGCCGAAGTCGGACGCTTAACCGACTCAGCCACCCAGGCGCCCCTAGGTTAGTCTTTTTAAAATGCAAATGCCGGGGCAGCTAGGTAGCTCAATCGGTTAGGTGTCTGACTCTTGATTTCCGCTCAGGTCATGATCTCACAGTTTAGTGAGTTCGAGCACCACATCAGGCTCTGTGCTGATGGTGCAGAGCCTGCTTGGGACTCTCTCTCTCTACCCCTCCCCTGCTCACCCTGTCTCTGTCTCTCTCAAAATAAATAAACTTAAAAAAAATTTTTTTGATGCAAATGCCAATTAAATCCAATTGCTTTATTCATAATTCTTAAATGAGACTGATGCACTGAAGGACCGAACAGATGTTTTTGGGTTTGGAATTCCTCAAGAGGTAAGAGAAGCTGCTCTTTCTCCCAAGCCCCTTGTATCTTCTCCCTGTTTTCATATTGCCATTTCCAGCCAGTCTTAGCAGCTGCTCTCTGCTGTGGATTCATAAACGATGAGACTCATGCCACCTAGGAGTGCCACAGGCCACCCCACTTGATACTCTTGTCCCAGTCCCTTTTCCTCTGTTAGAGAAGACTGAGCCATGCCTCCCACCTCAGGGCCTGACAGTATGCGGGGGATATCAGGGTTCCCCTCCTTTTAGTAGCCACCCCTGTTGTGGCTATGTCCTGGATCTTGTCATAGGGAGACAGTGGCTTAGTGGTTAGGAGTACAGCTTTTGGAGTGGAACATATCTGGCATCAGATCTCTACTGCACCTCTTATCTCCTGCATGGCATTGGAACAGGTTTCTTTCTCGAAGCCTCAGTGTTATCATCTGGGAAATGGATGCTTGCTTCACTGCAAGTAAAGTGCTTGGTATGGGTTAAGCACTCAATAAAAGTGGCTGTTGGTACCGCTGCAACTGTATAGCTGCATTGACATTTTAAACTGCAGTGTCTCTGACCACTCCACTCATCCGTTCCCCGGGTTGCCACGTCTGTTCTTCAGCCTCACAGAATCCTGC
Source organism: Neofelis nebulosa (assembly GCF_028018385.1). NCBI lineage: Eukaryota > Metazoa > Chordata > Mammalia > Carnivora > Felidae > Neofelis > Neofelis nebulosa. The sequence goes on along the minus strand of NC_080798.1, from coordinate 19,261,523 downwards.
AGTCCAAGCAGCATTCTCCGTGTGAGGGAGAAAATAGCTGCCCACGGCCCTGAGGTCACCTGCTTTTGAATTCACAACTTTAGAGTCTGTATTTCTTTCCACGTTTCTCAGGAAGACCCCCAAGGACTGGCCCAAGTCTGGGTCAAGGTGGGTGGGGTGTGTTCCAGGAGGGGAGCTGGGCTGAGACAGGAGATGCCCAGAGGCAGGCGCTCTCTCTCAAGGTAGTGTTTATGCATCTGTTACTTGAAACTTTTAGAGCAGATATTCTGTGAAATAGCTTTTCCAAATCCAGGGTGGCCATTGCTTTGATCGGCTCTTAACGAAACGTTTACGGCGCAGATATTTTGTTACAAGTGTAATTTGGACTGCTGCTCCCTGTATCACGGGTGGGAGCAGGGAGATGCCGAGTTCTTGTTCTCATCATTCCTTATTTACAGGGAAGAAATTTAGATTAAATGACTCATCCAAGGTCAAACATGTAAGAATGGTGGAGACAACATACCAAAAGTCTGCCTTTAAACTGTCCGGCATCTTTTCCCCCACTTATTCCTGCAGCAGCATCGTCCTCCTTCCACCATCCTGCCCTCAACAGGGGCACCCTCCCCAGCCCCGTCCTCCCATCAACCGGCGCTGTCCTATTCTGGACCCTGGGACCCTGCATCAGGCCTTTCCCAGCATTTTCCCTTTTTAGAATAGGGGTAAGGGTAGTTAACTCTTCCTTTAGTCCTTCCCTCAGAGAGCCTTTTCCTTCCCACCCCCCCTTGTGTTCCTTCTCCGGTCGCCCCTGACTTTGCATCTCCACTTAGCAGTTTGTTCTCCACCATCAGGAAGTAACCCTCCTGAGGACCAGGACTTGCTCATCGTCTTTCTTACAGCACCCTCTAGCCTATTGTGCTTTGTACGTATCGGGTATTCACATGTTCCATGTTTGCTGAAGGAATGAATGAGTCCCTTGAATCATCCGCAGCTGTAAGACCGTGACCCCGGCGCACATGGTACCTGGCACGTACATCTTTGCCGTAGCCGGCAAGAGGCTGAGGAAGGAGGCAGAGAAAGAATGTGTGCCAGAGGAGCTAGCTCCACTCCTCCTCCTGTGTGTGCCTTGTATGGGGCTTCAGGGTACCCTCCTTGTGGCCTAAACCAGTTAAGGTGGAGTTTATTAGGTGCCTGGTCTCAGTGCTGCCAGCCGACAGCTGTATCCAGCTGCTTAGAGCCAACTGAAGGCAGTGGGGCATACTGGCTAAGGGCACAGACATTTGAGTCAAGTGCCCACTCTGTCGCCTCCAGTTTGTGTCCCCATGACAAAGTTCGTAACCTTTCTGTGCCTCACTCTTACTGCCTGTAAAATGGGAATGACCTCGTACCGTTGTTCCTAGCATTAAATGAGATAATCCACGTGAGATCTTTAGCATAGGTGAAGTACAGGCTGAGTGCTCGATTGAGGCTGGCTGCTATTGTGTACTAAATATTATGTACAGTGGCACTAAATACATGCTGTTTATTCTATGCCTGTCACATCACTCTAGGTTGCTAGGTTTGCTTCATCTGTGTCCCTCACCCTGCCCCATCTGGCACCGATCATTGATGGGGAGGAGCTTTGAGGCAGGTATGAGTGCAAACCCAGGAGGTTTGGGTGGGGATCCAGCCTGTAATTCTAATTGTTCTCTTGTAGGAGGAGGATGCTTTGGTGTGAGATTTGTGTGAGTTTGTTTTAGTTTCGGCCTGGTGACTTCACAGGGGAAAATCGGAGTGAGTAAGTGTTACCACTGAGACTTGCCTGACTCTTTTCTCTGGGAAGCAGAGCTCTGACCAGTGGAGATGGAAAAGGACAGCATCTGAAATGTATGTTGGGAGGTGGGGCCAGACTTGAATCTTGTTTTTGGCTGCCTTAAGGGACAGGGCTGGACTAGAGGGTAGACACTGGGGTTAGGTGTTGGTTCCTTGTACAGGCAATGGAAACAGTTACCCAGCCTTCAGCACCTCCCCGAGGCAGTGCACTGATCACTGACAGCCAGTGAGCCCTCCCCGCTGCGCTCCTACCCGTTGAATAAATTGCAAGCTCAATAAATAAAGTAATTTGTAAGTAAGTAATCCACCGTGTAAAGCAGTGGAATATGACATACCCTCCATGGGAAAAACGTGAATGTCAAATTTGGTATGGACCAAACAACTGTAAAAGCTTAGGGGAAGATGTCAGTAATTGGGAAGTTCTCTGCTCAAGTTACTTTGTAAGTGACAAGTTCTTGCTCTCCTTTAAAGAAAAAGAAATAGGAAATCTTAGAGAACACCTTGTAGCTAGGGTTGCCTCAAGAAAGCAAACGAGGGGCGCCTGGGTGGCGCAGTCGGTTAAGCGTCCGACTTCAGCCAGGTCACGATCTCGCGGTCCGTGAGTTCGAGCCCCGCGTCAGGCTCTGGGCTGATGGCTCGGAGCCTGGAGCCTGTTTCCGATTCTGTGTCTCCCTCTCTCTCTGTCCCTCCCCCGTTCATGCTCTGTCTCTCTCTGTCCCAAAAATAAATAAAAAACGTTGAAAAAAAAAAAAAAAAAAATTAAAAAAAAAAAAAAAAAAAAAGAAAGCAAACGAATGACAGTGTCAATAAACAGCCTTGGCCTTGGCAGATAAATGCACATTTGTGTCTTAAAATATTTATGGTCTATGGTATTTTTTTGACATGTAAATTATTATAGTTACATATTAATAGTATATATTAACATATGTCTATAATATTTTTTAAATGAATTCCCTACTTTAATGGATGTTTCATCAACCAACCAACTACTGATAATGTCTCGGGTGAGTGAGTTTCTACTGTTCTGACAGAGTTGTCCAGTATGTTTTGTTGACTCCTAGAAGACTGGTCTATCAGCTTTGTTTCCTAAGACTGGAATTAATGACACACAGCTATGTTAATAAAACTATGTTAATAACATTGTTACCAAAATAACCTGTATCTTTGGATTCCATTTCTAATAAATAGTGTCGTCTTATAGTCAAACTGACCTTTCAGATTTTCAGTCACACGGCTTTCACCCTGCCTTCTGAATGCTGTGTGGACATAATTGGAACTGTGGGTTCCTCTGGTTCAGTAGGAACTCACAGACAACCAAGGGTTGGTGTGAGCCCGAGTTCACATGAGGGGAGCAGAGAACAGGAGTGAGGGGCTAGCTGGGAACTGGGAAGGCTCATTTGAACCATGGGGTTTGCGATTTGGTGGAAATATCTTGACTTCTAGACATCAGGCACCCAGGTGCGAACATGAGAACAAGGATCCTCCTAAAGGCTGGTGACTTTCTAACTTCCTGTGATTTCAGACTTCCAAGTGTTGTTACCTTCTGCTCACACTGATAGTTGAGAATTTATTGCACTAATGCAGTAGCAGCCCACAACCTAAAAATCCCTGGCTTTCTTATTTTCACAGGTGTTGGGGCGATGTTTCCTGACAGTGGTACAGGTCCATTTCCAGTTTTTGACCCAGGCATTACAGAAGGTCCAGCCAGTGGCTCACTCGTGCTTTGCCGAGGTCGTCGTGCCAGAAAAGAAGAATGGCGGCGGCGGCGGCGGCGGCAGCGGCTTACCTGGCATGAGCCACACACCCGAACTGGAGGAAGCCGTGCGATCCTGGCGGGGGGCTGCTGAGGTAACCCTCCCTGGGGAAGATTGGTGCCCTATGTTCAACTAGGAGAGGCTCCAGAGGACCTTTGCCTGTTGGTTCCTGAAAGAGGCATTTTATTTAGAACTGTTAGTTTTAAACCGTTATCATTAGCTTGTTCATTCATTTCACAGTGAATGCTTTTGTGAACACTCACTTTGGGCCAGGTGTGCGCCAGGCACTGGGGTGACAGCCTCTGCTCACAGCCTCCTAAGAGGGAGGGCCTACAAAAATAGGGTTAAAGGGCTGTGATGGAGGTGTGCAGGAGCCCAGAGAAAGGGTCCTGCCTCCAACTAGGAGCAGTCAGCAAAGCTTCAAGGAAGAGAGACCAGGGAGAAGAGGTTGGAGCCGAAGTCTGGAAAGACAGGCCAGAACTGGCTGCGGAGGGTAAAGCGGCCAGCCAGGCAGCCACGTGGGGATGTGGTCAGTGACAGCACGTTTCTTGTAGCTATTTTGTTTTGTTTTGTTTTGTTTTGTTGTTCATTTATTTAAGTAATCTCTACACCCGACATGGGGCTCAAAAGACCCCAAGATAAAGAGCCACATGCTCTTCTGACTGAGGCGCCCCACATATTCTTCTTTTTATTATTATTTCTTATATTTTATTATTTTTTTTAATTTTATTTAAATCAAAGCTAGTTAACATATAGTGTAGTATTGGTTTCAGGAGTAGAATTTAGTGATTCATCACTTATAGATAACACTCAATGCTCATCCCAACAAGTACCCTCCTTAATGTCTGTCACTTAGCCCATCCCCTCACCCAGTACCCCTCCATTAACCCTCAATTTGTTCTCAGTATTTAAGAGTCTCTTAAAAAAAAATTTTTTTTAAGGGCACCTGGGTGGCTCAGTCGGTTGAGCGTCCGTCCGACTTCGGCTCAGGTCGTGATCTCACTGAGCCCCGCATCAGGCTCTGTGCTGACAGCTTGCTCAGAGCCTGCAGCCTGCTTCAGATTCTGTGTCTCCTTCTCTCTCTGCTCCTCCCCCTCACTGATGCTTTGTCTCACTGTTTCTCAAAAATAAATAAATGTAAAAAAAAGTTTAAAAAAAAATTTTTTTTTTGAGAGAGAGAGAGATAGAGACAGAGAGACAGAGTGTGAGTGTGGGAGGGGCAGAGAGAGAGGGAGACACAGAATCTGAAGCAGGCTTCAGGCTCCGAGCTGTCAGCACAGAGCCCGACATGGGGCTCAAACCCACGATCTGAGAGATCGTGACCTGAGCCATAGTCGGACGCTTTAACCAACAGAGCCACCCAGGTGCCCCCAGTATTTAAGAGAATCTTATGGTTTGCTTCCCTCTCTGTCTTTATCTTATTTTTCCTTCCCTTCCCCTATGTTCATTTGTATGTTCATTTGTTTCTTAAATGAGTGAAATCATGTGTGTGTGTGTGTGTGTGTGTGTGTGTGTGTGTGTGTATCTTCCTCTCACTGATTTATTTTGCTTAGCATAATACATTCTAATTCCATCCGCATTGTTGCAAGTGGCAAGATTTCATTCTTTTTGATTGCCAAATAATATTCCATTGTGTATATGTGTGTGTGTGTGTGTGTGTGTGTATACACACACACACCACATCTTTATTCATTCATCAGTCAGTGGATATTTAGGCTCTTTCCATACTTTGGCTATTATCGATAGTGCTGCTATAAACATCGGGGTGCATGTGCCCCTTTGAACTGGCATTTTTGTATCCTTTGGATAAATACCTTGTAGTGCAGTTGCTGGGTTGTAGGATAGTTCTTTTTTTAACTTTTGGAGGAAGCTCCATACTGTTTTCAGAGTGGCTGCACCAGCTTTCATTCCCACCAACAGTGCAAAAGTGTTCCCCTTTCTCTGCATCCTCGCCAACATCTGTTGTTGCCTGTGTTGTTAATTTTAACCATTCTGACAGGTGTGAGGTGGTAACTCATTGTAGTTTTAATTTATATTTTCCTGATGATGTGTGATGTTGAGCATCTTTTCATGTGTCTATGAGCCAAATGGATGACTTCTTTGGAAAGACGTCTGTCCATGTCTTTTGCCCATTTCTTCACTGGATTATTTGTTTTTAGGTGTTTCCGGGGGGGTGGGAGTGAAAAGCCTTCCAAGTCAAGACTTTAACTAGGACTGACTAGGACTTTTTGGTACATTTTACGTAGTGAAAGATAATTTACAGTTAAGGAGTATAATATTGATTTTTTTATATAATGTTTAGTTTTAATCCTTCCATAATCAGTTGGCAGATTATTTCATGTTTTAGAAATCTCCTTTAATCAAAATTTTAAATATTATTTACTAGTCTCACATTGTACATTCTCTAATTTTCTTATTATTTCAGTTTTATGCTGTTCTCTGTTCTTCTTTTGAATTTCTTTTCAGTTTCTTTTTCTTGTTTGTTTTGGTCTCTCTTTCCTGTTAAGGGCTTTCCTCTGCCTCTCGGTGTTTGTCAGAGCAGCCCTGAAATGCTAATTGGGGTCCAGTGTGGAAGTGGGACCTGCTGACCTTATTGCAGGTGGCCATTTGTCACCTCACAGACCTCTGTGTCCTCTTGGTTGCTGGGCTCCAGCCTCCTGATCATGCAGCTCATATTCATACCCTTAATACCGGGCTCACAGTTGTCTCCTGTTGACATCATCATGCTGAGAACCCAGTGCTTGTGAGGACCCCAGCAGTCTCTTGATCTCCTCACCTTAACCTTTTTCTTCACCCACTGCAGTCTGCACAGGCCCTTGTGCTTTCTCACTCACTTAGCCACCAGCCGGTGACCCTGCCCTACACTATACCGAGGAAATAGAATCCACCTGGCAGCAGTCCCTTTTCTTCGCCCCAAAACCACACTGCTTCCCCCATTCAGAGCCCTGCATCAGTTCCTTGTCAGTTCCTTCCCTTCATTACAGGACCCTTCTGTCCGGGGTCCGCCCTGTCCCCACCTTCCCCCACCCTCAAGGCCTCTGTGGTGGGGCCCTGTGTTTTCTCTCCCTCCTCTTCAGCATGCCCTCCCACCCACTACGTAAACCCGCATACACAGAAATCCTCGCTGTTCTGCCCTGTTTCTCTGCTCTTCTCACAGCCAACTTCTTGGAAGAATTGTCTACCGTACCTTTGAGTCATTCTAAAAAAGATTATTATGAAAGATTTCAAGCATATAGGAAATGTCGCACATACCCTGTCTGCCTTTTAGCTTTGTCGAGTGAATCTTAACTTCTTGTCAGTTGCTTCATACCATTGGTTTATTTATTTATATGCTCACTTATTTATTTTTAAGTAGGCTTCATGCCCAGCGTACGGCTTGAACTCACAACTCCAAGATCAAGAGTCATAGGCTGTACAGACTGAGTCAGCCAGGCGCCCCTTTCATGCTTTTTATTTTTAACAGAAAAAATATTATTTACAAATGCAGCTGATTTCCTCTGTACCTTTTTACTGCCTTACTCACATCATATTTTCACTCTGTATACATGTATCCATAAGTAGTATAAGGTGTATCTTGCACAATATGAAACTTTATATAAATAGCATCATTCAGCCGGCTGAAATCTGGCTTCCCCTCCTACACAAGAACAAGCATTCTCAGGGGCACCTGGGTGGCTCAGTTGGTTGAGCGTCCAACTCTTGATTTCAGCTCAGGTCGTGATCTCACAGTTCATGGGGTTGAGCCCTGCCTCAGGCTCTGTGCTGAGAGTGCAGAGCCTGCTTGAGATTCTCTCTTTCTCTCTGCTCACGTTCAAGCTCTCACTCTCTCTCAATATAAATAAATAAACATTAAAAAAAAAAAAAAAGAACAGGCATTCTCTCGTCAAGGTCACTGGTGCCTTCTGTGTGGCCAAATCCAGGGAACCGTTTGACTCCATTCAGCAGCTCACAGCAATACGGGCCCTTAGAGACCCTCTCTTCCTGTGGCGTCCCTGAAGCAGGCATTAATCTCTTGGGCCATCCTCTCCATCTACTTTGCTAGCTTTTTCTCTTCAACACAACTTGTACACACAACTTATGTCCGTTTCTCAGTGCTCATTTCTGAGTGCCCTCCCTGTAGGGTCTCCATATAGCCTTGGGACATTAAGAACTGCCTGTGTGCTGGGGGCCCTCACATATGTGTGACCAGTCCAGTTCTGTGGGCTTCAGTCCCCTGTATTCAGCTGCTGCTTACCTCAGGTATCTAGGTGGCTCAGGCTTATTAGCTTTTCCCCACACCCCTGGTCTTGCCCAAATCTTCCCCATACTAGCAAGTGCTGCCATCCCACACTGGGTCATTCATGCATGAAACTGAACATTTATCCTCCTGTCTTTCCATCACATCTACATCCAGTCCATAAGCCCTGTAGGTTCCACCCCAAAGCATTACTCCACATGTGTCCCTTTCACTGCCCTAGTTCAGGATGTCCCTCCTCTCCCCAGACACCTGCAGTGGCTAGATTCCCTTCTCCCCTCCCTGTCTTGCCACCCTTCATCTCCCTCCATTTAAAGTTGGATGATGTTGCTACTTCCTTAGGGTAAAGTACCGACCCTTCCCCATGACCTGCCTAGTCCCACACAGTCTGGTTCCTGCCTTGCTCACCAACCTCATCTGCGGTCACAGTCTCCCTTGCTCACTGGGTTCCAGTTTCTTTGCTGACATGTCTGCTCACCCATCCCACACTTCTGCTGACTTCCTCCTCCACCTCAAATTCATAACCTAAATGCTGATTTCTGAGTGTTTAGGGTGCTCCTCCCTATTATAGTTCTCCCTGTTTTCCTTGGTGTGTTTTTCTCCATTTTAAATGGTTTAAATGTTTTGTTTGGCCCATAAGGCTGTCAGCCCTAAGATGGCAGGCACCAGGCTTTGTGCTCCATTGCGTAGCCATAGATATGCAACACAAGACCTTCTGGGCCAAATATTTCAGTGAAAGAATCTTAGAGAGTCAAATAGTTTTAAACGGTAAGACTAGTTAGGGTTCAGGGACTGGATGGAATGTAGTCATACATGTGTAATTTGTGAAGCTTTGGAACTTTATAGCATTGTTTCTGCTAATTACCTTTCTGCAGTTTTGGTAAACATTGTAACTCCTACAGCAGAAGAACAAAAAAGAGAGAAGAACAAAAATTAGCTGTTAAAAAATGTTATTTGTTGCACAAATGTTACTGCAACAGAAATAGACACTGAAAAATTGAAAGGCAGTTCATCCTGAATTCCTTCTCCCATTTAAGAAATTAAATACATTTTTTCTGTATTGTCCAGTCCTGACCCATGTTATACGTATAAGTAACTTACATTTCATCACAATAAGACATTGATTAGTTTTTTTTTCTTGTTTCTCTGTCTTGTTCATGAACATATTTAATGACCAAACAGTAAGTATTTAAATTTTTTTGTGCAGATTTCAGAAATCTTATTTTTCCTTTAATACTCCAGGGTACGTTTTTTCCCTGTTCTATGTTGGTGTGGCCTTTTACTTTGGTGTATAGGAACACCTAACCTTATATGTTCATTATGATGATTCTGGAAACTCCAAGTGCCAGTATTTTAGTTTGTCTGTCTTTAAAAGAGAAATTAAAAATGTGAAGGTCTTACAGGGGTGCCTGGGTGGCTCAGTCAGTTAAGTATCCAAATATTGATTTCAGTTCAGGTCACGATCTCACGGTTCATGAGCCCTGCACTGACAGCACAGAGCGTGCTTGGGATTCTCTCTCTCTTCTGTCTCTGCCCCCTCCCCCACCTGTGTGTATGCTCTCTTTCTCTCTCTCTCTCTCTCTCTCTCTCTCTCTCTCTCTCTCTCAAAAAAATACATTTTTAAAATGTGAAAGTTTTACATATAGGAAAAATTAATAACAGGTAGGTAAGTCTTTTTTCCAGGGTTTCTTTTTTTAATTTTCCTAAGTAGCTTCACATGAAGCATGGAGCCCAACATGAGGCTTCAACTCATGACGCTGAGATCAAGACCTGAGCCAAGAGCCAAGATCAAGAGTCAGACACTTAACCAACTGAGCCACCCAGGTGCACCCCACCCTCCCCACGGTTTCTTAAATAAAGTAGTTCTGTGTCAGGTTTGCTTTCTCTTCAAGATGCTTGGTTTAATCTTCCCAGATTTCTGGTTGCTCACTTGGTAATACAGACAATCCAGAATGTCCGGTATATAGCTAATGTTCAGATAGCATCTGGGTTTAACTCCGTTGTTTTTTTTCTTCGTTTCTTATTTTTTAAACATAGCTAAGTCTGTTACATTCTCTTGTGCCTTCCCATCACTGTTACTGTTGCAGGCAACATCGAGACTGAGGGAACGAGGCTGTGACAGCTGCCTGGCGGGCATTGAGGTGCAGCAACTCTTCTGTTCTCAGAGTGCGGCCATTCCCGAGCACCAGCTCAAGGAACTGAACTTGAAAATCGACAGCGCTTTGCAAGTAAGTGTTATTATCTGAGGACAGATAGAAACAAGGGAGGGCATTCAAGTTGTGAGGTTGAACCAGTTGGAAGGAATAGTAGGGTGGTATTTGGCCTGAAGTCATTCAGTCACTATAGAAATTTTAAATTCCTGTTGTCCCTGGATTTTGTCATTCTACGATCTGCCATGTAATCTTGATTCTTACAATTTTTTTGCAGGCATATAAAATAGCTCTGGAAAGCTTAGGCCACTGTGAATATGCAATGAAAGCTGGTTTCCACCTGAATCCAAAGGCAATTGAAGCCAGTTTACAGGTATGCTTCTCTTTCTGGAAGCTCTTGGGAGCCGTGGTATGGCAGTGTCGCCATACCAAGTGAACCGGCTGTCTTGGCAGAATTGCCGTGGGTCACCTCCCCTCTCCTCTCCTCTCCAAACCTTTTGCAGGGCTGCTGTAGCGAGGCCGAGGCACAGCAGACAGGGCGGAGGCAAACCCCCCCGCAGCCCATGCAGTGTGAGCTTCCCACCGTCCCTGTGCAGATAGGATCACACTTCCTGAAGGGCGTCTCCTTCAACGAATCTGCCGCCGACAACCTGAAACTTAAGACGGTAGCTTTCCATGGGGTTCCAACACCGGGTGTGAACTTGGAAACCGTTCTTAAGGGAAACCTAAGGGCTTGTAAAGAATATAGATTAAAAAACAAAACTGAAGTCAAGGCAGGAGGTATTAGTACACTGGTGTCTAAAAGCAGACTATGATGACTTATTTTAATAGACATTTGCCAGGTTTTATTCCTAATTTTGTTCAAATGTTTCACATAAAGTGTTTTGAAAGCACGCTATGAAATACTATCTATGATTAATGTTTTAGGGGACTTTTGTGAATTAGATAGGAAGTTTTATCATGATACCGCAGTAATTATGACCAGTTTGGGAGCGTCGTGTGAGCCAGGCATCATGCCAAGGGCTCCACATGCATCGTCTCGTTTAATGCTCACCCAGGAGATGGACACTGCTCTTTTCTCCATTTGACAGAGGAACTGAGGCTCAAGGTCACACAGCTACAAAGTAGTAGACTGGAATTTGAGGCCATGTAGTCTGTTTCCAGAGTCTGCATACCTGACCACTTGGTCATCCAAAATAAAGTTGAGGTTTTCATTGGTATTTATTTTTGCCAGATGATTTTGTCTCCTTATTTAGAGGAATTCAGAATTTCAAAATTCCTCAGCCAATTTGTGTCAGCAAATGCAATGCTATATTTTTTGCTAGTATAGAAATCACGTGTGTGTATTAATGTCTGCGTATCCGTATTCTCTGAGGGTATCTGATGACCGTTACCTAAGAAATGAAAATGACATGATTTGAGTGGGGGGACTGAAACAGTGATCTTTTCTTGAGGACTATTGTGTGCTTGTAAATTCATTTCAGCACATTGTAGAATCTTGTACAGCTTTATCTTGAGGGGTGAACTCTCATCTTCTCGACCCGTAGCATACGATGTTGCAGCTCATCAAGGAGGCGGGCTGCTACAATGGAATTACACCCAGGGACGACCTTCCTGTGACCGAAGTACTGAACCAGGTGTGCCCGTCCACGTGGCGGGGCGCCTGCAAGACTGCTGTGCAGCTGCTGTTCGGCCAGGCTGGTCTGGTGAGTGAGCGTGTGGGACGCCCCGGAGAGAGAGCAGAGAGCAGAGAGTGTTTCCCGCATGGGAGGATGCAGTGTGGGCACAAGTGTGGAAATACTGAATAATTTTAAAAGTTCTTCAGTACCGCAGCATTTACAGCAAGTGGAGAAGGTAGAGGAACAGCAGCATTAAAAAGCCTTTTTTGTTTTCTCATATAGACTGATAATACATATTTGCAGGGAACCTAGTTGCAAAGTGATGTTGCGGGTTTCCTGTGCAGAAACCTTCCGTGAGTGCTGGTTGATGGGGTGGGCCTCTCTGCACAGCTCGCCCACTCTGGAGCGACAGTGGTATCTTTCTGATGCTCAAACACGCCAAGCTTCTTCCCGTCTCGGGCCTTTGCCATTGATGCTCTTCTTACCTGAGAAGACTCCCCTCTAATCTGCATGTGTGACATCTTTTCGTCTTCCAGATGTCAGCTCGAACACCGCCTCCTCCAAGAAACCTCAGTGGTATAAGCAGTGCCCCCCCCCCATCCAGTCACTTTGTATCCCAGCTCTCTGTTTATCTCCTTCTTAACAATGAAATAACAACATCAATTCAGAAATAAATTTAGTCTTTTCACCTTGGGAAAGAAGAGTGACTTTTATCAAAGGTGGGATCCAGAGATCAATCTCTGAAGTCACCACTTAGCTTTTTGTTTGGCACCTGGGACTCATATAACCTTACAACCTTGATCCCACTTTCGAGAATTAAATGACTACTTTTTGAAAAGATAACAGCATTTCAGTCAGAGGTTAACAGAAGCTAATTAGAGATTAAGAAAATTTAAAAAACTGTTTCTTTAATTCCTACTTTATTCATAAATGGAGCTGTTGGGAGGATGCTGTTCTTTCGTTTCATGTGGGTGAGGCCTCAGGTGGCCCAGCTCAGGGTGGTGCTGCCTTGTGTAGGGCCAGGTGAGGGCCCGTCCACAGCGGGGAGTTAGGCTTCCTTTAGGATCCGGCCCTTAATACGGGAAGAGAAGGAGTAAGCTGGAGACCCCCTGCTGAAGTATGTGGGAGCCCACTGGCTTGAGGTAATCGATCCATATTCCCAAAGATCATGTTAGCTGGAACTAGAAAAGCCATGGGGATAAGTTCTCTAGAAAGGAGTGGGTAAAATAAGGCAGACAGACATACAGTCTGTTTTGGGAAAACGTATTTTAAAAAAAAATTAAAAGCCCCAGGTTATTGAGAGAGCAGAAACTTCTTCCAGTTCCTTACTCCTTGCTCCCAGGGCACCTTTGTGTGTGACAGACAAAGAAACTTTAGGTTGTGGTTCTGGAGATGGGAGGAGAGAGGAAACACCTGCCTGGTCCAACAATGGCTATTACTTGGACAGGAAGTCTTTTCCAAAGGACATTGCAGACCAGCTGTGGGAAATCTGTTTACAGCAGTGGAAATCAGCTCCATTAGAGGCTGAGTTCGGAATCATAATAAGCAACTCTGCATGGCTTTGAAATATAACAGATATATATAGAGATGTAGATTTTTTTTTTTTTTCAACGTTTTTTATTTATTTTTTGGGACAGAGAGAGACAGAGCATGAACAGGGGAGGGGCAGAGAGAGAGGGAGACACAGAATCAGAAACAGGCTCCAGGCTCCGAGCCATCAGCTCAGAGCCTGACGCGGGGCTCGAACTCACGGACCGCGAGATCGTGACCTGGCTGAAGTCGGACGCTTAACCAACTGCGCCACCCAGGCGCCCCTAGATTTTTTTTTTTATTTTAAGTAATCTCTACACTCCGCATGGGGCACGCACACACAACCCTGAGATCAAGAGTCAGATTACTGAATAAGCCAGCCGGGTGCCCTGTAACAGATTATTTTTGAAGTGCTTTATGATTTTTTTCTTAAATTCTTTCAGTTATTTGAAAATATAGTCGTCATTTTGTCAAACTGTCGAACTTACCTAGCTACTATATCACCTGTGTAATATTGAAGACTCTCCTCCAAATAAGAAGAAATCATTGAGAGAAGAATCATCTTAACATTTCTGAACTACTTCTGTTTTTATTGATGGTTGAGGATAAAATGATCTTGTAAAAAAAAAGCTTCATCCACTTCTAGCTTGTATTCATTCGTTACAAATGGGCTTTTCTGAAGCTGTGGTTCAATTTTTAATGACGGTCTTATTTCTTTCAAGTGCATAAAGTAAAAAAAAAAAAAAAATACTAAGTGGAAACAAAACAATTCCTAATTAACATATTTATAGTTTGGCAAAAAGTACTAAAAGTGCTTGGAAAGTTCAGTACATCTTGCACTCAGAATTTGGTTTCTGTTTATTGAAGTATTACTGTCTTCAGTCATCTTTATTACTTGCATTTGTCTTCATGGGGCTCTTGACTGGCCTCTGCATAACTGCCTTGCCATGGGGATAGTTCTTGCCAGAGTCACTCAGCTTTAGTAAGCTCATGTATTGGATTTATTTGCGATCCATTTTCCTCTCTGAAAGCTGATTGTTGTTTTTCTCACTCTCTCTTAGGTGGTAGTTGACACAGCACAGATTGAAAATAAAGAAGCCTATGCCCCCCAAATCAGTTTAGAGGGCTCCAGAATTGTGGTTCAAGTCCCATCCACATGGTAATGTGACTCTTATATTAACACAAGCCTAATGATTGAAGTTTGCACGTCTTTGAAAACATTGCTTTGTTTTGGACAAACCCCGTGTTAGGTGACGCGTCAGGTCTTGCTACTTGCACAGGTACACGGGCAATGGTGGTGTGTTGACATCATGTGTCATGGTTATCAGTCCATGATAAGGAAGCCAAAGTGTCTGAAAAATAGTCTGACAAGTAGTATAACTAAAATGTTACATACTCCTGGATCATAATGAGCAATATTATCTTCTCTTTGTTACTGAGTCCATAGCTTTTGAACAGAGTACATCATTTCCCCTAAGTCACCAGTGTTTCTCTAAAACTAAGTACAGAACATAAAATTCCTTCTCCTCCTTTGTCTGTTCCAGTAACAACCCTGATGATCTTGAGCTCATGCCATTCCCAATCTGGGGGTGGACTGAGCCATTTTTGTTTCTAATTATTTAATTACATTTATGAACTGATGATAAAGTATTCTCCTTAGTTTATTAAAACTCCTACAAATCGGTAAGACAATGGACAGGTGCATGAATAGGTAATCAACAATAGATGAAGAAAATGTGTAACCTCACCTAATAGCGGCAGAGTAAAGGAACAGTATGATGTCATTTTGCCCACTGGTGTTGAAAAATTGTTTTAGAGTAATAAATACATTTTTAAAATAAAAAAATAAAAGTTTGAGCCAGACCATACAAAAACAGGCACAGAAAGTGAATAAATCACACAGCCTTTCTGGAGGGCGGCTCAGTGTGTCAGAAGCCTTGAAAGAAGCAATCTGACGCCAGCGGCTTCACGGTCCGGCGGCTCATCCCGATGATGTGCAGAGAAATTCAGCTAAAGGATCAGCATCATAACTTTATTAATGGCAAAAATGAGCATGTGTTGGCCAACTTTTGTTATTAAGATTATGATATGAATGAGTAACCATACAGAAAATTTCTGAGACATTTAGGTAGGAAGAGATGGCCATGGTCAGGCGTGATGGCACTCTTGGTGCCCAGGGGGACTAAAATGGGAGCCGGGTAATGCATTCGAGTTGTATTTAAACCATTGTTCCCAGACATGAGAGGGCCCAGTGGTAGACTCTGCCCAGAGTTTTAGAACTTGCTGATAAATTAAGTCACAGTTGGCAGTTCACTTCATGTCCCAAAACCTCCCCCTTCCAATTTTTTATCTGATTATTGAGGTGGCATACTGTTAACTTATATACACATCTTCATTCCTATCAAACAATAAACTGAAAGCTCACTTGTCTATAAGATTTTTGTGTTCCTGAATTTGTTTTCCAGTTCACATCCTTCCCCACCCCAAGGTGTACAACTAGTACTAAAATGGCTAATTGCAGTTCACTGGTTCCAGAACTCTCCGTGTATGATTGATTTCCTTTGTAATTCATTGCACCTCCAGTAAAGGCCTTGCAGACTGTAATTTCTTGGAGAGGCTCCCTCTGCTGGTTGCTTTTGGTAAAAATACAAAGTCTTTTAAAATGCACGTTTTTGTTTCTTTCAAAGTATAAAGTATGTGCTTGTTGAGAAGAATGCAAGCAGAAGTGATTGCTTTACTCCACCTTCAGAAAAATGAAATTATTAGCAAAGCCAGTCAAGAATTTATTATATGCTTTGCTTTTAATAAAATGGAGTGTCCCACTGCCAGATAGGGTTTCTTTCATAATACCTTTCTTAGATGTATTAATCGTCCTATTTAAGGTGTCCATCCATTCTTTCTTTCAACAAGTACTTACTGAATACCTACTATGTGTCAGAGATACTGTCTGGCTCTCGGAATTTAAGTATGAGCAACACAGACAGGGTCCCTGCCCCTGTTGACCTGTTAACAAGTGTTGACCTGTTAATGAGAGGGAGTGTGAGGGGCAGCTAACAAGCCTACGAGTTCAGTTCAAGCCACGGCATGTGTATGAGGGGAATTAGAGTAGAATGATGTCGTATGATGAAGAATAACTGGAATAGCTGGGAGAAGGGAGGCTCTTTTGGATGAGAAGGTCACTTGTGAGTGGTCCTTCTTTGAAGATGAGATATTTGAGAGGAACCAGCCATGCACAGAGCAGATGGGAGAGTGTTTCTTCCAGGTAGAAGGAACAGCAAATGCAAAAGCCTGGCGGGGGGTGACCTGGCCTGGCTGGAGATGTGCGAGGTGGTCTTGAAGAGGCACAGGGTCCCTGAGGGACTTGGATTTTTATCCAGAGTAGAATGACTTTGAGCAAGTCTGTGTGATTTACCAAAAGAATGGCTTTCATCTCTTAAAGAGATATTAGTGATCAACTCTTGAGACTGATGGATACGATAAAAGTGCCAGTTTGTTGATTTTCAGAAAGAGAAATTATTCTCACCAGCAAGTGTAGTACTTCTTTCTGCATGACCAGCAGCAGATGCTCTCCTAGTGGGCAAACATATGTGACCAGCCAAATCACAGCCAGGAGTGGCTTGGGAGCACAGAGCGAGTTAGGTCCTAATAATCAGCAGTTCCAGGCTGAGAGAGTCAGGTACATGAACCCTGGCCAGGTCCACTGGCCAACATTCTCTCCCCAGAGCCAGGGTCTGGTTGGCACTGGCAGAGCTTGCCTTTTGCAGTATTTCTGAAGCTGGCTGGCTCGTAGCCTCACAGACGTATTTCTTCTCAAGCCCTAAGTCATGCTGGAGAGTGCCGCTGCCTCCTTAGGATGGCTTCGCAAGGGTTGATTTCACCATTTAACTCCCAGAGTGCTTAGGAGAAGACAGACCACATCTTCCCGGTTCTGCCTCTCAGAAGAGGCCTCTTTTGAGGAGGTACCCTGAATGGGCAGTGAGGGCCTGAATGGTGGGAAGCAGCTCTCAGGGGAGAGCAGTCTGGGCAGAGGCAGCAAAAGCAAAGGTTCTGAGACATGGGCAAATCCACCATATGCAGGGAGCGAGCAAAGGCCTTGTGGCTGGGACAAGGTGAGCAGAGGTGACAGTGAAGAGAGATGTGGCCAGAGAGGCAGGAGAGACCAGGTCACAAAAACCCCTGAGGTGCCATTTAGATTTTATGTCAATCACGATGGAATGCCACCGGACGGTTTTAAATAGGGAAGTCATGTGTTCTGATTTGTGCTATAGGAGGCTCACTCTGGCTACGTGGGAGAGTGGGCCTGGGAGGGACAGGAGTAGATAGAGGAAAGGAGTCCGGCTGGGTGGTTGGTCCTGAGACACAGCTGCTGGAGGTTTCTTGGAGTAGAGCGGTAATAAGAGGGGTGGTGAGGGGGGCTTGGATTCAGAATGTGTCTTGGAAGAAGAGCTGTCGGGAATTGCTGGTGGGTTGGCATGGGCTGTGAGGGAGCCAGAGATGATGTGTAGGTTTGGGGTAGGCCCCTGTGTTGTTTACTTATGGAGGAAGTCTGTAGGAATCAGAGTGGTTTCTGGTGGAGAGGAGAGGAATCCGTTGTGCTGGCCAGGCTGCCTGTTAGATGTACCTGAGAGATGTCAAGGGTGCAGTTAGATACTGGAGAGTGGGGTTTGGGAGAAGGAGGTCGGCTGATGAAGGAGATTTGAGTCCTCAGTGTAGGGTGGTCTGTACAGCCGCAGGACCGGATGCAGCAGTCTAGGGAGAAAGGACAAAACTTGGGACTCGCCACCATGCGGAGGTGGGGGAAGCGGAGCAGGAAGAGTTGGCAGAGGAGACCAAGAGGGAGCTGCCAGCCAGGTGAGAAGAAAGTTGAGCAAGTTTGGGGGTCATCGGGCTACAGAAGACAGTGCTCCGGGAGGAAAGAAACATTGCAAAACGTTGCTGAGAGATTGAGTAAGGCGGAGACAGGCAATTGACCTTTGACATTAGCAAGAACTAAGTTATTTGATAAAAGCTATTCTGGTGTAGTTATGGGGATGAAAGCCCATTGGTGGTGGGAGGAAGGGAGAATAGGAGGTAAGGGGTTCCTGAGTGGCTCAGTCGGCTAAATTCTTTTTTTTTTTTTTTTAATTTTTTTTTTTTTTATTTTTGGGACAGAGAGAGACAGAGCATGAACGGGGGAGGGGCAGAGAGAGAGGGAGACACAGAGTCGGAAACAGGCTCCAGGCTCTGAGCCACCAGCCCAGAGCCCGACGCGGGGCTCGAACTCACGGACCGCGAGATCGTGACCTGGCTGAAGTCGGACGCTTAACCGACTGCGCCACCCAGGCGCCCCAGTCGGCTAAATTCTTGATTTCAGCTCAGGTCATGGTCTCACAGTTTGCAAGATCAAGCCCCGCATCGGGCTCTGTGCTGACAGTGGAACCTGCCTGGGATTCTCTCTCTCTTTCTGCCTCTCTCTCTCTCAAAATCAATAAATAAACTTTAAAAAAGAAAGAGAGAATATGAGGTAAGGAAGAGGAGAAGACAGTGTGTTTGGCTAAGAAGGGGAGCAGAGAGGGGCGCCTAGGTGGCGCAGTCGGTTAAGCGTCCGACTTCAGCCAGGTCACGATCTCGCGGTCCTTGAGTTCGAGTCCCGCGTCAGGCTCTGGGCTGATGGCTCGGAGCCTGGAGCCTGTTTCCGATTCTGTGTCTCCCTCTCTCTCTCTGCCCCTCCCCCGTTCATGCTCTTTCTCTCTCTGTCCCAAAAATAAATAAAAAACGTTGAAAAAAAAATAAAAAAAAAAAAAGAAGGGGAGCAGAGAAATTCACAGTGTCTGGCGGGGAATGGGGGGCGAAGAGAAAGAAACTGGTCAGTGAGGCTGGTTTGTTGGCCAAAGGGAATGTCATGGGGACAAAGGGGGCGATTAGGTGAGCAGGGTCCTCGGGAAAGCAGGAGGGTCCAGAGCATGCAGTGCTCGCTCGGCTGGAGGGACAGTCTGTGGCAGAGCAAGGCTTGTGTTCCGCCGTGACTGGAGGGGCAGGCGGCACAGGCAGGTGAGCTGGTGCGTGGTGATGAGGAGAGGAAGCAGACCTCATCTCGTATGTCTTCTCAGTTACTTGAGAGCCGTGATGGGGAAGAAGGGATGACGGCGGCAGGGATGGCAGGGTCTGAGGAGAGAGGACGCGGGCTGAGGTGGTCATCTTGGAAAACGTTCACTTATGGGAAGGCTGTTTGTTGCTTACCTGAAATTTGTAGCGAGTCTGGGTGGCAGACGGTGAGGGTTTTACCTCCACGGACCTGCAGTTTCCCGGGTGCAGGTATGAAGCACTAACAAGAAAGTGGGAGCAGGGATGTTCTGGAAAGGAGCAGATACTGTGTTGGCTCACAGAATCTGCACAGGGTAGGGCAGAAAGTCAGGACCGGGGCCGGTGTGGGCAGCGAGAGGGCGCTAGGGCTCCCAGAAGGTATCCCCTCCAGCCAACCCTTCTCTTGCTCCTGAACAGACTCCAGGGAGATCCTAGAGCTCCCCCTCCTCTTGCAGGGCAGCGGGTTCCAGCGTCCGGCTTGTCATTCTCGAAGTGCTCTTCAGTTGCTCAATTTTTATTTGGTGCCAAAAGCATGTAAAAATGGCAGCCTTTTGTAGGAGGCCTGCTTGAAACACTTATTCAGGGAAGTGTAGCCCAGACTGACACAGCCTGGTTCGTGCCTAGGTGCCTGAAAGAGGACCCTGCGACCATGTCCCTGCTGCAGAGAAGCCTGGATCCGGAGAAGACCCTGGGGCTGGTGGACGTGCTCTACACGGCTGTGCTGGACCTCAACCGCTGGAGGGCAGGGAGGTCGGTGTCCCCGCCGGTCACCTCAAGTGCTTTATATTCAGGCCCGCACTTAGGGACAGCATGACCACATACAGCTTCGTGTGTGCTCACGTCGCTGATAGCGTGTGAGTCAGTAAGGCGAGAAAGCGAATTTTTTGGTAACCTAACTTTGGAATGATTTCAGATTTTTACAGAAGAGTTGCAGTGATACCAAGAATTGCTCTCTGCCCTTTACCCAGACTCCTCCAGTTACTTCACATGTCTGCCTTCATTTGTTTTATCACTCGAGAGTAAGCCCATCAAGAGGATTTTAACCCAACTCATTTACACCTTATGAGCAGAGAAATGTTTAGAAAATGTACTTATGTCCTGTGTCAACTTTATATCTGAAAGCAGCTGACGGTCACAAGATTGTCTCTGGAAATTATGGACATTAGAATGGTAGGGCTCTTAAACATCTAGCCATGCACCCCCTTCTTAACTCACGAGCGATGAGGCCCAGGAGACTGAGGTGGCTTGTCCGGGGTCCCACCAGCCGTCGCCTGCCTCCACTCCATACCCTTTCTGACTCTAGGGCTTTCAGTACTAGAAAAAGTGCCCAGAAAACCTTGGAAGTAACAACCATCTGTTCTTAGCATTGTCTGTAAATCACTTCCAAGGACACCAGTGCTGCACAGTGTCACTGAGTCCCGCTCGCCCACCCTCTCTGCTGTGGGGCTTTGTCCACGTCCCTCTGCGGGCCCAGCCCCCGTCCTCGTCCTCCAGGCACAAAGCTGGCCTCTGCCACTTGCATGCCGCTCTACCCTTGCTTCACTCTGTCCTGTGGTTAGAGGGTTTCGCTCAAACTCCTCCGGCCAGAACCTAAATGTACTTTTCACAGCCTCATGTTAGACGCTGTAGATTTTTTTATAATAAATATGGATAGTAAGTACTTAAGTTACATACACTTAAAAGCCTTGGGTATTTATTTATTTATCTATAAAATAAGGGAACCTGATACCAACTAGAGAGATTGTTTTTGTCCTTAAATGCGTAGAGATCATTTAATTGTCCAATCTGTATGTTTGTCTTTTTTTTTTTTTAAATACATCTCTGTTTAAATAGGGAGCAAGCTTTACCCTGCATACAAATCCAGCTTCAGAGGGAGATCTGTGATTTTGGGAATCAGGCTGACCTGCCTTCTGGGAATGGAAACAAATCTTCCGGTGGTCTGCAGAAGACGTTCTCCAAACTGACATCCCGGTTCACCAAGAAAGCTTCGTGTACCAGCTCCAGCAGCAGCACAAATTATTCCATCCCAAATACCCCTTCCAAAAACATCTTCATAGCTGGGTGTTCAGAAGAGAAGGCCAAAATGCCCAGCAATATTGATTCAAGGTTACAAAGCATTTTGAACATTGGTAATTTCCCCAGGACTACAGACCCCTCACAGTCCACTCAAAATCCCGGTAATCAAATGGCCAATGGTTTTCTCATGGAGAGGCGTGACAACTTCCTGCAAGGGGACGATGGCAAGGATGAGAAGGGTATGAACTTACCAACCGATCAGGAAATGCAGGAGGTGATAGATTTTCTCTCGGGCTTTAACATGGGCCAGTCACATCAGGGCTCCCCATTGGTGACAAGGCGTAATTCTGCTGCCACAGTCATGGTGACTGAACAGAAGGCAGGAGCCATGCAGCCACAGCAGCCACCACTGCCGGTGCCCCCTCCACCACGGCCGCCCCAGGCTGGGGCCCACACTCCTCTGACACCCCAGCCAGGCCTGGCAGCTCAGCAGCAGTCCCCAAAGCAACAACAGCCCCAGCTCCAATACTACCAACACCTGCTCCAACCCATTGGACCTCAGCAACCCCCACCCCAGCCTCGGGCCCCTGGGAAATGGGTACATGGCTCATCCCAGCAGCCAGCACAGCCTGTTGGAGCAGGTCTGTCTCCTCTTGGCCAGTGGCCTGGCATATCTGATCTCAGTTCTGACTTGTACAGCTTGGGTCTGGTGAGCAGCTATATGGATAATGTGATGTCGGAGGTTTTGGGGCAGAAGCCACAGGGACCTAGAAATAACACCTGGCCAAACCGTGACCAAAGTGATGGAGTCTTTGGAATGTTGGGGGAGATTCTGCCTTTTGATCCTGCAGGTATGTGACCCACCCCTGCCCCTTGGGGTTTTCAGATAAATATAATCACTGAGGACTTCATAGCGCCTGACACAGCCTTACTTGTGGGGGGAAGTGACCTAATTTCCTTTTAAAGACCCTTTCTCACTGTCAGTTGGTAATCATGGGGCACCTCCAGCAAAGATAGGCAACAGTGGTGAGAATGAGGTTTCTCTCACTATGTGGAGGCTGGGATTGAGGCTAAGAGAAGTTACTTGAGTAGCTCCCAGTCCCATAATTCAAGCAGGCTCCAGTCTGGGTCCTCCCGTTCGTGAGAGCCAAGGTGGCTGGTCCTTTGTGAGTACACAACCTGTTCTGTGACTCTTCTTTGCCTAGACTCTTGGGCCTATGGGAGGTAGTGGAGTACCTTCCTGCCTCATAGAATAAGGCTTCTGGCCTGAACACTGAAAATACCCCCAGAGTTATCTTGGGAAGTTAGAAACATAACTTCACAACAAACAAAAATAGACTAGGAGGAGGAACTAATTAAGGCCAAAAGCCATAATTAATTAAATTTAAAAGAAAAGTAGTGTCGAAATTGTAAAATAAAATCTAAAAGAAGAAATCTCTTGAAGCAAGTAGACAAACCAATTTATCGTAAGCCTTAGTAAGAGCAAAGACAGACAAGATTAAGAAAGAGAAAGGAGCTGCCATTCCAGAAATAGGAGAGGTTGAAAGAAGTGTAAGACATTACTACATATGACTCAATGACAACATATTTGAAGACTGAGTGGAAAATGACTTCTTTCCTAATAAAATACACATTTACCAAAATCGTACCCAGAAGTGGAAGACCTGCCTAGATCTCCGTCAGTGGAAGAGATTGGAACGGTAATTATGAAGCCAACGTGATTCACCATGAAAACTTTATAAGGATTGTTAAAAAAGCAAACTGCAGTCATCTCTTCATGAATGTGGGTAGGGGCAAGACAACCCCATTCATGAACCCATCTCTTCATGAATGTGCGTAGGGGCAAGACAAGCAGTGTGTCAGAGTGTCTGATACAGTGTCTGTTACTAAACCCGGTTTACTGCAGGGGTGGAAAGTGGTTCAGTGTTAGGGACTCTGCTACCGTAGAGTAATCCATCGCGTCAGCCAGTTAAATGAGATGCTGTAAAGACTCTAGAAAAAGACACCCGTAATTCCTTAAAACAAACAAACAAACAAACAAAAACACAGAAAAGCAAACAAAACTCAAGAGATGAATGGAAAGAAATTTCTTGAATATATATATATATATATATAGACTTCCAAAAGCCGGTAGCAAGTAGTACTCTATATAGTGAAACAAAATCATTCCAGTTAAAATCGTGACCCAGACAGGGTGACAGCTATTACCACCAACAGCATATAACTTGGTCTTAGACTTTCTAGCAAACACAGCAAAAGAAAAAGATACACTAAAAGGCACATCTCTGGGGGCATCTGGGTGGCTCAGTCGGTTAAGCTTCCGACCTTGGTCAGGTCATGATCTCAAGTTCATGAGTTCAGGCCCCATGTCAGGCTCTCTCTTGTCGGCACAGATCCTCTGCCCCCTCCCCCTCTCTGCCCCTCCCTCCCTCACGCTCTCTCTTTCTCTCAAAAACAAATAAACAAATTTAAAAAAAGAGGGGCGCCTGGGTGGCGCAGTCGGTTAAGCGTCCGACTTCAGCCAGGTCACGATCTCGCGGTCCGTGAGTTCGAGCCCCGCGTCAGGCTCTGGGCTGATGGCTCGGGAGCCTGGAGCCTGTTTCCGATTCTGTGTCTCCCTCTCTCTCTGCCCCTCCCCCGTTCATGCTCTGTCTCTGTCCCAAAAATAAATAAAAAACGTTGAAAAAAAAAAAATTTAAAAAAAGAAAACCATTTTTTGCTGGCAGTAGAATTAGAAAAAAAGAAAGCTCAATAAAAAAACTTCTAAAATTAGTAAGCAAGTAGGTAAGGCAGGTGGATGGATGATAAATACAGAGAAATCCATTACTGTCTTCTCGAATTTAGCAAAAGGTATACAGAATAGAAAATATGTCTCATTCACAAGGAGAATACTGTGAAGTATTATAAATAACTACAGCGAATATTTATAGAAATAACCAGTGGAAGAGGAGATCCACTGCTAAAACAACCTGGCATTAACTATTAATGGAAAGAAATGTTTTCTTATGTCTTCTAAAAATTCTTCATACCGTTGCTCGTGCTTGCTTGTTCCTGCTGTCCTTGGGTGGTAGATGTGGGCAGCCCTGCCCATGGGGCACAGGGAGAGCAGGCCTACCTGGTTGCCCCTGACCGGGGTGGGTGCAGCACGGTTTCTCAGCTGCTGTTAAACGGTACGTCTTTTGATAGTCATGTAATTAAATCCAGAGTATAAATGGTGTTTGGCAGAATTTTGCCAGATCTTTGATCTTTGTTGAGGCCTGGGCAGCCTTTATGTCTTTAGCCTAAGGACTTGACTGGCTTTTGCTTCTGGCTCCTCCTTCTGACCTGCAGGTCCTTATGTACCTTCCTGCAGACCCCACCTGAGGGCATAAGGTCTCTATAGCCCTTTCTCCGAATTAAGGAAGGGCACTCCTCTGGATAGATGAGTTTCAGAAGGCACTCTTTAGGGCAGGGCCTGGGAGAGCAGAGTGCTCCCCCGACCCCTGCCCTGCACAGACACTCTGGCCCCTGGTGTCATGATTTGACTCACTGAGAAGGGAGCCTTGGTTTTGGCCCAGCACTACCACCCCAGTGTGGGTATCTTTGTGCATTGCACACAGGGCAGTCTCACGCAGCAGTCCTGTGGCAGTGCCCTGAGGACAGGCCAGTAATGCGATCGTGCCCTGGTACCTTCGCCCCCTTAAGGCTGACAAGTATACACTGCTGAGGCCTGTTCAGTTTGTGATCCGTAGATACTTTCCTGCCATATCTTCTTGTCTGACGCTTTCTGTCATGCCTTTTATGCTGTTTTCTCTCCTGCCCATCCTTACTCGGCTCTGTCCGGTATGTTTCCAGTCACCTCTTAATACATTCTGAAGTTTTAACTCCTCCATTACCACTCTTGTTATCTTCAGACTGAATGAGTAGGTCTGCCGTCCAGTATCCAGGAAAATCCTAGATTCGAGCTGGGCCACGTGGGAATGACATATCTCTGACTGACCGTGATGCTCTGATAACTATCAGGTTATCAGTTGGCCGAAGACATCATCTGATGTTCTAAGCTCTTAAGTATGTAGCACCAGACATTGGGAATTTTTAAAGTAACTGGTGTTTGTCTTTAACATTTAATCATGGATCCTTTTGTGTTCTCGGTCTTTTGTTCAGAGTCAGCCTGCCTCTGTCCTAGGTATAACCCTTCTTGACAGTCCCTATGCACACACCACACCCCAGCTTCAGACCTGTGGCTGAGAGCCCATCTCACCATGGCGGGCTGCCGGGCAATCCTGCTGCTCTGGACCACAAGCCCAGCAGGGCCTTGGCACTTTTCATTGTGTGTGTGACCAGCACATCCTCAGGAGGCAGGGAAGGAAACAAGAGGCCAGTGTGACCCCAAAACCTATTTGTCCCTTTGTCTTGACACAGTGGGTTCAGACCCCGAGTTTGCACGCTATGTGGCAGGAGTGAGCCAGGCAATGCAGCAGAAAAGGCAAGTTCAACACGGTCGCCGCCCAGGCAACCCCCGGGGCCACTGGCCACCCATGGATGATGCCCATCGGACCTGGCCTTTCCCAGAGTTCTTCACAGAAGGGTGAGTGCTGCGTGTGGCAGGGAGGTGGAGTTTGGGACTGGGGTAAGCCCCATGGGGCCCTTGTGCACTCTTATCAGGCAGTTCATTTTCAAGGCCCCAGATGAGAGAGTGACATCTTGTCAACCCTTCAGGAGGTCAGAGTTCTGTGACAGACTCTTACAATGCCAAGTGGCATGATGTGTCTCTGTAAACACCATCATCAATATAAATTGATAATTTTCAACACGTGCTCTTCTGCCCTAAACGAGGAACTTATTTGATGGTGTTTATGAGGTAACTGCATGTTTACCACAATCTTGATGTTGAAATGGGCATGGCCGTGGAACCCATGTGATTTACGGAATGTGGCCCTTGTAGCCTCCAAAAAGCAAAGGTGTATGATCCAGAGGCCAGTGTAGTGGGACAACGGGGATTTTCATCCTAAAGACAACCAGACGTTGACTTTTCATGTCTCTTATTGCCACCTGGTTCATAAGTCTAGACGGCCAAAGACCATTTCAACTTGTTGCTCTCAAATGAATTTCCTATGCAGAGCACAGTCTTCTGAGAAGAATAAAGGGCAACGATGAGCACATGTTACTTTTGAAATAAGGGACAGGAAGAACTGCTCGGGTTTTTAGAAGGGGAGGTGAGAGACCACTGTCTGGTTGTTGGATGAATGCAGGATAAAGACTGTTCCTTTAGGGCTGGGGCAGGCGGGCGGCCGGCCTGGGGGCTGTCCAGCTGGTGTCCAGGCCGGCCGTAGGAGCCCCGGGACCACCTTCTGTCTTTGGCTTTCAGGGACGGCCTACACAGCGGCTGGTCGGGTGCTCAGGCAGACTCTGCCAGCTCAAGTGATGAGACGTCCTCCGCCAACGGAGACAGCTTGTTCTCCATGTTTTCAGGGCCCGACCTCGTTGCTGCTGTCAAGCAGAGAAGGTATGAAGAGATTTTCAAGTGCAAAGGACAGAGGGGCACAGGAATGCGATCCACAGCTTATTCCTCTGGAAAGCTCGGGAACCGCATTGTCCCCAGTCAGCCTGGTGTGGGAAAGGCAGAGGGCCTCGGCCACCACTGTCTTGCTGAGTCCTCTCTGGCTACCATGCAGGCTTGTAGCCCAGGTGACTTGACATTGGGTTGGGTTTTGCCGGCAGAACAGTCTCATGCAAGCGGTCGCCAAAAATACCAGTGTGAGGCAGGGGAGGGTTCTGGAGACAGGGTCTGGTCTGCTGATACTGGACTGTGTCGTGTGAGAGGCAGCCCTTTCTATGGGAGGAGCAGGACCAGGTCAACCAGGTTCTAGTCAGGCTTTGCAACTCCAGACAAGGGCCTGGCCCTCTCTGACCCTGTTTCTTCGGTGAAAAAAATAGTAATGGAGTATATTCAGGTCTGAGAAGTTTTAAAAGTAGGGATACGTGGCTGGCTCAGTCGGTGGAACATGCAACTCTTGATCTCAGGGTCATTAGATCAAGCCCCACATGGGGCATGGTGCTTACTCAAAAAAAAAAAGAGAGAGAGAGAGAAGAAAAGAGGGGCATCTGGGTGGCCCAGTCAGTTGAGCATCCGACTTTTGGTTTCAGCTCAGGTCATGATGTCACGGTTCATGAGTTGGAGCCCGAAGTCAGGCACTGCCTGGGTAGAGCCTGCTTGGGATTCTCTCTCTCTCCCTCTTTCTCTGCCCGTTCCCTGCTCACTCTCTTTCTCTCAAAATAAATAAGTAAATAAGCTTTAAAACAAACAAACATGTCAGGATGGATTGGGTGCTATGAAGAAAATATAAGGGTCAAGGAGGCTTCTGACGAGCAGAAAACTGAACAAAATGAGGGTGAGAAATTGGCAGTGGGGTATGTGTCAGAGAGAAGAATCAGGGATGCTCTGCAAGTTTTTGTTTGGCCAGAGCATCTGTACGAAGGGGGTGCTGCGAACCGAGGCAGGAGGAGGCAGGAGGAGCGGAACTGACCAGGGGTAGCGTGTAAGATGTCTGTTTTAGACAAGGGACACTGGAGAGGGCAGTGAGACATCGATGTGCAGCACTGCCTCTGCAGACACTGCCGTCCACCTGCAGGAGCAGACTGATTTACTGGGCCCCGAGCCTGCTCCGCCCTGCCTGTGTCATTCAGCGTCAGAACGGAAATTTTTCATGTTTGTGATTCACACCAACAGTCTTTTAAGTCCCACTTCCCCAGGGCGCGGGAAGCATTCAGTATCTGTTGAATAAATTCACAAAAGCCAGAGCCAGGGGAATGGCCAGTGCCCGTCTTCACGCCCGCCACTCCCACCCCTCCCCAAGCCTGTGGCGGCTTCCGGGAGTGCTCCATTCACTGGCGACCCACCGAGGCCTCCCCACCTAGAACCAGTGCCCAGAGCCACCAGAGCC
Source organism: Neofelis nebulosa (assembly GCF_028018385.1). Lineage (NCBI taxonomy): Eukaryota > Metazoa > Chordata > Mammalia > Carnivora > Felidae > Neofelis > Neofelis nebulosa. Next base: position 19,233,446 of record NC_080798.1, on the reverse strand, counting down.
AGGTGGCCAGTGTGTCCCCGGGAGGCAAGCTGGGTGGGACGCCAGGGGCCCACTGTGCTGAGCTCCGGGTTCTTTCAGGAAACACAGCAGTGGAGAACAGGAGACCAGCACGCTGCCCTCACCACCTCTTCTTAGCACCGTGGAGGACGTGAACCAGGTATCGTGGGCCCTGTTCTGGCCAAGGAGGGCCGGCTCTCTGGGGTGCAGACCATGAGCAAAGTTGCAAAGCTTCAGTTTTAAGAGGGCTTCAAAGCAATGACAGGTTCTTAACTACCTCAGCTGACTCAGAGCCAGATTTACAGGAAGCTCTGGGGCTGTGCCATCCACGGTGACAGGCAACAGCCACACGTGGCTATTTCAGTTGCAACGTTCCTTAGTTCCTTAGTGACACTAGCCATATGTGGTAGTGGCTACTGTGTTGAACGGCGCAGACACAGAACATTTCTGTCCTTGCAGGTTCGATTGGACGAGGCTGTCCCGGGGCCGTGGGGAGGTGTGGGGCTCGCACGTGGCTCCTAGGTGTGCGTCAGGACCAGAGACCTGGGGAGGTGGGAAAAGACGATGAACTGCCAGAAATGCCCCTAAGAACCCTCTTCTGTCTCTCAGGATAACAAAACCAAAACGTGGCCACCCAAAGCACCCTGGCAACACCCTTCCCCGGTGCCCAGCACGCTGCCGAGCCCGAGCGCACCTCTGTACGCAGTCACCGGCCCCGGCAGCCAGTGGAACGACACCATGCAGATGCTGCAGTCCCCGGTGTGGGCCGCGACCGGCGATCGCAGCGCCGCCTCCTTCACCTACGTGCAGACCCCACCGCAGCCCCCGCCCCCACCAGCCCACAAGGCAGCGCCCAAGGGCTTCAAGGCCTTCCCCGGGAAGGCTGAGCGCCGGCCGGCCTACTTGCCCCAGTACTGACCCAGGGCCGGCCTGCCCGCCCAGAGCTGTTGGGGCCAGCATCCCCACCCTGACTAGCTGGCACCAGCCCCCCCAGAGGACCAGTGCACCCCTGTCCCAGGCAGGGCTCCTTGGGGATGGGGGTAGTTGGCAGCTCCAAGCCTTCAAGGCCTGGCTTCTCAAACTTGGGAGGCATCGGACCCCTGGAGGGCCAGCTGGAGACAGGTTTCTGACCCTCAGGGAGATGCTGGGGGATCTTCGAGCTTAATAAGCTCCTCCGGTGATTCTGATGCAGATGGGCCAGAGGCCACACTTTGAGAAACACAGCTCTCTAGTTTGTAGTCCCACTGTGTGTGTTGGGAAGGCATCAGGCCTAAAGGCTGAGAGCAAAACTGACCATTCTTCTGAAACCCTCCCCTCCCCCTTCTTAACGCATTGAGTGATGACCACACCAGTCACTGTATTTTATAGCTATTTTTCATATAGGTTTTTAGTTAAAACATCTCCTGCCCCAAATGCATTGAAGATTTTAAGATAACAAATATAGAGGCCGGAGGTTTGTTCAACACTATCTTTATTTAAGCTTAAACAAAATGGGCAAAGTATAGAATATTTGTGATCGGAAGCAATCACCTGGGTTTTCTGTGGGTGGGCAGCCCCTCGCCACCCCAGCAGCACCCAAGGAAGGGGTGCAGTCTTTACCGGATTTACAAAAGCAGGATCGTAAAACTGATGTCAGAGGCATATTCCTGATGGTGCATGGAGATGAGCCAGCTGGCTGCTGTCCGTGTGCAGAGTCAGGCTGCACCTGCTGCCCTCAGATCCACACTTGGCCAGAGGCTTTGACACGGTCTCGGAATGTGGGGGTGTGGTCAAGAGGCTGCACAGACACACCTGCACTTGAAATTGCAGTCACATTTGTGAGCTGGCTCAAGACAAACCAATTACGATGTAGACAGGAGTTAATTTAAAGTCTTTTCTTTAGAAAAACACAAAAAACCACCTCATTTTCAGTTAACATGTGCCATTAAATAGATGACATCCTGTGGATTTAAGGATATTTTCCAGCCAGAATGGATCCAGAAGAATTGAATGGTGCTTAAATTGAGAAATAATAATAAATATATCTATATAGAATAGACATATCCCACTGTATATTAATTGAGGTTACAGAAGTTCTTTATATAAAACTTATTTAAATTTTTCATATTTCATCTTTGAAAAAGTCTAATTGAGAAAAATCCATAATATTTTCTGGTATGAAAGTTTGACAGTATTAATATTTTTTTTTATATTTTCTTAAATCATTAAACCATTTTAATATATATGTTAACTACTAATAAATGGTTTATTCTTTCTAACTCCACATAAGCTTTTCCAGCGAAGATTGTAATAACACATTTATGTTCTCATTTTTCTACGGATATAAGTAAATTTATATTTAAAAATACCAAAAAGAAAAAAGATATACGTATATGTATGTATACACACCAATTCTAGAGGACCCTTAGGGTGTCTGAGCCCAGCCATCTGAGTTCTTAGCACTGTGTTGCCAGGCTGCTCCCAGGGCTCGGGTGTCGTCTTTTGTGCTGTGGGGGTTGCCATTGCTGCCTGTACTTCTGATCCTTTCACCGCGGGTTCCGAACATTCACCTCACCACGTTTACAGAGAACTATTTTGTACATAGACTTTTCCAGGCACGTGCTTTGCGCCCACCCCGCGTGGCCCTCGTCTGTGTTAGCCGTCGGTGTGTGCACTGATCTCTGTTGAAGTTGTTTGTGGCTGTTTCCCTCGTAAGATAGTTTTCTGTTCCCTTCAGTAACGTGTCCCCAGTCCCTTGTATTTCAAGTTCTATTATACTGAAGTACTCTTGTTTTAATAGTGCCTCCCCAAGGACCTCACCCTGGACAGAGGTCAGCCCTTGACGCCCCAGTGCAGGTGACGTCGACACCGCTAATTGTCACTTTCCAGTCTGTTTTGCTCAACTAAGCAGGACATTTCGTAATTGCATCTCCGTGGGCTGTGAGACTGTGTGAAACTGTTTGTGTGGTCTCCTTGCAGGTGCTGTGTTCTCAGCACCACCTTGCTCTGAACACTGGTTATTCCAGGTGCTGCGCTCGGCAGAGGGGTCTCGCCAAAGCGCATGTGTGTGCGTGTGTGAGTGTGTGTGTCCTTTGCATGGCCGGGCGTGGCCGCCTTGCTCGGGCATCAGCAGGACATCGTGTGAATAGTTACAACGCTTCCAAACTGGAACTCTACATTTTGTATCTTACTTTTAAAGCTCCTATAAGTAAAGTAACTATTGGCTTTATTAAAAATATACATTTAATAATATCTTGTATCTCTGTTTAAAATGAACTGCAGCAGACATGTGAGAAGCCCTGCCTGATTTCATTACTTTGAAAAGCTGCACCCACGTTGCTTTTGAGGTCAGTTTGTCCTCTGATTCTGGGACCTCGCAAGAGGAAAGAACCCTGGGAGTGTTGGGATGAGCTGGGGTGGGTGGGCAGGAAGCAGACAACTACCGCACGTCTCCAGCCGGCTTCCCTAAGGCCAAAGGAGATCCGGATAGACGTCTGTGAGGACAGAGCCAGCGTCACGGTGAAGGAGCCACCTGGAGGGATGCAAGTTCTCTCCTTGGGTTGTGGTCCGCCAGTACCCCCATTCCACCAGCCAGGGGCGCTGTGAGCTGCCCAACCAGCCTTTCCAAGGAGCAGACCCAGGGATGAGCTCTCCCCTTGCTCCACCAGAGACCCCATAGTTGGCAAGGAGATCATACCTTACAGGGAGGGACAAGGACTAGTCTCATTGGAGGATGCCCTCCTGCTAAGCAATGGGAAGCTTGTTCAGTGGGAACCACAAAGGGAGGGTGGGTTACAGGGGAATTTCAACTTTTCATTTACAGCAAGATAGTACTTGATTGAGGCTTTTTTTCATGGCCTCGGGAAAAGATACAAGCATTAATCTATAACCTACCAGTATAAATACTAAGGCTTCTTTCTGCCCAGAAGCTGAGCATGGGGACCAAGACCCAGAGCCTTCTAAGTGCACCTCAGGACAAAGTTAGTTGCATGAGTATGATAGGAAATACACCAGAAGTACCTATTAAAATGCTAGCATTTTATTCAAGCATGCTCTGTTTACCACCAGTACTTGGTGCTATTCACTGGTTTCAATTCACAGCAGTGGTGGAGACTGAAGAGTTCTGTGGCCGGGCTATGTGCCAGATGGGTGAGAGTGGAAAGCTGAACAGATGTTACGCCTGAACAGCAAGAGGGTCCTTGTGAGGCTGGTGACCCTCCGTTTCCACCTGGGGGATCCTGGGAAAGTAGGGCGTCCAGCTCAAAGAGTGTAGCTGAGCGTGGAACCTGCTTCGGATCCTCTGTCGGCCCATCTCTACCCCTCCTCCATTTGTACTCTCTCAAAAATACATAAACCTTAAAAAAAAAAAAAAAAGTGTAGGGGGGGTTGCCTGGGTGGCTCAGTCTGTTAAGCATCCGACTCCTGGTTTTGGCTGAGGTGGTGATCTCACAGCTGGTGAGTTCAAGCCCCATGTGGGGCTCTGCACTGACAGTGCAGAGCCTACTTGGAATCCTCTCTCTCTTCTCTTGTCCCGCTCTCTCTCTCTCCCTCTCTCTCTCTCTCACACTCTCAAAATAAGTCAATAAACTTTAAAAAAAATAAATAATTTTTTAAAAAGTGTAGCTGAAACACAGCATGCCAATCGTGACACTGTGAGAGGATGGCCCTTTGTGCACACCGTGTGGCCACTGTTGTGACTGCTTCCTGATCTGGAAACACTGAGGAAATAAACCCTTCCAATGGCGAGCTCCTCAAATGCCCAAAAGCCAGGTATGTGGAAAGCATGACTGGCTGCCTCCCAGCCACATGTGTCGAGGAACCTCCCGGGCCAGGCTCCTGGATGTGGCTAATATTGAGCCTGAGTTTGGGAGGTGGGCATAAGTGAGGAGAAAGGACTGTTTCAAGAGTGTCATGTTCATTTCCACATCTAAAGTCACTTCAGGGCTAGGGCGCCTGGGTGGCTCAGTCGATTGAGCCTCTAACTTGGGCTCAGGTCATGATCTCGTGGTTTGTGAATTCAAGCCCTGCATCGGGCTCCCTGCTGTCAGCACAGAGCCTGCTTCAGATCCTCTGTCCCCCTCTCTCTCTGCCCCTCCCCCACTTGTGCTGTCTCTCAAAAAAAAACTTGTTTTTTTTTTAATTTAATAAAGTCACCTAAGGGCAAGGCCCTTGCTAGAAACCAGGGCTGCAAAGAAGATACAGTCTCCGTTCTTAAAACTCAGTCTTGTATTTATTTTTTAATATCTTTTTAAAAATTACTTTATTTCCGGGGCACCTGGGTGGCTCAGTCGGTTAAGCCTCCGACTTCAACTCAGGTCTTGACCTCATGGCTCATGGGTTCAAGCCCCACATCAGACTCTCTGGTGTCAGCACAGAACCTGCTTCAAATTCGCTGTCTCTCACCCTCTGCCTCTCCCCTGCTCGTGCTTTTTTCCAGTCTCACTCAAAAATAAACATTGAAAAAAAGAATGAGAAAATTGGTAAAATTATTTTAATTCCAGTGCAGTTAACATACAGTGTTATATTTGTTTCAGGTGTACAATATAGTGATTCAACACTTCTGTACTCCATGCACATCAAGTGTACTCAATCCCCTTCGCCTATTTCACCCATCCCCCCCAACCCACCTCGCCTCTGGTAACCATCTGTTCTCTATAGTTAAGAGTCTGGTTTTTGTTTTTTGTCCCTTAAATTCCACATGTGAGTGAAATCATATGGTGTTTGTCTTCCTCAGACGGGCTCATTTCACTTAGCAAAATACTTAGCTTCATCCATGTTGTTGCAGATGGCAAGATTTCATTCTTTACAGCTGAAGAAGACTCCACGCATATATATAGATAGCACATTTTCTTTATCCATTCATCTGTTGACACATTGCTTCCATAATTTGCCTATTGTAAGTAATGCTGCAGTAAACATAGGGGTGCATGTATCCCTTTGAATTAGTGTTTCCATATTCTTTGGGTGAATACCCAGTAGTGTGATTACTGACTCACAGGGTAGTTCTATTTTTAATTTTTTGAGGAACCTCCATTCTGTTTTTCACACTGGTTGCACCAGTTTGCATTCCTGCCAACAGTGCACAAAGGTTCCTGTTTCTCCACATGTTCTTCAGCGTTTGTTTTTTGTGTTTTTTGGTTTAGTCATTCAGACAGGTATGAGGTGATATTGTGGTTTTGACTTGCATTTCCCTGATAATGAGGGATGTTGAGCATCATTTCGTGTGTCTCTTGGCCATCGGTATGTCTTCTTTGGAGGAGAAAACTCATAGTCTTTTAGGGGAGACAACCCCATCTTTCCCTTCCTTGTTAAGAGGCCACCCTCCATCTACCCAGCTGTTCCGGCAAAATTCTTAGAAGACATTCATTCTTGATTCCTCTTTCCTTTATTCTCCTCTTCCAGCAAGTCCTATAAGCCTATCATTACAAGGGCATTTGAATTCTTTTTAAGGTTATTTATTTTTGAGAGAGAGAATATCCCAAGCAGCCTCCGCACTGTCAGTGTGGAGCCCGATGGGGGCTTGAACTCACCAACCTCGAGATCACGTCGCCAGCTGAAACCAAGAGTCTGACGTTTAACTGAACCACCCAGGTTCCCCCAAAGCATATTTGAATTCTATTATGTTCTTAAATATGCTGCCAACAACCTGGTCATCACCTGACTCCTGCCTCTCCCTCTCTGGCCTCAGGGTTTCCCAAACACCTCTGCTACCTCAACATTGCCTCCCCCAGTGCCCACTTGCCTGCTGCTCCCACAAATGCTCCCTGCTTCTGCCTCCATCTGTTCTCTTGGGCCAGAGCCCAACCTCTACCTGGGTTGTTTTTCACGATAGCACTTAGCATTCCCCTGGAGCCATGTTTGCCTTTGATCCTCTCACTAGAAGGGAGGCCTCATGAGAGCAAGGAACAAGTCTTGTTCATGGCCACATGGCCAGAGTGCAAAATGGCGAGAAGCAATTCCAGAGGAGCCAGACCAAAAGAGGCATTGACGCGCAAATCATTGAGCAAATTCTGATGCCAAATAAACATAGATAAATCATAATTTCTAATTTTATATTTAGTATTTATAATGATTTAATTTATATATGTTATTTATATATTATTTATAATTACTTATAATTATATTTATAAAAATAATAAATAACTTAAAATTAGCTCTCACATCAAACTAAAAGAATAATACATGATAAACAGCGTTTGTACCAGAAGTGTGAGATGAGACTGACATTAGGAACTGCGGATAGGATTATACAGCTTTTTACAAACTCTATAGAGTTTTCCATTCTCGTGGAAATATGCCTCTGTGCGGTACGGAATTTTTTTAAAGCACCTAACAATAGAGTCACAGGGAAAACCTGGGGACGACATCCCGAAAGGACAAAACACCGCCGCAAGCAAAAACCGAGACGCAGGACGAGCTCCTGGCCGGCTGGAGGCGCTGATGAGCCCACTCAAGGGGTTTTTTTTGCTCGCGTGCGAGTGCGCGTGCGCATGTCGCCCCACTCAGACTTTGTGCACATGCGCGCACACGTCCATTCCAGACGTGCGGACTGAGACGTTTGCTAGTTCTGTCTGCACCCTAGCTTCCAACCCCGCGCGGGGACATGCGCACACGTGCATCTCAGACGTGCGATCGCACACGCAGATGCGTGCGTATCAGCGCCCCCAACCTGCGCCGAACCCGCCTTTCCTGCGCCAAAGATCGTGCGCACCGCCCTCTCCCGAGAGTGGGCCAGCTCTGGGAGCTCCGCGGAGCTCTTTGGAGGCGCTATTCTCAATCCCTCGGCAGGTCGCCATGACTCAGCATCCCAATGGGCGCAGCTCTCGGAGCAGCTCGAAAAAATCCTTCCGCGTGGATCGCCCCGCCTTCCCGTGGGCTCCTTCAACTCAGCCGCAGAACTAGCGCTCCACCCACCTTTCCCTCCCCCGGACTTCATCCTGCATACACATGCGGGTGCTCACATGTCTCCAGCTCCTGCCTGACTCCTGCCCAGCTACTCCGATTTAATAAGGCCTGACATATATAAATTCCCATGCCTCAGTTTCCCCATCTGTAGAACAGGGCTCTTATTTGGAGCTGTGCTAGTTTCACAAATACTCTGTGGGAGCCAACTTGTTTTTCAAGGCTGCACTAGGCTCTGAAATTAAATCCTTCTCCAGAGGTAGGACTGTCCCTGACTTCCTAAGTTGCCTCCGCTGTCAAATCCTTTGTCCCGGACTAGTCTGTCTTGCTGAGGGCCCTTGAAGATGCCCAGGGCCGAGCAGGATCACTTGAACTTTCTGAGCCAGATTTTCTTTTTGTTGTGGTTTAGTCAAACGCTCCAAGCTTTGGGGCGCCTGGGTGGCGCAGTCGGTTAAGCGTCCGACTTCAGCCAGGTCACGATCTCGCGGTCCGTGAGTTCGAGCCCGGCGTCGGGCTCTGGGCTGATGGCTCGGAGCCTGGAGCCTGTTTCCGATTCTGCGTCTCCCTCTCTCTCTGCCCCTTCCCCGTTCATGCTCTGTCTCTCTCTGTCCCAAAAATAAATAAAAAACGTTGAAAAAAAAAAAATTTAAACACTCCAAGCTTCACTGTCGCCAGGATCCTCAGGTATCTGAACACTATACTCTCTGGGTGGTTGCAGACAGGGATTGGCACAACATATGGTAGCAGTGGTGGTCATGGTGGTAGAAAACAGTAGGGCTTAACTTTTGTGAGAATGTAAAATTACCTTACTTTGAAATTTTTCCAAATTCCCAAATCCCACACCATCTCCCAAGATTTGATCAGAGATGCTAACCTCACACTCCAAGGACTAATCACCCTCCCACACACTGCACCTTTCCTGGTGGGTTTCTCCATGCTGCCATATACAAATCCTTAGATTCGGTCCAAAGGGACCAATAGTAATGTGGTAGTTGAATTTTCCTACCTCCCTGCTTTTTCCCTTGCTGCTGTCCTTTCTCTTTGAGATGCCGTTCTTGGCCATTTCCACTAAAACTCTACCCTGTCAATCAGAATTAATATCACAAAGGCTTGGGTCGCCTGGGTGGCTCAGTCGGTTAAGCGGTTAAGCGTCCGACTTTAGCTCAGGTCACGATCTCGCAGTCCGTGAGTTCGAGCCCCGCGTCGGGCTCTGGGCTGATGGCTCGGAGCCTGGAGCCTGTTTCCAATTCTGTGTCTCCCTCTCTCTCTGCCCCTCCCCTGTTCATGCTCTGTCTCTCTCTGTCTCAAAAATAAATAAAACGTTAAAAAAAAAAAAACTTTAAAAAAAAATATCACAGAGGCTTAATTGATGTTAAAACAGAACTGTGATGATGGGGATTTGCCAGAACGTGGCAGGCAGGACAGGATTGCGATAAAGAAAAGGGCTCAGAAGGCAGGCAAACTTGGATTGATTTTCCCCTTAGCAACAGAATGGCTATTTTCAGATTTCTCAACCTGTCTGTTAAATGGGGAGGACAGCAGGATTGTTAACAGGGCTGCTATGAGGATTATGTGGGAGAACATTTAGCGCAGAGCTCCAAACACAGTAAACTGACAGAAGTTTAACCATGTTAGTAGTTGGATGATGAATGGCTGTCGAGTAATAATTATCTCCTTTGTCCCCTCCTATTTGTTTTCTTTCCTTATGGCCCTCCGGATAGCAATATAGTTTTCTGCTAATATAGAAAATCCATGTAACTGGGTTTTCAAAGCCCAATGTTAAATTTAAAATATTATTGGGAAATCTGGAGTCATTGAACCTGCTGGAATCACAGAGCCCAAACTGCTGGAGGTGAGAGAAGACATGACAAGGGGCACCTGGGTGGCTTGGTAGATTAAATGTCCGACTCTTGATTTCTGCTCATGTCATGATGTCACAGTTCATGAAATCGAGCCTTGCATTGGGCTCTGCGCTGACAGAGCAGAGCCTGCTTGGAATTCTTTCTCTCCCTCTGTCTCTCTGCCCCTCCCCTGTTCTCTGTCTCAAAATAAATAAAATAAACTTAAAAAAAAAAAAAAAAAGATGAGTTCTTCAAAAAGGCAATCATCAGGATTTACCTCCAGCCTCTTCTTCAGTAACCAAAGTAGCACCTGTAGGTTTCAAGTGACTGGGAGACATTAGAGAAGACAGTGTGGCAGTGCTTAGGTGAACACCCATAAAACCTTTGGAAAGACTTGGGAGTTGTAAATGACAGCTCAGCTCCAAACAACATCAACGCTAAGAAAAATTACTGATTTATGTTCCAGCTGCAGACAGAAGAGGCCTAGCCCCAGGAACTTGGGTCCTGTACCTCTCTGGGGTTCATGCTCTACATTGTTTTCCTTGACACCAGGGACTGGTCCGCAGGTCTGCTCTTTCAGAAAGGCAACTTAACACTACCAAACTCGAATTTCTCTTGCCGGCACTTGTTCGGCTGGCTTATCTCTGATGCAATCAGGAAGGCAGAGGAAGAAACACGAGGATGGAGCGGAGTGGTTTGGGATAAAGACAACAGACATCCACTGTGGTCACCAAAGAGAGCCTACTAGAAAGAAGGAGTCAGTGGCTACTATTGGGCTAGAGTCATCAGGAGAATCATAGGGCAAGTGATGATGAGGCAGTGGCTACTGAGACTGGCCTTCCTTGGATGAGATTACAAAACATAGGATTTAGGGGCAGGAGTGCTGTTCTGTGTAGACAACTGGCTTGCACGGCTGGAGTATTTCTCAGCGACTCCAGTAGGACAGAGGCTGTTCTGCATTGTCAGGGTTGTGCTGAGTATGGGGAGCTCAGTTAAATCTGAGTTGACAGCTGACCTGAAACTGAGGGTAAACAAGGACCATGTGGACAGAGCTGTTCCCTGTAAAGTCCTGCTGACCACTCATTTCTTCAGTCTTCAGCCTTAGCCTGTTTTCCTTCTTCACCTTTACAACGCCAAATATTTCTGGGCAGGAAAGGAAAAGCCATTTGCAGAGGTCAGAGGTGACAGTGACTGCATGGAGCTGGGAGGTGGGCCAGAGGAAGACCTAGGCCTGGGGGGGCATCAGGACAGGACATATTCCTGGATGGTTGGCCTTTCTAGGGGGACCAGGCAATGGAGCAGCTCAGTTTGAGTACCCAGTTTTTGGATCTCTTGTCCTCTCTGGCTGTATTTACTCTGTTTCATCCAGACTCTCATCTAGGCTCATGACTTCAAATGCAATGTATTCACTAATGACTCCCAAGTCTTTCCTCCAGCTGGAACCTTCTCTTCCGGTACTCCAGTCATGAATACCCAACGTAACACCTACACTTAAGATGCCTAATAACGTTTGTGATCTTCCCTCCCAAATTTTCAACTCCCCAAGATGAAATGACAATTCCATTTTTCCAGGATCTTGGGTTAAAAAGTGGATGTAACCCTTGGTTGTTCATTTTCTGTCTCTCAGTTCTTCAGTGTGTCTAGATCACCATACCCAACTCCTACCACATTGACCCAAGTCACCTTCATCCCTGGCCTGTATTGTTGCAGTAGCCTCCAATCTGTTACCCTCATTTCCATTCCTGCTACCTTGTGGGTCTGTAATTTGTAAACATGTCAAATGATGTCTTTCCACTGCTTAGATCCCTTCGATGGCTTCCTGTCGCTCTCAGAAAACCAAAGTTTTCACAAGGTCTTGTAAGTTCTGTGGTCTTCTTGCTTTCCTTCCCTCTCTGAACTCAACTTCTTTTTCTTTCATTCACACCACGCCAGCCACAAGTGCCTCCTTCCGCTTCTGAAACACCTAAGCGTGCTCGCTGGGGAATTTTCCAGTTGGTCTTCCCTTTGCCTGAGCACTTTCCCCCCAGACATCTAAAGTGGCTGGCTTCCTCACCTTCTTCAGGCTTTTGCTCAAAAAGTCACCTCATTAGTCATTAACCTTGGCCATTCTATTCAAAATTGCAACCCCAATTTCCAGCACCCTTTCCAGCTTTCCTTTTCAAAGTAGCACTTACCAGCCTATGACCCACCATATATGTATTTATTACTTATGTATCTACAACACCTGGAACACTACCTGGGACGTAGTGGGAAGTGGGAACACTACCTGGGAAGGTATTGAATGAATGGACGAAGGAAGCGGGGTGGGGGGGGGGGGGGATGGGGGGGGATGGGGAGCTCGGCCTCTTTACCCCAGTCACTTCCAAGCATAGGCTGGCAGACCAAGGGACTGCCTTGTTGCAGGGAGAGGCAAGCTGAGGCCCAGAGCAGCGGTGACTGCCAAGGTCGCCCCGAGGGCGCTGACAGCCGGGGAGCGGAGCGGGGCGGGGAGCGGGGCGGGGAGCGGGATGGGGCGGGGCGGGCACTGCGCCTGCGCCATAAAGGGGGTTGCGCGCACCGTGCCTCCGCTAGCTGCGCGCCGCCCGCCCCCTCTTCCTCTTCCAAGCACGTCCCAGTCCGAATACCCCGCTGCTGTCGCCATGGCCGCGCTCACCCAGAACCCGCAATTCCAGAAGCTGCAGCAATGGTATCGCGAGCACGGCTCTGACCTCAACTTGCGCCGCCTTTTCGAGGGGGACAAGGAACGTTTTAACCACTTCAGGTGCGCGCGCGGGGCCACAGGCGGGGCGCGGACGTGCGGGACCCGGATCCGGGTGCACCGACCGCCGCACGTAGGGTCAGGTGTGCGGGCCCGGGGCCGGGGCGGTCGGGTCGGCGGTCCCCGGGGGTCCTCGGCCGACCCCGGCCACGGATCGGGGCCCAGGCCCAGGCCCCAGTTTGTCCTTGAAGCCTCCTTGAAGCAGGTTCCTGGGGGCTCGCGGAGGTCTCGGAACCGGACTGCTTAGTCATGAGAAGCGGGCCCCGCCGCAGTTCTCCCTCCGCAGAGGCATCTCTCTCCACCTTCCGTCCCCGCCCCCCACCTCTAATGCCTGCCGTTTGAGAAGGGGCTCCTTCCGCAGTTGTGGCCTGGGGCCCTAGCTGACGCAGCAGGCGGGAGAGGGCTGTCCCCTGGACCCCCCGCTCCTGGCCCAGAACGGACAGGGACCCCCGAGGTTTGCGATGTGGGTGGGCGGGTCTGGGGGATTTGCGGGGAGCCGCGGAGAAAGGTGGAGATGTGGGGGCATGATTTCTACGAAGGAAGCTGGGTGTGCAGACCTATGCATGACCAGGAAATGGAAAGGAATCAGTGGGAGGAAATCTTGGGGGGGGGGCAGAAATCTCGGGGTGCTCCGGTGACTGGTGCAGGTGTGTTGGGGAGGGGAGGTCTGTGGCTCCAGACTGGAAGCCCCATGACCAGCCCTGCCTTCCGAGTCCTTTCCCGATTAAGTTGAGTCGCAGAGTGGAAGCTCTAGGAGGGAATGGTCACTCCACGGGGTAGGCAGGGGCAGTGCACCCAGCCGTTGTCTTCCCGGTTTTAGCAGAGGAATGGCTCCTCAGGAAGGGTCTGCAGCCCCATTGTGTGAGGCTGGCCCCATTCACTGTGCTGGTGGGCAGACAGGCGACAGCACCGCTGTGCTGAGCAGCTGAGGCTTGTTTGGGGTGTGGCTCAGGGAGAATGTTATTTTGTGGATGCAGCTCTGGTCGGGGAATGGGCTCTCCTGAGAAACAGGGTGTGGTCAGTGGCTTCTGCCATCTTTTTGCAGCTTGACCCTGAACACCAACCATGGGCGGATTCTGGTGGATTACTCAAAGAACCTTGTGACCGACAGTGTGATGCAGATGCTGGTGGACCTGGTAATGTTCTGCTGTGGGGGGCTTGACCTGTGACCCACAGCATGGCAAGCGAACCGGGGTCCTGGGAGCCTACAGGTCCTTGAGCAATTTCATTTCCTTCCCTCAGCGGACCTCAGTCACTGCCTCTGTGCCGACACAGGGCTCTGAGCTCCTGCCCTCCCCCGCCCCGATTCTAAGCAGCGTCCCAGGGGATTCGGTGCCAGTGTCTGAGCAGACCCTTCGCAGGCAGTGGGGTGGGGGGCACCAGGCTGCAGCTGTCTGTCAGCCCCACTGGGACTGCATCAAGCCTAGAGTTTGGTGGCTTGGGCACTTGGTTGCCGGTGTGAGTGGATCAGGCCTCAGTATCTTCTCTTCCCAGGCCAAGTCCAGGGGTGTGGAGGCTGCCCGGGAGCGCATGTTCAATGGCGAGAAGATCAACTTCACCGAGGTGAGCTGGCCTGGGGATGGCCGACTCTACATACCCTCCAGGGCCTCTTCCTTCCCTTTGGGGTTCATCTGACTGAGAGCACCGCACGGTGTCTTCACCTCTGCTCTTCAGCAATGTTTTTGCTTAACAAGGAACCTGAAAGCCTATTTCCTTGAGTGGGTTGCAGGGCCATGGGGTGCATCTTCCCCAAGACTGGCAGTCTGGACTTGGTGAGGGTGGAATGCTGTCTGCCTAGAGCACATCTCAAGCCTGCAGGGTGATGGCTTCTCAAGGCATGCTCAGAGAACTTAACTCTGGTCTATCTTTGCTCTGAGTTTTATTAGTGAAAAGAGAAATCTTAGGACAGAAGATCAACCTCCTCAGTGGTAGGCATTAGTAGGAAGCAGAGATACAGCCAGGCCTTGGGGGCCCTGTTCCTGAATTGCTGTGGAAGCCTGGAGGCATAATAATCACTGAGTGCTAAGAGTCTTATCCTCACAGTGTTATTATCCTCCTTCACCCAAGAGGAATCTGAGGCTCAGAGGGCAAGTTGCTTATCCAAGACGTTATAAGAGATAGCAAGGTTTCAAACTCAACTTGTCTCACTGCTGGGCTAGGCTGAGGGAAGCTGCAGTCAAGGAGGGCTTCCTGGAGGAGTGCATCTTCTTATAAATGTCGGACAAGAGTGAGGTTGGGCAGGGTGAGGGTAGAGTGGCATGATGTCTTCCACCTTAGTGAACCTCCCCTTGGGTTGGAGTCCAGAGACCGTCTCTTTCCTATCCACCTGGGATCTATAGAACTGTTTCCTTCAAGGACTCCTCTACTGGCTTCAGCTTGATGGGACTGTTGCTCTCACATGACAAGGACAGCTCCTTGGCACCTGTCACGGGCCTACAGTTTGGTTTGGTTTGGTTTCTGGCAGTCGGTGGGGTGGGGCCGCTTGGTGAGGGACATTTGAGTCCCTTCTTTGCTCCACATCCAAGGGGCTGGGGGTACTTTTCAGAAGGTGCCAGCAACTACCATGCACTCTCACGGAGGAGGTGAGACAAGGTTAACGAGCCCTGGTCCTCTGTGTCTCTCACCTGTCTTCGCATTCTCTGCCTTTGCTCACTCTGTTCCTCTTTCCTTGGCTTTTCATGCTCTGAACACCGAGGGGCCCCCTGGGCTTTTCCTGGTCTCCCTCCCCTTGTGACTGTAGCCAAAGGGGAGCAGCACACGCCTGCCTCCTCCAGGTCCCGGGGTAGCCTCTACACCCATAAGCACGCAGTAGATTCTCAGTACAAAACCGTGGTACTAACACACCTCAGGGCTCGCGTGCGTGTCCGGTGGAGAAAGGGCTGGGCTGACTCC
Organism: Neofelis nebulosa; assembly: GCF_028018385.1. Lineage (NCBI taxonomy): Eukaryota > Metazoa > Chordata > Mammalia > Carnivora > Felidae > Neofelis > Neofelis nebulosa. The sequence continues at coordinate 19,218,077 of NC_080798.1, read as the reverse complement.
TCACCCAGGCTGCACCGTGCCCCCCCGGGGGCGTGGCTGCCCTGGGCTGGGGGTGGGGGTGGGGGTCTTCACACGCTGACTGCATCCCCAGGATCGCGCAGTGCTGCATGTGGCCTTGCGGAACCGGTCAAACACCCCCATTCTGGTGGATGGTAAGGATGTGATGCCAGAGGTCAACAGGGTCCTGGAGAAGATGAAGTCTTTCTGCCAGGTAAGCAGCTCCTGCGCTGGACTTGCCCTTGGCCGTGGGTGTGCATGTGTTTGAGAATCTGGGGACCTTGATGGGCTGCCCCTCCATTCTGCTTGGAGAGAACTCAAGGCCTCATCGCATGGAGGCGGTCTGTGTGCTCGCTGGCCTGGGGGCTCTACCCTTGTTGTGATGGACCTACCACTGGCAGCCACAGAGCATCCTCTTTGCTGAACTGTAATCGCCTGTGGGCTCATGGTGACAGTCTGGCCAGAATAAAGATCCGAAAAGAAAACTGAGGCCCCTAAGGGATGGGGTGGTAGAGGAGAGGAGGTAGAGCAGGTAGAAGAGAGACTTGCTTTTCTAATCTCTTTAGCAACATGCCCTTATTTTTTAATCTAGAACTAGATAAATTGAATGGTTTTTTACTTTAACTGTATTTTTTTCATGCTTATTTTTGAGAGAGAGTGTGTGCACGTGGGGGAGGGGCAGAGAGAGAGGGAGACACAGAATCTGAAACAGGCTCCAGGCTCCGAGCTGTCAGCACAGAGCCCGATGCGGGGCTTGAACTCATGAACTGTGAGATCATGACCTGAGCCAAAGTCGGATGCTCAACCAGCTGAGCCACCCAGGTGCCACGATAAATTCAGTGTTTTAACATTTCCTTGACCGTGCCCCCAGCTTGCTCTCCAGAGGCAGCATTTATAGCAGTTTCTGTGAAATCTTCTGAAAGCTTCCTATGCGTGTGCTATGTGTATACGTACATCTCTCTCTTCTTTGAAACATGTATGTACACATGTATACATACACATGGGTTCGTTTTTAACTACTTTTTGCAGCTTATTTGTACTTGTAAATAAGTAAGACATGTCCCTCTGTCCACATAACGGTGCCTCCTTTTCCTGTGGTGGGTGGGTGTAGATGTTGCTTCAGAGATCAGCTAGAGATTTCCCCACATCAACCACTGTTGCCTTAGTGTCTGTTCCAGGGTTGATTCTGCAAGGATTAGAGCACATCCTCAAGCCTGGGGTACAGGGATGGTATACGTGTGTGTGTGTGAGTGTGTGTGTGTGTGTGTGTGCGCGCGCGCACGCATGCACACGTGCACATAGCATGTATGGGCTGTGTGTGCTCTGAGAGTGATAATCTGGGCTCTGGTCAGCTTGTCCCTGGGAGCAGTGACCCCCACCTGTGACAGGCCCAAGTCTGTTTGCTTTGGCTCCCAGCCATTTCAGACCTCAGACAGCAGGAGTGATCTGGCCATCAGTCCTGGTGGCCTGGCCAAATGAGTAGAACTTTGTGGGGTGAGGAAGGGTTGGCATCCTGATGAGACTCTGGATTCCACAGTGTTCCTTAATAGTGTGGTCGGTACTTATGATGGGCTTTGGGTGTAGGGAAGGGCCTTTCCAGCCATCAGGGGTGAGTGGTAGAGCTGACACGTGTCAGAAGCTAGTGTTCTTTCGGATGAGCGCGTGTGCTCAGGCCTGCGGCGTGGAGAGTGTGGCGCTGGCCGTCCGGGAAGCTGTTTCCAGGAAAGCACTCCTTTAGAGCTGGCTGTGGGATACCTGACTCAGACTGATGGGGTATTTATAGTTCAAAAAAAGCTACTGAGTGGCAGCAATTCTGCGGTAGAACACTCCCCATAGCTGTGCCGAGGTTAGAAGTTTGCCAAGGTCGGGTTGAGGATGCTCGCCATAATCCTGATTATAGTGTCAAAAGTCACAAACAACCTGGGCTCAGGGCACCTGGCTGGCTCAGTCGGTGGAGCGTGTGATTCTTGATCTTGGGGTCGTGAGTTTGACCCCCACGTTGGCCATAGAGACTACTTAAAAATAAAATCTTTAAAAATGAAAAAAAAATTAGAAACCACAAACAGCCTGAGCCCATTTATCAATGAACTAATTAGTAAAATCAGTATATGTTTAAATACTGTGGTCCCGGGCACCATTAGATATTAGGGAGCTATGGTTACCTTGACCTGCCCTGCTGTTGAGGATGTGCAATGAAGTTGGAAATGGAAATTGCAAAACTGGCATGTGTTGTAAAACCCCATCTGGTGGAAGAAAGGCTGTGCGTAGTCATATTAAAGACACAAGTTTTCTCCCCTGGGATGCTTTATTGTAACAAAACTTTAATGGTGAGAGGGAGGCTTGAGAAGCCGAAGAACTTTATTTTTTTATTGATGGAAAACTTCCCATGACAATTGGTTGCCTTATTATTTTATTAAAAAAATTTTTTTTCAACGTTTTTTTATTTATTTTTGGGACAGAGAGAGACAGAGCATGAACGGGGGAGGGGCAGAGAGAGAGGGAGACACAAAATCGGAAACAGGCTCCAGGCTCTGAGCCACCAGCCCAGAGCCCGACGCGGGGCTCGAACTTACGGACCGCGAGATCGTGACCTGGCTGAAGTCGGACGCTTAACCGACTGCGCCACCCAGGCGCCCCAGTTGCCTTATTATTTTAAAAAAGAGAAAGGTTGCTGGGTCTTACTGGTTTGGGGAAAGATGTATGTAGTAGTTTTCTATTGGTATATAATAAATTGCTCCAAAACTTAACAGCTGAAGACAGCGATTGACGTTTCTGTGGATCGGGATTTGCAGTGGCTGTGCTGGCTGGTTCTAGTCTCATAAGGTTGTAGTCAAGATACTGGCCAAGGTTAGCGCTCATCTGAAGGCTTGGTGGAGCCTGCAGGATCTGCATCCAAGAGGACTCATTCGCGATTAGTGCTGGCTTTGGGTAGGCTTCAGTTCCTCACTTTGCGGACCTCCGTACAGCAGTGTCCTCATGACAAGGCAGCTGATTTCCCCAAGTGAGTGATCCAAGGGAGAGCAAGACAGAGTGCCTCAAGGTCTTTTAGTACCTTGAGCTAGCACGTGAAATTACATCTTTCATTCCTGTACGACTGTGTTAGTTGTATAGGTCAGTTCTGATCAAAGGAGGAGGGGACAACACAAGGACGTGAATACAAGGAGGTGAGGACCACTGGGAGCGATCTTGGGAGTTGGCTACACAGTCTGCCTTCTGGCTCCCAGTGATTATGTTCCTTCCACATGGAGAACACCCTACTCACTTTCTCCTAAGGCTATATCCCATTACAAGATCAGCTGGAAGTCCAGAACCTCATCATCAGGATGAGATAGAGGTCGAGCAGTATCTGCATTTCCTTTAATGCAACTCAGATATACTTCCTTTTGATGTGAAGACATGTGAATTAAAGAAACAATTTATTTGCACTGCACACACCCAACCCACAACGGTGAGGTAGGTGTAGGATATCTGATACAGGAGAATTCCTGTTCGAAGAGAGGGGAGATGGGAGGCACACAGGAGTCATTGGTCCAAACCATTTTGAAATCCAGCAGGACATAGACTCGAGGTTGGCTTGGTTAGGACTCAAGGTCTAGGAATCATTTCTCAAGGATTTTGGCCTTGCCCTCATTCATTCTTTTTACCTGAAAGGTAGTTTGTGTTTGCAGCTACATAGGTTTTTCAGCCTGCTTACTGCCCATAGAAATGTGGGTATCTAGGGATGCCTGAGTGGCTCAGTTGGTTAAGCTTCCAATACCAGCTCAGGTCATGATCTTGTGGTCTGTGAATTTGAGCCGTACCGTCAGGCGCTGCACTGACCGGTCAGAGCCTGGAGCCTGCTTTGGATTCTGTGTCTCCCTCTCTCTCTGCCCCTCCCCTGCTTGCTCGCTCTCTCTCTCTCTCTCAAAAATAAATGTTGGGAAAAAAAAATGTGGGTATCTAAAGCCCTCTTTTCCTTTTGTACTATCTCTGTCCCTTTCAGTCCAAGCCAGTAGTGTTTCTGACAATTCAGTTGTCTTTGTGGGTCTCCTATGAAGCTTACTGAGGGGGGGGTTCACTCCATCAGGCAAAAGCCATACCTACAAATATCTTCAAGACAAGGCCTTTTCTATCATTGTTTTTGAGAGTCAGTTTTCTCAGAAGCCGGATATTTGACCAAAATGTTTTCTGTGTTACCACTTTAGCTCCTTCTGAGATCTAAACAAAGCATTTTATAGCCACACTCTCTGCTTCACCTTCTCACCATGCCCTAGATTTGATCTTTGCCAAAGAGCCATCTCTTAATTTTAGCCCCTGTTGTTGCCTAGAGTAGACAAGCTGGGAATTTCTAAACCCAAGAAGCTAGGCGGTTCCTTTAACACGACTAATGGGTTAATGTACCTGATGGGTGCACAGGTCCCTTATTCAGCTTGGGGGTGGTGTGCAGTGTTGTAAACACCAGGAGACAGGAATCGGTGGGGTCCGTGTGGAGCTTGGCTGCATGTCTGATGGTCCTGTCCCTGGCACCAGCCCCAGTAGTTGGCATTTCACGTCTCTCAGTCTCTCATACATTAGATTCTGCTGAGAGTTCACCCCCGTTTGGCAAATTCTGACAACGTTACTGAGATGGGGGTGTCCCCCACTTTGTTAATGATGAAATAGGGTCTAGCTGGGGGGGTGAGTATGGCAGGGATTTGCCAGTGTGGTCTCAGTAGGACCCTGTGAGGGTCTGGACGTTGGGCTTGAGATGTGAGGATCCTTTTGAGCAGCACTTTATACTTGGAGGTTTGGGCTGAACACACCTCCCACTCTGTGCCAGCGTGTCCGAAGCGGTGACTGGAAGGGGTACTCAGGCAAGCCCATCACGGACGTCATCAACATCGGCATCGGTGGCTCTGACCTGGTAAGAAGGACTCCTTTGGGATGGGGTGAGGGGTCCCACCCAGAGTCTTGGTTTTTCCAGGGTGAGACCTGGCTTTCCCCACTTCTGTAGGCCCTGAGTCTTGTTTTCTGATGCTGCATCTCCCCACAGGGACCCCTCATGGTGACTGAAGCCCTTAAGCCGTATTCTTCAGGAGGTCCCCGGGTCTGGTTTGTCTCCAACATCGATGGGACCCACATTGCCAAAACTCTGGCCACCCTGAACCCCGAGTCCTCCCTGTTCATCATTGCCTCCAAGGTACGGGCCTTGGACCCAGCCTGGCTCCCCAGCCCTGTGTGTGGTTGGTGGGGATGGGGCGGGGTGGGTAGACCCTCCTGAGCACATCGTGCTTCGTGGATCAGGTCTGGCAAGCTGTGCTCAGACTGTTCTTGTCAGGCGGTAAATGCAGTTTACCTGATGGAAACCCGAACTGGTCAGTTAGAACCTTCGTCTTGTTTGCTTGCTTATTTGTTTGTTTGTTTGTTTTTGAGAGAGAGGGAGACACAGAACTCAAAGCGGGCTCCAGGCTCTGCCCTGTCAGCACAGAGCCCGATGCGGGGATCGAACTCACAAACTGTGAGATCATGACCTGAGCCGAAGTTGGACGCTTAACCCACTGAGGCACCCAGGCGCCCCAGAACTTTCATATCTGCTTGTTCTGTGGGACCTGTGCCCAGCCTGGGTTTTGTTTGTGGCCATTTATGCCCTGTTTACTCCCATCAGTGCACATAAAATATGAAGAATTCCATCTGGATTCTGAGATCACAGCCTAGCCTGGGCCAAAGGAGCCCCCAGCGTGGCCACTGCCCCTTTCCTGGAAGATGCTTTGGCCTTTGACCTGTGGTGGAGGAGTGGTGTGTGTGGGTGGGATGGGGGCTGTGTATGTGGCTTTCACTAGGATTCTTCTCAATCTAATCTGGTTGGGAAGTCCTGGAATCACAGGATCATGGTAATACTTCCAGGCCTCTGCCCCAGACAGAACCACTCATTGTGACTTTGTGGACAGTTGGGCAGAGGTTGGAGTGACTGTCACTGCTCCTGGTGATAACTGGGCACCCACATGACCTCTGCCACTGAACCCTGGCTCTGGGTCACAGCGACCCTGAGCTGGGGGCTGACTGCTGTACTTTCTGGCTGTAGACCTTTACCACCCAGGAGACCATTACGAATGCAGAGACAGCGAAGGAGTGGTTTCTCCTGTCTGCCAAGGATGTGAGTGCTGGGGTGGGTGGTGGGCACTGCGTGGGCTGGGAAGGACGGGGTGGGCCTGCCTGTCCACCTGAGTGGCCAAGCCTAACGCCACATGTGGCCGTATTTCTCCTGACGTTGGCAGCAGGAGGCAGCCTCTCTTGGTGCCCACCTTTTCTGGTTAAGACGTTTCCCAGTCCCAGACGTATCAAGTGTGCCAGAACCTGCTCTGACTAGCTGATGGCACTTTAAGGTCCCTTGGCCTTGTAGGGCCTTCTCTACCCCTGGCCACACTCATTGGTTTAGAGGGGAGGGACCCTCGGCCTTGTGTGCCCGCGAGGTAGGCTGGGCCTCTAACTCCTCTCTCCTCTTGACCTTGACGTGGGGCTCCTCCAACAGCCTTAGAGCCCAGGACTGGGAGCAGTGAGTCCCACCCAGGACCTCAGTTTCTCCAGGGGTGGGAGGCTCACTACCCTTGGGCGGCCTCTGGACTCAGTTCGGTGTAACCTGGCTCTGTCTCTTGTAGCCTTCTGCAGTTGCGAAGCACTTTGTCGCCCTGTCTACCAACACGGTAAGTGCCCGTGTGGGCTCCCAGACTTCCTCCCTGGGAGGGCCCAGGCCACGTCAAGGTGTCAAGGTCACAGCCTTTCAGAAAACTCAAGCTGAGATGTGATTCGCACGTCTGGGGATCTTGGCTGGGCTGATGGGATAGAAGGGGTCAGTTGCCTGTGACGGAGGTGAGCGGCACAACACCCCTTCTGCGTCCTGCCGTCACATATGTGCAGCTCCAAAGAGGGATCCCGTTGACCCTGTCTACCTCCGACGCCTGGCTGAAATCCAGAACGCTCCACACACATGATCTCCTTTGGCCTCTGCCACCCTGCCCCTGGTCTGTCCCCACATGGGATGTGCAGGGTAGGGGTGGAGGGTGCATCCCATTTCTTATATAAGAACATTAAGCCCCGGTGAAGGATTTTTGCCCAGTGACTGCATGAGTCAGTGAAGCTGGGATTAGAACACCGGTCTCCTGCCTGCCAGTTCTTACACTCTGCCTGGCCCAGGGCTGTGCGAGGTGGGGGGGTGGGGCTGTGTGCCAGGAGTAACAAACCTCGTGGGCACTTGCTGTCTGGTGGGCTTTGTACTAGGCTATGTCAGAGCTGGAAGCACCCAGCTTTTCCTAACCGTTTCCCCCACCTCCTCTGCCCCTCATATCTGACTCACACCCCTGCCTCCAGGGCTGCCCTACCCACAGGGGAGGCAGGAGCACTTCTTAATGCTGGCTGACCAGAGCACCACTGTCTGCCTTCTGCCGGCAGAGTTGAGACTGGTCGATAGGGTCATCTCCTCCTGTCTGACTAGGGTTGCTGACCCTCTGTGCACAGGGGACCAAGCACCTGAGGAACGGCGTTGGCCATCTCCTAAAGGCTTTCTGGGGAAGGGTCACCATCTCAGATACTGGAAGGGGCTGGACAGGTATCCTGGCTGTCTGACACCTGGCCTGGGAGGTGGCCCCTGCCCCTCTTGGGTTCCCGCCCTGGGCTCAGTTTCCCATATGTCCTGGATATGGGTTGGTGTCTGCACCTCAACAGGTCCAGGAGGTGGGTCTTGCAGGGCAGTGTGTGGGCCAGGTCCCCGCACTGGGTGTGTGGCCTCCCGCCACAGGAGGGCTTCACGGACACCAGGCTGCAGCTGTTTCTGGGTATGAGCCGGCCTTGTGTCCAGTTCTAGGGGTGAAATCTGCTGGTTCCTGCCTGTCATTGACCGGCTACTCGGCTACTCCAGCCCTGCCCCATCTGCCCGCAGCTTGAATGGCATGACGCCTGGCACCCAGGAGCTCCTGGTCTCCTCCAGCTAATGTAGGCTTCCTTCTTTCTTTCCCTTTGCCCCTTTTAGACTAAAGTGAAGGAGTTTGGGATTGACCCTCAAAACATGTTCGAGTTCTGGGATGTAAGTAAAGACACTTCCTTGTGCTGGGTGAATTATGTGTCCTTTGCCAGGCGTGACCACTGAGACACACATGAGGGGCCTATGAGGTCAGGTCAACATTTATTGAGCACCTGCTGCATGCCTAGCTTTGGGAAATGGCCGAGAGGCCCTCAGAGAGGCTTATGGGGCAGGAGCAGCCCAGTCAGGATGAGGGCTCCACTTCCACTGAGGGCGGGCTGAGCTTGCAAGGCCAAGATGACATTCCCCTGGGTGCCTGCCAGCGGCCCCCACCGTGGGGTAACTGGAGCCACCCTAAACCCTTCACTAAACTTGAGGTTGTGAGTTATTCTCAGTGTTGACCTTTTTCTGAACTGCAGCTGCAATCTGTAAAGGCCAAGGGGCAGGGTGAGGCAGGAGGTGTGACTGGGCAGGCCTGCTCCGGAGGGGTGGGAACAGCCGGCAGATGGCAGAGAGGAGGTGCCAGGCCTGGGGCCTGCACGGAGCCTTGTCAGGCAGCCTGCAGAACAAACCTCGCCTGAGCAGCCCTAGCAGCAGGTGGTCAGGGACTCATCTCAGCTATGGCCACAGCTGGTGCCAAACAGTGAGAGGGACCTATCCTTGCGGCTTGCCTGAGCGTGGCCCTGGTGGGAGAAGGGCTCTGGCTGTGGAATGCAGGGGAGGCTTGGGGTGCAGGGCGCAGTGTGGGTGCTGTGAATGCAGCAGGCGCTGTTCTAACACGTGACCGTGGCGGGCACACCAAAGAGGGTGTCATCCAATGGGAGTTTTCCCACTGGGGCTGTTTGCAGGCCTTTAGACTGGGAGCTGTTTGCTCGGTGGCCGCATCCACAGATGTGATCTCCTTTGAAAGGTCTGAAGGCCTCGGAGTCTGGGAGAAAATGAAGCCCTAAGGCCCTAAGGCATCTGTTGTGTGTAATGAGTTAACTTCTTTCTAGAATGGGACTAATTATGTACCATCCTTGGAAGAATTGAGAAGAGTCACTCAGATCATTTTCTGCATCCTGTGGCTCAGATGAGGAACCCCGGTCGAGAGAGACTGTGCAGCTTCTAACATGTTGCATGTCTGATAAAGTAGGGGAGGCGCCTTCTACCTCTTTCCCGGGATCTGGAGCCTGAACAGGAGGTGGTCAGGAACGAGTGGCCTGCCAGTCACCCCTCTGTGGGTTTTCATTGGCCGTAACAGTCCAGCGTGCAGAGATGAAGGGGGGTGTGGCTTAGGGAGAGGCGCAGGTCTCCAGGTAAGGCCTGGGGTAAGGCATGGGGCTGGGGCTGGGCAGTGTGGCCTGAGTGACCTTCAGGTGGGCACAATGAAGGCCTCCTGGGCCAGGCCACGCATACCACATACACAGTGGCTGCAAGAGGGACCTGCCTTGGTCACTAAGGATGTATATTATTTTGAATCAAGAGGTGTCACCTGAGGAGCCAGGGACAGGTGAAATTTCTGGAGCCTAGTATCTCTCAGGTGAGATAGAGGGTCAGGACAGACATAGGGGATTTTGTACTGGCTTTGAGGTAAGATCAGAAGAGTCCAGTCTGGCAGGGGGACATATAAGTGGTGAGCCTGGTCATTTAGGGTCAGTCATGGGGTAGCCTCGTGTCGGGATCAGGCAGAGGTACGATGGTAAATAGTGGGGTTTCTCAGGGCTCAGCGGCTCAGCCAGAGTCCACATACATTGGAGAGCTAACTTTGACTGGTGGGGTCTGAAGAGGAGCCAGGACAGGTACAGGTGAGTTCCGAGGAGGAGCAAGGACAGGTAAAGGTACTGATGAGGTCTATGAATTCTGGAAAAGACACCAGTATTTACAGATGGTTCTATCAAGTGAGGTCTGAGAAACCAAAGTCATGTACAGGTACTTTAACCTGGATCTGTGAAGTGAAGTCCCTGGCATAGGACAGTCATATACATCGCGGTCTCTCTTGACTGGTTCTGCAGAGTGAGCATCAGGTCATGGGTGTGTGCTCACTCAAATGAGGTGATTAAAACTCAGAATTAGGCAAATACACGTAAGCCCCCTGAGCCACATCAGCCACCTGGCTCTCGGCATCCTGACCAGGTGTGATAAGCAGAGCTCAGGGGTTGCAGAGGCCTTTGCGGATCCACAACCAGCCAAGGTTCTGGCACTGGGTTCTGGCTGGGGTGGGGTTTGAGGGACCCAGAGAGGGAAGGTTGGGAATAGAGCAAGTTATAAAAGGTAGGAATGGGGAGTTGGGGCATGTGAAAAAGATACGGGAGCCGTGTTGGTAAGGTATAGTTTGAGAGGCTCGTGGCAGACAAAGGTCTAGAGACCCACGTCTATAGGGTGAGAGGTCTGAGGCCCAAGTCACTCAGGCACCAAGGGGCTCTCACCAGTCCTCCCTCAGGCCCAGGTAAGCAGCCAGGAATTTGTCCCGTCTGAGAGAAATATCTGTTCGGATTAAGTTTGTACAGTGGAGTCGGCCAGGGGCGGTCTGTAGAGCCACATCTGTCTGAGGTCTCAGGAGCTAGAGTCAGACAAGGTGTGTATAACTAGGCAGGTTTCTTAGGGAGGCCTGAGGAGCCAAGATTTGGCACATAGAGGTAGCAGCGGGTTGCTCAGGTAAGGACACTGGAGCCGGAAAAGGGCAGAGAGAGCAAAGTCTGACAAGTGAGGACTAGAAATCCATGGTCAGGTCCAGGTCAGAGCTATGTCCTCAGGTGATATCCAGCAGTTCTGGTCGTGCACAACTCGGTGATCCTAGAGGTGGTCCTGGGTCCCCTGGGAAAAGACTGAAAAGCTGGAGTCAGGCAAAAGGAAGGGGAAGGGGAACTGCATCCATGAATTCTGGGTCTGGCTCAGGTATGTAGAACAGGTCTGTGTCCGGTGGGGCTTGAAGAGTAGAGGTGAGATACAGGTTTGTACTTTGGGTTTCTACCAAGTAAGGTCTGAATGCTGAGGTCAGGCTCTGGTTAGTATTCTGAATCTGAGGAGCTGGGGTCAAGCACAGGTGGGTAGAGCTGAGTTTTTCAGGTAATATCTATGAAACCAAAGGCAAGCAGAGGTAGATTGACCTGAAAAGCCATGGTTAGGTTCATTCAACTCTGTCTCACCATTGAGTTTAGGCATACGTTGGTAGACGAGATCTGTCAGGCGAGGCCTAAGGAGCTGGTGTTAGGCGTATGTAGAAAGAACTGTATCTCTTAGATGATCTCTGAGGATATGATGTGAAGTCAGGAGGGCAGGGCTCAGTCTCTCAGGTGAGATCTCAGGAACCAGGATTGGGTACGAGTGACTAGATCTGGATCTCCTAGGTAAGGTCAAGATCAGCAGACAGAACTGCATCTCTGCCTATCTTGTAGAATTATTTTGCAAGATTGACGAGTTGTGGCCAGGTACAGGTATATGGAATTGAGTTTCTCAGGAAGGGTCTACGGAGTCTGTAAATGGCACAGGTTTGTATCCTTGGGACTGTCAGTATAGTTCAGCACAGGTGAGTACAGCAGGGTTTATCAGGTAAGGTGTGTGGAGCCAAGATTAGGGCAGGTTCACAACACTCAATCTGTCCAGTGAGTTCTAATAAGTCACAGTCCAGCCCTGGGAAGAACCGAACGTCTTAGGTGAGATGTGAGCAACGGAGATGAGGTATAGGTAGGCGGAGCTAGCCCACTAGGTACAGTCTCAGAAGCAAGCACAGGTAGGTAGAATTGCACTGCCAGGTGTGGTCTGAAGAGCCAGGGTCCAGCACTGGTAGGCAGATCCAGCCCACCAGGTGAGGTCTGAGGACCCAGGGGTCAAGCACAGGTAGGCAAAACTGGCCCACCAGGTATGGTCTGAGAAGCCAGGGTCAAGCCCAGGTAGGTAGAATGGGCTCACCAAGGTGAAGTCTGAGGAACCAATGTGAAACACAGGTAGGAAGAGCTGGTCTGGCAGGTGAGGTGTGAGGAACCAGGGTCAACCATAGGTCCACCACGTATGGTCTGAGGAGTCAGAGTCAGGCACAGGTAAGTAAAACCGCCAGGTATGATCTGAGAAGCCAAGGTCAAGCAAAGGTAGGTAGGACTGGCCTATCAGGTGAAGTCTGAGGAACTGGAGTCAAGCACAGGTAGGCAGATTTGGCTTGCCAGGTGAGGTCTGAGGAGCCAGGGTCAAGCACAGGTAGGTAGAATTGGCCTGCCGGGTATGATCTGAGGAGCCAAGGTCAAGCACAGGTAGGTAGAACTGGTCCACAAAGGGTGGTTGGAGGAGCCAAGATCAAGCACAGGTAGGCAGAGCTTGCCTGGCATGTGAGGTCTGAGGAACCAGGATCAACCATAGGTGGGTAGAACTGGTCCACCAGGTATGGTCTGAGGAGCCAGGGTCAAGCACAGGTAAATAAAACTAGACCACCAGGTATGATCTGAGGAGCCTAGGTCAAGCACAGGTAGGCAGATCTGGCTTGCCAGGTGAGGTCTGAAGAAGCAGGGTCAAACACAGGTAGGTAGAACTGGTATATCAAGCAGTCTGAGGAACTGGGGTCAAGCACAGGTAGGCAGAACTGGCCTATGAGGTGAAGTCTGAGGAACTGAGGTCAAGCACAGGTAGGCAGATCTTCCTTGCCAGGTGAGGTCTGAGGAGCCAGGGTCAAGCACAGGTGGGTAGAACTAGCTTACCGGGTGCGGTCTGAGGAACCAGGGTTAAGCACGGGTAACACCGCCAGGTACGATCTGAGGAGCCAAGGTCAAGCATAGGTAGGTAAAACTGGCCTGTCAGGTGAAGTCTGAGGAACTGAGGTCAAGCACAGGTAGGCAGATCTTCCTTGCCAGGTGAGGTCTGAGGAGCCAGGGTCAAGCACAGGTAGGTAGAACTAGCTTACCGGGTGCGGTCTGAGGAACCAGGGTTAAGCACGGGTAACACCGCCAGGTACGATCTGAGGAGCCAAGGTCAAGCATAGGTAGGTAAAACTGGCCTGTCAGGTGAAGTCTGAGGAACTGAGGTCAAGCACAGGTAGGCAGATCTGACTTGGCCAGGTGAGGTCTGAGGAACCAGGGCCAAGCACAGATGGGTAGAACTGACCCACCAGGTATGGTCTGAGGAGCCAGGGTCAAGCAAAGGTAGGTAGAACTGGCTTATCAGGTGAAGTCTGAGGAACCAGGGTCAAGCATAGGTAGGTAGAATTGGCTTGCCAGTTATGGTCTGAGGAGCCAAGGTCAAGCACAGGTAAGTAAAACTAGACCGCCAGGTATGATCTGAGGAGCCACGATCAAGCAAAGGTAGGTAGAATTGGCCTATCGGATGAGATCTGAGGAACCAGGGTCACGCACAGATAGGTAGAACTGGCCTACCAGGTATGGTCTGAAGAGCCAAGGTCAAGCACAGGTAGGTAGAACTGGTCCACCAAGGGTTGTTGGAGGAGCCAAGATCAAACACAGGTAGGCAGAGCTGGCCCAGCAGGTGAGGTCTGAGGAACCAGGGTATGATCTGAGGAGCCAAAGTCAAACATAGGTAGGTAGAATTGGCCTGCCGGGTATGGTCTGAGGAGCCAGGGTCAAGGACAGGTAGGGTAGAACTGGCCTATCAGGTGAGGTCTGAGGAACTGAGGTCAACCACAGGTAGGTAGATTTGGCTTGCCAGGTCAGGTCTGTGGAATCAGGGTCAAGTATAGGTAGGTAGAACTGCACTGTCATTTGTGGTCTGAGGAGCCAAAGTCAAGCATGGGTAGGTAGAACTGGCCCACCAAGGGCCAGTTGGAGGAGCCAAGGTCAAACACAGGTAGGCAGAGCTGGCCCAGCAGGTGAGGTCTGAGGAACCAGGATACGATCTGAGGAGCCCAGGTTAAGCATAGGTGGGTAGGACTGGTCCGTCAGGTAAAGTTTGAGGCACTGGAGTCAAGTACAGGTAGGCAGATTTGGTTTGCCAGGTGAGGTCTGAGGAACCAGAGTCAAATATAGGTAGGTAGAACTACACGACAGTGTAGTGGTCTGAGGAGCCAAAGTCAAGCATAGGTAGGTAGAATTGGCCCACCAGGTATGGTCTGAGGAGCCAGGGTCAAGGACAGGTAGGTAGAATTGGCATATCAGGTGAAGTCTGAGGAACTGAGGTCAAGCACAGGTAGGCGGATTTGGCTTGCGGGTCACGTCTGTGGAACCAGGGTCAAGTATAGGTAGGTAGGATTGCGCTATCATTTGCGGTCTGAGGAGCCAAAGTCAAGCATGGGTAGGTAGAATTGGTCCACCAGGTGAGATCTGAGGATCTGGGGTAAAGTACAGGAAGGTGGAACTAGCCATTGGTCTTAAGGATTCAGGGTCAAGCACAGGTAGGTAGAACTGGCCTGTCAGGTCAAGTCTGAAGAACTGGGGTCCAACACAGGAAGGCAGATCTGGTTTGCCAGGTGAGGTCTGAGGAGCCAGTGTTAATTAAGCACAGGTAGGTAGAACTGGCCCACCAGGTATGGTCTAAGGTGTCAAGGTCAGGCGCGAGTAGGTTGAACTAGCCTGTCAGGTTAAGTCTGAAGAACTGGGGTCGAACACAGGTAGGCAGATCTGGCTTGCCAGGTCAGGTTTGAGGAGCCCGGGCCAAGCATAGGTACGTGGAACGACCCCCAGGTGCGGTCTGAGGAGCCAAGGTTAAGCACAGGTAGGCAGAGCTGGCCTGGCAGGTTAGAGGAGCTGGGGTCAGAGACAGGTAGGTAGAAGTGGCCAGCCAGGTATGGTCTGTGTATGGACTCGGGCACGTAAGGTAGGCAGATCTGGTCTGCCAGGTGTGGTCTGAGGACCCAGAGTCAAGCACAGGTAGGTAGAAATCGCCCTCCAGGTGTGATCTAAAGACCAGAGTCATGCACAGGTAGGTAGAAGTGGCCCACCAGATACGGTGTGAGGAGCTAAAGGTCAAGCACAGGTAGGCAGAATTGGCCTGCTAGGTACAGTATAAGGAGCCAGGGTCCTAGAAGGTAGGTAGAGCTGGCCCACCCACTGCAGTGTAAGAGCCACAGGCACGGAAAGTAGGCAGACCTGCCCTGCCAGGTGTGGTCTCAGGACCCAAGATCAAGCAAAGGTAGGTGGAGCTGGCCTGTCAGGTGTGGTCTGAGGAGGGAGGTGAGGGAGGTAGAGTTGACTTTCAGGTGTTGGATTCAGGCAAAGGCATGTACCCTTGGATCTTTGTGGGGGGGGCCCGAAGAAGGTTAAGCCTGGGTGGGTGGAGTGGCCACAGGCGAGTCCCACAGCATTGGGGTCTTTAGGTAGACAGACACTGTGGGGTTCAAGGGAAGTCTGTAAGCCCTAAGTTAGACGAGAGTAGGTAGATGTGGCTCTCTCAAGCATGGACTTTGGAGCCAGAGATCTACACTTGGGTCTTGTTGGTGAAGTCCTTGGAATGTGGCTCTGGCTTAGGTGTGCTGGCCCAGGTTTTAGAGTTAGAGGGGAGGCTTGGAGAGCATGGGTTAGTCACAGGGAGGGAGAGCCACATCTCAGGGCCGGGGTGGGGGGGGGGGGGGTGTCTCTAGAGCACTGGTATACACAGAGATACTTGTGTCTCATGAGGTCTGAGGCTCCTCGGTGAGCGGTTGTGGCCAGGTCAAGCAGTGGCTGCTAATGTCGGATCTGCAAGATGCCGAGATCCATGTCAGACAAGGGATATGGAGCTGGGTTTCTCAAGTTGGGCCTGGGAGTTGAGGTCAGGCCTGTTTAGACAGAGCTGAGTCTCTCAGGAAAGTGTGAGGAGTCTGAGTTGGGCGCAGGGAAGTACGCCCGAGTCTGTCATCTGAGATGTGGGGGGTCAGGCACAGATACGTGGAGCTGGGTACACCCGCTGAGCTTTCTGGAGCCAGTCTCTGACAGGTGTGTGACCCTGTAGTATGAGGTACTGGAGCGGGACACAGGTAGGCAGAGCTAACCTCACAGGCGAAGCCACTGCATCCATGCAGTGTCGTGAGTCCATGGATCCGGAGTCATGTGGGCAGAGGTACATAAGTGTGATCTTAGGTGGGTTCTTGTCACCTGGATTCAGGTATGAGTTGGCATCCCTGGGCTTGTTAGGTGAAATGAGAAGGCAGGCTCTAGCCCAGGAATGCATAACTGATGTGGCTGGTGAGGCCTGAGAATATGGGTCAGGTGCAGGTGGGGTCCTCGGTGGTAGGATCAGGCATGGTTTGGGTAGCATGGGCCGCCCTCAAGGGAAAGCCAGAGTCATCGTGGGTATGTGTACCTGGGTCTGCCTGGGGACCCTTAGGATCAGGTAGGACAGATGGAATGCCATGGCCAGGGCAGCTTCCTGTTCTCAGTACCCCGGTCAGGCATGATAGGCAGAGCTCATGGTATTGCAGAGGCATGAGGATCTCTAGCCAGTCCAGGGTGTGGTCTATAGCACTGGGGTCTGAGTTACTCAGGTGAGGGAAATAATAGAATTGTAACTAGTTAGATAAAGTGAGGTTTGTTGTGGGAGAGGCATAGAACGCTGAACTGACTGAGGAGCTATAAGGTGTGATCTGAAAGAGCCGCTGCAGCGAACGTGAGTTCTAGAGACTGTGTCCTGTAGGTGGAGGTCTTAGAGGCTCAAGTCAGACACTGGCATTGCCTGGCTCCCAAAAGTGAGGTCTGATGACCTGGCTCAGCCAAAATCAGCAGCTTGGCAGTCTGCTTTCTAGAATTGAGTCTGTTCGGTGAGATCTGAGAGCCCATGTCATGCATGGTTTGGCCCCTGGGACGGTGTCTGTCAGGTAAGGTTTCCCCAAACCTGGACTGTTTCCAGGTGAAGGGCCTCCCTGTTCATCTCATTACCCAGGCCAAAAACCTCTGGGCTGCACTTGATTCTCTCATTCTCTCACTTCACCCTATTTGATTGAAGTTCCTGAATCAGTCCTCTGCACCCCCCATCCACAGTACTGTCACGTTCCTGATGACCCCTGGCATTCCCTGCTTCATTCTCCGGCGTTGCCTCTCAGCTTCTACCCTCCAGCTCCGCTGCTTCTTTCATCTAGAATGTGCTGTGCTTCTCTTGCCCAGCCTGTCTCAATGGGCCTCCAATAGAGAATTAAGCCCTAATGCCCCAAAGCATCCAGGGGATGTAATGAATCAGCATCTCTTCCTTGCTTCTAGGAGAGTACTAGCCTTGGACCATCCTTGGGACAGTTGAGAAGTGAAGTCACTGAAAGTATTTTCTGTGGGGCTTAACTCTCTCACTATTGAGAAAGGCTGCTCTAGCCACAGGACCTTTGCCTGTGCTGTGCTGGCTGCTGGAATGCTTCTCCCCACTCAGTGCTTTCCTGGGTAATGCCTGCTCATTCCTTAGATCCAAGCTCAAGCTCAAGCACTCCTCAGGTTCCTTTCATAATTGGTTTCACTGGTGTATTTCCTTTCTCCCAAGCACTTATATCTCAGTTCACATTTATTGGCACGATTATTTCATTTACACATCTGGGGAGCCCCCGTGGGCTGCTTCTGTTGCCTGTGCTAGCTGTGTGGTAGGTGCTCTATAAATAGCTGTTAAGAAGACGTGAATGTGTCAGGAAGATACAGAGTGGAATCTGCAAGTGTGAATGGTAGGCCTGTGTACGTCTTGGGGCTGAGACTACGATCAGGTATGAGCTCTGGGCCCGTCACTGTCCCAGGAGGCAGCCCTAGGCTTGGATATGAGGCACTGGGTCTGTCAGTGTCAGAAGGGGCAAGGCCAAGCCCAGGCATATTAGTATCTGAGGAGGCAGGGCCAAGGCCAGGTAGCGTTGGATCTTTCATTGTTCAAGGAAGTGTGCTTGGGCACAGGTAGGAGGCATCGGGTCTGTTCGTCTGAGGAGGCAGGGCCTGGCACAGGTAGGAGGCGCTGGGTCTGTCACTGCCGAAGGAGGCCAAGCCGGGTACTGGTATGAGATTCTGACCCGTTAGTGTCCAGGTAGGTGGGCTCGCCACAGGTACAAGATGTTGGGTCTGTCACTGTTCAGAGAGGCTGGATTCAGGTATGGGATACTAGGTCGGTCAGTGTCTGAGGAGGCAGGGCCTGGCACAGGTAGGAGGCGCTGGGTCTGTCAGAGTGTGAGGAGGTAGAGCCTGGCACAGGTATGAAGGGCTGGGTCTGTCGGTATTTGAATAGGCCTGGCACAGGTGTGAGGCATTGGGCCTGTCAGTGTCTCCCGAGACATGACCCAACACGGGTATGAGCTCTGGCTCTGTCAGTGTCTGAGGCGGCCGGGCGTGACATAGGTATGAGGTGCTGGGTCTGTCGGTATTCGAAGAGGCTCGGGCACAGGTATGCAGCACTGGCTCTGTCAGTGTCTGAGGGGCTAGACCCGGCAAGGTATGAGATGCTGGTCTGTTGGTGTCTGAGGAAGTGGGGCCTGGCACCAGGTACGATGTGCTGGATCTGTCTGTGTCTGAGGAGACCAGGCCTGGCGCAGGTAGGAGGCACTGGGTCTGTGGGTCTGTCTGAGGAGATGGGGCCTGGTACCAGGTATGAGCCGCCGGGTCTGTCGGAGGAGGAGGCGGCCAGGCCTGGTGCAGGTATGAGGCGCTGGGTCTATCGGAGGAGAAGGCCGGGCCTGGCGCAGGTCCGAGGTGCGCCGGGTCTCTCTGTGTCTGAGGAGACAGGGCCAGCCATGGTAAGGTCTCCGGTTGGGTCTTGTGGCTCCGATCAGTCCCACGCGTAGTCTGTCCTGTTGGTCGGCACAAAGAGTTGCCAGCGCCTGGCCTGCTGTCTTGCTTCCCAGAGGTGGGTTGGGCCTGGCCCTCCATGCTGCACCTGTGGAAGAGCCTTGCTTTCAGGGGGCAAGTTTTGTGGCAGGAGGGAGGGGGGGCGGGGTGCGCCATCCCTCGTTCAGCACCTTTTCCTGTCTCTCCTAGTGGGTAGGAGGACGCTACTCGCTGTGGTCAGCCATTGGACTCTCCATTGCACTGCACGTGGGTGAGTGTTTGTTTTAGTCTTGGGAGATGATATTGTAGTCTGAGGTCAGGAGTGGGGGTCTCATGTCCCTGAACACCTTCCTGACCCACAGAGGATGCTGGCCCCTCTCCCCTTGGCTGGAACATTTCTTTCGGGTCAGGACAGCAGGCCTTTTTTCTCTTGGGTTTGCAGGTTGGCCTTGATCTCTGTCCCTCACAACTGCCCTCCTGCCATTTCCCCTGGTGGATGACGTTAGATCTGCCTTTGCCCTGAGGGCAGACTCTGATTAAAAAGACTTTCTGTAGGCCCAAGTCTTCCCAGGTCCTTTTTCTTCTGGCTGCACCTCAGCCTTTCCTTGGGTCCAGAAGAAGCTGTGTCCACTGCCAGAAGGGCACTGGGCATGACCATTTCTGTTGACGCTGCTTTTGTGTCGCAGGATTTGACAACTTCGAGCAGCTGCTCTCAGGGGCTCACTGGATGGTAAGTGCTGAGGCTCGTGTTCTCTGCCAGAGACCTGTAGTTGCTCCGGCTCCCTCTCCTCCTGGGCAGCTGCTCGGCTCTCACTGACCCTGCTCTTGTTTCAGGACCAGCACTTCCGTACGACACCCCTGGAGAAGAACGCCCCCGTCCTGCTGGCTCTGCTGGGCATCTGGTACATCAACTGCTTTGGGTGTGAGACGCAGGCCATGCTCCCCTATGACCAGTACCTGCACCGCTTTGCCGCCTACTTCCAGCAGGTACCAGCTGCCAGGCCAGGTCTTGGGTCAGCCTGTGGGGGGACTGGGAGGCCCATGAGCCCAGGTTCTTGCCCCTCCAGGGGCTTTTCTCCCCCACTGCCCTTGGGTATAGCCAAGGCCCGCCTCTGTTCCCAGTCTCAGGATGACTCTTTGTTACCAGGGTCTGTTTGATCTGAGTGTTAGCCAAGTTTGACGACCATAGAGGGGCATGACTGGTTATCATGGTGGCCAGTCAGACCCTGGCTTGGCTAGGGCATGGGTCTCAGCTCGGTCATTTCTTCCTTGGCCATCACTGTGTGCCTGCGATAGGGTGGGGGCCATCGGCCAGGACCCCTATGGCTTGCACTGCTTTTGTCCCTCTAGAAAAGCAACTCACACCCAGTCTGTGGTGCCTCTTTGGGCTACTCACAGCCTTCTGTACCCCCTCGAATCTCCAGGGCCCCCAGGGACCAAACAGCATCTCTCCTGGTCCAGATTCTCTTTCAGGGGGCCTCTTTTCAGGGCTCCCCACAGTCCAGCATCCAGTTGAGGTGACAGACCTCAAAGGCTGTACACCCTGGACCTCAGCCAGCCTTTCCCTAAGGCAACAGTTAAAGAGGGGCACCTGACTGGCTTGGTTGGAAGAGTACGCAACTCTTGATTTCAGGGTCATGAGCTCGAGCCCCACACTGGGTGTAGAGATCACCTAAATGAATAAACTTGAGGGGCACCTGGGTGGCTCAGTTGGTTAAGCGTCCGATTTCAGCTCAGGTCATGATCTTGTGGTCCATGGGTTCGAGCCCTGCGTTGGGCTCAGAGCCTGGTGCCTGCTTCGGATCCTGTATCTCCCTCTCTTTCTGCTCCCTCCCCCCCCCCCCCCCCCAGCTTGCGTGCTCTCTCTCAAAAACAAATAGATATTAAGAAAAATGTTTTTTTAATAAATAATTTAAAAAGAAATACATCAATTAAATATACTGTGACTGGTTTCTGCTCATAGGGAGGTCCTCCTTAGACCTCCATCCCCACCTTTACCTTCCTGCAGTGCTCTAAGCCAGAAAGCCACGAGCCTGTGTCCTCGAGGGGCGATGAAAGGAACATGCCTGATGATAACCCACAGGGCAGGGCAGGTGTACTTGGTGCATCTCAGGCAGGATTTGGGCATGGCGCATGAAGAAAAGAAGACTTGCAGATAGATAGAGGGCTGGGTTTCTGTCCCTGTTCCAGGGTGACATGGAGTCCAATGGGAAGTACATCACCAAGTCCGGCACTCGTGTGGACCACCAGACGGGCCCCATTGTGTGGGGGGAGCCAGGGACCAATGGCCAGCATGCCTTCTACCAGCTTATCCACCAAGGTAGGGCCCATCTGGCTTGGGCAGGGGTGCTGCTCAGGAGGGGGAGGGCCCCCTGGCAGAGACTTCTCCCTGAGGTCAACACTCTCCTATCGGCCACGTGGGTGGCCCCATGGGCTAGGGTAGGAGCTTGGGTGACCGCTGTGCCCTCTTACAGGCACCAAGATGATACCTTGTGACTTCCTCATCCCAGTCCAGACCCAGCACCCAATAAGGAAGGGTTTGCATCACAAGGTAAGAGCCCCATCCAGCCTCTCCTCACACTTTGTCAGGCTCACATTACACCCAAACTATTAAAGAGCTGATGCATTGGTTGGCAGTTATACTAGTTTTCTGTTTCTGCCATAACAAATTACACAATCGTGATGGCTTAAAACAACACCCGGTTTTTATATTGGTTTCAATGGATCTGAAGTCCAGCAGGCTCTAGTGGGTCTTTGCTCAGGGTGGACCAAGGTCCAGTTTCCTTGATGGCACCTAGCGGATCATTCTCAGCTCCAAGAAGCCACCTTGGCCTGTGGCACTGTCTCAGAACCAGGAGTGGTAGGTGGAGTCCCTCTCCAGCTTTGATTCTGTCCTGCCTCCTCTGTTGATTCTCTCTGACCAACTTATTTGCCTTCCTCTTCTACTTTTTGGGGCCCATGTGATTACATTGGGCCCACCTATCCCTATCTCAGCGTCTGTTACCTTCATTCCATCCGTAAGATCCCTTTTGCCATGTCCTGTAACCTACATAGGTGCAACAGCAGGGGCGGGGGCAAAGATCTTACTTACCACAGCAGCAAATGGGAAAACCATCCAGTAGCTAACCTGACCTGACACTGGCTTTGAAGAGGATTGAGTGCACCTTATGTTGGGTGGGCAGAGTAGCATGGGTAACTGTGAGCACAGGCTTTGGAGTCAGAGACCTGGGTTTGAATTCTGATTCTTCCTCTCTCTACCTCTGTGATTCAGCACCGTTGACTTGGGGAGACAGGCTCAACTAGGAAAGAGAGGGGATGCTTTTGCCCCTCAGAATCTTACAAGATAGCTATTGCTAAAGTTCTTAGCAGGGTCCTCGGCAAGCCAGGCGTGTTCCTGAAAGGGTAGTTATTGTCATTACCTACTTTACCCTGTCATCAGATGGGACCTGCCGTCCCCTCTCGCTTCCATTGAGCTCTGCGTTGGGGGCTGGCAACCTGACCGAGGCTGGGACTACCCCAGCTGAGAATTGCCAGGCAGTCTTGCCCCTCTGCCTGAAGCTCAGACAGTACTTCTTGGCAGAACTGGGTGTCTCTCTTCTCAGATCCTCATGGCCAACTTTTTGGCCCAGACTGAGGCCCTGATGAAGGGGAAGTCGACAGAGGAGGCCCGGAAGGAGCTGCAGGCCGCAGGAAAGAGTCCAGAGGACTTTGAGAAGCTGTTGCCACACAAGGTCAGGACTTCTGAAGGGGGTGGCATCCTGGAGTCGGAAGGATAAAAGTTGCGAGGCCAGGGCAAGGATTCACAGCGTGCCTGCCTTGTCCTACACAGTAGGAGGGGCTGTCCTTACAGATCTGCACATCCCGACCTCTGGGACAGGGTGTACCTCCCCTCTTAAGTTATCTGGGGATCACAGCTAACAGGGGACATTCCTGGGTGTTTTCTGAAGGTCTTTGAAGGAAATCGCCCAACCAACTCTATCGTGTTCACCAAGCTCACACCATTCATTCTGGGAGCCTTGATTGGTGAGTGAGCGGGGAAGGTCCTGGCCTGGGGTAGGTTGGATGAAGCTGGTAGAGCCCTAATGTGCCCCATCTGCCACCTCTGTAGCCATGTACGAGCACAAGATCTTCGTTCAGGGCACCATCTGGGACATCAACAGCTTTGACCAGTGGGGGTGAGTTGCTGCTCCTCAAGGGGAGGGTGGGGAATGCCCGTGGGCAGGCTTACGGATTTCACCGGTGATGCAGGAACCTTCCTCTTATTCTTATCGTCCTGCCAGGGTGGAGCTGGGAAAGCAGCTGGCCAAGAAAATCGAGCCTGAGCTTGACGGCAGTAGCCCAGTGACCTCTCACGACGCTTCCACCAATGGGCTGATCAACTTCATCAAGCAGGAGCGTGAGGCCAGAAGCCAATAAACTCATGCCTGGCTGCAGTCCCTATTGTGACTGGTCCTCCTTTGTCCCTCTTCACCAGAGATGTACTGCACAGTCCTTCCCAGAGCACCTTCTGGCTGTAGGCTTGGAGTACAAGCCCTTTGGGGGAAGCTGGTCTGGGATTGCTATCATCACTCCTCCATGTCCGTGTGCCCTCTGTTTTACGACTGGCTGAAGTGTTTCGGTGCAGCTGATTTTTCTGACCGTGTTCACCCTGTTCATGTATCAGAAAAATAAAGATGCCACAAAGGAGGTTGTAGGCTTAGCCTCTTCTTGTCTCTGGAAGTGGTGCTCTACACAGGAGCTAGGGCAACCAGGAGGAGTGATGTGCCTCGGCTGAGGCTTGACTTGTAAGTGGTGAGCAGGTCCAGAATGGAGGATGGTCCCTTGAGAAGAGAGTGGAGGAGACATGGGGCACAAAGTCACAAGGGCAACTTAGCCACTGTAAGCAAATCCTTTTCTTTTATCCGCTCCTCACCTCAGTGATTTTGGAGGAACTGCATGCTTCTGTTCACTGGATACTTAGTTCTAAAAGCTGCATTAGATTATGTCTGTTATGGGCGAATGCCTAGCCCAGATTAAGGGTAATGATCATCTTCTGGCCAGATGCTCAGGAAGTTCTTTTCTTTCAGAAGACAGGCACTGAAAAAAGGATTTTGAGCAAACTACCCTTTTATCTTCTGTTCAAGATACTTACCTTCTATTCAAGATATTAAATAATATTTTTGGCCCCTTAGGCAGAAAGGGAATTTTACTTTAAGAGTCAATGAGCAGGGGCGCCTGGGTGACTCAGTCAAGCGTCTGGCTTCAGCTCAGGTCATGATCTCACACTCCATGAGTTCCAGCCCCGCGTCAGGCTCTGTGCTGACAGCTCAGTGCCTGGAGCCTGCTTAGGATTCTGTCTCCCTCTCTGCCCCTCCCCTGCTCATGTTCTGTCTCTGTCTCAAAAATAAATAAAAGCATTAAGATAGATTGATAGATAAAGAGTCAACGAGCAGAATTGATGGGCAGGCTGGAGGCTGAGCTTTCAGGGTCTACACTCGATCATCATACAGGGTCTACACAGGGAAACTGCTGCCCCTTTCACAAAAGCCCCGTCATCACAGCTGCCTTCACCCCATTCTCTCCTGGGTTGCCCCTTTCTGAGTTGTACTCTGGGTTGGTCACATGACTTCCTCAAGACAGGGAAAGCTCCTGTAAGAAGACAAATGGCACCCATGAAGGTTCAAAGGGAGGCATACCCTAATTACGGAATGTGACCATACAGATGTAACTGTCTGCTTAAAATACTGCTTGGAAGTTGTCAGCACTTCTCTTTCTAATGGTGGTGTAGTTTTGTTTTGTTTTGTTTTCTTTCCAAAAGCAAATGCCCACTCCTCTAAAAATGATCTTTGATGGTCTGGCTCTGTTGAGGCCCCTCCTAACCCACCTTCTTTCTTAATCTAGCTGATAAGTGAAGGCCTTATTTTTTTTTTATTTTTTTTTTTTATTTAAATCCAAGTTAGTTAACATAGAGTGTAAGATGGTTTCAGGAATAGAATTTAGTGATTCATCACTTACATATAACACCCAGTGCTCATCCCAACAAGTGTCTCCTTAATGCCCATCAGCCATTTAGCCCATCCCTCTACCCACCTCCCCTCTGGCAGCCCTCAGTTTGTTCTCAGTATGAGTCTCTTATGGTTTGCCTCCCGCTCTGTTTTTCCTATTTTTCCTTCTCTTGTGTTCATCTGTTTTGTTTCTTAAATTCCACCAGTAAAATCACATATGTTTTTCTCTGACTTATTCTGCTTAGCATAACTCTCTAGTTCATCCACGTTGTTGCAAATGGCAAGATTTCATTCTTTTTGATCGCCATGTAATATTCCATTGTATATATACACCACATCTTTATCCATTCATCAGTTGATGGACATTTGGGCTCTTTCTATAATTTGGCTACTGTCAATAGTGCTGCTATAAGCATTGGGGTGCATGTGCCCCTTCAAATCAGCATTTTTATATCCTGTGGATAAATGCCTAGTAGTACCGTGGCTGGGTTGTAAGGTAACTCTATTTTTACTTTTTTGAGGAACCTCCATACTGTTTTACAGAATGGCTGCACCAGTTTGCCTTCCCACCAACAGTGCAAAAGGGTTCCCCTTCTCCACATCTTCCACCAACATCTGTTGCCTGAGTTGTTCATTTTAGCCATTGTGACAGGTGTGAGGTGATATCTTGCTGTGGTTTTGATTTGTATTTCCCTGATGATGAGTGATGTTGAGCATCTTTTCATGTGTCTGTTAGTTATCTGGATGTCTTTGGAAAAGTATCTGTTCAATCTTTTGTCTGTTTCTCCACTGGATTATTTATTTCTTGGGTGTTGAGTTTGATACATCCTTTATGCGTTCTGGATACTAATCTTTTATCTAATATGTCATTTGCAAATATCTTCTCCCATTCCATCTGTTACCTTTTAATTTTATTCTTTCCTTCACTGTGCAGAAGCTTTTGATCTTGATGAGGTCCCAAGAGTTCATGTTTGCTTTTGTTTCCCTTGCCTCCAGAGACTGTCTAGTAAGAAGATGCTGTGGCCTGTTTTCTCCTCTAGGATTTTGATGGCTTCCTATCTTACATTTAGGTCTTTCAAACATTTTGAGTTTATTTTTTGTGTATGGTGTAAGAAAGTGGTCCAGGTTTATTCTTCTGCATGTCACTGTCCAGTCTTCCCAACACCATTTGCTGAAAAGACTGTCTTTTTCCAGTGGATATTCTTTCCTGCTTTGTCGAAGATTAGTTGGCCATAAATTTGTGGGTCCATTTCTGGGGTCTCTATTCTATTCCATTGATCTTTGTGTCTGTTTTTGTGCCAATACCATACTATCTTGATGATTACAGCTTTATGTAATACAGTTTGAAGTCGGGAATTGTGATGCCTCCAGCTGTGGTTTTCTTTTTCAACATTACTGTGGCTATTTTGGGTCTTTTGTGGTTCCATACAAACTTTAGAATTGTTTTTTTCTAGCTCTGTGAAGAATTTTGGTGTTATTTTGATAGGGATTGCATTGAATGTGTAGATTGCTTTGGGTAGTATAGAGTTTTTAACAATATTTATTCTTCCTGGGGTGCCTGAGTGGCTCAGTCGGTTAAGCGTCCGACTCTTGATTTTGACTCAAGTCATGATATCATGGTTCGTGAAATTCTTTCTTTCTGCTTCTCTCTCTACCCCTGCCCCACTCGCACTATCTCTTTCTCTCTCAAAGTAAATAAATATTAAGAAACAAACCAGTGTTTATTCTTCCAATCCACAAGCAGGGAATGTTTTTCCATTTCTTTGTATCTTTTTCAGTTTCTTTCGCAAACTTTCTGTAGTTTTCACCGTACAGATCTTTTACCTATTTGGTTAGGTTTATTCCTAGGTATTTTATGGGTTTTGATGCAATTGTAAATGGCAGTTTGTATTTTGTAAATTGTAAATGGGATCGATCAATTCCTTGATTTCTCTTTCTGCTGCTTTATTATTGGTGTATAGAAATGCAACTGATTTCTGTACGTTGATTTTATATCCTGTGACTTTAATGAATTCAGGTATCAGTTCTAGCAGTTTTTTGATCGTGAATGCCTTTTCTCATCAGAAGCACTTTCTCTATTACAAAGGAGCAAGCACAAAAAAGTCTGTAGACAGAAAAATTCTAGGTGGTAGAGTTCCTCAGGCTCACTTGGCTTCACATGAAAGGTCTCTTAGGAGTAGGAGCACTGCTCCTCTAGGCCAGAGGCCAAGTCTCACGTCTTGTCCTATGCAGGAGGAGCCAGCACATGTCCGTTGGCCACACGTCCCTTGGCCCTGTCTTATTCTCTCCCCCCATCACCAGCACTATCACTTGTAGCTTCCACTTGTGAGTTCTTCAACAGTGTATTATTTAGGGTTTTCCAGAAAAACAGAACCAATAGGCTATAGATATATGTAAGGAGATTTATCATGGGAATTGGCTCCAAATCCCTCCTGTGATTCTGGAGGCTGAGAAGTCCCACAATATGCGATCTACAAGCTGGAGACCCAGGAAGAACGAGGCAGGTATGTTTCAATCTGCTGTCTGAGGGCAGGAGAAGATGGATGTCTCAGCTCAAGAAAGAGAATTCTCCCTTCCTCTCCCTTTTTGTTCTCTTAGGGCCCTCAGCCTCGGTGGTGATGCCTATCCACACAGGTTAGAGCAGATCTTCTTTACTCCATCTACTGATTGAAATGCTATTCTCTAACCCTCACAGACAATCCCAGAATTAATGTTTCACCAGCTATCTGGGCATCTCTTAGCCCAATTAAGTTGATGCATAAAATTAACCACCATAAACAGCTCTTCAGTGTGAGATTCAAGCAGCTTTCAACATTTTCATTTTGTACTTGCTCAAGTAAATACAAACTGGGGGCCCGCCTCGCTGTCTGTCAGCAGAGCATGTGATCTTGATCTTGGGGTTATCAGTGCGAGCCCCACGTTGGGGGTAGAGATTACATACATACATACATTCACAAAAAAAACCTGTATGATAACAAAGAAGTGTGTGAATCTGACAGGGAAGTCCAAACTATAAAATCATTAATTAAGTGGAATCCTTCAAATCTCACACATGCAAGCACCTTTTTGTTGTACTGTTCCAAGGACCCCACAAAAATGTTTCTGTCAAATTTGGTGTTAAGTTGCCTCTGGAATTCCAGAATGTGGCACCGATTAACATCTTGAAGATTCATCTTAAGTAGCTTTCATGCTGTGATCACACTTTGATCAAGAGATTGTAGTAGGTAGTGTTATAGAAACAGATGACTGATATTGGAGAAAGCTCAGTAACTGTTGGAAGATCTCTTGCTGTGTTAGCAAGAATACTAATTTTGTAGGTTCTTTTTTCAATAATTAAAATATATCTCTTGAGAAACCTAGCTAAAATAACAAGTATCTGCCAAGTCATCCAGCCTATTTGGCTAGACGAGAAGTGAACACCAAGGTCAGACTTCACAATGCCTTTTAAAAGCTATCAGATTGGCAGTGATGAACCAGTAACAAGCTGGTTTTGTCTCCAGGTCTCCTGTGATGGGGCTGGAAGCAAACATGAGGCAATTATATACTGCTTTGAAGGTGTCAATCATTGAAAACCTACACTTTCTTTTCTTCTTTAAGTTTATTTATTTTGAGAGAGAGAGAGAGAGAGAGAGAGAGAGAGAGAATCCAGAGCAGGCCCCACACTGTCAGTGCAGAGCCCAATGCAGAGCTCAATCTCACCCCGAGCCTAAACCAAGAGTCGAACACTTAACCGAATGAGCCACCCAGGTGCCCCATCTACACTTCCTTTTCACGCTACTGTATGAAGACTGAATAGTGCTTTTGCAACATGTGTTTTTAAAAGGTCAGGTTTATTGAGGTATAGTTTACATACAGTAAAATTCACCTTTTGGAGTGCAGTTTTGACAAATACATAGTGATGCAACCACCAGAGTTGAGATACACAGTGTTTTTCTTTTTCTTTTTTTAAGTTTTATTTATTTATTTAGAGAGAGAGCATGTGCAAGTGGGAGAGGGGCAGAATCCCAAGCAGGCTCTGCACTGTCAATGTGGAGCCCAATGAGGGACTCGAACTCACGAACCCGTGAGATCATGACCTGAGCCAAAGTCAGACACTTAACCGACTGACACACCCAGTGCCCCAATATACAGCATTTTCATCAGCTCAGAAGGTTCCTGGTACCCCTTTCTGGTCAATCCCTACCCCGTGAACCCAAACCCTGGTAACAATTGATCTGATTTCTTTCCTCGAAGTTCACCTTTTCCAGAATGTGGCCTTTTGTGTCTGGCTTCTTTCACTTAGCATGATGTTTTTGAAATTACCTAGGTTGTTGTACCACGGGCATTTGAAAAAACGATTACAGAAAATTCCAAACATATAAAAATAGTATAATAGATCTCTATGTGCCTGACACCAAATGTAAACATTTATCAACTCATGGACTGCTCCATAATTTCCTCTATAAGCATTTTGATGTACCTGTAAAAATTAAAGACTTTTTGTGTGTATCTTAACGATAATATTATAATTCCACTTCAGGTAAAATTGTTTGGCAAGACTATTTTAAAGCAGATCGTGAGTACTTCCTACCTCAGTGCATTCGGAGGCACAGAATATCTGAGGCTCCTGGATTCTTAGCCCACAACAGCCGCAGTCGCCTGTCATTCACTGAAGGATCTCAAGGGGGCGGGGCCGTCTCGCGGTTGTAGCGAGACGCATGCGCGGAGAGGAGCACCGGCTCGGCTGCCGTAGTTCGCCTTTCCACGTGGGCGCCTCGTCGTCATGGCGGCCGTCCGGAAGCCAGTGCTGCTCGGGCTTCGAGACACTGCAGTGCGTGGCCGCCCCACGGGGTCGGGCGCCTGGACCGCTAGCAAGCTGGGCGGCCTTCCGGTGAGGTGGGGCCCCGGAGCTGGGGTCGGCGGGTGCTGGTGAGGGCTACGGGGTGAGGTCCCCGGGCAGAGCCCGGGTCTGAGCGCCTTACCTGTCCTCAGGACGCCTTGCCCTCCGTAGCAGCGCCGAAGCCAGTGTGTGAACGTTGCAGGCAGCCTCTTGCCCTGGTCGTACAGGTATACTGCCCCTTGGAAGGCTCCCCGTTTCATCGGCTACTGTACGTATTCGCTTGTCCCCGCCCCAGGTGCAGCATGGGCGGAGCGCGCAGGTAGGCGGGGAAGTTCAGCAGGGTGGGTGGGAGCTGGGGTCCGCACCAGCCACACGGGATAGCGACAACCGCTGGCTGGTGCTCTGCGTTGCACGCTCACTGCCATTTATTTTTACCCTGAAGCTGGAAGGTGTTCCGCTCCCAGTGCCTGCAGACTCGAGAAAAAGAGGCGCAGGACGCACAGGTAAACCGGTTGTGACCAGCGTATTATGATTTGCTGTAATTTGAGGGTATTTTCCAGAATGTCGTTTAAGACAAACTTTAAGCAGTGGCCTTTGAAGTATGTTGGAGGGGTTTTTGCACTTTTCTGAACCATGAAATGCTATCTTAAGATTTTTGTTGTTTCTTTTAATATACACTGAAGACCTTGAGGCACATAATTCCCTGATGTTTCTGTTTGGAAAAAAGTATGGATGTGTACGCGGTTATATGTAACACGTATGTGTGTGTTTTATAGTACATATGCTTAGTGTCATGTGTGTACATGTGTATAAAAAACATTTAATAAGAAATCTGAATTTATTGAAATCAAAAAGTAGGGCAAGTTGGTAGGTGCAGAACAAAAATTCAGCTTCCTTTGCCTGGATGTCACCTTATATATACACTGAGTTCTTAACATGTGCCAGGCATGGTACCAGCAATATCAGGAATGAAAAGATGAAGATCTGGTGTCTGCCTGTATTTGTCAGGGTTCAGTTGCAGGTAATAAAAAAGCACTGAACTGTTAAAGTTGAAAGAATTAGGTTTTTACTAACATTGGATATAGGCTGGAGGGGGCGACTCCAGGAATGACCTTCAGAACCACATCTGAGAATGGGCTTGTTCAGGAGCTGCTAGACCACCTCCTGCATCCACAGTCAGAAAGCTGAGATGTGGTCTGGTGAACTGGAAGCTGCCCTTGTCAGGTCTTTTGCCTCCAGATCCTTGCTTTATATCTATCTACAGACTTTTGCTTCATGGCCTCTCTCTCCACTTCATTCTGTTTCAAGTTTGTGTCTCCCTAGTGGACCTGATTAAGGGAGCCCTGATTATATCTGGAACTCTAACCGCTAAGGAGTCTGGGAAATGTAGTTCTTTCCTGCCAACTTCTGCAGTACATGAAGCACAACTGAAAGAGTTTGGAATAGGTGGTTGAAAAAACCACTGTACTTCATCTGCCACACTGCCCCTGAAAAGGGAAGACAATTTTTTGTCACCTCCAACATGCTTTGGGTGAATGGGGTCCAGAAAGTTGAATCAGAGTGTGCAAGAGAGGAAGATACTGGTGCGAAGGCTCCCTCAGGAAGGTGAAGGGATTTGTAGCTCAAGCCAAGGGAATAGGTGAGATCACCCAGGTGATCTTGATTCACTGGACTTGATTCACTGGATATTTTCCCAGAAACAGGAAAACGGCCTTGCAGCTGAGGATTGGTGTGAAGGTGCAGATGACTGGGGAAGTGACAGTGAGGAGGTGCCACCACCACAGCGTACCTTGGATTTTGGAAATGATCCCCACAGCGCCAAAGACACAGACTGTACTGCTCAGCTCCGAGATCTCCACCTGCAGGATACTGTCCTGGGCGCTGCTCCTCCTGTTTCTCCCGGGGAAGAGATGGCCCTGCCTTCCCTGGTGCCCCAGTTCCTGCCCTACTACATGTGTGTTGTAGATGAGGATGACTACAGGGACTTTGTCAGTCTAGACCACGCTCATAGCCTTCTGAGGGATTATCAACAGAAAGAAGGAATGGATATGGAACAGTTGCTTTCCCAAAGGTGAGAATGTGTGCTGCTGAGGGTGACAGGTGACTTGACCGGGAAGCTGCCACAGTAGGTGCCCTTTGGTTTTATTCTGGTAGTTGGGGAAACTTTTTCAGGCAGAACTTGTGTGTGTAGCACCTTTCTGCTTCACTCCTCTTGATGAGAAAGGAAGACCAACGGGGGATCTTACCAGCCAACCCTGAGTTAGCTGGAAAACACTTTGCTCTGTTCATAAGTACCCTCAAGAAAAGGAACAAAGAAGTTAGGGTTGCCAGCTTCGCCAGAAGAGCATGTGTTTACTGTCTCTTTTTTTTTTCTGTTTTTAAATGTATAGCTCAGACAGGTAACTTAGAAAAATGCCATTTGTTTTTTAACTCTTGGCTGTGGCTCAGGAACTGGCCTAGGACTTCAGAGACCCTGCCAGAGCCTCGACTCATCAGTAAAATGAGAGTCGTGTTGGTATCTCTGTTGTCTGTCTCACCAGAGGGTTTTAGGAGTCACATGAGAGAGGAGATCTTGAAAGGCTTTATAAACCAAAGCCCCCTAAAGAAAGAAGCATGGTCATTTTTGCTATTATAATAGGATATTTGGAAAGATAACCTGTGTTTGTTTGTTCATTTGTTTGTTTGTTTTTTACCAGAGCTGTTTCCTTTGTAAGCTTTTCGGAATAATGTTGGAGTGCTTGCAGACCCGTTGGTGTCTGAAAATAATCTATAATGGACAAAGAAATGGAGAGAGTCAATGGGCATAGGACTTTTAAAATTGCAGATAATCATCCCAGAGTTGGAAATGACTAGGGAGCAGAGCTTGGGAAAAAATAACTAAGGAGCAGAGCAGGGGATTATGTTAGATATTATAAGGTATTAAATTTATTTATTTTTTTTTTTAATTTTTTTTTTCCAATGTTTTTTATTTATTTTTGGGACAGAGAGAGACAGAGCATGAACGGGGGAGGGGCAGAGAGAGAGGGAGACACAGAGTCGGAAACAGGCTCCAGGCTCCGAGACATCAGCCCAGAGCCTGACGCGGGGCTCGAACTCACGGACCGTGAGATCGTGACCTGGCTGAAGTCAGACGCTTAACCGACTGCGCCACCCAGGCGCCCCTAA
This sequence comes from Neofelis nebulosa, assembly GCF_028018385.1. NCBI lineage: Eukaryota > Metazoa > Chordata > Mammalia > Carnivora > Felidae > Neofelis > Neofelis nebulosa. The sequence continues at coordinate 19,185,530 of NC_080798.1, read as the reverse complement.
ATTTATTATTTTTTAAGTTGTGTGCATTAACTTGTTTACCCTTCTAAATATTGTAATTATCTGGATATAGACGCTCAAAAGCATTTTCTGCTTTTCTTAGTCTTCCTGGTGATGGTGATGAAAAATATGAGAAGACCACAATTAAAACTGGAGATAAGATATTTTACAAATTCATGAAGAGAATTGCTGCTTGTCAGGAGCAGATTTTGAGGTAAAGGCTCATTTTCTTTTATTGTTTTTCTTGATTATAAGAGTAATACATGTTAGTTTGGAAAATACTGGGAAATATCATGAGAAAACCAGAATCTGTAATATTCCCCAAACCAAGAGGCTAAGATTTTTTCATTTATTCTATTTTATTATTTTTTTTTTAAGTTTATTTTGAGAAATAGCGCAAGCCGGGGAGGGTTAGAGAGAAGTAGAGACATAATCCCAAGCAGTCTCTGCAACATCATTGCAGAGCCCAATGCTGGGCTTGAACTCACAAACTGTGAGGATCACGACCTGAGCCGAGATCAAGAGTTAGATGCTTAACCAACTGCACCACCCAGATGCCCCAAGAGACTAAGATTTTAATATATTATGTTCACTTATTTTTTTATGCATTTTGATGCATGCACGTAGGTAGGAATTATGTGTTTTAATTTTATTTATTTTTTAAAAATTTATTTATTTATTTTGAGAGATAGAGTAAGTATGCGTGTGCACAGGGAGGGGCAGAGAGACAGTGAGAAAAAGAGGGAGAGAGAGAGAATCCCAAGCAGGCTGTGTACTGTCAGTGCAGAGCTCGATGTGGGAACTTGATCTCATGAACCATGAGATCATGACCTGAGTGGAAATCAAGAGTCAGATACTTAGCTGACTGAGCCACCCAGGTAGCCTGGAATTGTATGTTTTTGAAACATATTCGGGGGGGGGGGCGTCTGGGTGGCTCAGTCGGTTAAGCGTCCGACTTCAGTTCAGGTCACGATCTCGCAGTCCGTGAGTTCGAGCCCCGCATTGGGCTCTGGGCTGACAGCCCAGAGCCTGGAGCCTGCTTCGGATTCTGTGTCTCCCTCTCTCTCTGGCCCTCCCCTGCTCACACTCTGTCTCGCTCTCTCTCTTAAAAATAAATAAACATTAAAAAAAATTTTTTAAAAAATAAAAAATAAAACATATTCAGGGGGCGCCTGGCTGCCTCAGTCAGAAGAGCATGTGACTCTTGATCTTGGGGTTATAGGCTCAAGCCCCATGTTGGGTATAGAGATTACTTAAAAATTAAACAAATAAGCGCAGGGGTGCTTGGATGCTTTAGTCAGATAAGTGTCCAGCTCTTTTTTTTTTTTTTTTTTTTTTTTTTTTTAAATGTTTTACTTTTGAGAGTGAGAGTGAGAGCACGAGCAGAGGAGAGACAGAGGAGTTGGGGGAGGGGGGGGCAATAGAAGATCTGAAGCGGGCTCTGTGCTGACAACAACAAGCCTGATGTGGGGCTTGAACTCACAAATTGTGAGATCATGACCTGAGCTGATTTCGGATGCTCAACCAACTGAGCTACCCAGGCACCCGCAGCATCCAACTCTTGATCTTGGCTCAAGTCATGCTCTCACTCCTGGTTTGTGAATTCAAGCCTGCTTGGAATTCTCTCTCCCTCTCCTGCCCCTATGTCACTCGCCCACTCGTTCTCTCTCTCTGTCTGTCTCTCTCTCTCTCTCTCTCTCAAAATAAATAAATAAACTTTTAAAAAGCACACATAATTTGGATCATACAGTATAATTTTTTTTTTAAGTACACAGAATCTAGAAATATCCTTTTAGTACATTGAGAACTTTGATTTTTTGTTTTTTTGAAGATTTTATTTTTAAGTAATCTCTGTATCCAATATAGGGCTTGAACTCACAACCCCAAGATCAAGAGTTGCATGTTCCGCAAACTGAGCCAGCCAGGTGCCCCACAGAGCTTTGATTGTTTTTTTTAATAGACTTTATAGTAGTGTAGTCACTTGTCTGTTTTCCTGATTTATGGACATTGAATGTTGTTTCCAGACTTTTGCTTTTATACATTATACTAGTGAATAGGTTTGCACCTAATGTCATTTTGCACATATGCAGGTATATCTGGGGTTACGTTCCCTGAAGTGGCATAGTTAAGCAAAAGGCTGTACAGAGTTGTAATTTTGATTAATAGTACCAGAGTGACCCTCCTAGGACTTCAGTTCCTACTGGCAACCTGTAAGTGCCTGTTTTCCCATAGCCTCACCTATAGTGTGAGCTTCATGCTTTTGTATTTCTGCCAATTCAAGTGAAAACATCGGGGTATGATTCATTTTGCTTGTTTCTTATTATGAGCATCTTTCTCTGTTTTTGAATCATTCCTATCCATATCTTTTGTCCATTTTTCCATAAGTTCTTGGTCCATTTGATTTTCAGGAACTCTTTATGTATTAGGGAGATTAGGCCTTTATTATGATTAATTTTCTTGGTTTGTTTGATTTTGACATTGCCTCCAGATATATCTTTGGATGTCTAATTGTTCCCATCTAATTTGTTTCAATTTTGCACAGGTTTGTTGTTTTTTTTTTAATGTTTGTTTATGTTTGAGAGAGAGAGAGAGAGAGAGAGAGCGCGAGTGCGTGTGCACATGTGCACAAGAGGGGCAGAGAGAGGAGACAGAGAATCCCAAGTAGGCTTGACGCTGTAGCTCAGAGCCCGAGAGAGGCTCAAACCTGCTCAAACCCATGAACCGTGAAATCATGACCTGAGCCGAAACCGAGTCAGACACTTAACTGACTGAGCCACCCAGGCGCCCCTCACTTTTGCAGTTTTAGTGCTGTTACACACCCCCTTCAAAAATCTTAGAATGTTGGGGCGCCTGGGTGGCGCAGTCGGTTGAGCGTCCGACTTCAGCCAGGTCACGATCTCGCGGTCCGTGAGTTCAAGCCCTGCGTCAGGCTCTGGGCTGATGGCTCAGAGCCTGGAGCCTGTTTCCGACTCTGTGTCTCCCTCTCTCTCTGCCCCTCCCCCGTTCATGCTCTGTCTCTCTCTGTCCCAAAAATAAATAAAAAACGTTGAAAAAAAAATTTTTTTTTTTAAAAAAATTAAAAAAAAAAAAATCTTAGAATGTCATTTCCCGAAAGTCTAGTTCTAGAAGTGAAATTCAGGATCGGAGGTTTGAAATGTAAATGCTCTTGATATGTATTGTGTGATTATAGTTTTTACTACTTAGCACAAAGTCAGACTTTGCTCTTAATTCTTGCATCCTCATTTTATTGATGAAAATCCAATTTATCTTCTTTTTCTTAATTAGGTATGACAGCTAGAAATCTCATAGCATATGTGCCCTCATGAAAACGTGCCCAAATTATGATACCTTCAACAGAATTTTCAGATCAAACAAATATTTTTGATCATATGGCACCTCAACAGTGGCAGTGACTCCCAGCTTGGAGACCAGCCCCTGGGAGGGATCTCTTGCCAGTGAGACTCACGGCCCACAGTGATCCCTCCTACTTGAAGGGCTGAGTTACTGTGTGCTGAGGTGGAGGAGGACCGTAATCACTGTCCTCGGTGCTGGTCACGGAGGCGACAACACTATACTCTATGATGTGTGCCCAACAGAGCTGTGAACAAGTATGCAGGAAACACAGAGGAGAGATCAGAGGCTTCTGCTTTGGAAAGGCATTGTGCAAGAGGGACAGACTTGAGCCCTAAACCCTGCTGGAGGGATTATAGGTCCAGTATGCTATGGGTCACAGCCCAGATGCATAGCAGTGGGGCAGTGGCAGTTCAGTGAGCTGGGCACGACGGTGTCTGAATTGAGAGAAGCTTGACTTAAAGACCATCCGTTCCCTTTTGCTGCTATAGTCCCATACCTTGACATCCTCAGGGCACATACCCCTGTTGTGTTTCTTGCCAGACTGGGTGCTCCTCATGCTTGGTACCTAGCACTGCCACGGATTAGATGCTCAGATTGTATATTTTCACTCCGTGTCTTACTAAAGAATTTGTACTTTATCCTGTGGCCAGTAGTTGCCAGCAGAGTGATGATCACTCTGAGATGAGAGAAGAATCCAGGTGAGAGGTGGTAAAAGAGTTTGGATCAAAACAGAGGATATGGGAAGGAGGAGACAAATTTGAGAGATATTTCTATAGTGACAGGTCTTAGTGACCTCTGGATGTGAGAGGAAAAAATTGGAAGGCAACAAAAGTGGTTTTGAGGTTCCCGATTGTGAAGTTGGATTAATGTTGATGCCGTTCTGGAGAAGGGGGTTTGGGAGGCTCGTATCTGGAGTCCAAGGGTCTTGATTTTTCTTGGAGTACAGAATGTGTCCTTGTCAGTATGATTTATATCTTGATAATCTTTGGCTTGCCTTTCATTTTTTATTTTAAATTTTTTTTTAACATTTATTTGTTTTTGAGAGATAGAGACAGAGCATGAGTGAGGGAGGAACAGAGAGAGAGGGAGACACAGAATCCTAAGCAGGCTCCAGGCTCTGAACTGTCAGCACAGAGCCCAGTGCGGGGCTCAAACCACAAACCGTGACATCATGACCTGAGCCGAAGTTGGATGCTTAACCAACTGAACCACCCAGGTGCTTCAGACTTTCACTTACTAATAGGGTCTTTTGAAGAGAAGTTTTAAATTTTGATCAAGTCCAACTTAACAGTTTTATTGTTTTGGTGGTTCATATTTTTATTTCCTAAGAAGATTCTGCCTAACCAAAGGTAACAGGATTTGTTTGATTTTGATGATGTTTTGATGATTTGTTGATGTTTGATTTCCTGTGTTTTCTTTTTTTTTTAAGTTCTTTTTTTTTTTTTTTAATGTTTATTCTTGAGAGAGAGAGAGAGAGAGAGAGAGAGACAGCACGTGAGCAGGGGAGAAGCAGAGCAGGAGACACACAATCCAAAGTAGGCTCCAGACTCTGAGCTGTCAGCACAGAGCCCGATGTGGGGTTTGAACTCACAAACTGTGATATTATGACCTGAGCCAAAATCAGATGCTTAACCGACTGAGCCACCCAGGCACACACCCCCCCCCTTTTTTTTCTTAAGTTTATTTATTCATTTTGAGAGAGACAGAGACAACACAAGTGGGGGAGGGGCAGAAAGAGAGGGGGAGAGAGAGAATCTCAAGCAGGCTCCGCACTGCCAACCCAGAGCCCAATGTGGGGCTCGAACCCATGAAGCTGTGAGATTATGTATGACCTGAACCAAAACCGAGAGTTGGATGCTCAGCCAGCTGAGCCACCCAGGTGCCCATTTCCTGTGTGTGTTTTTTTAATTTTTTTTTTTTAACATTTATTCATTTTTGAGAGTGAGAGAGACAGAGTATGAGCGGGGAAGGGACAGAGAGAGAAGGAGACACAGAATCCGCAGCAAGCTCCAGGCTCTGCTGAGCTGTCAGCACAGGGCCCAACGCGGGGCTTGAACTCACGGACTGCGAGATCATGACCTGAGCTGAAGTCGGCCGCTTAACCGACTGAGCCACCCAGGCGCCCCTCCTGTGTTTTTTTATGGAAGTTTTCAGTTTTAGTTCTCACTTTTAGGTTTGTGATCCATTTTGAGTTAATTTTCATATATAATGTATGAGGGTCAAGGTTCTTTTTTATATACAGTTGTTGCAACACCAGTTTCTATTATGGATCACTTTTGTCTTCTTAGTTAGGGAGAGAGGAATGTTAAAATGTAACTATATGGGGGGCCTAGGAGGCTCAGTCAATTAAATATCTTATTTTGGCTCAAAGTTCCTGGGTTCGAGTGCCATGTCAGGCTCTGTGCTGACAACTCAGAGCCTGGAACCTACTTCGGATTCTGTGTGTGTGTGTGTGTCTGTCTCTGTTCTTCTCCCGCTCATGCAGTGTTTCTCAAAAATAAATATCTAAAAACATTTAAAAATATATAAATAGGGGCGCCTGGGTGGCTCAGTCGGTTAAGCGTCCGACTTCAGCTCAGGTCACGATCTCACGGTCCGTGAGTTCGAGCCCCGCGTCGGGCTCTGGGCTGATGGCTCAGAGCCTGGAGCCTGCTTCCGATTCTGTGTCTGCCTCTCTCTCTGCCCCTCCCCCATTCATGCTCTGTCTCTCTCTGTCTCAAAAATAAATAAAACATTAAAAAAAAAATTAAAAAAAAAAAATATATACATATATAAATAAATAAACTTAGAAAAAAAACCAGTTCACCTGTTTCTCTCACTCCTGACCCCTTGTCTCTGGAAACCACCAGTTTCTTCTCTGTATGAGTTTGGTTTGTTTTTTTGTTGTTTTTTAGGGCAGCATATAAGCGATATCATTCAGTATTTCATTCTCTGTTTGACTTATTTCATTTAGCATTATGTCCTTGAGACCGATCCATGTTGCTGCAAATGGCAAGATTTCATTCTCCTTTATGGCTGAGTATTCTTTTGTGGGTTGTATGTGTATATACATACGTGTGTGTGTGTGTGTGTGTGTGTGTGTGTATACACACACACATACATATGTACATACACACCACAATTTCTTTGTCCATTTATCTGTCAATGGACACTTCAGTTACTTACATGTCTTGGGTATTATAAGTAATGCTGGAGTGAACATGAGGGTAAATATCTTTTTGAGTTAGTGTTTTTTGTCTCCTTCAAATAAATACCCAGAAACGGGATGGCTGGATCATATGGTAGTTCTGTTTTTAATTCTTTGGCAAACTCCACACTGTTTTCCACAGTGTATGCACCAGTTTACATTCCCACCAACGGTGCAGGAGGGTTCCCTTTTCTCGACATCCCTGGCCAACTCTTGTTATTTCTGGTCTTTTGGATAATTGCCATTCTGACAGTGTGAGGTGGTACCTAAAGTATGCTTCTTAAACAGCTTATGTATGGGTCTTGCCTTTATTTTATCCAGACTGTTTGCCTTTTACAGAGTCTCAAATCCATTTAATGTAATCATTGGTAGTAGTGGGTTAATTTTATCATTCTGGTATTGGCTTTTTCCTCTTTATTTTATTTTATTTTATTTTATTTTATTTTATTTTATTTTATTTTATTTTATTTTTTTAAGTTTATTTATTTTTGACAGAGTGCGAGCATGAGCTGGGGAGGGGCAGAGAGAGGGATGGAGACACAGAATTGGAAGCAGGCTCCAGGCTCCAAGCTGTCAGCACAGAGCCTGACGCGGGGCTCGAACTCACGAACTGTGAGATCATGACCTGAGCCGAAGTCGGACGCTTAACCGACTGAGCCACCCAGATGCCCCTTTTTCCTCTTTATTTTTTGTCCCTCTTTCCCCTTTTGTTTAACCTTCTCTTCAGTGAATTGAGTATTTTTAGTTTATGATTTTATGCCCTTTCTGTTGCCATGAAAAGTGTTTGCTATAGTGATTATAATGTGCATTTCTGACTTACTGCAGTCTGCCTTCACCCAGTAGTTTGCTATTTTATGAACCATATCACAGATTCCCATTTAGCTTTCCCTGCCCTTTGTGATCTTGTTTTCGTGTATTCACTTCTATATGTGCTTTACATCCCGTAATACATTTTTATTTTTGCTTGAAATAATCGATAGTTTATGTGGATAGTTTATAACATATATATGTTATATAATGTACGTAGATTATATATTATATAATAAAATTAAAAATAACAATTGGGCTGGCTTAGTCATTGGAGCATGTGACTCTTGATCTCAGGGTTGTGAGTTCGAGCCCCACATTGGGTGTAAAGATTACTTGGAAAAAAAATCTTTAATATTAAGATTAATGATCAGAGAGTCTGTTATGTTTATCTTCCCATTTACCCTTTTGGTGCTCTACATTCCTTCCTGCTGGGCTTCCATCTGGTATTACCCCTATGCCTGAAGGACTTTTAATTTTTTTTTTTTTAAGTTCATGTTTGTTGGAAACAGCCACTCAGGTTTTGTCTAAGAATGTATTTATTAATATTTCTTTTAATAGACATTTTTATTGGATGTATTTTAGTTGTTTTCGATTCAACACTAGAAAGATTTTGTTCCACTGTCTTGTTGCCTTTAGCATTTCTATTAGAAATTAGCTGTAATTCTTTTTTTATTTTTTTTTATTTTTTTAACATGTATTCATTTTTAAGAGACAGAGAGAGACAGAGCATGGGCGGGGAAGGGGCAGAGAGAGAGAGGGAGACACAGAATCCGAAGCAGGCTCCAGGCTCTGAGCTGTCAGCACAGAGCCCAACGCAGGGCTTGAACTCACGAACTGCGAGATCATGACCTAAGCCGAACTCGGACGCTCAACCTATCGAGCCACCCAGGAGCCCCAGAAATTAGCTGTAATTCTTAATTGTTGTTCTTCTTTTTGTTGTATTTATATAATAAAACTATTATGTACTTCAGTGACTATGTGTTTTAATTTATCTTGCTTGGGATTTACTGAGCTTTTTGGATTTTTGTGTTGATGTCTTTTCATGAATTTTGGAAAAAATTTTGGCCGTTATCTCTGCAAATATTTCTTCTTTCCTATTTGCTTTTTCTAAGGACTCCAGTTACTTGTATGTTTAGACAATTTAAAATTGTTCATTGTTTTTAAAGGCCCTGTTTCATTTTTATTTATTTTTTACTTTTTGTTTCATTTTGGATGTTTCTGTTTTCCTCACATTCACAGATTTTTTTTGTTGTTTCCTGCCTGCTGTAAACTTTTATTGAATGAAGTTCTTTATTCTGATACAGCATTTTTCACTTCTAGTATTGCTCTTTCAGTCTCTTTAGTTTTTATTTCTGTGCTAATTTCCTTATCTGTTTATGCGTGTCTGCCTTTTCTACTAGATTCTTTTACATGTTTATGATTGATATTTTATTATTTGTTTTATCCCACTCCTCATATTGATATTTTAAAGTCTTTTTCGAACAGTTCCATCATCTCATCTGTGGGTATTCTTTTTTTTTTTTTTAATGTTTATTTATTTTAGAGAGAGACAGCATGAGCGGGGGGAAGGGGGGAAGGGCAGAGGGAGCAGGAGACACACAATCCAAAGCAGGCTCCAGGCTCTGAACTGTCAGCACAGAGCCTGATGCGGGGCTCGAACTCACAAACTGTGAGATCATGACCTGAACCAAAGTCGGACGCTTAACCGACTAACCCACCCAGGCGCCCCTGTGGGTATTCTTGTATTGACTTTCTTTATGGGTTAAATTTTTCTGCTGCTTTACAAATTTAGTATCTTTTCTTTTTATGGTTTAGCGGGCATTGTATGTTGAAGAAGATCAGATACTGAAGTAAATATCTGCTCCTTAGCAGGGCGTGCCCCTTCTTCTGTAAGGCTGGTAGTGGAGGTCTAAATCCCTTTAATCTGCCTTGGAGTGGAGTCTGGACTGTGTTGCAATTTTAGTTAGATTCAGTTCCACATTGGTTTTAGTGCCTTTGCCTAGTCTTTGAATCAAGCATTGATAAGACTTCAGGTATCTTGCTGTGCTTTACAGACTTGCTACTGTTTTGGGGCCTTTGGATTTTCTTTGCTGTCTGGTTTTGCTCCTGGTACTCTTCAAGAAGGAAACAAAGTTTGCAGAGCATGGCCTTCAATACTGGAATGTGACTTGTATGTGGTCCTCATTCAGGGTTCTTTGTTCCCTTGCCCTAGGTACTCTTGGAGTGGCGAACCACTTTTTTTGACCTGCCCTACATCAGAAATCACTGAGCCCCCAGCCTGCAGCTACTGTGGAGTCCGAAGGATATTTGAGTTTCAGCTTATGCCAGCACTGGTCAGCATGCTCAGAAGCACTAATTTAGGTAATAGCCCTTTATTAATTTGAGCTTGTGGGTTTATTGCACTAACTTGGAATTATTTTATTTTAATGTGTATTTATTTTGAGAGAGAGACAGTGCGCAAGTGGGGGAGGGACAGATAAAGAGGGAGAGAGAGAATCCCAAGCAGACTCCATGCTTTCAGCACACAGCCCAATGTGGGGCTTGATCTCACAAACTGTGAGATCATGATGTGAGCCAACCGAAATCAAGACTCAGAGGCCAAGCCATATTCTATCCTTAAAATGATTTTCATAGTGGGGCCATCTGGCTGGCTAGGTTGGTAGAGCATTGGACTCTTGATCGTGGGGTTGTGAGTTTAAGCCCCACGTTGGGTATAGAGTTTACAATAAAAAAAATTATTTTCATAGCATTGTATTATTATTTTTTTAAGTTTATTTATTTATCTTGAGAGAGAGATTGAGCATGCGCACAGGAGGGACAGAAAGAGAGAGAGAGAGAATTCTAAGCAGGCTCTATGCTGTCAGTGGAGGGCCCTATGTGGGGCTTGAATTCATGAAACCTGAGATCATGACCCGAACCAAAACCAAGAGTCAGACACTTAACTGACTGAGCCACCCAGTCACCCCTCCTTTTTTTTTTTTTTTTAAATGTTTGTTTATTTATTTTGAGATAGGGAGAGCTACATGCGTGCAAAGGAAGCGCAGAGGGAGAAGGAGAATCTTAAGCAGGCTCCATGCCCAGCGAGGACCCCGATGCAGGGCTCAGCCCCATGATGATGAGATTATGACCTGAGCTGAAATCAAGAGTCCAATGCTTAACTGACTGAGCCACCCAGGCACCCCTTTTTGTAATATTTGTGATCATAGGAGTAAAGCAGTCATTTTTTAATCAGTAAGTAGTTACCTGTTAACTGGAGGGTTTTTGTTAATGCTTTTTATCAGATTGATAAAGTTCTTGTCTATTCCAATTTTATGCATTCTTTTTACTTTTTTTTTTCTTTTTTAACATTTATTTATTTTTGAGACAGAGAGAGACAGAGCATGAACAGGGGAGGGGCAGAGAGAGAGGGAGACACAGAATCTGAAACAGGCTCCAGGCTCTGAGCTGTCAGCACAGAGCCCGACATGGGGCTTGAACTCACAGACCGTGAGATCATGACCTGAGCCGAAGTCGGACGCTTAACCGACCAAGCCACCAGGTGCCCCGATGCATTCTTCTTAATAGCCGTGTATAAGCGTTATCTGTGTCATGTTAACAAATTGCTGCTTAATACGTCTGTACCAGTTTATGTTGCTGTCAGCCATGTAAGAGAGTATTTCTGTCTTGGCATCTTTGGCAGCATCTGGTATAAAATGATGAAAAAGTTTTGGTAATGTTGTTAAAAATGCCATTGTGTGACCTAGCAATTCCACTCCTAGGTATATACCTAAGAGAATTGAAAACGTATGTCTACACAAAACCTGTATGTGAATGCTCATATAAGCATTATTCATATAATAGCCGAAAAGCAGAAATAACTCAGATGTCCCATTAACTAATTAATACATAGACAAAATATACCTTCATAGAATATTATTCTATCAGAAGAAGAAATGAAGTACTACATTATACATGGCTACACATGATTATACCTTGAAAACATCATGCTAAGTGAAAAGAAGCCTGTCACAAAAGGCTACAAATTGTATGATTCTGTTCATATGAAATGCCCAAAATAGGTAAACCCATTGAAACAGAAAGTAGATTCATGGTTTCCAGGGGCTGGGTGAGGGGCGCCAAGAAAGAATGAGGAGTGACTGCTAATGGGTATGGGCATGGGTGTCCTTTTGGAGAGATGAAAATGTTCTGGAAGTAGGTTGTGAAGATGTTTCTATAACTCTGTGAAGAAACTAAAAAACACTGAATTGTACACTTTAAAATGGTAAATTTTACGGCATGTGAATTATATTTCTATGAAGAAAAACACCATTTGAGCAGCTGTACAAGCTCATAATACCTTTGGTGATGGGGCACCCTGGGTGGCTCAGTCTGTTAAGCGTCCGACTTTGGCTCAGGTCATGATCTCGAAGTATGAGAGAGCTCCGTGTCAAGCTCTGTGCTGACAGCTTGGAGCCTGGAGTCTGCTTCAGATTCCATGTCTCCCTCTCTCTGCCCCTCCCCCACTCACACTCTGTGTCTCTCTCAAAAATGAATAAACATTGGGGCGCCTGAGTGGCTCAGTCAGTTAAGCAAGCGTCCAGCTTCAGCTCAGGCCATGATCTCACCGGTCGGGAGTTCGAGCCCAGTGTCGGACTCTGTGGTGACAGCTCAGGGCCTGGAGCCTGCCTAAGATTCTGTGTGTCCCTCTCTCTCTCTCTCTCTCTGCCCCACCCCCGCTTGTGCTGTCTCTCAGAAAAATGAGGAAATGTTAAAAAAAATTTTTTTTGATAAATAACATTAAAAAAATTTAAAAATACCTTTGGTGATTCTTGTAAAGACAATGGAAAAAACAATTATTGCAAAGCAATAATTATAACAATTAGGTTTAATGGAAGTAATTAAGCCAACTTAAATAAATGAGTATTCGTTGTTTAGGAAAAAATGTATTAGTTCTCCATATATTTTGGATATTAACCCTTTATCAAATATATGATTTGCACATATTTTTTCCTATTCTGTAAGTTGTCTTCATTTTGTTGATGTTTCTCTTTTGCTTGTATTAATTTATTTTTTAAACTGTAAGTATAATACTCACTTCAGAAATCCAGTTACCTGGAGATAATTGCTGGCGATACATATTTTTTCTCTTCTTGTTTCTGTACACATTAAGAAATTAAAACAAAATTGTTCTCATACTTCTGTTCCTTCTTCGCAGAATTTCCCAGTGTCATTGAATATATTACCCAGTGGAAGTTCCATTTTATCTAGCGATTTCCGAAGTTATTGTACATTTCAACTGTTTCTTTCTCTTTACTATAAATAATCATTTAATTAATGCCCTTTCTGTAAAGGCATTTCTATAATTTTAAGTATGTCTTCAGTATTGAATCTTAGAAGTCACATCTTTTTATCAAAGGATATGAACTTGGAGTGCCTGGGAGGCTCAGTCCATTGAGCGTCTGACTTGATTTTGTCACGTTATGATCTCACAGTTTGTGAGATCGAGCTCCACGTAGGGCTCTGTGGTGACAGTGCGGGACCTGCTAATTCTCTCCGTCTCTCTCTGCCTCTCTCCTGCTTGCATACATGCATGCATGCACTCATTCTCTCTCAAAAGAAATAAACTTAAAAAAAATTTTTTTTAAATAAAGGGTATGAACTTTTTAAGGGAGCCTAGCTGGCTTGTCAGTAGAGCATGGAGCTGTTGATCTCAGGGTTGTGAATTTGAGGCCCACATTGGGGGTAGAGTTTACTTCAAAAAAAAAAAAAAAAGATATGAACTTTTAAAAAACTTATTTGACACAAGAGAAGAAATTATGTATATTTGTTGTAGTCTTTTGTCTGCTAAATAGGCAGTGTGCTTTGAACACATATAGTACACAAATACTGAAGATAGATTTTTATGTTGCTGACAATTAATACTGTTATGAAACACCAGTGTCTTCCCTATTTATTGAATGAAATTTCACAATGTTCACAATGTCTAAAGTTGCATAATCCTGAAAGGCTTCTAACAAACCACTACGCCCCACTCTCACCCCCTTTGCCATCTAGTTGCACTCAAAGGAGACACTGGCAGCACTCCGGGCTGTTCTTCTAGAATTTATTTTTGTACTTCTAAATAAAAGGTACTACTTTTTACATTTACCTCTTTTAGACATCATCAATTGAATTTCTGAATTGGCATGGGGGATCTGGGATCTCTTACAGCCCCCTCCCATTCTTCCTCACCCTATTGCTTTCTCCCATACTCCTGGTCAATGTTTGTAATTTTGTAGTTAGTCTGTTTGTAGTTAGCAAAGCAGTGTATTGTGATCACATGTTCTTGGACTTAATAATACCTGTTTCAGTCTTAAAAACATTGTTTTTAATGTTTATTTATTTTTGAGAGAGAGACAGAGTAAACAGGGGAGGGCAGAGAGACAGGGAGACAAAGAATTCGAAGCAGGCTCCAGTCTCCAAGGTGCCAGCACAGAGCCCAACGTGGGTCCTGAATTCATGAACCACAAGATCATCACGTGAGCCGAAGTTGGAGGCTTAACGGACTAAACCAGCCAGACGCCCCAATACCTGTTTCATTCTTTTTTTTTTTTTTTTTTTTTTTTAATTTTTTTTTTTCAACGTTTTTTATTTATTTTTGGGACAGAGAGAGACATAGCATGAACGGGGGAGGGGCAGAGAGAGAGGGAGACACAGAATCGGAAACAGGCTCCAGGCTCTGAGCCATCAGCCCAGAGCCCGACGCGGGGCTCGAACTCACGGACCGCGAGATCGTGACCTGGCTGAAGTCGGACGCTTAACCGACTGCGCCACCCAGGCGCCCCAATACCTGTTTCATTCTTATGGCCAGTTCTTCTCACACCCTCCTGGAGGTTCTCAGTATTATTTTCCTCACAAGTCCAACTCCAGACAACCCAGCTCCATGTTTATTTCCCTGAAGACCTGTCCCATGTGCCTTGTTCTCCTGAGCTAGTCTGAACTCTAGGCCTTCCGCATCTCTAGTGTTGCTGTCATTCTGGGTCACCTTCTGCCTTTATTTTGGTATCGCTTTGCCCCTCTTCCAAGTGGGTCCCCTGTTTTCCTGGAACTCTGATCTGCCTCTTTCTCGGTTTATCCTTTCAGTTTTGATACAGCATTTTCTCCAGTAGTTTCCTGAAGAGGGATTGTGGGAAATAGGTATTTAAAGTACCCCATCGGGGCGCCTGGGTGGCTTGGTCGGTTAAGCGTCCAACTTCGGCTCAGGTCATGATCTTGCTGTCCTTGAGTTCGAGCCCCGCGTCGGGCTCTGTGCTGACAGCTCAGAGCCTGGAGCCTGTTTCAGATTCTGTGTCTCCCTCTCTCTCTGCCCCTCCCCTGTTCATGCTCTGTCTCTCTCTGTCTCAAAAAATAAATAAACGTTAAAAAAAAAAAATTTTTTTTTAAATAAAAAATAAAAAAAATAAAGTACCCCATCAGTCTTAAGATACATTTATTCTATCTTTATGCACATAATAAAGTCAGGTATGGAATTCTAAGCCATTAGTAATTTTTTTCAGAATTTTAAAGATTTAATTACCTTTCTTTTATTTTATTTTTAAGTACTCTCTACACCCAATATGAGGTGCCATGATATTACCTCATTCTTTTAGCAGCCTACTTATGGAAAACAGTCCCATGCTGGCCTTTAGTCCTCTTATTTCAGGTCACTTTTTTTTTTTTTTTAAGTTTATTCATTTATTTTGAGACAGAGGAGAGAGAGAGCAGGCCCAAGTGTGTGTGGGGGGGTGGGTGGGAGGGATTGGGGAGAGAGAGAGAGAAAGAATGAATGAATCCCAAGCACTTACAGTGCAGAGCCCGATGCATGGCTTGAACTCACGAACCATGAGATTACGACCTGAGCTGAGGTTGGACACTTAACTGACTGAGCCACCCAGATGCCCCCAGGTCACTTTTAGAATCTTTACTTTATCCTTGTTATTCTGAAATTGTGTATATTGTGCTGAGTAGCTGGTAGGTGTTTTCAGTTCAGAAACTCATGTCCTTCAATTTCCTTGAAGATATTCTATTTTTCTTGTGCCTTTACAGGAACTTCTGTTAGTGAAATGTTTGTTTTCCTATTTAGATTCTGTTCTCTTTTGTTGTCTGATTTTTATTTTGCTTCCCAAGAGTTTTCTTCAACTTTGTACTTTATTCATCTTTTTAGTTGCGGTAAAAAATATATAACATAAAATTTAGTATCTTAACCATTCTAAATGTGCAATTTAGTAACATTAAGTTTATTCACGATATTGTGCAACCAATCTCCAGAGCTTTTTCCTCCTGCAAAACTGGAACTGTAACCATTAACAACTCCCCAATTCTGCCTCTCCCCAACCTCTGGCAACCACCATTCTGTTTCTATGAATTTGACTACTTTAGGTACGTCATATAAGTGGAATCATAGTATTTGTCCTCTGACATTGCCTTATTGTACTTAGCATAATGCCCTTGAGGTTCATCCATGGTGTACCATGTGTCAGAAGTCCTTTCTTTTTAAAGGCAAACAATATTCTGTCATGTGGATATTCCACATGTGGTTCATCAGTTCGTTTGTTGAACACTTGGGTTGCTTCTACTTGGCTATTGTGAATATTGCTGCTATGAACATGGGTGTACAGATATCTTTTCAAGATCCTGCTTTCAGTTCTTTTGGATATATATACCAGATGCAGAATTGCTGGATCATATGGTAATTCTATTTTTAATTCTTTGAGGAACCACTATAATATTTTCCATAGTGGCTTCACCATGTTATATTGCCAATCAGCAGTGCACAAGAATTCCATTTTCTCCACATCCTCACCAACACTTGTTTTCTGGGGTTTTTTTGGGGGGGAGGGGTGTTGTTTGTTTTTATAGTATCCATCCTAATGGATGTGACGTATTTATTGGGATTAAATTTGCATTTCCCCTAATGAATTTTTTTAAATGTTTATTTATTTTGAGAGAGAGTGCATGCATGAAGGGGAGTGGCAGAGAGAAGGAGAGAGAGAATAACAAGAAGGAAGAAGGCTCCACATTGTCAGCGCAGAGCCAGATGTGGGGCTCGATCCCATGAACCGTGGGATCATGACCTGAACTGAGATCAAGAGTCAGATGCTTGGGGGCGCCTGGGTGGCTCAGTCAGTAAAGAGTCCCACTTCAGCTCAGGTCTTGGGCTCTGTGCTGACAGCTCAGAGCCTGGAGCCTGCTTCAGATTCTGTGTCTCCCTCTCCTTCCCCCACTCCTCCCCCGCTCACACTCTGTCTCCCTCTCTCTCTCAAGAATAAATAAACATAAAAAAAAAAAAAGAGAGAGAGAGACACTTAACTGACTGAGCCACCCAGATGCCCTGCATATCCCCTAATGGTTAATGGTGTTGAGCATCCTTTCATATAAATGGCTTGTTAGCCATTGACATATCATTTTGGGAGAAATGTCTACTCAAGTCTTAGTCTTCATTTTGTAGTCAGATTATTTGACTTTGTATTGTTGAGTTGTAGGAGTCCTTTTTATATTCTGGGTATTAACCCTTTATCTGGTATGATTTGCAAATACTTTCTTTCATTTTGTAGGTTGCCTTTTCACTGTTGTGTCCTTTGATGCACATAAATTTTTGATATAGTCCAATGTGTCTGTTTTTACTTCTGTTGCCTGTGCTTTTGGTTTCATATTCGGGAAATCTTTGCCATGTACTTCCTTTTTAAAAAGAAAGCACACAGTGAATTGTGCCAATCTTAAGCCTACAGTTTGACGACTTTTTGCATAAATACACTCTTGTCATCACCTCCCAGATTAACATAGGGAGTGTTTGCAGTGCCCCAGAAAGCCCCTTGGGCCTCCTTCCTGGGCAGTATACCCCTCCCTGTCTAAGGTGTCACTCTCCTCCATTCCTATATGGATTTGGCCTATTCTGGAACTTTGCACATATGGTGTATGGCTGTTGGGCCTGACTGCTTCTGTTTTATCTTTACGTCTTTGTTAGCTTTATCTTCTAACCCTTCTCTTGAATTTAGTTTGGCCATCCTATTTTTATTTTTCAGAAGATCTTTTTGTTTTCTGAAACTTTTCCATACCACCTTTTTTTTTTTTTTTTTTTTTTTGCTTTATGAGTTCTTCTTTTATATCTTTAAGAAGTGGTCTGGTTTTTGTTTTTTTGTTTTTTTTTTTTTTTTCAACGTTTTTAATTTATTTTTGGGACAGAGAGAGACAGAGCCTGAACGGGGGAGGGGCAGAGAGAGAGGGAGACACAGAATCGGAAACAGGCTCCAGGCTCCGAGCCATCAGCCCAGAGCCTGACGCGGGGCTCGAACTCACAGACCGCAACATTGTGACCTGGCCGAAGTCGGACGCTTAACCGACTGCGCCACCCAGGTGCCCCAGAAGTGGTCTGTTTTTAAAGTTTTTACTTGTTGACTATTTCCTGCCATTTTTTTTTTTTAAGATTTTACTTTTAAATAATCTCTGCATCCAACGTGGGACTCAAACCTACAACCCCAAGATCAAGAGTCACACGCTCTACTGACTGAGCCAACCAGGCACCCCTCCTACAGTTTTTCTGACCCCTGAATGTTATGTTGAAGGTTTTCTGTAAATGTGTGGTGAACCTTGGAAATCACCATTACTAACACTAATCAACATCATTCTAGTCCTCATCCTTGACATAAATGTAGGTAGAAAGTTAAGATAGTTGGATGGCTAGAAAAAATTTAAAGATAGGAAAGTTCAGTACATACTAATTAAAAATACTGGAATAAATGTATGCAAATTTAACATAAGAAAAAGTAAGTGTATGTGAGGCAGTTGGGTTCTTTCACTGTAGGCAATGGGTTCTTTCACCTAGTTTCTAAAAGATCCTTCTGAAGTTAAGAGAATTACATTCATTCCATCTGTCAGTTTTAGATAGTATGTGTTTGGCTCTTTACTATAACAAGGACATTTGTGCCCTGCTCCACCCCCAAGTATATTAGTAATTTTTTAAAGATTTTTAAATTTCCTTTTTTTTTAAATTAAATTTAATTTTTTTTTTGAGAGAGAGCGAGCATGAGCAAAGGGGCAGAAACAGGAGGGGACAGAGGATCTGAAGCAGGTTCTTCACTGACATCAGGGAGCCCAACGTGGAGCTCGAACTCACAGACTATGAGATCACGACCTGAGCTAAAGTCAGACACTCAATTGACTGAGCCACCCAGGCACCCCTAGATTTTTTTATTTCTTTAATCTCTGCACCTAGCGTGGGACCTTTGCGTTGACCAGTTGCATTGGTCACCTTTCTCCTCTCCTGTGTTCACATCCTTTTTCTTTCCCTTTACATTCATTGAGGTTCTCTCAAGCCTTTCCTTTCTACCTGTAATTGCGTTTCACCTCTTTTCTGTTCCTTGTGGCTTCTGATGTTTTTCATTAGATACGTAATGGGGCTATTTTGACCCCCATGTCTGTTTCCTTTTTCTCCTACCCCTCCGTTGCCCTTCTACTGTGGCAGGTCTCTGGGCTCAGGCCTCCTGTACATAACTCTGCTATTTGGTATTCTGTTGCCTCTGATTCCCTGCTCCTCCTTCTTTCCTACCCTGGTGGCTACTGGTTCTCAGACTCTAACCTTCTCATGCCTTCTGCAGACTGCATGTTGCACATTCTGGTTGGAAATTATCTCACATTCACCAGGTCATTTCTTCTAAGTCAGCTTTATTTTGGCCTTGTTAGTTCAGTCTTTGATGCTTTTCTTTCCATCATCCCTGCCTGCATTTTCCTTTCAAAGTGTTTTTCTTTTGCTCCTCCAAACCAATTGCCCAACTCCTCTTGACTCCTGTTTTCCTGTTCAGCCATCAATGGGAGTTCTTTTCAGTTGTATTTTCTTGATGTTATTCTTCATGGCATTGTCCATTGATAAAGTTTTGTAAACTCTTTGGAATTTTTTTTTTTTTTTGGCCTGAATCCTTTCTTGGAGGTAGTGTGTTCTATTAACATAATATATTTTTATTTGTTTGTTTGTTTGTTTGTTTATCTTAAATGTTTTTTTGTTTGTGTGTGTTTGTTTGTTTGTTTTTAGTAATCTCTACATCCAACATGCACAAACTCATAAACCTGAGATCAAGAGTCACACAACTGAGGGGAGCCTGGGTGGCTCAGTTGATTAAGCATCTGGCTCTTGATCTTGGCTCCAGTCACGATCTCAAGATATGAGTTTGAACCCCAGGTTGGGCTCTGTGCTGATGGTGTGGAGCCTGTTTGGAATTCCCTCTCCCTCTCTCTCTGCCCCTCCCCTACTCATGAGCTCTCTTTCTCTCAAAATAAATAAACTAAAAAAAAATTTTTTTTAAGAAAAAAAAAGAGGGGCACCTGGGTGGCTCAGTCAGCTAAGCATCCAACTTTGGCTCAAGTAATGATCTTGCAGTTCGTGGGTTCTAGCCCCACATCAGGCTCTCTGCTGAAGGCTCAGAGCCTGCTTTGGATCCTCTGTCTCCCTATCTGCCCCTCCCCCGCTCACACTCTGTCTCTTTCTCAAAAATAAAAACATTAAAAAAAATTTTTTAAGAAAAATAAACTCACACAACTGAGCCAGCCAGACGCCACATGACATATTTTTTAAATGGTTTTCAGTGTCCAGTATTCTAGACAGTTGTACTAAAGACTTTAAAGTATATTTTCCTGATAAATCTGCTTTTTGTCATCAGCAGTCACTTGCTTTGTGGAAGAGGATGAGTGTGTTGTGAATGAAAGCTAGTGAGCACTGCTTTTGCTTTTCCTAATTATTTTTTCGGCTTATTGGGTAAAATCACTCCTGTAGCAACACCACGTGTGCTGATATTGCATTATCTTTCTCCTTCAGTTATCTTCTAGTTACTTAACCTCTTTGTTTTATGGTGATCACTTAAGACGTGTCAGGCTCTGTTCTAAGTATCTAACATGTATTAGTTTATATAATCCTCCTCAAAACAATCTTCTCATGATAAATACAGTCATTATTATGGAGAGGTGAAATCACTTGCTCAGTGGTAGAGCTGGGATTTGAATTTTTTTTTTTTTTAACGTTTATTTATTTTTGAGACAGAGAGAGACAGAGCATGAACGGGGGAGGGTCAGAGAGAGAGGGAGACACAGAATCCGAAACAGGCTCCAGGCTCTGAGCAGTCAGCACAGAGCCCGACGCGGGGCTCGAACCCACAAGCTGTGAGATCATGACCTGAGCCGAAGTCGGATGCTTAACCGACTGAGCCACCCAGGCGCCCCTGGGATTCGAACCCACGTAGTCTTGCTCCAGAGTCTGGGCTCCGTCTACTAATCAAACTTTCAAATATTGAGTGTATCTCCTGACACTGTCTCTTTGCTGGAATATGTTATATTTTTCAGGTCTTTCTGTGGAATTTGGAACAATTCTAATTTATACATGTGAGAAGAGTTGCTGGCCTGAAAATTGTCAGACTCCCATGGAAGAACTTTGTATTATACAAGAAGACCCAGATGAACCGTTATTTAAGTAGAGAATTTCCTTTTATTTATATAAATTAAAACAAATTTTAATGTCCAGATTTGTGTATTTTTACTTCATTTTGACTCACAAACTATTAACTCTTTGTGTTTTAAGTGCTGTCCTTTTTGCTTTATGGCACCTGTACTGGGGCAGAAGCGAGATTTAGAACCTCTTGGCTGTGGGCTGGTCTACCCTTCCAGGGTCAGTGTCTTGTCTGGGCATTTTACACACAGAATGTGGCTCCCCTCCAGCCCAGAGGGCGAGTGTTCCTGCACTACCAGCTGGGGAGCCAGGAGCCCTGGTCGGCCTCTTAAGTGCTGCCACCGCACTTCAGTGCACTCCGCTGCCGTCCCTGCATGCTGACAGATCAAGCCTCTTGATCTGCTCCAGCTTCCTGAGATTCCCACCCTGTGACACTGGCTATTGAGACCTGCCCCTCTTTCTCCCACCCGACGATCCCCAGCCTCACCCATGCCTACCTTCTGCCCCTGCAGCATCACAGCACGGGGGCCCTTTCTCTCGATTCTGGACATGGTCCCTCCTTCCTGGAGCCCACTTTTTCAATTTCCCCTTTCTCCTTTCAGTTTTTATGTTATCAACCCTTCCATTCTGCTACCCTTCGGCAGCAGTATGAAAACAC
This sequence comes from Neofelis nebulosa, assembly GCF_028018385.1. NCBI lineage: Eukaryota > Metazoa > Chordata > Mammalia > Carnivora > Felidae > Neofelis > Neofelis nebulosa. Next base: position 19,164,098 of record NC_080798.1, on the reverse strand, counting down.
TCCCCCCAGCTATGTGCAGACTTGCTATTTGCCTACGTAGATGAGGAAACTGGTATAAACAATTTGATTTGCTACTCTGGTAAACAATATATTAGGTCCAGATTCTCTCGAGGTAAGGTCCTCCTGGGCAGTGTGTGACCGCTGAGGACACCACCTGATCCTGTCTCCCGGGGCCCCTGAGGGAAAGTGGCTGACTGTATACAAACAACTTGCTGGTCAGTGAGGTACATAGGGGAGGAAAAATAATTTTCTCTTTGCCCTTCTAGGTAGTCGGCTGAGGCCCCCTGTAAGAAAAATCAGATTGACAGTAGAAAAACAGAAGTATATGTACCTCCTATATAGACGGAAGATACTCAGCAAAACTGAGTAACTCCCCGAAATGGCCCAAGGCATTACCTCAAATATAATCTTCAGCTGAAGACGAAAGACGTGGGGTGCATGGAAGTAGTTACGGGAAGTTATCAGCCAAAGCATGGCGGAAAAGGGTAGGGTTGTTATATATTGTTAGAGAAACAAGATACGAGAAAATAAGTCCAGTGTGAACCCATTTATTCATTTCTTTAACGTTTAATTTTGAGGGAGAGAGACCGAGCACAAGCGGGGGAGGGGCAGAGAGAGAGGGAGACACAGCATCCGAAGCAGGCTCCGGGCTCTGAGCTGTCAGCACAGAGCCTGACGCGGGGCTCGAACTCGCAGACTGCGAGATCGTGACCTGAGCCAAAGTCGGACGCTTAACCACCCAGGTGCCTCACCCAGGCACCCCATTGTGAACCCATTTAAATGTAAAACTGCAGGGGCACCTGGCTGGCTCTGCACATGACAGAGCACATGACTCTTGAGGTCATGAATTTGAGCCCCACATTGGGTGAAGAGATGAGTTAAATAAATAAGAACAAATAAGTGAAGGAGACATAGATCAATTAAGACAAAGGCCTGGAGTGTGTGTCTGGCTCAGTTGGGGGAGCATGCGAGTCTTGATCTCGGGGTCATGAGTTCAAGATCGAGAGATGACTTACAAAAAAAAAAAAAAAAGGAAGGGGGCACCTGGGTAGCTCAGTTGGTTAAACATCGGACTTCAGCTCAGGTCATGATCTCGCAGTACGTGAGTTTGAGCCCCGCGTCGGGCTCTGTGCTGACAGCTCGGAGCCTGGAGCCTGCTTCGGATTCTTTGTCTCCCTCTCTCTCAGCCTCTCCCCCATTGGCACATGGTCTCTCTATCAAAAATAAATAAACATTAAGAAAATAGAAAGAAGGACAAAGGCCATCAAAGGTCCTGGGGAGTAGGAGTGGGTATGGGTGGGACTTTCATTTCCTGCACTTGTGTCCTAATTTGAATTTTTTAAGGTGAGCAAGCATTTTACACTTTATACTTACACAAATCCACAAAGAAAAGCAAAGGCCCTCAGAATTAAGGTACTCAGCTCAGGCCGGCCAAGGGAAGACAAGGGAGGCAGGAGAGAAGCCAAGGAAGGTGATTCCCATTCACTGAATGTCTAGAGGGAGATGTAAGATCAGCATCCTGGGGAGGGCCTCCTGTAGGTTTAACTGCGAGGAAGGGGTCTTTCGATAAGCCAGCCCTGTGTTGGGAAGGAACATCAGCAGTCCATTGTGCCCCCCACTCTGGTTGAGCACTCTGGCACTTCCTGCACTCTTGCATCAGGGCAGCAGCCTGAGTATTCCTCATAGACCAGCTTGGTGTGTGGTTGGTGAGCCAACAGTTTATGAGAAAGACTACAGAAGTCAAAAGCATTTTCCTATGTTTTCTATCTTTATCCTTTCTCTTCTAATGGTTATTTTTTACTGAATATATTTGACATATAACATTGCGTAAATTTAAAGTGTGCAGTGTGTGGGGTGCCTGGGTTGTTCTATTGGTTAGGCCTCCGACTTCGGCTTGGGTCATGATCTCCCAGTTCATAGGTTTGAGCCCCACATCAGGCTGTCTGCTGTCAGCACAGAGCCCGCTTCAGATCCTCCATCCCCCCTCCTCTACCCCTCCCCACTCATGCTCTCTCAAAAATAAACATTTACAACATTTATTTTTATAAAGTGTGCAATGTGTTAACTTCATACATTTATATATTGTAATATGATTGTTCTTGTAGCAATATTTAGCATGTTGAAAAACAAAATTCAGTCGAGTGAATTTGAAGATCTAACTGGCTTTATTCAAAGATTCATGAGTCTGACAGCATCCCATCTATCTAGCAAGTGGAAAGGAGTTCTGAATTGTTCAAGATGGAAGGTTTTTATAGGCAGAAGGACTGTGGGACAGGAACTTACAAAATAGATTATTTCAGGCAAAGTTACCTTCCCTTACCAGGGTCAGATTGTATCACTAGTGTTCACCAGGAAATCGCAGACTGATTGGTTTAAAATTCCACTCCTGGGGAAGGCTGAAACTGCAATTAGGGTAGGTATTAACTCTTGGTTTGCCAGCTTGCTCCTTAGCACAAGTGACTACATTTTGGGCCTGTTGTGTCTTTTTTACCAGCACCTCTATCACATTACATAATTATCCTTTCTTTTTAGTGGTTGGGATAATAATTTTTTTCTGATTTTAGAATTAACATTTTCTTTAAGGAAATGAGCATTTGCGAAATACAGAAAGGTTTAAAGAAGAAATTAAATTACACACAATTCCATGAAACACAGATACATAAAAATATTAACTGTGGTTTTCTTCCTGTTTTTTAAATATATTTTTGTGTTTACAAAATTTATTCATACATGACTTTGTATCTTTTTTATTTAACATTGTGAGGATTTTTTTTTAAATTTTTTTTAAACGTTTATTTATTTTTGAGACAGAGAGAGACAGAGCATGAATGGGGGAGGGTCAGAGAGAGAGGGAGACACAGGATCTGGAACAGGCTCCAGGCTCCGAGCTGTCAGGACAGAGCCCGATGCGGGGCTCGAACTCACGGACCGTGAGATCATGACCTGAGCTGAAGTCAGCCGCTTAACCGACTGAGCCACCCAGGCGCCCCAGGATTTTTTTAATCATATTTCCAAATTACCCTTGCTTAAAAAAAAGGGGGGGGGCAATAAGCCCAAAATGGAGTTGCTTACGCTAAACCTCATGTCACCAAGCAGAGACTTAATTATAGTTCTGGCTCTCCCAGAAATGAAATCTTAAACCAGTCAATCAGGAATTGCCTGATCAGCATTAGTTAGGTAATATGTCTGATAGATCACCTAAAGGAAAGGTAACCTTCCAATAACCAACCCACTTTTGTATAACTTCCTTGCTCCTTCTCCTTTATAGCCATCAAAATCTTTCATTTTGTACAGTTCCTCAGAGTTCCTTTCTATCTGCCAGGTAGAATGCTGCCCAATTCAAATCAAATTTTGCTCAAGTCAACAAAAAATTTTTGTAATGTTTATTTACTGGGGCGTCTGGGTGGCTCAGTCGGTTAAACGTCGGGACTCTTGATTTCAGCTCAGGTCATAATCTCATGTTTCGTGAGTTCGAGCTGAGCCCCCCAACAGGCTCCACACAGTCAGCTTGGGATTCACTCTCTCTGCCCTCCCCCTGCCCACCCCCCCCCCCCACTCTCTCTCAAAATAAATAAACTTTAGGGCGGGGGGCGGGGGAGGGCCTGGGTGGCTCAGTCAGTTAAGCAATTGACTTCGGCTCAGGTCACAATCTCAAGGTCTGTGGATTCCAGCCCTGTGCTGGGCTCTGTGCTGACAGCTCAGAGCCTGGAGCCTGCGTGGGATTCTATGTCTCCCTCTCTCTCCGTGCCCTCACCTCCCTCCACTAGTGCTCTTGTCTTTCTCTCTGTCTCTCTCTCTCTCTCTCTCAAAATTGAATAAACATTAAACAAATAATAAAATTTAAGAAAAAAGAAAAAAAATGATTATTTATTTATTTTGAGAGAGTTTGAGAGAGAGACGGAGACAGAGAGACGGTGTCCCAAGCAGGCTCCAGGCTCAGCGCAGACTTGCCTACAAGGACTGTATCCCACCACCAGGAGATCATGACCTAAGCCTGGAGTCGTAGCCTTAACCAAGTGAGCCAAGTGGGTGCCCCAACAAAATTTTTAATACACCTCAGTTTATTTTGTTAACACCCTCTAGAAAAGCTTTGCTTTACAATCCATAACTATAGTAACGGGAGTGCTTGTTTTCCTATTCCTTGACAATAGAGAGTTACACTTTTTCTTTTTCCGGATTAATAGGTGAAAATGATCTAAACACCACTTTGCGTTTCTTTGATTAAATTTTAATACGTTTATTGATCATACTGTTCATCTTCTTTGTGAGTGCCTGTTCACATTCTTGACCTGTATTTGCTGTTTAAAGGACACTTGCTTTCTTGTTAATTTGTAAGAGCTCCTTACATACAGGGGCATCTATTTTTTAACCTGTAAGTAAGCCTTGGCTGGGAATTCAAACCCCAGGCCAAAAGGTGGCCCGTAGGTTTCTTAAGCCGGATAGCGGTTCCGCGCGCGTCTGTGAAAACACGACCCGGCTAGAGCATCACTGCAGGTGCGAGAGAGAGAGAGAGAGAGAGAGAGAGAGAGAGAGAGAGAGAGAGACCTCCTGGCGCAAAGCGGAGCCTTGACCTAGGCGGTGCGCTCCACAGGTCCCGGGCGTCGCCCGGTCGGCGCCAAATGACGGCCGCACTGCGCATGAACGGAAGCTGGGTCGCCCTTCCCCCACCTGCTTCCGGCCGCGGCTCATTTCTCGCGCCTCCGCCTCCGCCGCGGCTCGTGGTCGTCCCGCCATGGCACTGTCGCGGGGACTGCCCCGGGAGCTGGCCGAGGCCGTGGCCGGGGGCCGGGTGCTGGTGGTGGGAGCGGGCGGCATCGGCTGCGAGCTTCTCAAGAACCTCGTGCTCACTGGCTTCTCCCATATCGACCTGGTGAGGGCCAGGAGTGCGCGCGGGCTGAATGGCGGGCCGTGTTGCCGGGGCCGGGGGGCTCGGGCTCCGGAGGTCGGGACCAGAGTTGGAGGGGGCGGGGCGGCAGCAGGCCTGGAAACCCCGGGGTCGTGGCTGCCTGCAGAGAGGGCGCTGCTCGGCGGGGCCAGAGCGGGCCTCGCTGCATGCCTGGCCGGCTCGGGACGCCACAGAGGCCGCGGGCCGGGGTCTTCCTGGCGTCTCGCGGTGCGGCCGCCCCTGCCTCCTTGGCAGCGCGAATTTGTGGCGGCTCTAGGCTGTGGAGGAGGTCTCGTGTCTTTTCGCTTCAGGGCAGTTCCTCAGCTTTAAGGGGAGGCAGGAGGTGATTGTTTAAGTCTCTCGTGGAGGTTGTGACTGTTCAGTTGGGAGGTCTCCCTTAACTCAAATACTGGTCCAGAGCAGAGGGTGGCAGTAATAGGAGCCAATGCATACTGAGCGCTTGTCCCGAGACCGGCGATGTTCTGAGCGCATTAACGCATCTAATCTGCGCTACCGCCGTAAGGTTGCAGACGCAGTTTTCATCCCCCCCCCCCACTTTTTTATTTTAAACAGATGAGACGAAAAGTGAGATCTAGAAGGGTTTTAGTAAATTACCTTGAATCAGGAAGCAAGTGGCAGGACTCCTTTGGGGCTCTCACCCCTCTGTTCTGGGTGCAGTCTGTGTGACTGTCATTGTTATCTTCATAGATACGTTAGCTTGTATCACTGAAGATACTAGGATTTTAACTTTTGCATTGATGTACAGTGGCTGTAATTTTATTTTTATTTTTGGCTGTAATTTTAAATTATTTTTATTAATGTAAACTTTTTAGAGATTGGCGATGTTACGTGGAGCTTGGATGTCAGCTTAAAGTGTCTTAAAGTGTAGTGGAAACACGGAATGGAAAAAAAGTAAATATGGCAGACTGAACTATGAAATGAGGGGCGGGGGAAGAATTTACACATCTTTCCTTTGGCTGTTACAAAGTTATTCTTCCCATCCAGTTCTGTACCAGAAATCCAAATATGATGGTGCTTCAGCTGGTACCTATTGCTGCATGTTTAAAAGAACCGTTTTGTGGGGCGCCTGGGTGGCTCACTCTGTTGGGCATGTGACTTGGGCTCAGGTCATGATTTCCCAACTCCGTGGGTTTGAGCCCCGGGTGGGTGTCTCTGTGCTGAGCCCTGAGAGCCTGGAGCCTGCTTCCTATTCTCTCTCCTCTGTCTGCTCCTCCCCCTCCCCCCCCCCCCCCCCCCCCGCAGGGGCGCGCGCTCTCTTTATCCCAAAAATAAATAAACATTAAAAAAATTAAAGGAACTGTCTTGTAATAGACAAGACAGTGAATTGGGCACCTGAACAATAAATGCTGATCCTTTTCTATTTAATTTAATCACAAAATTTAATGTTTATTATTTTTGAGAGGGAGAGAGAGAGTGTGAGCAGGAGAGGAGCAGAGAGAGAGGGAGAGACGGAATCCAAAGCGGGCTCCAGGCTCTTGAGTAGTCAGCGCAGAGCTGGACTTGGGGCTTGAACTTACAAACCATGAGATCATGACCTGAGTGAGGCGAAGTGGGCAGTGGGCGCCGCTTAACTCAGCCACCCAGGCGCCCCTATTTGATTTAATTTTTATAATAGATTTAGAAAGTACAAATAGAAAATGTTTAGATGGTTATATATGATGATTTTCAGAAATTATAACCAAAGCTGTTAAGATGTTTCACAATTAGAATGTTTGATGACTCTTAATATAAATTTATAGAAAGTCTTTAGTCATTCTTATTTTCTTCCTTTATTTACTTACTTATTTATTTATTTATTTATTTATTTATTTATTGCTTTTGAGAGACAACAAGAGCGGGAGGGACCAAGGGAGAAGGGGTCAGAGGATCCAGAGCCTGCTCCCTGCTGACAACAGCCAGCTTGATGTGGGGTTTGATGTGGGGCTCGATGTGGGGCTCGATGTGGAACTGAACTCAGGAACTGTGAGATCATGACCTGAGCCAAAGTCAGACACCCAACCGACTGAGCCACCCAGGCGCCCCTCTTGTGTTTATTTTTAAGCAGCATTAGATAAAAGTTAAAATGTGACACTTTTTTCAACCTTGTGTGGATGTTTCCTTTCATAGCCCTTAGGTGAGAATTGTAAATGGAGTTGTGTGTGGGGGAAGACTTTTGAACTAAAGCAACAAAAACTCAGTAAATCTGCTAAGTGTCATTTAAGAAAAACGGGTCACAGTTAAATCTGATTTATTTGATTTGAAAGAGTAATTAAAGAAATGAATTATATTTATTTATTTTCTTTTTCAAAGTTTTTAAATTTATTTTTGGGACAGAGAGAGACAGAGCATGAACGGGGGAGGGGCAGAGAGAGAGGGAGACACAGAATCGGAAACAGGCTCCAGGCTCCGAGCCATCAGCCCAGAGCCTGACGCGGGGCTCGAACTCCCGGACCGCGAGATCGTGACCTGGCTGAAGTCGGACGCTTAACCGACTGCGCCACCTAGGCGCCCCTGAATTATATTTATTTTAATAAACCCATTATGATTTTATGCCATCTAAGGAATTTCCAAACATTTGCCAAGATGGTTAAAAAAATGCATCCTTTCTAAAATATTTTTGAGAAAGTTATCTCTGAAATTAAATCTTGATTTTTTTTTTCATATGTGTTAAAGTATTTTTGTCAGTTTAACAATTTTGGTATTACTGGGGAAAGCATTTCCTCTGCTAATGTAGCAAATAGCAAAAGTTTTGGGTTATGGGTGCTGAGGATAGTGATATTGCTCACACATACCAGAAAATTTGTGATTTATCTGGAGTTTATGCACTTGTAGATTGATCTGGATACTATCGACGTCAGCAACCTCAACAGGCAGTTTTTGTTTCAAAAGAAACATGTTGGAAGATCAAAGGCCCAGGTAACTTTACTTTTCTTATACCATTTCTGTTCATTTATATTTGTGCACTTTGATGGATCTTCTCTTTATGCTATCAGATTAACTGGGACTCTTCAGTGGGAGGGAGGATATAGGGGACGGCACTTAAGAGTACATCCTCCCGTTTTGATCCTCTAAGGCTATGCTGTCCTCAGTCGTGTTAACGGTGTCCCCTTCATATTTAAATTTCTGATTGTTTGCTTAGGATGAGCTTTGTTCTGTGTTCCTGCAGATTGGCTGCTCCTGTATTTGAGGGCTAGAGAACCTACAGCCCATGCTCTTGTCCCTTTTAGAAAAAGACAGCCTCCCTGAGGTTCTAGCCACCTTGATCTTTCTTTAGTTCCTTGAATGTTCCATCTTGACTCAAGGTCTTAAAACATCTTTTTACTTTGCTTTTTCTCCCAACGCTTTTGGCAAACTCCCACTCTTATCTCCTTTTCAGTTTTCAGATTTTGGCTTCCTTCTCTCGTGATATGCTCTGAATAAACCTCTTAGACTAAGACCTTCCTCTCACAACTTCTACTCTTTTTTTTTTTTTTTTAAGATTCTTTGAATATATTTAAGTAATTGCTACATCTAACGTGGGGCTTGCACTCACAACCCGAGATCAAGAGTTGCATGTTATTCCTTGCAACAGAGCCAGCCAGGCACCCCACAACTTCTACTTTTTCTGTGTATCATTTATCATTGTTTGTAATTTTGTTTATCTACATTGATTAGTGTCCCTTTGGCTTACCAAATGCTTCATACAGATCCTGGTAAATAGAAGATACTAAATACTTGTTGAATGAATGAATGGGTTAACACCTAGTTACTGCATTTTATATTTTTGCTGAGGTTTACCATTCATGTAGATGTATATATGGGAAAGGGCCGGCTCTCCTGTTATTTTTATTAAAATGTGTATAGCTTAATGTTAATGAAATTTTGTCACATTTTTATATTCCTTTAGTTTATAATATAAGATTAAATTTATATGTTTATATTTAATATAAGATATTATGTAAGTAGGTGAAATAACAGTATTGTTTGCCATAAATAAATTTGAAGTGCAGAGAGAAATGTTGTAGCAATCAAGTTAGTAATTGAGTGTTGTTTGTTTTTCCAGGTTGCTAAAGAAAGTGTACTGCAGTTTTACCCGAAAGCTAATATCATAGCCTACCATGACAGCATCATGAAGTATGTTCTAATTATTATGTTGCAGAATTGAGTTTGTTGTGAGTTAAACTTTCAAAGTATATGGTATTTTTATTAGCTACATGAGCTTGAGGTCATTCTGCTCTTTAAGAATTTTTTTTTTTTTTTTAATCTTAACTATAAAGAACAAACTGATGGTTATCAGAGGGAAGGTGCAGGGGGTGGAGTGGGGGTGGGTTAAATAGATGAAGGGTATTATTAAGGAGGGCACTTATGATGAGCGCCTGGTATTGTATGTAAGTGTTGAGTCACTAAATAGCTAGTATAACACTGAATGTTAACTAACTGAAATTTAAATAATAATTTTGTAAAAAAATTTTTCTAGAAAAAATGTGGTAGCTTGTACTCACATAATAAGTTGTGTTTTTTAAGTTTATATGATTTCAGGGAGTTAGATAAGAGGTAAGATATTTTAATACTTTAAATGAGTTACTTTTTCATGAGAGTTTTTTAAATGAGTTACTTTTTAATGAGAAACTTATAAAGGGCCTTTATTTTTGTTTTAAATAAAGATATAGTAAACTATGAAAAATCCTTATATAATGGTCCAGACTTTTCTAAGTATATTGTTCTCATTCTGATTGATTTCATCTGTGGTCTTCTTCAATTTCAAAGGTTGCTTCCCAAAATATTTATTTTGACTGTGACTTCTATAATATAACACTAGGAATTGTGAAGGGGTCATAGTTTTCACAGTACATAAATATTCTCTGCTCTCCGTGAATATATAACTATGGAAGTGTTGGGGCATAGGAATCCTGGATCTAAATTATCCTTTATGTATAGCTGTTGTCTAGCTTACAAGTAAATGGTATTAAAAATAATAACTTCTGGGGCGCCTGGGTGGCTCAGTCGGTTGAGCGTCCGACTTCGGCTCAGGTCACGATCTCGCGGTTCGTGAGTTCGAGCCCCGCATCGGGCTCTGGGCTGATGGCTCAGAGCCTGGAGCCTGCTTCCGATTCTGTGTCTCCCTCTCTCTCTGCCCCTCCCCCGTTCATGCTCTGTCTCTCTCTGTCCCAAAAATAAATAAACGTTAAAAAAAAAAAATTAAAAAAAAAAAAAATAACTTCTCATTTGAGGCCTGGAATTAGAGAAAGTCTTACACTTTCTCCGGAAATATGTATCTCCACCTTTTTTATTCTCTGGTTGTTTGCTCTGCAAACCTTTGCATAGCCCTATAACTCTCTTACCCGTATTGCTTTCCCAGTGCTGCTAAAAGTGGGAACCCTAGAGGCCTGACCCCTGCCTGATCCTGACCATGTGAGGTGAAGCCAGAGGCCAGGCATATCCTGGGAATGTGTTCTTTGTATGTTCCCAGGCTGCCCAGAGAGGGCCTATGGGACCTGTGAAGCCATGCCATCTTTCTGCCAGTTTGAGATCCTGCTCTTGAGCCCTGGGTAGCTGGCCAGAAAGGGTGTCTAGTCACTCACAGGGATTGGTGGGAAGTAATGTCGTTAAAATCTGCTTATGGTATTTGGAAAAAATCAAATGTATAATAGAGACCCCTCCCTGATATCAGTTATTTTTGCACCATTACTTTAATACGCTTTTTAGGACCCTGTATTATACGTGAAGATCATGTGTAAGGCCAGTTGTTTTGGTGACATTTGTTTTATTTTGTTTTGTAGCCCTGACTATAATGTGGAATTTTTTCGACAGTTTATATTGGTTATGAATGCTTTGGATAACAGAGGTGAGATTATTTTTAATACATTTAATTTCTAAGTATTTTCCTTCCCCTATAACAAGGCTGTTTATACTTTTTAGTATTTTAAATATTTCCTCAGTAGTTCGAATCCAGAGAGAAGTAAGGTTAGGTTTAAAGTTTACCAGTTGGTTGTAATTTTAACTAGAACAGGCAGGAATTTAGCTATCATATACTCTGCTATTCTACCAAAAGGTGTGAAGATAGAAGTTGTTAAAACGCTAAAGAGGGTGAGTACATTTGGTATGTGGGTGTGTGCTTGTTTCAGAGTATTCCATCACTGAAGCACAGTGTGACTTCCTTCATATATATGGAGACGAAATATCAATGCCTACATCCCACCAAGACCAGTTAAATCAGACTCTGAATATCATAATTTTTCAATTTCCTGCGTGATTCTAAAGTACAGTCAGGGCCCTAAAACCATGGTTTTGAGAATGTGGCAGCAGGTTGTCAAAGTTAGCATAGATGCCATGGATCTTGAATTATTTTCGATATGGCTGGTACCATAAAATATCAGCCTGGATTCTATTTAGATGTACACATTTTGAACCATTTAAGCTTTTCACAGTAGGGGGTGATGTTTCTTATAATCAAGTATTGTATAGCCAGTCATTGTTCCACATGTAAAACAACACCTGTGGAGTGGTTTGTAACAATTTTGAGCCAGAAATACCAAAGAAAAAACACAAAGCAGAGAAAGGGTCAGGATGACTTACTAGACTCCTCTTTACTCCCCTTGCCTTAAACTGCCTTTATAGTTCCAAGTTGATATTCCACATTCTTCATTCATTGCCATGTGTTATCTGATAATTTTATTAGAATAATAGTAAGTTAAGGACTCAGAACTCATTGAGACAATATTTTAGCCAAGATTAATAGAGGAGGCACAGCTATAGAATAGAAAGGTGACACTTTGGAATTTAAAAAGTATAGTAAGGGTGCTTTTTCTTGGAGTAAATTTGTCATATAAATTCCTCGTATTTGGAATTTTGCTAGCGAATGTCTCTTATGTAACAGTTGTATTACCCTGGTCATAGCTATAAGAAAATTGCATATAAAAATAAAAAAAATTAGTTTGGGTAAATGTCATCCTAATTAAAGGTAACTGATTTCCCCCCCCATCACCTCCTGCTAACTAGTGTTTTTCTTCCAGCTGCTCGCAACCATGTTAATAGGATGTGCCTGGCAGCTGATGTTCCTCTTATTGAGAGTGGAACTGCTGGTTATCTTGGGCAAGTAACTACCATCAAAAAGGTAAAATAAATTTTTTTTTACTTCCCAAATATTTGTGATCTTATGGAGGGAAGAAGTAAACTTTGGGTTTAGATGATATGGGCTGGTTAGTACCCAAGATGTAGGGATTTTTGTACTCTGATAAAACTAGATACTGTATCAAGTAATAAAGAGTATTATAAGCAGAGATGTTTTTTTTTTTTTTAAACTCTGTGCTACTTTGTTTCTGTAGCTTGTATATTAAAATTATTAGACTGGTAAACATAATAAAATTGCCTTTTAAAATTCTTTGTAGCTGAGGCTACATGTCATGCTGTAGTTGATATATGATGAAACTGCCTTCTGCAAAGTTATTTTTTATCTAAAGTCTAGATTCATAGATCTGAAGAGTACTTTGAAAAATTTTGGTGTCTTTGTGAAATATTTCAAATGTTTAGATAAAACTAGAGAATAATAGAGTAAATGAATACCTGTGCACTCAAACCCAGTTTATAAAATGCAGCATTGTGGTTTGTTGTTGTTTTTTGTTTGTTTTTGTTTTCTAGTTCTTTCAAGGAAATTAAACATAGATACATTTGAAGAATCATTTTGCAGGTTTTGAAACCAAAAGGAATTACACTTGACTTAAAATGTGCTATTTTTGTCCATTATTTGGCAGTTTACCCATGTTGAAAATTGTGGCTCTGCTTCATTTGTTTCAGCTGATAAATACTACTCTTGGAAGCTTATTTAGTATCATTCTACAAAGACTCTTGTAAATGTCAGTGTGTGTTAAATTTTAGTTAAGTCAGTGGATTCCTTCAGGATCTATTCATAGGTCAAAGCAGTAGTTCTCTTGTTTTCTACTGTGATTTAAGGAATGGCTGCCCCCAAGAAAGCTTATTCAAAGGACACCAGAAATGGTGTCTGCTGCCATTTATGTTAAAACACTATTTGCCAGTTGGGGTTCTTTTTTAGGTTTCTTGTTGAGAGACAGAAAGTGCATGCATGAGCCAGTGGGGAAGGGACAGAGAGAGGATCTGAGTGGGCTCTGTGTTGACAGCAGAAAGCCTGATGTGGGGCTCCAAGTCAGGAACTGTGAGGTCATGACCTGAGCTGAAGTTAGATTGATCCACCCAGGCTCCCCTCAAGTTTTGGTTCTTTAACCATTATTGTAAAGACATTGCTTATTAACATGATCTTAAGATATTAGTATGTATTAAGACTGAGGTTGAGGATTGCTTAACTGAGGAATATTCATCTGATGGTTTTGAAAAATTGTCTTATGAACCATAGACTTCTTCCAAGGATTCCTTATGGTGCAAGTTAAAATGTAAGCTTAACTGAATTCTTCCTGAAACCAGTATTGCACTGTATGTTAACTAACTAAAATTTAAAAAATAAAATGGAAAAAAAAAAAAAAAGATGTAAGCCTAAATCAACAAAATGAAGAGTATTGGTTTGGTAATAGCCACGAATTTTCTGTGTATCTAGGTAGTTCTTGAAATTAATACTTTTAATTTGCTTAGTTTTTAGGAAATTACAAGTAACACGAATATAATGGGTAATACTTAAATAATGGAGGTACACACCTTTGGCAGATAATTGGTTAGAAAGCTGTTGTTTGTCTATCTAGTAATTTTTCTTTTGTTTAATGTGATTAAGGTAAACTTCTTGTGTTTGCTATTCAGGTACAGTAATTTCCTTTGGCTTGTTGTAAGTGGTGTTCAATGGTCCAGGAGTCAGAGAAATCCTGGCTTAGACTTAGCTGTGACTGTGATTGATTCAGTTCATATTTGTTATAGTTCCTCATCTGTAAAGTAAGAATTTTGGAGTCACTAATATTTTAAAATTTCCTTGACAGTACAAAATACAGTTGGAATGTAGATGAATGAATGTTTATGATGATATTACTCGATAGTGTTGGAAAACCACCATCATGGGATAAATGTTCTTCTCATATCCTGATTTTGCAGGGTGTAACTGAGTGTTATGAGTGTCATCCCAAACCTACCCAGAGAACTTTTCCTGGCTGTACAATTCGTAACACACCTTCAGAACCTATTCATTGCATCGTTTGGGCAAAGTATTTGTTCAAGTAAGAGTATATATATTTCTGGGTATATTTTCAGTACTGATGATAGGAAATGGGGCTGTTTTTATTTAAATCTCTTGGAGAGATTATGATGAATATTCTTTTATTTACTTATTTATTTTAAAGAGTTTATTTATTTATTTTGAGAGGGAGAGAGCGCGAGCTGGAGAGAAGCAGTGAGAGAGGGAAGGAGAGAATCCTAAGCAGGCTCTGTGCTGTAGCATAGAGTCCAATATGGGGGCTCAAACTCATGAACTGTGAGGTCGTGACCTGAGCCGAAGGTCAGACGCACAAGAGTCAGACGCTTAACTGTTCCACCCAGGCACCCCTAGATGAATATTCTTTTAAATATGGTGGAGATATTCGGTAGATTAAATTCAGTCAACATTGCATGCCTGTTTTTAATTCATTGGTTAAAAACTAATGGAAATTAAAAATAGTTTTTACTGGTAACGAAAGTAATATATGTGAAAGTTGGATGCATCAAATATGGCAGCTGGAAGAAAAGTTCTAGGCTTACACACTTGAAGAAAGATGAACGTTAACGTGCTAAGGATCCAACTTAGAAAGACAGGATAAACTCCAAAGAAATTAGCAGGAAGGATATAATTGAGATAAGAGGGAAAAAATACTTTATCGAGTTCATCATGAAAAGGAGAGGAAAGATGAATAACTAAATGGAGAATGTAATCCCAGCATAGATTTAAATGATAGTAAAGAACAAAAGGATGATAATAAAAATACCATGCCAGTATACTGAAAATTTTAATGATCTGGATAAATTCATTTTAAAAAACTTTAAAAAAACCCCAAAAAATTAATTAAAAAAGAAATAGAAAGCTTGAACTGTACTATGTCTTAGGGGAGTTTAATCCGTCGTTTTAATTCTTAGTAATGCAACAAACCTTTATGAATTTGCAGGTGATTTCCACTGAATTTACAAGTAATATATCATTCTAATAAGGTAAACTGTCCCAGAGACATTTTTTAAAAATGCAGTACTTCTTAGTTTTTATTATGGGACTCTGATGTCTTTGATAACAAAACCAGTTAAGGCCATAATGGAATAAAAGGAAAATTTCAGGACATTCTCATTCATAAACATAGATGCAAAAATCCTATACAAAATACTTGCATACAAATCTAGAATTGTGTAAAACAAAAAGTATACCATGACAAGGTTGTATTTATTCTAAGAATACAAGCCACAATTTAATACACATCATTCACTTCATTAAGAAAATAAAGAGAAACTGGGTAGCCTTCATAGATGCAGAAAAAACATTTGACAAAATTCAGGAAATACCCTTTCATGACAAAAATTGTGGGTTTTTTTTTTTTTTTTAAGATTTTATTTTTAATCCTTTATTTTAAGTATTCTCTATACCCAACGTGGGAATTTTACAACCCCAAGATCAAGAGTCGCACACTCCACCAACTGAGCCAGCCAGGTGCCCCTCATGACAAAAATTCTTAATAAAATATGAAGAAAACTTTATCAACCTGGTAAAAGATGCCTTTTACAAACCTACAGCAAACACTGGTTTTCTGGGAGCCTTGCTGGCTCAGTTGGTGGAGCATGCAATGTGACTTTTAATCTCAAGGTTGTGAGTTCAAGCCCCACATGGGGCATGGAGCCTAGTTAAAATTAAAAGAGTTTGTTTGATTTTCTTTATTTTTTGATTATGGTATAATGTATATGCACTCAGAAGAGTATGCATATAATGGTATAATGATGAAATTTCACAAAAAATGTAAGCTTCATTCAGCAAACTTTTTTTATTTTTAACAGACTTTTTAGAACAGTTTCAGATTTACAGGAAAATTGAGAAGATAGAACAGAGTTCTCACACCCAGTTTCCTCTGTTAGCATCTTATGATACATATGTAACAATTAAGGAACCACTACTGGTATCTTTATTAACTGAAGTCCATAGTTTATTTAGAGAGCCCTTTGTTTTTACCCAGTGTCCCTTTTCTGTTCCAGGATACCACATTACCATTAGATGTCTGTCATGTCTCTTTAGGCCTCCTTTGACTGTGACAGTTTCTCAGGCTTTCCTTGTTGTCTGTGACCTCCAAAGAAATTAGGAAGAGTCTGGAGGACTGGTCTGGAGGAGTACTGGTCAGGTATTTTGTAGGATACCCCACTATTGAAATTTTTTTTTTTCATGACGATACTATTATTTTGAGCTGTTGAGAGGGAAATCACAGAGGTAGTTAAATTGCCATTTTCATCACATCATGTGAAGAATGTGTTATTGACAAGATTTATGACTGTTAATGTTGGGCTTGATCACTTAGCTAAGGTAGTGTTTGTCTGGTTTCTCCACTGTAAAGTTTCTCACTTTTTTAATGTTTATTTTTGAAGGAGAGCGAGGGTGCGAGCAGGGGAGGGGCAGAGAGAGAGGGAGACACAGAATCCAAAGCAGGATCCAGGCTCTGAGCTGTCAACACAGAGCCCGACGCAGGGCTAGAACTCACGGGCCATGAGACCATGACCTGAGCCTAAGTCGGACACTTAAACGACTGAACCACCCAGGCGCCCCTTTCACCCCCACTTTCTATATTGTGCCATGCACTTTGGAAGGAAGTCACTCTGTGCAGCCCACACCTAAAGAATGGGAGCTGTTTTCTGCTTCCTTGAGGGCAGAGTATCTATGTAAGTTATTTAGAGTTCTTCTGCCTGGAAGGTTTGTCTCTTCTCACCCGTTTATTGATTTATTCAATCATTTACATCGATGTGGACTCTTTGAATATATTTTATACTTTAGGTTATAATCCAGTAGGGTATTTTGTTGCTCAGATTGTTCTGTCTTTGGCCATTGGGAGCTCTTTCTGTTGACTGTGCTCTTAGACATATGCCATCAATGTGTGGTGGGGTTTGGGGAGCAATTCCTTGCTTTCTGGTACTAGAAGATGCCCCAGGCTCATCATGTCTATTTCCTGCCATAGTAGCAGGCCTTTCTCCAAGGAGCCCTGGTTTCCTTTTATTGAAGAATGGCATTAGAAAGTCAGATCTGAATGCTCGCCATGCTATTACGTGTCGTTTCTTTTAAGCCCTTTTAGCCAACAGAGCAAAAAAATCTTTTTATACTAATCTGTATGTATACACACAAATTTACAAACATTTCTGTTTCTAACCATCTACCTATATTAAGGTAAACATGAATTCATACTGGTGTCTAGTCCCTAAACTCTAGTCCATTACTATATGGATCATTCTAGCTTCCTCCCCTTGCTTATCTGCACACTCCCACCCCCACCAGTCAGAAACCTCCATTATTTACCATTCATATGCTTAATACAAGCATTTTTTTTTTTTAACTTTTTAAATGTTTATTTAGTTTTGAGAGAGAGAGAGAGAGAGAGAAACAATCCGAAGCAGGCTTCAGGCTCTGAGCTGTCAGCACAGAGCCCAGTACAGGGCTCAATCCCATGAACCATGACCTGAGCTGAAGTCGGATGCTTACCCGACTGAGCCACCCAGGCGCCCTATACAAGCATTATTTTTAATGATGAAAGTTATAAAGCATCTCCTTTGTAATCTGAGATGGCATGAGGATGCCATTACTGCTGCTTTTATTTGGTGTTGTAATGAAGTTCCTAGCCAGCATAATAAAACAAAAAGAAAATAGAGGATTAAGAATTGGGAAAAGAAGAAACAAAACTGTTGTTTACATACTGTATAGTTTACATACTGTATAGTGAAAAGTTCCAGAGAATCTATAGACAAATTATTAGAAATAATGACAGTTTAGCAACATGGCCAACTAAAAGATGGCATGTCTGTATGCAGTATCGTGCCATTGGAAAATACAAAAGTAGATAACTCACTATAAAAGCATATAATTAAATATTAAAGATAATTAAATGTGAAGCATCAGAAAACATGAAATACCTGAGAATAAATCTTAAGATTTGTAAGACCCAGTGTGGAAGATTAGTGAGTACTGGCACATAAAAGGAAGTATAAAATAAAAGGAGAGAATGTGTCCTTGATCTCCAAGTTGATCTATAGATTCAAATGCAATTCCAGTTAAAATCTCATCAGAGTTTTTATTAGAATTCATTCAGCTGATTGTAAAATTTATGTCAAGAGTAAGGCCTAAACAAACATTCCTGAAGTAAGTTGAGGTGACTTGTTCTAATAGATGTCAAGGTTTAATAAAAGCTAAAAGGAAGTTACAGTGTGTTGCTGGTGCAGAGATAGAAAAATAGACCATTGGGACAATGCAGAATTCATGACCAAGGTTGCATAGGAGATCCCAGATGAAAGAAGGGATTAAGTGAAAGGACAATTCATTATCAATGTGGAAAATACATTCTCTACTTCAAATAATATATGAAAATTAAGTCCAGATGGATAAGGTATTTAGATGTGAAAGGAAAAACTAAATCTTTCTAATATAGGGGGAAATCTTTATCCTTAGAGTTCATGAACGATTTCTTAAGACACATAAAGTGCCAACCACAAAAGAAAATATTGATTCATTCAAATTCATCAAATGTCTTATGAAAAGACATTACATATGAGAAAATATTTGCAACATAAAATCAACTAAAAATTATGATGCATAATATATTCCTGTAATGAGTAAGAAAAAGACAACCTGACAAGATAATATGAACGGGAACTTTTCGAGGGAAACCCAAATAGGAAATAAGCAAATGAAGATATGTTCACCTTTATGACTAACTTGGAAAATTAAGAATAAAATCACAATAAGATACCATTTTACACTAAGTAGTTTGGCAAAACATTACATTTAGAGAAGCAAATTGATAGGAACTCTTACATGCCATTGTGGGGGTGGAAATTGGTACAGTGACTTTGAGAACAAGTGGACATTTTCTTGTAAAGTGTATCAGGAACTTTGAGATGACTGCTTTTTTTTTTTTTTTAATTATTTAAAGGATTCCTTTAAAAAGATACCTTTCTTATAAGCCAAGAACTTGAGGAAAGGTTGGAACATTATATTCCTGTAAATGTTATTAAATAGTTTATAGGGTAACTGAATTAACAAAAAAGAATTTCTGCTAATGTATTATTGTTTCTTAAGGCCTGTTAGTAGTAAAGATATATACTACCATGAAAAAAATGTCTCCTTGCTTATTCCTGCTGATTCCTAGATCACCCAGCATGTGGCAGGTGTGTAACAGTGTTTTTTGCATAGCTAACTGCACGTGTACTTCACAAATATTATTCTGGCCTTAGAATGTTATCCAAATTGGAATGTAAAAGCTGCTCACCTGTATCTCTCTGTTGATTTATTTAATTTTGAGAGGGAAAGAGAGAGCACGAGTGGGGGAGGGGCAGAGAGAGAGAGAGAGGGGGAGACAGAATCCCAAGCAGGCTCCACACTGTCAGCGCAGAGCCTGATGCAGGGCTTGAACACATGAACTGTGAGATCATGACCTGAGCCAAAATCAGGGGTTGGACAGTTAGCCACCCAGCCACATAGGTGCCCCTGCTCATCTGTCTCTTGCTCAATGATTTTAACTAGGAATTTGCAGTGCCAAGATGATAGGAATGCATCTAGGTCTACTAAAATTTAGCCTTCCTTGTGTTATGGTTGAAATGCAAGCTATCTTGCAAGATAGATGCAAGCTATCTAAACAGGTTGCTTTAATGCTTTTAAGTATATGGAGTATAAAGATTTGGAATATTCTAAATTAGTTGTTTTGGGGGAAGTAAGAAAAGTAAAGATTTGTTCATAATATTTTATTGTACATAAATATTTCCTGCTCTTTTTGTAGCCAGTTGTTTGGGGAAGAAGATGCTGATCAAGAAGTATCCCCTGACAGAGCTGACCCTGAAGCTTCCTGTAAGTAGATTGGGATATGTTCTCTTATTTAGTGAGCACTACCTTTCTTTTACTAGCTTAATGTTGATAGCATAAGAGGAGAAAAAAAATAATTGCTGTTATGTGTTAGATAGTATGTGTTTAAGAGACAAAGGAAGAGAGAATCCCACACAGGCACCCCTCCTGTCAACGCAGAGCCCGACACAGGGATGGAACCCACCAACTGAGAGATCATGACCTGAACTGAAATCGAGAGCCAGATGCTTAACTGAGTCACTTAGGCACCCCATATCATTTCATCTTTGAAAGACTGTTTTAAAGAGTGAGTAGTCCTGTTTTACTAGTGAAGACAAGGTGCAGAGAAATTTCATGAAGGTAGTAAATAGAGCTGAGAGTTGTTTTCAATCTGATTACAAGTCCATACTTTGAACTCTTCTATATGTGGCCCTCAAAAACTGAGGTAGGAAAAGATGCTGATGAGCATATTGTTGTCCTTTCTCTTTGAACTTAGATTGTGTCATGTGCAGGTGACTTCCGTGAATGGCTTTTTTCCCCAAAGGTAGATGAGAGCTTAGTTTTACATTTACAGCTGAAAATGAAATAGTGTTTGTTTTGTAGGGGAACCAATGGAAGCTGAAGCGAGAGCCAGAGCATCTAATGAAGATGGTGACATTAAACGTATTTCCACTAAGGAATGGGCTAAATCAACAGGATATGATCCAGTTAAACTTTTTACCAAGGTTCGATTTGCTTTCTTTATAATTATGGATAGACGTATTCTGTTTTAAAATAGTACATGAAATTGAAATATGCTTTTTATGCCTAATGTCGTCTTAATAAGTTGAGTGGTGTCATCAGGATAATCAGGTTTTACATTTTTAGCTCTCATGTTAAATCGGTATCTCCATAGGAATTAAAATTGGTGGCTCACTTACACACTCTTGGTCATCTTTCCTTCCCTCACTTTCACTGAACTTTCTAGTTTTCCTTATAACTGACCTTTGATTCCTGCTGTTTCTTGTCTTATATCCTTTTCCTGCTCAAATCCCTTGGGAATTTGATTGACATGTACTGAATTGCTCTTGAATTCCTAATCCTCTCGTTCTTGGCTGAATCCCTCTTCATTATTATATATTATTTGCCTGCTGAATATTTCTGGAGAAATCTAGAAGACTTTTAATTGGCTCTATCTAATTGTAGCCCAGGTAGGTCTTCATGTCTGTGTTTTTAAAAGTCTTTTCACTTCTTTTGTCTTCACTCCCCAGCAAGTTTATCATAATAGATACTTGAAGATTTCTCAGCTTTTCTTAAAAGTGCCTGATATATGCTTAACATCCACACTGAGCAGATGACCTTAAGGATATATTAACAGGTTTAAACCATTGGACAAAATGTACCTGTTAAGAGAATGTCCCACTTCATGCAAATTCTCTTCCCCTCTGCTGTTTGAGAGGTATCTCTTGGAGTAAAGGTTAATTCTTCTACTTTTCCTTCTCCTTGTGCCTTAGTCTTACAATTTTTCTTTATCACTGTATTTTGCTGATTTAATTACAGTATGTTTTGGTGTGGATCTGCTTTTGTTGATTTTGGTGGGAGTTCTGTGTCCTCCCTGGATCTGAATATGTTTCCTTCCCTAGATTAGGGAACTATTGTTTCTTCAGATACATTTTTTGCTCCCTTTTTCTCTCCTCTTCTTCTGGGACTCGTAGGATAGAATGTTAATTATGTTTCATGGAGTCACCCAGTACCCTAAGTCTATTTTCATTTTGTATAATTCTTTTTTCTAAAAGACAGTGACCTGTCTTTTAGGTCACTGATTTGTTCCTCTGCTTCTTCCATCCTGCTGTTCATTCCACCAAATGTGTTTCTCATTTTCTGTGAGATGATCTGAGCTGAAACCAAGAGTCGGACACTTAACTGACTGAGCCACCTAGGTGCTCCTGGTTGACTCTTAAACCTATTTCATTTATTTCTTCATTACAGCCTTTTCTTTGGAGAATGGATTTTGATTTTGATTGTGCTTAAAATGTACTTTATTATAGATGGTGACAATATTTTCCAAACTGGTGTCTGTATACCTATTTCCCTTCCAGTTTGAGCAACAGTTGAATGCCAACATAATCTGAAGTATATCTCCAGTCTGTTTAGTAGGTAACTAAGCATCTGCTGTGTGCCAGTCACCACTCTGACAGAAGATATAGTGGTGAACAAGAGAGAAAATAGGGCGCCAACTCTTTCTAGGTAATTCATAGTTCAAAGGGAAAGTTAAACATATAGCAAGTAATATATTCAGAATGTTGTGATAGTAAGTTCAGATGGATTGGAACCCTTTGATACTAAGTAGACTTAATGTACATATTATTTAATGTTGTTAGACCTAGTATGCAGGTTCAAAAGAGGCTTTCCAGAGGAAGTGATATTTCAACCCAAAACTTTAAAGAATGGGGGGGGGGGGATAAGGTATACAAATAAAGCCTCAGGTTGAAAAACTGAAACAGTGCCCATTAAAGGGGAAAGTGGGAAGAGGGCTGGAAACATAAGCTGAGGCTAGATCAGGCAGGACTTCCTAGGTCATGACAAGGATGTTATACCAAGGCAATGGGAATCCATTAAAAGGTAGTCTATAGGATTACTATGAGAATACAGTGGGTATGCTGTGCCCTCTAGGTCCTGATAATTCCTATTGTAGTCTTATATGGGAAGGTGCCTTCTGGGATTGTGCAATGCTAGATCTGAAGTACAGCCCATCTGTATTCCCAGTGTAGCGTGGAGGAAAAGTAGATTGAATAGGACTTAGGATGTTTAAGGTGAGGAACAGTGAAGAATCAGGAATGATAACTGGGTTCCTACTGAACAGGGTGCCATTCTCTGAGATAGGTAAGGTGGGAAGCAGGTGTGTTGTGTAGAGGTTAGAGGAAAGGGGAAGGTGATAGAATCAATTTTGAGATTCCTGTGGAATATTAGAGAAAGGACAGGTGATTGTAAAGGCAAGCAGAGAGGTTTAGACTGGGATTCATAGGCCTATAGAAAGAGAAAAGAGCATGAAGATGGTTTAGTACAGAACTCTGAGGGCTTCCCAGTCTTTAATAATTGGATAAAGGGCATGGATAGAGCTTGTTCCTGGAAAACCACACTAATTCACCATTGCCTGGGAGGCTTTCCAGCCAAGTGCTTAAGGTCCTCTACAAAATGTCTCTAACCACATTTGTTACCCAAATAATAATGTGCGTCTCATTTCCTTATGTGTGCACCCATTTCAGATGTTACCATCTCCTTGAACTCTTTATTGATTCTTCTAGAACAAAGTTCCTGCTAGTACTCAAAGCTATGTGATTTTTGCTCTAAATTGTATTCTATTTGTATATTTGGCTGCTTTTCTAAAGGTTTAAGGATGTTTAATAAATATTGATAGAGTTGAACATATTTTGATAGAACTAGTTCTGAATATTTTTATTAAGCCAATTTTAAATTAATAGCTGACACAATAAGTGTATTGACTAAATCAACTGACAATAGGAAATGCAACTGAGGAAAAAGTAAAAATACTAAAATCATCTGAAATTCTACAGGATAGTGCCAAACAGGCACTATCCCAAAACAGGATTGTTTTGTTTTTGAGCTTCTGGAGCGGGTTGAAATAGTAATTGTTTTATTTTTTAACTTTGAGGGTGGGAGCAGACCACGTTTCCAAGATGTTACATATAGGTGGTTAAGAGCTGGTTTTGAGTACTTTTAAAATGTTTATGCTTTATTGCTGTATACCCATGAACTTGGAGGTATTACTAACTGGTATCTCTAGGCTCAATGATTTTATTCAATTCTTGTGGAGCTGGTGCAGGTTTATTTAGCTCCTTGATTGGTGTGATTTTGCTTCTGATTGATCTTTGGGGCTTTAGGTGTGCCTAGGGGAGGTGACAGGTGCAGTGAGCAGTGTTCAGAGTTCCCTTTCTCTGTTTTCCTCAGAATTTCTGCTTTCACTATTTCAAAAGCGAGGTTCTGTGTAAAAATTTCTTTCTATACAAGGTTTAAGTTTTGTGGGTTTTTTTATCTTTTGGAAATTGTTGATCTGTTAGTATAGAGCATGACCTTAAATCAGAATATTCTATGGTGTAATATTTGTAATCAACAATGATATTGCTATATTTTATCAGCATAGGGGCTGTAGGATTTATGAGATTTTATTTTATTTTGTTTTATTTTTAAGCTTTTTAAAGATGATATCCGGTATCTGTTGACAATGGACAAACTGTGGCGGAAAAGGAAACCTCCAGTTCCGTTGGACTGGGCTGAAGTACAAAGTCAAGGTAAAGACTTTTATGAGGCACCTATCTGGCTCAGTCGGAAGAGCATGTGGCTCTTGACCTCTCAGGACTGTGAGTGTAAGCCCCATGTTAGGTGTAGAGATTACTTAAATAAATAAACTTAAAAAAGAAATTCATTTTAGTCTCTGGGATACCGAAATTGGTAATTCTCTTACCTGAAATCTTTAAATACCTTGAATTTCATTGTAAGAAATTCTAACAGTTTAGAAACATATGATGAAGGGAGATCACTGGAAATCTTATCACCTAGGGAAATAGCCATTATTAACACTTAGGGAGTGTCTTTGTAGTTCAGCCCTGTGCACAGAAACAAAGAGGACTTTTGTACATACTTTACGTAAGTTGAATCATACTATTCATATATTCGTACTTGCTCTTTCCAGTATTATTTAACTAGTGCCCCTTGGTTAACCTTTGTTTTGTATTTTCCCCGAAATAAGGTGTTGTGCTAAGTATACATGCACATACATCTTTGTACCTTTGTGTGTCTCTTAAAGATTTAGTGTATTTGTAATTTAAAAAAATTTTTTTAATGTTTATTTTTGAGACAGAGAAACAGAGCATGAACAGGGGAGGGGTAGAGAGAGAGGGAGACACAGAATCTGAAGCGGGCTCTGGGCTCTGAGCTGTCAGCACAGAGCCCGATGCAGGGCTCGAACTCACAGACTGTGAGATCATGACCTGAGCTGAAGTCAAAAGCTTAACCGATTGAGCCACCCAGGCGCCCCTAATGCATTTGTAATTTTAAATGTGAAAAAAAACTATCGTAGTAGTGGCTACTTCCTTATTCTACCGCCTCTTCCACACATTGTATCTTGTCTTACCTGAATTATATTATACAGCAGTGGTCAGCACACAAACTTAGAGAGTCCCGGGAGATTTGGGGTGTCAGTTTTGAGCACTTCTCCACAGTAACAAATATTTGACTTTACAGACTAAATTCAGATATGGTTCTGATAGCTTCCACTTACTGAGTGCTGTGTGCTGGACATATCTTTGAATTCCCCAATAACCCAATGAGGTTCTGAGACCATCTTGCAGCTTTCCCATTTCGGTATTAGCACTTTTTTTTTTTTGTACAAATCTTTGTAGCATCCTGATAATTATTTTAATGGAATTTGTTTCACATTGATTTTCTCATTGGTCAGGCATTAATTAAATTGTTAAATGAAACAAACACATGATGTTTAATAGTGAAATTTCTAATATTTTTTTCCCTTAGGAGAAGAAACCAATGCATCAGATCAACAAAATGAACCCCAGTTAGGTCTGAAAGACCAGCAGGTTCTAGATGTAAAGAGCTATGCACGTCTGTTTTCAAAGAGCATTGAGACTTTGAGAGTTAATTTAGCAGAAAAGGGGGATGGAGCTGAGCTCATATGGGACAAGGTTAGTTTTGAAAATACATGGCAATTCTTTTAAAAAATTTTTTTTTTTTCAACGTTTTTTATTTTTATTTTTGGGACAGAGAGAGACAGAGCATGAACGGGGGAGGGGCAGAGAGAGAGGGAGACACAGAATCGGAAACAGGCTCCAGGCTCCGAGCCATCAGCCCAGAGCCTGACGCGGGGCTCGAACTCCCGGACCGCGAGATCGTGACCTGGCTGAAGTCGGACGCTTAACCGACTGCGCCACCCAGGCGCCCCGAAAATACGTGGCAATTCTGTATCACATGCTTATTTTAGTTCTTGAACTGTAACCAGAAACTAGTAAGTTTTTGGATATCATTTATCCCACCAGAATTTGAGAACATAATACTGATATTGATTGGATGTTTTCATCTCTACTACACTGAACTATGAATTTTCTGTACGTGAATTCAAGTAATATCATAAAACTTGATTCTGATCATGGGTTTGTGGTTTATAATTATGTTGACTGGAGAAATTATGTGAATTGACTGGAGTAAAATGTTTCACTGGCTTAAAAAATTTCTTTTGTAAGTGCAGATATGTTAATAGAAGTCATAAAATTCTTTTGGAGACAATAGCTCATGGGCCTGATTTAACTTTGAAAGTAATAAAATAGCCTTTCTGTTGAAATAGTTAAAGGTCTGAGACCTCTAAATACAGATTCTTACAAGTTAAAATAATATTTAATAGCAGTTTGTGGTTGGATGTCATATTTTGAAATTTGATGAATTTATTTTAATTGTTAATCAGTGTTTTCTGTGTCTATCAGTGATTTATCTGTGATACTGGTAATACGTTTCTATGACGGTAGAGATTTGCCCTGAGTTGTAAAGTAAGGGGAAAAGTTTGGTCAGTTTTACTAAGCTGATAATTCTGTGCAAAGTTTGAAACTTTGGTTGAATTAGACATGTAAACTGAAGCTAGTAAGTTTATGTTTTTGGGATTCTTGAAAACATTCTTTTGGGTTTATGTCATATAAAGATTAACTATTAAATATATATTTGCATTATTACTGTTAGAGTGATTTGGGTAGTTTTCGTCTGTACACAGGGCTAGATAATGAAACCATGAAACTGGTAGTTGTTACCCTCTGATTAAAATCTACATCTAATGGGTATGATGAACCAATTGCCTAGGGAAGTAGCTCTACACTGTTGGGTACTGTTAAATATTCACACTTAATCCTCATCACAACCTTCTGAAATATTTCTATAATATTCCCTAATAGTTAAGGAATTTCATTTGCCTGAGGTCAGCCAGCCAGCCAGTGAGTATGTAGAGAACTCACATCCTCTCAGTGCTTTGTCTCAGTGCTTTCTCTTCTCCACTTTGGTGCTTTTGAATTATAGGCTAGGATAGTATGTTCTCAGTGAAGCAGAAAACTTTGCTGAAATCTTAAGAGACCAAGATACAATCTCAGAAAGAAGATAAACTGTCAAAGGGAAACTTTTGTTGTATTGCCATATGTGAAAAGAAACAGCAAATACAGGAGACTGGTATTCTATGAAGGGAATTTGGAGAGGGAAAACCAAAAGGTGTAGTCCAGATGTTTGAGTTTTTAGTGAAATTGTTTTCTGTAAAAAACCTTGATCTCTTTGCCTGGAGTCTGTATTGTCAGACAACTTCCATTACTGACTGATGCACCTGGGAAAGTGTTGCCATCGTCAGTGAGTGGAATTGGTGTTCTGCTCTATACACTTAGTGTCCACTTCACTTGTTTAAGTGGGACTGAGTTCCTTAGAGGCCTGGTGGGTCTTGGCATTCTTTTCTTTTCTTTCTTTCTTTTTTTTTTTTTTTTTTTTAACTTTTATTTATTTTTGAGAGAGAGAGAGAGAGAGCATGGGTGGAGGAGGGGCAGAGAGACAGGGAGACTCAGAATCCAAAACAGGCTCCAGGCTCTGAGCTATCAGCACAGCACAGAGCCCCATGCAGGGCTCGAACTCACGAACTGTGAGGTAATGACCTGAGCTGAAGTTGGACGCTTAACCAACTGAGCCACCCAGCGCCCTTTGGCATTCTTTTCTTTTTAAATGTTTATTTTATTGAGAGAGAAAGAGAGCCAGTGAGCAGTCGTAGGGACAGAGAATCCCAAGCAGGCTCTGCACTAATTGTGAGCCTATTATTGATCCCGTGAACTGGGAGATCATGACCTGAGCCAAAATCAAGACTTGGACTCTTAGCCCACTGAGCTACCCAGGCTTCCCTTGGCAGTCTTGTCAGGCTACATCCCTGGATCCAAGGAGTTGATGAGACCCTGCCCCCAATTCATCCATTCTCCATGCTACTATAAGGCTTTATGGGACTGGCCTCTCCTGCAAGGCCATCTCTTGTTCTAGCTGACTATGGTTGTTACACACATGGGAGAGTACTATTTTGAAGGTGATACTAAATTAGTAAATCTGTGGGAAGGCTTGTTAAATTGTTTAAATTATTGGCAGGATGATCCATCTGCAATGGATTTTGTCACCTCTGCTGCAAACCTCAGGATGCATATTTTCAGTATGAATATGAAGAGCAGATTTGATATAAAATGTAAGTTGTTTTGTAGTTCAATTGTATCACTTAAAATTCTAAGTTATTCTTTTCTAACAGTTAAACATACTCATCTTTGTTTTTCAGCAATGGCAGGGAACATTATTCCTGCTATCGCTACTACTAATGCAGTGATTGCTGGGTTAATAGTGTTGGAAGGATTGAAGATTTTATCAGGAAAAATAGACCAGTGTAGAACAGTGAGTATTTCTTTCTTTCTTTCTTTCTTTCTTTCTTTCTTTCTTTCTTTCTTTCTTTCTTTCTTTCTTTCTTTCTTTCTTTCTTTCTTTCCTTCTTTCCTTCTTTCCTTCTTTCCTTCTTTCCTTCTTTCCTTCTCTTCCTTCCTTCCTTCCTTCTTTCCTTTCCTTCCTTTCTTTCTCTCTTTCTTTCTCTCTTTCTTTGTTTCTTTCACAAGTAATCTCTGCATCCAATGTGGGGCTTGACCTCCCAACTCTGAGATCCAAAGTCTCATGCTCTACCAACTTAGCCAGCCAGGCACCCCTGTCCACCCTCTTTTTTTTTTTTTTTTTTAGTATTTATTTATTTTTGAGACAGAGCATGAACAGGGGAGGAGCAGAGAGAGAGAGGGACACACAGAATCTGAAGCAGGCTCCAGGCTCTGAGCTGTCAGCACAGAGCCCGACGCGGGGCTCGAACTCACGGACCATGAGATCGTGACCTGAGCCGAAGTCGGACGCTTAACCGACTGAGCCACCCAGGCGCCCCAAGTCCACCCTCTTTTTAATAGTAGTCTATATTTTAGGGGGAAAAAAGTAACTCTAAAAAGCACATTAAACAGAGCACCTAAAAAATTAAAACA
Source organism: Neofelis nebulosa (assembly GCF_028018385.1). NCBI lineage: Eukaryota > Metazoa > Chordata > Mammalia > Carnivora > Felidae > Neofelis > Neofelis nebulosa. The sequence continues at coordinate 19,135,174 of NC_080798.1, read as the reverse complement.
ATAAAATTGATTAAAGCAGTGGAAAAAACATTGTTCCAGTAGTAACCTTATGAGCTCGTTTTTAAGCTTCCTGGAAGTTACAGTAAAAAGGAAAATATAGTTGCTTCTCTTATTTTATAAGCTAGTTTGCTTCTAACAGTTTCCAGAGTTTTACTGAATTCTTAGACTCATTGTATGGTTCCTTATAAAGTTTTTTCGATTTTAAGAGTTCTGTATGGTTTTTCAATTTTGTTTTGTCATTTTCTAGTTCTCTCCTTCATTCACGTTTTTGTTTTCTTCATGTTTTTCAATCTCCTTTTCTGTTTTAAACCTATTTTATGTTCTTTGATAATGTCTAAAGTTTTTATGGATGTATGTACTGTCCTTTCTGCTAGATATCATAGTATTTTTTTGGCCTGTGTGGTATATGATTTGTGGGGTTTTTTGGATATTTTTTAATCAACTTAGTGTTAGTTAAAACTGTCTGACAATTCTTAAGGACTTATTGAAGGTGTACTTCAAAGAGGATTTGTGTTTGTTTATATCTGGGTGCCTGGCATCCTACCAATTCAGTACTACTTTAAAATTTTCGGCTTTAGTTTTTCAGCTCCTCTAATCCAAGTTGCAAGTCTGCATGAGCCCTGTCCTACTGTAATGAAACATGAAGGAAGATATTTCCCTGCTCCCCTAAGCACCAAGGTCACAATCATCTGTCTTGCTGTTTTTGTGGGAAAGATCTTTTCCTCCTCTTCCAGGTCCTTGCTTTATGGGAGTTTCTGTTAGAGAGTTCTACATGCATGAGGGATGGACTAGATTTATCTTTTAATTTTTTCTTTTTTTTTAAAGTTTATTTATTTTTGCAGATAGAGACACAAAGCATGAGTGGGGGAGGGGCAGAGAGAGAGGGAGACACAGAATCTGAAACAGGCTCTAGGCTCTGAGCTGTCAGCACAGAACCCCACGCGGGGCTCAAACTCAAGGACAGCAAGATCATGACCTGAGCCGAAGTCGGACACTCAACCGACTGAGCTACCCAGGCGCTCCTAGATTTATCTTTTAAAACCAAAGCCACTTGGACATTCTCTTTGGATTCCTGCTTTCACTTTGAGTTTGCCTGAAGATGATTTGCATTCTTAACAACTTAGCAATTTAAAAAACTTCCTGAAAATACTTCTAGCCAATATTTTTGCTCATTTATGTTCTTCTTTTTACTATAATGTTGACATGAAAAGATCAATTTATTTTTAGGAATTTTGAAATACATAAATGCATATATATTTTTTAATGTTTATTTTGGGAGAGAGAGAGTGTAAGCAGGGGACGGGCAGAGAGAGAGGGAAAGAGAGAATCTCAAGCAGACTCCGTGCTGTTCGTGCGGAGCCAGATGTGGGGCTCGAACTCACAGACTGAGAGATCATGAACTTAGCCGAAATCAAGTTGGATGTCCCAGTTTTTAGGAATTCCTGAAAAACTACCTACTCTGCAGTGGTACTCATACTTTTCAGTGCTATTATTGATTTACTCTTAAAATATTTTTTATTGTTTCCATGTAGTTTCGGGGTGAATGGGTGTAGAATCATTGCCAGTCTGCTACCTTGATTTGGTTTATTTCTTTTTCTTAACTGTCAAAATTTTAATTTCTAAGAACTAGATTTTTTTTTTTTTTACATTTTATTTATTTTTGAGAGACCGAGCACAAGTGGGGGAGGGGCAGAGAGAGAGAGGGAGACACAGAGTCTGAAACAGGCTCCAGGCTTCCAGCTGTCAGCACAGAGTCCGACACAGGGCTCAAACCCACAAACTGTGAGATCATGACCTGAGCCAGAGTCAGATGCACAACCGACTGAGCCACCCAGGCGCCCCTAAGAACTTCATTTTTGATTTCCACCTTCTAGCAGCCTGAGTTTGTCCTGTGGCTACAGTATGCATCCCTTTGAGCTCACAAACAATACTAATTGTTGAATTTATTTAAAATATGTAGTCTTTCCTATAACATCCTTCTTATTTCTTTTTACTCAGCTTTTTCCCTCTTGGGTTAATGATGTTTATGTCTGGATTTTTTGGTTCACATTTATAAGTGAATTTTAAGATGAATTAATAGTGTTAGCCTGGGCATCAACAGGGTTAGCAGTTGCTTCCGTTACTGTCGATTTCCCTTCATACAATTATCTTCCTAGTGAAGCTTAGATCAAACAAATCTGTTTTCCCCATTGAACCCTGCCTCTGACCTTGCCAATACAATACTAACTTCTAGCAATACTGTTGCTACAGGAGCCCTCCTCCCAGCACTTGATTGCCTCTCCCAGGATTTGGTTTTTCTTCTTTTTTTTAAAAAGTAATCTCGGGGCGCCTGGGTGGCGCAGTCGGTTGAGCGTCCGACTTCAGCCAGGTCACGATCTCACGGTCCGTGAGTTCGAGCCCCGCGTCGGGCTCTGGGCTGACGGCTCGGAGCCTGGAGCCTGTTTCCGATTCTGTGTCTCCCTCTCTTTCTGCCCCTCCCCCGTTCATGCTCTGTCTCTCTCTGTCCCAAAAATAAATAAAAAACGTTGAAAAAAAAATTTAAAAAAAAAAAAAAAATAAAAAAATAAAAAGTAATCTCTACACCCATCATGGGGCTTGAACTCACAACCCCAAGATCAAGAGTCACATGCTTTTTTTTTTTTTTTTTTTTTTTTTTTTAATTTTTTTTTTTAACATTTATTATTGAGAGATAAGAGAGCATGAGCATGGGAGGGGCAGAGAGAGGGGGAGACACAGAATCTGAAGCAGGCTCCAGGCTCTGAGCTGTCAGCACAGCCCAACTGGGGCTCAAACTCAAACCATGAGATCATGACCTGAGCCAAAGTCAGACACTTAACTGACTGAGCCACCCAGGCACCCCATGAGTCGCATATTCTTCCAACTGAGCCAGCTGGGCACCCCAGGATTTACTTTAAGCTTGGGGAATCTGAGGTTCCACTTTGGTGGCCACACTTAACATGGTCATCACAAAGTGAGAAATTTGTGTATTTACTTCTAGTGTTCTTTTGACCTTTGTTTGTATTGATCTTGCTAGTGTTTGCTGAACTTTGTAGTAAAGTAATAATGATGTTAAGTTTGGGACCTTTTTTTGTTTTTTTAAGATAGAGAAAGAGAGCGTGCTTGTGTGCATGAGCAGGGGAAGGGGAGAGAGCATCTCAAGTAGGCTCCACACTGTCAGCACAGAGCCCAAGCAGAACTGGATTCCAGGAACCAGGAGATCATGAGCTGAGGTCAAGAGTCAGATGTTTAACCAACTGAGACACCTAGGTGTCCCTTAGTTGGGACCTTTTTAAATTTCAGTGCAAGTTTTTTATCCATTGCAATTTTTAAATTTTTCATTGGCTTTTATTTTTTGTTTGTATGCTTGGGAAATCGTAAATAGATGCTAATATTGCCTGAAGTACATTACTTTTTCTCTTCTTTATATAAATGTTAATGTTGTAGTCATCAAAGACAACTTGAAAAACGGCACATTGGTTCCATGCATCTGTGAAAGTGTTACCATTATTCGGAGAAATTAGCATATTGGTATTTATTATTGGGAGGTTGGCTTAAAATTGATAAGAATAACCACTAGGAAGATAACCCAAAATTGATTTAATGATATCAGAGATGAATACAGCTAGGCCCTTAATTCGCTAAGTTAGTTTGCAGAATAGTTTATAGAGTCTTCAAGATTTCTTTTCAGTAAACACAGCCTTTCACATGGTCACTAACTGTTAAAGAAAGTTGAAAGAAAATCAGGCTCTTAAAAAGGCCATGATTTTCCTTATGTTTTCTGCCATCTAGAAGGGAAGATTTAAGTCATTTTTAAAGTTTATTTGAGAGAGAGCATGCGGAGCGGGTGGGGGGGAGGGAGGGAGGGAGAGAGAGAGAAAGAGGGAGAATGAGAATGAATGAATCAGTCCCAAGCAGACTCTCCTGTCAGTGCAGAGCCCAATGCGGAGCTCGAACACAGAAACCATGAGATCGTGACCTGAGCCGAGATCAAGAGTCAGATGCTTAAGGGAGCCACCCAAGCACCCCTATTTAAGTCATTTTTTATTGACCGTGCAGTAAAGAAGACCGTAGGCTTCAAATTATATGGTATATAAAAGCATAAGATTTCTGGTTTCTGCCTGTATTTTCTCTCCAAAGATTTTTTTGAACAAACAACCAAACCCAAGAAAGAAGCTTCTTGTGCCTTGTGCACTGGATCCTCCTAACCCTAACTGTTACGTATGTGCCAGCAAGCCAGAGGTGACTGTTCGGCTGAATGTACACAAAGTGACTGTTCTCACATTACAGGATAAGGTAAGTGTACAGGCTGGTAATCTTCCACAAGGTTCGTTTTCCTTTCCTAAAAAAAAAGAAAACGTAGGCTCCCTTTTGCGGTATAGTTTAACATGATAACAAACTAAACCACATAATTACTCTGAAAGGCTCTGACTGCTAAAGTGCATTGCTCTGATATTCTAGGTTGCTTTACTGTCTGGGTTCCTACTACATTTTTGGTCTGTGGTTCCAGAATATGTGCCTCACATCCCAGAAAGGAATAGATGAATTTGGATGGAATATGCACCACAGGTTGTACAGAGGTGACACAGTTTCTTGGCAAGCAAGAGACAGTTACCAGATAGTGTGTAAATTGTGTTTTCTGACAGACGGTATCCTTAAATGGTCTAGTGAGGGTCCTGATTTTGGTGTGTTAAGTTGGCGTCTTAGGAAATGCAGCATTTGTGCATCTGGATATACCAGTGGCGCTGTGGAGTGAGGGAAATGGAAGTTTAGTGTGTGGTCTGGTCCTTAGGTTCTTCCTAAATTGGTTAGGTTAGTTTCTCTGTGTTTGGGAAGATTTCCAAAATGGCCTGAATGGATGCTACTTCCTACTTTGGGGATCACTTCAGATTGCTTTCTGATAACGTTCATCATCATGTTTCATATTTACCCAACATAGGGGGCATAGACCCTTGCGGCCCAGGCTGCTTGAGAGGGAATAGCCTTTCTCCCAGAATTGATTACATAGGGCAGATTGATTTGAGCTTACCTTTTGATGGAGAAGCAGCAGGATTTGGTATACTGGCCAGCAGAGGCTGATTGCCCCACCTGGTTCCTTAGGAAGTAATTGTAGTTGGTATGCACTCATTCTTGAGCTTAAAGGCAAGTCCACTATTTTTAGGGTAATACGACCTTTAGAGAATTCCCCTGTTATTTTTTAAAAATATTTATTTATTTCTTTTGAGAGAGCATGAGCGAGTTGGGGAGGGAGAGAGAGAATTCCAAGCAGACTCCACACTGTCAGTGAACAGTGAGATCATGACCTGAGCTGAAATCAGGAGTCGGACATTAACTGAGCCACCCAGGTGCCCTTCCCCTGTCATTTCTAAAAGCAGCTAGTATTTCACAGATTGTTATCACTCTTTATCCATCTTGAAATTTATTATTTAAAAAAAAATTTTTTTTTAGTGTTTATTTTTGAGAGAGAGAGAGAGAGAGAGAGAGAGACACAGAGCATGAGTGGTGGAGGGGGCAGATAGAGAGGGAGACACAGAATCCAAAGCAGGCTCCAGACTCTGAGCTGTCAGCACAGAGCCCCACGCAGGGCTCGAACCCACAAACTGCGAGGTCATGACCTGAGCTGAAGTTGGACGCTTAACCGACTGAGCCACCCAGGCGCCCCTATCCATCTTGAAATTTAAAGAGAGATGGCACTTGGGAAGAGGAAGACTAATCCAAGAATCCGTCTTACAAATTTTCCGTCTATAGAACATCTTCCACTACAGGATTGGCTTAGAGACTAAGATGAAATGTGTTAAATGTCTAGCTCAGTATCTAATCTGTAGGGAATACCAAGAGCCAATCAGGAGTTTGCAATCTCCCATTTGGAGGAAGTTTTATCTGAATGTTCTCAGTGGTCCAACATGGGAGTACAAGGTGGACAGCATGGGCATGGAGTAATTGGGTGAATTTCCAGTGCTTTCTGCATGTCCTGGGTGTCTTAAAGAACAACTTGCCCCCTTTCCATTTCCAATGGAACGGGAAAGTATGGGGGGAAAATGTCTGTTTTTTCTTTTTCTTTTTTTATGGTCTTTAACTACATACATTAATATGTTAAATTTTTTTGTCTTCTAGATCGTGAAAGAAAAATTTGCTATGGTAGCACCAGATGTCCAAATTGAAGATGGGAAAGGAACAATCCTAATATCTTCAGAAGAGGGAGAGACAGAAGGTATTATACGTTGCATTTATTCACTCTCCTCATTTGGGTAGAAACTGTATACATGAAGAAGTAACATGAGTCTGTCCATTGTGCATATTGCTCGGTATCACAGCTGAAAGGGGCAATGTTTGGTCACGAAAGTGCACTCCCTAGGTGGCACTGTCGTGCTGGGATCACCACAGTTCCAGGTGTGGGGACTTCCATATTGTCAGGGTGTCTCAGGGACTGTTTCTCAAGAACCCAGTCCACAGTTAGGTTTACAGTGACCATAATGCTCTAGTCCACTAACAAGGACTATCCTTGCCTGGATCCTTGAAGCTAAATTAGTAATGGGAACGTTGCTCTGGCCGTTAGGGTAATTTAAGGCTATTAAGGGGTTTTGTTTTGAGAGAGAGTGCGATGGGAGGTACACAGGGAGAGGGCAAGAGAGAATCTTGAGCAGGCTCCACACCCAGCTCAGAGCCCACACAGGGCTCGGTCACAACCGTGAGATCGTGACCTGAGTGGAAATCAGGAGTCAGACACTTAACTGACGGAGCCACCTGGGCACCCCAAGGCTATTAGGTGTTTTGTCAAAGAGCTGAGAAGCCTTGATAGCCTGCCATAGAGCAGAAAGTAGTACTGAAAATCATTGCCCACCTTTGGCTTTCCAGGCTTTCTAGGCTTTCCTTTTCAAAAGTTCAGGCAGGTTGTCATCCCTTTTGTTAATGCATTTGTTGTATAAAGTACAATGCATTTGGTTCTGTTTAAGCTTTCTTAGAATTGGTTATGGTTGTGCTCCCTTCAGACTGTGCTAGTCAATCTTCGTGTACTTAGATGTTCCCACACCTCTTCAGTCACTTTGGCAGCTCATCTCTTTGGGCTGCCATTTTAGTTGATTTCTCCACATCCCCAATTTTGTCATGGTACCATTACTTTGGGCACTGTTTTCCCAAAATAAGATGTATTTATTCACACATTTGCTCATTGGTCATTTATTCAGGACACTTTGTCAGATTCTGATAGGGTTATTCAAATGTCAAGCCTTTAAATTAAAACTTAGTGTCAGGATTCCTCTTGGCTGTAGTTTCTAGTCAAGAAATTGCTTGAGATATTAGGTCATGAGTAATTCAAGACCCTGTTTTGGCTAGGTAGTAGTCTATTTTAAGAATCCAGTTGAATGTTTAAGCCCCATTTTAGCTAGCTGTCTTCATATGCACATAGAAAGTTTGTCCATGACGATACACTCTCCCTTGGTTCTGGCCAGCTCTTTCAAATGCTGGGGCTTTAAAAATGGAAACTGGTCAAGAATCTCAGTGGCTTAAAACTGGTCCTTCTCAGTAGCACATGTAGCAGCATACATGTGCTACTGAGTACTAAGGGTGGGATTTATTCAAATACATTTAGGGCCCTGTGTTATAGGTACAGTCCTGTGTTTATAATCCGAGAATGAATAAGGCAGTGGTCCCTGTCGTGAAGTACTTGAAAGCCTGGAAGGAGAGGAAGGATGGTCAACAAGCGATTTACTACAATCTAAGGAATAACTGTAGGAAGAGAGCATACAAGGTCGGAAGCCTTGTGAAGGGGAAGGGTCACAGGAGAAAGGACTCCTGGGCCAGTTCTTAAAGAAGTAAAGGCCCCCTGGCAGAGAAGGGAATGTCTACATTTGGGCAGAATCAGCAGCCGCTATAAAACACATAAGCTTGTGAAACAACGTAAAAGGCTTTCGGAACGTCCAGTTATTTGTTTCACTGGAAAGTAGGGTGCTGTGGGCTTGGTGGTGGTGGCACAGCTGGAGGGCTTCGTGTGGCATACATGTGACATGTATTTGTAGTCCTCCCCCAGTGACCTCCTCCCACCAGGATTTATAAGCAGGGAATGTATTAATGTATTTACCTTCTAGCATAGTCTGCAGAGGAGGAGTTAAGCATGTGAAAGAAGAAGCAGGGGGCCAGTTAGGGAGAAAAAACTGAAGGTAGTGAGGGTTGTTTACTGAGGCATAAGCAGATGACAGAGTTGAGATTTGCAGTCAGAGTTTATGGGTCGGCCAGGTGAAGAAAAGTGTCATTGTTGGGCTTGTTACAGGACTGTCGCCAGGACTCTGGCTTTGGAGATGATGTTAATTGACCAGGATAGATGCATAGTAGACTATTTTTCTTTCTAGCATGTTGGATCTGAGGAGTTTGTAGTTAAGTAGGGAATATGTAAAAGGGCTTGAGGATGGAAGTCTGGGTAGGAGCTACCATTCTCTAAAGGCATTCCAGATAGATTAAAAAGTTAAAATAAGAAATCTGTAGGGGCGCCCTGCTGGCTCAGTCAGTGTTGCATATCTCGATCTTGGGGTCATGAGTTGGAGCCCCACGTTGGATATAGAATTTACTTAAAAAAAAAAAAAAAAAAAAAACTAAAAGAATTAGAAACTGTCAGTAGTGGAGCGCCTGGGTGGCTCAATCGGTTGGGCACATGACTCTTGATTTCAGCTCAGGTCATGATCCCAGGGTTGTGGGATCAAGCTTCGCCTTGGGCTCTACACTGTGCATGAAGCCTGCTTAAGATTCTCTCCCTCTCCGTCTCTCTGTCTCTCAGGTGTCCAACTTTGGCTCAGGTCATGATCCTGTTTACAAGTTGGAGCCCCACATTGGGTTCACTGCTGTCAGCACACAGCCTACTTGGGATCCTCTATCCCCCTTCCTCTGTGCCCCTCCCCTGCTTGAGCTCTCTCTCTCTTTCTCTCAAAAATAAAAACATTAAAAAAAAAAAAAGATTCTCTCTCTCCCTTTCCCTCTCCCCCCCCCTCCCCTCTTCTCTCCTTCTCTCCCCGACTTACTCAGCAAAAAAAGAAACCATCATTAGTTTCTGGGTTTCAAGGAGGGGATCCTTTCTAAGCATTTTCCTTACAAGCAACTAAATAATAACCAACAAAGAAAAAGATTATTAGATTATATAGAAAATTACATATATTTAATGATAACTAGAATTTAAAATACAGTTTATTACTTAGCATGTGCCAGGCACTGTATAGGTCAACAGGTTCTATATAGCGTGTCCCTCATGGAGCAAATATTCAATAAAGTGCACTCTGTTGTGAGGAGAGGGTATAAATTGGGAGCAAAGTGAGGAAGCAGTTTTGTAAATGATACTTGAGTGCTTGTATAGGTTAAGAGAGAGGAGCATCTGAACATTCAGGGGAGAAAGGATAATTAAGGCAGAAAGACCCAACAGTAGGTAGAAGGAGGTGGTGACCTAAAAAGTTGGGTTGGAGGAATTGTTCTTCATGGGAGTATTTTAATCCATGTATCAGGTTTATTGAGTGTTAGGGGGTGCTGTGCTAGGTACTTTGCTGCATGAAGCAGAAATGACATGTGGAAACTAAAACTATAGAGTGATTATTTTTGGGAGTCCCCACTGACTTGTCATTGAGAAATGTTGAAAATTTGTGTTGAAAAACGGAAAAATCCATTCAAATCAACAGTTTTCTCATGTTTCTGTAAAATTTGCTGAAAAGTGAAGTTGTTGTAGATAATCTCTTTGTAAGTAGAGTATATGTTGAACAACTCTAAAAGTTGTCTTCAACTCCTTCAGGATTCCAGATTAATTTGGTTTGAATGGGAGAGTGTCAGAATTTCTCACAGTTTGGGTATTTTGCAACAGTTTTAATAGTTGAGCTTTCAACAGTTTTAATAGTTGAGTTGAATTTCTAAGTGTCTAATATTGTAGTGGACTAGTTTGCTAGGGCCACCATTCCAAAATATGCAGACAGAGTGACTTAAGTGACAGAAATTTATTTTCTCATAATTCTGGAGGCTCCAGGTCAAAAGATCAAATTATCCACAGGTTTGCTTTCTCTTGAGGTCTCTCTCCTTGATTTCTTAGAAAAATGTTGGATTATGCCCAGCCTGACAGCCTCATTATATCTTAATCACCTTTTTAAAAAAAACCACTCTTGGGGCACCTGGGTGGCGCAGTCGGTTAAGCGTCCGACTTCAACCAGGTCACGATCTCGCGGTCCGTGAGTTCGAGCCCCGCGTCAGGCTCTGGGTTGATGGCTCGGAGCCTGGAGCCTGTTTCCGATTCTGTGTCTCCCTCTCTCTCTGCCCCTTCCCCGTTCATGCTCTGTCTCTCTCTGTCCCAAAAATAAATAAAAAACGTTGAAAAAAAAAAAAATTTAAAAAAAAAAAAAAAAAAAAAACCACTCTCTCACATTCTGAGGTGCCTAGGGTTAGGGCTTCAACATACAAATTTGAGGGGATGACAATTGAGCTTATAGAGGGGGGATTAACCTTTTTAAAGCTAATGTGACTGCTCTGTGGAAATATAACTTTAGTATCGAAATTTCTTTCCAATTTCTTAGCTAACAATCATAAAAAGCTGTCAGAATTTGGAATTAGAAATGGGAGCCGGCTTCAAGCAGACGATTTCCTTCAGGACTATACTTTATTGATCAACATCCTTCATAGGTGGGAACTATTAATATTTTAAGTGTAAGAAATTATTTGAATATTTAAAGAGTGAAGAAAAAGATGTTTTCTTACTCTTAAGCCCTGCTGTTCACTTGAAACCACATGGTATATTTGCTTGAGTTGGCTACTCAGTTCCTTTGAGGCTTGACCTACAGAGGAATTTGGGGAATTCTGAAATAAAAGGAATAGGCAAAAAATGTTTAAGGGTAACTATCATCAGTGGTGTCTGATCAGAAAGACCTAGAAAAGGTAGAAATCCAAGCATTTGAATAGTTACAATCAGAGATGAATTTATTTTGATAGTTGAACTAAAATAGAAATTTCAACCATTTTAAAGATTCGTTAGAAGAAAGGAAGAAATATTTCCCTCATAAAACACAAATTTAACTTGGGATCTTAATAATGAGATAATGAAAAGAATTACAGATGTTTGAATCACTTTTTTTTTTAATGTTCTGCCCATTTTATAAAAAAAACTTCAAAGTGCTTGCATTACAGAGTATTTGCATGTATATAACACAGTTAAAATACAGATAGTCTTCCATTTTGGTATGTTTACCTGTCAGATGCACTTTTGTGCATGCCCATTGACACACCTAAATTGCACACCAACTTAGGACTTTGGGCATTATCTTACAAACATGGAGGGTTGCTGCCTGCATCTGATTGTTTTGCCAGTATTGCCATCTCTTTACAAACATACAGTTTGTGTAGTTGTTTGGAGAATATCACATTTTATATACTTGGTTTATAAAAAACATAAAATGACAGGGAAGACTGAATGTGAGTTATTAGTAAGGAGTATAAGTTTCACAAAGTTAGACAATTGAGTCAAAGAGAATTTTTGCTAGGGTGTGATCCCTAGTCTCAATTAGACACCGTTGGATGTCCGTGGTGTGCTCGTGTTCAAGTTCACAAGAAAAAAACAATGAAAGTAGATCTACAGTAAAATGGAAATATCAGATGGTGTCTAAAGAGGAGGCATAATTAGGGTTTGTTTGTTTTTTTTTATCATATTTTTTAGCTCCTTGGGAACAGAACCCTCCCCCCTTATAACATAACATGTAAGTCTTTTGTTTGACTTTCATGCATTAAACTTTCATACATGTTTTTGCAAATGTGTTACAAAATCAGGGTACTGCCAGTAAAGATGGTGGGGAGACCCAGAGTCCATGTAACCCTGTTCCTTAAACGCCAAATTACTTTGGTCAAGATCAGGGTTGAGTGTATAGACTCTTCACCTGGTAGCTAAAGAAATAATGCCTTAAGAGCAACATTGGGCCACAAAGTTTTAGACTCCGTTTTCTGCTCTAGAAGTGGAAGTTATGTAACATTTTTAAAAAACCTTTTCCCTGATTTGAAGGGGCAATGGTATTGAACACTTGAAGTAGAGTTTTGAATTAACAACAGAAATTTGTTGTGTGCAGTGTTATTTTTAATTTTAGCTCTTTGAAAATCAGCATCTGTATATTTGGTGTGTACATAGTAAATGCACTTAGAGCTTTGAGGAACAGTGTCTCTCTGGTGTGCCTTTGTCATGGGGTCCAGTTTTATAGTGTCTGATTATTTTACAGTGAGGACCTAGGGAAGGATGTTGAATTTGAAGTTGTTGGTGATGCCCCAGAAAAAGTGGGGCCCAAACAGGCTGAAGATGCTGCCAAAAGCATAACCAATGGCAGTGACGATGGAGCTCAGCCTTCCACGTCCACTGGTGAGTCATGGCCTAGCCAGCCAGCATTTTGTTGATTAACCCACCAAGCAAGACATTATATAGAAACAAACTATGAGTATTTTATGAATTTTACCGTAAAATAGAAATCTGTAGGATTGTTAAAGGTGTAGATTGGTTTGGCATTGGTTGTTTTAATTCTTATGGAAAATGGGAACTATTATTTTTTTGTTAGTGGGCTTTTAAAACTAGAAGTGTCGATGAGTTTACTAGTGTGTGAAGACAGTTCATTCTTAGTAGTAGTTTTGGATTTTGTATGCTTGTTTCCCCTTAAATAAGGGAAGCAAATCAGTGCATCTCTGTTGAGTGAACAGATGCTCGGTAAGTATAGAATTTTAGAATTTCACAGTTTCTGAGAACCGGTATGACTTTGGTAAAGTGCATCAGGGACTCTGTTACCCTGAGTTTTTAGTGCTAGTGCTTGGTGATTTACTGTGCTTGGATTTGGATGTTTACTACCTGCTCACATCCCGCAACCCTCCTCTCTTCATTTTTCAGTCAGGAAACTAAAGTTAACTTTTTTTTAACCCCAAGTTTTTGGTGTTCTTTGGAATATGGTTGTTCTTGGTTCTCCTGTCCTCTGAGAATTTTAAAGATGAACTTTGAGACTGACTAGAGCATGGCCCACCTGTGAGCCATGGGTTCATGACCTATTTTCCCCTCCAGAAATGGAAAAGTCTATCATTCTCCTATGAGGAAGGGACTATGGTCATTGTTAAAAAATCATAATTTGAAATATGCATTGATTGATCCATTACCATGGGGTTTGGGAGGCTTTAGCCATGAGTAAGATAGGCAGGTACTCTGCCTTTGGTTTGGCAGGGGTGGGATGGGGGGTGGTACACAAAACCAGCTGTAGTGTAAGGTTAAGAGCATGCACTATAGAGCCCACTGTGTGGGTTTGAATCCTGGCCTCGACTTCTGCTGTTGTGTGGCCTTGGGCAAGTCAGTCTCTGTACCTCAGTTTCCTTTTCTAGAAAACGGATAATATTATTGTCTTCTTTATAGGGTTGTTGTGATGATTAAATGAGTTGTTATATGCAAAGTGCTCAGAACAGTTCCTGGCACCTTGTAAGTGCTATGTATATGTTGTTGTTGTTGTTGTTTTATTATTATTATTACCACCGCTACCAGTATTAGGATATGCACCCTCCCCTTTTTTGTTGGAGAAATAGAAACGAGGAGCTATAATAATTTGAGTTACATAATGCTTGTTACAGTTTTTTTGTTTAGATTAGAAAACAAAAATAGGTGCTCGTTACAGAAAACATTAAAACAGTACAGAAATGTATAATGTATAAAGTGAAGTTCCCTAAGGGTAGCTATTCTTAAGTTTGATGTATATTGGAAATGCTAACTTTTCACTTTCATAAAATATTAGTGAATCACTAGTAACGCCCACACTTTTAACCACTTTTTCCTTTTTTTTTGAAATAAGCACAAGAGCAAGATGATGTACTCATAGTTGATTCAGATGAAGAAGGTCCTTCAAATAATGCTGACATCAGTGAAGAAGAGAGAAGTCGCAAGAGGAAATTAGATGAGAAAGAGAATATCAGTGCAAAGAGGTCACGCACAGAACAGACAGAAGAGCTTGACGATGTCATAGCATTAGATTGAACACAAATGCCTCTAAACAGAACCCTCTTAACTGCAGTAGGTCATCTGGGCAGAACCAGGTTATTTGTTATGTCCTTTGTTCCAAAGGGAAAAAATTGACACCGTTGACCTGAAGATGATTCTGCTCCCTTTGAAAGCATTCATTTTGCTAGAACAATTAGAAACATTGCAGTATGCTGTATTGAAAGTAGGATTATAGTTTTAAAGCCCTTTGAACAAAGTGTGTGCATAACCAGTCATGAGATAAAACACCACAATGCATGTTGCCTTTTTAATGTAAATACCCTTAGGTATCATTTAACAGTTTTAAAATATTGTGGTTTAGTAAAGTTGATACCTGGTTATAAATATTATGCCTTTATTTTTGGTTAGAAGAAGAATTATTTTTAGCCTAGATCTAACCATTTTCATACTCTTAACTGACTGAAACAGATTCAAAGAAGTATCACGTGCTATGCATTGAAACTTGTTTTTAAATGTTAACTGGCACTATGTATATTAATGTAAAACAATGTTAATTTACTCAAGTTTTCAGCTTGTACTGCCTGGTATGTCTGTGTAAGAAGCCAATTTTTGTGTATTGTTACAGTTTCAGGTTATTTATATTTGGTGTTTTGTAGAACTCAAATACGACTACACTGTACTTATGGACCAAATAAATGGCATCTGCATACTTGTTATACGAGCCTGCAGAGTTCACGTTTCTGCTGCCTTATTGGGTTTATATACTACTGCAGGCATGCAAAATTCTTCCCTTCTAAAAAACTAACTCATAATGGATGTGAAGGTTAAAAAAGACCTCCACGGTTTGCCATAGATGAGTACTTTCTAAAATAAAATTTTTAATGGCAATGTTGCTTTTTAAGTTTGGATTGTAAACAACTGGCCTTTTGTTGAGAATTCATTTAAGTGGTCTTTGCCTAGCCCCAGTAACATAGAACCTTGGCTTTGAGATTCCAGAGCAGGGGAGAGTCTTCTCCATTCTGCAGTCTTCCCTGGACTGCCCCTCCAACCCCCAATTCATCAAAGTCCCTTCTTGAGTGTACCATTTAGAGCCCAACTCCAGCATACAGATGTGGCCAGACCAGCACTAGATGGATCAGCACCTATGTCTCTGCCCAGGACCTTAGAGTACCCTGGCCCTTAGGGTTCTTCTCTCTTCACACAGATGTGCCTTGAATTTTCAGATAATAGAAACCCCCTGAAGCTGTTTTCCCCCATTCTGTACCTTGGCCATTGGTGGTTTTGACCGCAGTCAATTCAAATTTCAAGTTGATAGCTCATTGTTTTGTTCCCCTTTGTGTAATTCTTACTCTGCCATCTAGTTTATTAATTCTTACTCCTTGTTTTATATCATTTGTAAATTCAGAATGTAATCAAAGCCTTCAGAAAATCATGTTGAACAAGACTCAGCCCTCAGGAGCATGCTGCTTGATGCCCACAAGATGGACTGACTTCCAGCCTTCAGTACAGCAGTGAGCAAGCTGAATCCCCACCTACAACTAGAGGAGTCTGTGAGGTTCACTTTACCTTTAGATTTTTAGAAGATGTTCCATTTTCCTCCAGGAAAAAGAAAATCTCAAAATGATAAAACTATGTAACAGACAATAATGAAATATTCTGGAATACCACCTCTCAGAAATGTTTCAGTTAACTGGTTGGTCACTGGTGATCATGGTCAGTTTGGAAATTCCATTCCTAAAACCTCACAGTGCCCCTTTAGACTCAACTGTCCATGTGTTTTCAGCATTTTGTATATGTATGTTCTTTTCCATTTTAATGTACGTGGCAGTGAGTACCAGTTTGATCTGTAGAGATACGCTTGTGTTTTGGGAGACCAGTGCATTTTGTCTCTACAACTCTGTTACTACCTTTTCCAGCAGGGTCTGTCCCTTTTCTACCTGTTTCAATAAAATCAGGGTCAGCAAGGCAGGTCCAACACAGAGATATTGCCCAAGTAGACTAAGCAGATCCAAGCTGCCTCCACATACCTGGAGCATGGAGACACTTTAGATTTGGCCTTGTGTTCATGGTTTTCCCATGTGAGTTTGTATTCTCAGTTGGGGAGCCGGACGCAGAGCTCGTCAAGGGTCTTTCCCCAGCAGCTCTATCCTGAAATAGTCTGACAAACCATCTTCCAGCCTTAATGGGAACGGTCTGGTGACTCAAGTTTACCTATGTAGCCTGTTGTCTCAAAGATCAATCTGCATACTTGGCATGTATGAGAGGATTCAGTGTTTTAATATAGAATAGCCTGACCCTTTCATGAAATAACCAATCAGGCGGACATCAATGGATGCCAAAATCTTTTGCAAAAGGCTGTTGAACAGAATCTTTACACAGTGCTCAAATGTTGCTATAAAGGTAATATGCAAAACAAAAAAATCAACCTTTGATAATGGACTGATCTGTCACCACTATGAACCTGTCTTCAAACCTAGCATCAATAATGGGACAACTTGATGTGTGCTTCCTAATGAGATGATATGAAGAATACAACAGAACGTAGGCAAAAAAACCCATGTTAACCTGAACTTAATCCACCATCTAGACCTGATTTCCAGCTGACAGGAAATAGAGGGGGTAGAGGAACAAACCAAACAACATTAGGAGACAACTACAGAATGTGGGACATTCTGGAACTCAAGTGCAAAATAAATGACTTTAACAATTCTTGTGACAATTGGAAATTTGGAAATGGAATAGTGATAATGGAATTATTTTCTTAGGTATAATAATGTACTTATGGAGGCTACTGTCCTTATTCTTGGAATATTAGGAATGAAATGAAGCTTCATAACAACTTTTAAATGGCTCAGCAAAATGTATAATAAAGATAAAATTAACATTTATTGAATCTAGGTGGAGCCTGTATACATTGTTCATTGTACTATCCAACTTTTCTCTGAAAACTTTCATAATAAAGGTGGATATATATATATATATATATATATATATATATATAGTCTGTATTTTCCTTTTGAGCCTATGTGACTTTCAAGTTTTGTAATGAATATATTCTATGATTTAAATCAAAAAGGCAATAAAGTTATTAAAAATCTAAGTTGGCATGAGAAAGTGTTGCAGTGATTCCTGGGTCCAACATTTATCAAGTCCTCTGTGTCCTTGTTGCTAGGCTGTGACTTAGGAAGAATTCTCTTTGATTTGAGTCTCCATAGAATCAAGATAGCCAAGTTGCTCCCAGTAGATTAGTTGTTCGCTTAGAAGTTGTAGAAAACATTTGGTTCATAATAGGTGTTCCTGTTCCTGAAAATTGCCCATCGGTAGCAGGCGTCTGAAGGCATCTGGAGAGGACTTGCTCTGTGGCCAAGGAACATGGGCAAATTTAAGCTTCCTACTAGCCTTTTGTAATCTATAGAAAATCGAAACTTAAAAAGTCAAAGCAGGGAAGAAAGGATGATGGCAGATATTTCTAGTCATTGTGTCTTGGGGAGGTGGTAAAGGCGTCCCAGCATCTCCATTTTGACCATTTCCAGGAGGATATATTTAGAGAAGTATTTTTATAGACGCTTTCATACTGGGAATACATTATTTGCATTCTGCACACAGAGGGAAGTTTTTTTTTGTCCCCTGCAACTAATTTAAATTCCAGCCAAGAGTTTTGAGAAATTTTTGAACTGCTCTCACTAAAAAAAATCAAGTTGAACTACAGGATTATGATGATGCTGTGCAGTTTGATTATATTCTGAAGATACTATGTTATTCTGATAAAATAACATTTTGGGGAGTTTTGCTAATTGTCTCTGACTCAGCTTTAAACATTTTTAATCTTGCAACAAGTGATGACTTACATAGGCAAAGGCTCAGAAAAATTTTACTGGAATGTACAAATGCTCCAGGGTCCTCAGGCTTTTACTTTAGAAATCCACCAACGGGATTGCCTGGCTGGCTCAGTCAGTAGAGTATGCTACTCAATCTCAGGGTGGTGAGTTCAAGCCCAATATTGGGTGTAGAGCTTATTTTTAAAAAAAGGGGTGCCTGGGTGGCTCAGTCAGTTGAGCATCTGACTGTTGATTTTGGCTCAGATCATGATCTCGTGGTTTGTGGGTTCAAGGCCAAAGTGGGGCTCCTCACGAGCCTGCTTGGGATGCTCACTTTCTTCCTTTCGGCCCCTGCTTGCCTGCGCACGCTGTCAGAAAAAAAAAAAGATCCACCAACAATTCACTTTCTCAGGTCAATCTCAGAAAAATGTAGGCATTGTGTACAGTGTCATTCACTCATTCTATAAACATGTATTGCATCCCTACTCTGTGACATGCCACACTGAGAAAGCCTTGACAGCCTGTGTAGAAACCTTTGAAAGCAGTAAGACACTAAGGACTATTCACAGAAACTCAACTTCTTAGAGAAACTCAAGGTAGCAATAGGCGGTAGGATGGGGATCTGAGGACCCACATCTTCTGTGTTGTCCAGGTTCCCAATTGGTCCCAGCATCTGCTTCCAGCAGCACTGAGTCATGAACACCAACCTCAAGCTCAAAAATGTGATACCAAAAGCTGTTGGAATCAACATTCCCAAATGCTCCCCACACCCTGCCCCATGGAACTGCAGACCTGCTGGGGTGTTTGTTTGCCACACACAAAGTTTGTGTATAAATGCCCTTTCCTGGGTGCAGGATAAGGTTTCAGGACAAGAAAGGGAAGGTCCTTCCAAGGAAGGACCAACTGCTCCCTGATGAAGGAAGGAAGGAAGGGGAAATTATCACATCCTAACCCTAATTCTTAG
This sequence comes from Neofelis nebulosa, assembly GCF_028018385.1. Taxonomy (NCBI): domain Eukaryota; kingdom Metazoa; phylum Chordata; class Mammalia; order Carnivora; family Felidae; genus Neofelis; species Neofelis nebulosa. Next base: position 19,116,441 of record NC_080798.1, on the reverse strand, counting down.
ATTGGGGAACCAAGCCTGTCCATGGCTTTGACTCTTCTGTGCCTCTGAAGAGGCCAAAGGGGGGATACCAGGACCAGGGGAAATTGGTGGACTCAATCTGATAGAAAAAGCTGGGCTTCAAAGGAGAGGATGGAGAAATCCCTTTGGGGACAGCTCCCAGTACATGTCCTCCCAGTAGAGAACACACACCTTGGGTCTGGTGCTGTGCATGGGAAGACTGGCCCCTAGGAGCTGAGCTGGGAGAGGTACAATTGGGCTTCAAGTGAAAGATTTCCTGCTGCTCTCCCTAGGAAGTACTATTTCATAAGTACTGCTGCAACCTGGAGGAGGGGAAAAAAGTGAATCCCAGCAACTCCTCCATGTGGAGTTTGGCTGTGTGCCGTCCCTCTTTCCTCAGAACCCAAGTCAGACAGCCACACTTGATTGGCATCTGAATGTGTCCCAAGACCGTGGGAAAAAAAAAAACACCTGACTTGTGTCTATAATTGGGGTCCACACACTACAGACAGATAAGGGGATCTGATGGAAGCCAGATTACAAGGAGAGACAGGAGGAGGATCTTTTTGTTGTTTTTGTTTAAGGTTTATTTATTTTTGAAAGAGAGCACAAGCAAGGGTAGGGGCAAAGAGAGAGAGAGACAGAGACAGAATCTGAATCAGGCTCCAGGGCTTGAACCCACAAACTGGGAGATCATGACCTGAGCCAAAGTCGGATGCCTAACCAACTGAGTCACCCAGGTGCCCCAAGTTGAGCGACTCTGGCTCAGTTCATGATCTCATGATCTTGTGGTTTGTGAGTTCGAGCCCACATCAGGCTTGTGGCTGTCAGTGCAAAGCAGGCTCTGGATCCTGTCTGCCTCTCTCTGCCCCTCCCCTACTTGTGCTTTGTGAAAAATAAATAAACATTAAAAAATTAAAAAAAACATTTCTTGGAACATTACTTAATAGAGTATTTTTGTTTGTGTATGACACCATTAATACCACCAAATTGCTCTTCCTGACAGGATGTGCCAACTGACACTCATACCAGTAAAATATATGCAAGTTTCACCACATCCATTTTTAAATAGTAATGTGGTCAGTGAAATGTGATACTTCATTGCTGATTTAATTTGCTTTTCTCAGAGTGGAGATCATTTTTCATGCAATGATATCCTCCAGATATTTGCTCCCCCAAACACGTGCATCCACGTGTACCTGCCCTCAACTCCGTGAGCTTGGCTGGCGGTGGGTGACCGGGTGGGTTGGATTTTTGCAAGATCTGAGAGGTGCTGGGGAAGAACTGCTGGGTAAGACACTGCTCAAACGCCAACTGAGGAGAATGGCGCTCCTCAGCAATGTTGAGGCCGGACACCCTGGTCAGTCTGCACCGACACAATTCCCCATTCAGGCTCCCTGCGCCCAGCGACACTGTGGGCACCTTCCTGAAATCCTCTGAGCAGGGAGTGCCTGCAAAAGTGAAGTCTTCCACTCAAGGTCGTTTTCCGTTTTCCTGAATCCACCAGGTCTTGACAGATGATGGTTTGCTTTTCTTCTCTACAAGCTGTTTGAAATATACAAGGACAAGAACTCGGTAGCTTGTGCTTTGGGGAGACAAAGCACTAGTTAGCTCTCGTTCACTGCTCCTCCCTCCCAATGTGGTCCCTGAGGCCCCACTCCGTCCCAGTACCTGTGGCAGCGCAGGTGATTCCAGGAGCCTCCTTGGTGCCTCACCCGGGGCCCCTGAACGCAGGTGCTGGAAAAAGGGAGTGTCCTCACAGCTCTTCGTGACTGCCTGCGGTGGCCACATCTGGGGCTCACTAGCCCACTGGCTTAGCCTGAGGCCTGCTTCCGGCCTGGCCTGGCCTTGGGGGCCTGCGACCTGTCCCCAGCCAACCCTGGCTCCCAGCACTCGGCCCCTTCCCCACTAAGTAGTCGGCGGCTCCTGAAACCGATGCGCAGCCGGGTTGGCTGGCTCCGGGACCGGCTGGGTGGGGGTCGAGGGGTCACTCGAGGTCCTGGGGGCGCATCTGCACGCGACGCAGTGTTCTCCTGGGTCCTGGGGCAGGCGCAGCGCTTGGGCCCTGGGCTGAACTAGTCCAGCCCAGCGCCTGAAAGTGTGGCCGCGCTGGTTAGTGAGATGGGAGGATGTGGGAACCGTTTGTCAACTGCTCGTATTTCTTATTCCGGCCGGGACTGGGGGAGCCGCCTCCAGCTCAGCCCGCGGGAATGTGGGACCTTTCCAGAGGCCCGGCCCCGGGCGCACCGCGGCGCCACAGCCGAGGCCAGCTCCCAGCTGCACGCCCCGGCGTCCAGGCCCAGCCTCCGCGCCCCTCCGAGCTCTCGGCGAAGCGCCGCCGCCGCCGCCGCCGCCGCCGCCGCCGCCGCCGCCGCCGCCGCCGCCGCCGCCGCCGCCGCCGCCGCCGCCACTCCCCCCGCATTCCAGAGGCCGCAGCGCCGTCTCCTTCCTCGCATTCCTGCCCCCACAAAGGAGTCCCTCCGCCCCCCGCGCGGCGGCCGGGAGGAGGGGGCGCGGCCCGGCGCCTCCGAGCGCGCATTCCTCCGCCGCGCGCGCCACTCAGCGGAGCGCCGCGGCCCCCGGACCGCGCGTGGCCGGCGGAACGACCCCGGCCCGGCGCCGGCCCCGCCCCGCCTCGCGCCCAGGGGTCCCGGGGCGGGCTCCGGGCTTGGGGCGGACGATGCGGCGGCGCGGCCGGAGCCGCGGCGGGAAGCGGAGGCGGAGGTGACGCGCCAGGGCCGGCGGGCCGGGCCATGCAGCGCTCCCGGGCGGCCGCGGACGAGGCGGCCCTGCTCCTGGCCGGGCTGGCCCTGCGGGAGCTGGAGCCGGGCGGCGACTCTCCAGGCCGGGGTCGGCGGGGCGCGCGGCCCGCGCCGGGAGACGAGGCGGCGCAGGCGCTGGGCCGCAGAGGGAAGGGCGGCGGCGGCGGCCCCGAGGCCGGGGCGGACGGACTGAGCCGTGGGGAGCGAGGCCCGCGGCGCGCGGCGGCCCCCGAGCTCAGCGCGCAGCCTGCGGGCAGCCCGCGGGCCAGCCTGGCGGGCTCCGACGGCGGCGGCGGCGGCGGCAGTGGCAGCGCCCGCTCCAGCGGCATCAGCCTGGGCTACGACCAGCGCCACGGCAGCCCGCGCTCCGGCCGCTCGGACCCGCGCCCCTGCCCCGGGCCGCCGTCGGTGGGCAGCGCCCGCTCCAGCGTGTCCAGTCTCGGCTCCCGCGGCTCGGCCGGCGCCTACGCCGACCTGCTCCTGCCCGGCGCCGGCCCGGCGCCGGCTCGCTCCCCGGAGCCTGCGGGGCCGGCCCCCTTCCCCCTGCCTTCGCTGCAGCTGCCCGCGGGCCGGGAGGGCGGCCCGAGCGCGGCGGAGCGACGGCTGGAGGCGCTAACCCGCGAGCTGGAGCGGGCGCTGGAGGCGCGCACCGCGCGGGACTACTTCGGTGAGCGAGCTTGGCCGTGGCTCGGCCGGGGGAGAGCGCGGGGTGGGCCGGGGTGAGAAAAGCGAGTCTCCGTGGGGCTGGGCAGAGGGTGTGTGAGTGCGAACCGCAGGGTCCGAGGTTTATTTACAGCCGCGACTTCGACTGTAGGTCTCTGGCCTAAGAAGGGGTTCCGGCAAAGTGAGTTGATGCACTCACTGCCTTACCTTTAAGAAAAAGTCATGCCAATAGGCACAATAAGCCATTTTCGGGTCAGTTCTTCTTAACCCTTGGCACGTGCCTCTGCTCCTCCTGCACTGTGCTTCGTGATCAGCCGGGCAACCCCAGCACTGTAGGGACTGGTGCCCCCGTTCCCCCCAGGAGTGTGGGGAGTGGACAGGAGCAGAGAGGTGCGGTGGGCCGGGTACCACCGGACCCGCCTGACCTGCAGCTTTGGTAATGGCAGTGGCAAGGGGGCAGAGTGTGTGAGGGAGGGGACGCCCACCCTGAGGCCCACCACACCACACCCTGGGCTGTGTGGTGTATGCGGGCTGTTTCCAAAGGGAATCCTGCTTCACAGCATTTCAAAGCCCACCAGTCTCTTACGGCCTCCATTTCCCAGTCTGCCCCTGGCCTCCTGATCCCTAGTCCTTTGGATAATTCGGAGGCCTCTTACTGAGGCTGGAGGTTCTGAGAGGCGGCCTGGGGAGGGGGCTTCCCTCCCTCCATTACTGATAAGCAGGAAGGCAGAGGCACCTGGCTCTGAGGGGGTGAGGGTAGGGGTGGTTATCTTGCTGGGCAGGACTGGGCTGTCCTGGGGTTTGTATCTTTTCATGCATTCATTCCAGCTAGCAGCTCAGGACCGCCCTGAACTGGATCTTGAGAGAGGAGGAGGCTGTATGTGACAGGCTAGATGGGGGCATTCCAGGCAGAAGGAAGAATGTGGGCCAAAGGAGGCATGTGAGGATGTGGACTGTTCTACTCTGCGCCCAGGGGTTACGTGGGCCACAGGGTGGGTCTGCCTTTAGGAGGGACACGCAGAAGAGTTTTGAGCTCATCTGGGAGCATGGGGGTGAGCATTTGTGGTTTGGTAGGTGTTGTGGCTGCTGTCAGATGGCCTGGGAGCATGGAGGTGAGTTAGGAAGCTGTTGGCCTCTCGAGCCCGTCAGGTGCCGGGAGCCGAAGCTGGGGTGGGCTTCTGAAGAGAACGCCTCCAGTGCTCTCTCTGGGGAAGATTGCCTGTCTCCTGTCCCCGTGCACCACAGGGCCCACGTCGGGGTGGTTTCTGTGAGCCTCTGAGGTTACTCATGTATCTGTGTGCGAAGCTGAGGTGGCCAGACCCAAGCAGGCAGGGAGAGAGTGAAGGGCTGACCGCACAAGACCGCATAAGCTGGTGGCTCATCCTTTCGAAAGGGCCCATTGAATCCACCCAGGAGTGGGAGGTGAGCAATGGTACACCTTTTTTCCCAAGAGAAGCCAGATCTAGGTAACCTTTTCCTAATTTTTAAAAACATGGGCAACTATTTGCTTGAACTGCTGATAACTTAGTGCTGATATTTGACCTTTTGGAGCCGTAGAAGTGGCAATTTCATACAATTCAACTTGAATCATACACAGTTTTGCAAAAGGAAGTCTACAGGTAGCATGAGCTCAAGTGATGTCTGCTATACCACATCCTCAGAGTGGGTCTTCCTCTCTGGGCCACCCCTTCTCCTTGGCCCTGGCACTTGCTGACCTCCGGGTCCCTCTCTCCGTTCATTGATGGCTTTAGAACTTTCCCATCTCTCCTCACCAAGTTCCGCTGCTGGGAGCCAGCCAATAGCCTCAGACTTCCAGAACCTCTTGAACTTTGGTGGCCTCCCTGCCTTCTCTTGAGCCACCTCCTCCCAAGGCCACACCCTGGTTTTGTTTCGCTTCGGTTCTGACTGCCTCTTGGTCTCAGGACCTCTGATTCCTTGAATCACCTCTGCCCTGCAGAACTCTGACTCAGAGCCAGGACTGCTGCCCCCCTTTTTTGCTGCTATACCAATAGGCGTTGATGGTCTTGAACTTCTGTGATCTTCTGGGTGCCACCCGTCGCCCTAAGCCTTGGTCAGTTCCCTCTTTTATTCCCTCAACAATCTTTCTGTTCCCTCTGGTCCCTGAGCTTGCTTTCTATTTTGCTGAGAAAACTGAGGTCAGCCGTTGCAGGCTGCCTGTTATTATCAGATCCCCGTCTAGATCTGAGGATCAGGGTCATCCCACCGCCAACCCCCACCTCCTCCAATCTTCAGCTTTCCTCTTTCCACTGGACCTTTTTCTTTGGTTATAAATATGTCTTTAATGAAAGGGTCTTTCTTAAAAAAAAAAATGGCAAGGAAAAAGCAAAGCCACACCTGCTTGGTCACAAAGTCTCAGTGGCATGCCCACCTCTTCCCATCCCAGTGTCTGGTTGGCATCGCCTTTGCTTGCCCGCCTCCCATCTCCCCTCAGCCATCTGTCTCCCCTCAGGGGACTGAGCCAGCTCTTGCTGGACCCTGGTGGCGGCCCGGCGCAGGTGCTTGCCAGGCCTCGGTGGCCTGGTCTCACTGTTCCATCCCACAGGTGGAGTCCCCTCTCTTCGAAACGCTGTGCTCCCTGAATTTCGTGGGTACTCCATCTCCTTTGTCAGTGTCTTTTTATTAAAGAGACGAAAGCACGTATTTAGAAAAAAAAGCAAACGGAACCAAAAGCTAATCATCATACAAGGTCATAGCCTCTCCTCTTACCCCACTTCCTGTCCTGCTTCCCGTGGAAAACTGACTTTTACTCTTCACTGTGGATTGTGGTAACTTAAGAAGGTGAGGTCAGGTTTTCAGACTTGATGGACAAGAGTAAGGGTGAGGGAGTAGGTCATTTTTACTTGCTAAAGGGAAGTCTAGCTGCAGATTGTGGGATGGATTATTGGGGGCCAGGCAGGGATGCCTTGAGGACACTCTTGAAACGGACTTTAGGATGAGACTTGATGACTTTGAATCAGGCCAGTGGGAGTGAGGGGAGGGAATGAAGTCAAAATTAGGGAACAGAGTTGCTGAGATTCACAGTTGGAGGAGACAAGGAGGGTGGACCTGGATGCTCCCTGAAACCGAGCTACGCACAGGTGCCGTTTCCTGAGCAGGGACGCTGAGGCAAGAGCAGTTTTGCAGGAAATCCAGAGCTCTGTTCTAGACCTGCGGTGGTCTGAGGCCATCTGGGAGCTGGCTCAGTGACTCAGGAGAGAGGTGTGGACTGGGGCAGATCACCAGGAGCCCTCTGCAGGCTGAGCCATTGCAGCAGGCCGGACTGCCCAGGGAGCCATGGGACAGCCACGTGTGGAGACTTGCAGGCATGTTGGCCTTCTGCATACTCAAAACATTTGAGTTAGTAATTAATTTCAGTATGGAATAATAGCTGTTCTCCATTCTCCATTCTGGGTCCCCACCAGCCACCTTTACTTTCCTACCTGGTTTTGAGGGCATCTGAGCTGGCCCTCCCTCCCCTGGGGAAAAAAACCCAGGCATGGGAGGCCCAGGACTGAGCAGGGAGTACCCAACAGAGCTGGGAAGGGAGAAGAGCCAGAAATCTAGGTGTGGGTCATAGCCTGGACATGAAAGAGGAGGAGCTGGTCCCACGGCTAACAGGTTCGGCATGGGAGGTCTGGAGGTGTGCACAGTTAGGAGATGGCTGAATGTGGACTGAGCTTTCTTTCTTGACTTGACTTTCTTGACGTGGTGCTGATGGGGAAGAGGCTCAACCGTAGTTACATGTTAAGGAGAGAGAGAGAGAGAGAGAGGAAGAGAGAGAGAGAGAGAGAGAGAGAGAGAGAGAGAGAGAGAGAGAGATGGTAGAAAGGGAGAGGGAGAGGGTGAGGGAGCATGTCCCGGAGCATCCAGAAGATTTAGGGTCTCAAGGGCCAGTGGAGCCTGTCTTCTATGCCCTGTGGAGTACAGGAGATCCCGGGTAACTGTGAGGGGGGCTTCTGATGTCTGGGCTGGCCGCCCATGTTCTGGGTCTTCAGGAGGGCTGGCCAGCGAATCCCCGGGACTAGTGCCGGGCTTACCCCTGGCGTTGCTGGTCACCCTTTTCCTTACTACCCCCCCCCCCGCCTGCCGGGCACCCCACCCTGTGCTGGTAGGGGTGATCCCCAATCACTGGATTCTACCAGTAATCCCAGATGCCTGCATGGCAACTTCCTCCCTTCTTTCCTCTAGACCTTTGCTCAGATATCACCTGGTCACTGGGGCCTTCTTCACCACCCTAATTTAAAACTCACACACTTGTTTCCACCAGAGATATTATTCATTTACCTGTTGTCGTCTGTCTCCCTCCGCTGGAACAGAGGCTCCTTGAGCGTGCCTTCCTCGGCGTGTTGCCGAGTCTCCAGCAGCTACACTGTGGGGCATGTGGCAGGCCAGCAAGGCCGCTGTGCCGATCAAACGAGAATCAATTCACCTTAGGACACAGATGAGGAAAGCGTGGCTGGGGTGGGTGTGCCTGTGTGGTCTTTATTCTTTCTGGTTCACAGACCGCAGAAAGGATTTTCCCTCAGTCCAAGAGCAGGTCACTGGTGAAGGGACCCAGAATGACTTTCTAATATAAACATGTCATTAATATTTTTTTAAGTTTATTTTTATTTATTTTCAGAGAGATAGAGAGCAAGTGGGGGGAGGGGCAGAGAGAGAGGGAGACAGAATCTCAAGCAGGCTCTGCTCTGTGAGCGTAGAGACCGATGCGGGGCTTGAACCCGTGAACTGTGAGATCATGGCCTGAGCCAGAATCAAGAGTTGGACCCTCAACTGACTGAGCCACCCAGGTGCCCCCACGTGTCATTAATATTTTGATGGCAAGGACGGCATCAGTTAGCCCTGACTCTGTGCCCGGTGCTCTGCTTACCTCTGAATCCTGAAACAACATCAACAGACCCCCAGGTACCATTATTGTCGCCAGGTCAGCCATTGGTAACTGAAGGCTCAGGAAGTTTATTCGCTGAGGGTTAGGCAGCATTAGGACAGTCATGGTGCTAACCTGGGCTCTCTCCTGCGTCTCTCCCATAGGTATTTGCATCAAGTGTGGGCTTGGCATCTACGGGGCAAGGCAGGCATGCCAGGCAATGGGGAGCCTGTATCACACAGATTGCTTCACCTGCGACTCCTGTGGTAGGTATCCTTTTCCCCGGCCCTCTTGCGCCACGTTCTTGCACCCAAGTCCCAGGCTGATGGACCACCCTGCTCTGGCCCAGGCTGGAGTGTGGAGGAGGCTGAATTGTAGTGCCTTTCCTCCTAGGCCTGGCCTGTTTGGGAGGTCCACGCCCCTGGGAAGATGTCCTGGGCCCTGGGGAGGGAGGTGTGGAACCGGCGCCTTTGGTGGCCACCGGGAAAGGAGGCCCCTCACCCAGCTTTGGGGCCTCCGTCCTGTGCAGGGCACTGATGTCTCCTGGCTGCCTGCGTGGGGCGCGTGGAGCTAGTGCTGTGCTTTCTGCCTGCCTGGGTGTGGGGCTGGTCTTTTCCCTGCAATTTAGTTTTTCTCCCAAGTTTACATACAGCTATAATACGTACATAAGCTATACTTACATACATAAGCTATAAATGTTGTAATTTAACCTAGACAAAGTTACGAAAAGAAAAAAGTAACCATTATCTAACCAACCTAATACATCTGCTCTCTTGATTCTACTACTATCCCTTGAGGCTTTGCCCCTAAGCAAATATCTTTCATTAATTTATACTAAACACGTCAATGTTTTATCCTGTGGAAGTGTAATACATGCACTGTGTTAAGTCAGATAGTGCTGACAAGCTCTTTTTGCAAGAGTAAAAAACCACTCACCTTTCTACTCCTGGTCCCATTCCCCAGAGGCAGCCACTTGGTATTTTTTGGCAATTTCTTCTAGAAGACACCTCCGTATCTGTAACAAGCATACCGTGCTGTTTCTTGATGTAGCACTTTTAGACTGACTGACACTTTTGCTGTGACAGCTGAGGAACAGGTTCTGCCACCGCCTTTTTCTCTTCTCTCCTGTTTTCTCAGTGTACTTTAATCGTAAACTGTGGTTAAGTCAGTAAACCAGGTTTATGTTTCCTTGACTATTTAAAAATCCACTGCAGAGCGAGGAATTGTACTGTGATTACACCCCCTTTTTGTCCTATAGTCTTTTACTTTTCCTGCATTTTTTCTTTTTTTTTTTTTTTAGCCTCCCCCCCCCCCCCCACACACCTTGTATTGGCTTACTTTATATAGCTTCACTTCCCGCCTCCCCAGAGGCTCCATTATATCAGGCATCCTGCAGAGTTTCTATTGGGAGGTTCTCACCTCTCTTTACTCTGAGTTCATTGCCCTCTGGGACCCTTGTGGAGTGCTCATTCTGTGCCTTCCCATGTGTACTCCCTGCATTGAATCCACTATTTCCTGGCAGCTTTTAGCTGCAGATAATGGAGAAACTGCTGAGGAGGCTTAACCTCTAAGAATATTTTTTGGCTCAGTGAACTGGGAGCCCAGAGATTGGGCTGGCTTCAGGCTGAGATTGATCTAGTGTCTCAGGCCCTATGAATAGCTTGGCTGGGTTTCCCTTGGGTTTGGTGTCTTCCTTAGGGCACCTTCTCTTATGGTGGTGAAATGTCTGAGGCAGCTTGAGACTTTCATTGGCACACCACTAGTCTGGAGGAAGAGAGGGCATCTCTTCTGGTTATGTTTTTGGAAACTTGTTTTCCAGAAAGCACCTGGCGTATATCTCCTTGTATGTCATTGGCCAGAGTATCTCACACATCCATTTCTGAACCAGTTTATTTGGTTCTTTGGAATGCTATGGTTGATTGACTGACTTGCCTGAGTCTCTGAACCAATGCCATAATAAGGGAAGAGGAGTTATGTTTATACTAATCAAGCCCGCCTGTGGATAAGGGGAATGGATTCAGGTTTCCCTTGAATGCAGCAGGCTGTCTGAGGTAAGGCTGAATACTGAACGCTTCTTGGAGAAGAAGAGAAGAATCAAAGCTGTGGAACAATGTCCACAAGATTTTGCTGTCGTTGTCTAAGAAAGGGCATTTGGGAGGTCAGTGTTCTGAATTCTGCTGTCTCCAAAATGTCTTGATTCTACCCTCACACTTACTTCAGAGTTTGTGAATAGATTTCCAAATTTGAAGCAATTTTCACTCAGCATTTTTTTTTTTTAAAGATTTTATTTTTACAGGGCGCCTGGGTGCTCAGTCGATTAAGTGTTCGACTGGGGCTCAGGTCACGACCTCGTAGTTTATGAGTTTGAGCCCCGCGTCAGGCTCTGTGCTGACAGCTCAGAGCCTGGAGCCTGCTTCGTATTCTGTGTCTCCCTCTCTCTCTGCCCCTCCGCCACTCATGCTCTGTCCTTCTCTGTCTGTCTCTCTCAAAAATAAATAAACATTAAAAAAAAGATTTTATTTTTAGGGTGCCTGGGTGGCTCAGTCGGTTAAGCGTCTGACTCTTGATTTCAGCTCAGGTCATGATCTCACGGTTTGTGAGTTCAAGCCCCACATTAAGCTCCATGCTGACAGTGGGGAGCCTGCTTGGGATTCTCTCTGCCCCTCCCCTGCTCGTGCACTCTCTCTCTAAAAAATAAATAAACATTAAAAAAAAACAAAACCCACCCCTGGTTCATTAAAAGACCCCGTGAAGCATTTGATAAAACAAACCACATACTGGGGCACCTGGGTGGCTCAGTCGGTTAAGCATCCAACTTCAGCCAGGGTCATGATCTCATGGTGTGTGAGTTCAAGCCCCCGTTGGGTTCTGTGCTGACAGCTCAGAGCCTGGAGCCTGCTTCAGATTCTGTGTCTCCCTCCCTCTCTCTTTGACCCTTCCCTGTTCATGCTCTGTCTCTCTCTGTCTCAAAAATAAATAAACATTAAAAAAACCCCATATACTGCCACATGCAGAAGTTCTAAGGATTATTTTCCAGCAAATATTTAATATTTAAAAATTTTTAAATATTTAAAATACTTTCACATATCAATTAGAAAAAAGGACAAATAATTTAAAGTATTCTTCTGTAGTTTGACTCTGATGTGTGTGGCTCTCGGTTTTCTTTTATTTGTCCTGCTTGGGATTCATTTTGACTTCCAACTTGGGGAAAATCTCAGCTATTTTATTTTCAAAAATTGCTTCTCTCCCATTCTATTATTTACTTCTAGAATTCAAATTAGAAATACTAGGTTTTCTCATTCTGTTGTGTCTCTTAACCTCTCCCTCGTATTATGCACTTCTCTGCCTCTCATTCTGTTTAATTTCCTCAGATCTGTCTCCTGAAAGCTAAAATCCAGACCATTCATTTTTCTCTTTAACTGTGTTTAATCTCCTATTGAACTCTTTCATTGAGTTTTTTATTTCAGTGATTGAATTTTTTTTTTAATTTCTAGAAGTTCTTTTTGTTTCTTTTCTCAAATCTGCCTCAACATTTTTGATCATTTTTATCAAGATTGAAAATACACGAAGAGTGTAAAACACACTAATCTTGAGTATATTCCAGCTTGATACATTTGTACATGTCTGCGTGCCCATGTAATCACCCTCCAGATCAAAGGGTAGAATATTTCCATCACCCCGTAAGAGTCCCTGATGCCCCTTCCCAGTCATCAGCACATGACTTTTGAGCTGTTTCCATAATTTGGGGATTATAAATAAACCTTTTATGAGTATTGCGTCTGTGTCCATTGATGGACATTTGTATTTATTTTTCTAACAGTGGAATTTCTGGGTCCTAGAGTAGCATCTGTGTGGCTTCAATATATGCTGCTAAGTAGTTTCCCATAGTAGAAGCAATTTATTATCCTGTTGGCAATGTATTAGAATTTCAGTTTTTCCTCCTTCCTACCAGCATTGTCTGTCTTCATTCTAGTGGGGGTGGCATGGTATATTAATGAGATTTTATTTATTTTTTGTTTTATTTTTTTAAGTTTATTTCTTTTGAGAGAAAGAGAAAACACTCGTGCCGCAGCAGGGGAGGGGCAGAGAGAGAATCCCAAGCAGGTTCGTGCTGCCAGCACAGAGCCTGAGCCAGAGTTCAGTCCCACGATGGGTGAGATTGTGACCTGAGCTGAAATCAAGAGTGGGAAGGCTTAACTGACTTCCCACTGAAAGAGTGGGAAGGTTTAATCAAGGCTTAACCGACTGAGCCACCCTATTAATGAGATTTTAATTTGAATTTCTTGGATGAGAAGTGAAAACTCATACACCTTTTTATGTCTCTGTTGGCCTTTTTTTTTTTTTAAAGTTTATTTATTTTTGAGACAGAGAGAGAAAGAGCATGAACGGGGGAGGGGCAGAGAGAGAGGGAGACACAGAATCTGAAGCAGGCTCCAGGCTCTGAGCCATCAGCCCAGAGCCCGACACGGGGCTCGAACTCACAGACAGCGAGATCGTGACCTGAGCTGAAGTCAGACGCTTAACCGACTGAGCCACCCAGGCACCCCTCTGTTGGCCATTTGAATGCCTTTGTTTGTAAAAATGCCTGTTGAAGTCTTTTGCCCATTTGTAGGTTGGGTGGTTTGACTTTTTTTGAATTGCTTTGTGCGAGTTCTCTGTGCACCTTGGATACATGTTGTGTGTTGGATATATGTGTTATAAATTCTTTTCCTAACCTATTCTTGCTTCATTACTTTGTTATTGATGTCTTCTGATGAAAAGAAAGTCACAGTAAAGTCCAGTTTACCTTTTTAACTTTGTTTTCAGTTATTGCTTTTAATGTCCAAGAAGTCTTTGTAATCTCATGTTTTGGACATCTGTTTCTATTTTGTAAGTGTATTACATGTTTGTATTCTGTATTGTGTCTAATTGTCCCCATATCTGATGTCTTTGAAGTCCCACTTCAATTGTTTATTGTTTCTCCTCACTCTTGGTCATGATACCTTGTTTCTTCACATGGTTTTATAATTTTTGATATAAAAACTGTATAATTTTTAAAGTCAGTCTGTGGGAATTTGTTGATGTCTGTGTTGAAGGTGCATTTCCCCAGGGAATATTCTATTTATTTATTTAAAAAAATTTTTTTTAATGTTTATTTTTGAGAGAGTAGAGTGCAAGCGGGGGAGGGGCAGAGAGAGAGGGAGACACAGAATCCAAAGCAGGATCCAGGCTCTGAGCTGTCAACACAGAGCCTGATGCAGGGCTTGAACTCATGGGCCACAAGACTATGACCTGAGATGAAGTTGGACGCTTAACCCACTGAGCCACCCAGGCACCCCCCAGTGTTCTGATTTCTACCACCATAGATTAGTTTTGTCTGTTCTAGAACTTCGTATACATGAAGTCAAATGTATACTATTTTGTGACTGATTTGTTGTTGTCGTTAAGCATGTCTCTTTTTTTTAAGCTGTATATTAGTAGCACACTCCTTTTTATCGCTGAGTAAGATTTTATTGTATGAATATGCCACAGTTTGTTGATCTGTGCAACTATTGACAGATAATAGATTATGCCGTGAACGTTCTCGTACGGGTCATTTGTGGACAAATGTTTTCATTTCTCTCTCTCTCTCTCTCTCTCTCGGGTAAATTCCAAGGAGTGGAATTTCTGGGTCATAGGCTAAGTGTATGTTTAACTTCATAAGAGACTGCCAAACTGTTTTCCAAAGGGGTTGTGCTATTTTCTCCTCCCACTAGAAATGTTAGAGAGTTGGGTTCTGCTACGTGTTTGCCAACAATTGATATTTTAGTCTTTTTAATTTTAACCATTCTAATGGGTGTGAAGTGGTATCTCGTGATTTTAATTTGCATTTCCCTGATGACTAATAAGGTTAAGCATCTTTTTGTCTGCTTCTTGACCATTTATATCTTCTTTTATGAAGTCTGTTCAGGTCTTTTGTTCAGCTTTTGAACTGAGAGTTACTTGTCTTAAATTATTTAGTTGTGAGGATATGTATATTCTGAGTATATACATATACTCATATATAACTCATATACTCATATATAATGTATGAATAATATTAAAAAAATTTTTTTTTACATACATTTATTTTTGAGAGACAGAGAGACAGAGTGTGAGCAGGGGAGGGGTAGAGAGAGAGGGAGACACAGAATCAGAAGCAGGCTCTAGGCTCTGAGCTGTCACCACAGAGCCCGTCGTGGAGCTCGAACCCATGAACCCATGACCTGAGCCCAAGTCGGACGCCTAACCGACTGAGCCACCCATGCGCCCCAGTATGAATAATATTTTTAATTAAGTTTATTATTTATTTCTTTTAGTAATCTCTACATCTAATGTGGGGCTTGAACTCATGACTCTGAGATTAAGAGTTCCATGCTCTTCTGGGTGAGCCAGCCAGGCGCCCTAGTGATACACTTTTTTGATAAATTTTAAATTTTGATGAAATTTAATATGTAATTTTTTTTTGTTTTATGGTTCTTGTTTTTGTAACCTAAAAATTTTTGGTCCTCCTTTAAGTCATGAAGATAGTCTCCTATGTTTTCTTCTAGAAGCTTTAAGTCTCGCTCTCTCTCTCTCTCTCTTTTTTTTTTTTTTTAATCTTTTAGATATTTTACTTTTAAGTAATCTCTACATCCAGTGTGGAGCTCAAAATCACAACCTGAGGTCAAGAGTTACATGCTCTTCTGACTGAGCCAGCCAGGTGCCCCTTAAGTTTCTCATTTCTATGTTGAGGTAGATAACCCACTTTGTATTATATTTTTGTGTATGGTATGAGGCAAGGAATGGAGTTTCATTTTTTTTCCATATTTGATTTTTTTCCTCCAGTTGTTCCAGCACCTTGTGCTGAAAAGACTTTGCTTTCCCACTTGTTTATTGAAATATCTATGGGTCTATTTTTGCAGTCTCTTCTGTTTTACTGATCTTTTTGTCTTTCCTTATTCCCATATTACACTGTATTGATTATTTTAAGTTTTAAGATAGGTAGTGTAAGTCTTCCAACATTGTTGATCTTTTGCAAGATTATTTGGCTATTCTAGGTTCTTTGTATTTTTATATGAATTTTAGAACTGGAAGTCAGCCCTCAGCACAAGGGTTTGAAAAAAGAAAACCAAAATAGAATTAGAATGTCAGTTTCCACAAAAGAAATAAGAATGCTATGATTTTAATTGTGTGGCATTGAATATATAGATCAATTTGAGGAGAACTGATATCAGAATATTTGAAGTTTGAAGTTGATTGTCAAGGACTGAGGTTTTTTTTCCCTACTTGCAAGCTGGTAAGTTTATCTGCCACTGTGTCACCAATGCTGACTGAAGACATGAGCCTCCTGGGGGCAGGGGCTCAGAGCACGGCAGGCAGGATGAGCTTCACGTTTGAATCATTCTGCACGAGTCCCACGGGTGTGACGCAGAGTGACCCAGGTGGATGCCGCACATGCAGTGGGTCTGGGTCTGTGTCATGGCTAGAGAACCCTGAGTTTAGGGAACCCTGATGTTTTATAATGGGCTGCCAGCAAAGCTCTCTGACCCTTGTTTCTGAGGAACACAGCATCTGTATTATATTGGACACCAAACAAGCCTGCTTTCTACTTCAGGGGGAGATAGCTATCTGTGTTTGTTTGTTTTTTTTTTAATGTTTATTTTTGAGAGAGGGAGAGAGGGAGAGAGAGAGAGAGAGAGAGAGAGAGGGAGGGAGGGAGGGTCAGAGAGATAGGGAGACAGAGGATCTGAAGTGGGCTCTGCATTGACAGCAGAGAGCCCAATATGGGGCTTGAACCCACAAACCATGAGATAGTGACCTGAGCCGAAGTTGGATGCTTACCCAACTGAGCCACCCAGACGCCCCACAATGTCTGGTTTGTAAGTGGTTTGGTCCACAAATGTCCTTGGGATGGTAATTCACAATGAAAGCTGCCATTCCTCTGTAAGATGTGCAGAAATGTGAGAGACCCAATGGAGAGCTATCTTCCAGCAATGGTTTATCACTCTATTCATGTAGGTCTTCTGAAATTTCTCTCAGCAAAGTTTGGTTTGGCAGAGCGAGGGGCAGACTCATCTCTTGTTAAGTTTACCTCTTAGTATTTTACAGGGTTTTGTTTTTTTTGGGATGCTATTATAAATGCTGTTTTAAAAACTGTACGTTCATTTTCCAATCATTTGTTACCAGAATATAAAAATATATTTGATTTTCATATTCTGACCACCTGTCCTACAACCTTGCTAAACTCATTTATTACTTCTAGTAGGGTTTGCTTGTTTGTTTGTTTGTTTTGGTAGATTCCTTATGATCTTCTACACATCCTGATTAAAGATAGTTCTTTTTCCTTTCCAAGCTTTTATTTTTTTTCACCCATCTCATTGCACGACCTAGGGCTTCTAGTCCAATGCCGAACCCTAAGGGGAAAAGCAGCCACTATTTCACCATTATGTCTGATGTCAGCTGAGGGTTTCTCACTGGGGCCCTTTATCACGGGGAAGATGCTCCCTCCCGTTCCTGGTTAGGCACTGTGGGCTTTCTCCTGACGGGATGCCTCTAATAGCTGTGCTGGGTCTGCTGAGGCTCTTGTTTTGACAAGGACACCTCTTTCACCGGGGCTTTGTTACCTGGTGAGAGTTGTACTTCTTATGTTCATGGATGATGACAGTTCATTCTGGAATGTCTGCTCTGAGTCCCCCTGAAGCAAATGTATTTTATTTTATTTCATTTTATTATTTTACTTTCATTTCATCTCATTTCATTTCATATCATTTTATTTTATTTTTGTAATGTTTATTTACTTTTGAGAGACAGAGAGACAGAGCATGAATAGGGGAGGGGCAGAGAGAGTGAGACACAGAATCCAAAGCAGGCTCCAGGCTCTGAGCTGTCAGCACAGAGCCCGACGCAGAGCTCAAACTCACAAACTGTGAGATCGTGACCTGAGCCGAAGTCGGATACTTAACCAAATAAGCCACCCAGGCACCCCTGCTGTGAATGTATTTTAAAATGACAACCTCTTTTTCTTTTTTTTATTTTTTTTTGTTTAACGTTTATTTATTTTTGAGACACAGAGAGACAGAGCATGAACAGTGGAGGGGCAGAGAGAGAGGGAGACACAGAATCTGAAACAGGCTGCAGGCTCTGAGCTGTCAGCACAGAGCCCGACGCAGGGCTCGAACTCACGGACCGTGAGATCATGACCTGAGCCGAAGTCGGACGCTCAACCGACCAAGCCACCCAGGAGCCCCTAAAATGACAACCTCTTAACACAACCTGTCAGTGTGTTTAATCTTTTAAAAAATAATTTTTTTTTAATGTTTATTCTTGAGAGAGAGAGACAGAGCGTGAGCAGGGGAGGGGCAGAGAGAGGGAGCCACAGAATCTGAAGCCGGCTCCACGGTCTGAGCTATTAGTACAGAACCTGATGTGGGGCTTGAACTCACAAACCGTGAGATCATGACCTGAGTCGAAGTCAGACACTTAAATGACTGAGTGACCCAGGCACCGCTGTTTAATCTTTTAAAAAGATTTATCATTATAACAGTAGTAGCCTAATATGAAAGGGAAATGTTAAAGTTTGCCCATAATCTGCTTCTCGTCTGTTGGAGGAGAGTCCTGAGACATGGAAGCAGGGGCCCCATCCCTGGGTTCCAGCGGCCCAAGGACCCCCTTCTCGATACTCACCCTTGCAGGGAGACGACTTCGAGGGAAGGCGTTCTACAACGTGGGTGAGAAAGTGTACTGCCAGGAGGACTTCCTGGTGAGTCAGAGCTGGGCCCTGGCGGGTGCCAGGGGAGGGGAGGGGACCCTCCTGCTGCCCATGGAGACCTGGGCCCAGGAGGCAGGTGCTGGCTGGGCAGGGAGTGCCCGCCCCTCTGTCACACAACATCCTGGATCCTTGGTCTCCTCTCAGTACTCTGGGTTCCAGCAAACAGCCGACAAGTGTAGTGTGTGTGGACACCTCATCATGGAGATGGTGAGAACCTCCCCCAGCCTCCTGGAACCCCTCTGACATGGGTGGTCTTAGGACCCACCCTTTCACCTGTTGCAGACCTGCCGAGGGCTCAGAGCCAGAGCCTCTTCTGGGGGCTGTGCTGAGCCTTCCGTCTGCACTGACCCTTCAGTGCCTCCCACCCCCAGATCCTGCAGGCCCTCGGGAAGTCCTACCACCCAGGCTGCTTCCGGTGCTCAGTGTGTAACGAGTGCCTGGACGGGGTGCCCTTCACTGTGGACGTGGAGAACAACATCTACTGCGTCAGAGACTATCACACGTGAGTGGCCAGCACTGTGGGGGCGGGTGTGACTCCCGCTGTTTCTCCTGCCTCCCCAGGAAGCATTTTTCCAGCCTGCCTGTCTGTGTTCTCCATTCTTGGCCTTTTTACTTCCAGCCTCCCCTTGTGTGCTCAGCGGCTGGGGCAAAGCATGGCTCTCTGCCTTGAACCCTCTCTTGGGTGATTCAGCTACCAGCCATCTCTCTCCTCTCCCCACCTTTACCTGCATGCGCCCCTCCTCCTAGTGGTGGGGGCTGTCCTCGCTGCCCCACCCAGCATCTATCCCTTTGCTCCCAGGGCCAGGTTTGGCCTCTTCTGCCTGGGGTGGTGGCTTGGGAGTCTCTGCAGAGTCCCTTTCCTGCCTGTCTGGTATCCATGTGAGAGGCCAGTCCATTCTCCCCAGCTGTGGCTCTAGGCCCAGCCCTCAGAGTTCTGGTCTTGTGCTACAGCCTTGCATGGGGTTGGTGCCCCGCATGGATCTCTGGTACTCAGTGTGGAGCCAGGCTTTGCAGGGGTCTCAGCTAGGGGTGGCCCAAACCTGGATGTTAGGGGGCAGGGAACTCACAGGAAGTGTGAGGGAGAGGGTAGGGAGAAACGGAAGCCGTCCTGGAGAAGGTGATGGGGTGGAAGTGAATTGGGAACCAGTTAAAAGGCCAAGAAGGCACCGCAGAGGCTGCTCCCACACCAGTGTGTCCACACAAGGAAAGGGGTTCTGACGCTTGGGCCAGGTCATGGGGCTACTGTGGGTGGGTCTACCTTTGGGCCCTTGGCCTCTGGCAGCTGGTCACTTCTGGTTTTCTTTATTCCTCCAGGGTTTTTGCACCGAAATGTGCCTCCTGTGCCCGTCCTATCCTCCCTGCACAGGTAGGAACCACTCACCTGGAGATGATCAGGTGTCTGGCCCAGCCTGGCCTCTGCCCCAGGTTGGCCCCAGGTCTTGGGCCCCTGTGGGAGGGATGCGGATGCTCCCGCCCCATATCCCTCAGGGCCGAGGGTTGCGTTGTGGCCATGCACGCAGGGTGCACGTGTCCCTGCATGAGTTAGAGAGAAACGGTGGCCCTCAGCTCCTTTGCCCACGGATGTAAGGATCGCCCCCTGGGTCTGTTAGCTCTGCAGGCTGAGGTGGTGGGAGGAGCACACAAGAGGAGGATGCAGTCTATGCAGGAGACACCATCGGGTGGTGCACCTCTCTTGGCATGGGGTCTCCCACACATGTTGGTTCTGCCCCAAGCTGCCGTGCCTGGGGAGGCCGGACTGGCTCTGGTCTTTCCTGACTGCAAAGAACTGAAGAGAACACATATACACACATTTGACACCTGTGTGACGGCCCTCATGGACATGTGTGTGTGTGCGGTTGGGTGTAGCTGCAGGAGGACGTCCATTCCTGTGCACCTGCTGATGCCATTCTGCCCGCGGAAGCACTGAAGCCAGTGCTCACGTGGGCGTGAATGCACACCTGCCATGGCAAGACCGTGTTGTGTAGGTAAACCCCATCTCTTCCTCCAGGGCTGTGAGACAACCATCCGTGTGGTGTCCATGGACAGAGACTACCATGTGGAGTGTTACCACTGTGAGGTGAGCCTGGGCCCTCCTGGAGGGCTGGCGGCTACTGTGGTCCCCCTCCACATGGATCTCCTTTTCCTCTAGGTGTTCTGTGGACCCACCTCCTTGTTTATGTCCCCATTCTCCCTGTCCTCCCTAGAGAGCCCTCCCCAAGATATGTTCTCAGCCCGTTTCTCATTCAGTCAAATATTTACTGAGGATTTACAGCATGTGGGGCTGCTGGGGATGTACAGAGAACAAAATAAAGAGTCCCTACTCTTATGGCAGCGATGAGCACTCAGGCAGGGCTGGAGCCTTATAGGGCTTGTCAGAGCACATAGGAGGCCTTGGAGAATCAGGGGAGGCTTTCTGGAGGAGCTGACACCCAAGCTAAGATTTGAAAAATGACCGAGTTAGCCAAGGACACAGTAAGAAAGGCACTTCCAGGCAGTGGAAGCAGAATGTGCTTAGGTGTGAGGGTGAACGTGTTGTTTTGTGTCACTGGAGAAGTTGGCAGGAGCTGGGGACATAGGGCTATATATGAGCTGAAGAGTATGGGCTTTTTCTGAGGGCAGTGGAGAATGATGCAAAAGGATGACATGATGGCATGAGGATTTTAGAAAGGGTGCTCTTTGCCATCAGAGAATGCATGGAGGAAGAGGGAGGGTGGCTGGGGTTTCCTGAGGAGGTTGTTGGAGGCGAGGTTGTGGTCCTGGGTTCGGGGTGGTAAACTGAGTTGCCTGAAGGTCAGGCAGTAAAAGGGACTGGATTCGGCCAGTGACTAAATGTGGCAGTTTGGGGGTTGGAAGGTGTCTATTAGGATCCCCCGAGAGCTAGACATGCTGGAGTTCAAAGACTCTGGCTGCAGGTGTAGGAATTTGGGAGTCATTGGCACATGTAGCTCTCTCCTTCCTGATACTCCACTCTGAGCTTTCTAATTGCCTTGGCCTCCCCAAATTCGCAATTCAAGAAGACCCCTGGGCCCTCTTTGGGCAGCCTGGACAATCCCTTCAGGTAGTAACTTGGGCAGTTCTACGGCTTACCTCTAGTTTCCCTTCTCTCAGAGATCCCTGGCCTGCCTTGTCTGTTGTCTGTCCCCCGCCCCCAATCAAAGTCAAAGCCCTTTGCAAGTTGCACAGGGCCCTACAGATCCGCCCCGCCCCATTACTCTCAGGCGCCCCCCCCCCCCCCCCCCCCCCGCTCACTCTGGGGTTGGGGCTGTGTTCTTCCCTAGGACTGCGGGCTGCAGCTGAGTGGGGAGGATGGACGCCGCTGCTACCCCCTGGACGGCCACCTGCTGTGCCGCCGCTGCCACCTGCGGCGCCTCAGGCCCGGGCCCCTCCCCTCACCTGCGGTGCACGTCACGGAGCTCTGAGCCGGGAAAGGAGCCCGCGCTGCGGCCCCGCGTGCGTGCGTGTGTGCGACAGAGAGCGCCCCCGGGCGGGACGGGTGACCCGGTCGGAGTCGGAGCTCTGTGTCCCACGGGGGGCGCCGCTGCCGCGCTTCCGCCCCACCCCCACCCACGTGCCACCAAGCTGCTGTCCGAGGGGCCGGCCCCGCGGCGTAGCTGCTTCTATTTATTCACCGTCTGTGCCTCCTCCGGCCGCTCCCTTCCTTCCAGCCCCTACCCCCTCGCCCCCCAACGCCGGCCTTGCGTTCCCGGGGCTGCTGCGCCCCGCGGCCCCGGGCGGGCTCCCAGACTGCCGTGGGGCACCAGCTGAGGACGCCGCCTTCGCGAGCAGGGGCGCGGGCCGCCTTCCTCCTCCTCCTCGCACTGGTCTGGGGGCGGGAGTGTTTCCTTGTTCAAAAGGGGCTCCGCCTGAAGGATCGCTCCTCGGGGCAGGGGTGGTCTGGCAGGTGGCGGTTGGCGGAGGGCACGCGTGTTTGTGTGTCTCATAAGCGCCTTTGGTGGGTGGGAAGGGTGTCCTTTTTGGGCGGGATCACAGCAGGGGGGAGACGAATGACACCTTTGTGGAGTGGGGCCCTCAAAGGAGCCCTGCCTTTGGCCATCGGAATTCTGAAGGGTGTTTTCAGCCGCAATCCCGCCCGGGTCTCCCCATCCCTGCCTCCTGGCTTGGGGTCCGCTTCCCCCTCGGCCCCCCTCCCCTCGCCATCCTTCAGCCTTGGGAAAAGAACCTTCTCACGCAAAATTTCCAGCCACAGGGCTCGGTCGAGAGAGACCACGAGAGGGCGCCCTGTCCCCGTGGCAGGGAGAACACCTGTTGCAGGAAAGCACTCTGTATCGGGCTCCACGACAAAAGCGTATGATTTGACTTAAATTAAGTTTTTCCTTTGAGAATATTTTCATTTTCTTTGAAAGAATATAGTTTTCTTCTAAAAACTTGGCCCACGGTTGTCATTTCTTAGAAAAACTACAAAAAACATGTCCAATTTGGAGATGTTTTTTCCAGGTGGGAAAAACGTTGTAGTTTTTACTATTTTCGTATAAATCCCTCTAAAATTTCAAAATATGTGTTTGCTTTTCAGACTTTGGAATAATGTGGGGTTTTGTTGTGTCAGCGTTTGAAGAGCAGTGACCTAATGTGGTTTGGGGGAATGTAGATTAATTTTCTTTCTGACACGCTAGCATTGGGAAGCTAGGACTTCTCAGTGATGGCTTATGTTGGATTTGCAACTGTGGGTGGTTTCTGCGGCAAGAGACCCCTAATCATGATAAGCCATCAATGGAATGTTTTTTAATGTTTATTTATTTTGAGAGAGAGAGTGTGAGCGGGGGAGAGGAAGAGAGGGAGAGTGAGAATCCCAAGCAGGCTCTGGCCTGTTCCCACACAGCCTGATGCGGGGCTTTGATCCCACGAACGGTGAGATCATGACATGAGCTGAAATCAAGAGTCTGACTCTTATCCAGCCGAGCCACCCAGGCGCCCTATCAATGGAATATTCCGATTTAAGTTCATTTGTGCCTGAACCACTTCCTCTTGGCAACTGTTCTTGCCCTGCCTTCCCTCCTCTTAGATGTGGGTCTTTTTGCTTGTAGGATCATCAGCAGGGGAAACTGTAGGAACCAGAAGGTTGCCCGGATTGCCTCTTGGGATTCATAGGAGAGGAAGTGGCTGCCATTAGGGACCAGCTGGGCTGAGGCCTGGAGCTGGGCGGCCCCCTGGTGGGCTGAGGAAGCAAGTACATGGGAAGTTTAGTGTTTGTTAACTAAGTGTTTATTTAAACGCAGAGGTTGTCTGAGATGGGGGAAGTGTGTGTTTTCTGAGAAGGGGACTTCAACAGGATAAGGGTGGCTTCTTGGAGGAGGTGATCCCAACGGGACAAGAGAGATGGCATTTCAGGAATGAGAGGCTGTTTCTGGCTTTCTCTTCCTCTTGAGTTGGGCTGCTTTGCTTTCTAGGCAGTTTTACAAAGCTTTCTTCTCATTGCCTTCTTTATTGCTTCTGATGTCAAAGCTGCTTTGCCCTTGGTTTCTCCTTTTTGCAAACTCAGCTCTTATCTTTTCTCTTCCTTTGTGCTGTGGAGGTGGCTCCTGAGCTTCCAGCCAGGGAGGTCACCATTGCCTTCCACACCTGCTCCAGCCTGGTTATCATACTTCCCTTATCCAGCTAGATTGAGTCATCACAGTGTGGAGCCTCACTTCGAGTTCATGTGTTGTACTTTGTCGCATGACCCTGGGGGGCAGTGGCCTCATCTCTGGCCACACTTTGCCCTTTTTCTTTGGGCTTCAGGGCTCTGTATTGCCTCTTTCAGGACTGGTGACCGCCACTATCCCTCTTACCACAGGGCCTTTGCACATGCACTTCCTTTGCCTGGATCCACTCCCTGCTCAGTGCTTTACTTCCTTGTTAAATCCTTCAGCTCTCAGCCACAGGTATACATCAGGCTTCCAGTTATTACACTTCACTGAACACATAGAATTTGGGGGCCCTGCTCTGCCAGCTCATTTTCCAAAAGCAGCATCTTCCAGTCCATTTTCAGGAGTTACACTGATCTGATGGTTGTTGAGACTGAAGAAGCAGTGTGAGAGCCAGACTTTGAGCCCAGTAGATTGCCTATGACCCTCCAACCCTGGGGGCCAAACCCACCTGCCGCTAGGATATCTCCCCTGATATTGGCACCTAATGACACTAACTATGCCTTTGATCACAGCTGTACTTTTATGTATCGTATTCAGGTTTGTCTCCTCCCTAGATTGGTGAGCTCTTTAGGCTAGGATCGGTCTGCGTTGTTCACTTTTGTCTCCACAGTGCCCAAGCCAGACTCTGCCCTGGACTTTAGGGTCTCAGCTCAGGACCCCACAACCCCATTGGTCTGCAAGTCCCAAGTTCCGCCTTAGTTGCCCAGTGAAGGAGCCATAGGTGGGAGATAAATGTCCAAGAATAGGGTTTACACAAATACTATACACACTGCACATAACATGTGTGCAGGTGTGTCCCAGGTAGCTCATTCCCATCTGTGCCTTTGTGCTAGGGCCTCGGTTCAGTACCCATGCCTTTGAGTACCAGGTCCACTGCTGTGTGTGTGTGTGTGAGAGGGAGAGAGAGAGAGAGTGAGTCTGGGAAGGTGGGCCCTTGCAGGGTTCTGGGAGTGGGTCGCGGGCATGGGGTGCTTTCATGGTCCTAGGAGGAAGGGGATGGTGCTGACCCCTCCCAGTCAGTACTTCTAACCCCTGGTCAGGAGACAAAGATGAGAGCATGCTGAGCTGCAGGTGAACTTGAGTGACTTCTGTGGGCTTGCTTTGGAGGGTCTGGAAGGGGTGGGCAGTTGGGACAGTGCTTATGGGACCTGGGAGGGGTTGGGCATGGAAACTCACAGAAGCAGAACTCCGGAGAGCAACATGGCCCAAGGAATGACTTGGGGACAGTGGGCCATCCT
Source organism: Neofelis nebulosa (assembly GCF_028018385.1). Classification (NCBI taxonomy): domain Eukaryota; kingdom Metazoa; phylum Chordata; class Mammalia; order Carnivora; family Felidae; genus Neofelis; species Neofelis nebulosa. The sequence continues at coordinate 19,091,521 of NC_080798.1, read as the reverse complement.
GTGGCGGTAACGGGGTGATGCAGGGATGGGTGGGGCTATGCTCACCACCGGCTTCTCCCACCTTAATCGCCATCTTGCTTCCAGGTAGCAGATGCTCCCTGGGAGGGGCGAGGGCTGCAGCAGTTGTGGGGGATGGGTGTAGTCTCAGTCTGCGGGGGCTCCAGGAGGGCTGTGGGTTGGGATCTGAGGACTTGTCTGGGATTGGGGGAGGCACACAGGTTTGCTGGTGACCTTCCACCCAGTGCCGCTCTGGAGGAGCTGGCCCTGTGTGTTGTGTGTGGGCATCGGGTCTCTGTGCCCTCCTGAGTGGGGGTGGTAGGCCCCTGGCTGGGGGAGGGGTGCGTGTTCTGGGGACTGGGTGACTGCTTGGAGCGGGCCTGGGTGAGGGGCTCAGAAGGGAGGGGCCGTAATGCCTGGTAGAGGTGGGGAGGCCCCTGCAGAGCCATCCTGGGAGGAGTTCTGCATGGCCGCGTCTCCTGGGCTGGCAGGACCATTCTGAGGCAGTAGACATCAGGTGCCTGGATCCTGGAGAGCCCAGGGTGTGTCTGGGTCCTGGGGAACCTGGAGAACCCAAGAAGGACACAACTGGAGTGGCAGGGTGCCTTCTCCCTTTCTTTTTTCTCTGGCCCGGAGAACACTGCCGGGGTCCCCTCCCTGAGCCTGGGTGTGTGTGTCACAGGTTGACCTTTTCCTGTCCTACAAAGGAGAGCCTTGGAGGCTCTCCTTCTCCAAGGACATCAGGCCCCTCCACCCCCCCCGCCCCGGGCCAGAGGGACGGTGGCCCTGAAACATCTGGTACTTGGCAGGGAAGTGCCCAGTAGTGGTGTCAGTGTGCCTGTCACATACTGACCTGTCTGTGCCCAACCACTCACCTGTCATTCCTGTTGTCCCACACCAGTGCACACCCTCTCCACGTCTGCTGTGCAGGTGGACCTGCATGTCACACACACCTGCCCTGCCCACTGGTTACCCCACCTTACTTGCCTGCGTTTACCAGCCTGTCCCAGGCACCTGTGTGGCGCAGCTGGCTCACTTCTCTGTGACGGTGCCTGGGCCATCGGTGTCCTTGGCCACAGTCAGCCTTGTGGACCTTGTGGGTGGGGCTCGAGCCCAGGAGAGGCATTTCACCAGGCCCAGTGTGTATCATCCTCCTTGCATCCCAAATTGTTTTGGAAACACCGTCTTCCACCTGAGCCAGCAATGCCTCCTCACCTTGGCCCTCTGCCTGGTGTAGATTTCAGCCTGGATCTGTCATTGCAGCCAGATGGGGGCTTTGAGTCTCAGCCTGCCCAGCTCGGCTCAGCTATCTCCCGCCATCCCCGCAATGTGGTCTACCATGACCGTGGGGAGAGGGCCTTCCTCTAATGGGGGACAGGTCTTTTGGGGAGTGGAGAGGAGTGCCTATGGGGATCAAAGAAGGCTGTGTCTGCCAGGGGACAAATTGACGAGGCTGGTGCCACGTAGACTGGGAGGCAGAAGTGGTTGTGTGTGGGGGTCAGGAGCCATTCATGTGAGCGAGGCACCACAGGGTCCTAGGGGAAGACCACAGCAGCCCTGGGTGGGGATGGGGGGGGTGTATCTCACTGCTAGGGGTCAGGGGAGAAAGATTGCATTTAGCTGTGAGGCAGGCCCTCCTTTCCTCCCTTCCTCCCTGTCCCCTTCTTCCTTCTCCCTCTTCCTTCCTTCTTTTTCTCTTTCTTTCCTTCTTTCTTTCTTTCTTTCTTTCTTTCTTTCTTTCTTTCTTTCTTTCTTTCTTTCTTTCTTTCTCTTTCTTTCTTTCTCTCTCTCTCTCTTTCTTTTTCTTTCTTTCTTTCTTTCTTTCTTTCTTTCTTTCTTTCTTTCTCTTTCTTTCTTCCTTTCTTTCTCTTTCTCTCTCTCTCTCTTTCTCTTTCTTTCTTTCTTTCTTTCTTTCTTTCTTTCTTTCTCTTTCTTTCTTTCTTTCTTTCTCTTTCTTTCTTTCTTTCTTTCTTTCTTTCTTTCTTTCTTTCTTTCTTTCTCTTTCTTTCTTTCTTTCTCTCTCTCTCTCTTTCTTTCTTTCTCTTTCTTTCTTTCTTTTTCTTTCTTTCTTTCTTTCTTTCTTTCTTTCTTTCTTTCTTTCTTTCTTTCTTTCTTTCTTTCTTTCTGTTATTTTTTAAAGGTTTTGTTTTTGAGTAATCTCTACACCCAACATGGGGCTTGAACTTATGACTCCAAGATCAAGAGTTGCATGCTCTCCCACTTAAGCTAGTCACGTTCTCTCTTCTTTAAAAAAAGGGGGGAAAAAAAAAGACTGTTATATTTGGTCTCACTGGAAAAAAAAAGAACAATTCACTGGCTTTTGGACGGAGCAAATTTATTATCCCTTCTGTGGAGTGTAAAGATGTGGTAGAACACGTTCTTTGTGGGAGTGTAAAATGAAAATTCTGCTTTGCCATATGGAGACGCCCATTATGTGGAGGAGACAGTTGGACAGTTAAGTTCGGAGCTCAGAGAGGAAGTCAGGGCTGGAGACAGAGGTGTTCAAAATCATGGGTGAGGTCACATGGAAATAGGGTGAGACAGAAAAGGGAAGGGGCCCAAGCCAGAGCCGTGAGGTGCTCCCACATCTAACTCTTGGCAAGGGGGATGGAGGGGGACCGCCTGGGATGACGGTGGATTAAGGTGGCATCAGAGAAGCTTGTATAAAAAGGATTGAGGCAGGACGGCAGGGTCTGCAGCAGGGGCTTTGGAAAGATGGAGATCACTGTGACCTTGAACCAAGTTGTTGCAGTGCAGCAATGGGGTAAAAGTAGATCCGAGTCCATTGAGATGAGAGGAGGGAAGGAAGAGGAGGCAGGCAGCTCTTTCAAGTATATTGGGAGGAGGTGCACAGGTGAAGGGAGCTTAGGGCAGGGAGAGTTCTTTTAGTACGCAGAATCCTGTCTGAAGCTCCTTGTCCATGTCTGTAAGAGCATGTAAACCCCACATGGGCATTCTCAGGGTTGTCTTACCCACCAGATCCCAGCCTCCATGGGGACAAGGTCTGTGACTGCGGTAGTCACAGCTCTGTCCAGTCCCTTGCCCAGCATCTGGCTCCTAACGTACTGAGGTACTGGTGAATGTTGGTTAAGTGAATCGGTCAATACATGTAAAGCACTGAGAACACTAACAGGTGCATAATAAATGCTCAGTAAAAGTGAGTTACTGTCGTCCGGTGGATGGGGAAGTCACTGAAGACTGGATGGCAGCAGTTCTGGAGACCATGGTGCTCCTGTGGTAGACTGACCAGGGTGGTGGCTCCAAGTCCTGAAGGATGGAGAGGTTAAAGACGCCCAGCAGCACCATGCAGGCCAGCTTTGGGAGTCCGCACTGCAGCCCTGAAACTGGATCGCGTCACCATCCAGGAGCTCACAGCTCCATTATTTGCCCCAGCCCAGGTGAAACCAGGAGAGACCCTGGAGGAAGGGGCTAACTCAGGAAAGGAGTCATTTATCGGACATCGCCAGGATGGTGTCTCTCAGATTCATCCTTCCAGCCACAATGATGTCTACAGTAGGTGCCAACAGCTTCGCTTTGACTGGGGAGGCATCCGGTGGTGGTACCGTGGAGAACATTAGGCAGAGACTGGGCACTGGGGGCCTTTTTGACCTCCGGTCGGGCCAGAGAGATGTAGATCACCACTCTGTGAGGGTTGCACAGATCCTCTTTTAGACCAGCTCGACACTCAGCTCAATGTCACTGAAAATGAGTGTCACAGCTGCAAATGCTGTTGAAGATCTCTGAGCAAATGAATGAGGACGACTGAACAGCTACAGACAGAGCTAAATGAGATAGACTGGTAGGAAAGCTTGAGAATGCCCAAGCTGAGGCTAAGACTGGATCCAGAGGAAGCTCAGTACCATAGGGGATACAGAGAACATAAACAACAACAGCCAGAACTGGATGATGAGCTGAAGAATGTAGAAAACCAAATGCCCTATGCCCAGATGCAGCTGGGCCAGCTGAAGAAAACCGGTTTCTTCAGTGCAACCTTTCATGTCTGGCACAGAGGACAATATGGTACAATCAGAACCTTCAAACTGGGTCGCCTGCCCAGTGTCCCTGTGCCATGGAATGAAGTTAATGCACTTGGGGCTGGAAAGCATTGCTGCTGTGCACCCTGGCCAGTAAGATATGTCTGAAATTTCAGAGGTATCAACTCGTTCCCTGTGGAAACCATTCCCACCTGGAGCCTCTGACAGACGGGTCTAAGCAGTTGCCATTGTACAATCCTGGGACAAGTTAGACCACGTGATGATGGAGATGTTGAGAAAGATGAAAGGAGAGGTTGAGAAAGGGTGAGACACATTTTTGTCTTCCTCACAGGAAGGCGAGATTGAAGACCCAGGAACCAGTGTGGCTCCCATTCCGTTGAAACCCAGTTTAGCCCTGACAAACAGTGGACCAAAGTTCTTAAGTTCATGCTGGCAGATTTTAAGTGGGGTCTTGCTTGAGAATAGTTTCATAACAAGACTTCTTCTTTCCCTTACAGAGATGCTCGCCTCAGAAGCTTTACATTTTGTTTGGTTTGCAACAAGAAATGTTTTAAATTAAACTCAGATAACATCAAACAGCATATTAAAAAAATTTTTTTTAACGTTTATTTATTTTTGAGAGAGAGAGACAGAGCACAAGGAGGAAAGGGAGACACAGAATCCAAAGCAGGCTCCATGCTCTGAGCTGTCAGCACAGAGCCTGACGCGGGGCTCGAACTCACAAATTGTGAGATCATGACCTGAACTGAAGTCAGTCGCTCAACCAACTGAGCCTTCCCGGGCGCCCCTCAAACAGCATATGTTTACAATACTAGAAAAGAATAAATCCACAAGTCCACTTTATTTTAAAATATTGAACAACAGGGGCGCCTGGGTGGCTCAGTCGGTTGAGTGTCCGACTTCAGCTCAGGTCATGATGACTCGGTCCATGAGTTTGAGCCCCGCGTCGGGCTCTGTGCTGACAGCTCAGAGCCTGGAGTCTGCTTCAGATTCTGTGTCTCCCTCTCTCTCTGCCCCTCCCCCACTCATGCTCTGTCTCTCTCTCTGTCAAAAATAGACATTAAAAAAATTTTTTTTAAATATTCAACAGTTTCCAGAGGTAAAGCCTGCCATGTATGGCCATGTATGAATGTTCATTCTGCTCTGTTAAAGACATGAAATTGTATTTGTTACTGTTTGAGACACAGTGTGGAGAGGTTTGATTATCTGTAATAAAAGATTTGCTGCAGTCTGAAAAGCGTGAGTTACTGTTACAACTTAGGTAAGCAAAAGTAAGATAAGGGATTTCTGCAGTTTGACTCTTCGTGGGTCCCTATGTGGGACAGTGTCTGTGTCACTTCAGCAATGGTGTGAGACTTTGCATGTGTGGGCATACCCTGTGTCCATGAGACCTGTCACTGTACAGCTGGGAACACTTGCTGGGGAAGGGCACATGACCCAGAGACGAGGTACAATGTGTGAAGACCTCTAGGCTCCTACTTTTATGGTTCCGGCAGACATTAGTCTGTTTGTTAAGGTCACAGCAGCGTTCCTGACTTAGGTCAGGTCCCTCCTGAGAAGAGACCACTGACCCAGCTGCACATGACTCCCAAGACCATGTCCATGTGGGAGCTGGGTCTTCAGGGCCAAGCTTCCCTGACCAGCCCTCTGTGCAAGTCCTTCCCTGGGTCTCATGGCTATTCTGTATCTCTTCCCTTCCTCTTGTGCTGCAGGGGTTCATCTCACCCCTTGGTGCTGCTTTGAGCCTCCCTTGTTGTGGTCTTGGTTGTCTCCCTTCCCCATCCTGCTCAGGCTAGGGCAAGACCCTTCCCTATGTCTTCATCAGGAGGAAATGTCTTATATCTGGTAAGAAGTTGCTATGGCCAATGTCAAAGAGGTTGCTGCCTGTGTTCTCCTCTAGGATTTGGATGGTTTCCTATCTCACATTTAGGTCTTTAGTCCATTTTTTTTTAAAGTAGGCCCCATGCCCAGTGTGGAGCCCAACATGAGGCCTGAACTCATGACCCTGAGATCCAGACTTGAGCTGAGATCAAGACCCAAGTGCTTAACCAACTAAGCCACCCAGGCACCCCAGGTCTTTAATCCATTTTGAATTTATTTTTGTGTGTGATGTAAGAAAGTGATCCAGTTTTCATTCTTCTGCATGTTGCTGTCCAATTTTCCCAACACCATTTGGTGAAGAGACTTTTTTCCATTAGATATTCTTCCCTGCTTTGTCAAAGATTATTTGGCCATATAGTTGTGGATCCATGTCTGGGTTTTCTATTCTGTCCCATTGATCTATGTGTCTGTTTTTGTGCCAGTACCATACTGTCTTGATGACTACAGCTTTGTAATCTAGCTTCAAGTCCGGGATCACGATGCCTCCAGTTTTGCTTTTCTTTTTCAAGATAGCTTTCAGTATTTGAGGTTGTGTGTGGTTCCATACAGATTTTAGGATTGTTTGTTCTAACTGTGAAAAATACTGTTGATATTTTGATAAGATTGCATTTAATGAGTAGATTGCTTTGGATAGTATAGACATTTTAACAATATTTGTTTATTCAATCCATGAACACGGAATGTTTTTTTCATTTCTTTGTGTCCTCTTCAATTTCTTTTGTAAATGTTTTCTAGTTCTCAGTGCAGATCTTTTTCCCCTTTGGTTAGGTTTATTCCTAGGTATCATATGGTGCCAGTGCACTTGTAAATGGGATCAGTTCCTTGATTTCTCCTTCTGCTGGCTTCATTTTGATGTATAGAAATACAACAGATTTCTGTACCTAGATTTTGTATCCTGTGATTTTACTGAATTCATGTATTACATGAATTAGTTTTAACAATTTTTTGGTAATCTTTTGGCTTCTCTGTTTACAGTATCATGCTGTCTGCAAATAGTCAAAGTTTGACTTCTTCCTTGCCCATTTGGATGTATTTTATTTCTTTTGTTTGATTGCTGAGCGTACGACTTCCAGTACTATGTTAAATAACAGTGGTGAGAGGACATCTCTGTTTTATCCCTGACCTTAGAGGAGAAGCTCTCAGTTTTTCCCCACTGAGGATGATATTAGCTGTGGGTTTTTTGTATGTGGTCTTTATGATGTTGAGGTTTGTTCCCTCTATCCCTACTTTGTTGAGGATTTTTATCATGAATGGATGTTGTACTTTGTCAAATTTTTTTTTCTTTCTGCATCTATTGAGAGGATCATATGGTTCTTATCCTTTCCTTTGTTAATATGGAACAAAGTGTATCATGTGAACAACATGTATCACGTTGACTGTTTTGTGAATATTGAAACACCCTTGCAACCCAGGAATAAATCCCACTTGATCATGGTGAATAATTCTTTTAATGTGCTGTTGGATTTGATTTGCTAATATTTAGTTAAGAATTTTTGCATCTGTGTTCATCAGGGATATTGGCCTGTAGTTCTTTTTCAGTGGAGTCTCTGTCTGGTTTTGGAATCAGGATAATGTGGCTTCATAAAATGAATTTGGACATTTTCCTTCCATTTTTATTTTTTGGAATAGTTTGAGAATAGGTATTAACTCTCCTTTAAATGTTTGGTAGAATTCCCCTGTGAAATCATCTGGCCCTGGACTTTGGTTTCTTGGGAGAATTTTGATTACTGAATCAAATTCTTTGCTGGTTACCGGTCTGTTTAAGATTTCTATTTCTCCCTGTTTTAGTTTTGACTGTTTATGTGTTTCTAGGAATTGATCCATTTCTTCCAGATTGTCCAATTTTTTGGCATATGGTTTTTCATAATATTTTCTTATAATTGTATTTCTGTGATATTGGTTATTATTTCTCCTCTCTCATTTGTGGTTTTATTTATTTGGGTTCTTTCTCTTTTCTTTTTGATAAATTGGGCTAAGGGTTTATCAATTTCATTTTTTTTTTTCCAAAAAACCAGCTCCTGGTTTCATTGATCTGTTCTACTTCTTTTGTTTGTTTCTATATCATTTCTTTCTGCTCTAATCTTTACTATTTCCCTACTTCTGCTGGCTTTAGGCTTCACTTATTTTTCTTTTTCTAGATCCTTTAGGTGTAAGGTTAGGTTGTTAGAGATTTTTTTCTTGCTTCTTGAGGTAAGCCTGTATTGCCATATAATTCCCTCTTAGGACCACTTTGCTGCATCCCAAAGGTTTTGGACCATTGTGTTTTCATTTTCATTTGTTTCCATATATATAGTTTTTTAAATTTTTAATGTTTTTATTTATTTTTGAGACAGAGAGACACAAAGCATAAGCAGGGGAGGGGCAGAGAGGGAGGGAGACACAGAATCTGAAGCAGGCTCCAGGCTCTGAGCTGTCAGCACAGAGCCTGATGCAGGGCTCCAACTCATGGACTGTGAGATCATGACCTGAGTTGAAGTCGGACGCTTAACCAACTGAGCCACCCAGGTGCCCCATTTCTATATATTTTTAAAATTTCTTCTTTAATTTCCTGGTTGACTCATTCATTCTTTGGTAGGGTGTTCTTTAACTTCCACGTATTTGTGGTCTTTCCAAAATTTTTTCTTGTGGTTGACTTCAAGTTTCAAAGTGTTGTGGTCAGAAAATATGCATTGTGTGATGTCAATCTTTTTGTACTTGTTGAGGCCTGATTTTTGTGACTTAGTATGTGATCTCTTCTAGAGAATATCCCATGTGTGCACTTGAAAAGAATGTGTATTCTGCTTCTTTAGGATGAAATGATCTGAATATATCTGTTAAGTCCATCTGTTCCAGTGTATCATTCAAAAGCATTGTTTCCTTGTTGATTTTTTGCTTAGATGATCTGTCTATTGTTGTAAGCGGAGTGTTAAAGTGCCCTACTATTATTGCGTTATTACCAACGAGTTCCCTTATGTTTGTTATCAACTGTTTTATATATTTGGGTTCTCTCAATTTGGGGACACAAATATTTACAATTGTTAGATCTTCTTGTTGGATAGTCCCCTTTATTATGATATGATGCCCTTCTTCATCTCTTGTCACAGTCTTTGGTTTAAAATCTAGTTTGTCTTGGGGCGCCTGGGTGGCTCAGTCGGTTAGGCGACCGACTTCGGCTCAGGTCATGATCTCACGGTTTGTGAGTTTGAGCTCTGCATCAGACTGTGTGCTGACAGCTTAGAGCCTGGAGCCTGCTTCGGATTCTATGTCTCCCTCTCTCTCTGCCCCTCCCCTGCTTGTGTTCTGTCTCTGTCTCTGTCTCTCTCAAAAATAAATAAACATTAAAAAAAAATTTAAAATCTAGTTTGTCTTGGTGCCTGGGTAGTTCAATCAGTTAAGCATCTGACTTCAGCTCAAGTCATGATCTCACAGTTCATGGGTTCAAGCTCCACATCGGGCTCTGCACTGGTAGTGTGGAGCCTGCTTTTGATTCTCTCTCTCTGCCTCTCCCTGACTTGTGCTTTTTCTCAAAATAAATAAATAAATTAAAAAAAAATAAAATCTAGTTTGTCTGATATAAGTATTGCTACTCTGGCTTTCTTTTGACATCCTTTTGAATGATAAATTTTTCTCCATCCCCTTACTTTCAATCTGCAGGTGGCTTTAGGTCTATAATGAGTCTGGTAGGCAGCATGTAGATGGGTCTTGTTTTTTGATCCATTCTGACACCCTGTGCCTTCTGATTAGAGCATTTCATCCATTTACATTCAGAGTGATTATTGACAAATATATTTAGTACCGTTTTGTTACTTGTTTTGTTGTTCCTAGAGGTTTTCACTGTCCCTTTGTAGTCTTTGTCATTTTTGGTCTTCCTTTCACACTCAAAGAGTCTCATTTCATATTTCTTGCAGGGCTGGTTCAGTGGTCACAAATTCCTTTAGTGTTTGTTTGTCTGGGAAGCTCTTTATCTCTCCTCTTATTCTGAATGACAGCCTTACTGGATAGAGTATTCTTGACCACAGATTCTTCTCATTCAACACATTGAATATATATATATATATATATATATATATATATATATATATATATATATATATATATCATGCCTCTCCTTTCTGGTTTGGCAGGTTTCTGTGGAAAGATTTGCTGCTAACCTTATTGGTCTTCCCTTGTAAGTTAGGGACTTCTTTTGTCTTGGTGCTTTTAGGATTTTTTTAAAAATCTCTATATTTTGCAAATTTAACTATGCCTTAATGTTGGCCTGCTTTTGTTGATTTTGATGGGGGTTCTCTGCACCTCCTGGATTTAGATGTCTGTTTTCTTCCCAAGATTAGGGAAGTTTTCAGCTATAATTTCCTCAAATAAACCTTCTGCCCCCTTATCTCTCTCTTCTTCCTCTTGGACTCCTACATTAAAATATTATTGTATTTGATGGAGTCACTGAGTTCCCCAAGTCTACTTTCTTCATCTAACATTTTTTTCTCTCTATTTCACTTTTTTAATGTTTATTTATTTTTGAGAGAGAGAGAGCAGGCAGGGGAAGGGCAAAGAGAAAGGGAGACACAGAATCCAAGGTAGGCTCCAGGCCCTGAGCTGTCAGCACAGAGCCGAACACAGGGCTTGAACTCACAAACCACAAGATCATGACCTGAGCTAAAGTTGGACATTTAACCAACTGAGCCACCCAGGCACCCCTTCTCTCTCTGTTTTAAAAGTTTATTGGAGCATCTGGGTGGCTCAGTCAGTTCAGCCTCCAACTTTGGCTCAGGTCATGATCTCACAGTTTGTGAATTTGAGCCCTGCATCGGGCTCTGTGCTGACAGCTCAGAGCCTGGAGCTTGCTTCAGATTCTGTCTCCCTCTCTCTCTGCCCCTCCCCCACTCACACTCTGTTTCTTTCTCCCTCAAGAATAAATAAACATTAAAAAAAATTTTTTTAAGTTTATTTATTTTGAGAGAGGGAGAGAGAGAGAGAAAGAGAGAGAGAGAGAGAGAGAGAGAGAGAGAGAGAGAGAGAGAGAGAGAGAAAACATGAGCAGGAGAGGGGCAGAGAGAGAGAGGGATAGAGAGAATCCCAAGCAGGCTCTGTGCTATTGGCAGGGAGCCTGATGTAGGGCCCGATCCCATGAATTATGAGAGATCAAGCTGAACTGAACTGAGTTGAAATCAAGAGTCAGACACTTAACCAACTGAGCCACCTGGGTGTCCCTTTTTCTCTCTACTTAGTGCATCTCATTATTTTCCATAATTCTATGTTCTATATCACTTATTTGTTCCTTTGCTTCTTCCATCCTTGTGGTCATTACATTTAGTCAGTCTTGAATCTTAGTTATTGCATTTTTCGTTTCTGGCTGATTAGTTTTCAGCTCTTTTATCTCTGTGGTAAGGGATTCCCTGATATCATCTCTGCTTTTCTCAAGCCCAGCTAGTATCCTTGTGATTACTCCTTTAAATTCTGAACCAGGCATATTATTTATATCTGTTTCAATTAGATCCCTGGCCATGACCCTTTCTTGTTCTTTCTTTTGGGATGAATTCTTCCATCTTGGCATTTTGTGTAGGTTTCTGTCTTCTTCTCTGTGTAAGGAAAGCCAGTTATGTTTCTTGCTTCTAAGAGTAATGGCTTTATGAAGAAGAGATCATATAATGTTCCGAGCCTGGTGCTCCAGGAAGTGTCTCTGGTGCATTCTGCTGCTGTGTTATGGCTGCTGTATCCCTCAGCTCAGTCTTCTGCAGAGTTTCTTCTTGCCTGCTGTGGGGAGTGTTTTGGACCTTGGCCAGAGTGTGGTGAATGTGCTCTGGTCTGTTTGTGAAAAGAGACCTGATACTATTTCCACTGGAATTGAAGCTATGCAGAACTCTGTGGTCAGTAGATGTGGTGCGTGCAGGGTTTTATGCTGGTCTTCTGGAGGAGGAGCCTCTGTACTGGTCCTATGGCACATTTGCTTGAGTAAAGCAGTATCAGCAGAGTGCACGGGGTTGGACTTGGTGTAAGTGGGTTAGGCAGCTAGTGTGGGCTCTGTGTTGTTTACTGAGGTTGGTTTATGCTGAAGGGTAGAGGAGGGGAATGGTACAACCCCCTCCTTTGTCTCTGGAGAGGAGAGTCTGTGCTTGCTGCTCTCAGGGAAGCAGTTTCTCTGAGAGCAAACAATTTCCCCTGGTGCATCACAGGCGTTTTTCACATTGCTGATTTCACACTGTCTCTGGGTTGTTTGTCTGCTTGGAGCAGCACAGCACACCTTGGGCTCTACCCTAGCCGGGCCTGCTGCTTTTTAAAATTCCAAACTTCTGGGTCCTGCTGTGGCACGGACCTGCACCGGTCCTCTGGGAAAGGGACTCTCTAGGCTGGAACTGATGCAGGTTTGACTCAGAAGGCCAGTCGTGCCAGAGCTCAGAGCCATGGGATTTGGAGCAAACAGGCTAAACAGCCAGTGTTCCGGTTAGCTGCCCTCAGCAGGTATCTGTAGGCCAATGCTGAGGGGTAGAGGGAAATGGCGCCTGCTGGTTCTCCTCCCTCCACCCCTGCCCCACCAGAGGCAATGCCACCTCTCATAGATGCGCTCCAAAGAGTATGAGCAGTCTCTCCCCATGTCCCTTAGGTGATCCAGAGATCTCACAGTCTGTCCCAGGGTTTTTTGTCTGCCTCTGCTTCAGGAGTAGGACAGCATCCTCAGGTCTCTATCCCAGCCAAACCTGGGGACCTTGGAAACTCTAGTCTTTGAACCCCACTGATTGCAAAACTGGCAAAATTCAGCCCTTCTCGTTTTCAGGGCCAAATGCTTTGGGAAGTGTGCTCGTACGTATCCTTGTGTGCTCCTCTGTCTCTCCCTTTTCTCCATGACCAGGGCTCCCTTCCCTTCATAGCACCCGCAATCCGTTTCTCCCCCAAGCCATATCTCTGCATTTCCTACCTTCCTCAAAGTGGGCTCTCCTTCCAGCTGTGCACTTTGTTCTGTCAGTCCTCAGGTCAATTTCTTGAGTATTCTGAATGATTTGATAGTTATTTAGCTGTGTTCCAGGGATGAAGGGAGCCTAGACTCCTCCTACTATGCAGCCATCTTAGCTCCCCTTTGAGTTGTATGAGTTCTTTACATATTTTGGATGTTAACCCCTTATTGGATATATTGTTTGCAAATACCTTTTCCCATTCAGTAGGCTGCCTTTTTAAAAAAAAATTGTTGGTTTCCTTCACTCTGCAAAAAGCTTTTTAGTTTCATGCAGTCCTGTTTGTTTATTTTTGCTTTTGTTGTCCTACTTAAAGAGATAGATCCCAAAAAATATTGCTAAGACTGATGTCAAAAAGCTTACTGCGTATTATTTCTTCTGGGAGTTTTATGGTTTCTGGTCTTACATATAAGTCTTTAATCCATTTTTAGTTTATTTTTGTATATGGTGTAAGAAAGTGGCCATCTTTCATTCTGTTGCATACAGCTGTCCTGTTTTCCCAGTACCACTTGTTGAAGAAACTGTCTTTTCCCCATTGTATGTCCTTTCCTCCTTTCCCTAGGTTAATTGAACATATAAACATGGGCTCTGAGCTCTCTATTCTGCTTTTGTGCCAATACTGTGTATGTTTTGATTACTGTAATTTTGTAGTATAGTTTGAAATCTGGGAGCATACGACTTTTAGTTTAGTTTAGTTTTGTTTTGTTTTTCCTCAAGATTGCTTTGGCTATTAGAGGTCTTCTATGGTTCCATATACATTTTTTTAAGTTTATTTATGTATTTTGAGAGAGAGTTTTGCACCCCCAATTCCATATACATTTAACTTTTTTTTTTTTTAAGTTTATTTTTGAGAGAGAGAGAGCACACAGGGGAGGGGCAGAGAGAGGGGGAAACACAGAATCTGAAGCAGGCCCCAGGCTCTGAGCTGTCAGCACAGAGCCGATGCAGGGCTTGAACCCACAAATCATGTGATCATGACCTGAGCCAAATTTGGATGCTTAGTCAACTAAGCCACCCAGGCACCCCTTATTTTAAGTAATATTTATACCCAATATGGGGCTTGAACTCACAACCTTGAGATTAAGAGTCGCATGCTTTACCTACTAAGCCAGCCAGGCACCCCAATTCCATATACATTTTAAGATTATTTGTTCTAGTTCTGTGAAAAATGCCATTGGAATTTTGGTAGCAATTGCTTTGAGCCTATAGATTGCTTTGGGTGGTGTGGACATTTTAACAACGTTAATTCTTCCAATCTATGACCATGGCATGTCTTTCCATTTTTTGTGTGTCATCTTCAATTTCTTTCATCAATATCTTTTAGTTTTCAGAGTACAGGTCTTTCACCTCCATGGTTAAATTTATTACTAGATATTTTATTCTTTTTGATGCAATTGTGAATGGGATTATTTTATTTCTTTTTCTGATAGTCTGTTATTAGTGTATAGAAATGCAATATATTTCTGTATATTGATTTTGTATCCTGTGGCTTTACTCAATTTATTTATTAGGTCTAATAGTTGTTGTTGTTGTTGTTTTGGTGAAGCTTTAGGGTTTTCTACATATAGTATTACATTACCTGTAAATAGAGGCAGTTTTACTTCTTCCTTTCCAATTTGGATGCCTTTTAATCTATTTTCCATTTTATGTTTCGATGTCACAACTTACATATTTTTATATTGTGTATACATTGATGATACATTGTAGCTACAGTGTTTTTTATACTGTTGTTCCTTAACCTTTATATTAAAGTTAGGTTATTAACATACCACCATATTATAGTATTAGAGTAGTCTGACTATGACTATATACTTACCTTACCAGTGTGTTTTACATTGTCATGTGTTTTCATTTTACTAAGTTGTGCCTGCTATTTTATCATAAATAACTCCTTTCAGCATTTCTTATAAGGCAGGTGTAGTGCTGATGAATTCCTGCAGCTTCTGTTTGTCCAGGAAGGTCTTTGTGTCTCCTTCGTCTCTGCAGAACAGCTTTGGTGGGTGAAACATTCTTGGTTGGCAGTAACCTCCCCCCCGCCCCCCGCCCCGCCTTCAGCATCTGAATATATTATTCCTGGCCTGGAGGGGTCTGTTGATTAATCTGCTGATGGTCTTATGGAGATTCCCTTGTATTTGAGGATTCCAGAGCCTCACCATTTGCCTAACAGGACTCTTCCTGGTCATCGCATTTGTCAGACTTTGCTCTTGGTGGTTGAGTCAAGCTGTCCAATCATTTTTAATATCTCCACAACCCAGACAAGTGTTATCTATCCAACTGGTATTATTCATGCCGAGGCATAACAGGGTTTATTGTGCTGTAAATTTTCAAAATTTCATATTTTCCTGCTGCCTCTGCATCCTCACAAACAGGTTGCAGTGTCCATCCCTGGTCCCTGGGCTGGGGAAAAGGCTGGTCCCTACCACAAGTTCCCCTTCCTGCCTTCCTGTGACTAACTTAGTGACATGAAAGTGTGCCAGTGAAATCCCCTCGGGCCTTTTGCTTCCAGACCCCGTCCTTATCCCTGACAAAGGCTCTTGCCTGTGAGTCCTCTGTGTCTCTTGACTCTTCACTTCCTTGGTGGAGCCCGTTCCCTTTGTGCTTCTCCCATCTGGTCCCCTGTGAGAATAATAACGCTTTAATTCCGTATGCCTCTTTGAATATAAGTTCCACAGCCGTGTTGAAGTGATCCTTAACGACCCTATGGGGGGACCTGCTCCCCCATTTACAACAGACCCAGCCTGTGTGGCAGTCTATGGGAGCAAATCAGCTGTGACCCTGTGTTACCCCTTTTTGGAACACTAGATCTTTGAGTCCTACTAAACAACCCTCAGTCTCCTCCTACTATTCTCCTTTTCCACCATTTTGTTGAAATCTCAAATCCTCTAACAAGCCCCTTCTAACTGACTTTGGTAGGTAAGGTGATCAATTTTGAAATTTCTTTATCCTCCATCTGGTTGGTCACTGGTGAGAGAGGACATGAATGAAGATGCCCAGTCCACCATCTGTAACTGGAAGTCCCTATGGTTTTATCCCAGTGGTGCCATGTGTTCTTTTGTGTGGACACGTTTCCACCTTGGGCCGTCTTCCCATTAGCTTGGGGTGGCCAGGACCCTAGAGACGAGGCTGGGTCAGCCAATTCTGAGGAGGTATGGACTGGCATTGTGGAAAGACAAGGGGCTTGGCCTGAGAGGCTGTGAGAAGATATCTGCCTTCTCCTGGCAATTGTCCCCTTTGACGTGTGTTCCAGGACCTGCAGTTCCCACGGGTCTTGAAGGTCTGAACTGGATAGGGGGTATTTACTGCCCCAAGACACACCCCAGCACTCCCAGTCTGTATTGGGGTTTTATGCAGAGAGATGCTTCTAGCAAAACCAACACTCTGGTAGTGGTTTCCAACCACTTTCTGTGGAAGAACCTCACCATCCACTTGAAAAAAACTCACTATAGCTTCTCTTTAAAAGTGCCTTTCTACAAACACCGTGTGTTCATCGTAGCCCATTAGGGAAATTTAAATAATCTATTTCTTATAAGACATCATCTGTTTTCCTAGCGGACATTTAAGACATTGCTCTTGTAAACGACGTAGGGATAAGAAATATTCTTGTGTCGGGCGCCTGGGTGGCTCAGTCGGTTAAGCGTCCGACTTCGGCTCAGGTCCTGATCTCATGGTCCGTGAGTTCGAGCCCCGCGTCAGGCTCTGTGCTGACAGCTCAGAGCCTGGAGCCTGTTTCAGATTCTGTGTCTCCCTCTCTCTGACCCTCCCCCATTCATGCTCTGTCTCTCTCTGTCTCAAAAATAAATAAAACGTTAAAAAAATTAAAAAAAAAAAGAAATATTCTTGTGTCTGTCCTTAACTATTTACCTAGGGTCAAGACATAAAAGTAGAAATGACAGTTTGAGGGATTTTCAGATTTATAATGATGTCGATTCACATTGCCACTTACCTACTGCATCATTCGTGCCCATGGGCATTTCTGTCAACCGTATGAAAACACTTGCTTTCTGACACCCTCGTTATCCCTGGATTTTGCCAATTAAAAACAAAAAGTCTGTTCTGTTTTGGTGAGAATGTCTTATTTTGCATTTTTTGACTATTTGTGAGGATGAACATCTTTGCTATGCGATGGCCATGTGCCTCGGTCTCCTGTGACTTTCCTATTTATGACCCTTTCTTCAGTTTGAATGTTCTGAAATGTTTATTCTCGAAGAACTTTAAGAATCAATTCATCACATAACATAAGAGAATAAATATGTGGTAGAGGTTTGACTTGAAATGGTTTCAAATTCTAGATTACTTTGGGCATAATGACATTTTTATTTTCATTTATAAAACGTATTGTATATCAATAATACTTTATGGATTAGGATCTTACTATGCCTCACGTCTTTTTCTGGCTCTGTTTCATCGGTCCAAATTCCAGAATGATGATAAACAACAATGGAGACGGAGGCCTGTTTGCTTTTCTTCTGGCTGTAACAGAAGGGTCACAGAGGCAAGTGACATTCAGGCTGCACTGTCAGTCTGCTTTTGGCAGTTGATTTCGTGAATGTGATCATGGGGTTGTGATGGGTTGTCTGGGTGACTCTGCTCTGTGTGTGTCTGAAGGAGAGATCTGGGGTGGGGGCCGCAGGATAGGGGTAGGGGACACTTCCTGATATGGCATGGTCTGCGTGACTCAAAGAGAGGGAAGAAATGCACTGCAAACAGACTGCAGAGAGAAGGGGCCAAGGTCTGAGGGCAGATCTGAGGGCAGAGCACTTGCTTAGCAGATTTCATTCTGTAACAGAGACTCGAGGAAGACTGTAGCAGATAAATGTGGGATCAGGGGGGAGTGCAGGGTGGTCCAGGCCGGTGAGCACAGCCCCAGGGGGCTGGATCTTTGCTTTCCCCTTTCTGTCCTCCCTCCTCCTCTGCCCCCAAGAGCACTGCTGGGCTGTCCTCCCGAAGCTGACGGGGCAGTGACAGCTGGAGGTCCTCAGCAGCAGGAGGGTCGCTCTGCAGGACTGAGAGAGCTGGGAGGCTGCCTAGGACATGAGGCCCCTCTGGGCCTCCCAGGGCTGGAGGACTGTGGCTCTGACATACTTCACCACCTTGGAGGGTGGTGTTTGTGTACCTGGCATACACTCACCTGTTTGTGCCCAACCTCATGTGTCTCCCATCAGCCCACACAACATGCACACATTGTCCACAACTGCCCATGTCATACACGTCGATCACACACCTGGCACATGACTGGGCACATGACCACCTCACGAACCCCATTATACTTGCCTGAAGTTAAGTGCCAGCACGAGTAACTTCACTTGCATGACAGAGCCCGGTGACACACTTTTCTATGACAGTGCCTGGAGCAAAGGAGGGTTTGTACCTTCAGCTCTGAGGTCCTGGGGGGTGGCGGTGGCTGGAGGCAAGGGAGATCCCTGTGCTTGAGATTATCTGCCTTTTATTCCACTTTATGGAAGGTGGTGAACTTGAGTAGAGCTGAGAGTGGATGAAGATTTACAGCACCCTCAGCCAGGCTCCCTCTGGTTCTCAGTGCAAGTTCTGGACATGGGGCTTGGGTGCTGGCTAGATTCCTCAGTTGTGTGGGTCTCAGGCAGGGACTGTTTTCCCTGAAGCCAGACAGAGGCATTCCCGCCCTGCTCTGGTCAGTTTCTCTGTGCCGCTGCTTTGCGCAGCTCTACCTCTCGCGTATCCACTTCTTTGCCTGTTCTCTGGGATGGAGGGGTCGCACCGACCCTGCCAGTAAGACGGCAGATTGAGGTCATCTTACATGAAGGATGATGAGGCAGAGGACTAATTCTGGCTGAGGATAGTCTTTTTTTTTTTTTTTAATGTTTATTTGTTTTTGAAGGAGAGAGAGAGACAGAGCGGGAGCAGGGGAGGGTCAAAGAGAGAGGGAGACAGAATCCAAAGCAGGCTCCAGGCTCGGAGCTGTCAGCAAAGCTGTTGATGTGGGGCTTGAACCCATGGACCGTGAGATCGTGACCTGAGCTGAAGTCGGAGGCTTAACCGACTGAGCCACCCAGGCGCCCCTAACTGAGGATAGTCTTAACAAATGTGGGAGCGAAGGTTGACCCTGACTCCGGCACTCCCTCCCTGGGGATGGGGGGCACTTACAGTGACGCTGTTTCCCTTCCCAGCAAAACTTCCTATATGACTATTCTTCCGCCTCTCATGTTTTACCATTTGGCTTTCATTCCACATCCCTGCTGCAGTGGCTCCTGAGGAGGTCACTGCTGGCCTCCATTTATCAGATGGGCACTGCCTTGACCTCGTCTGGGGAGATAGTTCTCCACCAAGGTCATGGTGAAGTATACTGAGAGAAGACGATACAGACATGATATGTTTTAGAGATAGATTTATTAGGAAATCTGGTGGATTGGTTGTGAATGGTGAAGGAAAGGGGGAAACCTAGGTTCCAGAGGTACCATTTATTGCAATGGGGGAAGACTTCCCATGGTTAGGAGGATACATGGTATTTTGGTGGAAATTAGGAATTACATTTTGGACTTTGTTATTTTTTTTTAAATTTTTTAATGTTTATTCATTTTTGAGAAACAGAGAGGGACAGCATGAGCAGGGGAGGGAGAGGGAGGGAGACACAGAATCTGAAGGAGGCTCTAGGCACAGAGCCATCAGCACATAGACTGGTGCGGGGCTCGAACTCATGGACCATGAGATTGTGACCTGAACCAAAGTCGGACGCCTAACCGACTGAGCCACCCAGGTGCCCCAAAAGTTTAATTCTTTAAAGCCATCCCCTTTTCAATTTCTGATTGGTAATTTGTGTCTTCTTTTCTTCTTGATCAGTGGTACAGGTTTATCAACTTTAATTGATTTTTCAAAAAAACAGTTTTTGGTGTCATTGGTATTCTTAATTTTTAAAAAATTTTATTTTTAATGTTCTTTTATTTTTGAGAGAGAGAGAGAGAGACAGCGCGTGAGTGGGCAAGGGGCAGAGAGAGAGGGAGACACAGAATCCGAAGCAGGCTCCAGGCTCTGAGCTGCCAGCACAGAGCCGATGCAGGGCTTGAACCCACAAACTGTTAAGATCATGACCTGAGCTGAAGTTGGACACTTAACTGACTGAGCCTCCCAGGTGCCCCGATATTCTTAATTTCTTATCTGTTTTCTACTTCATTAATATCATACTTTCTTTTCTTCCTGAATTGGTTAGTAAGTATACTATAATGTTTATAGTAGAAGTGATACCTTGGTAAGCATCTTACCTTATTTCTTATTTTAAGTGGACCTCTTGTAATATCTTACCATCAAGTATGAAGTTTGTCATAGTTTAAAAATTTTTTTTATTTTTCGTTAAAAACAAATTTATTTATTTTTCTTTCAAACTTTAATTTAAATCCTAGTTAGTTAACATATAGCGTAGTATTGGTGTCAGGAATAGAATTTAGTGATTCATCACTTACATATAACACCCAGTGTTCATCATAACAAGTGCCCTCCTTAATGCCCATCACCCATTTAGTTTTTTTTTTTTTTTAATTTACATCCAAATTAGCATATAGTGCAACAATGATTTCAGGAGTAGATTCCTTAGTGCCCCTTTAGTTTTTTTTTTTATAAATGCACTTTATCATTCTCATGAAAACCTCTTTTATTCCCATTTTGTTAATTTTTGAAAATCGTAAGTGTCCAGTATTATGAAACTTTTTCTGCACCAGTTTAGATGACCATTTGTTTTTTTTCTCTTTTAGTCTCTTAAGGCAGGGAATTCTGTATTTTGTAATGCTAAGTTATGTTTACATTCTTGGAACAAAATAAACTTTCTTTTTTTTACAAAGTATATATTTTTATACATTTTTTAGGTTAGGCTTGCTCATACTTTGTTATTATCTGCATAGTACTGAATTATCCCCAAACTGTTCAAGAGGAAATGAAAACTCTTGTTCCTGTGGTTAAATACATAGAGCAATGTATTCCATGTGGGCTTATGCTTTTAAATTGTTTTACTGTCTTTTTCGTGGGCCTTTGAGGAGGAAAAGAGAATGAGAGATTTATTTTTCACTATATTTTTCCCACTTCAAGGCATTTGCTGGGCGGTGGAGTGTTTCGTAAGCCTGTGCTTATGCAGGGAGCACATTGTGTACCACTGCATGTGGGCACAGTTTCCCTGGACCTTGGTGATCAGCCTGCAGCCTGTCTTGCTTTGTTCCTCCTGGACTCCTTTCAGGGTCTCTCTTAGTCTGGGGCTTCCCAGTAATCTTAGGCCTTGCTTTATTTTTTCCCCCCAGGCAACTAGACCAAAATGGGTTAGATAGCTTGCTGATTTATTCTGATTCCTTCTGTGTCTCTCTTGAAAGAATGTAGTATGGGCTCACCCCTCATGGCTTCAGTCTGGAAGATGTGCCTCGGGCTCTAACAGTCCTGTCTTCTTGCCTTCGGCAAATGTCTTCCACTGTACTTCGTCGCCTTTCCTTCTTGATCAGGCAGATGGATGTCGGTCATCATGTCAGTTTGAGTTCCCAGCAAAGAAAACCCAGACACAGGGACATGAGGGCAGGCACTTTATTTGGGAAGCGACCTCAGGGTGCTCCAGTGAAACAGGAAAACGAGAAAAGCCGCAAGATTGGCCAACTGGGACTCAAGACCACTGGGCACCTATCAGAGACCGTATGGAATTCACTTCAGAACTGACCCGCCAGAAGTTGAGGAGGCTGGGGTCCGAATTGTTTCAGGGTTGCCCTGTAGGCATGATCTGCTTTGCATATGCAGAGGGAGCCGAACAGTGTTCAGCAAGCTCCCAGGTGGTGGAGAAAACCAGCGAACAGTGAAGAAAGATGCAAGTGTTTGAAGAGGGAAGATGTCTCCAAGAGGGGATTATCCACCACTGTTTTGGGCGAATTTAGGTCAGACCACGGGGAAGTGGGGCGGGGCTTTTATGATCTCGGAGGCAAGGTCATGTGTGAATCAGAGATCAAAAGCCTCACCCTTACGTTCCTGACATTTACCTTTCAAGCCATCTGAGGTTTGGATGTCAGACAGAAAGGAATTTAGAAGGGCATCTGACCCTGATTTTTCCTTGGCCACAGATTAGGTAAAGAGTCCGTAGGTTGCAGGAAGGCAGCCAGAGGGGAGGGATTACACAGAAAGCGTCCAGATGTCGCAGGTGCCAGCAGTCCCCAGGGAGTTCTGTGTGAGTCTAGCAGCAGTTGGGGGACTGGTTGTGTCTTGGTGAGGACAAACTGCCCGTTGCTCATCGCCTTCTCACCTTTGGGTGGGGTGCCCCTCACTCCCTACACTTGCTGTGGACCAGGGTGAGTCTTCATCTATGACATTGGAAGACCCGGCCCACTCATCTGGGTGACAGCTCTCCTTCTGTAAGCCCAAGAACTTTTCAGTATGTATGGTGGGGGAGTGGTGGAATACACACACATCACATATGGGAGGGTGATGAGAAGGGTCTCTGCCCCACAACCTGCTTATGACCTCTGGACTCCCCTTGCTACCATGGGGGCAGCACTCCATTTCAGAAGTAGCCCCCAGCCAGACCCTGGGGGGTCAGAGTGGTGGGCCATAGGCCAAGAGCCAGGTCTCACTCTGGGCAAGGTGGCCTTCCTCTCCTGTCCCCATGACGTGCTCCACAGAGAGAGAGAGAGAGATCCCCTCTGGGAACCTCTCCTCAGCCTCTTCACCAAAATGATCACAGAGATACCCCTCCTGGGGGAAGCCCTGTGGTGTAAGTTCAGCAGACTCTTTTCTGGGGGAGTGCTCAGGTGGTGGGGATGGAAGCGTAAGAGAGGAGGCAAGGATCCTGGCCAAGAGGAGACAGATGAGGGCAGCAGGGCCTGAGAAGCCTCTGGAATCATGGCCATAGAGCAGAGCCACAAGAGGAGTTCTGAAGCTCCAGGACCCTGGACATCCACTCTGAGCATCAGACCCAACTTGTAGTGTGTTAAGTACAAGGGGGCAGCCGAATCCACAGTTGGGTGGTCGGCACTAGGGTAAACTGAGGTGCAGGAGGTGACGGGGTTCACCACTCGCACCTTGACCCTTGTTCTTTCTCTCCATCCAGGTGCTTGGGACAGGGGCTGTTTCTCACCCATGATTTTCTGTGGCCCCACCAAAGAGGCCCTGGAGAGAGGAGGTATTTCCATTTTATAGGTGGGAATCAGAGGCCCAGAGAAGGACTAACACGTGCACAGCCACACGGTGAGCTGAGCCGTCTCTCGCAGTGGGTGCACAGATGCCGCAGGTCCTGATGCCCGGGAGCCTGTAATCTTTGGCAGACACTTTACCTCTCCGAGCCCCAGTCTCCTCGCTTGTAAGACTGGGATGATTACTCCCGTCTCTTGAGGTCACTGGGAGGCTGAAATTTGGTAAATAATGCATGTGAGGTGTGGATCCTGGTCCACGGAAGTGCTCAGACATGCCGGCTGTGCTAATGGTCATCACCCCTCCCCCCACCTCTGGGATTCAGGGGAGGAAGGACATCTGACTGCATTCAAATCTAGCCACGGTTGGAAGGCACACTGGTGGTGCCCCTGCTGCAACACCCCTCCACCCCCCAAGCCCAGCCCAAGGAGCAAGCACTCTCCATGAATTGCAAGGCTTTTATTGCTGGAATCCTCTAGTCAGACACCTGGACATGGCAGGCTGCTGAGACTACTTAGTGATCAGTTCAGTGGCTTCTTTAGGGCTCCTGGCAGTGATGGCTCCATTAACACAGAGGACTTGTGTATATTTTGTCCTGCAAAGAGAAAGTCAGGAGACCTGGTGAGACCTCGAGGGGTATGAGAGACATCAAGCTCTACTGAGCACACACTGGACACTTTGTGGGGAGGAGCCTGCAGGCTTGTTTGGAGGGTGGCTTCTGGATCTGAGCAGGCCAAGGTGGTTCTTCCCAATCTACTGCACAACAAGAGAATCCCAGGGTGTGCCTAGAAGCTTCCTCCAATGAAACAGAGTAAAGGAGAGGGGGGACTATGATGGGATGGAGGGCAGTCTCGGATAGAAGTGGTAGACTTGGATAGAAAGAGGCTGGCAAGAAGGTCCTGGCAGGGCTCCAGATGCACCTGTGGGCATCTGGGAGACTCCAGGAATGAGCTGGTCCAGCCTGCTTCCTCCTTCTGTCCTTTGGACACTTGTTGCTGAAGCAGTAGCTTGTTCCTACTTTTGGGACAGCAGAGAGAGGATTCACTGGAATTCTCCACTCAGGGCATCCCAGGCCTGGGCAGGGCAGGAGGAGGACTTTTTGGAAGCTGCCTCTCCTCTCCTCCCCTCCCCTCCCCTCCCCTCCCCTCCCCTCCCATCATCCTCTCTCTTGGTATGTGAGGCACAGAATGGCAGGGCAGGAGGAGGGCTTTTGGAAGCTGCCTCGTCTCACCTCCCCTCGCCCCTCCCCGTCCCACCCCTCCTCTCCCCTCCCCTCCTCCTCTCCCTCAGTATGTGAGGCACAGAATGGCCCTCTGGGACCCAGGGAATGAAGACAAATGAGGGTTTTTTTTGGGGGGGGGGTGGAATATGGAACTTGAGGAGTTAAGAGAAAAGGAACTGATGTTTGGAGATAGGAAGCACCTAGTGCAAACAGTTTGAAGATCCAGTCTCACGTGCTGGAGAGGCTGGAGTCAGGAAGGCCAGAGCTGATGGCCTGACACTGAGGCCAAGTGATGCCAGGGACACAGGAGGGCCTGCAGACTCCCAAGCTGGTGGCCAAGCAGCGTTGAGCAGCCTGGGCCAGCCCCAAAGCTTGAGGGGTAGGCTGAGTCTTCCCCACATGATCCCCTCTACTTCCCCAGCCATGGCGTCTTTCTCCTCCCAGATTCCCAGGGAAGGGCCATGGTGGAGAAGAAACAGGAGCACCCCCCGCCCCTGCACTGCCCTGAGCAGACCCCCCAGACAGGCATCAGAGGCACAGACACACAGAGCTAGACCCACCAGCACGCTGAGAGCATTCTCCTTATCCTCTTCTGTCATTTTTGCATCAGCGCAGTTCTTCAGTGTTCTGGCATTTTCCAACACCATAGATCGTGCATTGTATTGTGCCACTTGCTCAACATATTCGTCAGGGGTTCCCGTCAGGAATAGGTCAACATCCCTCTTCACAGCTGAGCAAATTTCACAATCTGCAACACAAAGACAAGCTGACCCTCCCTTTTGAAAGACCTTCATCAGGACACATTCTTCCCTTCCCCTTCCCGCCACGCTCAGAAGTGCCCTGGGAAGGTGTTAGAACCCCTGGAGAATCTGTGTCCCCAGACACTCATGTCCCAGACACCTACTTCCACCCGAGATCAAAAGCAAGGCAGCCCAGAGAAGCACGAGAACACGAGCCCCCTTCATGATGCAGTGGCAGGTGCTCCCTCCCCAGCCTGGAACCCTTTTATACCTGCTGTGGCCACAACAGTAGGGCAGGGTGGGAGGGCTGTGTCTAACATCCTTTTCCAGGAGGCACCGCCAGGCCTCTCTGGGCTGCAACTCAGAATTGCCTGGGGGCTGTGGAGGGAGGAGATGTATATGTGGGCAGGATCCTAAGTCCCCAAGTCAACAGATGACACTACCTTGGCTGCCCTTCCCCGTCTTGAGGGCTCTGTCCAAGTGTCAGCTGACACCAGTAATTTCAGAACTGAAATTTTCTAGGTTGATTGGGGAAAGGGGCAAGAGAATCTCCCAAGTCAGGCCTCCCGAATGATGGCCAATGTCAGCCTGTCATTACATGTGACCTTGAAGATGGTCTGGTCTCAACTTATGGATTTTTCAGGAAACCCAGTGCTTAGCTAGTGGGCTCACAGCTAGCAAGTACCAAAAGAAGGCCGGTCTCTGGTGGCTCCTGCCCTGCCTTCATCATAATCTGTGTCCTTGACCTGCTGCTCAGTGGCCTCCCTTGAGCCAGTCTCCTGAATCTGATTCTGGAGCCCTGAACCCTCCCCTACATGCTGGCGCCCGGGTTCTAGTTGTCTCTTGACCGAGTCCTGTCACCTGGTCACTTTAATAGCCCCTCGGACAGACACAGAAATACCATTTCCCCCCAACTGGCTTCTTCCTTTGAGTTTCTCTATACTGTTCATAGTATTCACACCATTATCTCTCTGGAGATACAATCCGAGGAAAAGCCAGACTGCTTCTGTGGCCTGGGACCATCATGTGCTCTGCGTATCCAGCGCCCCACCAAAGACCTGCTGCTTTTCTGAATCTACTCCGGCCATTCTCTCCTCCCTCACGGGTCTCCTTTCTGCTTCTTGACCACGCCAGGGCCTTTGCACGAGCTGCTGCCACTGCCCAGGATGCTCTTCCTAACAAGTATATGATTCATGGCATAATTGCCCAGGGCTCCTCAAACGCCGCCTTATCAGAGAGACTTTCCGGGGCGCCTGGGTGGCGCAGTCGGTTAAGCGTCCGACTTCGGCCAGGTCACGATCTCGCGGTCCGTGGGTTCGAGCCCCGCGTCGGGCTCTGGGCTGATGGCTCAGAGCCTGGAGCCTGTTTCCGGTTCTGTGTCTCCCTCTCTCTCTGCCCCTCCCCCGTTCATGCTATGTCTCTCTCTGTCCCAAAAATAAAAAAATTTAAAAAAAAAAGAGAGACTTTCCCACATGCTTGATCCCTTATGTCAGGGCCCCCCACCTCCCCCAGCAGCACATGCTGTTCTCTCCCACTTCGTCTCCCTCCATAGCACTCCTTGTCATTTGGTGATCGTCTTCCCCTCCCCCTTAGACGTATAACGAGCTCCAGGAGAGTGAGGGCTCTGCCGTGTGTGCTGCTGCATCCCCAGGATGGGGAGAGGGGCCAAAATGTAGCAGGGACTTCACGAATGTTTGTTAGATGGAAGAAAGGAATATCTCATTTCTGTGGAGTTGATAACCGAGAACATTTGTACTTAATGCTTGCTTGCTGGAGGTACCTTGCTGGGCCTTTTCTCTGAGTCTCTGTGACAGAAGGAGGTTTGCTGGAGCCCAGAGCTGAAGGTAAGACAAAAGTTTTCTGGTTCCAGTCAGAACTCTATGCCAAACAGGATTCACATCCGGTAACTGCTCTTGGCTAAGAGGAACCGAGTCCTGAGCTCCAGCTGTCAGTTAGCCACCATGGAGCCACTCCAGTCATGAGGCCCCAAGGTCATACCTATGATGGTCACCTCATGACGAGCTCAGGTCACTGCAGATGTCCCTCAGAGGTTCCTGGGCACCTATCCGCCTGGGAACACAAGCTTCATGTGCCCCAGACTGGCCATGCTTGCTCTTTCTTCACTGGGACAGAATTTCAGGGTGGTCAGGGCGCTTGGGCAAGGATCACATGTCTGCTGTCCTTCACTAGGCCCTTCCTTCCAGTTCTCCCCAGCTCTGTGAGATGGTGAAGCCAGATTTTGGAGTGCTGGAGCAACGCAGTCAGGATGCTGATGTCCGTGCAGACCCACTGGGTGCCACAAGTCCATCTGAGATATCTCTTCATGTGGGGACATTCGCCGAGGTCAAGGGCACTTGCTGGCTGAAGTCTTGCCAGTATATGCAATCCTTTCCTCATGCAAGTGTTTGGTTGTTTTTTTTTTTTTTTTAATGCATTTTTATTTGGGGATAGTTCTAGACTTACAGAAAAGTTGCAAAGATTTGTCAAAACTGACATTGGCATATTACTACTAACTAAATTCCAGACTTTATTCGGATTTTACCAGTTTGTTCATTAATATCCTCTTTGTGTTCTAGAATCCAGTCCACATCCTACACACACTGCATTAATTGTCATGTTTTCCCAGTCTCTTCTGGTCCGTGATAGTTTCTTAGTCTTTCCTTGTTTGTCATGGCCTTGATAGTCTTGAGGACCAGGTATTACAGAATGTCCACTAAGCTGACTTTGTCTGCTGTTTTTCTCATAGTTTAAGAGTCTGAACTTTAGGTATGGGGTTTAGGGAGACACCAAAGAGGTGAAGTGTCGTATCGTCACGTGGTAATGTGTATCATCCCTGGTTACGTTAGCCTTGATCATTTGATTAATGTTGGCTTTGCCAGGTTTCTGCATGGTTTTCCCCTTCTCCTACCTACTCTTTGGAAATGAATTATTAAGTCTAACCCACTCACAAGGAGGGCAGGCAATAAGCTCCACCTCCTTAAGGGAGAGTACGTATGTGTATTATCTAGAATGCTTTTGTAAAGAATATCTGTCTCTTATCTCCTTATTTATTTATTTAAACATTTATATCAGTATGGACTCACACATTTAATTGTATACTTTGGGTTATCAACCAATACAATGTTATTTCTTTTGTTTGCTCAAATTGTTTCAGATTTGGCCACTGGGAGTTTCCTTCTATAATTTTCATGGACTATCTCATCATGTTTGTGCCAATAAACTACTTTCCTAGATTAGAAGGTTGAGTTTAGCTCTTGAGAGCGTTTAAGCACCTTTGGTTGACCTGGCACCTTGGTATGTGGAGCTCCAACTCACAGTGGACATAAGAGACAAACTGTACAACCCCACAACTATTCACTAATGTTTCTGGATGGGCTAGTAAGTCCAACCTCCTCTTGGGATTAAGTTTACTGATGGAGGAGGGTGAGACAGGGCCAAAGCTGGAGCTACTGGGAGTCAAGAAGGTGCCCAGGCATTTGCTTCCTTAAGGGTGAGAGGGAAGCAGGTGACATGATCCTAATTTGGAGCATTACCAGCCCTTGAGGAGGCGTACATGCCCAAGCATCCTGAGACTCCCCTAGTAGGGAGTGATTTGTAGCCCAAGGATGGGGTCCACCCATTCTCAGGGCTTGATCCACAGACTGCAGCAGTTAAGGTGTTCAAGAGGCTTGAGTTGGGACTAACACCCCATACTTATCTCCAGGACTTAAACTTGGGCATAAGTAAGGTTTTTGGATGCTCTTTTGTCTACCCGTAGTGGTGTAGACCTGTCCTTGACCCCTCCTGTGATTTTCATCTCTTTGTCTTGGGAGAGTATCGCATTTGGGAGCCAGGATAGTTTGAGGGAAGGAGTAGCAGGAAACAGGGGTGACAGGAGCCGGGACAACAGAGCAGTTGGCTCAGCATGGAATCACTTAGACACGTCACCTCCAGTTGGTCTTTGGCAAAGAAAAAAACCATATCCTCTCCAAGAGCTTTGGCCTCAAGAGTAGGAAGGGCTTCCCACTCTTAACAGCCCAAGGGCTGAGGGAGCCACATGTGCCAGGTCCCTGCCCACAGGCCTTTGGAGCTTCTAGGGGGGGTGTGGACTGGGCTTAGGGTGCTAGTAGTTTATAAAGCAGCAGAAATCCTGTCCTGAGCAGAGCATTCTAGCAGCTGACACGATGAGGGGGGCACTGCTTGTGCTGGCATTGCTGGTGATCCAAGAGCTGGGCGTCAAGATGGGTGAGAGCAGATGGAGGGACAGATGACCTTCCTGATCCTTGCCCTGCTCTATCTCACTCCTTCACCTCCCATGGTGATCACAGGTTCTAGCCACAAAGTTAGGCAGCAGCTGGGAGATCATTGTCCAGGAGTCCTCCAGAACCCCCCTGATGTTTTTAGTCGTTAAATGGAAGGAGAGGTTTGGAGATGGAGGGGTCATTAGTTGTGCACACAATAGGGGATAGTTAGTTGGGGGTAGTGGTGCTTATTTGAAAGGCAGAAACAGGCAGGCTGGGATGCCCGGAGGCACTGGTCAGGGGTCTCTCCAGCTGCTCTCTTCTGCTGAGAGTGCCACATAGAAAATGTTCTGTCTGTCTGGGATGTAAGCAGTCCTGGGAGTGGGCAGATCTCTGCGGAAGGTGAGTCAGAAGACCCTGGATATACGTGAGTTGCTTTCAAGTGGTGGGCAAACAGGAACCTCCTACTCTGCTGATTCTTTTGTTAAGGTGTTTTCTGTTTGTGTCTTCAGCGGAAACTTGCCCCATTTTTTATCACGTCTTTACTGCGGTGACCACTGGAAATGAATTAGTGTTGGACTTCTTACTCATGGAAGTCAATGCTACTGAACCAGAGAGAACAGCCATGAAAAAAATCCAGGATTGCTACGTGGAGAACGGATTCATGTCCAAGGTCTTGGATGGACTAGTCATGGTAATTTCCTATCCTTCCCCGCCTCCCCAACCTTCACGTTGCGCGTGCAGCAGATTGTAATATTCCACATACAGACCATGCAGTCAGGGGCTACATGGCAGGTAAGAGCTATAAACAATCAAGCACATAAACCTTTGCTCCACTCTACAGCACATAGAATACTCAACCTCATGCCATGAGCACATCCAGCCTGTTCTTCTACCACACGTGTCCCTTGTGTGCGAATTACCTTACGCACAGTTGGAAAATAGGGGACTAATATCGGTGTGGCATAGAAAGCGTGTTGACTCATAGGATTTTTTCTTTCTAGGTTAGGGGTGCCAGAATTGCAGGAGTAGGATTTTCACCTTCCACAGGGAAGAGAAAGTTCTTCATTCAGCTCCTGCACATGTAGGAGCCTTGTCAGTTCTAGTTGAGGAATATTGAAACTAAGGCACCTGCCCTCAGACTCTCTTCCCAGGAAGGGACTCCCTGGCTTTGGGAAGCTTCTGGTTTTTGGCTTCTGTTTTACTTCCCCTTGTGCCCACCTTGATGGCTGCTATTCCTTTGGTTCAGAGTCTCACTTCCATCTGTATCATTTCAGGGTCTAAAGTCAGATTTTCCACTCTGTTGTTCTGGTGCCTGAGGCCCTTGAGGCAGCTCCTAGCTACGTGCAGCTGCACCCCAGCGCTAGTCAGTGTATTTCTGGTGAACTATCTTTTTCTGTTATTTTTCTTGTTGCACAGTTAGGTAGATTTTGGTTAGTCTGCCTCTTACCTCTACTTGCCCTTAAGTGCTGCTTCTGTAAAATGAGAGCTTTGTGAAGAAGTGGAATTTCTTGCATGATTACGGGCACCCAGGGCACATGGGATTGTTCACAACACACACATACACATTCCATACATCCAGTACACCTGACAGATGAGTCTCAGGTGAGGGAGACATCGCATGGACCCAGACTCAGCTACCTTGCCCCTCACCCATGCCCAGCCCCCATCACGCCCTCCAGAATCTTCTCCTCTTCTTGCCTCCCTCACTGGTTGTTCAGACTCCCTCCTGGCACAGGTGCGTGGGTGACGGGGGAGCCGTCTCCACCCTGGTCTGACTGATCGCGGCCCTCTCTCCAGAAATCGGTCTGTGGGCTAGAGGTTCTTGCTAGGGATGAGTGGAATCACTGTGGATGAGGCATGAGGGGATCCTGGGGGAATGGATAGCCCTGCCATGCGCTCAGGTCTTCTGTCCCTCCTCGTCTTACTCTCTCCCAGGCAACCATCAGCTCCAGCAAAGATTGCATGGGTGAAGCAACTCAGAACATTGTAGAAGATCTCAAGCTGAACACTTTGGGGAGATGAATCTTTGCCGCTGATGCCCCTTCTGAGCCCCATCCTCCTGCCCTGTTCTCCTTTACACCTAAAGCTGGAATCCAGACACCTGTCCTCACCTAATTCACTCATAATCAGGCAGACTAGAATAAAAAAAACTGCATCTTAGCACCCCCGGGTGCCCCGTGTCTGTGTTCTGTGCGGGAAGCGTGGGAGGCCTGGCAGGAGATCCTGGGACATGGCAAAGGGAGGTGACATGTGCTCATTGAGAGCATGGGGACTGGAGGCAGGCTGAATCAGGAGCACATGTGAGCAGTTTCCTCTTCCTCGGGCTATTCTCTCATCTGCAAAACGGGGATTATATGTGAGGATTAAATTAAATCACATACATGTAACCCCAGGATTCATCACCATGGAAGGATAAAAATGTTGTCCACGTAGCATATTTCCAACTGTGGCATTTGTCACAGCAGCAGAGCCTCTAGTCCCTTAAATGTCATCCTGGCAAGGGCACCTGGGTGGCTCAGTCGGTTAGGCGACTGACTTCAGCTCAGGTCATGATCTCAAGGTTTGTGAGTTCGAGCTGGGCATCAGGCCCTGTGCTGACAGCTCAGGGCCTGAATCCTGCTTTGGAGTCTGTGTCTCCCTCTCTCTGCCCCTCCCCCACTTGCACGTGTGCAAGCGCTCACCCTCTCTCTTAAAAATAAACGTTAAAAAAAAATGTCACCCTGGCAATTTAAGGGTGGCTCAGGTGATGACCTGAGTGGGTTTATCACAAATCCTCTCTGTGTCTCAGTGGTATTTGCCATTTTCTGCTTCATTTTTAAAAAATTTCTTAATGTTTATTTTTGAGAGAAGGAGAGAGAGAGTGCACACAAGTGGGAAGGGGGAGAGAGAGAGAGAGAGAGAGAGAGAGAGAATCCAAAGCAGGCTCCAGGTTCTGAGCTGTCAGTGCAGAGCCTGACACGGGGCTCAGACCCACGAACTGTGAGATCATGACCTGAGCCGAAATTGGACACTTTAACCGACTGAGCCACTCAGGCACCCCACCATTTTCTGCTTCTTTGGTAGATGTCTTCTGAGGAGGCCAACCTTTCTGCAGGAACTCTCAGTTCCACTGCTGTTCTTGGGTTCTGCCAGCGGAACCATGACCCCTATGCAGTCTTGGCTCAGGAGGAAGGGAGAAAAGAAGTGGATGGAAGAAACTAACCCAGAGGGAATGGCTGTCATGGGGGAGATCTGGCTCTTCTCTGGCCTAGTGGTTGAATTTAAGCATTTTAATTCACCTGTTTACTCATTTTACATCTGGGTTTCACACCTACCAAGTCTGCTAGACCTAACATTAACTGTTCAGGTCAGACTAAAGGTCTACAATTTTAGTGAGAAGTACAAAATAGAATTTGAATTGATAAGGGGCTAAATCATATCCCGTATATGTAGGGGATAAATTGACACTATAGAAATGTCAACTATTCCCAAAGCCATCTAAATTAATCTTTGTTCTAATGAAGATTGATTTAAAGTTCATCCAAAAGAATAAATTCTTGAATTGATATCAAGCAAGACAATTTAGAAAAATAAGAACCATGAGCAAGATCTTTCTCACTAGGTATCACAACATAGGTATAAGACTAACAATTAATCTAGTTTCAGTAGAGAAATGGATGGTCATTGTGATAGAAGAGAAAACACATAAATAGACTCAAAGAAAGTTTAAGATATAATAGTGACAGCTTATTGAGTCATGGAGAAAGAATGGATTTTTTTTAAGTGGCAATGAACAAAATGACCAAAATATTTAAGAAATTAAGATGGATCTGCCAAGCCTTTCCCTGTGGATTAATGACTTGATTGCCAAAGTTCCAATAGTTAATTATCCATTTGTCATGAGTGATCTCTCTCTCTCTCTCTTTTGACTTCCGTGATATCATAGTCTGTTGGTTTTTCTCTATCTTATTGGGGCATCTTTCTCAGCTTTTTTTCTGGTTACTTGTGTCTTATACAAGCGATCATTGTCTTTGCATCCCTTTGCTATACAGACTTACTTTCTTCCAAATTTAAATCTTCAAACCCAGTACTAAAACACTTAAAGGCACAAAACTGGCTCTCACTAAATATTTGTTGAATTAATTAATATTGAAAAAACCCTAAATTCCTCCTCAGGCCCAAATATACAAAGGACTTAAATAACCAAAAGATTTGAATGGGAATTTTGAACAGCATAAATATGTCATTTCCCTCCAAAAATAACAGTTTATTTATGTTTTATAAACTGGATTTTTGAACAGGATTTTTTTGAAGAAAAAAGTACTTTATTTAAAAAAATTTTTTTGAAAGAGAGAGAGTGAGCAGGGGAGAGGCAGAGGGAGAGGGAGAGAGAATCTTAAGCAGATTTCATGTCCAGCGCAGAGCCTGACATGGGACTCAGTCCCACGAATCTTGAGATCATGACCTGAGCTGCAATCAAGAGTTGGCCACTTAACCAACCGAGCCACCAGGCACCCCTGAACAAAAATTTTAAAACAAAATCAGGGGCAGTAAGGCCTATGAAATACTAAAATTTATTTATTTATTTATATTTGACAGAGAGAGCACACATGAGCAGGGGAGAGGGGCAGAGGGAGAGGGAGAATCCCAAGCAGCCTCCATGCCCAGCATGGATCCCGACTCGGGGCTCGACCCTGGGATCATGACCTGAACTGAAACCAAGAGTTGGATGCTCAACTGACTGAGCCACCTAGGTGCCCCTATGAAATATTAAAACATAAACATCACAAGCAGATAAATGGACTGTGAAAAGAAGGCCAGACATAGATGTAAATAATCATGGATTTTATGATAAAGGTAACTTGCAAGTAAGTGAAGAAATTAGGATTATTTCATAAATGGAATGGTGCTGGATCAATTGATTGAACATTTGGGGAAATCGAACTATTGGATACCTCACTGACAGTTTTCTTCAAAATAAACTCCAGATAAGTTAAAGTCTTACATATTAAAAGATGTTTTAAGTTTATTTATTTTGACAGAGACAGAGACAGTGCAAGTGGAGGAGGGGCAAAGAGAGAGGAAGACACAGAATCCCAAGCAGGCTCCGCACTGTCAGCATGGAGCCCAACATGGGGCTTGAACTCATGAAACCATGAGACCATGACCTAAGCCAAAACCAAGAGTCAGATACTCAACTGACAGCCATCCAGGTGCTCCAAGGCTTATATATTTAAAGAGTGAGACAAAAAAATCCCATAAAAGTCTTGGAAAAAATTGTAGAATATTTTTATAACCTTAAAGAAGACCTTCTCAAAGATGTGTGTGTGTGTGTGTGTGTGTGTGTGTATAATATAATCATAACATATATTATTATATATACATACAGAGAGTATAATACTTTTACAAAATTGTTTTAGAAAGACAAAGTGTGAGTAGGGGAGGGGGACAGAGGGAGAGAGAGAGAATCTTAAGCAGGATCCACACTCAGTGGGGAGCCCAATGCAGGGCTTGATCCCATGACCCTGGGATCATGACCTGAGCCAAAATCAAGAGTCGGATGCTCAACCGACTGAGTCACCCAGGCACCCCTGAGAGTATAATACTTTTATGATACTTTTTTTTCACATTGCAATTCTATTTGGAATAAAATTCACTCTCTAAAACAAAAGAATAGAATAACAATCTAGATTGGGATTGATAACACCTGTAGAAATAAAATGTATGACACATTGCACAACTGCCAGGGGAGAAGAATGGATGCTTACTGTTCTTATGGTATTTTTTATACCATATGTGAAGAGATACAATATTACTTGAATGTTGATTGTGATAAGTTAAAGATGCACACTATAAAATAAAACCACTTTAAAATCACTTATTTTTTAATAAGTGAGTATATAACAAAATATTGAATTGTAAAAATAGTTCAAGGGATGCTTGGGTGGCTCAGTCAGTTAAGCATCTGACTCTTGATCTCAGCTCAGGTCATGATCTCACCATTCATGAGCTTGAACCCTGCATCAGGCTCTGCGCTGATGATGTGGAGCCTGCTTGGGATTCTTTCTCTCCCTCTCTCTCTCTCTCTGCCCCTCCCCCACTTGAGATGTCTCTGTCCCTCTCAAAATAACTAACTAAATAAAATAATTCAAAATTAGGCAGAAAAAGGACAGATGGGACAAATGGGAAATAAATAGCAATGTTGTAGATATAAATCCAATATATGAGTAATCACTTTAAATATAAATGGTTTAAAAATTCTTTTTAAGAGATGGAAATTGTTAGAGTGAATACAAAAGACTCCAATATATGCTGCCTATAGGAAACCCACTTTAAATGTAAAGACAAAATATATACGCTAAAAACATAAAACAAATGTCATTTGCATCTTCTCTCTTTTTATTCTGATCAATGTGGCTAGATGTTTAGGAGTTTTTTGAAAAGCCACATATAGGGTCTCATAAATTTGTCTATTATTTTACAGTTATATATTTGAGTGGCTTTTACTCTGGTCCGTTATTTTCCTTCTTCTGCTTACTTTGGATTTTGTCTGCTCTTTGTTTTCTAGTTTCTTAAGAGAGAGTCACTGATTTGAGATCTTCATTTTCTAATATTGGCATTTAGTGCTATAAATTTGCTAGCAGTATCCTACAATTCTTAATGAGTGTTCTTTGATTTTCATTCAGAACAAGGTACATTCTAATTTCTCATTTCCTTTTTGACTTGTGGATTGTTTAGGAGTATATGATTTAATTTCCCAATATTTGAACACTTGCCAAATATCTTTTGATTACTGATTTCTAATTTAAATTGATCGAGAGAAGATACAAATGACCAAAGTAGACTGCTTTATAGATTTTTGTCTCACAGTGCTTTAGAGATGTCTTCCATAGACCATAATTTCTCATGAGAATTCAGCTGTCGTTCTTATGACAGTACTCCTGTATATGTAATGTGTCATTTTCCTCTGGAAGCTTTTATGATTTCCTTCTCTCCACTCCCCAATTTATTGAGATATAATCGACACATAACATTGTGTAAGTTTAAGATGTATACTGTGTTGTTTTGATACATTTATATATTACAAAATGATCACCACCATAGCATTACCTGGCACCTACATCCCATTACATAATTACCATTGCTTTTGTGTGATGAGGATATTTAAGACAGACTCTCACAGAATTTTCTTTTTTTTTTTAATGTTTATTTATTTTTGAGACAGAGAGAGACAGAGCATGAGCGGGGGCGGGGGGGGGGGGGTCAGAGAGAGAGGGAGACACAGATCTGAAACAGGCTCCAGGCTCCGAGCTGTCAGCGCAGAGCCCGACGTGGGGCTCGAACTCACAAGACCGTGAGATCATGACCTGAGCTGAAGTCAGACGCTCAACCGACTGAGCCACCCAGGCGCCCCTCATAGCATTTTCAAGTATGTAATATAGCATTTTTTTTTTTTTTTTGGGGGACAGAGAGAGACAGAGCATGAACGGGGGAGGGGCAGAGAGAGAGGGAGACACAGAATCGGAAACAGGCTCCAGGCTCTGAGCCATCAGCCCAGAGCCTGACGCGGGGCTCGAACTCACGGACCGCGAGATCGTGACCTGGCTGAAGTCGGACGCTTAACCGACTGCGCCACCCAGGCGCCCCTGTAATATAGCATTTTTAGCTATAATCACCATACTGTACATTAAATCCCTAGAACTTGTTAATTTTATAATTGCAGTTTGTACCTTTTGACCAACGTCTCTGATTTTTTCCACCTCCAGGACCTGGTTAGCTCTGCTGTACTTACTGTTTCTCTGAGTTCGGCTTTTTAAAAATTCCACATATAAATGAATGTATGTAGTATTTGTCTCAGCCTAAGATTTTACTCAGTGTAATGCCCTCAAGTTTCACCCAAGTTGTCACAAATGACAGGTTTCCCTTCTTTCTCTGCCTGAAAAGTATTCAATTTCTGTGTGTGTGTGTGTGTGTGTGTGTATGATTAGCAATGTCAAGCACATTTTTGTGTGCCTATTGGCCATCTGTATGTTTTCTTTGGAAGAGTGTCTATTCATTTTCTCTGCTTTTTTTTTAAAAAAAGGGTTTTTAAAATATTGAGTTGTAGGAGTTATTTATATATTTGAGATACTAACCCCTTACCAGATAGATGGTTGACAAATATTTTCTTCAATTCCATAAGTTGCCTTTTCATTTTGTTAATTTTTTTTGCTATGCAGAAGATTTTTATTTTAACTACCACATTAACCAGTTAATTAATTAAACTTCCATCCTTGTCTTTATTCATACATATTTCATGTAGTCACAATCTGGGCAGAAACTATTTTCATCCTGCCTTTTTTTTTCATCTGTTACATAAACCTGTTTCATGTTTCTCTATGCCTTTGTTTTCCCTTGAAATGTCTGTGTACTTTTTTTTTCTTTTCAAATTTTTATTTAAATTCTAGTTAGTTAACACACAATGCAATATTGGTTTCAGGAGTAGAAT
This sequence comes from Neofelis nebulosa, assembly GCF_028018385.1. Taxonomy (NCBI): domain Eukaryota; kingdom Metazoa; phylum Chordata; class Mammalia; order Carnivora; family Felidae; genus Neofelis; species Neofelis nebulosa. The sequence goes on along the minus strand of NC_080798.1, from coordinate 19,053,960 downwards.
CACTTACATACAACACTCACTGCTCATCATAACAGGTGCCCTCCTTAATACCCATCATCTATCAAGCCCACCCCCACCCACCTCCCTCCATCAACCCTGTTTGTTCTCTACTGTTAAGAGTCTCTTGGGGTTTCTCTCCCTCTTTTCTCTTCCTCCCCTCCCATATGTTCATCTGTTTTGTTTCTTAAATTCCACATATGAGTGAAATCATATGGTATTTGTCTTTCTCTGACTAATTTCCCTTAGCTTAATATACTCTAGCTCCATCCATGTTGTTGCAAATGGCAAAATTTCATTCTTTTTGGTTGCTGGGTAATGTTCCACTGTATATATATACTATATCTTTTTGATCCATTCATCAGTCAATGGACATTTGGGCATTCTCCATAGTCTGACTATTGTTGATAATGCTGCTATAAACATCAGGATGCATGTATTTTGGTATCCTTTGAGTAAATACTTGTTAGTGCAATTGCTGGGTCATGGGGTAGTTCTATTTTTAACTTTTTGAGGAACCTCCGTACTGTTCTCCAGAGTGGCTGTACCAGTTTGCATTCCCACCAGCAGTGCAAGTGGGTCCCCCTTTCTCCACATCCTTGCCAACACCTTCTGTTTCTTCTGTTGTTAATTTTAGCCATTCTGACAGGTGTGATGTGGTATCTCTTCATGGTTTTGATTTGTACTTCCTCGATGATGAGGGATGTTGAACATCTTTTCATGTGTCTGTCAGTGATCTGGAAGTCTTGTTTGGAAAGTAGTGACTTCATAAAGAGGTCCTGGAGTGCCCTACAGTGCAGTGTCCCCTGTTTTAGAACCTGGCACTTCAGGAGAAGTGTTGCTTCCACCCTGCTGTTGTTTGGAGTCACTTTTCCTTGCAGGACAGTCATCTGCATGACTCTCTGCCGGTTGTGGGCTCTGCTTGTTCATCCTCCCTGTTTGTGGGCTCCCTGGCATGAATGTCTGTTTTTCACCTTTCTCAGTGCTACTGGTTCCCTCTCCACGACAGACAGCTTTGCTCCCAACCACGTCTTCACCCTTCCTACCTTCTCTGATGTGGCCTCTTTGCTATCTTTAGTTGTGGAGTTTGTTCAGCGAGTCTTCAGATTGTCCTCTGGGTTATTTACACTATTGTGTCACCTAGTTGTGTCTATGGGATGAGGTGCACGTAGGTTCCTCCTGCTCCATCATCTTCCCAGCCCCATATGTTCTTACTTCTTGTGGAATAGCCATTAGTTCCTTTTATAGATAAGATTCCTGGTAGTGTGTTCCTATGTCAAAGGATACATGTACTGTAAATTTTAAAATACATTAAATAGATTATTCTTCAAGATATCTACAAAAGATTGACAGCTCCACCAGCAATTTAAGTTCCTGTAATAGTTGATCTTGAGTTATTTTACTTCATGACACATTTTGACTTTTGTTCTAAGGGGTTATGTTACATTTCTTGCTAGGGGACAAGAAGTTTTTCCCATGCTGGAGAAATTGAAGGCAGTATTGTGTGGTTGTAATAAGTAGTATTCTGTCCAACTTTCCTGCAATGTGAAATTTTAAGTTCCCCAATTTGTGTAGAGTTCAGAAAGTTTTTTTTTAAACAGAATCCAATTTTAGGATGAGACCTACTTGTGCTAAATATATTGCTTCATCACCTGCTTATGATAGGCATGGTCAGGTTTCTCTTAACTGTGTGTATGCAGTTTTAATAATAGGTGTTCATTTAGAATGGCATCTCTAACGTATGAGTGGCATTCGTAAATATGAAGAGTTACGTGGCTTTGGGCAATAGAAGGCTACCTCCCGCCCCAATATTTAAGGAAGTACGGTTAAATAGAGAGATTTAGCAGGGCTTATAACAATGAGTGGATACATGAAGAAAAAGATAGGAAAGCATGGCATTATACTTGGCCCCTTGTTACATGTGAGTACTAGGATTTCTTTTTTATTTTTAATGTTTATTCATTTATCCTGAGAGAGAGAGAGAGAGAGAGAGAGAGAGAGAGAGAGAGAGAGAGAACATGAGTCAGCAGGGGGAGGGGCAGAGAGAATCCCAAGCAGGCTCCATGTTGTCAGTGCAGAGCCCAATGCAGGGCTCAATGTCATGAACTGTGAGATCACTACCTGAGCCAAAGTCAGACACTTAACTGAACCACCCAGGTGTGCCCACAAACGGGGCTCTTGACACCGGCCCTTAGTTTTCCTCAGGGAACCTGGCCAACCTACCAAAGCAATGGCTATACACTGTTGGTCGACGTATGCACACTTGACACTTCCCACTGAGTTCACCCTTTAGTGTGAACCTAAAACTGGTCATCTAAATAATCGGAGATGTAGGATGTCAGAGTTCCTCAAGGATGGAAGGAGAGAACATGAAGGTTTTCTTTGGAGGCTCTGCACAGGTTCTACACTGGGCATTCTGGGGTCAGGCCTGGGCCAGACTGGGAATGGAGAGGTCTTCCAATCAGTGACAGAACTGGGACTAGACGCTTGGATTCAAAACTTTGGCCTATAGTGCATGTGTGTAGGCTTATTACAAAGTGACAGATGCAGGATGGGACAATAACAAGGATAAGGATCTCTACCAGAGGCCTCAGCAGGAATCTCTCTCCCATGGCAAAATTATGTCATTTTTTTGATGTCTCTGGAAGCTAGAGTTCCAAACTTACTTATTGCCATGAGTCTTGGAACAGTTCAGAATCAATATGAACCAGCTTTTCTTCTCCCAAATTCATATTCTCAAATTTGCTCTGGATTAATTTCCAGCAGCAAAACCATTTACTGTAAATAGTGAGTAACAGAAAACGAAGGCAGGGCTAGTGGAGGAGTGGGTTCAGTATGGCATGTATTTTCCTATCTCCTTACTGATTTCTTTTGGCCCTATTTCCTTTCTCAAGTAACTGGCATATTTAAAACCAGCTTGCTTATTACGCCTGTGACTTCCCACTGCACCTGCCCCTGGATTTCTCTTTATTCTCTACTCATTAGAGTGCCTCTATCCTTTTTGGAGTGCTCACATGTTAGGGTTTCAGCTTTGAAGCAAGTTCTTTAAGAGCTGGACATAAAGAGCTACTGAAACAAAAGGACTAGCCCTCTATTTAAACTTCTCACAACGGGGCACCTGGGTGGCTCAGTCGGTTAAGCGGCCGACTTCGGCTCAGGTCATGATCTCGCGGTCCGTGAGTTCGAGCCCCACGTCGGGCTCTGTGCTGACAGCTCAAAGCCTGGAACCTGTTTCAGATTCTGTGTGTCCCTCTCTCTGACCCTCCCCCGTTCATGCTCTGTCTCTCTCTGTCTCAAAAATAAATAAATGTTAAAAAAAAAAATTAAAAAAAAATAAACTTCTCACCTCTGCCCCAGCCCCATCTAGTCTTTTAAGGTTAGCCACTCCCCTCACCCCACCGTGAACTTAATTTATGTGCCAAATATCTGAAGGCTTATAATGGGAAGACTTCATAATTCTCTCAGGAAGGTTATGAGAAAAAGCAGCAACAATGCAGAATCCGTATGTAAAATTTACTGGATGGACCAAGCAGGAACTGTTATATCTAAATGTAGTTTAAAGTGTTTGCAGACTGGTAGTAATCCCAGAACTTGTCTGAACTTGTCCAGAACTTGTCTGGGGCACCTGGATGGCTCAGCTGGGTGTGAGCGCACACACACACACACACACACACACACACACACCATCTTCTTTATCCATTCATCTGTCAATGGTCATTGAGGCTCTTTCCACACTCTGGCTATTGTCGATAGGACTGCTACAAACATTGGAGTGCATGTGCCCCTTCGAAATAGCACACCTGTATCCCTTGGATAGATACCTAGTAGTGCAATTGCTGGGTCGTAGGGTATGTATTTTAATATCGAAAAGGCTTTTGCTCTAAAAGAACAATGACCCAGAGATGTGCAATTCTCAGAGAAGGAAATATTAAAGCCAACAGACACATGAAAAGATTCTCAACCTTATTAACGATAAAAGATATGCAAATTTAGACCACATTGAGCCACAATTTCACACTTAGCAGACTGGCAAAATTTGAAAATTTCACAAAATCAAGTGCTGGCAGTAATAGCTGGCAACCAAAATAACTATCAACCATGCTGGGAGTGCAAATTGGTACAATTTTGGAATACAATTTGTCATTGTATAATAAAGACGTGGATGGGAATATATTTTGCATTGGCAAATCTTTTCCTCTTACATATTGTAAGCCTTAAGAAGAATCTAGGTGGTGTCACAGTGTTTTTGCAAACTACTCTTGCTATAGGAATTAAGCACCACACCCACAAGATACATACCGAGGTGGAGGCACACTGATGAATCTGATACATATAAGTACTTGAAATACACAAGAAAATTCATAGCCACACAATTTATCATTTAAAAATAAGTACAATTGAAATCAACAATTACAAATTAAAAGAAAGTAAAGGATAAACCCACAGATACACCCGCAGTAGGCTGCTTTGGCCTACGGACAACTGCAGGTGGCGCGCGTTTGGGTGGGCGGGGCGAGGTCAGCGCTTCTGGAGACAGAGGTGGGGGAGGCTCTGCCCGTTATCGGAGGAGTGAAGGTCTTTTTCCTCAAAGCGTTCGCTCGAGCCTGTCATTTCTGAGTCCTTCGAGGACCTGTACACGTGACGGCGGCAGTCAGTGTCACAGCCGCGACGCGACCGCACACATTTCCGGGAAGTGGCGTCTGTGCGCTGACAACTGTTGCCATGAAAGCCCGGACACAGGGCATTTTAGGGAACGACAGGACTGGGCAAGCGGACGCCGAACACTCAAGACCCTCACGTGCTGACCACAGTGGCCCAGGCTTTTGTACGAGAGGAGACCTTCCGCTGGCAGAGGCCAGCTCTCCGCCGGCACCAAGCAAGGGCGGCCCACGTCCCGGCAGGAGGACGTACGCGTGAGCAGACCGGCGACCCGGAAGACCTTTCGCGGCCGCCTAATTTTCTGGGAAGTGTAGTTTCGTGGTTCGGGCGCCATTGTACTTAAGAAGCAAGCAGAGGGCGATCCTGTTGTCCCCTGGATACTTCGCGTGCGCGTCCCGGTGGAGCAGCTCTGCGACGAGAGCCATCCGCCAGGGCGTTCCTCAGACAGCGCGGCCGTTTTTCTCGCCGGGCGCCCGGAGCTCGCACGGCCGCGCAGCCTTCTGGGAAGTGTGGTTTTACGGGGGGACGTACGAAGCGCCGGTAACTCGTCCCTGACGCGGAGGCGTCTGGGAAATGCCGAGCTGGTGTGGGTTCCGTCCTCCGTCAACCCCGCGGTAGTGTCGGGAAGGCGGCCGAATTTTCCAGGGATAGTGCGGTTCTCGTGACGGCGGCGGCCCTGGTCCGCGGAGGTGCGGGCTCTGGTCCGCCCGGCCCGGGCCTCGGGGCCAGGGAGGGCCCGCCGGAACTCAGGCAAGTATGAGTCCCAGCAGGGCGGCGGGGCGCCGGGCACGCTGGTGCCTAGTCTAGCCCGCGGGGGGAGCACCGCCTGGGCCTTAGCCTCCTGGACCTCTCTGTAAAAGGGGTATCGCTTACCTCCTAGAGTTGTGACAAGGAAATGGGCGAGTGAGTGTGCAGGGTACGCACTGAAAGAAAACCCCATCCGCAGTGGTGTTTAGCCAGTCCGGTCATGAAACTGACGCTTTTCACGTGTGCAGCCTTCAACAGATGGGTTCAGTATCGCTTAGTTTCGGTTTTCTCACCCTTTAGAAGAGAAATATGGAATAATGTGAATGTCCACCATGCATAGTTGTGAAGATTGAACGAGCTCTTCACATGATTGCTGTTGTTCTGTGAGCCTGTCTCTTGTGTGTGTGTATAAAATAAATGTATATATATATGTGTGTATATATATATATATATACATATATATATACACACATAAATACACACACACACACACACACACACACACACATATATAGTAGATTTACACACCGTTGGCGCCTGGTGAATGATTGCCTTGTGCTAAGGAACACTCTGCTAGTTCAGGGGAAGAATGGAGTCTTAGAAAGTGATTCCCAGTGTACTTTTCCTTGCAAGTGTGTTACAGAGCTGCAAGATAAGCCTCATTTTTCATGGCTTCTTTTTTGTGTTGTTCTGCCTTCTCAGGACACTACTCTTCTTTAAGACAAGAGCCTGAAAAGAGGACTGTGTTGACTATTGGAAATTGCAAAGCCATGTTCCAGGTAAGTCGGTAAGGTCCCCGGATCTTCCTGAAACACCTTAGCAGAACTCTTGAGTGTTTGCTTTGCTTCTCTTGCCAGTTCCTACCTAACGAAGTCCATTTAGGGACCGGATCTATGATTCCTTTCATTATAGCAAAGGATGGAGCCCACAGAAGAACTCCCAAAGTACTGTCTACTCTTAGTGCTCCTCTTTTGCCATTTTTCTGCTTGAAGCCTCTGTAGAATGTTGAGCAAAAAAAAAAAAATTTTAATTACAATTCAGAATTCATGTTTAGAATTTTAGGTTATTTGCTTTACAGTTGTCAAAGCAGTATCATGTGGTCTCAGTTAATGGTATGCCAGTCCTTTCAGTTGTTCAAGTCAAGAGATGTTTGGGGTCATCTTTGATTCTTTCCTTTCTCTTGTAACACATTCAGACGCCCTAGTTGAATCCGAAATACATCCCGGATATCTACAGAATCTCACCAGTGGTTGCAACATCACCATCACCACCACCGCCACCATCGTCCTGTCATTCCTCAGCTTAAAACTCTTCAGTGACCCTAACTCAAGTCAGAGTTCTATAGTGACTTAAAACGCTTTGTGCAGGGGCGCCTGGGTGGCTCCGTTGGTTAAGTGTCCAACTCTTGATTTCGGCTCAGGTCACGATCTCACATTCGTTAGATCGAGCCCTGCATCGGGATCCTTGTTGAAACCTAAGAACCTAAGAGTCTCTCTTTCCTTCTCTCTCTGTGCCTCCCCTGCTGGCCTCTTGCATTTGTGAGAGAGAGAGAGAGAGAGAGAGAGAGAGAGAGAGAGAGGAGAGAGAGAGAGAGAGAGAGAGAGAGAGAGAGAAAAGAGAGAGAGAAAAGAGAGAGAGAAAAGAGAGAGAGAAAAGAGAGAGAGAAAAAAGAGAGAGAAAAAAGAGAGAGAAAAAAGAGAGAGAAAAGAAAGAAAAAAGAAAACCAAAATGCTTTGTGCAATTACGCTTTTATTCCTCTGATCTCATCTTACTACTCTGTCTCCTTGTTCCCGTGAGCTCTAGCCACACTGGCTACGGCTTCCAGGCCTTGGAAATTGCTGTACCATCTGCTTGGAATATTCTTTCCCCAGATATGTAGAAGCTTGATTCTTACCTCCTTCATAGCTTTGCTCAGTGGTTACTTTCTCAGGAAAGCTTCTAACACCTGCAGTCAACTTTTCTAACAATCACTTCTACTCCTCCTCACTGCTTTGTTGTTTTCCAAAGTGGTTATCACTCACTAGATAACACGCTATTTAGTAAGTGCATATGCTCGTTGTTGGTCTCCTCCCTCTAGGAGGGATTTTTTTCCCCCTGTCTTGACGGTTTTCAGGACCCACTGTGGCATCTGACACAAAACTGATGCTTGGTTGTTCAAAATAATAAGTTTTCACCATAGCCGCACTTTTGCTTTCATGGAGGAAGACTTTATTAATTATAAGGGAATGGGAATATAAGGAATTAAACAATTATAGTAAACATAAAGACGGAGAGAAGTATAGAGAAGAACAGAGAAGGCTTAATACAGCAAATCAGGTACTTAAAACATCTGACCTTCTGGCTCGGGAAACCCTGCGGTGACCAGCCCAGTTGGAGTCCCAAGGGTCCTGGAAGGAGCATCCTCCCCTCAGGTGAGACTTCCGAGTAGCTCTCCTGCCAGGGCAATATATACATATACTACCCTTGTGTGATTTATGGTTAGTCATTAAGTTTGCCCAAGTGCAGTGCTGAGCAAGCTGTTTTTGTTTCTCGTATCGTATCTCACCCAGGAGCCTGGCATCTGTATATTCCTTTTCCCTTCCTGATCCATTCTAGGAGGCCAGCCTGATTTGGCTCAAGGAGGAACATGAGGCACATTAATCCCTCTTGGCGTCAGGAACAGAAGGGCCAGTTTTGATCTTGAGGCCAGATACGGCATACAAGCTGACTAAGCCCCCATGATTTGTATGTGTGGCTCTGGGCAGAAATGCGAAACAAGTCACATGAACAGCTTTACACGGAACATTGGTAAATCGTTGTTGAGTGAATGAACTTTGAAACAAACGGTTAGGATCCCTGAAAAAAAAGGGTAGGATCATCAGGTGGAAGGTGACGCCTGGCATATGTTAGTGCCATAGTGTTAGTGGCATATGTACACGTTGGGCAGAGTCTGGTTTCTTGGGAATATTATTAGATAACTAGGGAAAAAACTTTTTAAGTAAAAGCTAAAGTGAACTAGTTGCCAGAATCATTCATTGATACATTTTGTAAACACTTGTGAAATATCTGTTGGGAAGAATCTTACATAGGTTTGAGCATCCTATCCCGTGACATGTAGGACTTCGTAATCTAGTGCAATACTAAGAGAACTTTTCTTTTCTTTTTTCTTTTCTTTTTTGTCTTTTTTTTCTTTTCTTTCTTTCTTTCTTTCTTTCTTTCTTTCTTTCTTTCTTTCTTTCTTTTCCTTCCTTCCTTCCTTCCTTCCTTCCTTCCTTCCTTCCTTCCTTCCTTCCTTCCTTCCTTCCTTCCTTTCATTTGTTTTACTTATTTAGAGCACAGGAAGGGCAGAGAGAGGAGAGAGAGGGAATCCCAAGCAGGCTCCTCACTGTCAGCGTGGAGCCTGATGTGGGCCTCGAACTTGTGAACCATGAGGTCATGACCAGAGCCAGAATCAAGAATTGGACACTTAACTGACTGAGCCACCCAGGCACCCCCTAAGAGAACTGTGGTGGAAATGTTCTTTTTGTGTACCATCCAATATGGAGCCACCGGCCCTATGTGACTATTGAGTACTTGAACTGTGACTAAAGTGACTCAGGAACTAAATTTTAAAGTTTAATTTTTAATTTTTATTAATTTAAACGTACATAGCCAAATGTGGCTAGTGGCTACTGTTTTGAGCCAGTACAGGGCTGGTAGAAAAGTAAGAAAGCATAAGAAATTAAGATAGGTGCTGGAATAAAGATCCTAAGTTCTTCTGGGGACAAAGATGAATGAATATCCCAGGCTGCCCAGGCAACTGAAGGGGCAGGAAGAGTTGAAGCATCCCTGAGGAGGCAAGGCTGGAACTGGTTTTGGTGACCCAGGGTACCAGGGAGGCAGAGATAGGAGTGAAGTTATACCAGACTGAGAGAACATCTTGAGCACAGGTACATAGGGCTAAGAATCTTTCAAGGAACTGTGAAAATTTTCTAAAGTGGTGGTTCTCCAACAGGGGTGATTTTGTCTCCTTTAGCCCTACCCATAGGGGACATTTGATAATGTCTGGAGGAAACATTTTTGGTTGTCACAGCCCTGGGGTGCAGGGGAATGGGTAGAGGCTAAGGGTGCTACTAACTAAACACTCTGCAATGCACAGGACAGCTCCCACCACGATTATCCAGCCTGAAGTGTCTATTGACATTGGTCAATAGACCAATGTACTCGAACTGTGACTTCAGCTCGGGTCATGATCTCACGGTTCGTGAGTTCCAGCCCCGCGTTGGGCTCTGTGCTGACAGCTCGGAGCCTGGAGCCTGCTTCTGATTCTGTGTCTGCCTCACTCTCTGCCCCCTGTCCTGTTCACACTCTGTCTCTGTCTCTCAGAAAGTGAAGAAATGTTAACAAAAAATTTTTAAAAGTAAATAAATACACTTAAATAAATAAAACCAAAGACCAGTATCACTAATGAATATACAGGCCGAATATCCAAATAAAATAATAGAATATTGAATCAGCCATTTGGAGTGAAAAATGTATCATAGCCAAACAATGTCCATGTCATCAATGAAAGATAATAATCCATTTTAAATGTATACATTTTTTGCACATATTATAGTTTGACTAATGAGTAAGCTGTTACTGAACATTTAAGCTTTTTCTAAAGGTTTGCTATTTTAAATAATATCATGAATGGGTACTATTTTCTTAGAATATTTTCCTTGAAATGTGTTCTCTGATTCTTTGCCTGTACTTTTCAATGTTTTTTTTTTTTTTTTTAATTTTAGTGTTTATTTTTGAGAGAGAGAGAGTGCACAAGTTGGGGAGGAACAGAGAGAGAGGGAGACACAGAATCCAAAGCAGGCTCCAGGCTGTGAGCTGTCAGCACAGAGCCTGACGTGGGGCTGGAGCCCACAAACCCTGAGATCATGATCTGAGCTGAAGTCGGATGTTTAACCGACTGAGCCACCCAGGCGCCCCTCTTTGCCTGTACTTTAAGGTCCAATTCAAGGACTGCCTATGGCATGAAACTGTTCTTTAGTTTTCTTGCCCATGGGTCTCAATTTTTTAAAATTTCAGATCATCAATACAAGGTTTAATTATATACCATAAATGGTTTTTGTTTATAAACTAGTTACATATGTATCTTTCTTTAATATAAAGATGTCTTTTTTCTGAACATACTGGATCATTCTTTTGAACCTTATTGGATCATCATTTTTTATTTACCTGTCATGTAAGCTATAAAAAAAATACAACTAAGTACTTGACTGTATGCTGTCACATGTTGAATGCTGATTTTAAAAATTTTAGAATTTTCTTCCCTTTGGCAGAACAAACTCTCCTGAAGCAAAAGCTCTCATATTTCTCTTACCCTTATTGTAAAACAATGCCAAACACATAATTATCCAATTACTATGTAACTTAGATCCCTGATCATTGCTATAACTACTGAATCTTGTTCCCTTTCTTCTACAACCAGGGTAATTTTGTTCCTTAGTCAGTGACAGAAGTGGCCCTGGCTATGACTGAGCCTAAATATGTTTGCTCTTTCAGGTGACATTTAGTGATGTGGCCATAGACTTCTCTCATGAAGAGTGGGGATGGCTAGATTCTGCTCAGAGGGATTTATACAAGGATGTGATGGTCCAGAATTATGAGAACCTGGTTTCTCTAGGTAAGCATAGCTCCTTTTCTACCCCAGTGGGGGAGACTTTCTGTCAATTACTGGAGATCCTCCTGAGTAAATGGCTGAAATTTTGTTTCAGATTCCCAAGGATGTGTAGAGTTCTTTTGTGCCCTGCCTGAAGCTTATCTTCCCATTTCAGTGAAACTTCCTTTCGTTCCTTTTATGATGATGGCCTCTCCTTCATGAGGACCACAGTTTAAACAGTTTCTGTATTTTTCCTGTAAGCAGGTCTTTCCATACCTAAGCCGTATGTGATCAGTTTATTGGAGGATGGAAAAGAACCTTGGATGGTGGAGAAGAAACTGTCAAAAGGTATGTTTCCAGATGAGTCGTGGAGAATCAGGCAAAAGAAGTCTTTGTTAAACATGCTTGTGGAAAGTATGGAGGCATTTTTGCATATTTTAGGGGTACTCTCTTCAGAGATCCCAAATGTAACATATGAGGGATCCTTAGATTTCAAAACAGCCATTCCTCCACCCCGGGTTATTATCTTTCTGCATTACTTATGTTATCTAATAAAAAATGGAGGTTTTGCCATCATTATAATTCAGATTTTTATTTTATTTGCAACAAAATAAAGCAAATTATTCTCTTTAAGTCCACTTAAGGAAAACTATACCAATGGTTTTAGGCAAAGAAAGGCTGTCAGTTAGATGGCAAATGAGTTTTCCCCTAAGGCTGAGCTTCGAGGGTCAAATGTGGACATGAGTGATAGAGGAAGTAAAGAATGTATAAAAAAGTTTCTAGGAACAATGTTTTCTAATGTCCAATAAATGATACGATTTTACACAGATCCTACACAAAGCCTAAATCTTTTAGAGCGATAAAGAATATTTATTTTGTTTGTTGTTAACTGTGTAATGCAGTACTGTAAATTGTGCATTTTGGGGAGATGGGGTGGCTCAGTCGGTTGGGCATCCAGCTCTTGATTTTGGCTAAGGTCATGCATGATCTCATGGTTTATGGGATCAAGCCCCATATTGGACTCCGGACTCAGCATCGAGCCTGCTTGGGATTCTCGGTTTCCCTCTCTCTGCCCCTCCCGTCTCAAAATAAATAAATAAACTTAAGAAAATAAATTGTGCATTTTAAGCATACTAACTGACAGTAAATTGAGAATAAGTGAAGGTTGGAGAACCAAGGCTGTGAGACCAAAATGTGGTCTTTCACATAAATGTAGGTACAGAATAGAACGTTGGCTTGGAATCCAGAATACCTTGTGCGTTTTTTTTCCTTACAGTTTCACTTTTTTTCCACAGACTGTTTGCCTGTATTTAACTCATTTTCCTTATTACTCTCTGTTCCCGTCTCTCTGAGCTGTCTCTGTTTTCTGCTCCATTTGAACTTTGTTCAGAAATGATTGAATACATGAGAATTGTCAGTTATGTGCTTTCTGGGGATGAAGATGTGCTCTATTTTTCCTCTAGTTCTCTAATCCTTCCATAGAAGTTTCTTTTTAAGAAGTACGGAAAAAAGCAGTGTTTTGCTTTCTTGATATATTTCAGATTGGGAATCAAGATGGGAAAACAAGGAATTATTAATGAAGGAGGATATTTATGATGAAGATTCACCCCAAATGGTAATAATAGAAAAAATTACAAAACAAAATCATGAATTTTCAAATTTTAACAAGGACTGGGAATTTGTAGAGGCGTTGGAGGGGAAGCATGAAAATCAGGTAGAACATTTCAGACCTGTGACCCTCACCTTTAGAAAAAGTCCCACTGGGGAAAGCATTCACAAATTTAGAAGCATCCTCCATTTAAAGTCTATTCTTTCTGAACCACAAAGAATTTCTGCTGAAGGGAAATCACATAAACATGATATATTTAAGAAGAGCTTACCAAAAAAACCTGTTATAAAAAATGACGGTATCAATGGTGGAAAGAAACTTTTGAATTCTAAAGAAAGTGTGGCAGCCTTCAGCCAGAGCAAATCTCTTACCCTTAACCATTCTTATAATAGAGAGAAAGTCTATACATGCAATGAATGTGGGAAAGCCTTTGGCAAGCAATCCATCCTTAATCGCCATTGGAGAATTCATACCGGAGAGAAACCATACGAATGTCATGAATGTGGGAAGACGTTTAGCCATGGCTCATCCCTAACTCGACATCAGATCAGTCACAGTGGAGAGAAACCTTACAAATGTATTGAATGTGGGAAGGCCTTTAGCCACGTGTCATCACTTACTAATCATCAGAGTACTCACACTGGAGAGAAACCGTATGAATGTATGAACTGTGGAAAGTCGTTCAGTCGTGTTTCACATCTCATTGAACATCTGAGAATTCATACTCAAGAAAAACTCTATGAGTGTCGAATATGTGAGAAGGCCTTCATTCATAGGTCATCTCTCATTCACCATCAGAAGATTCACACTGGAGAGAAACCTTATGAATGTAGTGAATGTGGAAAAGCCTTTTGCTGTAGCTCACACCTTACCCGACATCAGAGAATTCACACTGTAGAGAAACAGTTCGAATGCAACAAATGTCTGAAAGTCTTTAGCAGCTTGTCATTTCTTATTCAGCATCAGAGTATTCATAATGAAGAAAAACCTTTTGAATGTCAGAAATGCAGGAAATCCTTCAACCAGCCAGAATCACTGAACATGCATTTAAGAAATCACACTAGATTGAAACCTTATGAATGCAGTATATGTGGGAAAGCGTTCAGTCATAGGTCATCCCTGCTTCAACATCACAGAATTCACACTGGAGAGAAGCCCTATGAATGTATTAAATGTGGGAAGACCTTCAGCTGTAGTTCAAACCTTACTGTACATCAGAGAATTCATACTGGAGAAAAGCCATATAAATGTAATGAGTGTGGGAAGGCTTTTAGCAAAGGTTCAAATCTTACTGCCCATCAGAAAATCCATAATGGAGAGAAACCCAGTAGTGCAATAAGTGTGGAAAAGCCTTTAGGCCACATGAATCTTTCTACGTGTGAAAAACCATATAAGCGAGAAACTGTATGAATGCGATATTTGTCATAGTACACTTAGCCATAGATCCTTCCTGAAAATTTATACTGGAGAAAAGTCTTTTGAATGTAATGAATGTGGGAAGGTCTTTAGCAGTAATACAAGCCTTACTGTCTATCACAGTTCACACTGTAGAGAGAATGTTTATTGCCTTCATAAAGGCAATAAATATGGGAAAGCCATTAGCCACTGTTAATCCCTTAATTGACAGAAGTAAGTACACACAGGAGAAAAACCCTATATATGTAGCATATGGGAAAGACATTAGGCAATATGAATCTCTTATTGAACACACAGGAGAGAAGCAATATGAATATAAAAATTGTGGGAAGTCCTTCAGTGAAAGTGTATCCCTTATTCTGTCTCAGTTCACACTGGAGAGAAAGCTTGTATGAGAAAAGTAGCAAACTGTTCATTGCGTTATCTTGCTAGACCTCACAAGATTAATGCTAGAACAGCCTGAAAGACGTAGGAGTTATGTGTAAATCTTTCTTTACAATGATGTTATTTGTAAGCAGTTCTACAGGAGAGCAAATGAGTAGATTATAAATGAATATGCATTTCTTATAGCAATAGCAAACAATTTTACTCGAGTCCTGCATAGAAGTTTCTTTAGCTAATGGGCATGTGAAGATAATTTAGTCACCCAGTGGATCCAGGAAATGTTTTAAAGTTAAAAATTAAAGCTGCAAAAGAAGTAAAAGGTGGTGTGAATAAAGTTTTTGGTCTCTAATAAAATCAGTTTGTATATAATGAACTCTTTCACTGTGACACTGATATTTCTTGCAAAGTTTTTTACTTTCCTCTTGAAGCATTAAGCCTTACTGTGTGCTTTAGCGGGAGACTAGCTAAGCTAGAGAAAAATGGCTTGATCTCTGTGCTAAGAATATCCTTATTTTCATGAAGATAATTCACAGTCCATTTCCAGTTGGCTTAATTCACACATTTTAATTTTTACCAGTGCAGTGAGAACATAGCCAAGAAACAACAAACTATGAAAGATCAGAGCAGGCTTAATGGTGGATGTGCTTTTCAATCTGAATCTTAAAGGATGAGTACTAATTACCTGTGTGTGGGCACATACACTCTGGGAGTCGTTCTAGGCAAAGTACACAGGCCTGTTCTGTCATGTTAACTCTATCTGGACTCCATGATCCAGAGTCTAGTTTCATGCTTTGTGGCTTTAAGGTATCCCTGCTGGGAGCATGACTGATAACAGCAACAGTCATTTCTCCATCCTGGATCATAGTTATGGGAGTTTACATTGAAATTAATAGTACAGAGCTGTCCCCATTACCCTTCCTCCAGCCTGCCTACCAAGTTTGAAAACAGCTACTTGTAATATGTGCCTTCTTGAAATGCTTAAGAGGCATTTTATTTTCTACACTGAACCTTGACAGATAATTATGGTTTGTAAAGGGGCTGGCTTCAAGTAGTCTCAAGTTTTAGATAAATGGAATAGTCTTACTTGTCTCATGGTTTCCTATCTTGTGACTAGAAGGATAGTGCAGAATCCTGTCTGGATTGGATTAGAACTGTCTGGACACTTGGGAGTAAACGACACTTATATAGCTTATATTTCAGGTTATGCTGTCTATGGTGTTTCGTGTCATAAGAAAGAAATTATTTTAAAAAGGAGTATTATATCACATGTAATTGTGATGTGGAATGAGTGATAGGGTTTCCAACTTTAGACAAAATACTCTAGTATATGTGCAACCCTAACAAAGCCAAGAGATGAAGGCACATTCCATAGCAATTCTCAATAGAGATAGTAGATTTGGAATGGGATGGTGAGTTTTTAAAAAGCAGACATTTATCTTTCCTTTGATTTAGTTTTATTTAAGAGATTGTGAAATTCTAAGGAATGTTGAAGGATCTTTGAGAGACTTAAGCACAGCATGGTGTCAAGGATTAAGAACTGTTATAATTATGGATAGATTGGCCACTATATATGTACAGTTGTGGGATAATGGCAAGTGTTCTGTTTCTCCCATTCTTTGTCCTTCCTCCTGTCTCAAGCACTGGTACCACACAGTTGAAGTAGTACTTTAATCCTAGATTTTATTTGCTTTCACTACATGTAGTTTGATGTTACCTTGTTATTTTGTTATGAGAGGATTCATCCAAATATTCAAACTTTGAATGAATTAAACACATACAATTAAAAAGCATAAGCATGCACATGATAACGTTTTACAATTCTTGGTTTAAAGTGCCTTCACAGTGATACTGTGGTTCAGGTTGTGCAGATTGTTGTGTTAATCCTCATACCGGTTTTCTAGCAAGATAGTTTAATGTTGATCTGGCTGCATTTCAGGGACGAGAGACACACAAAAAAACTTCATGCTGTTCTGCCATCTTGGTCCCTCTCTTCACAGTGATACTGAACTAGGAAAAGCAAGCCAGGGTTAAATCAAGATGGTGAGGACTTAAAGCGGTGCGAGTGTATTACCTTGCTGCAGATGGGGCTAAGATCATGATGTTACAGTGTCACTGATGGAGAATCCTACTCCATCATTTCTGTTAACCATTTCTTGAGCATCTGTGAGCCAGGTAAATAAAACACACTCTATACCTTTCAAGAGCTCAAAAGTGTATGCGTGCATGTGTGTGAAGACTATGCCCAGAAGTCATGTCACCCGACTATAAATCCAAGTTGCATGTATACTGGCTTTATATGATCTTGGGCAAATTACTTCAACATCTATAAATGGTGATAGTAATACCTCACAGGATTTTATGAAGGTAAATGAGTTAATTTGTATAAAATGTTTGCAGTGTCTTGTACCTCAAAAGCATTCAGTGAATATTAGCTCTTAATTTCATCACTCTTATCTACTTACCGTTTCACTTTTCGCGGGGTCCTTATAAGACACTCCCATTTCCTTCCAACACATCCACCTTTCATATTTGAGCCATTTCCAGAGGGAATATGTTTATTACCCCGTATACTCCCAAGGAGACACAAAGAGCACCAGATAAGAGAAGATGAGACGAAAATCCACCTGGGCTGCAGGAAGGAAGAATGGTGCCCTAAAGATGGTTTTGGAGAAAAGGCAGAATAAGGGAGACATTGTCAATTAAACAGTAATGTTTTGAAAATGATCTTTTTTCTTTTCTTTGAGCAGTACTGTGGACCTAAAATACTCAGTAAACCATGTTGTAAACAGATGTGCTGTCATCAGGCTTTGATGTTCCATTTATAGAGCACAGGCAGAGCAGATTTAGCATAATCCTTAAGGGTCCTAGGATTTTCAGAATGGTAAATGAACACTGGTTTCTGCTTAAAGTCATCAGCTACATTTGCCCTTAATAAGAGTCAGCTTGTCCTTTGAAACTGAAGCCAGGCATGGACTTTTCTCTAGCTATGAAAGTCCTAGATGACATCTTTTTCCATTGAAGATCTTTTGCTTAGTGTAGCCACCTTCAGTAATGATTTTAGCCACATCTTCTGGACAACTTGCTGCAGCTTCCACATCAGAACTTACTACTTCACCTTGTACTTGTACAGAGATGGCTTCTTAAACTGCACGAATCCACCTCCGTTAGCCCCATTTCCTCTCTGTAGCTTCCTCGCCTCTCCCAGCCTACCGAGAACTGAAGAGTTCGCATTCTGGATCAGGCTTTGGTTTATGGGAATATTGTGACTTCTGTTCACACATTTGTGTGTTCACTGGAGTAGCACTTTTAATTTTCTTCAAGAAATTTTCCTTTGCATTTACAACTTGGCTGTTTGGTGCAAGAGGCCTAGCTGCTTTCAGCCTAACTTGGCTTTTGACCACCTTCCTCACTAAGCTTAATCATAGCTTTTGATTTCAAGTGACAGATGTGTAACTCTTCCTTTCACTTGAACACTTAGAGGCCATTGTAGGGTTATCTGTTGGCCTAATTTCAATATTGTGTCTCAGGAAACAGGGAGGCCTAAGGACCAGACAGAGATGAGCAGGTGGTTAGTGGAGCAGTCAGAACGCACTATTGGTTAAGTTCATGGTCTTATATGTGTGCAGTTTCTGGCACCCCAAAACCATGACGACTGTAACATCAAAGATCACTGATCACAGATCACCATAACAAATATAATAATAAAGAAAAAAAATATTGTGGGAATTACCAAAATGTGACAGAGACGTGAAAAGGCAAATGCTGTTTGAAAAATGATGTTGACATTTGTTTGATGCAGGATTGCCACCAATCTTCATCAGTTTGTAAACAATGCAATATCCGCAAACCACAGTAAAGTGAAGTGCAAGAAAATGAGGTGTGCCTGTATAACCTCGGGGAAGTCCTTTCATTTCTCAAGCCTTGATTTCTACATCAAACCAAGATTAATTCCTATTTTACCAGGTGTTTTTGAGAATTGAAGAGAAAATACTCCTAAAGCAAACAGTGGAGTGCCTGGTACATGTGAGTTGCTTGGTGTGTTTTTCTTACTTTTATTAATCCTCCCACTGACTATGCGGTGAGTGTCATAATCATCTCCATGGCATTGTCAGCAACCTGAGATTCGACAGCTCTAGTAAGTTTCCCAGAGTCACACATCTCAAACGTAGGCTAAATTTGAACACCCCGCCCCCAAGAGACCATGCAACTGCCTCGTGACGGTACTGTGTCTCAGAAGATTGAGGTTTCTTTTGCAACCACACAGGTCCTCTCCTGCCTTTTTGAACAAAAAAATATTCCCTTTAGCATGCTGTTCCTTCAGCCTAGAATGCCCTTCTTATCCCCCTTTTTACCATGCTCATCTGTCAGAGTGACTACTGTTCACCTTGCAAAGTTCACTTCAGTTGTCACCCAGGCTTGCTCAGGCACTAATTGAGGAAATGAGGGATAAAAATGCTGTCGGTCATATAGAAAACCAAGAGCAAAAAGGCAGAAGTTCTTGCTCTCCAGTAATTACTTTTAATGTAAATAGATTAAGTTCTCCAATAAGAGATTGGCAGAATGGATTAGACAAATGTTCCAACCAGATGCTGTCTACAAGTGAGTCACAGTGGGCCCAAAGACACAAATGTGTTAAAAGAGTGGGAAAAGCTCTTTTATGCAAAGAGTAACCAAAACAGAGCTCTGGTGCCTATATTAATATCAGACAAAATAGACTTTAAATCTAAAAGATTTCAAGTGACAGGATCACTGTATATTACTAAAATGTTCAACACAGGAAAAATATATACCAATTATAAGCGTTTGCACATCTAATAACAGGCCCATAAAAATATGTGAGGCAAAGTTGACAGAATTGAAGGGAGAAATAGACTGTTGTATTAATAGTTGGAGACTTCAGTAGTCCACTTTAAATAATGGGTAGATCACCACACAAAAGATAAAGGAATAAAGGACATAAACAACTCAACAAGCCAACTACACGTAACAGACAAATAACATTCCACCTCAAAACTGCACCATACATATTCTTCTCAATTGCACATGGCATATTTTTCATGAAGGATTTATATATTAGCCCATAAAACAAATATCAATAGCTTTAACATATATAAAGTAACTGTTGATCATAACAGGAGGAAGTTAGAAATTAAGGAAAAGTGGACAATTCACAAATAAGCAAAAATTAAACTATACACTCATAAATAACTGTTATGGCCTGAATGTGTCTTCCCCCAAGTTCCTATGTTGAAGTCCTACTGTCTGATGTGTTGGTATTAAAAGGTGGGGCTTCTGAGAGATGCTTAGGTCATAATGGTAGAACCCTCATGAATGGGATGGGTGCTTTTAGAAAAGAGATCCCACAGAACTCTCTTGTTCCTTCTGCCTGTGAGGATACAAAACAAATCCTGCAACCTGAAAACCTGACAATGCTGGCACCTTGATCTCTGACTTCCACCCTCAAGAACTGTGAAAAATATCCTGCTTACAAGCTATCCAATCTCTGGTATCTTGTTATAGTAGCCTGAATGGACTAAGAAAACAACCAATAGGTCAACGAATAGATCACAAATTAAATCAGAAAATACTTAAAGACTAATGAAAACACAGCATACCAAAATTAATGTCGTATAGCAAAAGCAGTGCTAGGAGGGAAATTTGTAACATAAATTGCCTATATGAGAAAAGATCTGGGAATCCATAACCTAACTTTACACCAAAAAGCTATGGAAGAAGGAAATAATAAAAGACAAAGTGGGGATAAACCAAATAGAAAAACAGAGAAAATCAGTGAAACCAAAAGTTGGCTTTGAAAAAAATCAACAGAATTGACAGAATGTTACCTAGACTGACACAAAAAAAGAAAACACAAATAACCAGAAATGAAAATGGAGATCTTGCTACCAACCTTACAGAGGTAAAAAGGATTATAAGACAATATTAAGAACAACTGTACACCAACAAATTATTTTCTTTCTCTAAATTTTTATTTAGATTCCAGTTAACATACAGTGTAATATTGGTGCACCAACAAATTATATAATCAAGAAGTGGTCAAATTCCTTGAAACACAAAGATTACCTAAACTAACTTGAGGAAATAGAATATTTCAACAGATCTGCTTTATAAAAGTTAAAAAAAAAACAGATTTACTCTATAAAAAGAGATTGAGTCAGTAATCAGAAACCTCCCAACAAAGAAAAGTCCTGTACCAAATGGCTGTACAAGTGAATTCTACCAAATACTTAATGAAGATTTAACACCAATCATTCTTCTCAAGCTTCTAAACAATTAGAGGAAAAAAATTCTCTCTGAGAACATTGTTCTCATACCAAAGCCAGATAAAGAAATCACATGAAAAGAAAATTACAGAGCAGTATTCTTTGTGGATATAGATGCAAAAATCCTCAATAAAATATTAGCAAATAGAATCCACCAGTATATTAAAAGATTTATTCACCATGACCAAGTACAATTTACCCCAGTAATGCAAGAGTGAGAAGAAAATCAACCAATGTAATCCATTCCATTAATAAAATGAAGGAGAAAACTCACATGATCATCTCACTTTATGCAGAAAAGGCATTTGACAAAACTCAATAACCTTCATGATAAAAATGCTCAGAAAACTAGGAATAGAGGGAAAACTCCTCAACATGATGAAGGCTATGTGTAAAACCCACAGCTAAAATCATCTTCAGTGGTGAAAGACTGAAAGCTTTTCCTCTAAGGTCAGAAAAAGACAAGTAGACCTGCTTTCACAGTTACTATTCATCATTGTTCTCAGAGTTTTATCTCAGAGCTATAAGGCAAGAAAAGGAAATAAAAGGTACCCAAAATGGAAAGGAAGTTGTAAAACTATCTTTTTGCAGTTGAAATGATCCCGTATATAGAAAGGATTCACAAAAGAATTCCCCAAAACTAATAAGGCTAATAGATGAATTCAGCAAAGTTGCAAGGAAAAACCAATACCCCAAGTCAATGGTATATCCATGGAACAGCAATGAATGATACAAAAAGGAAATTAGGAAAGTCCTTCCATTTATAATAGTACCTACAAGAGGAAAATATTTGGTAGTAAGTCTAATCAAGGTGAAAGATTTGTATGCTCAAAACAAAACAAAACAAAAATGCTGGACAAAATCAAAGATGACCCAAATAAATGGAAAGATATCTCATGTTCAGAAAAACCCAGAAAGACTTAACATTGTTAAGATGTTAATACTACCCAAAGAGACACACAGATTCAATGCTATTAAAATTCCAGCTGCCCTTTTTTTTTTTTTTTTTTAAGAAAAGGTAAAGTCAATCCCCAAATTCATACAGGATTATAAAGGGCCCCAAATAGCCAAAACAATCCTAAGAAGAATAAAGAATAAAGTTACCCAACTTCACAATTTATTACAGTGCTACATTAATTACAGCAGTATGGCAGTGACATAAGGACAGACATACAGACCAGTGCAGTAGAATAGAGAGCCCAGAAATAAACCCTCACATGTATGGTCAATTAATTTTCAACAAGATGCCAAGACCTTTTAAGGGGAGGGACACTCTGAAAAAGTTGAAGAGCAGGCAACATTTCCTAACTCATTTTATGATGCCAGAATTGTCCTGATACCAAAATCAGACAAAGATACTATAAGACAGAAAGAAGGGAAGGGAAGGAGGGAGGGAGGGAAAGAAGGGAAAGAAGAAAGAAAGAAAGAAGAAAAAAGAAAAGGAAAAAGAGAAAGAAAGGAAGTAAGAAAGGAAAACTACAGACCAGTATCCCTTACAAATACGATGCAAACATACTGAAAAGACTAGCAACAAACATTTCTCCAAAGAAGATCTATAAATGGCTAATAAACACATGAAAAATGGTCAATATAATTAGTCATTAGGGAAATGCAAACCAAAACCACAATGAGATATCACTGCCAGGATGACTATGAGGAATATTTTAAACAGGGAAAATAAGTGTTAGTGACATTGTGGGGAAAATGGAATCCTTTGTGCAATGCTTATGGGAATGTAAAATGGTATGGCCCTTGTGGAAAACACTGTTGTGATTCCTGAAGAGGTTAAATATAGAACGACCATATATTTCAGCAGTTTCACTTCTAGATATATACTCTAAAGCATTGAAAGCAGGGACTTAAACAGATAATTGATCACCAACACGTATGGTGACAGCATTATTTACATTAGGTGAAAAGGATGAAAAACAATCTAGATATCCATCAACACATGAACTGATAGACAAATTGTGGCATATACATGCAATGGAATATTATTCAGCTTTAGAAGGAATAGATTTCTGATGCGTGCTACAATATTTATGAACTTTGGAAACATGCTGAGATAAACCATACACAAAAGGACAAATATTGTATGATTCCATTTATATGAGGTACCTAGAGTAGGGAAATTCATAGAGATATAGAGGTTACCAGCCGCTCAGGGCAGTGTGGAAGGGGAAGTTGTTGTTTAATTGAACAGTTACTGTTTGGGATGATGAAAAAGTTCTGGAAATGGATAGTGCTGATGGATGCACAGCACTGTGAATGTACTTCATGCTAATAAGTTGTAAATTTAAAAATGACTAAAATGGTATATATCCTACAATAAAAAGAAAAAAAACCTCAATGCATAATAACATATCCTTCTTGTTCTTGGGAAGTTCAGTGCTTTGTCTTGATTCCAACAGAAGTAAGGTAAAAGGGAAAAACTTAAGCAAATGATCCAAATCTTCTATAAGATAATATATATTTCATGGTAATTTTCAGAGTGCCACAAACCGTACCTGCTAGCTTTTGCCTCTTTTGGAACTGAGCTAACTTATCTCTGAGGGAATTCATTAGTAGACAAGTTAATGGAAATTACACAATAAGACTGGAATGGAACATGTCAAGAAAATACAGAAGTCTGTAAGTACTCACCAATCACACTGAGAAGAACCTGATTTTTGGAAGGGTGGCAGGTTCTAACATGTAAACACATTATTTGGAGTTTTATTTCTCCTTTAAACATTATTTTTGTAGGAATAATAGTCTCATACAGGATTTCTCATTGATAGTCAGTACTTATGCACGAAAATAACGAAGTGTGCAACCATTGTTGATGACCTTAGGTTGCTAATTATGTAATTATTTAAATTTTGGAATTGATACGGAACATACAAACCCATTTCCTCATTGTAAATCTTGGGAGAATAGAGGCATTGAAATAAGGCCTAAGACATAGATGTGGGAAATATTCAGAGAATATGTGAATTCTGGTAATAATTGAATGAATCAGTAGTTTATAGTATGGTCCCTGGACCTGCAACATTAGCATCACTTTGAAACCTGGGGTAAATGCAAATTATCAGAACATTGTTCCTGGCAGAGAGAAACACCTGAACAAAAGCCTGATAGCTGGACAGACTGGGATTTAGGGAGGGAAAGAAGGTCTGTTGGGAAGATATAGTTTGGGGTGGTTGGGACAGCATTCATCAAGGTAGAGAGGGGAGGGGTTGGAGCTTAAAGTATTTTTCGTGATATATTAGGGGTTTGGATTTCATCCCAAGAGCAATGGAGAATCTAGAAATAAAAGAGAACCCTCTTCATGCCCCAGGGACAGACTGGGTCATTAATAAGGGGAAAAAATGCTGGGTATGGCTATGGTATATTGAAGAATGGACCACCTCTAGAAGGCCCTCTTGCAGACTTCCAGCCTCTATAGGAGGGTCTTCTAGTTTTTCCACAGGAGAAAAGGCCCAGAGCTATTTTAAAATTACCCAGATTCTCCACAGTGGAAACTGATTCATACTAGTTGTTTGTTTGTTTGTTTGTTTGTTTGTTTGTTTGTTCACATACTGTCTGGGGAGACTCAACCTACCCCTCTAGGCTGAAGGTGGACTCCCAAGAAATAACCTGGTTGGAGACAGAGCAGAGTTTGGTCCTCTAAGCCATTTAGTTACACTTCCATATATCAGATACACATACACTCAGTGCAAATAGAAGGAGTATGAATAGATTACTCATGACTATACAAATGCTATACATTTGAAAAGGTTTCCTTTTACTAAAACATAAATGCTAATCAGCAATCACCTGAGCCGCCAGGAGACATACTAGAAGACAGACTTACAGGTGCATAAATGCAGAGAATAGAGAGAGATCTTCATGGCCCTTCTGAGGACCCACCTTTCAAAGGTACTTCCAGAGTTGTCAGTTTACATTTGTTTATGTAATTTTTGCAAGGATGCCAGTCTTCCCACTGGAATATTTACAGAAATACAAACATATTCACAGATCATGTCTGAAATCTAATAAAAAATAAGTGGTGATACACAGAAACAAAATATAACCCAACTGAGGAGAAAAATCATTCGAAATAAGCACAGAATGGCAAAGTGGAAGACATTAAAACAGAAAAATGTAGGGGTGTCTGGGTGGCTCAGTCGAGTGTCTGATTCTTGATTTCGGCTCAGGTCATGATCTTGAGGTTGTGGGATCAAGTCCTGCGTCAGTGCTGAGTGTGGAGCCTGCTTGGGATTCTCTTTATCTCTCCCTCTGCCCCTCTTCCCCACTCACCCCCTCTCTCTTCCTCTAAAAAAACAAAAACAAAAACGTGTTCCATATGTCCAAGAATCAAGAAGACTGAACATGTTAAGTAGAGACATGAAAGATTTAAGGAAGACCCTAATCTAAGTAAAAGAGATAAAAACTATAAATTATGGTATGAAATGATGTCACTAAGGGCAAAGTGGACATTGCAGAAGAAGAGATCAGGAAAATGGAAGATGTAGCAGTAGAAACTATTCAAAATGAAACAGAAAATACTAAAAAAGAAAAAATTATCAATGAGCAGTGAGACAACTTCAAAAGAACTACTACACATATATAACTGAAGGCCCTGAAAGAGAAGTAGAGGGACAGAAAATCATTGGAAGAAATAATGACTGAAATATTTCCAAATTGGTGGAAACTATAAACCTAAAGAACAAAGGAGCACAAGAAAAGTTCACCAAGGCTGGAGCTTGGGAAAATGGTGGAATAGGAGGAAGCTGAGCTCATCTTGTCCCACATTTTCAACTTGGATCCAAAGACTGGCAGGAAAACTCCACAACTAAATACAGGGAAGAAGCTGTATCTCAAAGGTTAGAAAGGTCAGAAAGGTGAAGGGAGGCTGCCTGAAGGAGGGAAGGAGCTGTCAGTTGAGCATCTGACTTTTTATTTTAGCTCAGGTCATGAACCCAGGGTCGTGGAATTGAGCCCTATGTTGGACTCCATGCTGAGCATGGAGCCTGCTTAAGATTTCTCTCTCTCTCTCTCTCTCTCTCTCCCCCCTCCTGCCCTTCCCCACTTGTGTGCGTGTGCACTCTCTCTCTCTCAAATAAAAAAATAAAACAATAAAAACCAGGGCTGAATTCTGTGAGTTTGTAAAACCAGTGGGACTTGGAACCTGGGGTTTGGAGGTCAGCTAACTCAGCATTGGGGGAGCCAGGAAGGTGAGTGATAACTGGGTTGCTGCCCTTAAAAGGACATGAGCCTGCATGGAGAGACAACATAAAAATGGCAGTTTGCACAATGCTGGGGGCAAATAGGAGACAGATCTGTTCATACTGATTTTGGAGTGTGTTAGGGGGACTTCTCCTAAAACAAGGGAGCTGGCACATGCCATTTTCCTCCCTGTCCCCCTAGCATAAGCACAGAGACACCTGCAGGGAGCAGGGCTGCACAGAACTTGTTACCTAACCCACTAGCAGTGTGCCACACCCATGAATTTTCCTGAA
The DNA here is from genome assembly GCF_028018385.1 of Neofelis nebulosa. NCBI lineage: Eukaryota > Metazoa > Chordata > Mammalia > Carnivora > Felidae > Neofelis > Neofelis nebulosa. The sequence continues at coordinate 19,027,773 of NC_080798.1, read as the reverse complement.
GACTTGCCCATTCCAAGCTTGCTAGCCTAGGCCCTGGGCTCAGGGGTTTAAATTTGTTAAAGCCATGAGCACCCTGCCCCGACTTCAAGTGCACATCCACCATGCCACACCCAGTTGTGTGCTCTAGCCACCCCCATGTTTTACCCAATCACACATGCCAGGGAAGTGTCCCGTTCTGTGCCCAGCCACAACTCACGCCCCACCAGGAACCATCAGATGGCCCACCCAGTCATGTGCCCCGACCACCTTTGTGGGTTGTGACCAGTCATGCACCTTGTCACCAATGTGCACTGTGCCGAGCCACCAGGTGCACAGGTGCTGCAACGTGCTGCACCCAGCCACCACGCCAGGCCCAACACTGCACTCCACCTAGCTTCCCACCCCAGCCAATGTTGTGCACCATGCTCAGACTGGCACATCGAGCCACCACAGTGATTAGGGAGATCCTGCAGAGGACTAGCCGCCCAGTGCAAATTTAGCTAATTTGCTCCCAAGTTCCTAGGCAGATACTACCCCCAAGAGGTGGCCTGACTGGGTCCCACTAACACCACAGAGAACAAGCACAGCCCACAACAGGCAAAGTCAGTGTAGACAGCAGCACTGAAGAGAAAACTGACTCAGACACAGCAGCAGGGCATAAGCAACGCGTGTAGGATACTCTCCTGAAGTGCCAGGTTCTGAACAGGAGACATTGCACTGTAGGGCACTCCAGGACCTCTTCTTCATAAAGTCATACTTTCAAGAGCAGAAGACACAGCTGACATTTTTTTAGCTTTCTTTTTTTTAATGTTTATTTAATTTTGAAAGAGAGGGGGTGGGGAGGGGCAGAGAGAGAGGGAGACAGAAGTTCTGAAGCAGGCTCTGTGCTGAGAGCAGAGAGCCTGATGAGAGGCTTGAACTCACAAACCACGAGATCATGACCTGAGCCGATGTCAGACACTTAACCAACTGAGCCACCCTGGTACTCCTTTATCTGACTTTCTTAACACACAGGAACAGAAACACAGAAGCAGGCAAAATGAGACAAATTTATTCCAAATGAAAGAATAAGACATGGCTATCTATAGCCAGAGATCTAAGCAAAACAGAATAAGTAAATGCCTGATAGAGAATTTAAACCAAAGATAAGGATACTCACTGGACTTGAGAAAAGAGTGGAAGACATGAGTGAGACCCATAACACAGAGATAAGGAATAACAAAGCAGAGATAAAGGACACAATAAATGAAATGAGAGACACACCTGATGGAATGAAGAGCAGAATGGAAGAAGCTGAGGAACGAATTAGTGATCTGGAAGACAGAGTAATGGAAAGTAAGCTGAATAAAAGAAAGAGAAAAGAATTCTGCAAAATGAGGATAGACTTAGGGAACTCAGTGACTCCATCAAACATGATAACACATTATAGGAGTCCCAGAAGAAGGGAGAAGGGGGCAGAAAATTTATAGGAAGAAAGAGTAGTTGAAAACTTTTTTAAGACATGCCCCCCACCCCTCCCCGCTGATAGATTTGCTAGCTCTCACCCTATGGGCAATCTGGCAGTCCCAGTACAAGCTCCAGATTTAACCTCTACTGATGCACAAACCCCATCGAGTACTTACAAACAAATTGGCAAAAGCCGTGGAAGACCTAGAGTCCCAAAACCATAGAGCAGTGGCTTCAAACTTTCTCGAAAAAAGCCCGATAATACATATATATTATAGCTTGGTGGATCACAGATCTTTGTCACATATTTCTCTCTCTCTCTCTCTCTCTGTCTCTCTCCCTCTGTGTGTGTGTGTGTGCGCGCGCGCGCAGGGGTGTTACAACTAAAGTTGCCAGCACGGTTCTTAGCTCTGGGGTCTTACAAACACAGGCCATGTGTGGAATCTAGCCCACAGGCCTCACTGTTATCCTAGTACCAAATATTGCCGAGAGAAAATTCCAAAGCCCTGAAGAGATGGAGATACACAGCATCTTTGCCGCCTGGATAAGTTAGCGTTGGTAAACTGCCGAGTTGGACTAGGATTCCGAAGCCTGGTCTATGGACTGATTCTAAGAAATGTCGGTGCCTTCCGGGCAGGAGTTCCGGGGGCAGGGGACCCTGGGCCCCTCCCCCTCCCCCATGTGCACCCCTGTCCCTGCACCTGGGAGAAGACGCCTCACTGACAGCCGCGGGGTTTGCTGCGCGACTCAGTTCCGGGAGCAATCTGCCACCGAGATGTTCTGACCACGCGTGGCCCCCGCCCTCATCTTCTGAGAGACAGAGGCCCGGCGTGCCCAAGGCGCACTTGCAAGTGTCCCCGAGTTGGCCCTCCGGGGCGCTCATCCATCACTCGTGTGCCCCGGCGCCGAGCGCCCTAAGGACCATCGAAACAGAACACCACGAAGTAATTCGTGACGTGTGCATGACGAGGACTCGCCAGGATCTGATGGTTCCAGGAGCGCCAGGCAGCCCGGGTCAAGCCCTGGCAGGGCCGCCACCACCTGGGCGAGCCGAGGCAAGTTCTGGGCCTTGAAGACCGTTCGCCCACATGCGTAGAGCTAAGTGAAGAGGCCCTGCGCTCCGGGACCGGCTGACGTGGGGGCGGCGGGCGGGCAGGTCGGGGCACCTGGGTGCCACCTCAGGATCCCGGCGGCCCAGCCGCGGGTGCCGCGGGCTCAGCTTCCCCGGGCGGCCGCGCCGCCGCCGGCTCCGGGATGCCGGGCCACCCCGTGAAGCATCTGGAGGTGGCTGTCCCGGGCCCTGGGCTACCCGCACGCGGCGGCGGGGCGCCGGCCTAACTGCTGTCCTCTGCGGCGGCGCTTGGAGAGACGCGCCCGGGGGCTCTGGCGCCCGGGGCCGCTCTGTCCCGTGTCGCTCAGCACCTGGACGCTGGCCCCGCTGCCGCCCGCCCGGCGACCTGGGGCTCTCCCTCCCGGGGCCAGCTCCCCCACGTCCCCCGCATCCGGCCGAACCCGGCTGGCCCCGCCGCTGAGCCCGGTCCCCCATCGGAGGGTGCCGGCTGCCGCCCTCGGGGACCCAAGGGAAAGGGCGGAGGACCCAGGGCGCTGAGGCGGCGGTTGGGCGCCCACGCCGCGGTCGTGGCCTGTCCCACCGAGACAGGCGACGCCAGGTCCCTCCAACTGCAGCCCGGTGCGCGCGGCCAGAGGCTAGCGAGTCCCGCGGGGCCAGACCGTTGGCCTCGCCTTTGCCCTCGTCGACTTTTCTGGAGCCCGTGCGTGGCCCGCTGCTCGCCCGTTCTCTGTCACCCGGCCCGGTGGCCCTCGCGAGCCTGGGGCGAAGGGCGCGCTGGCCGCCGAGGGGTCGCAAGCTAGGACACCCGCTGACTTTTCTACAGAGTCCAGGGATTCGCCCGCAAGCGGACAGCTCTTCGTGCCACCTTGTGCAGGCAGCTCCCCCGCCCGCCGGTGCCCCCCAGTGTCCCCATGGATCCTGGGTCACCCCTGCCCCGCCCCTCACCTCGGATGCTTGCAGCCTCCTGGGCCTGCACCCCTCGCTGTTGGGTCGCCCCCCAGGGGCCGTATCTGGCCCCGCGGCTCCCCTCGGGGTCCCTGCTCTGTGGGGACTCTGCAGGCGGGACTCCCAGAGAGAAGCCACTGTGTCTGCTGGCACCTCCAGTGTGTTGGCCGCTCAGGAAGGATAAAGATCCTTCCCCAAGGGCGCAAATACTCTCCTCGGCCAGCCCTCCTGCCCCACCGGGGGAGAGGAACTTCTGTGAAGCTCTGCTGTCCCAGTCACTCTCCCAGACCCTCGTCCAAAGGAGGCTGACCTGAGAGACACCTGGAAGGGCGAGGACGAGGATGAAAAGTGGCAGTGGCAGTGGCAGTGGCAGGATGATGAGAGAGGGGCCACACCAGAGCTGGAGCACATCCCATCCACGCCTAAGTCCTTGGAGACCACATCTTTCTGGTGAACTCCTGGATTCCAAGGGAAACCTCCATTTCTAAGAATACTCTGTGGTAAGGGTAGATGAATTCCAGACCATGGGTCAGGTATATGTGTCATCTCCGGACACTCCAAAACCTCATCATATGTCCGGAGATGACAGCCAAGGAAGAATTCTAGAAGACACCTTTGGTGCAAAAGGTGATTTTATTAAAGCACAGGACCGGGCCCGTGTTGGCAGGAAGGGCTGCAGTGGGATTGTGTAGAAAGGCTGGTTGTATACCATGGACTTGAGGGAGGTAAAGTCAAAAGGGAAGTTTCTAAGGACTTTCATATGCTAAAGACTCAGAGATCACTGCAGGCCTGCTGTTGCCAAGCTAAGGTTGTTTTTCCTCTAGCAAAGCGTTAACATCAAGTAGGTAGGGAGTCCCTGGAGAAATGTTTTCCTCTGCCAGCCTCAAGTATTTGTCAATGGGCCCCAGGTTATAAGGAAATCCAACACTGTCTGCCATTCCCTTCTTGCCTTTGTTCCCTACATCACCCTGGATCCAGGGGAGGGTGAGGTTGGGGCTCCAGGAAACTGAGTCTATAGGGCTCTGGAGATCCGCTGGGCTGGCCGTTGATAAGATTGCCTTTTTCTTGTAATTTACTAAGAGATGTGTAAACTAATGAAGACTCCCCCCCCCCCCCCCCCCCCCGTCCTGCAGGACCGTGATCGCTATCAGTTAACCATTTGTTTTCTTTCCTTTCCTTTGGTCTTGGGCAGCCAGGAGTGACTAAGGGATATCACACAGATCCCACCTGTGGGGGAGGGGTGTGCGAGCTTGTATGTTGCCCTCATCCTGCCTTATGCTCCCCCATCTCATATATATTCTCATATATATATATATATATATTCCTTTTTAGACAAATTACAAGAACAATAAGAGATTCACATTCTTTTTTAAAATTTACCTTTCATTTTATATGTATAACGTCTTTAAATGCTCTTAAAAACATTTTCAATATTCCACCATTCTCATTTCACTTTTTTTTAAAAATTTTTTTAACGTTTATTTATTTTTGAGACAGAGAGAGACAGAGCATGAACAGGGGAGGGTCAGAGAGAGGGAGACACAGAATCCGAAACAGGCTCCAGGCTCTGAGCTGTCAGTACAGAGCCCGATGCGGGGTTCGGACTCACAGACCGAGAGATCATGACCTGAGCTGAAGTCGGACGCCCAACCGACTGAGCCACCCAGGCGCCCCTCTCATTTCACCTTTAAGTGGCTTTCTTTTTTTGCTGAGTTAGATTACATTCTCGGGCTTTATTTAGGAAGTGGCCATCATTGTCATGAAGATGCTTTCCTTGCTGGTGGTAATGATGTGAAATGGTCAGGTCCGGAGCAAATGGTCAACAAAGAATTCTTGCAGGGTTTTCGGTGCAAAAAGGGAGGTTTTAGGAAAGCACAGGGACAGGACCGTTGGGCAGAAAGAGCTGCACTGGGTTGTGTGAAGTGAAGTGGCCCATTATATACTTTCAAGTCGGGAGGGGGTTAGGGATAGCAGAAGTGTAACGAATTTGGAAGGAAAGTTTCCAGGTCCTCCAGGTGCTCACTGGTGTTAGGAAAAGGTCATTTATTACTTTCTAGAAACACCTCAGTCATGAGATACTTCAGTTGTATGTCGGTGGACCATATGCTTGGAGGATGATTGCTAACATACATCTGGGGGAGGGTGGGTAGAGATAAAGGAAGTTTCCAAGGGAATTATTATATGTTAAAGGAGACTTACAGGATCCAGGAGGTTGGACTAATGTTAAGCTAAGACTGCTTTTTGCCCTTAGCAAACTACTAACATGCAGGCAGCTGAGTTCCTGGAAGGTCACTGTCTGTCGTCTCAAGGACTTGTCAATGGGCTGTAAGTTGTAAGGCTGTTCAATTGTTTTTCTTCTGCCTTTGTTTTCCACATCAGTAAATGTGGCCTGGAAGCTGGAAACAGGAGGAGGAAGAGGTGCTTCGTGAGCGTCCCCTGGGCCCTGGGCAGGGCTTCCCAATCCCCTCAGAGGAGCAACCACAGCCCCCCCGACAGACCCCCTTCTCTCCTGTTCCTCAGAGCTAGTTTGCCTTTGGCACAACGGAACAATGGCCAAGGTACACAGAACATTAGACCTGCTTTCTTCAAACTTAAAACATGGTGAAGGCAGATCATTCCAGGTAGAGTCCACATTAAAAAAATTTTTTTTGTTTATTTGTTTTTGAGACAGAGAGACAGAGCATGAACGGGGGCGGGTCAGAGAGAGGGAGACACAGAATCTGAAGCAGGCTCCAGGCTCCAAGCTGTCAGCACAGAGCCCCACGCGGGGCTCAATCACACGGATCGTGAGATCATGATCTGAGCCTAAGTCGGATGCTTAACCGACTGAGCCACCCAGGCGCTCCGGTAGAGTCTACATTGTAAACAATAGATGGCTTTCAACGGGAGATGGTCACACTTTACAAAAGCAACCAATGTTTTGGCTAAAGCCCAACATGAGCAATGAGAAGGGATAGAGCCACAACCCTGTTCCTTTGCAGTTGAGTTGTGGGGTCATGTAATGCCCCAGATTTCGAATCCGAGAGGCCACCAAGGAGCCGATACCGATGCAAGTGCACGAGGGTTTATTTGCAAGCTCAAGCTTGGGCCCAAGTATACCCGACACAGCCGAGCAGGGACTTGGACCCCTAGGTTAAGAGGCGTAGCAGTTTTATAGGGGCCAGTGGCCAGTGAGATTGTAACACACACAGAAAGTTGCACAGTCATGTCAGTCCACACGCAGGTGGCCAATTGAATTACAATTTACCCTATAGTAACTGAACTAGCCTATCAGTCTGGTCAGAATTGGCGTGCAAGTTTGGTGATCAAAAGGCAGGGTTTACATTCTTTGGCAGTTAGGGGTTTTGTATTCCTATATGAGCCGGTTTCCAGTAAGGGTGTGCTCAGCGGCTTGACTAGGGTGGGGGAATGTCTTAGGCAATAAGTAGGTCATGTGGGGGTTATACATGAGATGGTGGGTGTAGCACAAAATGGAATTAGTCTTGCTCTGCTTGTCCAGGGGTAGGGGATTTTTGTTAAATTCTTTGGGTCCCATAGTCAGAGGTGGGCATGAGGCCTCTGGGGGTAGACAGGGCTTGAAAGGTCTGAGAGGCCAGCTCTGGGAACCCCCTCCACTCTGAAGATGTGGCTGCAGGACAGAGGGAGGAAGGGGACAGGAAGACCTGAGAGCAGGATTTCCTTCTGCTGCCACAAGGTCTGAAGCTCCACTAGCCCCACAGGGACACTGCACGTTTGCATTAGGGACAAAATACGTTCTGAATGATCTTAGGGAAAATTGGTTACTCAGCAGTGGCACAGAAAAACATACAATTTAGAATTAGAATTTAAAAGCAAGAAAGGGCTATTGGTGACTTCCCTCTGTGTTTTACATGTGAAAGGGAAAAAGCAGGGCAGGGAAATGCAGGATTTCAGGCTCTGGATGAAGGACAGTGAAATCCCTTCTAAGAGAGGTTTCCATGACAATTACCATCTAAAAATACACATATTTTCAGAAAATAGGGAACTGGCAAGTCCCCAAAGTTACTAAATTGCTACCTTGAGTGGGGGGCAAGGCAAGCAGGGAGGGGGTGGGGGAAGCCAGGAGAGACCTGCTTTGCTCCACTGGACAGACAGCAGCGCTGTGGGGTGAAGAAACCAAACGTGAGGAAAGGGGACCTTTGTGTGGCTCTGTGGTCTGCCCCCGCCTGCATCCTAAAGGGACTCTTCAACCTCACAGGTTGTTTTCAGCTTCTGAAATGAGGAGATAATTTGGCTTAAAGCCGAAGACTTTTACCTACTGGTTCAGAGAAAATATTTGCAAATCATGTACAGTAAAACCTTGGCTTTCCCTGTCCAGCCTGCATTACCCAGTTGTAGCAGAAATATTAAGCTGGCTTACCTAAAATCCCCTCCACTCAATATCCAATCAAATTCCTTATCCCCCACAATCTACCAGGTTCTATCCAATCACCTTGGCCTCCCTTCAATAAGACTCCTATTAAGTCTATTCTGCCAGAATCCCTCTTACCCTTGATACTTCCTGTCAGCAATTTTCTACTCACTGACCTCCCCCCTGTTCCTTGGATATTCTTTTAGGGTACCCAGCTGCAATTTCAACATGCACCTGTAGGTTTCCTCCCCACAACACCAAGCAATTTTCAGCTCAACTCTGCCACCATCTACCTGGAGATAGCAACAGGTTCCACAGGTGAAGGGTTCAGTCCTACAAGACACCTTCCACCCCCCACCGCAGATACTTATCACAAGCCCCAGGCTGTTACCTGTCTTTTGACCACCTGCCTACACACTTTAGTTTCCAAGAACCTCCTCCTTAGGTTTTTTTTTTAATTTCTTAGAGCAGCATGCAAAACTCAGGGAAACACTCACTTGCATTAACCAGTTTATTAAAAGATGTGATAAAAGATTTGAATCTGTCACAGACTTTGAGTCTGGAGTTCTCTCTTGTCTAGCCAGAAAGCAGATGCAGAATTAAATGTGAGAGGGGCTAATGTCCGGGTAGAGACAAGAGCCCTGAGTAAGGGTCCTTCCTCCTCTTTTATTTGGATCAGAAGGCTAACAAACATGGTGGACAATGAAGCAGTTATCATTAACAGTTATCACACACTCAAGTGTGTGAAAGAGGGTTTTGAAGATATGGGTGTTAGGGGTTTGGGTCAATACAAAACAAAATCCCAGCGCCAAGCAGATGGCTGTTAATGGCAGGCACCGGACACCAGGCGCCTTGTCTGTTATCTTAACTTGCCTAGGGGACAAGACAGATAGAGCATGCTACCTCAGGGTCAATGAGGCACCTTTCTTTTGCAGATTAGCTCCACTCTGGGCAATTTCACCCTATGTGGTGGTCTATTACCCTGTTTAGCTATTCTGGACGCTTTTGTCCTAAGCCTTGTTAACCCACTGGTGCAAGCTCAGGGAATTCTTGAACTTATTTCCCACATGAATCAACAGCTAGATGAAGAGATACATAGAGGGAGGTCTGGGGAAAGGGTGTGGAGCTCTCATGCCTTCTCTAGGCCCACCATTCTTCCCAAATCTCCACCTGTTCACCACCAACCGGGAAGCTCTCCAAACCCAGTCCCTTTGCTTTTTTTTATGGAGGCCTCATGGATAGTCACTATTGACTAAATCATTGGCTGATTCAACCTCCAGCCTCTCTCCCCTTCCCAGAGGTGGGGGTGGGGCAGGGCTGAAAGTTCCAGTTCCCTGATTACAGGGTTGGTTTTCCTGTCAACTAGCCCTGCCCTTGGATGGGGTCTAAAAGTCACCATCATTAATAACAAGACACCCCTTTTACATGTATGGCTCTAAGGAGTTTTTAGGAACTGTGGATGAAGAGTAAATATAACTGAGAAATATATATATGTGTGTGTACATATATAAACACACACACACACACACACACACACACATATATATATATATATATATATATACACATGATTTGAATGATGAAATATATCTTTTTTTTAATGTGTATTTTTGAGAGGGAGAGAGAGGGAGAGAGAGGGAGACAGGGAGTGAGTGGACGAGGGGCAGAGAGAGAGAGAGGGAGGCACAGAATCCAAAGCAGGCTCCAGGCTCTGAGCTGTCAGCAGAGACCCACATGGGGCTCGAATGCAGGAACTGTGGGATCGTGTCCTGAGCCAAAGTCAGATGCTTAACCAACTGAGCCACCCAGGTGCCCCTGAAATATATATTTCTTATAAATCATTATATTACAGCTATAAATCCTGACTTTGACTTGTATGCAGAATTGAGCCCAGTTCCATTGAGTCTGAAATCTAGTGTCCCTATTGCAATAGTTCCTGAAGAAAATCTGTTTTTACTACTTAAAGCAGTCTGGTTCTGGTTTGGTGTTTTGTTTTTGTTTGCTTGTCTTTTTAAATTTATTGTCAAATTGGCTTACATACAACACCCAGTGCTCATCCCAACAAGTGCCCTCCTCCTCAATGCCCATCACCCACTTTCCCCTCTCCCCCACCCCCCATCAATCCTCAGTTTGTTCTCTGTATTTAAGAGTCTCTTATGGTTTGCCTCCCTCCCTTGTTTGTCTTTGTTTTTAACATACGTAAGCTTATGAATTAAGAAATATTATCAGGATAAGACAGTGTTGCTCCTGGATTGGAAATAGACTGGGAAGTGTTCTGTTTGAACCAGTGGCCCAGCACAACCCTTGTGTTATGCCCAGAATTCGTGATCCCCAAAGACCGCCAGGGAGCCGAGTCCGATGCAAAAGCAAAGAGCCTTTATTCGAGCTAGCTCGAGCTCAATCCCCTACCTGCACCGACGCAGCGGGGGAGAGAGAGCGAGTTTCAAAAGCACAAAGGTTTTATAGGGGTCTAGGGGCCGTTGGTGAGGTACTGGCTGTGGCCTCAGGGCTGGGGAAGTGTGGGAGTCCTGTTACCCAGGTCGCTGGGCGTGTTTTGATCAGGAAGTTTGAAAGGGTGAGAGGGAGGTTACTCAAGGGGAGGAGGCGTGGTCTGAGGTTTCTGCGATTTTCCCGGAAAAGGGGCCATGTCAGGACATAGTCACTCAAGGTGGAGGACACAGAACAAGATGGAGTCGGTCGCTCTTTCATTCCCCCCTTGCCATGTAGCTTGTGGACCCAATCATGGGACCGGCTGCATTTCTATTTTGTAATCTGGGAGCGTATGGTGACAAGGGGAACAGTTTGGAGGTCTACGTGAAGTTCTGGGAACCAAGTGTCCCTGGGGTGGCTCTGGGAGGTCTGATTAAGTATTGTCTCTGAGCTGGTGTCTATGATCTGCCAGGTGATGTCTTGGGGGGCATGGGGACTCCCGGCAGCATGAGCAGTGACAAGCAGAGCTAACAGAGTTACCAATATTAGGTGGGTCGAATGCACTGTAGCTTGAGCTTGAGCGGGTTGTGTTGGTCCCGACTGACGGCCCATCGCGTGACAAAGTCCTTCCGGATCGAGGAGGGGTCCGCTGGCCGAACGTGGGTGTGATGGACCCAGGTCACGATGCCATCTACTTTGAGAGCGGTGGGGGTTGTCAGCACCACGATGTAGGGTCCCTTCCAGCGTGGCTCGAGGGTCTCTCGGTGGTGTCTCTTGACGTAAACCCAATCTTCCGGCCTGTACTGATGAGGTGTTGGGGTCTGGCCAGCCTCGTAGATGGCACGGAGGCGTGGCCAAATGTCCTCGTGCGCCTTCTGGAGCCCTCTCAAGGAAAGAAAAAGTTCTTGATCTTTAAACTCAGCAAAAGTTCAGCTCAAAGGCTGGGAATAACAGGGGGTTGCCTGCCAAACATGATCTCGTAGGGAGTAAAACCCAGAGTGTAAGGAGTGTTTCTAACCCGGTAAAGGGCATACGGTAGGAGAGTCACCCAGTCCCCGCCAGTCTCCATGGCTAATTTGGTAAGGGTCTCTTTTAGGGTTCTATTCATTCTTTCTACCTGTCCTGAGCTCTGGGGCCTATAAACACAATGTAATTTCCAGTTTGCCCCCACCGCCTTGGCTACTGCCTGCGTTACCTACGAGATAAAAGCTGGTCCATTGTCTGATCCTATTGTGGCAGGAAAACCATACCTGGGTAAGATGTCTTCTAGTAGCTTCTTAGCCACCATCTGAGCCGTTTCATGCTTGGTTGGGTATGCCTCCACCCAGCCAGAGAAGGTGTCTGTAAATACTAAAAGATATTTATAACCATACTTTCCTGGTTTGACTTCAGTGAAGTCGAGTTCCCATTGGGCACCCGGTCTGGTGCCTCTGAGCCTGGTTCCTTTTTTATTTGATGTGGCTCTCGCGTTGGTGAGTTGGCAGGTCTTGCAGGCAGATATGACGTGTTCTATTTTGGTGTCCTGTTGGTGAATCTTGATTCCGGCATGTCCGATTAAGTCTTTTAATTTTCGGGCCCCCATGTGAGTAGACTGATGCATGTGCTCTAATATTGAGACTCGGAGCCGGTCTGGCAGCACGAGCTCCTTGTTAGGTGTATACCACCATCCCTTTATCTCCTGGGCCATGGGGAGTTTCTTGATCCTCTGTAACTCCTCCTGGGAGTATTTGGGCTGGTCTGGTAAAACTGGGTCTCCCAAGTCCGGTAGTTGTTAAGTCGTTTTCTAGCTCCCAACGTTAGCGCCTTGGTAAGGGCGATGAGCTCTGCTCGCTGGGCTGATGTTCCGGGGGGTAGAGCCTCCGCTCATACGGTGTCCGTTTTGTTGCCCACTGCTGTACCCGCATACCTGTGTCCGTCCCGCACAAAGCTGCTGCCATCAGTGAACCAAGTAGCCTCGGCATCGGGGAGGGGCTGTTCGGTCAGGTCCGTCTGGAATCCATGTACTTGTTTCAGGATTCCTGCACAGTCATGTAGTGGAGCACCTAGGTCAGGGTCAGGCAGCAGGGTTGCAGGATTGAGGGCTGCACTGGGGTGGAACCGCACTCGTGGAGGGTTGAGTAGGAGGCTCTGGTAATGAGTCACACGTGTGTTGCTCATCCATCTATCAGGAGGCTGTTTCAGGACCCCTTCAATGGCGTGTGGGGTTGTGATCCAGATCTCCTGTCCTAGGGTCAGTTTGTCTGTGTCCTTGACTAGGAGTGCTGTCGCCGCAATAATTCTTAGGCATGGCGGCCAGCCGGCAGCCACTGAGTCTAGTTTCTTGGACAGGTAGGCCACCGGGCGGTTCCAAGGGCCCAAGGCTTGAGTTAGAACCCCTTTTGCTATTCCCTTATGTTCGTCTACAAAGAGGTGGAAGGACTTTGTAATGTCTGGTAGGCCCAGGGCTGGGGCACTTAGGAGGGCCTTTTTTAACTGATTAAAGGCAGTCTCTTCTTTTTTAGCCCATTTAAATGTTTTCCCCTCTCTGGTAGCTTCATATAGGGGCCTGGCGATCTCAGCAAAACCTGGAACCCAGAGGCAGCAGTAGCCGGTTGATCCTAAGAATTCCCTCACTTCTCTTCGGGAGGTGGGAGTAGGGATCTTTAGGACAGTTTCTTTTCTGGCATCTGATAACCACCGCTGTCCGCCCTCCAGGATATATCCCAAGTAACTTACCCTCTTCCTGCATATCTGAGCCTTCTTCACGGATGCCCGGTACCCTAAGGCCCCCACGGTAGCCAGCAGGTCCTGGGTCCCTCGCTCAGTCTTTGGCTGTGCCGGCAGCAATCAGGATGTCATCAACGTACTGCAGGAGGGTGAGGCCAGGGTGCTCCCTTCTGTACTCACCCAGGTCCTCGTGTAGTGCCTCGTCGAAGATGGTGGGCGAATTTTTGAATCCCCGAGGTAGCCGTGTCCAGGTGAGTTGCCCACTGTAGCCCTCCTCCGGATCATGCCACTCGAAGGTGAACAAGGGTTGGCTCTGGGGTGCCAGCGGCAGACTGAAGAAGGCATCCTTTAAATCTAGTACAGTATACCAGACCTTGGAGGGCGCCAAGGAGCTCGAGAGTATATGGATTGGGAACAGTTGGGTGTGTGTCCGCGACCCTCTTATTTACTTCCCAGAGGTCTTGTACCGGTCGGTAGTCATTTGTGTGAGGCTTTTTGACCGGCAGTAGGGGGGTGTACCACAGAGACTGGCAAGGAACTAGTACCCCTAGGCTTCATAGTCTCTGGATGTGTGGCTGGATCCCCTTCCGGGCCTCCTGAGACATGGGGTATTGTTTGATCCTTACCGCACTTTCTCCTGGCTTGAGCTCTACCAAGACCGGGGTCCTGGGAGTGGCTAGTCCTATCCACCCCCCCCACCCCTGTCTCTGCCCAAACCAAGGGGAATTCTTGTAGCCATCTGTCTATATTATCCTCTCTCGGGAGCGCCTCCTGGTGGAGGCGGTATTCATCCTCCAGTTTCATGGTCAGGACCTGGATGGGGTGGCCCTTGCCATCGGTGACCTGAGGCCCCCCTTGTCTGAAAGTTATCTGAGCTCCAATCTTGGTCAGTAAGTCCCGTCCTAACAGCGGGTAGGGGCATTCTGGTATTACCATAAAGGAGTGGGATACCCGGCCCGTTCCCAAATCTACTGTTCTTCGGGTAGTCCATGAATACTGGCTCATACCAGTTGCCCCTTGTACCCAGGACTTCTTGCTAGCTAGTTTCACTTGTGGGGTGCCGAGGACCAAATGTTGTGCTCCAGTGTCGATGAGGAAGTCAACAGGGGTCCCCTCCACTTTAAGAGTTACCCTGGGTTCGGGGAGAGGGTCCGAACCCCGACTCCCCTAATCACTCAGTTCATCTAGCTCTAGGACTTTTACTCGATCAGTCTTGCTTCCCTTCCTGCCGGCCTTTTTCGGACAATCTCGGGCCCAATGCCCTATCTCCTTACAGTATGCGCACTGATCTTTCTGCAGCCTCTGCTTCCCCCCCCCGTGGTGGTTCCTTTACCTTTTCTTGCGTCGTTTGCCAGCTGCCGGAGACGGCGGTCTCGTTCCTCGGGGGAGTCAGCAGTGATAGCTAGTAGTATTCTGGCCAGGTCTCGAGTCTGCTTACTGCTGGCAGCCGCCATGGCACGAGCCTGCTTGTCCTCAGGAGACTCCTGGTTATTATATACCTTTTCGGCTACCACCAGTAAGTCCTGCAGACTTTTTTCTCCTAGTCTATCTATTTTCTGTAATTTTTTCCTAATGTCTATGGCCGATTGGTTTACAAAGGCCATGATAACAGCTGCCTTGCTTTCTGGAGCCTCTGGATCCATGGGGGTATAGGTACGGAATGCCTCCATGACCCGTTCTAAAAAGGCAGCCGGAGATTCATCTTTTCCCTGTTGCACATTTCCTACTTTGGCCAAATTGGTTGGCTTTCTAGCAGCCATTCGGAGACCCCCCATTAGAGTCTGGCGGTAGACCCGGAGCCTCTCCTTACCTTCTGCCGTGTTGAAATCCCACTGGGGCCGAGTTAAGGGGAATGAGGCATCTATCTGAGCCTGGCTGGTGGTGGGATTCCCCTCTGCGCCCGGAACTAGTTTTCGGGCCTCATTGAGGATTCTTTCTTCAGTCGTGAACAGGACCTGCAAAAGCTGCTGGCAATCGTCCCACGTGGGCTGTTGAGTAAAAAGAACAGAGTCTAATAAATCAATAAGCCCTGCCGGTTTCTCGGAAAACTTAGGATTCTGAGCTTTCCAATTGTAGAGGTCACTAGTGGCGAAAGGCCAATAGTGATGGGGCTGATTCCCCTCCGTGTCTGGGGGTCCGGTGGCTCGCAGGGGCGGAATAGTGGAGTCAGCAGTGGAGGCGGTTTGCTCCCTCTGAGCCCTTTGTCTGGTAAAGGGCGGGCTTCCCACTGGAGCGTTTCCGCCTCCCGCTCTCAGAACTGCGTCTGCCTCCCCCGGAGGGGGAGGATGGTGTTCTTCCGGCATCCTAGGGGGGTTATACGGGGGAGGAACAATTAATTCTTCCTTAAAGTGATCAATCATAATACTTAGAGGAGTAGTCTGAGTCTGTCCCATAATGTCCATCCAGTAAGTCCACAGAACAAAACAGAGAAACACAGAAACAGACAAACAGAGGGCCCTAGAAAGTCTTCCAACTCCATGGAAGCAAAACTGAAAGCTAGACGATGGCCTCGCGCTGACCGGCGGGAGCGACCTGCCTCGTCTCAGACCTTTGAGGGGATTCCACATCCCGCCAAGACTGATGAGGGGATTCCACGTCCCTCCAAAACCGATGAGGGGATTCCACGTCCTTCCAAAAGGGAGGATTGGAACGTCTTCCGAAACTCCCAGCCCGTGGTCCTCCAGTGCGTCCACTTAGACCGCGTCGGGCACTACCAGAATTTCAGAAATGAGCTCACACAGAAAAGACGGAACAGACACTAACCGTGGCCAGTCAGGCTCTCCGGGTCGGGGGTCCCTTGAGGGTCTTGGGGATCCTGGGCCGAGCCCCCAAATGTTATTCCCAGAATTTGTGATCCCCAAAGACCACCAGGGAGCCGAGTCCGATGCAAAAGCAAAGAGCCTTTATTCGAGCTAGCTAGCTGGAGCTCAATCCCCTACCTGCACCGACGCAGCGGTGAGATGCCGGGGAGAGAGAGAGCGAGTTTCAAAAGCACAAAGGTTTTATAGGGTCTAGGGGCAGTTGGTGAGGTAATGGCTGTGGCCTCAGCCGATTGGCTGGGGAAGGGTCGTGGCCTTGGCTGATTGGCTGGGGAAGGGTCGGAGTCCTGTTACGCAGGTCGCTGGGCACGTTTTGATCGGGAAGTTTGAAAGGGTGAGCCGGAGGTTACTCAAGGGGAGGAGGCGTGGTCTGAGGTTTCTGCGATTTTCCTGGAAAAGGGGCCATGTCGGGGACATAGTCACTCAAGGTGGAGGACACAGAACAAGATGGAGTCGGCCGGCATAGGTCCGCTCTTTCTCTTGTTCACCTAAAATTTCTCCTGAAAGATGCCCCTCATAGCCTTGTCTGGAGTGTTTTCCTCTCTCCACCTTGAGGAAATAAACTGAGGCTCACAAAGTGAACTCTAAAGCTTCAGTCCACATATATTTGTAAAGAATCAAAATAGCATCTATTAGCTCCCACTTAATAGGGAACACATTTTGTAACAGACTGGCATTGGGATATTTTCCAGCTTTGGAGGACATCCAGAATCAGGTCTCTAAACATCCATGATCAGTTGCATACTACACTTCATGGAAATCGGAGGGCGTCTCTTTAAGAAGAGCGAAATTCCCTCCAGTTCTCAGAGCTTGGCGGGGGCGGGGGGGCGGGGTGGGGGGAAGGCACCATTTCTCAGCTTCTACCCCTTCCTAGGTTCGTGCCCCACGCTTGCAGGGAGCGCGTCTCACTAAGGTCTGAGGCTCCTGGGAACTACATTACCCAGATGCCCCTGCGTCGTGCATCTGCAAGCGCTGGGCCAATGAAGGCCCTGGACAGACGCCTTTCTGAGAGGGGGGAATCGCCCAGACGGGACTTCCGGCTTCTCTTGGCAGTGGTCCTTTTTATCACTCTTGAGCCTGGCCGTTTGATCCGATTCTTAAATAATTGTTGGAGCCCAAGATAAAGTGAGCGGGAGGCATGAAAGTAAATGTGTTCCCACCGACAGGCGGTGCTGAGACTTGGTGAGAGTGCTGCCTGGGGTGATACTGTGTGTTTGGCTGAGCCTGCAGCACTGTGGCCTGGTTCCTGGCAACTCCCGGCTTTGCCTTGAGGGTCCTGTGTGCCCTGATGGAGCCAGTGCAAGTTGGTACTGTATCCCTCACATCCACATCAGTGGGAATCCCATCTCTGAATCCCAAAGACCCGGATGAGTCCCTATGCACTTCGCTTTCAGTCACGCCCTTTGTTCGGGACTGTGGCGCCTTCCTGGCCGGGATGCCCATTTTTGACTTTCGGTGTGATAAGGAGTTGAATAGTGTTACAGGCAGAGGGACTGTCACGTGGAGAGGCTTGTAAGTGCTACTGAGTGGAGTGTTCGGGGAAACCTGCAGCCTGTTTCCTGTATACAGGAAACAGTGAGTGGTGTGGCAGCCTGAGCAATTAGGCTTTCATTCTGAGGGCATGGAGAGTTTTGAATCGAGAGACCTGGTGTGAGATAGGATTTTAAAAGGTTCCCAAAGGCCGCTAAGTTGTGGAAGGGACTTTGGGGAGGGATGATGAGAGGAAGTGGGGAAAGTTTGAGAAAGTTCCTGTAACAGAGTCTGGGAGCACTACCATGAGGCTGGACCAGAGGGGTAGCCAGAGGACTGTCAAAGTAAAACTCCCCCCTGGGCAAAGTTGAAACAAGGAAGGAAGACAATTCAAGGCTATTGCAGTAGGAGAGAGGGACTGAATTCAACTCCAATGAAATGAAAGGCAGGAGGGTTTTTAAGTCCTGGAGTGAGCCATTGGAAAAGTGCTGGAGGACGTCAGATGGGGAGGTTGATCAGTGGGATCTGCGGGGCGCAGGGAGTTACTCCTGAGATTGCACGTCCTTTTCTCTGTGATTAAGACGTATGTGTTTTCTAATTGGTATTTATAGAAGTTAGACTTCTCCTGGCCCACGGAGACTGAGATAGGGCTGCTGTGTCTTTTGGTGTTCACATGGCAAAGAGATGGTTCCCAAGTCCTTGAGAAAGTCATTTCCTGGGTTGAAAACTGGGCCAGGAGAAGATTTACATATATTTGGGGGGAAAAAAATGGAGAAAGAATTTACAATTGCAAGTTTCCTAAAGTAAATGCTCTAAGAAAAGGGAGTTTAGGAGCCTATAGTCAGGAAGAAACCTGATTGACACTTAGTCAAGCTGAGGAAATGCTAAGGCTGTCTTGGTAAGGGGGTAGAAATGATACAAGGTAGACGCTAAGGAAAGAGGACTATCATCTGCCCACCTGCCAAGGCCTATCCTCCCTACCCCCTATTTTTAGCTTAATGAACTTAAGGAACACCATTTGTTTTAAAATTAAGCAATCACTGTTTCTCTAAATGTGTTCCTATAGGTAGTCAATTAAAATTTAAAATGGATTTAGCAAGGTAAATTAAAAAAAAATTTTTTTTAACCTTTATTTTTGAGAAGGAGACAGTGCGAGCGGGGGAGGAGCAGAGAGAAAGGGAGTCAGAATCTGAAGCAGGCTCCAGGCTCCAAGCTGTCAGCACAGAGCCCGATACAGGGCTCAAACTCACAAACCATGAGATCATGACAAAGTCAGATGCTTAACCGATGGAGCCACCCAGGTGCCCTGAGCAAGGTAAAATTTTAAAAGCAATTAATACTTGGTTTACCCTTAATACGCAGCTAAGCAGTGCACTAATATACTAAAATCAAAAGTGTTAAATGTCATATTTTCTTAAATGAATAAAATACCTGAAACATTCAGAATTTCAAAATCCATCACTTAATTTGCATTGAGAACAATGACAAATATGATAGTCATAGCACACACTCAGCACTTAATATGGACTAATGTGTTTGATCCCAACAGCAGCCCTATGAGGATGGTTCCCTTAACTATCCCCATTTTACAGAAGAAGACACTGAAGCAAGGAGAGGTTGAATTGTCCCAAATCACAGAGCCGATGAGGTCAAGCTAATGACTGAGGCTTCTAAATTAGACATTCAAATGGAGGTCACCTTGATTCAGGGCAGTGAGGAAGGTTTGGATGAACCCTTGAGACCCTACCATGGATACGTATCACTCACAGTCTTACTCTTCTCACAGGGACCCATGGCTGCAGAAATGTTTGTGGATCATGCACAGGTGAGTGGGGGGTATCTCAGTCCCTCACCCACCCCATCTTTACCCATATAGTCTCTGGGGTGTCCTGGAATGCTGTACCTGCCACCCTCATGGCTATTGGGACTGGGGCCCCTGGATTCCTTGAGATTCAAGGTCCTGAACCCACACCAGGCATTATATGAAGGGGTTTCCATTTCTGACAACCAAGAGAATGCTATTTAGGGGTGTTATAGATCAGCATTTGCAGATACTTGGAGGTGAAACTGAGTTGGCAGGATTCAGGGAACTGCACGTCTCCAATACGTCTGGTGGGACCAAGGAGCAAAAATGTAGGAATCAGGTCTAGAATGGCAGTCTCAGGAACTATGCCTCTATTCTGAGGATGTTAGGAATGTTGGAACATTCAGAGTAGAGAAGGGAGGTCATTTGAATCAGGTCTTAACAGATTTCCTCTGGCTGCAGACTGGAGAACAGAGAGTAGGGGTGGGGGAGGAAGGTACTGAATAGTCCAGATAAGTATTGGTAATGACTGGATCATGATGTTGGTTGTGGAGGCAGGGGAAAAAACGTATGGCTTCTGGGTTGGTTTGTAACGTAGGTCTGACTACTTTGTGATATGGATGATTAAAGAGAAAAAGAGGAGCTGGAGATAATTCCAAGGGTTGTGGCTTTTGCAACTGGAAGAAAAGAATTACCCTCTATTGAGATGGAGAAGTCATTTGTAGTGTTATGGAACCAGGCTGGAACGCTGGTGGAAAAACCAAGCGGCACTCGGAGATCTTGGTGGATTGGAGATTTATTTAACATCGGCGGGCGGGCTCAGAGGAGACCGTTTCTCCAAAGATCTGAATCCCGGATGAAGGGTGGAAGGGTAATTTATAGTTGTCAGCTTCCATATCTGTGGCGGGTTTTCCCCGCACAGCAAACAGGGCAAGAAGAACCGGGAAGAGGGGTCTCTAAGCTAGAGACCAGAGCTTGTTTTAGTCCCGTCGCCATCTTATGGTATAAAACTTTATTCATTTTCTCAACAGTAGGAATAATTTTCAGAGGGAATATCAGGAGTTTGGTTCAAACCTGTTGAGTGTGAGAAGTTCCGGAGACTTCTGAGTGGAGGCATTGAATGGACGGCAAGATGCACATGTCTGGATTTGAGGGTAAGGGCTCAAGTTCCAGACACCACGAGGTGATGTCCTATATGGGGACCAGGGTAGAGCTGTGAGTCACATTTGGGAAGGGACATCTTCAGGTCATGGTGACTGAGGGGCAGAGAAGGGGAGGACAAGGCCAGAGGACTGGATCTGTGCCTTGGGCACCTGAGTGGTGTTGGTGAGCATCACAAAGACAGCTGAGGGAGGGTGGTGGCCGTGGGAGAGGAGGTGGGGCTTGTGAGGGTTTGAGGCTTCCACAGAGTGCACATGGGATGGATGTGGAAGCACAACAGTAACGGGAGTGAGATGACAGTGAGGCCAAGGCCAGTGCTTCCTCAGCCCTCTGCGGGCTGGCCAGGCTTTTGTGGTGACCTTGTGGGGCCTGGAGAGGTTTACACAGGCTGGTAGACGAGCTCAGGAACACACAAGGCCAGGGGACAGTGGTGGGAGTGCTGGGTGAGGCTTGACTGGAAAGAGGGAGGCCGAGACTAGTGAGGGGACAGTGTGTGCAGCACAGCAGCAGAAGGGCCTTAAGGTGTGGACCCCTGAATGTGGTTCCAGGTGGGTGAGGCCGAAGCAGGAAAGGATGTGGTGCAGAGGCCTTTAAAGCAGGGCTGGGGGCTTCCCCTGCCAGTGTGGGCCACCCGGGGACCAGTGCAGGATGGATCTTCATTGTATTTGCCAAGTGCTCTTTGGGTGCCAAGGGAAGAGTGGAACATGGGGAGGCCAGGGACATACCCTGGATGGGGGCTGGGGTGGAGGAGGTGACCGTGACCATGGGGGTGATGGATGGGAGGGCAATATGGTCCATGGAGTGATGAGTCAGTGGAGAGAGGGAGAACTGAGGGTCCCAGGGCCTCACTCCTAGCAGCTTAAGGGAGAAAGCTGAACCCGTGTTTGCTTGTGTCTCAGAGGCATGATCTGGGAACCCCTGGGGAATTTGCTGGCAGCAGAGGAGGTGGAGCCTTTCATGCCATGCCTAGTGCTTGAATGACATTTATTTATTTGCCATCATGCCTGTGTGGGAATGATATGGGGTGACACAGGAATCAGTAAGAAGGAGGAGAGAGCTAGCACCAGGAGCATCCGGGCCTTGTCGATCCTGTGAGGGGATGTGCATGGAGTGGATGTCTGGGGGGGGTAGACGGAGGGTCCCAGTGAGCGGTGGCTCAGGGCCACTGCTCTCCCCACCATGGTGGGCTGTTGTGACCTTGGAGCATGTGGCCGTGGACTGGTCTCAGGAGGAGCGGGAGCTCCTTGACAGGGCTCAGAGACTCCTACCGTGCTCTGGTGCTAGAGAACTTTGCACTTGTGGCCTCACTGGGTAAGTCTTTCACACTCACCCCGGCGTCCTTGGCTAGGCTCTTTCATTCTTCGTTTCTGCTCTTTTACTTCCATCCCCTAACATTTAATTTTTTTTTTTTTTTAATTTTTTTTTTCAACGTTTTTTTATTTATTTTTGGGACAGAGAGAGACAGAGCATGAACGGGGGAGGGGCAGAGAGAGAGGGACACACAGAATCGGAAACAGGCTCCAGGCTCCGAGCCATCAGCCCAGAGCCTGACGCGGGGCTCGAACTCACGGACCGCGAGATCGTGACCTGGCTGAAGTCGGACGCTTAACCGACTGCGCCACCCAGGCGCCCCCTAACATTTAATTTTTTGACGGCACAGTTTGCATCTTTTTATGTTGTATATCCATTAACTAAGTTATGTAGCTATGATTATCTTAAATACTTTTTTTCTTTTAACCCTTGTACTAGAGTTAAGTGATTTATACATCACTATTACAGTATTAGAGTATTCTGAATTTGACTACATATTTACCTTTACCAGTAATTTGATACTTTTATATGGTTTCATGCTACTAATTAGCGTCTGTTCATTTCAGCTTGAAGAGCTCCCTTTGGTGTTTCTTGTAGAGTAGGCCTAGCTGTCATGGATTCACTCAGCTTTGTGTTTCTGGGAAAATCTTTATCTCTTCCTCATTCTGAAGGACAGCTGTGCTGGGTAAAGTATAAATATTGGTTATCACATGTTCCCCCAGCACTTTGAATATATCGTCCTACTCTTTCCTGCAAGGTTTCTTTTGAGAAATAGGGATGTAGGTTTATGTGGGTTCCTTTGGATGAGATGACCTTTTCCTTTTGCTGCCTTCAGAATTCTGTTTTTGACTTATGACGGTTTTATTATAATATGGCTTGGTGAAGTTTTCTTTGAGTTTAATCTATATGGGGACCTTTGAGCTTCCTGTACCTGAACATCCATATCTCCTCCCTGAGAGGTTTTTAGCCATTATGTGTTAAATAAGCTTTTTGCCTCCCTCTCTCTCTTTTTTTCTGTGATTCCCATAATGCAAATACTGTTTATTTGTTGGTGTCCCGTAATGCACAGAGGCCTTCACTCTTTTTCATTCTTTTTTCTTTCTGATAGGGGAATTTCAAATGACCTGTTTTTGAGTTCACAGATTCTTTCTTCTGGTTGGTCAGGTCTGTTGTTGATAACCTCTATTGCCATTTTCATTTCATTCATTGTATTCTTCAGCTCCAGAATTTCTGTTTGTTTTATTATTATTATTTCAGTCTGTCTGTTGAACTTCACAGTTTGCTCCTGTATCATTCTCTGGAATTTATTGAATTTTCTGTGTTCTCTTATAGATTGCTGAGCTTCCTTGAAATTATTTTGAATTCATTGTTCAGCAGTTCATAAATCTCCATTTTTCCTCCTGGTCACTTATCAGAAATTACTGTGTCTCGTTTGAAGTGCGTGTTTCCTGTAGCCTGCATTAGCATCTGTATATTTGGTTGAAAGTCACCCCTTCTAGACTTTACGGACTGGGAGTCACCCCTTCCAGACTTACGGACTGGTGTGCGTGGGGAAAGACCTTCCCTGGTAGGTGAGTGCAAGGGCACCAGCCGGGTGGGGTGTGGCGGTTCCAGCTCTGGGGAAGGCCCAGCTGCATAGTCTCCACGCAGCTCTTTCCGTTGAGGCAGCGACAGTGAGGATTGCAGCAGTCCTCGACAGCCAGTGTTGTAAGGTGTCCACGGGGCCGACAAAGACCACTGGGATCTTTGGTGGCAAAAGTGCTGAGGACCACCTCATCTCTTTTCCTCTCATAGCCCATGTTGTGGCCAGGGGGATCCCTCTTGGTAGCAGGTGTGGCTTTCGGGCACCCTTGCAGTTGTGGTAGCACTGGTGTCCCGGGCATACGTGCCATGGAACAGCCATGGACCTGGAGTCTGGAGTTGGGTGCTCACAGAGCAACAATGTCTCTGGGGTCTTGGGAACTGGCTAGCCTACGGATGCAGTGGTTCCGGTGTCTGAGGCACGGGCATGTGCAGAGCAGCCACAGAGCCGGGGACTGGAGCCCATGTACCAGTGGAGCAACAGTGGCTTTGGGCGTTGGGCGGTCTGAAGCAGCAGTGGCTCTCATGCCCGAGATGTGGGCACATGTGGAGAAGCTACGCATCTGAGGTCTGAAGTGCCGGCACACGCAGAGCAGCAAAGACTCTGGGATCCAGGGCATATGCAGGCAGCGGGGGGGAGGGGGGGGCTGGCAGCCCTGGTCCCGGGGTAGTGTAATAGCAGCTCCCTCTGAGGGAAGGACCTGCAGCAGTGATGCCCTCCCCGAGGGTTCCAGGGTGGCACGGCTGTGGCAAAAACTGCTGGTGTCCTCTCTGGAACGGAGTATGGGTCTGTGCTGATTAATGCAAGGTTCTCTGCCGTAAAAGCTGCAGGTGTGGCTGATGTGGGGGATGTTTAAGTTCTCAATGGCAAGGGCTGCCAGGCTCCTTGCAGAGCAGGCTCTGAGGGTCAATGATGGCACCCACCATGTGGTTGATACTGATGAAAGGTCTCTGCCCCTTCTCTCTTCTGCTAGCCATCTCCAGACATCTCAGGTAAGCTGAGCTCCCCGGCAGTCCATCCTGTGAGATTAGTCTTCATTTTTTTGCTCTACTGTGTTACTGTAGGTTCTTTTTTTGTTTTGCTTTGTTTACTTATTTATTTTGAAAGAAAGCGTGAGCAGGGGAGGGGTAGAGAGAGAGAGGGAGAGAGAGGGGGTAGAAGAGAGGGGTAGAGAGAGGAGAGGGATGTGGGGCTTGAACCCATGAAACCATGAGATCATGACCTGAGCTGAAATCAAGAGTCAGACGCTTAACCAACTGAGCCACCCAGGTGCCCCTGTAGGTTCTTAATTGAACTCTTGAGTCCTCTCCAAACTATTTTTAGTCGTGGATAGTTTTTTTAATTGTTGTTTTTCTGTGGGAGGATGAAGGCTTGTAGCTCCTACCCAGCCATCTTGATGACATCAATCTTCCCAGAGTCTCACGATGCAGTAGTGTGTGGACCACCTGCTACGGGTGCCTGTATGAGCCTGGACCTAAAATGTGATATTTTAACATATGTGTATACCTGTGAAACCACCATAATAATGATAATGAATATATAGATCACCCTCAAAGTTACCTCATGACCCTTTATAGTCCCTGTCTTCCTTCCTGGCTCCTTATCCCCATGATCAGAGATTAACTGTCTTTCATTCTAGACTTGTTTGCCTTTTCTAGAATGTTATATAAATGGAACTATAAAATATTTATTCTTTTTTGTTTGTTATTTCTTTTCATTTTGTTCAATTATTTGGAATTCATTCAAGTCACATGTTTGAGTACTTCATTCTTTTTATTACTGAGTAGTGTTTTCTTGTATGAACATACCCTATTTTCTTATTCTGTTCATCTGTTAATGAACCTTTGGATTGATTCAAGTTTGAGGTTATTATAAAGCTGTTATGAACATTCATGAACCAGTCTTTTGGGGGGGTTAATACTTAGTGGTACAATGCCTGAATCAAGGGATTGGTGAGTGTTTGTCATTCTGTGAACTGACAAAACTGTCCCAAAGTGGTTTTACCATTTTACATTCCCATCAGCAACTGATGAGAGTTCTAGCTTCTCTGGAGCTTCATCGACACTTGGTAGGTCAATCTTTTTAATTTCAGCCATTGCCAGATGTGTGTAGTGATATCTCATTGTGACTCTAATTTGTATTCCCTTAGCAACTAGTGTTTTTAGAAATTTTACATACGATTAATGACATTCTCCTATTTTCTTCAGTGAATTGTCTGTTAAAATCTTTTCCTCGTTTTAAAACATTTGTTTTGTTATTTTATTGAGTTTTAAGAATTCTTAATAAATTCTGGATGTGGGAAACCCGTTAGATATGTGGTTTGCCTATATAGGCATCCAGTGTGTGGTTTCTCTTTTCATCTCTTAACAGTGTCTTTCCTATGGCAGAAGTCTTTAATGTTAGTGAAGTCAGATTTGTCTTTTTTTTTTCTTTTATTGAACCCATTTTTTCAGTTATATAAAAGAAATCTGTATAACTCAAGAGAAAAAAACCTCTAATGTAAAGGAGGATCTATAGTTAGATTTATAATTCATTTTCAGTTAATTCTCCTTTATTGTGTGAGACATGGGGGTGAAAGTTCCCTTAAAAAAAGGACATCCGATTGCACCATCTAAATTAGTTGAAGAGTATCTTTTCTCACTGAATTGGCTTTGCACCTCTCTTAAAAAATCAGTTGCTCTTATGTGACGTTATTTTTGGATTTTCTATTCTGTTTCATTCATCTCTTTATCTCTACTTTGGCAAGTATCTTAAAGTCCTAATATGATTTTATAATATGTCTTGAAATTGGATAATATAGTCTTCTAACTCTGTTTTTCTTTTCCAATTTGTGTTGGCTATCCTAACTCTTGCATTTCCATATGGTTTTAGACCCCCTTGTCAACTTCTTTTTTTTTTTTTTTTTTAATTTTTTAATTTTTTTATTTTTATTTTATTTTATTTTATTTATTTTTTTATTTTTTTATTTTTTAATATATGAAATTTACTGTCAAATTGGTTTCCATACAACACCCAGTGCTCATCCCAAAAGGTGCCCTCCTCAATACCCATCACCCACCCTGCCCTCCCTCCCACCCCCCATCAACCCTCAGTTTGTTCTCAGTTTTTAACAGTCTCTTATGCTTTGGCTCTCTCCCACTCTAACCTCTTTTTTTTTTTTTTTCCCTTCCCCTCCCCCATGGGTTTCTGTTACGTTTTTCAGGATCCACATAAGAGTGAAACCATATGGTATCTGTCTTTCTCTGTATGGCTTATTTCACTTAGCATCACACTCTCCAGTTCCATCCATGCTGCTACAAAACGCCATATTTCATTTTTTTCTCATTGCCACGTAGTATTCCATTGTGTATATAAACCACAATTTCTTTATCCATTCATCAGTTGATGGACATTTAGGCTCTTTCCATAATTTGGCTATTGTTGAGAGTGCTGCTATAAACATTGGGGTACAAGTGCCCCTATGCATCAGTACTCCTGTATCCCTTGGATAAATTCCTAGCAGTGCTATTGCTGGGTCATAGGGTAGGTCTATTTTTAATTTTCTGAGGAACCTCCACACTGCTTTCCAGAGCGGCTGCACCAATTTGCATTCCCACCAACAGTGCAAGAGGGTTCCCGTCTCTCCACATCCTCTCCAGCATCTATAGTCTCCTGATTTCTTCATTTTGGCCACTCTGACTGGCGTGAGGTGGTATCTGAGTGTGGTTTTGATTTGTATTTCCCTGATGAGGAGCGACGTTGAACATCTTTTCATGTGCCTGTTGGCCATCCGGATGTCTTCTTTAGAGAAGTGTCTATTCATGTTTTCTGCCCATTTCTTCACTGGGTTATTTGTTTTTCGGGTGTGGAGTTTGATGAGCTCTTTATAGATTTTGGATACTAGCCCTTTGTCCGATGTGTCATTTGCAAATATCTTTTCCCATTCCGTTGGTTGCCTTTTAGTTTTGTTGGTTGTTTCCTTTGCTGTGCAGAAGCTTTTTATCTTCATAAGGTCCCAGTAATTCACTTTTGCTTTTAATTCCCTTGCCTTTGGGGATGTGCCAAGTAAGAGATTGCTACGGCTGAGGTCAGAGAGGTCTTTTCCTGCTTTCTCCTCTAAGGTTTTGATGGTTTCCTGTCTCACATTCAGGTCCTTTATCCATTTTGAGTTTATTTTTGTGAATGGTGTGAGAAAGTGGTCTAGTTTCAACCTTCTGCATGTTGCTGTCCAGTTCTCCCAGCACCATTTGTTAAAGAGACTGTCTTTTTTCCATTGGATGTTCTTTCCTGCTTTGTCAAAAATGAGTTGGCCATACGTTTGTGGGTCTAGTTCTGGGGTTTCTATTCGATTCCATTGGTCTATGTGTCTGTTTTTATGCCAATACCATGCTGTCTTGATGATGACAGCTTTGTAGTAGAGGCTAAAGTCTGGGATTGTGATGCCTCCTGCTTTGGTCTTCTTCTTCAAAATTACTTTGGCTATTCGGGGCCTTTTGTGGTTCCATATGAATTTTAGGATTGCTTGTTCTAGTTTCGAGAAGAATGCTGGTGCAATTTTGATTGGGATTGCATTGAATGTGTAGATAGCTTTGGGTAGTATTGACATTTTGACAATATTTATTCTTCCAATCCATGAGCAGGGAATGTCTTTCCATTTCTTTATATCTTCTTCAATTACCTGCATAAGCTTTCTATAGTTTTCAGCATACAGATCTTTTACATCTTTGGTTAGATTTATTCCTAGGTATTTTATGCTTCTTGGTGCAATTGTGAATGGGATCAGTTTCTTTATTTGTCTTTCTGTTGCTTCATTGTTAGTGTATAAGAATGCAACTGATTTCTGTACATTGATTTTGTATCCTGCAACTTTGCTGAATTCATGTATCAGTTCTAGCAGACTTTTGGTGGAGTCTATCGGATTTTCCATGTATAATATCATGTCATCTGCAAAAAGCGAAAGCTTGACTTCATCTTTGCCAATTTTGATGCCTTTGATTTCCTTTTGTTGTCTGATTGCTGATGCTAGAACTTCCAGCACTATATTAAACAACAGCGGTGAGAGTGGGCATCCCTGTCGTGTTCCTGATCTCAGGGAAAAAGCTCTCAGTTTTTCCCCATTGAGGATGATGTTAGCTGTGGGCTTTTCATAAATGGCTTTTATGATCTTTAAGTATGTTCCTTCTATCCCGACTTTCTCCAGGGTTTTTATTCCCCTTGTCAACTTCTAATGAAAACATACTAGGATTTTGACTGGGATTGCTTTAGATTAATTTGAAGATAATTAACACATTAACAATAGTGAGTGTTTCAGTCCATAAAAACAGAATATATTTCCCTTTATTTAGATATTTAATTTTTCTCAGAAGTATTTTCTAGTTTTCTGTTTATATTTCTTGTACATTTTATCTCCAAAAATTTCATGTCTGAGGCTCTTTTAAAAAGTATTTTTTGTGTCAATTTCCAGTTGTTCTTTGGTACCGTATAGAAGTAAAATTGCTTTATTTTTATTTTTTATTATTTTTGTATTTTTAAATTTTCTTTCTTAAATTGAAGTATAATTAAAATACAGCATTATATTAGTATCAGGTGTTACAATATAAGGATTCAACAATTTTGTACATTACTCAGTGCTCTAAGTGTACTCTTAATCCTTTTCACCACCTCCCCTCTGGCAACCACCAGTTCTCTGTATTGAAGTATCTGTTTTGTTTGTCTCTTTTTTTCTTTGTTTGTTCCTTTGCTTTTAAAAATTCCAAATGTGCATGATATCATATGGTATTTGTCTTTCTTTGGTTGACTTATTTCACGTATCGGTTGCACTCTTAACTGTATGCCCCAGATCATGAGTACTTAAGTTCATGCAAAAACTTGTGCCCAAATGTTTATAGCAACTTTATTCATAATAGCCCCAATGTCATTCAGTAGGTGAATGCTTAAATAAACTGTGGTCCATCATACTATTTGGCAATAAAAAGTACCAAACTATTGATACATGCTACCACTTGAATGGTTTTCAAGGGAATTAAGTGCAAAGAGCCAATATCAATAGGGCACATAGTGTGTGGTTCCATTTATGTAATATTTTTAAAATCACAGATTAGTGGTTGCCAGAGAAGAACTAGGTAGCTAAGGAGGGAGGAAGGTGGCTGTGGTTATAAAAGGGATCCTTGTGATGGAACAGTTTTGTGTCTTGACTGTCACACAAATCTACACTTGACAAAATTGTGTAGATATAAACACACACGAGTACGTAAACTTGAAATATTAGCCTGGTGAACCGTATCATGTCAATTTTCTGGTCTTGCTATTGTACTTTAGTTATGCAAGTTGATGCCAAGGGGGAAACTTATGGGTTATCTTTTTGTTTCTTACAACTGTGTGTGAATCTACAGTGACCTCAAAATGAAAAGTTAAATGAAAGTAAGGGGATGGAAAAAGATACGCTACACTAACACTAGTCTAAACAACACTATTATGCCTATAGTGAAATCATACAAAGTAGGTTTATCAACAAAGAATATTACTAAAGTAAGTATATAAAAGACTGATAAAGAGGCCTTTTCTAAGAGATTATGATAATCATAAATGTGTATACACCTAACAACAAACTTTATTTAAACAATAAGTGAGAAGCTAAAGTAAAACATAGACTAATCCACAATTACAATAAAAAATTTCTGCAGTTTTCTCAATAATTGATAGAACAATTGAATGAATAATTGGTATGGATATAGAATCCTTGAAGAAATCAGTCAGCTAACTTGAACTAATTCACATTTATTTTTAGACTGCTCCATCCAACAACAGAATACACTTTCTTTTCAAGTACCCAAGAGATGTTCACCAAGATCACCATATTCTAGGAACTAAAATCTCAACAAATTTAAAATGATTAAAATCATGAATGTATTTCTCTGGTCACAAAGAAATTATACTAGAAGTCATTAAAGTACATGATCTGGGAAAATCCATGAACATTTGGAAATTAGACAACATATTAATGAAGCCTCAGACACAGAATAATAAGGCAAATTAAAAATACTTTTAACTGAATGAAAATGAAAATCCAATATAGAATTGATACATCTGCAAGTACAAATAGATGAATCCACTATTATAGTTGAAGACTTCAACACCCCTCTACAAAAAAATGAACAGATCTAACGGGCAGAAAATCAATGAGGACATAACTGAGCTTAAGAGCACCATCAGTTATTTATTCTGGTGTACATAGCATCTATAGACTATGTCATCCAACAGTCGTAGAATACACATTCTTCTCAAATGTGGAATATTCACCAAAGAGACCGCATTCTGAGTCATAAAACACAATTTAAACTTAAAAGAATAGAAATCATGTAACATGTTTTCAGACTACCATGGAATTAAACTAGAAAAGATAGCTAGAAAATCTCAGAATATGTGGAGATTAAACAACACATTTCTAAACAATGCGTGGATCGAAGAGGAACTTTCAAGAGAAATTTTAAAATATTTTGAAATAAATGAAATGAAAATATAATCTACCTAAATTTGTGGGATGAAGAAAAATCTAAAATCAGTCATCTAAACCAGAAACTTTAGCAATTGAAGAAAGAAAGGAAAATTAAATCCAAAGTAAGAAGAAAAGAAATAATAAGAGGGTAGAAGTCAATGAAATTGAAAACAGGAAATCAACAGATAAAATCAACAAAACCAAAAACTAATTATTTGAAATATCAACAAAATCAATAAGCTTCTAACTGGGCTAGTTCAAAAGAGAGAAGACACAAATTACTAATATCAGAAATGAAAGAGTTCACAGCACTACAGACTCCATGGATACTAAAAGGATAATAAAAGAATATTATAAACAACTCTATCCCACAAATTTAATAACTTAGATGAAATGAACCGATTCCTTAAAAGACACAGTCTGCCAAAATTCACGCAAGAAAAAACAAACTGAATAGGCTTTTTATGTCTATTAAAGAGTTTGAATCAATATTTAATAATCTTCCAAAACAGAAAGTACCAGCCCCAAGTAGTTTCACTGGTGAGTTCTACCAAATATTTAAGAAGTTATATCATTTCTCTACAATCTCATTCAGAGGATAGAGGCAGAAGGGATACTTTCTAATTCATTCTATGAGGCCAGCATTGCCCAAATACCAATGTTAGACAAAGACATTACAAGAAAAAAACTACAGATCAATATCTCCCATGAACATAAGTACAAAAATCAACAAAATATTAGCAAATCAAATCCAACAAGGTATGAGAAGTTCTACACCTCAGCCAAGTGGGATTTATTCCAAGGATGCAGTCTGACATTGGAAAGTCAATTAATGTCATCCATCACATCAACAGACTAAAGGATAAAAATCGCATGATCATATCAATAGATGCATAAAAGAGTATATGACAAAAATCTAGCATTCATTCATTATTTTAAAAAACCTCAGCAAAGTAGAAATAGAGGAGAGCTTTCTCAGCTTTATATTGAACAGCTTCAAAAACACTACAAATAACATCATACTTAATGGTGAGCAGCTAGAAGCTTTCCTGCTAAGATCAGAAACAAGGTAAGAATATGCTTTCTCATCATTCCTTTTCAGCATAGTATGGGAAGTCCTAACTCAGGCAATAAGGGAAGGAAAGGAAATAGAAATATTTAGGTTGGGAAGGAAGAAATGAAAATCTTTGTTTGTAGGTGACTATATTGTCTGTATAGAAAATCCTAAATAATCAAGAAAAAAAGAACTCCTGGAATTAATAAGTGATTATAGCAAAGTTTCAGAATATAAGTTAATATTCAAAAGTGTTAACTGCTTTCGTATATACCAGCAATGAACAATTGGAATTTAACATTAAAAATAATACCATTTATATTAGCATCCCCCAAAATGAAATACTTGAGTGTAAATGTAACTATATATATAGATGTATATAAGATGTTTGTGAGTAAAACTACAAAACCAATGAATGGAATTAAAGAACTAAATAAATGTAGAGATACTCCATGTTCATGGATAGGAAGATTCAGTATAGTCAAGATGTCAGTTCTTCCCAACTTGATCTATAGATTAAATGCAATCACAGTGTAAATCCTAGCAAGTCATTTTGTGGATATTGGCAAACTGATCCTTAAGTTTAAGTTTGTATGAAGAGGCAAAGGATCTGGAATACCCAGCATAATATTGAAGGAGAACAGAGGACTGACAATATGTAGTATAAAGCTATAGTAATCGAGACAGTAGGGTATTGGTGAAAAAATAGACAGATAAATGGAACAGAAAAGAAAGCCCAGAAGTAGACCCACATAAATATCGTCAACTGATTTTTGGCAAAGCAGCAAAGGTAATTCAGTGGGAAAAAGATAGTCTTTTCTATAGTTGCTGCTGGACAATTGAACATCCACATCTAAAAAAAAAGTAATCTGGACACAGACCTTATACCCTTCACAAAAATTAACTCAGGATGGTCACAAACCTAAATGTAGGAAACCAAACCAAACAAAAAACCCACAAAAACTCCTAGAAGATGGAGAATTAAAGAGACCTTGGGTTTGGTGATGATTATTTATTTATTTATTTATTTTTATTTATTTAAAAAAATTTTTTTTACATTTACTTATTTTTGATAGAGACAGAGCACAAGTGGGGGCGGGGCAGAGAGAGAAGGAGACACAGAATCCGAAGCAGGCTCCAGACGCCAAGCTGTCAGCACAGAGCCCGACAAGGGGCTCTAACTCACAAACCGCAGATCACGACCTGAGCCAAAGTCGGACCACGACCTGAGCCAAAGTCGGACGTTTAACCGACTGAGCCACCCAGGTGCCCCTGGTGATGACTTTTTTTTTTTTTTTTTGGATAACATCAAATGCACAGCTTGTGAAAGAAAACATCATTTAAACTTTATTCAAATTGAAAACTCAGGATTTGCAAAACATGGTGTTAAAAGAATGGGAAGACAAGCCACAGACTGGGAGAAAAATCTTTGCAAGACACATATATGATAAAGGACTGGTATCAAAAATATGGAAATTTCTTAAAACCCAAAAATAATAACATGAAAAACTCAATTAAAAAGGGTATAATAGGTCAGAATAGACATGGTCCCAGAGAATATATACAGATGGCAAATAACCTCTGAAAAGATACTCAACTTCACGTGTTATTAGGAAATTACAAATTAAAAACCAATGAGATACCACTACACAACAATTAGAATGGCCAATATTCAAAACAGAAACACCAAACAAAGGAAGTGTGTGGAACAAGAGGAATCCTTCATTGTTGTTGGAAATGCAAAACAGTACAGTCACTCTGGAGACTGTTTGGCAGTTTTTTTTTTACAAAACTAAATACACTATTACCATACGATCCAGTTGATATTTACCCAAATGAGTTGAAACATATGTCCCCATACAATACTTCCCATGAATAATTTCCCAAACCTGGAAGCAAGAAAGATGCCCTTCAGTAGATGAGTGGAAAAACAAACTGATACAACTATAACATGGAATATTATTCAGTGATAAAAAGAAATGAGCTACCAAGCTACTAAAAGACATGGAAGAAACCCTTAATGGATATTGCTAAGTGAAGGAAGCCAATCTAAAAAGCTACACACTGTATGGTTCCCGCTACATGACATTCTAGAAATGTCTGCCTTCCTGACTCCAGCCTCAGCGACACAAGTGCCTGGATCCTCTTTAGACTGTCACCGCTGCCACTGGCCACTTACGTTGTCCAGACTTTATCCTAGCACCCCCAACCCTTTGTCCATGCTTCCCTAATATCCTCATTTTACCTCTTTCTGTAGAATCCAGGGGGTTATTCTGTGGCTTACACGCCAGGACACATTCTCCAAAGGGCCCCCTGCTCCCTAGACCTGTTACACACCAAGACAAGGACTAGAACATCTCCTCTCTCAATTGCTGTCATACCCGATGGGGACAGGGCCCTGCTTCAAGCTGCTAGTCCCTGGAAAAACAGCAGGAGGAAGCTGACCTGGAACAATAAATTGCTGCAGGTTCATTGCAGCCCCCGTCCTCTCCCAGGAACCCATAGACTCATCTGGAATACTGGCAAGACCTCCTCAGCAACTTCATTCTGTCCTGCCCCAGAATACCCACTCCTATCCCTCCAGATGGGACGAGTTACCCCTTCCTCCTCTTTTTGCTATGTTGGAGGGAGCCTTAAGAGGGCTTTTCAGGCATATACCTTTGGATACTCTTATGCACGAGATTGAGAGGAATCCACCTTTACTTGCTCACATCCAAAAGCCGCACTCCAAACAAGGTGTCAGGCCCCTTTCCGTAAGTGTCCAATGATTTTGCCGTGCAACTTGGTGTCTCTTTCTCCTAGAGGCCTCATCGGGCTGTAGGACCTTTTCTTTTTAGGACGCAGCGTACTCATGTCCTTTGTGTTACTGGAGCCATCCTGGCCGGGAGCCCTAAAGAAGCCATTTGCCTGATACAGGTAGTCTCAGATGTCTGACTGGAGGATTCCCATAAAGCCTTGCAAATCTGCCGGCAAGTGCTTACCCCCTGGGCTAGAGGTTGGGCTCTTTGGGGGGATACTGCACGGACCACACCTGTGACTTCTGGCTGGGGCTGGATGTGAATGCCCTCAGGATGCGGTTCCTCAACTGAACTTGTTCTAGGGTTGGGAACGTGGGGAAGACGGCAATCACAGCAGCTAGAGCGTCTGAGCACTTCTGTGGACCAGGGCCCACAGGTCACATGCATCATCTACCAGATTTCAGCCTCTCAGCCACCTTGAGAAATGGGAGTAATCCTCACAGTCTTACAAGTGAGGAAACGGAGGCTCAGAGAAAGTGTGTGAAGAAATGCTGATGGCTCCTGAGGAGCAGAATCTGCTCCTACCGCCCCCTGTTGGAGAGACAGGCTCGGTGAACTCGCTTGTGTCTGCATATATTATAGTCCTCTGGGCCTCTGATATACATCTAAAAAGTGGGAAAAAGTACCTCCCATTTCCATGGCTGTGGTGAGTGGAAAGTAAAATCATTGGTGCGAAGGGGCTCCTGTGCCAAGCAACTGACACGGAGAAAAAGAACAAAGATGCGGTTTTTGGTTGCAGGATAAGTGCTGAGCCTGGCCAGGACCAAGAAACCGCCTCTTACATTTCAGTTTTTTTTCTGTGGTGGACTGAGCTGCCTCCACATACTCTTACTACAAAGTGGCTCTTATATACAGAGCTGGGTTCCTGGGTCCCAGGGCTTCAGAACTCCTCCTGTGGCTCTGCTCCGTAGGCGTGATTCTGGAGCTCTCTCATGTCTAACTGCCCCACTCTCGCCTAGTTCAGTGATGGCCCACTGAGAGCTGCCTGAGGGAAGAGCCTGCGAGGCCTTCACCACCGGGACCTTCTCAGGATGAGTGTTCCTATGATCCTCGTGGCAAGGAGCCTATGGGATCCTCCCTAAACTGGATACACTGGCAGTCACTCATCTTCTTGTGATGTGTGCTCTGTTGGTGGCAATGGAAGGCCACCTTGCTCGGGATGTGATGTGGCCCTGGGGCTGCCCTCACCCCTCAACCCCACTCCACATCACGGGTAGAGGCTGCTTCTAAAATGGGGTACGAGCCTCTGTCTCCGTGGAAGCTAAGGGGAAAGAAGGTGGCACGGGGAGGTTGTGGGCAGAGAATCTACACTCCAGCCAAGTGCATGTAACCAGGAGTTAGGTTCCACTGCTCACACATTCCGGGGGCTTACTGGAACGGTGCTAGCCATCCAGATGAGTTGGACGGGTGCAAGGTCTCAGATGAGTACTCTCACCTATAGATGAGCGTACAGGTATGATGGGTGCCTTGTCTAAAGACGAGGAGAGATGATGAAGGGTAGTTTGTTCTCACAACACAGACAATATCTTGGCTGTTGCCCAACTTCCACAGAACTGCCTGAGGACTACTAGGCATCAGTAGCACGGGTGCTTTCCATGTGCTGCCTCCCCTCTCACTTCCCTCTTCCAAACTATAGAATCTTTATGTAATCTGGTGTTGGGGAAATTATCATGACAGGACATCCTTCTAAATCTCTGATACCAAAATTTAGGATTTGGAGGTGAAAGCCACAATTTGTCTTTTCATGTCTGCTGCTGACATGTCATTTCCTCCATTAATCATGAAGCCCCCCCCCCCACCATTTTCACCTGCCCGAGTTCATGTGCAGCGATAGTGGACAGCCTCCCCCGCCCCCCAGCAGACATGGTGCCTCCTCAAATACTTGTATGTCTTCTTACTGCTTGGCAGCTTTCTCCGCCACGCGGGAGCTTGGCGGGCCATTGTCAGGCTCACTCTGAAAGTGCAGGGGTACTTAATATCCATAGAGCAGCCTTTAAAAAAATACACACCTCCTTGATCTCTAGCGGATCAATTCTGAGATACGTCGCATACTGTCTCTGAGAGGGCTGGCCGCAGGTTTGAGACCTAGTTGCTTATAGCGGCGGCTTTTCCTCCTCCCAGTTTCATACCTGTTCACCCTGAAATCACACCCCAAATAAACATCCTGTCCCCAGAACTTTGTCTCAGAATCTGCTTTGGCAAGAACACAACTAACATAGTGAACCAGGTACAGCTTCTTAAGCAGGAAGGGAAGGCAACCAAATAGAAGGCCAGTGAAGAGTGGGGGTGAAGGGTGGGGGCAGGGCATGGCTGTTGATCTTCCGAGGGAACCTTGGTTGGGTAGAGAGGTTTTCTTTTCTCTTTTATTTATCTAGGGGCCATGCATTGTAGATGCCCAAACTGTCCTGGCAACATGTTCTTATGGCACCCTCCTTGCCTCAGCCCATGGGAATCCTTGGGAT
Organism: Neofelis nebulosa; assembly: GCF_028018385.1. Lineage (NCBI taxonomy): Eukaryota > Metazoa > Chordata > Mammalia > Carnivora > Felidae > Neofelis > Neofelis nebulosa. The sequence goes on along the minus strand of NC_080798.1, from coordinate 18,990,891 downwards.
TCCAGGCAGAAGGATGCACTAGCCACTTGCTCAGGGCCTACGACCCGAGCAGAGAGAGAATACACGGAAAAAACTCTGGGTGCCTCCCATTACAGAGGCAACAGAATTGAGATATGTCCCTCAGAAAAGAAAAATCCTAGATCCATTACCCCAGTTATACACAGTACTCGTGCCAGGTCTTGTGATGAAGATTGGCATTGGCAAATGCACATTGGCATTGGGTTTGCCGTTATCTTAGCCGGAAGATTCTCTTTCATGTCTTTTTTCTTTTCAAAGTATAAAAGAAGGATAAACTTATTATTCAACAGAATTCTTTTTGAGGTCACCTGAGGAATGCCCAGAAATCCTTCATCCTTACCCAGAACACTTCCCCAATTACCCTCTGATGCAAAAAAAAGCAAACTTTATGTTTTCACTTTTGGTCTGTGCATCCGTTTTGTTACTGTGTAAACATTCAGGTATGGGAGACACTTGAGGCTTCAGGCATCGTTTTATTCATTGTAGTAAAATATTCAGAACACAAAGTTTGCACTCTATTTTTAAGAGACAATTCATTGACATTAAGTGTATTAACATAAATGTAACCATCACCACCATCCATCTCCAGACCTTTTTTCATCTTCCCAAACGGAAACTCTACCCATTAAACAATAACTCCCCATCCCCTTTATCCCCTGCCCCTGACAAGCACCAGTCCACTTTCCGTCTCTATGAATTCAACTGCTCTCCAGTTACCTCATATAAGTGGAATCATACAGTATTCGTCCTTTTATCACTGGCATTACACTTAGCATAATGTCTTCAAGTTTCATCCATGTTGAAACGTGGCAGAATTTCCTCGCATTTTAAGGCTGAATATATAAGCCACATTTTGCTAATCCTGTCATCCTTCAGCAGGCACTTGGCTCACTTGCACCTTTTGGCTATTGCGAATAATGCTACTATGAACATGGGTGTACAAATAACTTCCAAGTCCCCACTTCTTTGGGTTAGTACCCGGAAGTGGAATTTCTGGATCATGATGGTAATTATATTTTCAATTTGGGGGGAGGGGGAGGTACCATACTACTTTTCATAGTTCTGTCCCGTTTTACATTCCCGCCAGCATTATACAAGGGTTGCAGTTCCTCCATATCCTCACCAAAATTTTTTTTAAGTTTTTATTTAAATTCCAGTTAGTGGGGGCACCCGGGGGGCTCGGTCGGTTAAGGGTCTGACTCTTGATGACGGCTTGGGTTATGATCTCACGGTTCACAAGTTTGAGTCCCGCATCAGGCTCTGTGCTGACAGTGCGGAGTCTGCTTGGGATTCTCTCCTTCTCCCTCTCTTTCTCTGCCCCTCCCCTGCTCCTGCTGTCTCTCTCTCTCAAAAATAAAGAAATAGCCTTAAAAAAATAAATTCCTGGTAGTTAACACGCAGTGTAATGGTAGTTTCAGGTGTAGAATTTAGTGATTCAGCTCTTCCATACAACCCTTGGTGCTCCTCACAACACGTGCCCCCCTTAATCCCCGCCACCTATTTATCTGTCTCCACCCATGTCCTTTCTCATAACCATCAGTTTGTTCTCTGTAGTTAAGAGTCTATTTCTTGGTTTGCTTCTCTCTTTTTTCCCCCTTTCTCATTTGATTTGCTTCTTAAGTCCCACCTGTGAGTAAAATCATATGGTATTTGTCCTTCTCTAACTGACTAATTTCACTTAGCATAATACTCTCTAGCTCCACCCACATCACTGCAGATGGCAACATTTCATTCTTTTTTATGGCTGAATAATATTCCATTATATATATATAATATATTATATATGTAATATTCCTATATGTGTGTGTGTGTGTGTGTGTGTGTGTGTGTGGATAGATAGATAGATAGATAGATAGATACCACATGTTCTTTATCCAAAATTTTTATTTTCTGTTTTTGGTAGTAGCTGTCCTAAGGGTAGTGAAGTGGTATTTCACTGTGTTTTTGATTTGCAATTCCCTAATGTTGAACATCTTTTCATGTGCTTACTGGCCATTTGTATATCTTCTTGGAGAAGTGTTTATTCAAGCCTTTTGCCTATTTTTTAGTTGCCTTGTTTTGTTGTTGTTGTTGTTGTTGAGTTATAATTCTTTATATGTCCTGGGTGTGAACCCCCCTTTTTAATGTTTGTTTGTTTGTTTGTTTATTCATTTATTTATTTATTTTTGAGAGAGAGAAAGAGGGAGAGAGAAATCCCAAATAGGTTCCACGCTGTAAGCACAGAGCCCGACTGCATTGTATTATATTATTATACAGAATATTTAACTGTTCTCAAAATCTGTGCTTTGCTAATTTATTCCTCCTCCAAACCCTGGAAACCACTTTTTTTTTTTTAACTATCTCCACAATTTTGCCTTTTCCTGAATGTTAGACCATTGGAACCATACAAGATACAGCCTTTTTTACTATGAAAACTAATTGAATTTTATCTTCTTTTCAACTTGATTGAGATATCATTGACGTATACTATTTTGTCAGCTTAAAGTGTGCGACCTGTTGAATTGGTACTTATATATTGCAACACGATTGCCAACATAGTATGAGCCAAAACCTCCAACTCATCACATAAGTTACCATTTCTTTTTTTGAGGTGAGAACATTTAAGAGCTGTCTTAGTAACTGTCAAGTGTATAATATAGTTTTATTAACTATAACCACCGTGCTGTACATTAGATTGCCAGAACTAATTCATCTTCTAATGGAAAGTTTTTACTTTTTGACCAACATCTCTTCATCTCCATTTCTCCCACTCCCAAGCCCCGGGAAAGCCACCATTCTTTTCTCTGTTTCCTTGAGTTTGACTTTTTTAGATTCTACATATAAGTGATACCATACAGTATTTATCTTTCTTTGCTTGACATGTTTCATTTAGCACAATGTCCTCAAGGTGAAATCCACATTGTGGCAAATGGCAAGATTTTCTTCTTACTTATGGCTGAATTAAATGTATTGAATTAAATACATATTTAGAATTTCTATATATATATTCACATCTTCTTTATCTCTTCATCCATTGATGGACACTTAGGTTGTTTCTATATTGTGGCAATTGTGAATAATGCTGCAGTGAACATGAGAGTAGAAATGGCTCTTCAAGATCCTATTTGTATTTTCTTTAGATATGTACCCAGAAATGGTAGTTCTGTTTATGATTTTTGAGGAATCCCTATAACGTTCTGCATAGTGGCTACACCAACTTAAACACCCACCAGCAGTGCACAAAGATTCCCTTTTCTCCACATTCTCACCAATACTTGTTAATCTCTTATCTTTTTGATGACAGTCATTCTGACAGGTGTGAAGTGATATCTCATTGTGATTTTGATTTGCATTCTCCTGATGATTACTGACTTTGTACCTTTTGGCCATCTATACATCATCCTTTGAAAAATATCTCTTCAGACCTTCTGCCCATTTTTTTAATTCAATTGTTTGGTTTTTGTACTATTGAGTTGTTTATAGTTATATATTCTTTATATTTTGGGCTCTTTATATATTTTGGATATTAACCCCTTACCTGTTACAAGTTTGCAAATATTTTCTCCCATTTGGCCTTTTCATTTTATTGATGATTTCCTTTGCTGTACAGAGTGTTTGTTTGTTTAATGTAGTACCACTCGTTTATTTTAGTTTTTGCTGCCTTTGATTTTTTATTTTTTTAAGTTTTTTTCTTTTTTTTAATTTTGAGAGGAGAGAGAGAGGGGGAAAAAACACAAGTGGGGGAGGGGCAGAGAGAAGAAGAGGCAGAATCCCAAGCTAGGTGCTGTACTGTCAGCACAGAGCCTGTTGTGGGACTTGAACTCACCAACTGTGAGATCATGACCTGAGCCAAGATCAAGAGTCAGGGGCTTAATCGACTGCGCCACCCAGGTGCCCTTGCTGCTTTTGCTTTTGATGTCAAATACAAAAATTATTGCCTAGACTGATGTCAAGGAGCTTACCCCCTATGTTTTCTAGGGGTTTTATGTTTTCAAGTCTTATAGTCAAATCTTTAATGCATTTTGAATTGATTTTTGTGCATGGTGTAATAGAGGGGTCTAGTTTCATTCTTTTGCATGTAGTTTTCTGCTTATCCTAGAACCATTTATTGAAGAGAATATCCTTTCTCCATTGTATATTCTTGGCCCCTTTGTTGTAAATTAATTGACCATGTATGAATGGGTTTATTTCTGGGCTCTTTATTCTATTACATTGGTCTCTGTGTCTTCTTTTATGCCAATACCATACTGTTTTGATTACCATAGCTTCATAATATAGTTTGAAATTAGGAAGTGTTTATTTCTTTTTTTTTCCAAGTTTTTATTTTATTAAAAAATTTTTTTAATGTTTATTTTTATTTTTTTAACGTTTTATTTATTTTTGAGACAGAGAGAGACAGAGCATGAACGGGGGAGGGGCAGAGACAGAGGGAGACACAGAATCTGAAGCAGGCTCCAGGCTCTGAGCCATCAGCCCAGAGCCCGATGCGGGGCTCGAACTCACGGACCGCGAGATCGTGACCTGAGCTGAAGTCGGATGCTTAACCGACTGAGCCACCCAGGCGCCCCTGTTTATTTTTATTTTTGAGACAGAGACAGTGTGAGCAGGGGAGATGCAGGGAAAGAGGGAGACACAGAATCTGAAGCAGACTTCAGGCTCTGAGCTGTCAGCACAGAGCCTGATGCAGGCCTCAAACTCACGAACCATGAAATCACGACCTGAGCCGAAGTTGGAGGCTTAACCAACTGAGCCACCCAGGTGCCCTTTAATGTTTATTTATTTTTGAGAGAGAGAGAGAGAGAGAGAGAGAGAGAGAGAGAGAGAGAGAGCAGGGGAGGGGTGAAGAGAGAGGGAGACACAGAACTCAAAGTAGGCTCCAGGCCCTGAGCTGTCAGTACACAGCCCAATGTGGGCTCGAACTCATGGACTGTGAGATAGTGACCTGAGCTGAAGTCAGAAGCTTAACTGACTGAGCCACCCAGGTGCCCCTCCAAGTTTTTATTTGAATTCCAGTTAGTTAAAATATAGTGTGATATTAGTTTCAGGTGTAGAATTTAGTGATTCCTCACTCACATACAACACCCAGTGTTCATTACAAGTGCCCTCCTTAATACCCATCACCTATTTAACCCATACCCCTGCCCACCTCCTCTCTAGTAACCATCAGTTTGTTTTCTATAGTTAAGAGTCTGTTTCATTTCCCACATTTGGGAAAATCACAGAGATCAGTACATTCAGAGTGCAATGAATAAGCCTTGCCCCAGGAAAACCACCTTCATGATCATGGTATCTCTCCTGCCAGGTAAGTACAGCTTTGTTATTCCTCAAAATTGCCTTGACTATTTGGGGTCTTTTGTGATTCTGTACAAATTTTAGGATTTTTTTTTTTCTGTGAAGAATGCCATTGGAATTTTGATAGGAATTGCGCTGAATTTGTAAATCACATTGGGTAATACAGACATTTTCATGACATTAATTATTCCACTCTATAAGCACATAATATCTTATTAAGCACATAAGCACATAATATCACTTATTTGTGACTTCTTCAGTTTCGTTCATCAATTTTGTGTAGTTTTCAGCATATAGATCTTTTACCTTCTTGGTTAAATTTATTCCTAAATATTTTAGTCTTTGTGATGCTTTTGTGAATGGGATTTTTCATAATTACTCTTTTTGTTAGTCTATAAAAATGCAGCCAATTTTTATATATTGATTTTATATTCTGCAACATTACTGAATTTATTTTAATGGTTTTTTGATGGACTCTTTTCTGTATTTAATATGTCATCTGTAAATAGAGAAAATTTTATTCCTTCCTTTCTTATTTAGGTGTCTTTTATTTCTGTTTTTTATCTAATGATTGATCTAGGACCTTCCACTATGTTGAATAAAGTGGAGAGAATCGGCATCCTTGACTTGTTTCTGATCTTACAGGAAAAGCTTTTAGCTTTTCACCATGCAGTGTAATGTTACTTGTGGTCTTATCATACGTGGCCTTTATAATGTTGAGGTACATTCCTCTGTACCCAGTTGGTTGAGAATTTTGTCACAAAAGGATGTTAAATATTTTCAAATGTTTTTTCTACATCTATTGAGATGATTTATGATTTTTATTCATTTTGTTAATATGGTGTATCATATTGATTAATTTGTGGATGTTGAATCATTCTTTTTTTTTTGAAGTATTTTGAGAGAGAGAGAGAGCATGCAAACAAGTGGGGGAGGGGCAGGGAAAGAAGGAGAGAGAATCCCAAGGAGGTTCCACACTGATAGTGCCAAGCCAGATGTGGGGCTTAAACTCACAAACCATGAGATCATGACCTGAGCAGAAACCAAAAGTTGGATGCTTAACCAGTTGACCCATCCAGGCACCCCACGTTGAATCATTCTTTTTTTTTTTAATTTTTTTTAACGTTTATTTATTTTTTGAGACAGAAAGAGACAGAGCATGAACGGGGGAGGGTCAGAGAGAGAGGGAGACACGGAATCCGAAACAGGCTCCAGGCTCCAAGCTGTCAGCACAGGGCCCAACAAGGGGCTTGAACTCACGGACTGCGAGATCATGACCTGAGCCCAAGTCGGACGCTCAACAGACTGAGCCACCCAGGCGTCCCAAATCATTCTTGAATCCATGGAATAAATCTCACTTGATCATGGTATATAATCCTTATACTGTACTGTTGAATTTGTTGTCCTAATATTTTGATGAGAGTTTTTGAATCCATATTCATCAGGATATTGGCCTGTTTTCCTTTTCTTGTAGTGTCCTTGTCTGGTTTTATTATCAGGGCATTACTGGCCTTGTACAATGAATGTGGAGGTGTTTCCTCCTCTCCTGTTTTTTGGGAAGTTTGAGAATGATTTGTATTATGTCTGACCCTTGAACAATGTGGGGGATGGGGCACTGACACACCATGGGGGGTGGGGCTATGCATAAAACTGGGGGAGGAAAGAAGTGGGGATCCAATGAGATTGGCTCTCCAGGAATAGCATTTCTAGGACTTCCGAAATGAATTACTGCACGTCCTCTTTGCTCTGTGATGTAAGCTTTGGAAGGAACCTAACCTAACCTAGAAGATTAGGGAATGAACTTTCTTCCTTTCATTTCAGAAGGATCACTAATCTCATGATGCTTATTTTTCAGATCCCTCATTACTGAGCAGTGGCCCTTTTTAAATGTAGGGAAATCCTGGGGGATCCTGAGATCTTTTCTCTGTAAGACCCAGCTGCAAAATAATGTATCTTTTGACTCATCTACTGTTGACTGGAAGCCTTACTGATAATGCAAACAGTTGATTAACATGTATTTTGTAATATGTGTTATGTACTGTATTCCTACAGTAAAGTAGCTAGAGAAAAGAAAATGGTATTAAGAAAACAATAAGGAAAAGTGGCTGTACCAGTTTGCATTCCCACCAACAGTGCATGAGGGTTCCCCTTTCTCCACATCCTCACCAACACCTGTTGTTTTAGCCATTCTGACTGGTGTGAGGTGATATTTCAGTGTGGTTTTATTTATGTTTTCTTGGATGATGGGTGGTGTTGAGCATCTCTTCATGTGTCTATTGGCCTCATGTGTCATTATGTCGTCTTTGGAAAAATGTCTCTTCATGTCTTCAGCCCATTTTTTAATTGGATTATTCATTTTTTCGAGTGTTGAGTTTTATAAGATCTTTATATATTTTGTTTGGATACTAGCCCTTTATCAGATTTGTTATTTGCAAATATCTTCTCCCATTCTGTAGGTTACTTTTTAGTTTTGTTGATTATTGCTTTTGCTGTGCAGAAACTTTTTATTTTGATTAAGTCCAACAGTTTGTTTTTGCTTTTGTTTCCCTTGCCTCCGGAAATATATCTAGTAAGAAGTTGTTATGGCCGATGTCAAAGAGGTGTTCTTCTCTAGGATTTTGATGGTTTCCTGTCTCACATTTAGGTCTTTAATCCATTTCGAATTTATTTTTGTGTATGATGTAAGAAAGTGGTCCAGTTTCATTCTTTTGCATGTTGCTGTTCTGTTTTCCCAACACCGTTTGTTGAGGAGACTGTCTTTTTTCATTTGGATATTCTTTCCTGCCTTGTCCAAGATAGTTGTGGGTTCATTTCTGGGTTTTCTATTCTGTTCCATTGATCTATGTATCTGTTTTTGTGCCAGTACCATACTGTCTTGATCACTACAGCTTTGTAATATAACTTGAACTTCAGAATAATGATGCCTCTCGTTTTGCATTTCTTTTTCAAGGTTGCTTTAGCTATTTTAGGGTCTTTTGTGGTTCCAAACAAATTTTAGAATTGATGGGAAAAAAAGAATTGTTTATTCTAGCTCTGTGAAAAATTCTGTTTGTATTTTTGATAAGGGATTACATTAAATGTGCAAATTGCTTTGGGTAATATAGACATTTTAACAATATTTGTTCTCCCAATCCATGAACATGGAAGTTTTTCTATTTCTTTGTGTTATCTTCAATTTTTTTCATCAATAGATTTCTATATGTTGATTTTGTATCCTGCAACATTACTGAATTCATGTATCTGTTCTAGCAGTTTTTTGGTGGAGTCTTTCAGGTTTTCTATATAGATTATCATATCATCTCAAAATAGTGAAAATTTGACTTCTTCCTTGCCAATTTGGATGTCTTTTATTGTTTTTTTTTTGTTGTTGTTGTTGTTTTTGTTGTTTTTTGTCTAATTGCTGTGGCTAGGACTTCCCATAAACTGTTAAATAACAATGGTGAGAGTGAACGTCCCTGTCTTGTTCCTGACTGTAGAGGAAAATATCTCAGTTTTTCCCCGTTGAGGATGATATTAACTATGGGTTTTTCATGTATGGCCTTTATCATGTTGAGGTATGTTCCCTCTAACCCTACTTTGTTGAGGGTTTTTATCATGAATGGATGTTGTATTTTGTCAAATGCTTTTCTGACAATGCTTTTTCAATGCTTTTCAATGCTTCAATCCATTGAAAGGATCATATGGTTCTTTTCTTTTCTTAATGTGGTGTATCACATTGATTGATTTGTGAATATTAAACCACCCTTGCAGCCCAGGAATAAATCCCACGTGAAGGTGGCGAATGATTCTTTTAATGTATTGTTGGATTGAGTTTCCTAGTGTTTGAATTGAGAATTTTTGCATCCATGTTCATCAGGAATATTGGCCTGCAGTTCTCTTTTACAAGTGGAGTCTGTATCTGTCTGGTCTTGGAATCAGGGTAATGCTGGCATCATAGAATGAATTTGGAAGTTCTCCTTCCTCTTCTATTTTTTTGGAATGGTTTGAGAAGAACAAGTATTAACTCTTCTTCAAATGTTTGATAAAATACGCCTGTGAAGCCATCTGGTCCCGGACTTTTGTTTGCTGGGAGGTTTTTGATTGCTGGTTCAGTTTCTTTCCTGGTTATTGGTCTGTTCAGGTTTTCTTCCTGTTTCAGTTTGGTTGTTTATATGTTTCTAGGAATTTATCCATTTCTTCCAGGTTGTCCAATTTGTTGACATATAGTTTTGTATAATATTCTCTTATAATTGTATTTCTGTGATGTTGGTTGTTATTTCTCCTCTCTCATTTGTGATTTTATTTATCTGGGTTCTTTCTCTTTTCTTTTTAATAAATCTAGGAAGGGGATTATCATTTTTATTCATTTTTTTAAATAACCAAATCAGCTCCTGGTTTCATTGATCTGTCTTTTTTTATTAAAAAAAATATTTTTTAACGTTCATTTATTTTTGACAGAGAGAGAGAAAGAGAGAGAGAGACAGAGCGTGAGCGGGGAGGGGCAGAGAGGGAGACACAGAATCTGAAGCAGGCTGCAGGCTCTGAGTTGTCAGCACAGAGCCCAACGCGGGGCTCTAACTCACAGACCGCGAGATCATGACCTGAGCCGCAGTCGGACGCTCAACTGACTGAGCCACCCAGGCGCCCCTCATTGATCTGTTCTATTGTTATTTTCATTTCTATATAATTTATTTCTGCTCTGATCTTTATTATTTCCTTCCTTATGCTGACTTTAGGTTTTGTTTGTTCTTTTTCTAGCTCCTTTTGGTGCAACGTTAGGTTGTTTATTTTGAGATATTTTTTGCTTCTTGCTTAAGGTAGGCCGGTATTGCTATATACTGCCGTCTTAGAACCACTTTTTCTGCATCCTAAAGATTTTGGACCATTGTGTTTTCATTTCTTTTGTTTCCATGTACTTTTTTATTTTTTTATTTATTTATTTTTTTTTTTTTTATTTTTTTTTAAAAAAATTTTTTTTTCAACGTTTTTTATTTATTTTTGGGACAGAGAGAGACAGAGCATGAACGGGGGAGGGTCAGAGAGAGAGGGAGACACAGAATCGGAAACAGGCTCCAGGCTCCGAGCCATCAGCCCAGAGCCTGACGCGGGGCTCGAACTCACGGACCGCGAGATCGTGACCTGGCTGAAGTCGGACGCTTAACCGACTGCGCCACCCAGGCGCCCCTCCATGTACTTTTTTAAAAAAACTTTTTTTTTTAATGTTTATTTATTCTTGAGAGAGAGAGAGAGAGAGAGAGAGTGTGAGCAGGGGAAGGGCAGAGAGAGAGGGAGACACAGAATCCGAAGCAGGCTCCAGCTCTGAGCTGTCAGCACAGAGCCTGACGCGGGGCTCGAACTCACGGACCGTGAGATCATGACCTGAGCTAAAGTCGGACGCTTAACTGGCTGAGCCACCCAGGTGCCTCTGTTTCCATGTACTTTTTAATTTCCTCTTTGATTTCCTGGTTAACCCATTCATTTTTTAGTAACAAGTTATTTAACCTGCATGTATTTGTGGTCTTTCCAGATTTTTTTTTTTCTTGTGGTTAACTTCATAGCATTGTGGTCAGGAAAGATGCATAGTATGAATTCTATCTTGAATTTGCTGAGGTTTGTTTTGTGGCCTAATATATGATCTATTCTAGAGAATGTTCCACGTGTACTTGAAAAGAATGTGTATTTTGTTGTTTTAGGGTGGAATGCTCTGAATATATCTGTTAAATCGATCTGGTCCAGTGGGTCATTCAGTGCCATTGTTTCCTTGTTGATTTTTGTTTAGATGATCTGTCCGTTGATGTAAGTAGGGTGTTAAAGTCCCCTACCATTCTTATACTGTTATTGATTAGTTCCTTTATGTTTGTTATTAACTGCTTGATGTATTTGGATGCCCCTATGTTGAGTGAATACATATTTACAATTGTTATATCTTCTCACTGGATTGTCCCCTTTAATATTATATGGAGTCCTTCTTTGGCTCTTGTCACAGTCTCTGTTTTAAAGTCTATTTTGTTCAAAGTAAGTATTGCTGCGCCAGCTTTCTTTTGACATCCATTTGCATGATGGATGTTTCTCCGTCCTCTTACCTTCATTCTGCAGGTGTGTTTAGGTCTAAGATGGGTCTCTTGTGGGCAGAATATGGATGGGTCTTGTTTTTTTTATCCATTTTGTCACCCTTCTTTTGATTGCAATTTTTAGTCCAATTATATTCAAAGTAATTATTGATAGTATATGTATTTATTTCCATTTTATTACACGTTTTGTGGTTGTTTCTAAAGATTTTGTCTGATCCTTTCTTGTCTCTCTTTCATGTTTTGCTGATTTTCTTTAGTCATATATTTGGATTTCTTTCTCTTTATTCTTTGCATATTTATTAGTGGTTTTTGATATATGATTACCATTAAATTTGTATATAATCTCTTCTGCATATAGCAGTCTATATGAAGTTGATGGTCATTTAAGTTTGAACCCATTGTTTTCTCCTCTCCTCCCCATGTGTTAGATATATGTTATTATACTCTATGTTCTTTTTTTGGTGAGTTCCTTTACTGATTTTTTTACAGAAATATTCATTTATACTGCTTTTGTGTTTCCTACCTTCATACTGTCACTTTTGGTCTCTCCTTTCCCCTCAAAGTGTCCCTTGTAATATTTCTTGAAGAGCTGGTTTAGTGGTTATGACTCCTTTAGTTGTTTGTCTGGGAAAATCTTAATCTCTCTTTATATTCTGAATGATAGTCTTGCTGGATAAAGTATTCTTGGCTACAGATTTTTCCCATTCAGCACTTTGAATATATCATGCCATTCCCTTCTGGCTTACCAAATTTCTGCTGAAAAACCTTCTGCTAGCCTTATTGGTTTTCCCTTGTAAGTTAATGACTTCTTTTGTCTTGCTGCTCTAAAAATGTTTTCTTCATCACTGTATTTTGCAGGTTTAATTGCAATATGTCTTGGTGTGTGTTTGTTCTTGTCAATTTTGTTGGGGGTTCTCTGTGCCTCCTGGATCTGATGTACTGTTTCCTTAACCAGATTAGGAAAGTTTGCCGCTATTATTTCTTCAAATAAAATTTCTATCCTTTTTCTCTCTCTTTCTCTGGGATTCCTACAACATGAATGTTATTGTGTAATGGAGTTACTGAGTTCCCTAAGTCTATTCTCATTCTACATAAGCCTTTTCTCTTTTTTGTTTAGCTTCATTCCATTCCATTACTCTATCTCTAGGTCACTAATTCATTCCTCCACTTCTTCCATCCAGCTGTTCATTCCATCAAGTACATTTCTCATTTGGTTTAACTGTGCCCTTTATCTCTTCTGTGTTATTCCTTCTCTGTGTTAAAGATCTCACTCATGCCTTCCATTCTTTTCTCAAGTCCGTGAGTGTCCTATGATCATTGCTTTAAATTCTCTATCAGGCATGTTACATATATCTGTTCCACTTAGATCTCTGGCTGTGGCCTTGTCCTGTTATTTCATTTGGGGTAAATTTCTCTGTCTCCTTATTTTGTCTGCCTCTGTGTGTCTCTTTCTCTGTGTTAAGAAAGTTAGCGGTGTCTTCTGCTATCGAAGGTTGTGATTTTATGAAGAAGAGGTCCTACAGCACCTTGCAGTGCAGTATCCCTTGTCCACCCAGACCTGGCACATCAGGAGAGTATCCTTTGGGTGTTGATTATGCCCTGCTGTTGTGTCTGAGTCACTTTTCCTTTCACTGCAGTCATCTGCATGGACTCTCTGCCTGTTATGGGCTATGCTTGTTCTCTGTGGTGTTAGTGGGACCCAGGCAGGTTATCTCCGAGGAGGCAGGCCTGCTGGGGAACTGTGAGCAGGTCAGAGATGTTGGAAAAAATTACGCTGGGCCACTAATGCTATGCTGGACCCCCTGAAGTGCTGTGGCGGAAGGGTCGTGAGGCTGGCGGTACACTGTCATTCTTATGCACAGCCAGGCAAATGTCATGATCCACACCACAAAGAGAAGATGACTGCGGTAAAAGACACTCAGAACACTCTTCCCTCCCTCTTCCAACACAGTAAGAACTGTTCTAAGAAGACTTTTTAACCCCTGAAAACCCACATCTCCAGCCAGCACTTCTTTTTTTTTTTTTTAACGTTTATTTATTTTTGAGACAGAGAGAGACAGAGCATGAACGGGGGAGGGTCAGAGAGAGAGGGGGAGACACAGAATCTGAAACAGGCTCCAGGTTCTGAGCTGTCAGCACAGAGCCCGACATGGGGCTCGAACTCACGGACCGCGAGATCATGACCCGAGCAGAAGTCGGCCGCTTAACCGACTGAGCCACCCAGGCGCCCCAAGCCAGCACTTCTGCATGAAAGCAGGAGCAAGGTGTCACAGAGAGAGCAAGGTGTCCTGAGAGCACCAGCCCACTTCGTGGTGCAGGTGGCAGGTGCTCCTTCTCCACCAAGGGGCCCTTTTTCACCTGCTGTTGGCTCCCCAGTGTGGCATCAGAAGTCTGTGTCTGAGGCTTCATTTTCTAGGAGGCACATGTTTGGAGTTTCCCAGGACATCAGCGGGAGGAGGTGTATGAAGTGGCAATAGGATAAGCCCTGCGTCAACAAAGGGTCGTGTCTTGAGGCCTCTGTCTGAGGAACAGCTGACATGTGAAGGCTCAGCGAGAAAACCAAAGAACCTGACTTTAGAAAGAACCCAATAAGGGAAACCTTGAAGACACAAGTGAGACGAAGGGACAGAATACAGAATATTCTCAAATCGGGCTGCTAAGGCAGCTTCAGCACTTACCCGCCAGCCATGTACTTGTGGGCCAGTCACCCACCTGTACAACGTGGGTAACATAGCACCCATCCCCCAAGCTTATTGTAAGGATTGAACAAGATAATGCACATTAAGCTCAGCAGCCTAATCCTAACAATGGTGTGAGGTCTGTAGCATAAAAAGCAAATGCTAGTGGATTTTAAGTAATTATTAAGAGAATGAAGGAAAGCATTCCTAATCTGTAGGTTTTCTGTTCCCTCCACCATGGCTTCCAAATCAGGCCTCCGAGCAATTGCCCATGTTAGCTGTATGGATATGATCTTGAAAACAGTCTGATCTTGACCTTGAGGATTTTTTCAGGAAACTCGGTGCTTAGCTCTCAGCTGTTAACAAGGGAGGGCCACACCATAAGTCCTGACCAGGGCATCACTGGTGACTACTGCCCTGCCTTGCTTTCGTCACAGTCTCTGGCCTTTACCTGCTCAGTGGTCTACCTTGAGCCAGTCCCCTGAATCTGTTTCGGGAGCCCTGACTTGTCTTCTTCCTGCTCGTCCTTAAGTTCTAGCTGTCTGTTGGCTAAGTCCTGACACCTGGTTTCTTTGACAGCACTTCAGAAGGAACCTAAATTTATTAGGGTCTCCTCGGATCCTTCCTTTCTCCGAGGGCATCCAGGACATCCCTGTGCTCAGGTACTCACTTGCACCGGTTCAGGCCTCAGGGGAATGTGGGCTGCTGGAGTAGTGAGCAGGAGGTGGGAGTGTGGGTGCTTTAGGGTCGGGCCATCAGCTCCAACTTGCCTCAACCTCCGAGAGGGGAAAGTTAGGAGAGACAAGTACCCTTGTATCTTGGAGAAGACAAGAGGTGCATCCTTGGGTCATGCAGACATGGCCCAGCTAATGCACATACTGGGTGCAACACAGAAATGCTGTTCACTTCATCGAGTGACCTTTCTTCTTCTCCTAGCTCTTATCATCATTATCTTCAGGTCTAAGGGTTACCTGAACCCAAGAAGCCAGAAGCTGGAAAGCGTCCAGGTTGATGCAAGCATGGCTGTTAGAGACCAGAATGGTCTGAAAAGTGTAAAATTACCAAGGATGGTGTATCAACAGCCACAGGTGCTAACAGCCTCTAGGAAGGACGTCCTTGTCATGACCCCTCGGCTGGCTCCCATCCTCTGGGAGGGGACTTTCAAAACTGACATCCTGAATGAGCAGTTCCGGCTCCAGAATGCCACCATTGGATTCATCACGTTTCCTGCTAAAAAACCCAAAACCCACCTGAAGATATTGCTGGACCTGCAGAGATGTACTTCATGGCGGGACACAGGGTGAACTACTACGTCTTCACTGACCGGCCAGACTACGTTCCTCATATTAACATCCAAAAAGGAAGGCAGACAATCATCCTCAAGGTCCAGAGCCATGCCCGCTGGGAGGACATCTCCACGCTCCGCACATCAATTTTCCCCGGCACGCTTCCACCAGGAAGCGGATTACCTTGTGTGTGTGGATGCGGACATGAAGTTCAGCGACCACACGGGCGTGGAGATCCTCTCCTCCTTGTTCCGCACCCTGCATCCTGGCTACCGTGGGCTCAGTCGGACCCACTTCCCCTATGAACGTTGGCCTCAGTCACAAGCCCATATTCCTGAAGATGAAGGGGACTTTTATTACACAGGGGCCTTTTGGGGGAGGGGGGTCAGTGCCAGAGGTTTACAGGCTCAGCAAGGCCCCGCCACGAGGCACTAATGGCCAACCAAGCCAACCACGTCAAGGCCGCGAGGCATGGTGAGAGCCACCGGAACGAGTATCTGCTTTACCACAAACCCTCCAAGGTCCTCTCCCCCGAGTACCTGTGGAATCAGCAGCTAACATATTATTTTAAACCACAAAAATTTAACTTGTCCAAAATCATAAAGTGGAGAAGATTTAAGGTCTTAGAGATGAATTACCAACTGAAAGACTGATGAGCAGAACTTCTAGGAAGGGCTCGGAGAGAGGTAATGCTTAGCTAGCCTGGGTCTTCCTTCCTTCTGGCATGGTATTCTTCATTAAACCAGTTTTAGCACAAAGGGTGTGACTCTGCTTTTCCTACCTGATGGAGGCCTAGAACCACCTCTCCTAACGTAGGCCTAATACCATCCCCTCCCCACCCCTCCTGCAACCACCGAAAGCACACACGTTTAGGCTGGCCTGATTCTTGGATTCAGGCACAAATTCCCAGGGTTTCCACCACCTCTAGCTTCTCACTGTGTGATACCACCACCCCTCAGGATGGAGGAGGTGGGTGGTCTGAGTCTGTCCTGACAAAGGATCAGAGGTGAGATCTTTTCCAGAACAAGGTAGGAAGCCTTCAGACACACAGATCACCACAATAAGGTTGGTCAACATCCCTCACCATACATAGTTACAAAAATTTTTTTTTCATTTTTTTCTTGGGGTGAAGACTTTTAAGATCTACTCTTTTAGCACCTTTCAAATATGCAATACAATACAAATTATAGTCATATGCTGTGCATTATATCCCCATGAATAGTTTCTAACTGGATGTTTATAGTTTTTGACCCCTTTAACCGGTTTTGCACACCCTCCAATTCCCCCTATGGCAATCGCCAATGTGTTCTCGGGCTCTGTGAGTTTGATTTGTTGTTGGTGTTTGTTTTGTTTTTTAGATTCCTGATGTACGTGATATCATACAGTATTTACCTTTCTGTCTGACTTCATTTAATTTAGCATCATGCCCTCAAGGTCCATCCCTGTTGTTGCAAATGGCAAGATTTCATTCCTTTTAATTGGTGAGGCATAGTCCTGTGTGTGTGTGTGTGTGTGTGTGTGTGTGTGTGTGTGTGTGTGTATAGATATACCAAACCTTTATCCATTCATCTATGGATGGACACTTAAGTTGTTTCCAAATCTTGGCTATTGTAAATGATATTGCAGTGAAGCGGGGTAGAGCTGTCTTTTGGAGTTAGTGTTTTCATTTTCTTCGGTAAATACCTAGAAGTGGAATTGCCAAATCATATGATAGTTCTGTTTTCAATATTTTGAGAAATCTCCATATGGTTTTCCTTACTGGCTGTACCTGATGGAGGTAAATACCCACCAACACTGCCCAAGCGTTCCCTTTTCTGCAGAGCCTGGTCAACATTTGTTATTTCTTGTCCTTTTCATAAATCCATTCTGACAGATGTGAGGTGATATCTCATTGTGTTTTGATTTGCATTTCCCTGATCCTGAGTAATGTTGAGCAGCTTTTCATGTGTCTGTTGGCCATCTGTATGTCTTCTTTGGAAAAATGTCGGTTAAGATCCTCTGCCTATTTTTTATTCGGATTGTTTGTTTGTTTTCTATTGAATTGTAAGAGTTCCTTATATATTTTGGATATTAACCCTTTTCAAATATATGATGCGCGAATATTTTCTCTGAGCAGTAAAAGTCTTCGGCTTTAAGCCAAATCATCACCTCATTTCAGAAGCTGAAAACAACCTGTGAAGTTGAAGAGTCCCTTTAGGGTACAGATGGGAGGGCACCACTAAGCCACACCAAGGTCCCCTTTCCTCACGTTTGGTTTCTTCACCCCACAGCGCTGCTGTCTGTCCAGTGGAGCAAAGCAGTTCTCTCCTGGCTTCCCCCACCTCCTCCCTGCTTGCCTTGCCCCACACTCAAGGTAGCAATTTAGTAACTTTTGGGGACTTGCCAGTTCCCTGTTTTCTGAAAACATATGTACTTTTAGATGATAATTGTCATGGAAACCTCTCTTATTTAGAAGGGATTTCACTGTCCTTCATCCAGAGCCTGGAATCCTGCATTTCCCTGACCTGCTTTTTCCTTTTCACATGCAAAACACAGAGGGAAGTCACCACTAGCAATCTTTATTTCTCTTCTGTGGTTGTTCAGTTTTCCTAATGTTAGTGGCTCTTTCTTGCTTTTATTTTTTATTTTTTTATATTATTATTTTTTTTATTATTTTTATTTTTTATCTTTATCTTTCTTGCTTTTAAACTCTAATTCTAAATTGTATGTTTTTCTGTGCCACTGCTGAGTAACCAATTTTCCATAAGAACATTCGGGAACGTATTTTGTCCCTGTTGTAGGTCGCAATCACTTATGAACTCCGGACAGCAAAAACAGGATCAAAACAAGTTTATTACGGCCAGGCCAGACAGGGAAATACAACAGGTCCTGAAAATCTGTCTGCGAACAAGCTTTGGGAATGTCTTATAAAGCCTGTATCGACCAATCGGGTTGCAAAGGGTGGCAGTTTGAAAGGGCAGGCACCAATCACACAATGTTGTAGGTTTTTAAAATATAAGGCGGGCACCAATCACACAGTCCTGAAGAATTTTAAAATATAACTTGATGACTCTAGCTAGTTGAATGCTGAATCATGTGGTTTACAATATTAGTCTTCTATTTAGTTCGAACAGGATGCCGTGCCTGAAAATGGGGAAGGGTGATTACGCCGAGCAGGTTTACAGAAGCTCAAACAAGCAGTTAAGAGGAAGTTTTATTTCTCAGTAACTCAGCAAATGTGGTTTTAAGCAGAACTAATATTTAGGGAACAGGAACAGCACTTCTATGAAAGCCCAAAACAAACACTGGTTCAGCATCTCATACTCGGGGGTCCTTCTAAACTTACAGAGGTCATAGTTAGACACCTAAGATACGGTGGGGCAATGAGTTCGTGACTTTTTACATGTTGGTCTTGCCTAGGCCAGATCTTGGTAGAAGGGGTTGGGGGAGCGTTTTGCAACCTAAGTTATCTATTTAGCAAGCAGGCGAAGTTACAGAAGCGAGATAGGGGATATAGGGCTGTTAGTAATTTCCGATAACCCTAATAGGGAACCACATAAGCTTTTATCTCAATTATTCATGAAAGGTGAGTGTAAGCCGAACTTATATACAATAAGCTTTCTGATGTCTCATAAGTTGACCTATTACAGTCCCTAATGCAAATTTGCGGTGTCCCTGTGGGGCTAGTGGAGCTTCAGACCTTGTGGCAGCAGAAGGAAATCCTGCTCTCAGGTCTTCCTGTCCCCTTCCTCCCTCTGTCCTGCAGCCACATCTTCAGAGTGGAGGGGGTTCCCAGAGCTGGCCTCTCAGACCTTTCAAGCCCTGTCTACCCCCAGAGGCCTCATGCCCACCTCTGACCTCGCAACTCAGCTGCAAAGGAACAAGGTTGTGGCTCTATCCCTTCTCATTGCTCATGTTGGGCTTTAGCCAAAACATTGGTTGCTTTTGTAAAGTGTGACCATCTCCCGTTGAAAGCCATCTATTGTTTACAATGTAGACTCTACCGGAGCGCCTGGGTGGCTCAGTCGGTTAAGCATCCGACTTAGGCTCAGATCATGATCTCACGATCCGTGTGATTGAGCCCCACGTGGGGCTCTGTGCTGACAGCTTGGAGCCTGGAGCCTGCTTCAGATTCTGTGTCTCCCTCTCTCTGACCCGCCCCCGTTCATGCTCTGTCTCTCTGTCTCAAAAACAAATAAACAAAAAAAATTTTTTTAATGTGGACTCTACCTGGAATGATCTGCCTTCACCATGTTTTAAGTTTGAAGAAAGCAGGTCTAATGTTCTGTGTACCTTGGCCATTGTTCCGTTGTGCCAAAGGCAAACTAGCTCTGAGGAACAGGAGAGAAGGGGGTCTGTCGGGGGGGCTGTGGTTGCTCCTCTGAGGGGATTGGGAAGCCCTGCCCAGGGCCCAGGGGACGCTCACGAAGCACCTCTTCCTCCTCCTGTTTCCAGCTTCCAGGCCACATTTACTGATGTGGAAAACAAAGGCAGAAGAAAAACAATTGAACAGCCTTACAACTTACAGCCCATTGACAAGTCCTTGAGACGACAGACAGTGACCTTCCAGGAACTCAGCTGCCTGCATGTTAGTAGTTTGCTAAGGGCAAAAAGCAGTCTTAGCTTAACATTAGTCCAACCTCCTGGATCCTGTAAGTCTCCTTTAACATATAATAATTCCCTTGGAAACTTCCTTTATCTCTACCCACCCTCCCCCAGATGTATGTTAGCAATCATCCTCCAAGCATATGGTCCACCGACATACATCTGAAGTATCTCATGACTGAGGTGTTTCTAGAAAGTAATAAATGACCTTTTCCTAACACCAGTGAGCACCTGGAGGACCTGGAAACTTTCCTTCCAAATTCGTTACACTTCTGCTATCCCTAACCCCCTCCCGACTTGAAAGTATATAATGGGCCACTTCACTTCACACAACCCAGTGCAGCTCTTTCTGCCCAACGGTCCTGTCCCTGTGCTTTCCTAAAACCTCCCTTTTTGCACCGAAAACCCTGCAAGAATTCTTTGTTGACCATTTGCTCCGGACCTGACCATTTCACATCATTACCACCAGCAAGGAAAGCATCTTCATGACAATGATGGCCACTTCCTAAATAAAGCCCGAGAATGTAATCTAACTCAGCAAAAAAAGAAAGCCACTTAAAGGTGAAATGAGAGGGGCGCCTGGGTGGCTCAGTCGGTTGGGCGTCCGACTTCAGCTCAGGTCATGATCTCTCGGTCTGTGAGTCCGAACCCCGCATCGGGCTCTGTGCTGACAGCTCAGAGCCTGGAGCCTGTTTCGGATTCTGTGTCTCCCTCTCTCTGACCCTCCCCTGTTCATGCTCTGTCTCTCTCTGTCTCAAAAATAAATAAACGTTAAAAAAATTTTTAAAAAAAAGTGAAATGAGAATGGTGGAATATTGAAAATGTTTTTAAGAGCATTTAAAGACGTTATACATATAAAATGAAAGGTAAATTTTAAAAAAGAATGTGAATCTCTTATTGTTCTTGTAATTTGTCTAAAAAGGAATATATATATATATATATATATATATATATATATATATGAGAATATATATGAGATGGGGGAGCATAAGGCAGGATGAGGGCAACATACAAGCTCGCACACCCCTCCCCCACAGGTGGGATCTGTGTGATATCCCTTAGTCACTCCTGGCTGCCCAAGACCAAAGGAAAGGAAAGAAAACAAATGGTTAACTGATAGCGATCACGGTCCTGCAGGACAGGGGGTGGGGGGGGGGGGGAGTCTTCATTAGTTTACACATCTCTTAGTAAATTACAAGAAAAAGGCAATCTTATCAACGGCCAGCCCAGCGGATCTCCAGAGCCCTATAGACTCAGTTTCCTGGAGCCCCAACCTCACCCTCCCCTGGATCCAGGGTGATGTAGGGAACAAAGGCAAGAAGGGAATGGCAGACAGTGTTGGATTTCCTTATAACCTGGGGCCCATTGACAAATACTTGAGGCTGGCAGAGGAAAACATTTCTCCAGGGACTCCCTACCTACTTGATGTTAACGCTTTGCTAGAGGAAAAACAACCTTAGCTTGGCAACAGCAGGCCTGCAGTGATCTCTGAATCTTTAGCATATGAAAGTCCTTGGAAACTTCCCTTTTGACTTTACCTCCCTCAAGTCCATGGTATATAACCAGCCTTTCTACACAATCCCACTGCAGCCCTTCCTGCCAACACGGGCCCGGTCCTGTGCTTTAATAAAATCACCTTTTGCACCAAAGGTGTCTTCTAGAATTCTTCCTTGGCTGTCATCTCCGGACATATGATGAGGTTTTGGAGTGTCCGGAGATGACACATATACCTGACCCATGGTCTGGAATTCATCTACCCTTACCACAGAGTATTCTTAGAAATGGAGGTTTCCCTTGGAATCCAGGAGTTCACCAGAAAGATGTGGTCTCCAAGGACTTAGGCGTGGATGGGATGTGCTCCAGCTCTGGTGTGGCCCCTCTCTCATCATCCTGCCACTGCCACTGCCACTTTTCATCCTCGTCCTCGCCCTTCCAGGTGTCTCTCAGGTCAGCCTCCTTTGGACGAGGGTCTGGGAGAGTGACTGGGACAGCAGAGCTTCACAGAAGTTCCTCTCCCCCGGTGGGGCAGGAGGGCTGGCCGAGGAGAGTATTTGCGCCCTTGGGGAAGGATCTTTACCCTTCCTGAGCGGCCAACACACTGGAGGTGCCAGCAGACACAGTGGCTTCTCTCTGGGAGTCCCGCCTGCAGAGTCCCCACAGAGCAGGGACCCCGAGGGGAGCCGCGGGGCCAGATACGGCCCCTGGGGGGCGACCCAACAGCGAGGGGTGCAGGCCCAGGAGGCTGCAAGCATCCGAGGTGAGGGGCGGGGCAGGGGTGACCCAGGATCCATGGGGACACTGGGGGGCACCGGCGGGCGGGGGAGCTGCCTGCACAAGGTGGCACGAAGAGCTGTCCGCTTGCGGGCGAATCCCTGGACTCTGTAGAAAAGTCAGCGGGTGTCCTAGCTTGCGACCCCTCGGCGGCCAGCGCGCCCTTCGCCCCAGGCTCGCGAGGGCCACCGGGCCGGGTGACAGAGAACGGGCGAGCAGCGGGCCACGCACGGGCTCCAGAAAAGTCGACGAGGGCAAAGGGCGAGGCCAACGGTCTGGCCCCGCGGGACTCGCTAGCCTCTGGCCGCGCGCACCGGGCTGCAGTTGGAGGGACCTGGCGTCGCCTGTCTCGGTGGGACCGGCCACGACCGCGGCGTGGGCGCCCAACGCCTCAGCGCCCTGGGTCCTCCGCCCTTTCCTTTGGGTCCCCGAGGGCGGCAGCCGGCACCCTCCGATGGGGGACCGGGCTCAGCGGCGGGGCCAGCCGGGTTCGGCCGGATGCGGGGGACGTGGGGGAGCTGGCCCCGGGAGGGAGAGCCCCAGGTCGCCGGGCGGGCGGCAGCGGGGCCAGCGTCCAGGTGCTGAGCGACACGGGACAGAGCGGCCCCGGGCGCCAGAGCCCCCGGGCGCGTCTCTCCAAGCGCCGCCGCAGAGGACAGCAGTTAGGCCGGCGCCCCGCCGCCGCGTGCGGGTAGCCCAGGGCCCGGGACAGCCACCTCCAGATGCTTCACGGGGTGGCCCGGCATCCCGGAGCCGGCGGCGGCGCGGCCGCCCGGGTAAGCTGAGCCCGCGGCACCCGCGGCTGGGCCGCCGGGATCCTGAGGTGGCACCCAGGTGCCCCGACCTGCCCGCCCGCCGCCCCCACGTCAGCCGGTCCCGGAGCGCAGGGCCTCTTCACTTAGCTCTACGCATGTGGGCGAACGGTCTTCAAGGCCCAGAACTTGCCTCGGCTCGCCCAGGTGGTGGCGGCCCTGCCAGGGCTTGACCCGGGCTGCCTGGCGCTCCTGGAACCATCAGATCCTGGCGAGTCCTCGTCATGCACACGTCACGAATTACTTCGTGGTGTTCTGTTTCGATGGTCCTTAGGGCGCTCGGCGCCGGGGCACACGAGTGATGGATGAGCGCCCCGGAGGGCCAACTCGGGGACACTTGCAAGTGCGCCTTGGGCACGCCGGGCCTCCGTCTCTCAGAAGATGAGGGCGGGGGCCACGCGTGGTCAGAACATCTCGGTGGCAGATTGCTCCCGGAACTGAGTCGCGCAGCAAACCCCGCGGCTGTCAGTGAGGCGTCTTCTCCCAGGTGCAGGGACAGGGGTGCACATGGGGGAGGGGGAGGGGCCCAGGGTCCCCTGCCCCCGGAACTCCTGCCCGGAAGGCACCGACATTTCTTAGAATCAGTCCATAGACCAGGCTTCGGAATCCTAGTCCAACTCGGCAGTTTACCAACGCTAACTTATCCAGGCGTCAAAGATGCTGTGTATCTCCATCTCTTCAGGGCTTTGGAATTTTCTCTCGGCAATATTTGGTACTAGGATAACAGTGAGGCCTGTGGGCTAGATTCCACACATGGCCTGTGTTTGTAAGACCCCAGAGCTAAGAACCGTGCTGGCAACTTTAGTTGTAACACCCCTGCGCACGCACACACACACGCACACACACACACACACACACACACAGAGACAGAGAGAGAGAGAGAGAGAAATATGTGACAAAGATCTGTGATCCACAAAGCTATAATATATATGTATTATCGGGCTTTTTTCGAGAAAGTTTGAAGCCACTGCTCTATGGTTTGGGGACTGTAGGTCTTCCACGGCTTTTGCCAATTTGTTTGTAAGTACTCGGGGTTTGTGAATTTCATTTTTCAATAGTCCATTGGTGGTTTTCAGGAAATACTCTCTATGATCTTGTGGACTGGGACCTTGCGAAAATCACCTCACTTCTGGTAGTTTCTCTGTAGGTTCCTTAAGATTTTCTACAATATATAATGTTTCCTATGAATCATGATTTTATGAATAGAGCTAGTTTTCCTTCCGTTTCAATCTGCACGCCTGGTATTTCTCTTTCTTACTTTTACCTTTGCAGAGAGCAACAGCTGTCAGTACGGCACCGTCAGGCTTTTCTTTCCAATGAAGACGCACCACCGACCACACAGCTGTCTGTGAACGGCCCCGCGGGTACAAGGCCAGGCGATACATGGCAGGTGGGTGCAGGGTCTCAAGCCTTACCCAAGGGCACCGACATCACTTACAGTAATTCCATAGACCGGCTGTCAGGGTCCTGACTGAAAATGACAACTTACCAATATTTTCCAGTGACAAGTGTGATGTGTGCATATACACATATATTGTGCAATGGGCCGTATACACGTGGTGGTCTTGGCTGGTACACAGACAAAACAATTGCCTGTTGTGTATTGGCCTTTATACTGGAAACTCAATTCATTGCGTGCTTCTTGATAGTTTCTTTGTATGTGCCATTGGATTTTCTACATGGGCAATCGTGTGTTCTATGCCTAAAGGCACTTTTCCTTCTTTTTTTTTTTTTTTTTTTTTTGAGTTTATAGATTTAATCTGAGAGAGAGAGAGAGAGAGAGAGAGCAAGTGGGGAGGGGCAGAGAGAGAATCCCAAGCAGGCTGTGCACTATTGGCACAGAATTTGATGCGGGGCTGGATCCCATGACTGTGGCATCATGACCTGGGCCCACATCAACTGTCTGATGCTTAACGGACTGAGCCACTCAGGTGCCCCTGTAATTTTCTTCTCTTTTGCGATTTGGACCTAGAATGACTTAGCAAACTTTCCTTCTCTCCTTTCTGAAAGGATTTGTGTCACATTGGTAAAATAATGTCATTTTAGGTTGTATAGAGTTCATCCGGGGGGAAAGAAAACCCTTGGAGGTGGAAATTTCTTCCTTGAAAGGTGTTTATCATCTCTTGTTATCATTTTCCTGTCTTGCAGATGGCCAGTCAGACCCCCTTTTATATTGGTAGTATTGCTAATTTGAATTTTCTGATTTCTTCTGCAGTCTAAGTAGGTGTTTATAAATTTTCATCCACCTTTTAAAAATTCCTCCTTTAGCTTAGTTTTAAGGGCTGTGTTATCTCTATTTCTACTCTTAATTTTATTGTTTCTTCATTTCCACTTCGTTTGGATTTAATATACACTAGCTCCTCTTAGGACGGAATCTTGAACCATTGTTTTTGATTATTCTTGTTTTTTAATATAGACACTTAAAGCTGCAAAATTCTCTGAAGCATTCTGCTTAGCTGTGTTATTTATTTCACACAGTTTCATTTCGTCTCCTTTAATTATCATTCAGTTAAAAATATTTCCTGGGGCACCTGGGTGGCTCAGTGGGTTAAGTGTCCAACTTCGGCTCAGGTCATGATCTCACGGTCCTGAGTCCCAGCCCCATGCTGGGCTCTGTGCTGACAGCTCAGAGCCTGGAGCCTGCTTCAGATTCTGTGTCTCCCTCTCTCTCTGCCCCTCCCCAGTTCGCACTCTGTCTCTGTCTCTCTCTTTCTCTCTCTCTCAAAAATGAATAAACATTAAAAAAAATGAAAATTTTTTTTCCAATTTTCCTTATTTTTCTTTGACACATTCGTTATGAAAAAGTGTGTTTTGTATTCTTTCTGAATATTTGAGAATTCTTACTCATATTATTATTGATTCTACTTTAATTATATTGTAGTCGCAGAAAACATTCTACCTGGTGTCCACTAGGTCATGATTGCTCTTCCTTCCCTGACTTTTCATGTGGTATTTCCCCGACCTGATAGTAATCCATGTCTACCTGGCCACTTCCTTCTTCTTCTTGAGGTGTAACTGATGTCCCATCCGTCCCAGACTTAGTTTTACGTCCTTCCTACCTGCTCCGAAAACCCCACCACTGCCCCCTCCCGTGTGATATTCGGTTGATTCATCCGACTCTCACCATATTGTACATTCCTGTGCAGCAAGGGACACCTGTAAACTCTGTATCACTAGGGTCAACCGCGATGTGTAGGACAAAGTCACCACCAGACAAATGTTTAATAACATATACGTAAGAGACTGAGGGACATGCCGGCGTTTTTTCTTTCCCCCATCTTAAGCTGGTTTCAGTGGGTTGGAAATGTGTTAGAAAAGATTCTGTTTTCAGCAGTAAAGTCTAGTGGCCACACAGCATGACTCTAAGGTGAGCCAAGCTTGAGTGACTTTGTATATCTTGCAGTTTGATATTTCCGTGGGTCAGAGGAGGGGAAGACTTGTCGGTTTTCCAAATAGAACTTATGCAGTTGTTTAACCTGAAAAGACAACCATTTCTGATTCTTTAAAGCAGCATGAGCGCAATGTCTGTATGTTGACCCCCGACTTAAATTTTACAAAATTATAAAGCAGGCATGAGTCTTCCTTTTTCCCGCCAAGCCCGTGCTCACTGTGCAAAGTGTGAACGCGTGGGGATTATTGGCAGAGTCAAAAGTTAAGGAAGACTCATGTCTAAGTGAGTCCAAGATTCTAAATGCTTCCAAGACTATTTCTAAATGATTAAAGTTGAACAGTGTGGTTTGTTTGGTGAGGGGGACGTGGCCTCCAGTGGGGGCAGGTATTCGGAGAAGCACAGGAGGAAGAGGAGAGAGAGAGTCGCGCCCTATCTCCCCCGTCTGCACCTGGCTTTCTCCTGGGCTGCTGTCCCTCACACTCACCGCGCAGACTTTGGAGGGCAGCTCATGCTGTCAGTAGTGGGGCACCTCCACCCCCTGTTTCCTGGGCCCCGGAGCTTTGCAGACTCACCCCATCGCCACCTCAACCCATCGCCACCTCTACAGGTCAATTCTTCCTCCCTCGTTGAGTTAAAGCCGCCATGGGGCGCCTGGGTGGCGCAGTCGGTTAAGCGTCCAACTTCGGCTCAGGTCACGATCTCGCGGTCCGTGAGTTCGAGCCCCGCGTCGGGCTCTGGGCTGATGGCTCGGAGCCCGGAGCCTGTTTCCGATTCTGCGTCTCCCTCTCTCTCTGCCCCTCCCCCGTTCATGCTCTGTCTCTCTCTGTCCCAAAAATAAATAAAAAACGTTGAAAAAAAAATTAAAAAAAAAAAGCCGCCAAATACGTAAGCAGAGGACAAATGGACAAGAACGACGTATGTGTAAGGATATTATATCTGGGAAAGAAGGTAAGGACCCGTTGAAGCCAATGGGTAAGAGGAGAGGGACAGCTGTAGGCAGCAGTGGGTGTCCTGCCAGTTTTGAGACTAGAGGAAAACTGGCCTAGAGCTGGATTCTTCCAAGCCAACAGTCGAAACCAGCGTGTTGCACGCTTGATATTCATAGATCTCTCCCTTCTCTCCACAGTGGACCTTTCAAGGCAGTGTGTTGACCTCTGGCCAGTCTCAGCGGAATCCACAATCTTCGATACCTACACAAACACTGAGCTGGTGGGGCTCCCGCTTGCTCTAGGGAAATGAAACACAGGTTAAGATTGTTTGACATAACTAGTTGGGCCTGAGACCGTTCCCAGCACAGAAAATCCATTAGGCGGGGATGGTGGTTGCCCGCCATTTGGAGAGGAGGATTTTGCTTCTTGGTTGCCGGGATCCTATTCTTGCCCGAGAAGACAATGATTGGGTTGCTGCCCCCACGCTTGTGTCCCCAAGGAATCCCTGGGCAGGTGACAAGGATACCCCAAAGCAAGGATGCTCCTGGCCGGACCCACTGAAGAGGCACATATGACCTGCTCAAAAGTTCGTAAAAAGTGCCCGAAGCACAGGTGTTTTCTCCGTGGTGGTAGCTTCTACAAAGTCAAGGAGGGGGATCCTGGCTGGGAAGGCCCAGGTGTTCCGACTGAGGGCAAGACTGCAAATGTCTTCCTAAAAGTGATGTTGTCCCATCTGACTGCGACAGATGTGCTCTGGCCATGAGCCAGCTGCTGTGAGCGATGTTGGAAACAGAAGTGTCCCCAAACCCTACGGTTGTCCTGTCCCACTACTACACTCCCCGTCCTGTGGACCTGTGGACCCCAGGCGCCCTGACTATATTCATGGACAACAGTTCCTCCAGCCACACATGTGGTGCCCTGGCCAGCCGGTCCTGAGGAGTGACAGAGGGCAGGGACAGAAGTATCTCCAGACATGTGTTTCTTCTCAGTGGTGCAGGCTTCTCCAATAGTGACTGGTTTGCTGTGGTCATATGGGGCCCAAGGGTGCTGGCCGGCCGCAGGAAGGATGACTGATTCTCCACCACAGTTCTTGTCCCGGCCCCCCTCACTGGAAGTGTCCCTGTGCTCCGGCCAGGTGGAACCCAAGTGCTCTGACTCCAGGTGGGACGAGGAGAACCTCCACACGCAGGTGCGGCGCTGCCCTCTTACTTCAGTGATGCGTTTGCACCAGATGGTGGTCGGGTGCCTGGAACACAGGAAGGAACAGAAGTGTCGTCAGGCACGTGTGTTGTCAATGAGGGCGTCTCCTCCAGTAGGAACAGGTGTGGGTGCCTGGGGGTTCCAGGTGGTCTGACGTGGGGCAAGAAGGAACGTGTCTCCCCGGGGAGCCTTATTCTCTGCAGATGAAACAAGACAACCCCGGAGGTGCCACCAAAGCCCGGCTGACCGATGCCAAAGGGGGAACGTGGGCGTGTCAGGTGTGCAGAAGCTGACCGAGCTGTGCTCCCACTGGGTGCCTGTGCGTCAGTAGAGGTTAAGTCTGGAGCTTGTGCTGGGACTGCCAGATTGCCCATAGGGTGAGAGCTAGCAAATCTATCGGCGGGGGGGGAGGGGGGGGGCATGTCACATGGACCCTGGGAGGGGTTTGTGGCCATATCAGTTTCATCAGAGGCAAAGGCAGGCTTGCTTGGAAGCCCAGGTGGCTGAGGTCCTGACCGCTGGAAAGCAGGTAACTGCGAAACCAGTTACGGATCGATTGGTAAAGACAGACACTGGGGAGAGTGCCTCTCTGCTACTGCCCATCAGTGCTTCCGAATGTGACTGAGGGGTGGCTCCTAGACTCAAGGAAAGGCTCAGAATTGGGGGTAGGGCTCCTGGTCGTAAATGCAGTGGACTAGTAGAGACTGGACGTGTTGCACACTGAATTTTCCTGCGTCAGGAGGAGATAACTCACAGCGGATCCCGGGGGAATCAGGAGGTGAATGCCTGGAAATGGGGAGCCGAGCCCATGTTGGTTACGGCCAATTGCAAAAGAGGCTGGAGGTCATGTTTGCGGATGCACTGACTGCTTCAGTGGAAGTGACAGGGAATCTGTGATGGACTGGCCAGTGAAAACTGAGGTATCGGTAGAAGTGAGGCAGGGACACCGGGACTGGACGAATGGGTGGGTGCCAGCTGGTCAGAGGACAGCAGCTGGGGTGCGGAAGGGCAGAAGCTTGCTTTAACAAATTGCCCACCTAGAGCAGCATGTTCACGTCTGCTCCCGTGAACGAATATACGTAATTTGACGTGCCTCCCAACTACCGCCTCTCCCGAGGCAAACCATGCACTGTTCAGCCTGATGCTGGTGACTCCTCCCTGGGATGTGTGACAGAGAAAAGACTGGCCAGGATGAGTGGAAGAAAGGGCACCGGAGAGCAAAAAGGCAGGGCCGGTGTCCCTTCTGCAGTCCCTTTGGGATATCCGCACCTGGTTGCAGGTGTTGGGGACCAGATGTGCCCCTGCACTCTGCGGGCACAGCTCAGGACTGCAGATGCTCCTTGCCAGCGGCCCGGGGACCGCCGGGGCTTGGGGTCTACAGCCCCCTCGGCACCTGGCCCAGGGCCGTAGCTGTGGCCATCCCTGCCTCTGGGTCCACTGGCCATTTGTCCCGGGGTCAGAGGAAGCAGAGCCTGCTCAGAGCCCAGCACTGGGGCAAGCTGCGTCTTGCTGCGGTGGGGGCCTGGCTCGCTCTAGGTCAGTGTAAGAGAGAACCTGACGGAGGGAGGGTATGAGGTTGGCTCTTTCCTAAGGAGACTGGTACAAGTCCTGGAGCAAGACAGACCTCCTTTGTGGCGGTCCTGGAAAAGCGTGAGTCCCAAGCATCACAGGCTGGGTTGCAAAATGTCCTGAGGTGGGGGCGGATGGAGTGCCCTAATGTGCCCAGATGCCGTACCCCACAATATCCCTTCCATGCAGGCGGGTTCTCTTCACCTCTTTTTACAAATTTTACAAATTGCAAACAGCATTTAACCCTTAGAACTTTGCTCAGCTCCCCCATGTGGCAGTGCAGCCAGGATTTGAACCCAGGCTGTCTGATTGCAGAGCTCATGCATTCACCACCTGACTGTGGTGCCCCCTCATCATGTAGGCATCACGGACGACCATTTTTATAGTCAGGCGCTCAGCACCTTGGCACTCCTCTAAGCATCATACACGCTGCCTACTAGGTCTGAATTGGTAGCACTCATAAGGCACCCACAGGCCACCCTGGGCTCCAGTGTCCTCAGAAGGTGTAGGACAGAGATCAGCGGTTGCCAGCATATCCCGTGGGGCATTTGTCTTAGCCTTGTGGCAAACCACACAGCTGACCGTGAGCGTTCTCTCCCGGGTGCAAGGACCCAAGCTGCACTGCAGTTGGGCGCAGAATCCACTCTGGCTTAAAAGTCTGTGTCCCAAGGCATAATCTCTTGTGGTAACTCCTTAACCCTGCTTTGCCTTGGGATGAAGGAAATTCCCTCCCGATTCCTACCGTACTGAGGGATTTTTTTGAAAGCTATGTTAAGCCTCATCAATTACTTCCCCACAGCTTTGAGATGTGCGTATTCTCTCAATGTGGTGAATTACACTGATTGATT
Source organism: Neofelis nebulosa (assembly GCF_028018385.1). Taxonomy (NCBI): domain Eukaryota; kingdom Metazoa; phylum Chordata; class Mammalia; order Carnivora; family Felidae; genus Neofelis; species Neofelis nebulosa. The sequence continues at coordinate 18,959,984 of NC_080798.1, read as the reverse complement.
TTACATATTAAACCAGCTTCGAATTCCTGCTACAAATTCCATTCGGCCATTCTTGGTTACCTTTTTGCATTTGACAAGTTTTGATTTCCTAAAAGATTAAAGATTGTCATATCTGTTTTCATGAGGTATATTAATCTGTACATTTCTTTATTATTATGTTTTGGTATCAAGGTGGTATTAACCTCATAGAATGAATTAGGAGAGTCTGTCCCCTCTCTATTTTCTGAGAGTTTGTGGAACACGGGTAAAATAGCTTATGTGTATGATGAGATTCACCAGGAAAACTATTTGCCTCTGCAATTTTCTTCCTGGAAAGGTGTCTATAATCACTTGTTATCCTTTTAACAATTCCTGGTCTGTAGCAATGCCTCCTTTTCCCCTGATATTGGTAATAATTTGAATTTTCACTTCTGATGTTACGATTAGTCTCAGTAGACATTTATCAGTCTTCTCAGTCTCTTAAAAATCTAACTTTAATGTTGTTGATTTCCTGTGCTGTCTGTTTTCTATTTCTGATCTCTGTCATTTCTATCTTGGGTTTAACTTGCTTTCTGTTTCTCTGGTTCTAGGATGGAAACTTGTTATATCTTATTGATTAATGTAAACAGCGGAAGCTGTAACATTCTCTTAGGCCCTGCTTTAACCACATTCCATAAAGTTTAATTTGCTCCACTTTGATTACTATTCATTTCAGAGTGTTTTCTCATTTTTTGGTTGTTTCTTCTTTGATGCATTGGTCACACAACCCTCTGTTTTATGTTATTTCTAAATAATTGCAGATTTTGTGGATACTTTATTAGTTTCTGCTTTAATTCCACTGTGTTCAGGGAAAAACCCTCCCTATATGGGTTCAATCCTTGGAAATTTGTTGATACTTAGTTTTTGGCCCCATATAGGCCAACTTTATGAACACTCCACGTTCACTACTATTTCAGCTACTGTTGGATATAGTGATTTACAAATGCCACTAAGTCAAGATAAATCTTCTGAACTCTTACTTGCTTTCTGTCTACTTGGTCTGACAACTAGTGAGAAAGAAGCGTTAACATCCCCAAACACGATTGTAATTTGTGCGTTATCCTTTAGTTTGGTCAGTTTTGGCCTTACATATTGAAAGCCTGCACTTAAGTTCCTGGACATCTTTATTTATATCTTCCCGATGAACATTTTTAAGTGTGCAGACTACCGCGGTACAAAATGCACTTTGTGTGCATCAGAGCACATGGACTGAAGCTCACGGCAGCAGTGGTTATAACCAAATAACCAGTGGGTGTGTTACTGGTAACAGGGCGGTACAAAGGAGCATCAGCAGCGGAATGAATAAATCGCTAGCTCAACAGCAATGAACATGGATACTGCACATACACCCGAGATAACATGGGTGCGTCTTATGTTTACTTTGACCAAAAAGAGCCCATAAATTATGATTCCCTTCACATAGAGGTCAGTAACAGCCACGATGAAACCATATTCTTGGGACTCCTACCCAATAGGAAAACCTATCCAACAAGGAAGGTAATACCGACGTTCCAAGTCAGGATATGGAAATCCTCTTGGTGTTGGGGGAGGAGCACACGGTGACTGGGATGGAGTTGTCAGGACTATGGACATGACTAATATTCTTTGCATTGCTTTTGGTGGTGGTTGCATAGGTATCAACTGTAAAAAGATTCATGAAAATCTACATAAATAGTTTTAAATTTCTGAGAGCTGTGCCATAATTCACAACGTTACGGACTGAATCGTATTTCCTCAAAATAAGTTGAAGGCCTAGCCCCTATTACCTCAGAATGTGAGTCTATTTGGAGATAGAGTTTTTGAAAGGTAATGAAGGTAAAAGGAGCTCATATGGGTGGACCCTAATCCAATATGACTGGTGTCCTTATCAGAAGAGGAGATTAGGACACAGACAACACGGACTGAGGGACAACCCTGTGAAGACACAGTGACAAGGTAGCTTGTCTGCAAGCCAAGGAGAGAGACGTCAAAGGAACCCAAACCTGCCAACACTTTAATCTTGGACTTCTAGCCTCCAGCGCTGTGAGAAAAGAAATCTCTGTTGTTTAAGCCACCCGATCTGTGATAGTTTGTCACGGCAACCCTAGCGAACTTATGCACATACTAAGAGTTTCTCTAAGAGAAACATGGGACAAATAGAAGTGTATTCTTACAGAAGTGCAACCGTATGGAATCCAACTTTTTCATTCACAAATATGTGAATTTTAATGCAGCTAAGAAAATACCTGACTGCACGGAAACCAAGAGCTAGAGTTACGTAAATGTAACACTTAAAAAAGAAAGCCTGGATATTAGGCTTCAATCCCAGGTCCTTTACAGATGAGATCTCTGTTGTCACGGACAGGGGTAAGACGTCAAGCCAGGATTCATTCCTCACAGACCCAGCATGTGAGCCTCCAGGTGACTATCAAGTGAAACAGAGAAAATACCCATATAGGTAAGTAAAAACGTCTCCAAAATGATTCACTTGCTTTCAAAAACCAGGGAAAATCTGCATTATTTAGAAGCAAAGTATTATGATTCAGGTCTTTGTTTGGAACTTAGACAAACCATAATCGGAGTCAGGCTGTGCTGTGTAAAGGTGCCTGGCATCTAGAGCCTGTAACAGTGACGTGAAGATACTCGTTAGCTGAGTTGTGTGGAAAATTATTACAGTCATACAAATAATTTCAGACCTACTATTAAGAAAATATAAATCTGGGGCGCCTGGGTGGCTCAGTTGGTTCAGCATCTGACTTTGGCTCCGGTCATGGTCTCATGGTTCGTGAGCTCGAGCCCCGCGTCGGGCTCTGTGCTGACAGCTCGGAGCCTGGAGCCTGCTTCGGATTCTGCGTCTCCCTCTCTCTCTGCTTCTCCCCCACTCACACTCTGTCTCTCTCTTTCAAAAATAAACGTTAAGAAAATAAATAAATAAGAATTAAAAAAATTGATAAAAAATTTAAAATATATATATATAAATCTGCTAAAGAAGCAGTAGATATATCTATATGTTTTGATATAAACAAATGTATACATCAAAGGGAACATGTAGATTGAATTTTGAAACCCATGATATTTTGCCCCAGGTGTGACTCCCATGAATGCTGTGTTACGTGGCAAATAAGATTTTTGTATATGTCAGTAAATTACTAATCAGTTGATCTTCAAATAAGATTTGCCTGGATTATCTGGGTGGACTTATTCTAATCTCAGGAGCCCTCAAAAGCAGAGTAGTTTCTTTGGCTGGTTGATCAAAAAGGAAGTAAGAGAGATTCAGAGCATGAGAGAAGCCCTCGACCCACTGTTGTGGCTTCAAAGTCAAGGAGGACACATGGAAACCCTGAGCAGGACACGAATTCTGAAAATAAAAACAAAACCGTGATTGCGGAAGATAGCCCAGGGCCCCAGATGAAAACTGTAGCCCCTGCCAATACCTTGAGTTTGTCCCTGTGAATTTTTATTCAGAACGTCCAGCAGAGCCCTCGAACTTCTGATCAGGAGTTCAAGTGCTCAGAGACCACAAGGTAATAAAATCATGTGTTTTCAACCACAGAATTTGTGGTCATTTCTCTTTTAGAGCAGTGACCGAAAACAAATACAGGGATAGACCCGCGACAAGAGGAAAGAACTGAGACAGAAGAATGATATGAGGTGGGACCAACGTGGATAAGGAAACTGCTTCACTTTCTGTGGCAAAATACATTAGGTTAGGGTATAATTTACACAGGACGCCTCATCGCAAAATCACTCCTGTGTGAACCAGGCCAGCCACAGCAACTACAGAGAGCCAATAATCTCTACCATACCTGGCATTAAAAACAGTTTTGCGGGGCGCCTGGGTGGCTCAGTCGGTTAAGCGTCCGACTTCGGCTCAGGTCACGATCTCGCGGTCCGTGAGTTCGAGCCCCACGTCGGGCTCTGGGCTGATGGCTCAGAGTCTGGAGCCTGCTTCCGATTCTGTGTCTCCCTCTCTCTCTGCCCCTCCCCCGTTCATGCTCTGTCTCTCTCTGTCTCAAAAATAAATAAAACGTTAAAAAAGAAAAAAAAATTTACAAAAAAAAAAAAACAACGGTTTTGCTTTCAGCTCCTATTTTTTTTGGCTAGTGTATGGGTTTGCTGCAAACTTCTGCACCTGTCACGGAACACTGGGACTTCTGTCCCCAGGAAAGGCACTTCCAGTACATGGGACTTTCAGTGCTGAGATCAAGACAGTCTGGTCGAACGAGGGTGTTTGGTTAATGCATCTACACAAGGGGAGCGCGTGTCCAAATCTGCTCTGTTAAGGCAAAGTCTCTTTTTAAATTTTAGGCCAGTTATTTGCTCTGCATCGGTAGCTCTCTGATGGGTTTGAAAATATGGAGTCACAAATTTGATGTTCACCAAGCTTTTTTGTTGTAGAAATGTTCTCTTCCATCCTGGAGCTGAAGCCCAAATCTGCATCTTTTGTTGTCTGAGAGCTATATTCTCCCACAGATGTGTGATCAAATTTCTCTTTTATACAATAAAAGGACATAATTTTTCTGTGGGTAGAGGAAAAGTACTTATTGCAACGTGTTGTCATTTTAAAATTCTGCTTCATGTTATTATGACCCATTTTTACTTTTATTGTAGGTTAACTTTTTTTATTGTAGGGTAATTTTTGTTTGCTACATTTACCCAAGGCAAAAATTGTAAAACAATGTTGATTCCAAAAGGTTTGTCTCTCAAATGTGCCCCTTCACTATGTTCAGTATGTCCCCTCTCTTTCCCAATATATTAGGTTTTAATTTTATTTGTTTTTGAAATGTTTTCTTTTTATGTAAGGACACTCCCAAACACATTATTTTCTGCTTCTTTAGAAGAGTAGTTGCAAAATTGAGAGACTGTACTGGAATATATTAACAACTCCTCCTCCCTCTCCCCCTCCTCCTCCTCCCCCTCCTCCTCCTCCTCCTCCTTCTCCTCCTCCTTCATCTTTTTCTTCTTCTTTCTCTTCTCCCCTTCCCTTCTCCTTTTGTAATGGCTTGAAGCTACTGTACTGAGTCATATACTGTGTGAATGAGGCTTTGTTTATTCAGCAAATTCCCTGTCATTGAACATTTCGGTGGTTTCCCGTTTATTTTACTTTTGAGATATTACTTCAATGAACAAGTATTTGTATGGTTATAGGACATATTATCAATGTTAATTTTAAATGGGAGATATGAGTTAACTATGAGGGGATAAGGAAGAAGTTAGTATGCCTATTTTGATTTTTCTCTAGATTTCAGTGAATACAATTAAAATCCATATTCCCTAGATATTAATGTGATAGATTTGACCAACTTAGAAATGTGGATTATATTCCTCACTTGGATGAAAGCTGGGGGGCACCTGGGTGGCTCACTCAGTTACACGTCCCACTTTGGCTCTGGTCATGATCTCTCGGTTCATGAGTTCAAACCCTGCGTTGGGCTCTGTGCTGACAGCTTAGAGCCTGGAGCCTGCTTTGGAATCTCTGTCTCCCTTTCTCTCTGCCCCTCCCCTGCTCATGCTATGTCTCTCTGTCTCTCTGTCTTTCAAAAATAAACATTAAAAATTAAAAAAAAAAAAAAAGAAAGCTGGCATCCTAAAAAACTCCACCCTCATTTTTTCTTTATAACATGAGTTTGCTCGCTAGAGACAACCTCAGACCCATAGACCATATTCTTAACCAACGGGTCTTGGCTGTTCTCCATTAGGATCCTTCAGACAATGGAAACTTTGGGAATGAAACATTTTCTGGTTCATGTCAACTTGGCTTCTACTGACAGAGGGGGATGGGTGTTTTTCCTATGAAGGGGGCCATATGGATCCATTCTCAGAGAATTGTGGTTGTGCGTTTTGACCCAACTGCAGCTCTCTGAGCGTTTGACACAGGGGTTTATTTGCCTTTCTTTTGGCAGCCTTGGAATTTTCTCAAGGCTGGAGTAGTCTTCCAAGCAGCACTTGCCAAAAACAACTAAAAGCATATACTAGCCACTGGTGCCAGGGGATTGGGATAACAGACATTGGAAGCAGTAGACAGACCAGAATGTCTAGAAGAAGCCTGTTGGAGGAGGTACAAGGAGGACTAAGGGCTTTGAAAAGCTCCCACATATACCAGAGAATCTAGAAGGCCATGTACATTCCCAGGGCAAGTATGTGCTTAGAAGACACCTGAAAAGACCCCAGGGTTTCACCTCTGGATGATCTTTAGGCTCCACATAAAGAAAATGAAGGCTAAGGCTGAAATGTAAAAGGCATGACTAAGCAGTGAAGGAGAGGCCCTACTCCAAGAAATTTATAAAGGATAGGAGAGTATATTTTTGTCTTTGTCTCCAGGCATTTAAAGAAGTCCCTATCAAATAGCTATCTGACCATTAAGCTAATAAAACAGAGACTTCAGTGACCACCCACAATAAATAATAGAATGAAAACTTCATCAGAGAGCTTCAACAGCAGATTTGAGGAGACACAAGAAATGATCCGTGAACTTAGAGATAGGTCCATTGAAATTAAGCTAAGGAGAAGAAAGTAAAAGGAACAAAGAAAAATGAACAGAGCCTTGTGTATCTGTGGGACAACATGAAGGATACTAACATAATGGGAATCCTAGAAGGAGAGTAGAGAGAGTGAGAGAGGAGGCAGAAAGAATATCCTAAGAAAAAAGGCTGAATATTGGGGCGCCTGGTTGGCTCAGTCAGTTAAATGTCCAACTCTCGGTTTTGGCTCAGGTCACGATCTCATGATTTTGTGGGTTCGAGCACCACGTTGGGCTCTGGGCTGACAGTGCACAGCCTGCTTCGGATTCTCTCTCTCCCCCCTCTCTCTGCCCCTCTCCTGCTCACACTGTCTCTGTCTCTCTGAAAAATAAATCAATAAAAAGATTTTTTAAATGGGTGAATATTCCCCAGACTTTAGAAAGACAGGAATCTGAACACCAAAAAACTCAACAAATCTCCGAATGGGATAAGCTCAAGAGATCCACACCCGGTAACATTATAACGAAATTGTCATAAACCCAACACAGAAATTGTGAAAGCCAATTGTGAGCCAAGAGTGGCTCATCATGTAGAAGGGATTCTTTTTTTTTTTTTTTAATTTACACCCAAGTTAGTTAGCATATAGTGCAATAATGATTTCAGGAGTGGAAGCCAGTGATTCATCACCTACATATAACACCCTGTGCTCATTCCAGCGAGTGTCCTCTTTAATGTCCCTTGCCCATTGAGCCCATCTCCCCCACCCACAACCCCTCCAGCACCCTTAGTTTGTTATCTATTTTTTGGAGTCTCTTATGTTTTGCACCCCCCCCCATTTTTATATTATTTTTGCTCCCCTTCCCTTATGTTCATCTGTTTTGTATCTTTAAAAAATTTTTTTTTTGTTTAGGGGAAAGCACAAACACAGTCCCCAACTACCACAAGTTATGCAGTCGAGTGTCCCACATTTAGGAAAATCACAGGGGTCGGCACATTCTGAGTGCAATGGGTAGACCTCGCCCTGGGAAAACCACTTTCGTGATCATGGTATCTCCCCTGCCAGGTAAATGTTTTGTATCTTAAACTCTGGATATGATTGAAGTCATATGATATTTGTCTTTCTCTGACTGACTCATTTCACTTAGCATAATACCCTCCAGTTCCATCCACGTAGTTGCAAATGGCAAGATTTCATTCTTTTTGATTGCCGAGTAATACTCCATTGTGTGTGTGTGTGTGTGTGTGTGTGTGTGTGTGTATACCACATCTTCTTTATCCATTCATTCATCAGTGGACATTTGGGCTCTTTCCATACTTTGGCTATGTTGATAGCTGCTATAAACACTGGGGTGCATGTGCCCCTTTGAAACAGCACACCTCTAACCCTTGGACAAATACCTAGTAGTGCAATTACTGGGTCGTAGCGTAGTTCTATTTTTTTTTTTTAATTTTTTTGAGGAACCTCCATCCTGTTTTCCAGAGTGGCTGCACCAGTTTCCATTCCCACCAGCAGTGCAAAAGCTAGAAGGGATTCTCACTGAGACCAACAGCCAATTCCCATCAGAAATCATGGATACCACAAGGCAGTAGGATAACATCTTGAAAAACTGCTGAAATAAAGAAATCAACCCATAATCAACCAACTGATTTTGAGTGTTGGTAACACCAACAATGGACAACCCATAATGGATTTAAGAGAACAATTTCATTTATAAAATCATCAAAAAGGATAAAATACTTGGAAATAAATGTAACCAAAGCTTGTATATGGAAAGTCACATACATGCTGAAAGAAACTAAAGAAGACTTAAATAAATGGAAAGACATCCATGCTCATGTGACCATGTTGTTAAGAGGGCAATACTCCTTAAATTTATCTACAGATTCAACTATCAAAATCCCAGCTAGTTTCTTTGTAGAAATCGACAAACTGATTTTCAAATTCATATGGAAATTCAAGGAACCAAGAATGGCCAAAACAATCTTAGAAAAGGAAGAACAAAGTTGGAAGGCTCATACTTCCTTATTTCAGAACTTGCTACAAATGGGGGCGGCTGGGTGGCTCAGTCGGTTGAGCGTCCGACTTCGGCTCAGGTCATGATCTCCCGGACTGTGAGTTCGAGCCCCGCATCGGGCTCTGTGCTGGAAGCTCGGAGCTTGGAGACTGCTTCAGATTCTGTTTCCCTCCCTCTCTGCTCATGCTCTGTCTCTCTCTCTGTCAAAAATAAATAAACATTAAAAAAAATTTTTTTTAAAAAGAACTTGCTACAAATGTATAGTAATTAAAACAGTGTGGCACTGGCAGTAAAATAGGAGAGTCCAAGAATGAACCCATATATATATATATATATATATATATATATATATATATATGATCAATTGATTTTGACGAGATGGCCAAGACCATTCCATGGGGAAAGAATAGTCTCTTCAACAAATGGTGATGGGACAACTGGATATCTACATGAAAAATATAAAATTGGAACCTTACCTGACTCCGTATAAAATGTTCAACTCAAAATGGAGCATAGATCTGATATATGAGGTAAAACTACAAAACTCTTAGAAGGAAGCATAGGGGTAAATCTTCAACCTCGGACCTGGCAATTCAGTTCTTTTCAGGAAGGGACGGCCCAGAGCTCAGATGGCATCCATCTTCCCCCTGCCTCTTGAGGCTGTGGGCTGGACACAGCGGTCAATATCACCATGATGAGAGAGTGGGCACCTCTCATGGGCCTGAGACGGCCTGAGTGCCTGGGCCTGAGTCGGCCCATGTTCCTGATTTGGGGATCTGGGCAGAAGCATGAGCAGTGGGTGCATGTGGAGGGTAGTACAGGGTTCCTCAGGAGAGAGGCTGACCACTGGCTTGCTTGTCTCCATCATGGCAGGACCATGTGATGTTTGAGGATGTGTTTGTGTCCCTCTCCTAGGAAGAGTGGGAGTTTCTTGATGAGGCTCAGAGACTCTTCTACCATGACATGATGCTGGAGAACTTTGTCCTTTTAGTCTCACCTGCTAAGGCCCTCACTTTCACCCCATCCTGGCCTGGGCTCTTCACTTCCCCTTTTACCCAGATACTATTCTATCCTTCCCACAGTCAGACCATGGGAATGAGGACTGCTTCATTCCCAGATTCCCTATGTTAAGTGTTGTGTCAGGGATAGGCTATTTCCACTGTTCCCTCTCCCAAGCAGCCCTGCTGTCTGCTGCCTGGAAGCCCAGCAGAAGTTTTAGGAGTCAGAACTCTTCCAGTCTGCTCAATGATTCCCACCCAGCTTGGCCTCTCTCTAGTCAGGTGACTGTGTCCGGATGTGCGACACCTCTCTACCCCAAGTTCTTCCCCCTCCCTCCGCCTGATATTTCTGAGGTCTGCCTGTGCCAAGAATTTGGGCACTGACGTGGTCAATGCTTGTAGGGACTGCCAGGCTATGCCTGAGAGATACTTCCTCAACAGTTCTTTATGTTAGTTGTAGTTCCCACGTTCTGTGTGTGCTAGGTTGTTCATCTTCCCTATGTTTCCTTAGGACTTGTGTGTCCTCCAGGTCCTGTTTAGTTTCCCGACTGGCGCAGGGTCCGGCGGAAGCCCCCAGCGCTTGGCCAGGCAGACACAAGTACAGCTGCAGCCAGGGAAGTTCACAGTGGGCCAGGTCCTGCTAAGTGGGGACCTGGGGAGGGTATAATGTTAAGGCTTAGTTCAAATGTACTGGCAAACTGCCCCATGTTTACCATTTGTTTCATATCAAAGTTGCAACGGACAATGGTCTGGATCACTGGGCGGAAGAACCAAGCAGCACTCGGAGATCTTGGAAGGCAGGAGGTTTATTTTACACCGGTGGGCTCAGAGGAGATCATTCTCCAGAGGTGTGAGCCCAGAGCATCAGTAGCAGGGACAATTTATAGCCTGTTCGAGAGCGAGGCAAGCGGGGTAGGAAGAAAAACCCGGAACAGGAGTCTTCGGGCAGGGACTGGAATTCCCCTATCAGTCCTTGTTGGCCATCTCATAACAGATTTTTCCCTATCAAAGTCACTAGCCACACCAGATTTCTACCTTTGCTTCCCCATTTGCCAGCCTGTCATTTTTACTCTGACTTCTGGTCCCTGTTGAGTCCCCCACCTGTCTGGCCTCCATCTCTCACCTATTCTCCACTGTTCTCTCTGCAGCACTGTCCAACATTGGCCTACACATGATACGACGTACATTTGCATGTACCCCTAAATAGTCCCTGGAAACCAGCTACAGTCTATTCACATTTTCTGCCATAGCTTATGTTCTGTAAAGTCACCTCAAACACTGAATTAGTGAATATGGAATCACTGCTCCTAGGGGAACTGGAGGGTTAGGATCCTGTAAGCCCCTGCACAACATTTTCATCAATAGATCAATGTTTAATGTCATTTTATATGTTTCTGTTTAGAGACTTTATTTAATATATATTGTTGATTCATTAGCATTGAATTCATAGCTGACAGCTCTGTAACTCATGCCTGAACACAGTTTATCTAACACATGTGTTTTCTCCATGAGGCACATCACAGCCTTCTTGTGCTTTGGGACACCAGACAGCACTTCAGCACTGTGTCTATGGCCCATTTTAAACAGCAAAATCACCAACTAAAAGCTCAACCTCACTAAAAATGTGGCAGTAATTATATCATTCACAGGACTCTTATTTACAGCATTGAGCTGAAATTAGAAGGCAGAGTCTCATCCTCTTTGACCTCAGCTGGGAACATGCTTATGGAAACCCCAAGCCCAAGGTCCTGAGTTTATATGGAACAGTTCCTATTTCTGGCAACCAGTGGAAAGTTATCCCAGGCAAAGGTACCAGCATGTCCAAATACTTGGTGAGGCTGAGCTGGGAATGTTCAGAGAATCACGGCTCTCTTTTCTTTCTGGCAGATCAGGAGAGTAAGAGTTGGGTGTGGAGTGGTAGCCTGAGAGGTTGGATGTGTTCCTGAATGTGATGGGAACAGTGAAGTTATGTGGCCTCTCTGGTTGCGGAGTGGAGAACAGATTCTGGGAGTAAGGGAGGAGGCAGGAAGGCAAGGGATGAGGCTATTACACTAGTCCAGGTAAGTTTTGGTGGTGGCTGGACTAGTATGGGGGCCATGGAAGTGGGAGAAGTGGTTGGATTCTGGATCTGTTTTTTATGTATGGCTGAAGGGCTGCTGAACTCTATGTGCTTCTCCTTCAACCTCTTAAAAGCCATAGCCCTGTCTTTGGAACTTAAACACCACGTTTCTCAGAGAATGGGAAGTACACTCCCCATCACTAAGATTCAGTCAGAAACTACATTACCCAGCAGGGAGTGTTTCTGACGTCAGAGGCGGGCGCTCAGCCAATGACGGAGAGCGGAGAGGGGCGTTTCCTGCCGCAGAGTGGGCGGGACTTCTGGCGTCCTCTCTAGGACCTCATTTGGTTGTAACGGGTCTGTGCTTAGCGGAGCTTGTAATTGGAGCGCCGGGGGAGGCTGCTTCCCAGAAGGGGCTTCCAGACTGAGCTATTTGAGCCCTGACTCCACCTGTAACGGGGTTGCCCCCCGCCTCGGCACCAGCCCTTCGTCCCTGCGGTACCCGCAGGCGGCCCCTTGGACCTTGTTGCGCGTTTACACAGCGGAGACCGAGGTGCCAGACCACCCGGCCCAGGGCTGGGGCGAGGGGTCGGCTGAGCCCGCTGGGACGGGCGTTAGTCGCAGCTTCGCGAAGTCTCGCTCGGCCGTGGGCCCCATGGCGGCGCCGGCGCTGGTGAGTGGTGGGTCCCACGTGCCCACGCGCGCTGCGGTCGGTGTTCGCACGGTTCCACTCAATGTGATATAGATCCTGGGACTCCTGGCCGTTCCTTCTTAATGCTCTTGGATCTGGGAGTCTTGGAGGAATGGGGGCGGGAGAGGAGCAGATCTTACTTACTTCCAACCTCGGGTTCTGAATCCAGGCCAGAGGTTGTCAGGGGAGACCCCCATTTCTGCCTCTGACCTCAGCTTGCCTTTCACTGCCCTTGGCCTCCATTGCGTCGAATCTGAAATTGGAATGCCGTGTATTAACGATTTTTCTCAGTTGAGGGAATCAGAGAGGGTACACTTGTGACGTGTGCCCTTCAGTGCTCAGCATGACCCAGAGAACATCACTCTGGATGCGCTTCTGAGAGGGACTTCCCTGGCCCTGCTCTGCTCTTAGGCTCACTCCGGGGACAGTCTGGCCCGTCCCTGCCACAGGTCTGTAGGGGATGGGAGCTCTAGAGCAGAGGTAAGGGGGGAGTCGCGTTTTTTGAATTGCTGCTTTTCTGATAGCAGTAGAAGGTCCCTGGACAGGTGGGAAGACAAGACAGTCACCGGATTGAACTCTGCAGGCGCCGTCTGTGTATTACAAGTGAGGTTGGTTTGCGGTGAATCCATTTTCCTGTTGAACACATTTTCTTATACAGGTTCCTACACTTTCCAAAGGTGTGGATTTTGCCCCTGGCTTTTAGGAGAGACCTACAGTAGTAAGGTAAACACAAAAATCCTCTTTGGATTTCTTTTGGTTGGTGAAAAGAGTTGTGAATGTAAGTTTTTCTTAAAAGCAAAGTGGCAGTAAAGGGAACTTCCAGAAAGTGAGGGATACTCTTCACTTTACTGCCCTTTTGGCTTAGAAAAGTTTTCATGGGAACACTTTGCTTTCAGATCGTGGGGAAAACCTGTGCTTGTGAAGGGACTCTCATTAATGACGGTGTCCAGGAATGCTGTGTGTCTTGGGACGTAAACACACAACAGGCCCTAAGTTACTCTCTAGCACGTCACACTGTTTACTCTCATCCTGCCTCCGACCACTTGGCTTATTCATCTTTTCTTACCTGGCCCGCTCCCCGACTTCACTTCAGCCTGTTCCAGTGACCCCTCAGGGAAGCCTTCCCCGGTTGCCCTGGGGGCCTTCCCGGGTTGCCCTGCCTTGGGGACATAAGTCCCCTAATGTTTTCAGTCACCTCACTGTCCTTTGTTGCTTCTTGGAGCCCTTAGGGCCGTGTGACTTGATCTGGCTCATTTATTTAGTTTCTTGTTGGGGACCTTTCCCCAGCCCTGGAGTGTGAGGTCCTGTTGTCTGTTCTGTCCCTAGGCCTAGAAAGTGCTGGGCCTGCACCGGTGCCCAATAAGTGATTGATGAGTGAAAGATTTTTCCCTTGGGGTGCCTGGGAGGCTCAGTTGGGTAAGCCTCTGACTCATGATTCCTGTTCAAGTCATGATCTCACGGTTCATGAGACAGAGCCCCAATTTGGGCTCCGGGCTGACAGTGCAGAGCCTGCTTGGGATTCTCTCTCTCCCTTGCTCTCTGCCCATCACACTCACGCATGTGTGCTCTCTCTCTCTCTCAAAATACATAACTTAAAAAAAAGAAAGAAAGATTTTTCTCTCTGGGACTCTTTCATACTTAGATTAAATCTAACCTCCCCACCATGGCTGGACCAGAGGGACCTGGGTCCAAATCTTGCCCCGTCTCATTAGGCATGACAACTCTGGTTGACTTGGCTTGAGCCTCAGTTTGCTGGTTGAAAAACGGAGAAGATGGCGCTTACCTCGTGGGCTGTGAAACAGTTAAGAAATTCACAAATCCATGGAGCACTGCATGTGCTGGACTCTTGCAGTGTTTGCTTTTAGAACATTCTAATTCCCACACCAGCCTGATGAAGCATAAACTATTACTGTATTGATAGAGAAATCGAGGCTGAAAGAAGTTAGCATGTGTTGGTTCACAAGACTGGATTTAAAAAAAAAAATTTTTTTTTTAATGTTTATTTATTTTTGAGAGAGAGACAGAGACAGAGCGTGAGCAGGGGAGGAACAGAGAGAGAGGGAGACCCCAGGATCCGAAGCCGGCTCCAGGCTCCGAGCTGTCAGCACTGAGCCTGACACGGCGCTCGAACCCACGAACCGTGAGATCATGACCCGAGCCGAAGTCAGACGCCCAACTGACGGAGCCACCCAGGTGCCCCCCAAGACTGGATTTAAACTCCAGGAGTCTAGCTCCAGACCTACGGGCTTTTGGTTGCTTTAACACAGCATCTGAAGCCCTCAGATGCAGGCAAGCAGTGTGGACCAGAAAGGCTCTGCTGCTACTGTCCTTATTTGAGTTATTTTTCCCCATTCTTCCAACATCCCAGAGCACTTTCGATCTGCTGCTCACAACCCATATGAGATTAGCATTGTTTGTGTCTTTCTCCAGTGGCTTCCTACACAGGAGGCTTTTCTCTCCCACACCTTCTATTCTGTCAGAGGCACCATCTGCCTCCCTCCTGAGCCCAGCACAGAACTAGGTTCTCAGGAATTACTCAGGGGTTCAGGCCTCAGGTCTTTCTGGACTTGCGCTGGTGGCCAAGCAATTGGTTATCATCTCATTTATTAGATGTACAGCCACCCACCACCTCTCTTTGACGTTGTAGGCATTAGTGTCATTCGAAGACGTGGCTGTGACCTTCACTGGAGAGGAATGGAGACAACTGGATCTGGCCCAGAGGACCTTATACCAGGAGGTGATGCTGGAGACCTGTGGGCTCCTGGTCTCACTGGGTAAGACCTCATCACTCTCCTGAGTGATACCCATGGACTTTCATTCCATCCTCTTTCTCTAAGCATGGCTGATTGAGAAGGCCTCTGGGACCCAACTTCCTCTCTCCTCACAGCCTCACCATAATTCTGGTCTAACCTTTTGATTATTATCCCTGTGTCTATGACAGTGATTGTTGTATAAGAAGCATAGTTCTCCGGGGTGCTTGGGTAGCTCCGTCGGTTACGGATTGACTCTTGATTTCGGCTCAGGTCATGATCTCATGGTTCATGAGATTGAACCCTGTATACTTGAGAATTTTTCTTTTGTCCTTACCTATATACCCATGCCTCATTTATTTTTCCATACACAGGACATCCTGTTCCCAAACCAGAACTGATCTACCCACTGGAGCCTGGGCAAGAACTCTGGACAGGGAAGAGAGGCATCTCCAAAAGCACCTATACAGGTAGGTGGCTGAGAATCCGGCAGGTGGGTGTCACGGCAGATGGGTTTCATGGCAACTGACAGATTACCGGGGGAATCTCTGTTTCTGAAATTCCATGGGTAGCTGCTTCTTGTGGCCTTCCTGGGGTCTTGGTTGATGATGGAGTACTCCAGCCGTATTTCCCCTGTCTTTCCTCCTCATCACACTCTGCCTTTATTAGGGTTAGAATGTAGTATACTGAGTAAGACACGGCTCTAAATGCTCAGCCACTCACCAGCCTCATGACCCTGGGGAAGTTGCATGACCTCACTATACCTTTGATAGACAAGTTAGGCTAAGTTAATTCTCTGCTATAAAAGATAAACTCCCAAATCTAGGTGAGTCAACAGATAAAGAGTTTTTTCCTCATTCATGCCATGGTTAATGTGGATCAGCAGGGGAACTCTGTACCATGTATTCGGGGACCCAGGTGCATTCTGTTGTCGGTATGGGGCTATAAGGTTGCCCTGGCACCGTCCAACTCGCCAAGGGGAATGGGAGAGAAGGAGAGGACAGACGGCCTCCACCTTGCAGTGGTGCAAATTAGGATTTTTCCCCTTCAAAATGGTGTGAAAGTGGTACACATGCAGTAGAAACTGGACTTGGAATTTTGAGTTTGGATCTTTTCCTTGGCTGGTGATACTGCAGCAGGGTAGTGTCTCCCGATGCTGGGCAGTGCAGTGAGCTGCACCTCCCAGTTAGCCATGCAATCCTGCAGGTAAACAACCAGTACACTTACAGCCATTCTGGCTTAAAATTTTTTTTTTAATGTGTATCTATTCTTGAGAGAGAGAGAGCGCCAGAGTGTGAGCAGGGGAGGGGCAGAGAAAGAGGGAGACACAGAATCTGAAGCAGGCTCCAGGCTCCGAGCTGTCAGTACAGAGCCCAGCGTGGAGCTTGAACTCCTAAACCGCAAGATCGGGACCTGAGCTAGTCAGACACTTAACTGACTGAGCCATCCAGGCGCCCCACAACCATTCTCTTTTTCCCGTTCAGTATAATATTCAATAAATTGCACAAGATATTCAACGCTTTATTGGAAAACAGTCTTTCCTTTTGATGATTTTGCCCAACTGTAGGGTAATGTAAGTGTACCAAGCACGTTTAAGGTCGTCCAGGCTAAGCTATGATGTGTGGTAGGTTAGGTATATGAAAGGCATTTTGATGGGTTTATTGGGACATAACCCCATCCTAGGTTGAGGAAGATCTGTAGGCATATCCGCCTGCACACATACTTCACTTCCATTCACATTCCATTGACAAGAGCTGGGTATTAGGCTACATGTTGCATCAGACTGGGAAATGTGGTTCAGCTTTGTGCCCAAGAGGAAGGGGCCAGCAATATGATGAACATACATTCGGTCTGCTAAACTAGCCTATATTAGAAAACACAGTAATGATAGTTTCTGCATCATTGGATCGTTTGGAAATGTAATTAGATAGCAGGAAACTTGTAATTAACAAGTTTATTAAGTGCCTGACCCAAAGTAAGTGACAAAGTAAGAAAGGTTACAGGTGAGTAATATTCGTGCATTATTAGTCATAATGAATAATGTTATCTCAGACTCCCTTCCGAATTCAGAAAAGATAGTCCTTTCTTTTGCTGCAGATTACTACCTCCAGCTGTACCTTGCATCCCTCCCTTTTCCACCTTCCCTATTCATTCATTTATTCCTCAGTACATCCGTGCATGCATCCGTCCGTCCATTTGTGAAACATACTCAGAAACAATCCCTAGCCTTGTTGTCTTCTTGCCCTCCTGTCTTACAAAACTTCAGGGAGACATTCGCCTTGTCAGCCCCACCTCTGAGCTGCTCAGGGCAGCTGGACCCATCACGTGGATAGAGAGGTGCCAATGCCGGTTCATGATCTCTCTCCTCTCGTGTTCCTTCTGGCTGCTCAGCCAGTGAGTATCTGGCCACCCCCTCCTCACCCCTAGAATCTATCTCACATCTTCACCCCCCTCTGCAGTTCCACATCTTCACTCGAATGTTCCAGAGGTACTTCACACTCTCATCCTAAAAGGGACCTCACGATTTGGCCCACGCCTCCCATCTCCCAATTTTCAATTAACGGTCTTACCGTCGAATAAGTCAAGAAAGCCAGCAACAAAAGTAGACCCCGCGACACCTCTACCTTCTTCATACCCTCTATCCAGCCATTCCTGAATGTTGATCACGTTTCATCATCCATGTCTCCTGAATCTGTCACCTTCACCAACTCTGTCAGTTCTGCATCAGCACCCTAGTCCAAGCTGTAGTCGTCTCCTGCCTGCATGACTCTAACAGAAGTCTAACTGGTCTCCCCGGATCTGCTGTGTGCCTCTGGTCAGCTCTGTGTCCTCCGTCTGCTTCCAACCACTCCCCTTCTTCCAGATATCACCACCTGCCTCGTTACTGATAACTCAGCATTGTGGCCTACTTCACACTGAGAATAGAGGCTACGTGCTTGGTTTTCCTGCTCTTTCACCCTTACAGACTCACCTCTGCAGCAGAGTTCTTATCTACAGCATGGATCTAGATCCCACCTTCACCTGCCTTTTCAGGTGTGTTATCTATGGCCATGTGGCAACATTACCACAAACATAGCAGGTTAAAATATCATTCATTTACTGTTTTCCTTCCGTGGGTCAGAGGTCCAGGCACAACTTGGGGTCGGCTACAAGCCACAGTCATAGGCACCTCACAACATGTCAGCTTCCTTCTTCAGATCAAGTGATGGTGGGAGAGACTCCAGCAAGATGGATGGGACACAAAACCTCATCTCTTATATTCCGTCATTTTGCATATTCTATTCTTTTTCATTTAAATTCAAGTTAGTTAACATATAGTGTAATATTGGTTTCAGGAATAGAATTTAGTGATTCATCACTTACATAGAACACCCAGTGCTCATCCCAAGAAAGGTCCTCATTAGTGCGGACCCATTTAGCCCATCAACCCCCAACCTCAGATTGTTCTCTGTGTTTAAGGGTCTCTTATGGTTTGCTTCCCTCTCTGTTTTTATCTTATTTTTCCTTCCCTTCCCCTATGTTTATCTGTTTTGTTTCTTAAATTCCACATATGAGTGAAATCATATGATATTTGCCTTTCTCTGGCTGACTTATTTCTCTTGGCATAATACACTCTAGTTCCATCCACATTGTTACAAATGCCATATTCTGTTCTTTAGAAGCAAAATCAAGGCCCTGTAGCATTTAGCTAGAGGGATCGTAATAGGTTGTAAGCATCACAAGTTAGCAATTACAGGAAGCCAACCAAGAGTCTGCTGCATCAGGGACCTTGAGTCTTCAACTTATTTCTTGCCTCTTCTGTATCTTCGCCTTCTCACCTAATTCATCTTCTCTCAGAAAACACAGTGAAGTTTCTGACCCTGGGGGAAACATGAAAGAAAATTGCTCTTGGCTCTCCAACAGCATCTAAATGTTGATGACTCTCTTTCACCCGAACAACCAAGCTTCCGGGAGGAGTTTTCTCATTCTCTGAAGAGACATCTACACAGGATGTCTAGGCCTCCCCTTTACTATTTTTTACTGTTTTCTTTAATTGCTGTACTAAAGTGTAACTTACACATAGTGAATGTACAAGTCTTAAAGGTTCATCTTCCTGAAGTTTTACTCATACGAACCCGAGTACCACCACACAGGTCAAAAAAATACAGTATTTCCAGTGCCTCACAGGCTTCTTGTGCTCCCTCTTTTTAAATATCTCCTTCTACGGGGCGCCTGGGTGGCGCAGTCGGTTAAGCGTCCGACTTCAGCCAGGTCACGATCTCGCGGTCCGTGAGTTCGAGCCCCGCGTCGGGCTCTGGGCTGATGGCTCGGAGCCTGGAGCCTGTTTCCGATTCTGTGTCTCCCTCTCTCTCTGCCCCTCCCCCGTTCATGCTATGTCTCTCTCTGTCCCAAAAATAAATAAAAAAATGTTGAAAAAAAAAATTTTTTAATAAATATCTCCTACAAAAATAATGGGCACTTAACCCAGTGACTGTAGATGAGTTTTGAAGACTTATAAATGGATCCCACAATACATGATACTGTTCTGTGTGTCTTCTTTTGATAATTATTATTGCTCCGAAGTCTGTCATGCAGTTGCAAATTTGGAGTTATTTCTTACTGTGCCGTGTCTCAGTGAATGAATAGATTTCATTTACCCATTTTACTGTTATTTGGCTTGGACTCCATTTTTTGGAATATTGTGAAGAACACAGCTACGAATATTCTTGATATTTTTGTTGGATATGGCACACATTTCTGTTGGGAATATGCAAATGAGTGGACTGGCTGGATCATGGTCTAGGTGTATGATTAGCTTCAGTAGAAACCACCAAACAGTTTCAAAGGGACTGCACCATTTCACATTCCCAGTAGTCCTCACTGCTGTGCATACTGGGGAGCAGGTGGCATCTTCCCCTTTACTCTTTGAGACTCAGTAGTGTTTCTCAGCACTGCAGTACTGAAAATGTTCTTACATTACTGTTGACATTCTGACTGGCAAATGTAGCACCTATAATAATGATAATAAATGGTGGTCTACACCTTATTGAATGTTTGCCATATACTGGGCTAGTTGATTTGTATGATTTTTCTCATGTAACACTGTTAGGAACATTTTATGTGTCCTCCCAAAATTCATATGATGGAACCGTAACCCCCAGAGTGATATTAGGAGGTCGGGATTTGGGGAGATGATTGGGTTTAGATGAGATCATGAGGGTGGAGCTCCCATGATGGGATTGGTATCCTCATAAGAAGACAAAGGGAGACCGTAGTCTTTCCAGATGTGGTGTGTGTGCTGGGGATGGTTGGGAGAAGAGGGAGAACACTCTTGTGTCTCTTCTTATAAGGACACTAATGCTATCAGATCAGGGCCCTACGCTTATTACCTCATTTAACCTTAATTGCTTCTATCAAAGGCCCTAGCTTCAAATTCACATTGGAGGTTAGGGCTTCAACACATGAATTTTGGGGGAACACAAACATTCAGTCCATAACAAGATTTGCTTTGAGGGTAAATATAGGGCTATTCATATATTCTGTTTTTTCTTGTGTCAGTTTTGGTAATTTGAATATTTCAAGGAATGTTTCCACTTCATCTAATTATTCTATTACATTTTAAGATCGTTTCATCTTAAAATGGTAAATTTTATATAAATTTTACCACAGTAAATAAATAAATGCAAGATATATACATATGTTTTTACACTCTTATCTTAATCATTTGGTGCTCATCACCACAAGTGCACTCCTTAATCCCAATCACCTATTTAACCCATCCCCCCACCCACCTCCCATCTGGTAACCATCAGTTTGTTCTCTATAGTTAAGAATCTGTCTCCTGGTTTGTCTCTGTCTGTCTCTTTTTTTCCCTTTGCTCGTTTGTTTCTACCATTCCACATATGGGCAAAATCATATGGTATATGTCTTTCTCTGAGTGACTTATTTCATTTAGCACTATACTCTCTAGTTCCATCCATGTTGTTTCAAATGGCAAGATTTCACTCTTTTTTATGGCTGAGTATTCCATTGTGTGTGTGTGTGTGTGTGTGTGTGTGTGTGTGTGTGTGTGTGTATTTCATCTTCTTTATGTATTCATCAGTCGATGGATGCTTCCATACCTTGGCTATTGTAAATAATGCTGGTATAAACATAGGGGTCCGTGTATCCATGCACACATTTTTATAATACCATTATAAACTGACATTCTCAAAACAAATTTAAAAATTTCTTCATTGTACTCGTGTATATTTTGCTTTTTTATTTGAACGTTATAAAAAGCATATCATAGTTTACATTGTCTTATGTGATTTGTACTTTTTATTCAACGGTATATTGCTAAGACTCACCCGGCACGTTGGTATAGTTCACTTATTTTTTCTTCTGTAGTCATTTGCAGGAATATAACACAGTGTATTCATTTATCTTCATGGGCATTTTCTTGTTTCCAGTTTTTCACACCCACAGAGTGCTGCCATGAAAATTCACATACACTATATCCTCATGCATGTGTAGGAATTTCTCTTAGTAGTGTTCCCAAGGGCTAGAGTTTTTTGATTATTATCAGGTAAGCAAAGGAGAACGTTACTAGATGCTGCCCTGCTGTTTCTTTACCTGCATTATAATAACGATTTCATGGATCCACATCCTTTCCAACACCTGATATTGTCATGTTCTTATTTTCAGTCAGGTAAATATATGGTATCTCATTGTGGTCTTTTTGCCCTTTCCTCATATCCAAGAAAGTTGATCACCTCTTCATATATATTTTTTTTTTAATGTGCATTCATCCATTTTTGAGAGAGAGAGGGGTAGAGTGTGCTCCAGGGAGGGGCACAGAGAGAGAGAGAGAGAGAGAGAGAGAGAGAGAGAGAGAGAGAATCCCAAGCAGGCTCTGTTTCAGCACAGAGCTCGACACGGGGCTCGATCCCATGAACCACAAGATCACGACGTGAGCCAAAATCAAGAGCTGGAGACCCAACCAACTGGGCACCCAGGTGCCCCTCTTTATGTGTTCATTGGCCAATATGTATCTTGTGCGATGAAAAAGTGGAGTGTTGAATTTCCCACCTGTAATTGTGGTTTTGTTTATTTCTCCTTTGAACTCAGTTTTTGGGTTGATTTGAGGCTCTGATATTTGTTGCATGCATTTTAGGATTGTTACCTCTTCCTGGTGTTTTGATCTTTTTATCATTCTATGATGACCCTCTTCTTCTCATTTACTTTATCTGATATTTAGACACCCTTGTTTGCCTTTTAAAAAATTATATTTAGTCAATTTGACCAGTCTTTTCTTTTACAGTTAATGCTTTTGTATCTTATGAAATCTTTCACTTTCCCAAGATCTAAAAGATATTCATTTATACTATTTACTAAAAACTGTTAATGTTGAGCCTCTGACAGTAAGGTCTTAATCAGTCTGGAGTTAGTTTTTTATGCGGTGTGAGGTTAAGAATGCAATTTCATATGGCAAATGATTTCTCTAGATCCGTTTATTGAATAGTCCCTCCTTTTCCCATTGGCCCCTCTGCTACTTCTGTCATATATCAGAGTATATACGTACATTTCTGAGTTCTCAATTCTGTTTCTTCCTTTGATGGTTCGGCAGTTTATCTTAAATCTATGCCTACATCATACTGCCTCGATGCATCTAATCATCGTAATCCTAATTCCTCAAAGGGCAAATGTCCCTGCTTTATTCTTCTGTGGAGATATCCTGGTGTGTTCGTTCTTTTATATAAATTCCTCAATGAGCTTGTCACTGTCCTTGAAGAACTCTATAAGCTAAATGCTTAACCTGAAGTTGTATAGAATTTGTAGGTGAATTTAAGGAGAACTTTATATGACGAATCTCCCTTTTCACATCGATCTTCGTTAATGTGATACATTTATAATTCTCTTCATCTAGATGATATCCATTTGGCACCTGTTCACCTAGTCTTTACCCAGACGAAGTAGAGTCCATATGCCCACCTGCTAGCTTCTTACCATCCCCCACTACCGCACAGCCCAGAACCGCGAGCTTTCGCGTCTCGTCCGTCCCCACCTGCCTCTCCATCCTCGTCTTCATCGTGCTCTCATCCTCCTCACTTTGCCTGGCATTCAGCATTCTGTCAAGACACTGCACGCTTGTGCTTTGTCAGCCACTGCAGTCTCTCTCCTATTTCCGTCAGGGAGCCCCTGCTCTCCTCTGGAAATAAGCTCCCATGGAACCTTTCCTGGGTAGCCTCCACCGATCTCTTTCTGCCTCCCACGTGGGCCAAGTCATGCGTACCTTCCCTGTGCTGTCATACCATGATGTGCCAGGGCGCAGTTGTTATGCACAGTGTAGCCATTGCTCTGCCCACCCTCCTCCGTTCTGGGGAGTGAGGAGTTGTCTCCACTCCGCATTCTCTATGCCGTGCCCAAGTGTTTCTTCCTGGGTTAGCTTTTAAAGATGTCACGAGCGCGTGGGTTCGCAAAGAAAGAAACTGTAAACCTGAGCGCGATAGCTGCGTAAATGCTACAGGCGTCGGAAGGATTCGATTTCATCTTCATTCTTCCACTCAGATGGTGATTTTATTTGCTCTGCATCGACATCGCTAATAGACACCTTTCTGTATTGGATTTCCTTCAGGTGAAAAAGCAAAACCTGAGACCACAGAGTTTACTGCTTCTCAGCTGGCCTTCACTGAGGAAGCCCCTTTTGAGGACCAAATGACACAGGGAGCCTCGAGGGATTCCAGGTTGGGGCAAGCCAGGGATCGGGAAAAGCTATCAGAAATGCAGGAAGGAAACTTGAGGCCAGGAACAGACCCCCACGAGGAGACATGCCCTAGGAAGTTGAGCCATAAAGATGATGATTTGGAGACAGATGATAGTTTGTGTTTAACCATTTTACAGGAGCGAGTCACTATACAAGATGATCTACATGAACGTGATGGCCAAGGACCCAGAAAAGACCCTGTGACCGATGCAAGGAATAACCTGTATAAATGCAAAGAATGTGGAAAAGGGTTTAGCAAGAATTGGGCCCTTGTTCGGCATCAACAGATTCACGCCGGAGTGAAGCCCTATAAATGCAGTGAATGTGGGAAAGCCTGTCGTTATATGGCCGACTTCATTCGACATACAAGGTTTCATACGGGGGAAAAACCATACAAGTGTGTGGAGTGTGGGAAGGCCTTCAAACGCAGGTCTCACCTCACAGAGCACCAGCGCATTCACACTGGAGATAAGCCCTATGAGTGCAAAGAATGCGGTAAAGCTTTCACCCACCGCTCCTCTTTTATCCAGCATAATATGACGCACACTAGAGAAAAGCCCTTTTTGTGCAAAGAATGTGGGAAAGCTTTCTACTACAGCTCTTCCTTTGCTCAACACATGAGGATTCACACTGGAAAGAAACTCTATGAGTGCAGTGAATGTGGAAAGGCCTTTACTCACCGCTCCACTTTTATCCAGCATAATATGACCCACACAGGAGAAAAACCCTTTCTGTGCAAAGAATGTGGCAAAGCTTTTTGCCTCAACTCATCCTTTATTCAACACATGAGGATTCACACTGGAGAGAGACCCTATGCGTGCAGTGAATGTGGAAAGGCCTTCACTCACCGCTCCACTTTTGTCCGGCATAAGAGGACTCATACTGGAGAGAAGCCCTTTCAATGCAAGGAATGTGGGAAAGCCTTTTGTGACAGCTCTTCTTTAATTCAGCACATGAGGATTCACACTGGTGAGAGGCCCTATGAATGCAGTGAGTGTGGAAAGGCCTTTACACACCACTCGGTTTTTATCCGACATAATAGAACCCACACTGGAGAAAAACCCTTGGAGTGTAAACAGTGTGCAAAAGCTTTTTACTATAGTTCTTCCTTTACTCGACACATGAGGATTCACACTGGCGAAAAGCCCTATGTATGCAGAGAATGCGGGAAGGCCTTTACCCAACCGGCAAATTTTGTTCGTCATAATAGGATCCACACTGGAGAAAAACCATATGAATGCAAAGACTGTAAGAAGGCCTTTTGTGACAACTTTGCCTTAACTCAACACACAAGAACTCACACTGGAGAGAAACCCTTTGAATGTGGTGTGTGTGGAAAAACCTTCAGCCACAGTTCATCCTTTACTCACCATCGAAAAATTCATACCAGAGTGTAAAGGCCTTTGCAAGTCATTTACTTCAATTTTAAGGAACTCGTACTGGTGAAATACCTTTTCTTTTGAATATAACTATTCAGGAAAACATTTTGGCCAGAGAAGTAGTTTACTATCTGATAATTCATACTGAAGAGAAACATCATAATTGTCATCCCTGTGAAAGTTTCTTTGTGGCAGGTCCTCTCAAAGGTCGTCTTAGAAATTGACCAAGCCTAGAGCTTTAACTACCCCTGAGATTGATCCAGAAGAGAGACCCAGTGGTTATGCATTTAGGAAAAATGTCAAGAATTCTTGACATCCCATGTTTATACTACAGAACCATATCAAAAGTATCTTAAAAGTACAATGAGACATAGTGAAGGAGATGTAGAAAAGAAAGGAAAACAAAATGCGTGTATGGCTTCTAATTTCCCTGCCAAGCTTGTGATAATTTGTCATCGGGGGGGGGGGGGGTGGGGATATGGGGGGGATGAGAGATGAAAAATACCTCATCTCCTTTATGTGTTTATTATATACCTGTAGTCAGGAGAGTTGGACCATTGAAGGCAGCTCTGCTGCCAGCTTTTGTTTTTTTTTTTAATTTTCTTTATTTGAAAACATTGTGATTTTTACCCTTGAGCATAAATGTGAGAGATGTAGAGGCCTGGGTCGTGAAATACTTAAATACGCACACGCACACCCACGCACAGAGTCAATTCTTGTTATTCATTGTAGTTGTATTCTATACATTGATCACAAACACTGAATTGGTGAATACTGAGCCATAGCTCCTAGGTTCCTGTGAGCCTCTGTTCACATTTTCATCAACCAATCAATGCGTAACCCATTATGGAATTTTTTTTTTCTGTTTAAAAGACATTTATTGGGGCGCCTGGGTGGCGCAGTCGGTTAAGCGTCCGACTTCAGCCAGGTCACGATCTCGCGGTCCGTGAGTTCGAGCCCCGCGTCAGGCTCTGCGCTGATGGCTCGGAGCCTGGAGCCTGTTTCCGATTCTGTGTCTCCCTCTCTCTCTGCCCCTCCCCCGTTCATGCTCTGTCTCTCTGTCCCAAAAATAAATAAAAAACGTTGAAAAAAAAATTAAAAAAAAAAAAAGACATTTATTTAATACATGTTCCCTAGAAATAAATTATATGCAGTTATTTCCTTATAATAAAAATATTTCAATTACATCATTTTGTGTAACTTATTCTGTTACTATACTGCTTTAACTCAGTGATACACACAGAAAGTATACATAATTTAGTATTCACACACAATAAACACAGTAAACAGTAATGTGAACACCTACACTGTGTTATACTGTACAGTCATGCGAAGAAAGTCCAGAAAAAAGGTTAAAATTAATCAAAGATTGACATTAACTAATTTTGATAGAGTTGTTGGATATGTGGTGATAGAGCAGTGCACTCTGAAGGAACCTCTTGACCTTGGCATAGTTGATGCTATTTATTCTGCAGAAGAGGAAGACTGAGTGTGGGGTGTCAGTTCTACCTCAGGAATTTGACTCTTGTCGTTTGTTGACGTCAGCAGTTTCCTTTTGTGAAGTGGCTTGATAAATTGCATGAGGCTTCATTCAACCGTTGGGTCACATTCTTTTAGGTCCTGGAACGTTTTTCCAAAGTAGAATTTCTGATACGTGGCTGCTGCGAGAAAAGCGACTCATTCAGTAGTAGAGTGATTTTCGTAACCATCCTCATCATCACTGACTTCAGTGCCTTGTTTGGCTGTCTCTTCTGGGTCTTTATTTGTGGGTTCTACCACCTTCTCTGTCAGTATTTCTTCCACATCTTCCCTCAC
This sequence comes from Neofelis nebulosa, assembly GCF_028018385.1. Classification (NCBI taxonomy): domain Eukaryota; kingdom Metazoa; phylum Chordata; class Mammalia; order Carnivora; family Felidae; genus Neofelis; species Neofelis nebulosa. The sequence continues at coordinate 18,933,094 of NC_080798.1, read as the reverse complement.
GTCATTGGGAGTTTTTCCACTTGTCATGTGATATGCATTATGTACTTGACACGGTTCTTTACGTTGTATGTAACACCTTCAAAGCCTTGGAAAATTTCCAGGCAGTTTTGCCATTTTCCCAAGTTCCTGAAAGTAGTCTGCTTGACTGTGCCAAGCTGTTGGGACAAGCTGTCCGAGCTGTGCCACTGTTGGGACAGTCTCCAGACCGTGCCAACACAGTAACCAGTGACAGTTCGCATAGTGACTGACTGCAATAGTCCATCATGGTAACCACCATGTTTCTTTGTTGGTGTTGTAAGCTTTAGGTATAAAGCTCCCTCATGTGGCGTACGTACCATGAAAGCTTTTATGTCATGTCCTGATTGAGAGGTTGGATGACAGTGTTTAGGGGCATGAAAAGAACATCTAGGTTGGGGTGGGCATTTGCGAGTTCGTAACAATGGGCCAATGGGCATTCTCCAAAATTAACACAACCCTGGAGGCAAAGTATTTGCCCTGGAGATAGCAGTAAATATAGCTTCTTGGATGAGCAGTTGTGGAAGCATCCCAGAATGCTTCTGACATCTCTCAAATTTTTTTTGTTCCACCTGCAGCGGACTGGTGTATGGCATATGCCGAACTCCTGAACCAGAGTTTCCTTTTGAGTTCTGGTGGATTTGAAGTTCTCTACACCTTTATGGGCTCGCACTTAAAGTTGGTTGCTGTTGGTATTGACACACAACTGCAAGATTGCCCGATACTTGAATAATTTGAAGACTGGTGATTTGGAGGCCATTTGCATTATATACGTTCCTTTGCCAAAAGCCTAGTAAAACAAGCCAGTCTCGTTGGCATTGAAACCTACTCTTCCACCTAATGCTTTTCCTGTAACATTTCCTGATCTGCAGGACCTGCCTTAACACTGTTTATAATGTATTGCCTCTTGAAATGTGCAAGCCAACTAGCACTGGCAGATCAGGGGTGTTAACCTTTTCCCCATCTGGGTAACATGACTCTCAGTTTTGGCTTTCAGCTCACAATAAATGCTCTCCTATCCTTTTTTTTTTTTTTCTTCATCTCACAAATCCACAACTTCAGCTGCTTTCACATCTCATTGCTTCACCACACACTATACAAGTTACTATTAACACTTTCTTGAGTGGCTTCATCTACAGACCAGTGAGTTTCTTCCTCCTTTTGGATGTGCTAGACTGTTGATTCATTAACACTGAACTCAGAGTTAGTAGCAGTATGACTCATGACTGGATGAAGCTCATCTATCTAACATATGCATTTTCTTTCAGGCACGTCACAGCCTTCTCGGCAAGATCTAGGATGCTCTCCTGCTGTGGCCCTGAGCAGGCTCTGTCCTCTGGTGACCGTAGGGAAATGGGCTGGCTGACTCCCAACCACAGGTTGCCTCTGCCTCTGCCCTCCAGTTAGGCACCGAGGTGGCAGTCCTGTGGGCTCTTGGAATTTAGAGTCTTTAACAGTCTCGCCACACTGCCAGGCCCGTCTGGAACCTGCACCCAGCAGTGGGAGGTCAGGAAATGCTAGAAAGTCCTGCCGGGATTCGGTCTCTGGGCCCTGCCCTTTGCGTTTGGCAACTTTTCCTCATGCCCTTTGCGGGTGTGGGCTTAGCTGGTGTGCTTTTCTGCCCCAGGTTCCAGTGCTGTGCCACAAGCCTCAGGCCGAACGGTGCACGTTTTGCCATGGAGGAGCGCGGAGCCAGGAGAGCCCTCCACATTTCATACCACACTCCCAACAGCACACAAATCATCCTTCATGGGCAACTGCCCCAGCAAGCTTCTCTCTTGCCCTGTCCCCCCACCCTCCCACACATGTGCTTCTCATCCGGCTGAGATCACCCTGCACCTCTCCTTGGCCCTTTCCCCAGGCATTTCTGCCTGGATCCGGGCCTTTGCCAAATGGGTGGTATCGGATCAGGCAGCCTCAGTGCTCCTCTCTGGTGGCCCCGGGGGGACTCTCCGAAGGAGCCGCTGCTCTCTGCGTGTGCCTCATAGTGTCTGTCCACTCGGGAATGCTAAAGATCCCTCCTCCTGGACACACACTGACTCTCTTCCTCCTTTGTCATCTAATCAGGTAATCACCTCTGTGAGGCCAGGGCCATCCAGTCACCCTCCAGAGCCTTGTTTAAAGGAGACTGAGCTAAAGGGGCGCCTCGGTGGCTCAGTCGGTTGAACATCCGACTCTTGATTTCATCTCAGGTCATGATCTCACAGTTTGTGAGTTTGAGCCCCACATCGGGCTCCCCACTGCCAGTTCAGAGCCTGCTGGGGATTCTCTCTGTCTTGCTCTCTCTGCTGTTCCCACATGCTCCCTTCTCTCAGAAGAAAGAAATTAAAATTTTTTTCACTTCAAGAAAAAAAAAACTGAGATGAAGTCACCAGGGGCGTGAAGGAAGGGGATATCAAAAGAAGACCATAGAAAAGCGTGCGAAAGTCAGGACTTCCAGAAAGGGGCCCCCTTAGGGGTGAGCACATACCATCAAGATCTAGGTCTCTGGCGACAGAAGTTGTCGCACGTTTGGGAGCATCCTGAGCCTCAGAAGGGAAACTTCTATTCCAAGAAGGTGGCTTGGGCAAGACACCACAGACGCCTTCCATGAACTCCTTACCCAAAGGCGGTACAGCCCTGTTGGAGGCCTCCCGCTTGTCTGCAGGAGTGAGGCAGAGGGGCAGCAGGTGTGTCTAGCCCCGCCATTTCCTGCCCCTGCTACCAGAGAGGGTGAGGAAGGAAGAGCTTGATGAAGGCCACGGACTCAGCTCTCTAACCTTATGAAGTCAAAGAAAAAGACTCAAGAGAGAAAGGCTTTTAGGGAGTCTGTCAAGGAGAAATTCCCCAGCCACGCCTGTTGGTTGCAGGTCCTAGAAACAAAATTCCAACGCCACGAGTTTTGCCACTGCTGCTGCTACTGCCACCGCCGTGGGGTCGAAGTGAGAGGCTTCCGCCCCCCACCTTCCTTGCACGGTCATTGCTGAAGACATCAGCCTGGAGAAAACACAGCACCGCAAGGAAGATGCAGCCGCAGGGTTGGAGGACACAACTCAGACGACCTCAGACAGCGGTTCCCCTCAGCGCGCCCGCTCTCACAGGGAATGCACTTACTTCGCCATTGGCCACGTTCCCCTTGCAGATTCCAGAAACTACCAAATTAGCAGTCACTGACCTGCCCTACTTGGCTGTTTGGCCCCAATCCTACCTGCCCCTTTACCTACCCCCACACCAGATCTCCATCACGAAACGAGACACAGAGTGTCTAACCGTCCTTTTGCTATTCCTACCATCGCTCTTTATAGATTCTGGCCCATCTTTGGGGTTCTGCTTAATAATGAGAATAGAGGCCCTTTGCGTTCCAGTTCCGCAGTCACAGTTGCAGGATCTTCTACTTCGCTTACCACCTCCTAGCACCTTCTCCTTCAGGCCTGCCCTCTGGAGAGCCGAGTCACCTACATCTATGTGTGTGGATTCTCTTCCCTTTTTCTTACAGACTCCTCTTCAAGTCTCTCTCACTAGTGTCCCCTGTCTTTGCCAGCCAGTTCATCACTGCTTCTGCAGTCACCCTCAGTGGCCCAGTCAGCCCATCTGCGGACTGGACCTCAGAGGGTGCTTTGGACTTTGGTATGATGGCCACAGACAGCACTCTGCCTTGCCAGGCTTTCATCCCCAGGTCTCCACCAGGATCCAGCGTGAGCTCCCTCCCACGTGACCAGGCCGCTCTCAGCGTGGAGCAGATAACCCCTGCAAAGGCCACAGCTGCCACCAGCCCACCTGCTTAGATGGCCAGCGGCCCTACCGGAAACTTCCCCCTTCCTTTTGGGGCAGGGGTCACCCTTTAGCTGCAATTTGGGAGCCTATATGGGCAGCAATAGGAAGCTACTCTCTTCAACGCCCCTATCTTTTCTGGCCCACCCACCACTGCCTCTGCAGTAGCCTCACTCCAGGACTCTTCAGACTCACCCTCCAAGCCTGCCTTGGACTATGATGAAGTCAATATAGGTAACATCCTCAATTCCCAGCCTGTTGATTCTGGCCTCTTCTTGACAGCTTTAACAGCTCTTTCCCTTTGGGAATCCTGGCAGCCCCAGCAGGACCTCCTTCCTTAGCCCGAACTGCGACCCTGGAACCCAACGGCAGTCAGCTCTGGGGAGTCCGACGCTCCCATATTCCAAATTTTACATCTCTGTCAACACCCAGCCAGCTTTTGGTGACACTTCAGTTGTTTTCCCCACTGGCACGGCCACTCTGTCCTGCTCTGGAGCTGCCACCGACACGCACAGCACCGAGAACTGCAGCTCACCTTCTGCCATAGCACTTCAGACCCACTTGGGGTTACGGGGCTTGTGCGCCCTTTGAGATCGTGGCAGCTTTGCGGTCAGTGTGTATGTCCCAGGCTGCAGCTCCTTGCCTGGAACACTCAGCTTTGGAGCAAGACCCTGTGGGACACCCAGCGCCATAGCTCGTGTTGGGGGACACTGCCAGCCTATTGCATCCCTGTTGCAATCGGAGAGGCCAGCACTGTAGACGGCAAATCTGTCCTTGGAAACGCTTTCCTTCCTACCTATAATGAGGGCACCTAGAGCCAGCCCAGCCATGACATGCCTACTACTACTGGAGGAGAGAGAGCATCACTGAGGAGGTACTTGTGCCATAAGACATTTGTGTTCAGATCACCTGGGACCCCTCCAACCAGGGTACGTCTATTGCAGTCAGTTGGACTCCATAGCTCCGCCTGGGGGCCTTTACGTTCCTATCTGCAGTCAGGGCTCCTGGGTCCTACCTGAAGGAGTAGGTGTTTTGCAATGGGAGGGGCCAACCCCAACCCCATAACTGTGTTTGGACTGCTCTTCCTGCATCCTGTCTGAGCACCTGGAACCCATCTAATCACGGAACCCTGTTATATTGGAGAAGGCTGCACCACTGAGAAGAAATGCATGCGTGCCACGAGACCCTTCTGTTCCCACCCTCCAGCAGACACCGAGCATCCACCTGGCCAGAGCACATACATCTACTGCTGTCTGAGGGGCTGGCATCATACCTGTGACTGGAAATTAGAATGTCAGAGCACCTGAGGCTCACGGTCCAAACGCAGGTGACACGGTAGAAAAAGACAGCGTCATACCTGCACGTCTGGATATTTCTGTTCCCACTGTCACACTGAGCGGCTGGGGCACTCATGGTCAGAGTACATCTATTGCAGTCTCAAGGGACAGCACCATAGAATTTTAAGAGGATTCTCTATTTTCCCCTTCATTCAGAACATCTGGGGTCTGCCTAGACAGAGTACTCTCTTTGATGTGGAGTATGAACACCACTAAGGAAGTAGCTAAACTTCAGCACTTTTGCTGCTGTCTTTTAGAGCACAGCACGCAGCTCTCTTGCCTTGGGGCAAGTATTGGATCACCAGCCCATTCATTTTCTTCTCCTGAAAGAAACAATATCTCAGCAAAAGCTATCTAGAAATGGGGAGGGACCCCTAATTGCCACTAACGGGAAGAGGCTCGGCCTTCCAGTTATGTCAAACAAACTTAACCCGCACTCTGTTCTTCTAGAGCAAGCTGAAGCCCGATAGCTCGGGGCATTTGTGTACGTGTAAAACGGCGTAGTCTCAGATGAGGCTGATCAGAAGTCAACACGCTGGCCACGAGAAGTTATGCTGTGGAAAGAAGAAAGAGATCAGTAAGTATCAACCATGTCCTCCCTGGTTGCAGCTGTTAGCCTGGCAGACTCAAGTTGCGGGCCAGTTTTCCTCTATTCTTGGATGGGCAGGACCTCTTGCTGCCTAAAGCTGTCTTCTTCTGCATTTGCCTCAATGAGCCCTTTCTTTCCAAGATTGAATAGTATATAATATGACATGTTTTATATATATATATATATGTATATATATGTATATATGTATATATATGTATATATATATGTATATATATGTATATATATATGTATATATATATATATGTATATACACACACACACACGTGTGTATAGTCATATATTATGTAATATATATATATTATCTATGGTGCAGGCTTCTCCAATACACATGTAGTATTTTATCTTATATAAGGATATACCACATCCTATTTGCTGAACCACAGAACTTTGAAAAGTTAAGCCTGGCTCAACACATCACCACTCACACAGGTCAATTTTTCCTCCACAGTTGAGTAAAAGAACAAAAATGTACGAGCAGCAGATTAATTAATGAGAACAAGAAAAAAATATATATATGGATGTGGTATAGCCACACTTTACCATTGCATCTGCCAATGTCTGAAACAAGGAAGTGAAGTTCAGAGGAGAGGTGGGTGCTGCTGTCCCATCACTCTGATTCCACTGTAGGTCGGGTCATCCCTAATGTACATCCAGAAAACACATTTAATAATTTATAAAAAGCATTAAGTGTCTCGTCGGCGTCTTTCTCTTTAATCTGGACTTGGGCGATCATTCCCACACAGTCACTAACTCTACTAGAGAGGAAGGATGTGGCATCTGGGCTCTCACACCTAGAAGAACAAAGGAAGAAAAAGCTCACTACTGCTTTGTAATTATTGGAAATTTTAGGTCTAGAATGTCTCATATTGTATAGGAGTGTTTTCATGCTCCATAAAAATTCAGAGAAGAGTCTCTTTTCCAGGGAATAACGAGATACAATAAGTCTTTTTTTTTTTTTTTTTTTTTTTTTTTTTTTTTCAACGTTCTTTATTTATTTTTGGGACAGAGAGAGACAGAGCATGAACGGGGGAGGAGCAGAGAGAGAGGGAGACACAGAATCGGAAACAGGCTCCAGGCTCCGAGCCATCAGCCCAGAGCCTGACGCGGGGCTCGAACTCACGGACCGCGAGATCGTGACCTGGCTGAAGTCGGACCCTTAACCGACTGCGCCACCCAGGCGCCCCAACAATAAGTCTTTTTGGAAGAAATAATTGGTCTGGCATTATTCTAAGTCCCTAAAATAGCAAATTACAATAGTTATAGTATCACCCAGTCCTAGTTGACTGTAGAGTCCTTGCTGTCTTCAGTAGACTTCATTCTTAAAAACGTAGTATTTTCTAAGACAATTCATACTATAAGAACTATCTAAAGTTGGGGAAAAAAGAAAAATACAAGTGTTTTCTTCATCTTTTACATATTATTTTATTAAATATTTATTCAGTGATGATTCTACACTAGACGTTGTGCTGTGAGAGCCTAATAACATAGAGTTTCCCCAAAGGAATCTACAATATAGTAGAAGAGACAGAAGAATAAGACTGGAGGGGTTGCTGATAGGGATTTGGGAGCAGGTAAGAAAGACATAAAACTAAGAATACCTATTCCTCAGAAACCCCACCCAAAAAAGAAGATGAGAGGACTTTCAGTTCCACATTTAAGGAGTTGGGAAGTCATTACTCTATCCTAATAAAGAAAAAAGCTGAACAGACTAAAAAATCAACCACTTTTGGGGTGCCTGGGTGGCTCAGTCAGTTAAGCATGTGTTGATTTTGGCTCAGGTCATGATCTCGCGGTTTGTGAGTTCAGGCCCCCTGTCGAGCTCTACACTGACAGTATGGAACCTGCTTGGGATTCTCTCTCTCTCTCTCTCTCTCTCTCTCTCTGTCCTACCCCCACTCTCTCTCTCTCTCAAAATAAATAAATAAACTTAGAAAAAATCAACCACTCTTTTTCGATCTGTGAGAGAGGTGAGGACCCAGGGCAAACAGCTGTCCAAGGTTGGGGAGACAAGTGAATATGGGGAGTCCTGGTTTACCAGAGCAGAGATTCATGAGTGGGAACCACTGTGGGAACCAGTGCCAGGGTGGAAAACCTGAACCGTTGTTGACAAATTACTGGAAGCACAATGTGGACAAATCTGTAAGTTAAAAACTCCTGGAGAACCTCCACAGGGAGGCCCCTGCAGTGAGTAGTATTTCCAGGAACGTGACCAGGTCCCCATAGTCAATAGCAGAGAAAAATCCCCTTGTACTCTGATGTGTGTGGGGTGAGGAGGGAATGAGGAATTATTTTTGAAATATGCCAGAGCACTCTGTTCTTTTTTTGATATGTTTAAAAAGTCTTTTTTAATGTTTTATTTTTGGGAGAGAGAGAGAGAGAGAGAGAGCAAGCAAGTGAGGGGCAGAGAGAGAGGAAGACACAGGATCCGAAGCAGGCTCCAGGCTCTGAGCTGTCAGCACAGAGCCTGACGTGGGGCTTAAACTCACAAACCGTGAGATTATGACTTGAGCCAAAGTCCGACACTCAACCGACTGAGCCACCCAGGCACCCCAGAGCACTCTGTTCTTAACAAGGCCCACCCTCCAGAGAAACTAGTTAGCCAGAGCCTAAGTGATCTGAACAAGGAAAAGACATAACGCCAGTCAGCTCCAGCCTTCCACATTACTGGAGAAGAGAATACCCCGCTCCAGTCCACTCTAAGCCTTCCACGTGGGAGAAGGGAAATACCCAACTCCAGCCTATTCCAGCCATCCTGTCCCACCTGAGAGGGGAGAAAAAAGCTGAGGAACACTTGTGAAGTTCACCGTGCAGAAGCACGGGCTTCCTAAAATCCTGACAACTGAGGACTCTAAAACGCTCCTCTTCCCCCGACACGTTACCACCACATTACTAAAGGCCTACTTACAGCAGCTCCGTGTTACCCAGTGCCTCATGTTCACCTATCAAGGAAACATTATAAGGATTACTAAAATAAGGCATTACAAGAAAACATTACTAAAAGGCCAAAACAAAAACAAAACCAAAAGCACCCCCCCCACACACAGCCTGAAGATAGAAAGCAAGCAACTGAACCAGAACTGGTAAGGATGTTAGAATTATCAGATCCAATTATCAATAAAACAAGTATGATTAATATGCTAAGAGCTCTAATGGATCAAGTAGCCGGCATACAAGGCCAGATGCGTGATGTGAGCCGACAGATGGAAATCCTAAGACAGAACCAAAACAAATGCTAGAGATAAAACACTGTAACACAAATGAAGAGTGCTTTTGCTAGGCTGACCGGCAGACCAGACACAACTGAAGACAGAAATCTCCGAGCTTGAGGATATCTCAATAAAAACATACAAAACTGAAAAGCAAAAAGAACAAAGACAAAAAAAAAAAAAAAAAAAGAACAACAGAATAATCAAGAAAGTGGGACAACTAAAAAGGTGTACCATACACACAATGGGAGTACCAAAAGGAGAAAGAGAGTAACTGAAGAAATATTTTAAACAGTAACTGAGAATTTCCCCAAATTAAAGTCAGACACCAAACCAAGGATCCAAGAAGCTCAGAAAACAACAGGCCATAAAATTACGCTTAGACATATCATTTTCAAACTGCAGAAAATCAAAGATAAAGAAAAAATCTTGAGGGGCACCTGGGTGGCTGAGTAGGTTAAGTGTCTGACTCTTGGTTTCAGCTCACTGCTGGTAAGTTCAAGCCCCGCATCCGGCTCTGTGCTGACAGCTCAGAGCTTGGAGCCTGCTTCAGATTCTGTGTGTATCTCTCTCTCTGTCCCTCCCCTGCTTGTGCTCTGGCTCTGTTTTTTTTTTTTTTAACATTTATTTATTTTTGAGAGACAGAGAGAGACAGAGCGTGAGTGGGGAGGGGCAGAGAGAGAGGGAGACACAGAATCCAAAGCAGGCTCCAGGCTCCGAGCTGTCAGCACAGAGCCTGACGCGGGGCTCGAACTCACAAACCGTGAGATCATGACCTGAGCTAAAGTCGGATGCTCAACCGACTAAGCCACCCAGGCACTCCCTAGAAAGGTTTTTTTTAGTCCCTTATTATCCTTTCAATATCTGTCAGATCTGTATTCATGCTGTAGTTTTATTCATATTTGTAGTTATTTGGGTTTTTTTTTAAAAAAACTTTATTGAGATACAGTTCACATGCTCCTACAATTTACTCAATTAAAGTGTATATAGTTCAATGGTTTGCAGTAGAATCACAGATATGTGCAACTGTAATGGATAAACTCACAAATGCTCCTGTGTGTCTCTCTCCTACTTTTATTTACACTGCCACATTACTTCTGACACCAGATGCGTAGGTTTTCTACATACACATCAAGAAGTTCTCCAATTCTCAGCAGAGTCCTACAAATTTAGCTCAGTTGTGACACTATCCGCTAGGAGATAGTGTCAGATCCCTTCAGGGCTCAGTCCCACAAGACTGCCTCTGTTTCAGGTGCCAGTCACAAATCCCAGGTTGTTACCCGTGCTTCTGACTGACTGGCTATAAACTGGAGGTTCCCGTGACTTTCTCCAGAGGTTCTATTAATTTGCTAGAGCAACTCACAGAACTCAGGACACCAGTTTACTTACTACTAGATTACCACGTTACTATAGAGGATATTAAAGGATATGAATGAATCACTAGATGAAGAGATACACAGGCCAAGGTCTGGAAAGGTCCCAAATACAGGAGTTTCTTTCCCTGTGGAATTTGGGTACACCACCCTCTAGGCACATAAATGCATTCTGATCACAAACAGGGAAGCTCTCTAAACCCTGTCCTTCTTGGGTTTTTAATGGAGGCTTTGTGACATAGGCATGGTTGATTTAATCATTGGTCGTTGGTGATTGAACTTGATTTTCTCCAGGTCCTCTCCCGAGAGGTAGGTGGAGGGACTGAAAGTTTCAACTCTCTATTGACATACTTCCCCCCCATCCTGAGGTTACCTGGGGTTTTCCAAGCCACATCATTAACGTAACAAAAGTCGCCCTTATTACTCTCCTTACTTAGGAAATTCCAAGGGCCAGCAACCATCACCAAGATCAATTTTAGATTTTTTTATCACCTCAAAAAGAAACCTCCTACTGTTCAGCTACAACCCTCTATCTCCCAACCCCTTCAAGTTCTAGGCAACCACTAACCTACTTTTTGTGTCAGGAGAGTCCATGTTCTGGATACTTCATATGAATGAAATCATATAATATGTGGTTTTTTTGTGATGGTCTTCCTTCACTTAGCATAATGTTTTCAAAGTTCATCCATGTTGTAGCATGTATCGATGCTTCGTTCCTTTTTATGACTGAATAATGTTCTATTGTATGAATACACCACGCTCATTTATCCATTTATCAGTTGATGGACATTTACATTGTTGATACCTTTTGGCCATTATAAATAATGCTATAATCATTCATATACAGTTTCTGTGTGGACATATGTTTTCATTTCTCTTGTGTCCATGCCTTGGAGTAGAATTGCTGGGATATAGGATAACTCTTATGTTTAATATTTTGAGCAACGGACAGACTGTTTTCCAAAGTGTCTGCACCCTTTTACATTCCCATTAACAGTGTTTAAGGCTTCCAATTTCTCCATATTCTCCCCCACATTTGTTATCTTACTTTCTGATTCTAGTCAACCTAGTTGGTATGAAATGGTATATCATTGTGGTTTTGATTTGCATTTCCCTGATGACTAATGCCGTTGAACATCTCATGTGCAAATTGGTCATGAGGGTACTTTGCCTATTTTTTGATTCTTCTTTTCGTCTGTTTTTTTTTTTTAATTGAGTTGTGTTTCTTACATGCGTATGGAGACAAGTTCCTAATCAGATATATGATGTATAAATATTTTCTCCCATTCTGTGGTTTTTCTTCTCAATTTCTTGATTATATCCTTTAAAAAGCACAAGTTTTTAAATTTTGATGTAATCCATTTTATCTGTTTCTTTCGCTTGTGCTTTGATATCTTACCTAAGAATTCTTGGCCAAATACAACAAACAAAAGGTCTTGAAGATTTACTCCTATGTTTTCTCCTAAGAGTTTTATCTATAACGTTTTTAACTCATTTAGGTAGTTGATCCATTTTGAGTTAATTTTTGTATATGGTAAAAGATAATGGTAATGGTAAAGGACAATTTCATTCTTTTGCATGTGGCTGTACAGTTAGCTGTTCCACCACCATTTATTGAAAAAACTATTTTTCTCCTATTGAATGGTCTTAGCACCCTTATCAAAAAAAAGTTGACCATAGACATATGGGTTCATTTCTGGACTCCTAATTTATTCCATTATCTATCTATCTACCCTACACCAATACCACACTGTCTTGATTGCCACTGCATTGTAGTAGCTTTTGAAATAGAGAAGAGTCTATTGAGCTTTTGAAATAGAGAATAGAGTCTTACGCTGTGCTTCTTTTTCAAGATGTTTGGTTAATTGGGGTCCTTTGCAATTCCTTATGAATTTGAGAATCAGATTGTAAATCTCAACAAAAAAGACAACTGGAATTCTAACAGGGATCATGTTGAATCTGCAGATTGGTTTGGGAAGTCTCACCACCTTAAATCAAATCTTATTCATGAACAGGAGTTGTTTTTCATATTATTTATATCTTTCAAAATCTCTTTCAACAGTGTTTTTGCAGTCTTCAGAGTATAAACAGGAAACTTCTTGTTAAATTTATTCGTAAATATTTTATTTTTATGATGGTATTGAAAATGAAATGGTTTTCTTAATTTCATTTTTTTTATTGGTTCAGCATAAGTATATAGAAAGATAATTGATTTTTGTATAGTGTTTTGTATCTGGTAATCTTGATGAAATTGTTTATTAGTTTTAATATTTTTTTAGTGTATTGGAGCACCTGGGTGGCTCAGTCAGTTAAGCGTCGAACTTTGGCTCAGGTCATGATCTCGTGGTTTGTGGGTTTGAGCCCTGCATCGGGCTCTGTGCTGACAGCTCAGAGCCCAGAGCCTGCTTTGGATTCTGTGTCTCCCTCTCTCTCTGCCCCTCCCCTGCTTGCACTCTGTCTGTCTCTCTCTCAAAAATAAATAATAAACATTAAACATTTTAAAAAATATTTTTAGTGTATTCCTTTAGATACTCTCTATATAAGATACGTATCTCTATGGATATAGTTTTACTTATGCTTTTTCAATTTGGATGGCATTTTTTTTCTTTCTCTTGCTGAATTGCCTTGGCTAGAGACTCCAGTAAAATATTGAGTAAAAGGGGTGAGAGTGGACATTCTAATCTTGTTCCTCATCTTAGGGATAAAGCATCCATCTTCGACCATTACGTACACATTTGCTGTGGGTTTTTGTCCATGCCTTACCAGGTCGAGGAGATTCACTTTTATTCTTTGTTCTTTTCTAACGAAAGGATGTTGGAGTTTGTCACACGCTTTTTTCTGCATCTGTTGAGATGATCATGATTTTTTAAAAACTATTGATATGGTGTCTGGCAATGAATTAATTCTAATTGACATATAACATTATATTAGTTTCAGATGTACAACATAATGATTTGATATTTATATATATTGCAAAGTGATAACCACAAGTCTAGGTGAGATCATCACCACACAGTTATAATTTTTTTTTTGTTGTGACAAGGACTTTTAAGATATACTCTCTTAGAAAACTTCAAGTATACAATATAATATGATTAACTATAGTCATCATGCTGTACATTACATATCCAGGATTTATTTATTTTATAACTGGAAGTTTGTACCTTTTTTTTTTTTTTAATTTTTTTTTTCAACATTTTTTATTTATTTTTGGGACAGAGAGAGACAGAGCATGAACGGGGGGAGGGGCAGAGAGAGAGGGAGACACAGAATCGGAAACAGGCTCCAGGCTCCGAGCCATCAGCCCAGAGCCTGACGCGGGGCTCGAACTCACGGACCGCGAGATCGTGACCTGGCTGAAGTCGGACGCTTAACCGACTGCGCCACCCAGGCGCCCCTGGAAGTTTGTACCTTTTGACTACCTTCACCTTTACTTATTCTGCACACCCTCAACCCCTACCTCTGACAAACACCAGTCTGTTCTCTTTATATAGGAGTTCAGTGTTTTTTGGATTTCATGTAGAAGTGAGATCATAGGGGTGCCTGGGTGGCTCAGTCGGTTGGGCGTCCGACTTCGGCTCAGGTCATGATCTCGCGGTCCGTGAGTTCAAGCGCCGCGTTGGGCTCTGTGCTGACAGCTCAGAGCCTGGAGCCTGTTTCAGATTCTGTGTCTCCCTCTTTCTCTGACCCTCCCCTGTTCATGCTCTCTCTCTGTGTCTCAAAAATAAATAAACATTAAAAAAAAAAAAAAGAAGTGAGATCATAATGCTATTTGCCTTTTTCTGTCTGATTTATTTCATTTAGCATAATGGCCCCTCAAGTCCCATCCATGTTGTCACAAATGGCAAGATTTAATTCTTTTTTTTTTTTTTAGGGCTGAATAATATCCCTATCCATTCATCTTCTTTATCCATGAATACATTGACGGACACCTCGGTTGCTTCCATGGGTTGGCTACTGTGAATAATGCGGCAATGAACATGAGGTCAGATATCTCTTCAAGACAGTGTTTTCCTTCTCTTCGACAAATATCCAGAAGTGAAATTGCAGGATCACGTTGTAGTTCTGTTTTTTTTTTTTTTTTAAGTTTATTTATTTATCAGAGAGAGAGAGAGTGCGAGCACAAGTCGGGGAGGGGCAGAGATAGGGAGAATCCTAAGCAGGCTCTGCCCAGGCAGCGAGGAGCCCAACACAGGGCTCAAACTCACGAACTGTGAGATCATGAACTGAGCCGAAGTCAGACACTTAACCAACTGAGCCCCCCAGGCGCCCTTCTATTTTTTAATGTTTTGAGGAAAGTCTATAATTGTTTCCATACTGGCTGCACTAATTACATGCTCACCAATTATGCACAAGTTCCGTTTTCTCTACATCCTCTCACCAACACTTGTTATTCCTTGTCTTTTGATGACAGCCATTCTGACAGGTGTCAGGCGGTTTTTTTTTTTCTTCTCATCATGGTTTTGATGCATTTCTCTGATGATTAGTGATGTTGAGCACCTTTTCATGTACCTATTAAAAAAAACGTCTATTCAGGTCCTCTGCTCATTTTAAATCATACTGTGTTTTTGGTATTGAGCTGTACGAGGTCTTTATATATTTTGTATATTAATCTTTTATCTGGAATACGATTTGCAAATACTTTTTCTCATTCAGCACGTTGGCTTTTCATTTCATTGCCTTCTTTCTTCGGTGCAGAAGCTTTTTGGTGTGATGTAGTCCTCCTTGTTTATTTTTGCTTTTGTTGCCTTTGCTTTTGGTGTCAGATGCAAAAAATCATTGCAAAGACCTTATCTTCATACAGATACAAACACAGATATTTCTGTCTATATATCATCTGCATCTGTGTCTCCATCTCTAGCTGTACCTATATCTCCGTATATCATATGAGTGGACTGGACCAGTTAATACTGGTAAGTAGTCATTTTCAGCCAGGCCCCTAAAAGCTGGTTATGCAATTATTACAAGATATATTGCAGTCCTTGGCTTTTAAGCCAGGGTGGATACTGTACCCACCTGAAATGCATCTCCTCTCCTTCTCCCAGAGGGGATAAGATCACTCATAGACAGCTGTGCTGTCAGCTACAAAGCTCAACTGGAAGAGAAACGCCCAGTATTGCTGTGCGGATAATTGTTGGTCTCTGCAAATGTAGGGTAAGAAAGAGAAACAAAAGACATGCAGATCATACAGAAATAAAGCTATGTTTATTCAGAGATACATGATTTACAGAAAATACTATGTGGATGTAGAAAACTCAAAGGAGTCTGCAAAGAAACCACCAGAAGTAAAAAGTAAATTTAGCAAGGTCTATATCCGGATGTATATGTATATGTATATGTATATGTATATGTATATGTATATATCATCCATATATCTATATAGTGTGTATATTTTACGTGTGAGTGTTGTGTAGATACAGATAAACAGATAAATGTATTTTCCATGTACTACCAATAACCTATTTAAAAGAAACCATTTGGGGGCCACTGAGTGGCTCAGTTGGTTGAACATCTCTTAATTTTGACTCAGGTCATAACCCCAGGGTTGTGGGAATCAGTCCCAATGTAGGCTCTGAGCTGAGCGTGGAGCCTACCTAAGACTCTCTCTCCCTCTCTCTCTCTCTCTCTCTCTCTCTCTGCCCCTCTCTCTGGCTTGCCCATGCTCTCTCTCTCTAAAATATAAATAAATAAATAAAAATAAAGAGATCATTTAAAATAACATTTACAGGGTGCCTGGCTGGCTCAGTCCGAGGAACATGCAACTCTTGATCTTGGGGTTGTGAGTTTGAGCCCCATGTTGGGTATGGAGATTACTCAAAAATAAAATTAAAAAAAAAAACAAAAAACATTTACAGGGGCGCCTGGATGGCTCAATCTGTTAAGCATCTGACTTCAGCTCAGGTCATGATCTCAGAGCTCGTGAGTTCAAGCCCCGCATCAGGCTCTGTGCTGACAGCTCAGAGCCTGGAGCCTGCTTCACATTCCGTGTCTCCCTCCCTCTCTGCACCTCCCCCTCTCGCACTCTGTCTCTCTCAAAAATAAACACGAAAAAAAAATAACGTTCACAAATCCCGTAAAATACTTAGGAATAAATTAGCAAAAGCTGTTCAAGACCTGTACACACAAAACTACGAAACAGTAGTTGAAAAGTTTCTCTGTACAGGGCCAGATAACAAATAATATAAATTCTGTGGCTCACATATAGTCTCTATCGCATATTTTTCTTTGCAGCTCTTTAAAAATGTTAACACAATGCTTAGTGTGTTAACAGGCTTCAGCTTCACAGGCTATGAGCTGAATTTTGCCCACAGGCTATAATTTGCTGACCCTTGCTTCAAAATATAGCGGAGAGAAAATTCAAAACACCTAATTTTATACAGATATGTCCCATGCAGTGGACTGCAGAAATTAATATTGTTAAATTGCCAGTTTCGACCAGGATCCTGAAAACTGGTCTATGGATATGGGTGCCCTTGGGGCACAAGGCTTTTTTAAGCCAGGATGGATCCTTTACTCATCTGATGTGTATCTCCTGTCCCTGCACAGACAGCGATGTGGTTGGCTACAAGGATCTGTAAGAAAAGAAATGCCCTATGGGGATATGCTGGCAATTGGGGTCTCTGCCCAGCATCTTCTCAAGAGCCTGGAGCCCAGTGTAGCCAAGGGTCCACTTAAGAGGTGAACCAATCCAGACGCCTAGTAGGCAGCCCATGGGCTCATTACAGGTGTCCTAAGTACCCCGAGGACTATAAGTAATGGTAATACATGATGCCTACCTGATAAGGAGGCACCACAATCCAGTGGCTAAATTAAGGAACTCTGGAATCAGACGGACTGGGTTCAAATGGGGGCTCCGCCACCTGTACAACCTGGGGAAAGTGCTGTTTTACCAAATTGACAAAAAGGCCGTGAAGAGGACCTGCCTGCTAAGAAGAGATGTGGAAAGCAGCATCCGGGCTGGCGGGGGCATCTTGTTTCCGCCTCAGAAAACCTCACTGCCGGACGGGGATGCTGTCGGCTCGTACTTTCCCCGGCTGCGGGACGCGGCGAGGCGCCAGAGCAGTTCGTTCCTGGAGGCCGCGGTGTCGGGAGCCTGAACTACCTGTATGGGGATGAGGGAGGGAAAGCGTGTGCTCCACGGCTGTTCTTGCGCCGCGGCTGCTCGGGTCCGTCCTCCCCCACTTAGCACTGGCCCGCTGCACCCCCCCGCCCCCCTCCACGGCGCAGTCGGTCACCCGGCGAGACGGCACCGCCCTAACCCTCCCTGTAAGCCGCAACCCCCCGTGGGAGGATCAGGCTTGCTCCCGCCTTGGGCTTTGAGGCCCTTCTGCCTCCAGGGACCCCAGGAGGAAGGGCTGGCGGGCTCACAGGCCTGGCTGCCGGATGCCCCGAGAGCCTTCTGAACAGCTCCCACCTGGCGGGGCCCTTTTGGTGACCAACGTCTGGAGCTAGGTGAGGGAAGGCTCGAAGCCCAAGCGAGCCAGCCGGGCTCTGGCCGTTGGACCCCGCCCTTTGCCCTTAGCCGCTAGTTCTTCGCGCCTTTGGCTCGCGCACCCTTTCTCTGTCATCCGTTGCGGTGATGGAGCCCAACGTTCGCCGGGCAGCGCGGCCTTGGTGGTGGAGGGGCGGGAGCGAGGAGACACCCTCGCCTGCGTCTCCCCGCGCTCCGAAGGTTCCGCAGCGCGCACCTGCTCTTCGCTGCCACCTCCTTCCTAAGGCTGACACCGCTCGCGCCTTCTGCCCCCACGCCGCACCGGCCACCAGCGCTTCCCCGGGCTGGCTGGGATCACAGCGCCGACCCTGCGCCCCTCCATTATTAATAAGGACAATAATGCTATAGACATTATAATAGACAAGCTATTCTTGTCTTTCTAGATAACTTCATGAGTCAACATTAATGATCTGCTGGGAATGGCTCACTTTTCAAATGTGTTTCCGAGACCATCTTAATTCTCTGAAATTATAGATGAACCACAACTGCAGCCACTGTCCTAGCAGGAAACACAATTTGATAAGTGGCTGTTCTTTTCAGACAAATATATGAACTTAGATGAAATAGAATATATTTCAGGAAACACCATTAAAAAAAAAAAAAACAACACCACGAGATAGACAAAAAGTTCTGCTTTCCTGGGTTAGAGAAAGACCAGAGAGCTTTCTGAGACACGCTGTGGGCTTTTCTACCTGCTTTCGGGCTTCTAGGCATCCTTCCTCCCTGACATAGCTTTGTCCAAAATCTGCATCTTACCCCCGACTAATCAAACACTTATAACATCACTATGCTCATGTTGAACTCTTTAAACACTAGTGAAGAACAATAAGATGATGACCATTCATTCTGGAGTAACGGTTACTTGGTGTCTGAGGGACATTTTCTGATATGTACATAAGTTTGTATGTATGTTGGGGGGAGGCTCCCCCTGCCATTGGGACTGTCATGGTTAAATGAGACTAACAATTGTTTCCCAAAAATGTTTGTGATTTTAAAATTTCTTTGATCTAAGAATTATCCTTCTAATTGACTGCATTTCTTCTCACCAAGGAACTCGCATTCCCCTCTGCAAAATACAAATTGCTAATGTACTCACCCCTTACCCCTTACCCCTGAACACATTAGTCCGACAGTTTGTTCTCATAAATAAAACTCTTGTCCTGATAAGTATTGATTGATATTTCCAGATCGCCACCTCAGGGAGCAAAATGTACACATGTAGGCTCTAACAGTCTCCAAGAAAAGTCCTGCGATCAGGGGAATGAATGCAACGGGTCTTTATTTGTCCTCGAATATCTCCAGTTCCCGCAGGGCAGGAGCAATCAGTGAAAACAGCTGGTTCTGGAATCACAGGCTTCTGCAAAGTTGTCTCTGATTTACATGAGCTGTGTGAGTTCTCACTCCAGATCAGATGACTTCCTGTTTGTTATTTACCTACTCATCTTCAGAATGATTTCTGCTTCTTTCTCTTTGTCTTTCGGCTTACTTTGCTTCTTCTCTATTATTTTGAAATTTTCATTCTAATATTAATTGCTGTCATAAAAAGTGTATTCATAAACATTTTTAACAAATCCATATGTTTACAAAGTTAATGTGAATATTCTTTATCTAAGTTCCCTGTTCCTCTCTCCTATTTCAAGAATCCAAAGAGTAAACAGTGTCATTAACTGGTATATATTCTTTAAGAAGCGCTTTTCAATTAAAAAAAGAATATTGGCTTTTATTCATTTATTACTTCTCAGTGAAATCTCCCTTAAATCTCTACTTGACCTTCTCGTGGTAATTCATCTTGTACCCCTCTATGAGATGTATAAGATTGGTGTCCACAGAAGGCTGAAAGATCATTGCTGGTCAGCTCTGTGTCTCCATGGGGGGTTCCATGCCCCAAGATTTCGGTTCCAACCGAATCTTTCGGTTTTTTGTTTGTTTATAAAAAGTCTATTGTTTTCTACTAAAAACATTGATGTCATCCTTACATTTTAGTTAAGTTACATAAGGCATTTAACATACCAGGAGCAACTTTGATATGGCTTTCAAAAAAAAGATAGTTCTTTATTTATTTTTTTTAAGTTTATTTATTTTGAAAGAGAGTGAGAGAGCAGGGGAGGGGTAGAGAGGGAGGGAGAGAGAGAATCCCAAGCAGGCTCTGCACTGTCAGCACAGAGCCCGATGTGGGGCTAAAACCCACGAACCCACGAACTCAGATCATGACCTGAGCCGAAATGGAGAGCTTAACCAACTGAGCCACCCAGGAGCCCCAAAAGAAAGACAGTCCTTTAAATTAATCTAATCACCAATGCTTTGGAATAAACTCCAAATTCTGGATTACTATAAAAATGGCTATTGTGTAAAATGTTTGATTATAATATGGTAATGTAATGGTAATAACTGTAAATTTTAATAAATAATATCATGTAAATCAATAAATGTTTCCCTCCACATTCTGAGGGGGGACTTATAACTACTGGGTTGTACTTAGAACTTATCAGTGGAAAGGGCTAATATACCTATTTTTTAAAGATTATACTTCAAGTTTATGCTGATATTTTTGAACCAATTTAGAAATGCAGAATTTCTACTCAATATTTATGGTTTTATATTTGCATCTACTATTACTTTAAGCTAATAACTTTTTTACAAATAAAAATTCTAATAATTTTGTTAATGTGATAATATACAACAATTTAAGATTTCTTTGAAGTTTTGGGGCACCTGGGTGGCTCAGTCGGTTGAGCGTCCGACTTCGGCTCAGGTCATGATCTCACAGTCCGTGAGTTCGAGCCCCACGTCGGGCTCTGTGCTGACAGCTCGGAGCCTGGAGCCTGTCTCAGATTCTGTGTCTCCCTCTCTCTCTGAACCTCCCCTGTTCATGCTCTCTCTGTCTCAAAAATCAATAAAGGTTAAAAAAAAATTTTTTTTTAAAGATTTATTTGAAGTTTTAAAACCTTTTTATTTTAGTGGCACCCGGGTGGCTCCATTGGTTAAGTCTGACTTCAGCTCAGGTCATGACCTCACGGTTCATGAGTTCGAGCCCTGTATCAGGTTCTGTGCTGACAGCTCAGAGCCTGAAACCTGCCTCGGATTCTGTGTCTCCCTCTCTCTCTGCCCCTCCCCTGCTCACACGTTGTCTCGCTCTCAAAAATAAGTAATAAACATTAAAAAAAAAATTTAATAAATAAAACCTTTTTATTTTGAAACATTTATTTTCAGAATAGTTTTAGTGATAATACAGAATGTTCCCTATACCTGTCACCCAGTATCTCCCATTGTCAACATCTTCTATAACCATGTACATTTATCCAAGCAGGAAATTAATGTTGGCTTAATGCTATTTAATACATTGCAGACCTTATCTGGTTTTCTCCAGTTTTTCCACTAATATACTTTTCTGTTCCAGGATTGTCTTTCATGACCTGTATACTTTTGAGGAATAGTAATCTGTATCTATCTATCTACATACACATATATATTGTATATATTATATGGATATGTATAATAATATATATTAGAGAGAGAGAAGGGGGCTATATAGAGGCTATATATTCTAATATATATATAGCCTCTATTATAGAATAATACTCGGGCATCTGTGTGGCTCAGTCAGTTAAACATCCAATTAGTGGTTTTCGGCTCAGGTCATGATCTCACAGTTTGTGGGATCAAGCCCCACATCAGGCTCTGGGCTGACAGCACAGAGCCTGCTTGGGATTCTCTCTCCCTCTCTCTCTGGCCCTCCCCTGCTCACACACACACACATACTCTCTCTCTCTCAAAATAAATAAAATAAACAGAAAAAATAGAATAATACTCAATTTGGGTTTGTCCAATGTTTTCTCATTATTATTTGATGTTATATATTTGGGGGAAGAACGCTACACAGGGGAAGTGTCTTCACCTCATTATATCAAGGAATGCGTAATATAAACATGATTTATGTCCAGTGATAACAAACCTTGATCACTTAGTTAAGGCAGTACCTGCCAGATTTCTCCACTGTAAAGTTAATGTTCTTCCCCTTTCATATTGTTTGTTACATACCAGTCACTATGCCCAATCCCCATGGGAGACAAATTAGGCTTTGCCACCTGGAAGAGAGAAGTATCACATGTTTAAACAACTGTAGTCTGATTAGTAAACATTTTGGGAGAGTTATTTTGAGACTAAAAATATTATAAGACCCTTTAATTTTTCCATTAATTTGCGGCTGGAAACCAATTCCTACAAGGCTAAAAATGTATTGTTGTTCATAAGTAAAATCCTAAGTATCCCATATGCAAACACTGTTGAAAGGATATTTAGCTTGATAGAACACTGAGCTAACACCAAAAATGAGTGTAATATAGGCTTACTAAGACCAGATCTACAAGTCAAAGCGAATTTTGTTTGATTGTATGCAGATTTACCACTACATTAAAGAAAAGAATGCCATAAGGGCTACAGATTCAGACAAGTATTATTGGAAAAGGGAAAAGAGTAAAGATATCCTAATGTATAATGGTACAGAAACATTTCTTTTAAAGATATGTGTTTAATTAATCCTATTGTATTTCCATTTTCCATTTTAAAGTTCTTACATTTATGTATCTTAAGAATACATAATACAAAAATACACAATAATATAGCACACAAAGTTTAAATATCTAGTAAGAAGTTGCTGTATCAGAGGATGGAAACATTTTTCTCACACGTGTTTGTCTTTTTTTTTTTTTAATTTTTTAATGTTTATTTATTTTTGAGAGAGAGACAGAGTGCGGGAGGGGCAGAGAGAGGGAGACACAGAATGCAAAGCAGGCTCCAGTCTCTGAGCTGTCAGCACAGAGCCCGACATGGGGCTCGAACCCACGAACCGCGAGATCATGACCTGAGCCCAAGTGGGATGCCTAAGAGGGCGGATGCTTAACCGACTGAGCTACCCAGGTGCCCCTCACACGTGTTTGTCTTACCCTTATGAATTGCCACCAGTAGTAGTTCTATTGATGTTCTATTTAATAACATTTCTGTAATAGAAAAGTAAACAATACAGAAAGATAAATAATTTCAAACACCTACTTTTCATATTTTTATGTTAAACTGAAAACACAATTTAGAATACATTATTATGGTTTTGGGAGGTCTGGTATGGCAGTGCCCTGGCTTGGCTCTCTGCTTCGGGCCTCAAGCGTCCGCCCGATAGCGAACACCTGAATCCTCAACTCTGCCTTCCCAGGTGGGGTCAGGTACTTATTCGCGTCCTTTGCGCCGCGACCGCAGCCCATCAAACTCGCCCAGCCCCATAAAAGGTCGGGTCGTCAGCTCAGCGGGAGCCTGCGCCTGCGCCATCCGAGGACCGATGGGAACTCCCCAGGCTCCCGGGAGCGGGGTTGGGTGGTCCTTGTGGGCGGCGGGAACGCGTAGGTTTTACGATTTTAGCGCGCCAGACTACGTTTCCCGCAGGCTACTGCGCTCAGGCCAAAGAAGCCTGGGATTACACTTCCCGAAGGCCGCGGGGGCAACCTGGACCTCAGCTCCCCCCCCCGCCCCCCCACTGTTTCGTGATTGTTGGCGCGGCAGAAAACCAACACCCGGCCTCGTGGAGAGAGTTCTGCAGAGTCAGACCCGCCCACAGGGCAACGTGGACCTCTGTGAAGGGAGACAGTGAGTGTGGGGCGTGCGGGGAGCGGCGAGGGGTCGGGCCGAGGCTGCCCGCATCCCCGGCGTGCGTGAGCCTGAGCCGGAACAGCTGGGGGCGGGAGGGGGATTGTGTGGTTTGGACCAGGGGTGTGCGCCCGCCAAGGCTAGGAGGGGTATCATTGTGACCCGTGTTCCAGGTTCCTGCGGCCCCTCTCTCCTCTCAGCCACGTGGTCTGTCCCAGACTGGAGGCCCCCAGAGGGAGGTCGGTTAGGGAGCCCCTGAATGAAGTTTCCCAGCAGGACCCGCCGGAAAGCCCGGAGCTGATCTGGAGATGGGAATTTAATTATTTTATTTTATTTTTTAATTTTTTAAATATTTATTTTTGAGAGAGAGAGAGAGAGAGACAGACAGAGACAGCGTGAGCAGGAGAGGGGCAGAGAGAGAGAGAGAGGGAGACACAGAACTCGAAGCAGGCTCCAGGCTCTGCACTGTCAGCACAGAGCCCCATGCGGTGGCTGGAACTCATGAACCAGGAGATGTGCCGAAAACCGAAGTCGGAGGCTTAACCGACTGAGCCACCCAGGCGGCCCAAGAAAAATAGCTGAGATATGGGAGCAACTCAAGCATCCATCAATAGATGAATGGATAAAGAAGACGAAGTGTACATATACAATGGAATAGTATTCATAAAAAAGAATAAAATCTTGCCATTTGTGATAACATGGATGGACCTAGAGATGATTTATGCTAAGTAAAATAAGTCAGAGAAAAACAAATACCATATGATTTCACTTGTATGTTGAATATAAAAACAAGACAACAAGCAAACAAAACAGAAACAGACTCAAAAATAACAGAGAACAAACTAGTGGTTGACTGGCAGTGGGGTGGGGTGAGGGGAGGATTGGTGACAGACATCAAAAGGTACAAACCTCCAGTCAAGTCACAGAGATGTGAAGTACAGCATAGGAAATATACGCAATAATATTCTAATAACTTTGGTGGCAGGTGATAACCAGACTTATTGGGGTGATTGTTTCATAATGTGTAGAAATGTCAAGTCACCGTGTTGTTTATGTGAAACTGACATTATATGTCGACCACACTTCAATTACAAAAAAAAATTCCAACCAAAAAAAAAAAAGAATGTAGGAGTGTCAGGAGGAGAATCTGTTCAAAGCAGAACTGTGTAGCCGGATATTAGCTCCAGATCAGCGTCCCCAGAATGAAGGCCTAGCCAGAAAGCGTCCTGCTGAAGGTCTAACTCTGTCTTCCTTGAAGAAGTGCTGTTGGCTCGGCATCCAGCTGTGTGCAGCTCGGTTCACTGGGGTTCGGCTTTATCCAGAATCCCTCTGTTCTCCAAAACTTTATGTGAGGGTGGCTGTAGCATAACGTGGAAGCTGAAATGGAGGGACAAGAAAGCTTACTGGCTGAAGCTATTGGGAACCCTAAAACCTCCTTTTCTTCTCTCAGCTCTGGGTTTTCTAGAGTTTGAACTTCTCTACTAGAGGAATCCCCAGGAAGACTGATCGGTTCTTACATTTCTAAAAGCATAGCCGTTTAAGTTGTTCCTCCTTGAAATACTGGGATTTTTACACTACGTAGATATTTTCTTTTCTTTTTAAAAAATTTTTTGATGTTTATTTTTGAGAGAGAGAGAGAGAGAGGCAGAGGTAGGGACAGACTCCGAAGCAGGCTCCTGGCTCTGAGCTGTCAGCACAGATCCCGACGCGGGGCTCCAACTCACGAACCGTGAGATCATGACCTAAGCCGAAGTTGGACGCTTAACCGACTGAGCCACCCAGGCGCCCCTAGACTACGTAGATATTTTCATCAATTAACCTGAGGCGTTCTTCCTAAGCGGGCACTATCTAATTACCTGCTTGGTTCCTTCTGTTTGAGACAGTGCCAAACGATTGCTTCCTCCTTGCAAGGTCGCCTTTTCTGACTGGTGTTCATTAATTCATCGAGCAAATTACGGAACAGGCCCTACGTGATGAGTCTTTGCTAAAGGACTGTGATGGAACAGTGAAGATGTGAAGCCTCGTGAATTATTGGAGCTCCTTTGTGTCAGTCAGTGGTTTGGTGAGTTTGAGATACTGGCCTCATTTGGCCATACATCAGAAGGTTAAAAAATCTCCACAGACCTACCAATTTTGTACCAATTGGTCTCTTAATATGATGAGATCGCATGCTCTGGGAGGCTTTTAGGGACACAGCGGGGACATAACTATGACTTGGAAACATTGATACCGTTCCTGCGAGGCGATGCCCGAGAGCATGTACTAGGTCAGTTTTGTGGTGGCGGGGGACCTGCTAGACTCGGGTGGCATTCGTTTGATTTGAATCACCTTCGTCATAGTCCACTAACTGAGGAACAGCAGAAGTGTTGAGTGATGAGTGTTAAATGACACTATGAGCATATTGTCCTAAACAGTAGCTTAACATAGATTACCAGCATTGGGGAAATCTGAGACATTTGGTCCAGTCTTGTAAAAATATAAAATAATGCCTAACTCTGATATATATTCATGAAAGGTACTTCTATTTCATCATGAAAATTTTTCTATTAATAAAGGAAAATGTTGATGATGTAATCTGACATGATAATCTTGAAGTTTCAGAAATTAGCAAATTTGTATAATACCTATTTTCTAAAATAAAGATTTTATGCTTGGGGAAAAAAAAAACTTCTCTTAAAGGGAAAATAGTGCAGAGATTAATATTTCTTGAGAATTTTTTGGGTTGGGTACTGAGCAGGCAGTGTCTTTGTGTCTGTGATTTACTTTAACAGAGAAACTTGGATTATTTTGTCAGTTTCTCAACAGGTCTGAAGTCCCGTGGTATCCTACAACATACGGAAAATTTTGTCCCTAGCAACAGGGTTCTTCCAGAACATGCAGATATTCTGATTCATAATACTTTTTAGGTCATAAGCTTTGAACCTACTTCATTGTTCTTTGCCACATTGAAACTTTTTATTTCCTCTTCTTTCATCTTAAAAACTTTTTTTTTTTTTTTTTTTTTTTTTTTTTTTAACTGCCCCAGAAATATGTGGGTTTGCCATTTCAGGGACCAGTGACATTCAGGGATGTGGCCGTAGCCTTCTCTCAGCAGAAGTGGGAGAGTCTGAATTCTGCTCACAGGGACTTATACAGAGATGTGATGTTGGAGAACTGTAGTAACTTGGTCTCACTGGGTAAGTTTTCCTCTTTCAAGTAAATTAGAGTCTTCTCCCCCAAACACTTTCTTCCTTGTACCTTTTAGGGCTATCTTAAGAAGTGAATGTACTTTCTTCTCTCTGTTCCCAAAGAAATGGTTTGAGCTTTGTTGGGCTGGAAAGGATGAAATGGCAGGATTAGAACCGGGGGTGTTTATTGCATAAACATTGACAGAGGCCAAATTTCCTATTATGTTTATGCTCAAAATTGCTATAAGTGCTCCGTTAATATCTGAGCCACCTGGCAGCAGAACAGCTGGACAGAGGGTCCTGGTTTGTCCTATCTGAAGAGCCTGTGCAACCGACACAGTGGTCGGTTGGATAAACAAATAAATTTAAAACTGAAGTTACTGGACGCCTGGGTGACTCAGTCAGCTGAGCATCTGACTTCTGCTCAGGTCGTTGTAATAGGTCAACTTATAAGCTATCAGAAAGCTTATTGTATATAAGTTCGGCTTAAACTCACCTTTCATGAATAATTGAGATAAAAGCTTATGTAGTTCCCTATTAGGGTTATCGGAAATTACTAACCACCCTATCTCGCTTCTGTAACTTCGCCTGCTTGCTAAATAGATAACTTAGGTTGCAAAACGCTCCCCCCACCCCTTCTACCAAGATCTAGCCTAGTCAAGACCAACGTGTAAAAAGTCACGAACTCACTGCCCCACGGTATCTTAGGTGTCTAACTATGATTGGTCACTTTAAAATCCATTAGGACAAAGAACTTTAAATTGATAGGTTCCCGCCAAGACTAACGTCTGTTTGTTAGTCTGATGAAATGCTGTAAGTTGAAATTGGTTAACTAAATAATGACGTACTCTGACTTGCTAAAATCCATATAAGCTCGCCGCTACCTTTGTTCGGGGGCCATTCTCTGCACTTTTCTCCTTAAGATCAGGAGATGAGATTTGGCCCGGCTATGAATAAAATCTTGTGTTGCTTCTATTCAGCGTCTGGTGGTGTTGTTGTTTTTTGGTTTTTGGTTGTTTTTGTTTTTGTTTTTGTTTTTGTTTTGTCTCTTCGACAGCACCCTGTTTCATTTGGAGGTTCCACCGAGATTCTATGACCACACAAGATTCGGAGGCTGAAGCGGAACAGCTAGGGGAGAGCTCTGAGAGACGTTCTTCGGCCCCAGCCTTCCGTTCTCAGACCTGGCTTAAAAGTAAGGTATGCGAGGTGGTGCCTGTTTTCTGTTACTGGCCAGATCTGATTCTAGGAGGGAAGTCTGGACGCGGCTTAACTTCGCCCTAGCTGGTGTCTGATGGAGACGTCCCCAGCACCCTCTGGGTCTCCGGACCATCCGGGTCTTCGGACCGTCTGGGTTGGGCTTGATCACCCCAACCATTTGCTCTACGTTCAGTGCTCTGTGTGCCCTGTTAAACGCTTCCTGTTAACCTATCATTATCTCTGGCGTGACCCACTGTTTAACCTCCGTCATGGGTCAGTCTTTGTCCGAGCCTTGCTCCCCCTTAAATGCATGCTAAATAACTTCTCTGGTTTCAGAAAAAGAGGAAGGAACTATGGCTGTAACCTAAAGCCATCCTGGCTGCGGACATATTGCCAACTGGACTGGCTGACATTCTCTGGGGTTGACTGGCCCCCAGAGGGCTCCTAGAATCTTAACCTTGCTTATGCTGTCCGCAGGATTTGTCACGATGTTCATCCCCACCAGGAGCCATATGCTGTGACTTGGGTCGACCTCCTAGAAGACCCACCTTCCTGGCTGAGAGAGTGCCAGAAACAGGGCCAAAAGCTGTCATCCGGCATCTCCCTTTCCCACTCCCCTTCCTGTTCTCCTCCAAACTCCAAACCCTTGCTTCCCGTCACTTAGCCTCCAAAGAGGCTTTACCCGGTGCTTCAGGAGATACCCAAGGGAGGGACTTGTTATCCGATCCTTAGAGACCAGCTCCTTATCCCCAGACTCCACTAGCTCCCCAGGAACCAAAAGCCGCAGGTGACCCTTTGACTAGTCCCCCACACACCAGATCAGGAGCCCTCTGTAGAGGAGAACACCAGTCCTCTGATGCCCCAGTTCCCATCCTTCCTCTTAGGCAAATGGCTCCGGCTCCCGGTCCAGATGGGCAGCCAACACACCGGAAGCTTGTCTACACTCCTTTCTCCACCACGGACCTCTATAACTGGAAAACTCAGAACCCGCCTTTCTCTGAAAACCCCCAGGGCCTAATTGACTTATTGAGCTCCATTTTCACCACTCACTTAACCTACTTGGGAAGACTGTCACCAACTCTTGCAGGTCTTACTGACTTCCGAGGAAAGGGCCCGAGTGCTCCGGGAAGCAATGAGAGCAGTCCTTGGCCCGGATGGAATGCCTACCACAGACCTTCGCAGAACTGAGCATGTTTTCCCTTCCGCACCGCCCCAGCGGGACCCTAACACGGATAATGGTAGGGAGCGTCTACTTCAGTATCGCCAGATTGTAACAGGGGCTTCGCGCAGCAGCACAAAATTCCACCCATCTGACAAAAACTCATGACACGGTCCAAGGACCGAATGAGTCGCCTGCAGCCTTCCTTGAAAGGCTTTCCCAGGCTTACCGCTTATATTCTCCTATTGACTCCGAGGCAACAGAGAACCGAAAAACCATTAACATGGCTTTCGTTTCTCAGTCGGCCCCAGACATCCGTAAAAAGCTCCAAAAATTAGAAGGATTCGAAGGGAAGGTAATTTCAGAGTTGGTAGAAATAGCCCAGTGAGTTTTTCAGAGCAGGGACAGCCCTGCCATTATGCAGGGGAAGGAAATAGGGAAAGTCCTCGTACCAGCCTGGGGAAAACCCCCAGGCAACAGCAAAGGACAGGGAAGGCCTCAACCCTGCCAGAAAGGACCCCGAGCAACATTGGGAAAAAATCAATGTGCTTATTGTAAGGAAGAAGGACATCGGAAAGATAAATGCCCTAACAAAAAGCCTCCCATCCTGGTCGCCCAGGAACAATGATGCCACCACAGCTCCCCTCTTTCCCTGAATCCCCAGGAGCCTGTGGTTACCCTCAACGTAGAAGGGAAAGAACCTAGATTCCTGGTTGACACTGGAGCTATGTATTACGTTCTTAAAGAACCCTTAGGACCTGTGATTAAAGAAAAGGTATATATTCAGGGAGCCACCGGACGAACGCAAGGCTACCCATGGACTCGTGCCTGAATCACAAACCTAGCTCATTCCTTTGTGCTCATACCTGATTGCCCATATTCCCTTCTGGGGAGAGATCTGTTGCACAAGCTTAAGGCCCAAATCTCCTTTACCGGAAATTCTATAGACTTGAACCTACCGCCACCTGCCATTCTAGTTCCCTGCCCTATATCAGAGGAGTATCAACTCTTAGAAAAACCAGAGTGGAAAGCCTCTCCATTAATAGAAAAGTGGAAAGAGACAATTCCTAC
Organism: Neofelis nebulosa; assembly: GCF_028018385.1. Lineage (NCBI taxonomy): Eukaryota > Metazoa > Chordata > Mammalia > Carnivora > Felidae > Neofelis > Neofelis nebulosa. The sequence continues at coordinate 18,903,083 of NC_080798.1, read as the reverse complement.
AGTTTGGGCTGAAACTAACCCCCCTGGACTAGCCATTCGACAAGCGCCGCTAGTGATCCAGCTAGCTGCCACAGCCACCCCCATCCGGGTGAGGCAATATCCATCCCATCAGCCAGCAGGCGAGGGAGGGAATTGCCAAACACATCAACCGCTTGCGAGAAGCTGGGCTCCTAATGCCATGCCATTCCCCCTGGAATACTCCCTTGCTTCCTGTCCCAAAACCTGGGACTTCAGAATATAGGCCGGTACAAGACCTCAGAGAAGTTAACAAAAGGGTGGAGACAATTCATCCTACAGTCCCCAACCCCTACACTCTCCTGAGTGAACTCTCCGAATTACCGCCTTTACTCTGTCCTGGACTTAAAGGATGCATTCTTTGCTTTGCCGATTGCAAAGGTCAGTCAGCCTATTTTTGCCTTTGAATGGACAGACCCAGACGGAACCTACAACGGACAGTTAACCTGGACTCGACTGCCCCCAAGGGTTTAAAAACTCCCCTAGTCTTTTTGATGAGGCTCTTCGAAGGGATTTGGTCCCCTACTGGGAGAGCCACCCAGATGTTACGCTGTTACAATATGTAGATGACTTGCTCCTAGCCGCTGACTCCTGAGAGAACTGCGCAAAGGCTACGGAGGACCTGCTAAGGGAATTAGATGTCCTGGGATATAAAGTTTCTGCAAAAAAAGGTGCAAATTTGCTTGGACTCTGTAATATACTTGGGCTACCAACTGCATGAAGGCAAGCGATCGCTGGGGCCGGAAAGAATCCAAGCTATCCTCAACATTCCTAAACCCACAACTAAAAGGCAGATCAGGGAGTTCCTAGGGGCTGCTGGGTATTGCCGCCTCTGGATACTGGGTTTTGCTGAAATGGCAAAACCCCTGTACTCCGCTACTGGGGGTGAAGGAACTGAGATGGTCTGGGGAGAACAAGAAGATAGGGCTTTTGAGCAAATCAAGAGCACCCTTACCCAAGCCCCAGCCCTAGCTTTACCTGATATTACCAGACCCTTCCAACTATTTGTACATGAGATCCGGGGCATTGTGAAAAGGGTCCTTACTCAAACTTTGGGCCCCTGGAAACGACCCGTAGCCTACTTGCCCAGGCGGCTGGACTCTGTTGCCACCGGGTGGCCCAGTTGCCTCAGAGCTGTTGCCGCCACTGGTTAAAGAAGCTTCCAAACTAACGCTTGGGCAAGACCTTCAGATCACAGGACCTCACACAGTAGCGTCCCTGCTGCGCTCCCCACCAGACCGATGGATCAACGCACGAATCCTCCAGGATCAGGTATTGCTACTGGACCCTCCACGCATCGCTTTCTTGAAGACAGAGGCTTTAAATCCAGCCACATTGATGCCTGATGACGACTCAGAGGCCCCACTCCACAATTGCTTGGAAACTGGGAGTACTCTGACGGGACTGAGGAGGGACTTAAGAGGTCAACCTCTGCCAAAGGTGGATTTCGAGCTGTTCTCTGATGGCAGCCGTTTTGTCAAAGATGGACTCAGACACGCAGGTGCAGCTGTAGTGACTCAGGACCAGGTTATCTGGGCCCAAGCCCTTGAGCACAACACTTCTGCCCAAAGAGAAGAGCTGATGGCTCTAGCCCAGGCCCTCAGATGGGCAAAGGGAAAAACGGTGAACGTCTTCACGGATAGCAGGTAGGCCTTCACCACCGCCCATGTTCGTGGAACTCTATATAAGGAAAGAGGACCGTTAACATCAGGAGGGAAGGAAATTAAAAATAAAAAAGAAATCCTGGCCCTACTGGGAGCCTTATGGCTTCCTAAATAGGTGGCCATTATACATTGCAAGAGCCACCAAAAGGCAGACTCGCCCCGAGCAAAAGGAAGCGCCTTTGCTGACACAATGGCAAAGGCCACAGCAGAAAGAGCTGTTCTCCCGACTAAAATTTTGCCTCTGCTGCCTCCTCACTTTCTCCCCTCGGAACTGTTTTAGACCAAAGAAGAGCTATGCCTGAAAAAACCTTGAGGGCAAAAAGAGATGACAAGCATTGGTATCACCTCGAGGATGGACGCATCTTCATACCAGAAGCTATAGGACGGACCTGGCTCCCGCAAGTCCACAGCTCCACGCATCTAGGGGCAACCAAGTTGTCTGAACTAGCCCAAGGAGACTATTTTATTGCAAACCTTAATAAAATCATAAAAAGCCTAGTAGACCGATGCAAAGCCTGTGCTCAGACTAACCCATCTCCCAAGTTAAATTTTTCAGGACAGAGACTACGTGGACAGATGCCTGGAGAAATATGGGAACTTGACTTCACTGAGATGAAACATGGACCCTATGGCTATCATTATCTCCTCGTACTAGTGGACACCTTCTCTGGATGGGTAGAGGCTTTCCCCACTAGAACAGAGTCCGCTCGGATAGTGGCTAAGAAATTACTCAATGAATTGGTTCCCCGATTTGGCATCCCTATTGGTCTGGGATCAGATAATGGCCCGGCTTTCATAGCCCAGATATCTAAAATGTTGGCCAAAAGCTTACAAATAAATTGGAAATTATGTTGTGACCACCACCCCCAGAGTTCAGGGCAGGTAGAAAGAATGAATAGAACTCTAAAAGAAACCTTGACTAAATTCCAGAAACTGGCGAAAACTGGGTAGGCCTCCCTCTTTTCGCCCTCTTCAGAGTATGCCGTATACCTCACATGAGAGGCATTCCCCCCACTTTGAAATCCTATTTGGAAGACCACCTCCCTTGCTTCCAAGATTGGGAGATGACAACGGGCGGAAATTTCAAACCAACATCCCCTTAAGTCCTTGCAGGCTCTACAAAGTACACTTCCAGCCATCCATAACCTAGTAAAAGAAAGCCGGAGAGAACCGCCCTCTACAGTCGAACCATCAGACCAAGGACTCGGACCTGGAGATTGGATCTGGGTGCAACGTCACACCTCCCCAAATTTAGAGGCACGCTGGGTTGGGCCCTATTCGATCATCCTGTCCACCCCATCCGCTGTGACAGTTGCTGGCCGGAGCCACAGGATGCATCGCTCTCAAAGTGGCACACCCCGACCACGTTCCTCTACAATGGACTGTCAAACGGACCGAAAATCCTTTGGAGGTCCGGCTGGTAAAAGAATCTGCTGGGTAATTTTGTTCTTAATAATTTCCCTGGCTGGAGGGACATTTTCTGACCATGCCCCTGTCCAGTACCGTTGGATAGTTAGCAAAACCACTACGGGACAGGTTTTAGCAAATTCTACCTCTTACGCTTCCCCTGCCTTGACCTTTAATCTGTGTCTTCTGTTCCCCATTGAGTGGAAACAACCATGATATCAAGGTGCTACCGGAGTTTTGCCTTACCAGGGAACCCCAGACTGCCTAAGTTTCAAAGGAGTACAGTTTTATGCTTGTCCCTCTGATACGCCCCCCGGCTGTCAAGGACGAGGCCAGTTTCACTGTGCCTCATGGGGTTGTGAAATCATAGCTGACTGGGTTACTGAAAAGGATCAGTTTATACTGTCTATAAGAGCAGTGTCTATGACCAAGAGCCAACGCCTAGTCACTGTCGTCATTAAAAATGGTTTAGATCCCCGATGGAATATGGGGAGAACATGGGGATTGAGACTATACGTTTCTGGTCTTGATCCCGGCACTGAGTTCACCATTCAGAGGTTTAGAGTCACCCCTAGAGCGCCCATTGGGCCCAATCCTGTAATTAACCCTCTCCCTGACCCTGGAAAACTGCCCCCCCCACCAGGCCTCTAGCCTGGTCATCAGCTAAGTCTACGGCCCGTTCACCCACCACTACTGCCCTTATGTTGACTCCTTCCCCCCATAGGAACAAACCTGAAATAAGAGAGACCGATACCTTTAAAGCCTTGTACTATACCTCTAAGTTTTTAAATGCCACCAACCCTAACATCACTTGGGATTGTTGGCTATGTTTGAATCCTAGGCCCCCCTACTACATAGGAATAGGTGCTCCGGTCCCTTTGGGAACGAGGGAAGACCAAGTCAGGAATTTGAGCCATGGCCAGATAGAGGGTCATTGTACCCGGGGGCAGAACCCAAGTCTCACCTTAGGAGATCTAGAAGGAATGGGGACTTGTTTCTATGCTGGAAATTACCAGATAAAACGGTCCAGGTATTTGGCTTATTGTAACAGCACCATCTACTTGCCAGATAATAGTCATGTGGGGGGTACCCTTTACTTCCTTGTACCGCCCTCTGGGACTTGGTTCGCTTGCTCCTTGGGTTTAACCCCTTGTTTAAACCTCCACCTTATAATCAAGAGGTCTGATTTCTGCATTCTAGTCCACCTCCTACCCCAGGTCTTCTACTTTTCAGGTGAAGGAGGAAAAGAACACCTAGGTTTCATTCCGCAGTCTCGATTTCCGAGGGAACCCATTTCTCCTATCCTAGTGCCCCTCTTTGTAGGACTGGGGGTTGCAGGATCCATTGGCGTAAGTACTGCCGCTTTCATCACCGGGGATCAGAACTTCAAATTACTAAGCAAGCAAATTGATCAGGATATATCAGAATTAGAAAGGAATATTGATAAACTGTCTGAATCTGTAAACTCTTTAGCAGAGGTGGTACTTCAGAATCGGAGGGGCTTGGACCTGTTATTTTTACAACAAGGAGGGCTTTGTATGGCCCTTGGGGAACAGTGCTGCTTTTATGTCAATAATTCAGGAATCATCAAGCAGACCTTGAGTCAGGTCAGACAACGATTAGAGGAAAGAGAAAGACAAAAACAAATTAATCCAAATTGGTATGAGTCTATATTTTCCTGGTCCCCTTGGCTAACAACTCTCCTAAGTGCCCTTGCGGGACCCCCTATCTTTCTCTTTCTGGCTATAACTATAGGACCCTGTTTGATAGAACTACTACTTCAGTTCATAAATCGAAAAATAGGATCTATAAAGCTTATGGTATTATGTAGCCCATACGTCCCACCAGCTCAAATGCCAGAATAAGGTTATTCAAAGGTTTGAATAACTAACAAACAGGAGTGCGGAATGTAATAGGTCAACTTATATCAGAAAGCTTATTGTATATAAGTTCGGCTTAAACTCACCTTTCATGAATAATTGAGATAAAAGCTTATGTGGTTCCCTATTAGGGTTATCGGAAATTACTAACCGCCCTATCTCGCTTCTGTAACTTCGCCTGCTTGCTAAATAGATAACTTAGGTTGCAAAACGCTCCCCCACCCCTTCTCCCAAGATCTGGCCTAGTCAAGACCAACGTGTAAAAAGTCAGAACTCGCTGCCCCACGGTATCTTAGGTGTCTAATTATGATTGGTCGTTTTAAAATCTATTAGGACAAAGAACTTTAAATTGATAGGTTCCCATCAAGACTAATGTCTGTGTGTCACAGTATGATTGGCTACCATGAAATGCTGTAAATTGTAATTGATTAACTAAATAATGACGTACTCTGACTTGCTAAAATCCACATAAGCTCACTGCTACCTTCGTTCCGGGGCTGTTCTCTGCACTTTTCTCCTTAAGCTCAGGAGATCAGGTTTAGCCCGGCCGTGAATAAAATCTTGCCTTCCTTCTATTTGGCGTCTGGTGGTTTGTTTTGTTTTGTTTTCTCGACAGCACCCTGTTTCAGTCATGATCTTGTAGTTTGCAAGTTCAATCCCCGAATCAGGCTCTCTGCTGTCAGTGTGGAGCCTGCTTGGGGTTCTTTCTTTCCGTCTCTCTCTGCCCCTCCTCCACTCATGCTTTTTTTCTCTCTCTCTCTCAAAAATAAGCGTTAAAAAAAAAAGGGGGGGCACCTGGGCGGCTCAGTTGGGTAAGCCTCCAACTCTTGGTTTCTGCTCAGGCCATGATCTCAGGGCTTTGTGGGTTCAAGCCCCGTGCCTGGGCTCTGTGCTGGCAGCATGGAATCTACTTGGAATTCTCTCTCTCTCTCCCTCTTTCCCCCTCCCCCACTCACACCGTGTGTGTCTGTCTCTCTCAAAAACAAACAAAAACGGAAGTTACTGCATTTTCTTTCTTACAAAACAGTTACCCGGGGGCACCTGGGTGATTCAGTCATTATCTGACTTTGGCTCAGGTCACCATCTCACAGTTTCTGAGTTTGAGTCCCACAGCGGGTGAGCTCAAGCCCTGCTCTCTCTCTATCTTCCTCTTTCCCCCGCCCTCTCTCCTTCTGCCCCTTCTGGGACTCTCTCTGCCCTTGCTCACTTGAGCCTTCTCTCCTCTCTCTCAAAAACAAGAACAAAATAATTACCCTGATTTTATAGTTAAAATGTATAATTCATGAACTTTGCATTTAAGATTGAATGAATATCTTAGAGATGTCTCAAGAATCTGTCTTTTCTCTTAGAAAAATAACAGTGATAATGTTCATAACTCACAAGAAGACAATACACAGGTGAGTGTATTGTTTACTATGTACCAATCACTATTCTACACCCTACATTTTTGTGTTTGATTTGTATTAACTGATCTCTATCCTCACAACCATCCTGTGTCATGGGTACTATTTTTGTAACCATTTCAGATAAGCATGTTGGAGCACGGTGAATTTAAGTGAGTTTCCCAAAGTCGCACAGCGGGTAGGAGGCAGAAGCAGGAATTTGAATGCAAGCGCTCTGGTTCCATGGTCTGTGTTCTCAATTACAAGGTCATGCTTTCTGTCAAGATGCGAGAGAGAGAGAGAGAGAGAGAGAGAGAGAGAGAGAGAGAGAGAAGTAGATTTCACTCAAAATAAAAGCTTTTTCCCATCTGTCTGGATTCTTGAATCCCCTTGCCCTTCCCGGAAATACTTATCACTATCATTTTGACCTCTAGTTTATTCCAAGTTCTAAGCTCAAAGTATTTTTTAATTCATATTTTATTTCTTTGCTACCTTGTAAGCTGGACATTCCCTTTCTAAACCACATGTGATTACTTTATCGGAAGGCTGGAAAGAGCCCTGGATGATAGCGAGGGAAGATCAAAGAAGACCACGCACAGGTGAGTAAGATCCCATCGGGTAGAGAAGCCCTCACTGGGTCAGGGAGGAGGCACTTTTCTGAGATGTCGCTTGGAACTGTCCCTTCAAAGGGAGCCCAAGCAAGGCCTGCGTGGAAAAGCCTGAAACTTGGGAGAAAGGGGACTATCTCACCAAAGTGTCCAAAGAAACCTTGTCTTTGCAAATTTTAACACTCATTCACCTCTTATTTCCCTGTCATTTTATTGGGCCTCTTCTCTTTCATAGGGCAGTATTTCCACTGCATCTTGAATTTGACTGCTTTCAGCTCCTCTCCTGCATTTAGATTTATTTGTATATTCAGAGGTGGTGATAACGGAGCAGAGACAAGAACAAGAAGGGCGTAGGCTATATGATTATGTAGAACATTCCAGGCACGTGAACAGCAAATGTACATGCTTTGAGGTGGGAGTGAGCTTTGGGTGATTCAGGAGCAATAAGCAGACCAGAACAGAATTAATGAGGGGGCAGCAACAAGAAAAAAGGGAGAATGTCAGAAGAGGCCGAGTCTTGTATATATTTTTGTTAATTATCAGGAATTTGGATTCTTTCCTGAAAGTGACTAGAAGGCATGATCTAATTTATATTTTTCCAATCTTAAATTAAAAAAGCACTTTTGTTAAATGAGATAAAAACTAGAAAACCATATTAAAATATACAGCTTAATGAATTTCTATAAGGAAGATATCCTTATAAAATTTTTTTTTAATGTTTAAGAGAGAGAGGGAGGGAGAGAGAGCGTGAGCAGGGGAGGGGCAGAGAAAGGGAGAGACAGACTCTGAAGCAGCTCCAGGCTCCGAGCTGTCAGCACAGAGCCCGACGTGGGGCCCGAACTCGCGAACCATGAGATCATGACCTGAGCCGAAGTTGGACACTTAACTGACTGAGCCACTCAGGTACTCCAGGCAGATATCCTTATAAACACCTTGAGCAGAAAGAAGCAAAACATTTTAAAATAATAACTTCAGGCTTACAGAGAAGTTGCAAAACTATATAAAGAATTTTCACCTACTCTTCACCCAGACTCTCCAAATGAGGAGATAAAGCTTTTCCAACTACCCCTTAAGCCCTTTAGCTGCCTCTGCGTAATCACAACCCTCTTTCCTCCCTCCCCGATAAATCGGCTTCCAACCACGTCAAACCTTACCAAGCGCCCCAGATTGCTTGTACCTCTCCAATTCGTCTGCTAATCTTTCGGGTGAAAATGGCTATGTTGAGGTTCTCGGGTCTGCAGATACGGTAGTCCGTCACTCCCTTCTGCTTTTTCCTGCACAGATGCAGAGAGGGTTGCCTGAATGGGGACAAGGGCCAGGAGAGGAAAAGCTGCTGGGAGGCCACTTGGGTAGTGCAGACCGGGGGTGCTAGTGGTTTGGATTCGAGTGCTGGTGGTGGAAAGTGGCAAGAAGCTCCTTTGAGCATAGAACTCACAGCATGCTGGTGGGTTATAAATGAGTGTGGAGGAAGAGGGACGTTAAGAAGGCTGAGCACGTTTTGGCTTGAGCAGGCGAATGGTGACACAGTTGCCTCAGATGGGAAAGAGGGAAAAGGCAGGACGGAGAGCCAATTGAAATACGTGTGCTTTGAATATGTTAAGTCTGAGATGGTCATAAATCATCCGATTAGAAGGCCGAGTAGGCTGTTGAATATGAAGCCTGAAGTTGAGAAGATGGGCTCACGATAGCAGTTGAGTTTTATTGGCTTATGGCTGGTATTTACTTACTTATTTATAAAAAAAAATTGTAATGTTTATTTATTTTTGAGAGAGAGATAGAGCCGGGGAGGTGCCGAGAGAGAGGGAGACACGGAATCCGAAGCAAGCTCCATCCAGGCTCTGAGCTGTCAGCACAGAGCACGACGCGGGGCTCGAACCGACGAACCGTGAGATCATGACCTTAGCAAAGTCCGGCGTTTAACCGACTGAGCCACCCGGCACTCCTGTGGCTGGTATTTAAAGCCATGGCGCTGCATGAGGTCTCCCAGAGAGCCGGGGCAGGTAGAGGAGTGTCACAGTTACGTCCGTCAGAGGATGCCACAAAAGAGACTACTGGGAAGAAGCATGGTTTGAGGTAGAATGAAAACGGGGAAGTGGTACCAGCAAAGGCAAATGAAGAAAACGTTTCAAGATGGAGGAATGATTACTGAAACATGCATTAAGACATAAGCATTGAGTTTGAGGTGTGGCCTTCCCAGAAGGGGAAATTCTCAGCGGGATCAAGGAGTGAGAGCCTGACAGGCCCGGTGTAAGCAGAACGGGGTGAGGCGGCGGTGAAAGTGAGGGCAAGGGCTCTGCAGTGGCATTTATTTGCTCACGAAGAGATGGGGTTGGTTGGGACATGGGGTTACACCTGCATGATTGATGATGGGGACGGTTCCATTTGAGTGGTCAAAATGGGTGAACTGGGAGGAGGAAATTATTATAGAAGCAATGGCCTTGACCTGGAGGGGTAAGATGGTGGAATTTTGTGCACAAGAAAAAATGGTGACAGTGGATTTGGATGTAGATACTTGATATAGTAGAGGAACGAGTAAGTATCCTTTATTTTGTGTTATCTCGTAGACATAAGAAAAGTCATTAACTGAAAATTTGTCAGGGGAGGTATGAAATCTTGTTCAGTTTGCTCATGCCATGCAGACTCCCACCCCCCCCCTTTTTTTTAATTCTTTTTTTTTTTTTTTTTTTTTTAACATTTATTCATTTTTGAGAGTGAGAGAGACAGACCATGAGCAGGGGAGGCGGAGAGAGAGAGGGAGACCCAGAATCCGAAGCAGGCTCCAGGCTCTGAGCTGTCAGCCCCAGAGCCCCTTGCAGGGCTTGGACTCACCAACCGTGAGATCGTGACCTGAGCCCAAGTCGGAAGCCCAACCGACTGAGCCGCCCAGGAGCCCCTCCCCTTTTTGATCATTGTCTCTTATGCAGCCAGTGGTGGTGGTGCTGGTGGCGTGGTAACAGCAGAAGTGACTGCAGTAAAGTAACACGAAATCTATGCCTGACACCGTTCTAGGTATTTTACACGTATTGCCTTATTGATTCTTACAGCAACACTGTGACACTGTTTTCAAATTGCTAGCAGTATTTTTTAAATGTTTATGTATTGTTGAGAGTGTGCGCGTGCGGGGGAGGAGCGGGGGTGGGGGGGTGGGGGGTGGACAAAGGATCTGAAGCCGGCTCTGCGATGACAGGCTGTCAGTGCAGAGCCCGCTTTGCTTGGGATTCTCCCTCTCCCTCTCTCTGCCCCTCCCCTGCTCTCAAACTCTCTCTCTCTCTCTCTCTCTCTCTCTCTCTCTCTCTCTCTCAAAATAAATAAACTTAAAAAAAATAAGAAAATATCATTATTTGTAGGAAGATACTTCGTTACTGGTATTTCTTGTGTAAATATTTATTAGTTTTCTAAACCAGTACTTTTGGTTAACTGGAAACATAGCTCCAGTGAAAAGAGGAAGAGGAATTATTTGAGTCTTCACTAGTAAATACTTTTTCTAAGTAGGAGATTATTCAACAACAGAGATTAAAAATTATTTTTCTGTCCTCTTGCAAGAATTATGATGGACTCATCTTTTATCCATCATCACTGATTCAGAATGTATAATTCAAGATAATCAGTCATGTATCCCTTTTGTCATTGCATTTGTCATCCAGAGCTCCGTATTAAGTCTCTTCTGTTTCTTGGAGAAACCTAGGAGTCTTGGAAATGTACCTGACTTTTTGGCAAAGATACCTTATACCTTCCCTGCCTCATTCCAGAAATTGTTTACTTCGTAAAGGATTCTCTATTTTATATTAATGGATTATCGGTGAATTATTTGTATGACATTGTCTTTTAACTATATCCTAATTCTTTTTTTTTTGTCTGGAGATTTGTCTTTTTTTTTTTTTTTTTTTTTTTTTTGCTATCAATTTCTGCTGTGTGCTAGGGGGTTATAGTTCAGTGCTGAATGACACAGGGGTTGGGCCTGCTTTGGGGGAAAGTGTTCGTTTTCTATTGCTTTGTAACAAATTACCACACATTTGGCAGCTTAAGACTACAGTCATTTATTATCACATCGTTCTGTAGACCAGTTTGGCACAGGATGGCTAAATCCGAGTATCAGCTGCGACTACAGTTCTTTAGGGCATAGGGCCTTCTAGGCTCACTGGTTATTGGCAGAATTTATTTCCTTCTCACACTTTCCATGTGGTCCCCTCCATCTTCCGGCCAGCAACCAGCAAGTCTTGTCCTTCTCACACTTTGAAAGTCCCTTTCTCCTGGCTGAGGAGAAAGCTCTGCTCTTTAGGGAATTATCCAGGCAAGCCAGGTTGATGTCTCCATCTCAAATCAACTGATTAGTAACCTTAATTATATATCTTTTGTCATGTGATGCAACATATTTACAGGCATGATAATGGCAACGGCCATGAAGACCAAAATACTATCAACCACAGGTAGGCGTGGAGGAAATAAATTAAAACTTTTAGCAAAGAGAAATAATTGTGTAATTGAAAACAGGTTGGAATTACAAGAATTAAGTGTTAAAACAGAAGCTAAAGACATGGGCTTCCTTAGACAAGGTCAGCAATTTACAGTATTCCTGATAAAGTGATATTTTACCTTAAATATATATAGGATGAGAAAGATCCAGTCTGCAAACAACACATGCCAGAGAGTTTGGGGGAGATTACCATCACCTGCAGATGGAACCAAACGATGAGAAAACTTGTGACACATTCCAAGTGCTGAAAGGGGAAAGTGAGGTAAAGAGGAAACAAAGAAAATTCTGACTTGATATGAGGGCTGATAGGTAAGCAGGAATCATATTAATGAAAATACATGGATTTTATTCAAAGTGTAAAGAGAAGTCACGTTGGGGGTAAATGAAATTTTATCTGTATCAGAAACATTTGTTAGAAATGTTAAACATATTTGTGCCCAGAACTTGCCCTTGTGTCTTCGGATTCAGGAGGTCTGGGATGGTGTGTGGGTAAGTTTTTCAACATGCTCCTCAAAGATCCTGATCCACACTTAAATATCAGAAATGAAACCTATTTTATCCCCAACCTTACTATTCTAAATAAACTCTCACTAATCTCTGCATTTCTCTTTGACCTTGAAAAAATTTTTATAACAGTATTTTAGTATAATCTAGGCTTTTGATATCTAATGGATATTTTTAGTCTCTTTTCTTCCAGAGAAATCTATTCCTGTATTTTCTCATATAGGAAAACAGATATTTGTTTTTTGTTTGTTTGTTTTCTTTCAGATTTTCAGTCGAAGGATGAGACAGCAATAAAGAAATGCCCACCCTTGAGAAATATACATCTTTTGCTTTACATCCGAGAATTCTTTTTTTTTTTTTTTTTTTTTTAACATTTTTTATTTATTTTTGGGACAGAGAGAGACAGAGCATGAACGGGGGAGGGGCAGAGAGAGAGAGAGGGAGACACAGAATCGGAAACAGGCTCCAGGCTCTGAGCCATCAGCCCAGAGCCCGACGCGGGGCTCGAACTCACGGGCCGCGAGATCGTGACCTGGCTGAAGTCGGACGCCTAACCGACTGCGCCACCCAGGCGCCCCTACATCCGAGAATTCTTAATAGAGAGCAATCATATGAATATCAGGAATGTGGGAAGACTTTTTGTCGGTACTCAAACCCTGTTCAACGTGAGAGAACACATTCTAGTGAAAAACCCTACAAATACCAAGAATGTGGGAAGAACTTTAGTAATGGACATCGGCTCCCTGTACATCAGAGATTTCATACTGGTGAGAAACCTTGTAAATGTAAGGAATGTGGGAAGTCCTCTAGTACCTTTTCGTACCTTGTTCAACATCAGAGAACTCACACTGTTAAGAAAGTCTATGAATGTAAAGAATGTGGGAAGGCTTTTATTAGAGGCTCAGGCTTCGTTAAACATGGGAGAATTCATACTGGCGAGAAACCATATGAATGCAAGGAATGTGGGAAGACCTCTGGTAGTGTCATAATTTACTGTACATCAGAGTAGTCATACTGCTAAGAAAGCTTATGAATGTGGGGAATGTGGAAAAGCTTTTTATAGTAGCTCATACCTTGTTCAACATCAAAGAATCCATAGCAGTGAGAAACCCTATGAATGTAAGAAATGTGGGAAAGCTTTTATAGTGTATGGAAAACTTCTTCAGCATCAGAGTATTCATACTGGTAAAACCTTTTGTGTGTAAAGAATGTAGGAAGGCCTTGAGTACCTTCTCATACCTTGTTCAACATCAGCGAATTCATACTGGTGAGAAACCCTATGAATGTAAAGAATGTGGCAAGGCCTTTAGTAGTAGCTCACCCCTTGTTAAACATCAGAGAATTCATACTGGTGAGAAACCTTATGGATGTAAGGAATGTGGAAAGGCCTTTAGACTTAGTTCATTTCTTAATGCACCTCAGAGAATTCATGCAGGGGTAAAGCCCTATGAATGCAAGGAATGTGGGAAAGCTTTAGTCGTGCCTCATACCTTGTTCAACATGAAAGACTTTATACAGGTGAGAAACCCTGTGAGTGTAAGGAGTGCGGCAAGGCTTTTAGTGCTGGCTCATACCTTGTTCAACATCAGAGGATTCATACTGGTGAGAAACCCTACGAGTGTAAGGAATGTGGAAAGACCTTTCGAGTACATGTACATCTTACACAGCATCAGAAAATTCATGTTGATGTGAAACCTATAAATGTAAGGAATGTGGAAAAACAGTTGTGCCTCATACCTTGTACAACGTGGCAGAATTCATACTGGTGAGAAACCCTATGAGCGTAAGGAGTGTGGGAAGGCCTTTAGTTCTGGCTCTTACCTAGTTCAACATCTGAGAATTCATACTGGTGAGAAACCCTTTGAATGTAAGGAATGTGGCAAGACCTTTAGACTTAATTCCTTCCTTACTGAACATCAGAGGTTGCACACTGGTGAGAAACCCTTTAAGTGTAAAAAATGTGGGAAGGACTTTAGATACAGTTCAGCCCTTAAAGCAATCAGAGAAACCATATGGGTGTAAAACCCTAAGAATTTAAGGAATTTGGGGAGTCCTTTATGTATGACTCAAACATTATTTAGCATCAGAATTTATGCTAATGAGAAACCTGTATGTAAAAAATCTTGTAGGCCTTTAGAAAATATTCTCGTACTACAGAATTCATAATGGAATTCAGAAAACATAGGAAAGCCTTCATTTGTCATTCTTGTGTTTATAATATCAGAATATTCGGGATTGGTGGCCAATTCAGAAAAGGTAGGAAACTTTAGTACAGCATTGGTAGCATGAAATTTGATATGACCTATTCTACTATGGTTGAATGAACTAGTGAATAAAAAAAACCTTCCAGTTACTCTTAAATCATTGCTGAACTTCAGATAATCCATCCTAGTTAAAAAAACAAACAAAACCAGTTAATGTATATTGGAAAGCACACGTCAGCTCCCATCATTGTCATGCCACCGCCTTCCAACCTGTTTGACCCCAGGCACCACACGTGCTATTTCAGGGCATTGCTTTCAAATGGTGGTATTAGAACCTACATACTCGTAAAAACCTACGCCTGATATTTATTAATTTTACTATCAGCATGTTTTTCAACTGCTAGTGAAATTTTGAGAGTAAGACCCTACAGGTGTAGTTAATTTAGAAATGCCCTGGGGCACCTGGATGGCTCAGTAGGTTAAGACACGGACATCGGCTCGGGTCATGATCTCACAGTCCGTGCGTTCGAGTCCCGCATCGGGCTCTGTGCTGACAGCTCGGAATCTGTCTCAGATTCCGTGTCTCCCTCTTTCTCTGCCCCTCCCCCACTCATGCTGTCTCTCAAAAATGAATAAACATTAAAAAATATATTAAAAAGTTAAAAAAAATGCCTTTATATTCGTGTATCCATTTTATAATTTTAGGTAAATCTCTCTGGATAAAACTTTGCAGAAAGAAAGAAATGAGAGGATATTCATTTTGAACTCATCCCTTAAATTGAATTAATGCTTGAAAGATACTCAGTCTTTCAATGTATGTGAAGTTGTTGAGAATAGCCTATGATCCTCATTCTTTGTCCAAAACTCAGGGTAAGTTGGAAATAATGAGAGAAAAATACTGTCCACTTGGAAATTTCTTTTTACAACTTTTTTGTGAATAGAAATTTTAACCGAGAAAAGTTGAAAGAATAGTAAAATTGCCACATCTTTGGTAACATTTTGCCTTATTTATTTTATCTCTACTTATCTCTCCATGTATACATGTTATTTCTGCATGTAAGAGGGAGTTGTAGACTTCACTCCTAAATAATAGCCTTCTACTCTTTTTTTATAAAAAAATTGTTTAATGTTTATTTTTGAGAGAGGGACAGAGTACGAGTAGGGGAGGGGCAGAGAGAGAGGGACACAGAATCCGAAGCAGGCTCCAGGCTCCGAGCTTCCAGCCCAGAGCCTGATGCGGGGCTCGAACCCACGGACTGTGAGATCATGACCTGAGCCGAAGTCGGACGCTTAACCGACTGAGCCACCCAGGTGCCCCTATATACTCTTGAGTCCCACCTTTTTTACATGATTTTGGGGGGAAGGTCCAAGGAAGTTGTGTTAGAGAATGCTTCACATTCTGTATTTTTCTCAGTCACCTAACTTGTTCCTCCACCCAGATTTTTTTCTATAGTTGGAAGTTACACAGATTTCACTGGGTTCTGAAAAACACCTCCAAGGTAATGCTGCAGTTTTTGTAAACATATAACTATTGAAACTTGGATAGGGTAGTCACTGATGGAGCTTTCCACTGTACGGAGGCTTCTTGCAATTCATTATCTGAATAGTGATAGTTTTAATATCTTGATTTGGGAAGTCACCACATGTATGCATAAGTTTGGGATTAAAGAGAAAACCAAAAATTATGAAATTAAGGTCTACTCAGAAAAGGTAATGAGATGCCTGTGTATCCGAAATTTTCATGTGAGGCCAGAACTGTAATTGGAACATTAATTTTGAAGCAACAAAATTAATTAGAAAATTATTGTCACCATGTATACAATTAACGAATCTGTGAAAAGAGGAAACAACCATATACATTTGTTCTGGGGCCATTTCTTGAAAAGAATTATCTTTCTCCATGAGTTGCTTTTTGGAAATCAGTAGACTACATAAATATATTCATTTCCAAATACACTTCTCATACCATTGTACCCTGTGTCCATTATTCTAACAATACCGAAGAGTATTACTGCACGTTTCAGAACTGCTACTGCTTTGTTGAAAGTCTTTTTTTTTCAATTACATCTTTGCAGATCAACTTGTCAATTGCCATGGGAGAAAACGTTTCGGGGAATTATAATGTGGAGTGTATTGAATCTATAGGTCAATATGGAGATAATTCACTTCCTAATACTATCAATCCATTAATTCATAAACATATATTTCCTTTTACTTAGGTCTTTAATTTCTCTCAGCAATGTTGTGTACTTTTCAGTCCTCCACGTATTTTGTTAAGCTTATCCTTTAGTGTGTCATAATTCTTGATATTACGATAAATGCTGTTGCTGAATATATATGAATTTTTTTCTGGGTATCGACTTTGTTTCCTGTGATATTACATTTGAGTTCTAGTCGCTTTTCATAGATTTCTTAGATTTTTCTGTATACACAACAGTGTCATTTGTGAGCAAACACGCTTTTACTATGTCCTACCCAGTTTGAATTTTCTTCTCTTGCAGCATTTCCTACGGTGTCCAGTACACCAGTGTTGAATAGAGCCGATGAAAATGGACATCCTTGGCTTTTGTCCAATCTTGAGGGAAGCATTCAGTTCTTTACCGTTAAATATAATGCTAGCTTTTGATTTTTCATCCATGTCCCTTATCAGGGTGAGGGATTTTCCTTTTATCATTAAAGTGAGTTGCACTTCGTCAAATGCTTTCTTTTTCAGTAACTGAGGTTCTCAGACAACATAAACATTTTTTTTATACAGTGACTTACATTGATTTTCAACAGTTGGCTCAACTTTTCATTCCCAAGATCATAGTGTACTTGTCATACATTCCTGCTTTCATTTTGCTAATGTTTATTAAGGAATTTTCACATCTATGTTGATGAGGGAATTTTTTGTTTTTTATTTGGGGGTTATTGACATAATTTGCATATAGTAACATTCACCCTGTTTAGGTATACAGTTCTATATATTTTTTTGACAAACATATACAGTCATATAACCATAACCACAACCAGGATACAGAATATTTGCCACCCCCCCCCCCCCACCAAAAAAGTTCCTCCATGCTCTTGGGTAATTAGTTCCCTTCCCCCAACCCCAGGTCATGACAACTAATCTATGGTTTTGTTGTTTGCAGAATGTCATACAAATACAGTCAGTAGACTTGTTTCTGGTTTTAATTTAGCACAGTGCACTTGTGATTCATCCATTTTATTATGTGTATAAGTTGTTCATTTGTTTTTATTGTTGCGTAGTATTCCATTGTGGGTGAACCACAATCTGTTTACCCATTCACCAGATGATAGCAATTTGGGTTGTTTCCAGGATGCGCAGTCATGAATAAAGGCAGTGTTTGCACTTTTGTGTGGACATTTTCATTTCTTTAGGTAAATGCCAAGGACTCGAAGTGCTGTTGTATGGTAAATATGGTTTTAACTTTGGAAAAGTTTGGCAATTTCTTGTAAAGTGGCTGCGCCGTTTTACGTTCCCATCGTCAGCGTACGAGGGTTGCAGTTACACATCGTTGTCAGCACTTGGTGTTGTCAGCTTGTTTTTGTTTTCAGTTACTCTAATAGGTAGGTGTCTGGTGGTACCTCATTGTGTTTTTAATTTGCGTTTTCCTAATGGTCTATGTCTTTGGAAAAATCTCTGTTCAGATCTTCTGCTCATCTTTTAATTGGATTTTTTGCTACTGAGTTGTAGTTTTTTTGTTTTTTTTTAAGGAATTAACCCCTTATCAAATGTACCATTTGCAGATATCGTCTCCCATTCAGTAGGTTGCCTTTTTAGACTGTTGATGGTTTCTTTTGCTGTGCAGAAGCATTTTAGTTTCATCTAGTTCCATTTGTTTACTTTTGCTTTTGTTGCCATTGCCTCTGGAGTCAGATCCAAAAAGGATCTCCAAGAGCAATGTCAAACAGCTTACTGCCTGTTTTCTTATAAGAGTTTTATGGTCTCCCATCTTCAAGTCTTTAATCCACTGTGAGTTAAATTTTGGGCACGGTGTTAACATAGTGGTGCGGTTTCATTCTTTTGGATGTGGCTCTCTGGGTTTCCCAGCACCGTTTATTGAAGAGACTGTCCTTTCCCCATTGTATATTGGCTTCTTTCTCATAAACTAGCTGACTATGCATGAATTTATTATAGGCTCTCTATTCCATTACATCGGTCTGTGTGTCTGCTGCATCGGTCTGTGTGTCTGCTCAATGCCGATACCGTACTGTTTTGATTACTGTAGCCTTGTAATGTAGTCTGAAATCAGGAAGTGTGATGCCTCCAGCTTTGTTCTTCTTTCTCAAGATTGCTTTGGTGGTATAGTACCTTTTGTGGTTCCATACAAATTCTAGGATTGTTCTATTTCTGTGAAAAATGCCATTGGGATTTTGGTAGGGATTGCACTGAATCCATAGATTGCTTTGGGTAATATGGACATCTTAACAATATTAATTCTTCCAATCCATGAGCATGGAATATCTTTAGGTTTATTTGTGTCTTGACTTCTTTTATCAGTGTTTTAAAATTTTCAGTGTAAGGGCGTTCTACCTCCTTCATTAAATTTATTCTAGTTATTTTATTCCTTTTGATGCAATTGTAAATGGGATTGTTTTCTTAATTTTTTTCTGATAGTTTGTTACTATATAGAAACACAACTGGTTTTTGTATCCTGCAAGTTTACTGAAATTGTTTTTTAATTCAAATAGTTTTTTGGTGGAGTCTTTAGGGGTTTCTAGATGTAAAATCTTACTGTCCACAAATAGTGATAGTTTTACTTCTTCAGTTTGGATACCTTCTATTTCTTTTTCTTGCCTAGTTGCTCTGGCTAGGACTTCCAATACTATGTTGAATAAAAGTGGAGAGAGTGGGCATCCTTGATTTGTCCCTGATGATAAGTTTTCAGCTTTTCACTGTTGAGTATGTTTGCTGTGGGCTCATCTTAAATGGCCTTTATTATGTTGAGGTACATTTCCACTCTACCCACTTTGTTGAATTTTTTTTTTTATCATAAATTGTTGAATTTGTTAAATGCTTTTCCTTCAACTGAGATATGATTTTTATTCCTTTTGTTGATGTAGTTTATCACATTGATTTGTGGATATTGAACCATATTTTTATCCCTGGAATAAATCCCACTTCATCACAATGTATAATCTTTTTAATGGATTAATTTGGATTGCTAATATTTTGTTGAGGATTTTTGTGTCTATGTCCATCAGGGATATTGGCCTGTAATTTCCTTTTTTTGTGGTGTCTTTGTTTTTGGTATCAGGGTAATGCTGGCCTTATAAAATGAGTTTGGAAGGATTTCCTTTCTTCAGATTTTCTTTTCTTTCTTTTTCTTTTTCTTTTTCTAGGTGTTTTGTTTGTATTGTTATTTTGTTTTGTTTTTGAAGAGTTTGGGAAGGATAGGTAGACTTCATTAATGAAGCTGTCTGGTCCTGGACTTTTGTTTGCTGAGTTTTTGGTTACGGATTCAATCTTCTTTCTAGTAATCAGTCTTAGAAGATTGTACATGTCTAGGAATTTATCTGTTTCTTCTAGGTTGTTCAATTTGTTGGTGTATATTTGTTCATAGTAGTCTCTTATGATCTTTTGTATTTCTTTGGGGTCAGTTGTAACTTCCCCTCTTTCATTTCTTTTTTTTTTTTTTAATTTTTTTTTTTCAACATTTTTAATTTATTTTTGGGACAGAGAGAGACAGAGCATGAACGGGGGAGGGGCAGAGAGAGAGGGAGACACAGAATCGGAAACAGGCTCCAGGCTCCGAGCCATCAGCCCAGAGCCTGACGCGGGGCTCGAACTCACGGACCGCGAGATCGTGACCTGGCTGAAGTCGGACGCTTAACCGACTGCGCCACCCAGGCGCCCCCCCTCTTTCATTTCTGATTTTATTTATATGAGCCTTCTCTTTTCTTAGTCTATTTAAAGGTTTATCAATTTTGTTTATCTTTTCAAAGGACCAACTCTTAGTTTCATTAATCTTTTCTATTTTTAGTCTTTTTTATTTCTGCTCTGATCTTTATTATTTCCATCCTTCTACTAACTCTGGGCTTTGTTCCTCTCCTTCTAGTTCCTTCAGGTATAAAGTTAGATTGTTTGAGAGTTTTCTCATTTCTTCAGTTAGGTCTGTATTGCTATGCACTTCTCTCTTAGAATTGCTTTTTCTGCATCCCCCAGATTTTGATATGTTGTATTTTCATTTGTCTCGAGGTACTTTTGCGTTATCCTCGGACTTATTCAAAAAAGAAATAATCCACTGGTTACTCGGTAGCATGTTGTTTAATCTCCACCTATTTGTGACTTTTCCAGTTTTCTTTTTGTGATTGATTTCTAGTTTTATACCATTGTGGTATGAAAAGAGGCTTGGTATGATTTCAGTCGTCTTAAATTTATTGAGATTCATTTTGTGTATGACCTGTCCTGAACAATGTTTTCTGTGTACTTGAGAAGACATGTGTATTCTGCTTTGGATTCGAATGTGAAATAAATAAAGAGGGGGAGGGAGGGAGTCCATCTGGTCTCTTGGGGGACAAAGGAAAGGTCTCCAGCCCAGAATGTAAGCAACTGGCTCTGGGGGAGCTAAAAGGGTATCTCCAGACTGTCTTACCCTTAGAATAGGACTCTGGTGAGGGGAGACATGTCCATCATTACCGTGTCAACATTTGCAGCTCAGAAGACCCAGACAGTGCATGAACACCAAGAAATCCAGGAAGAACGGTCTTCCAACACTTAATTCGACCATGCCCCAAGCACTGTGTGCCAGTTGTTTAGTCCATTTCTTGTCAGAACACGAGTATTTTCCAGTGTTAACTGGATCTTCCTACCTTTAAACACAATCAGGTCTGACAAACATTCCCAGATGCTTATGAGCTGTTGCCTATAACCCATTCCAGCACCAAACACTCTATAAATTAGTGTTCGATTTCAGGAAACAGAGTAAATAAGCAGCTAAATGGTAAGAGAATTGGGGTTTAACAAAATCGCCGAAATAACAATAGGAATGAGTTCTAGACTAGACTTTCAGCAATAATCCCCGTAACAAGACAGCCAAGCTTGTTCTCCATGGAAGAGGCTACTTCTGCCTCCAATGAGAAAGTGTTATTTCATTGAATAAAAATTGGACTTAAGTAAATATGCTCTCCTACATAGTATGATAAATTTGTCCAAGTTTTTTTCATCATAGTACTTTTATTTCTACCCCTCATTAAAAAAAAAAATTATTTTATCAAAAACAATCCCATCTGTTACTTGCTAAAAAGTGCAAAGGACATATCTCTACGGCTTATGTTTGTCAGTCATCAACTTTAATAGCTCCTTGTGTTATGTTTTATATGTTTTATTATGAAAGAGAATGGAGAGAACGGTACAGGTGATTTAAAATTTTTCTTTGTCTGAACACCTAGTCACTTATTCTGCCTCCCCAAAAGTCTCAGCCAGTGTGAATTTGGTATGTATCCTCAGGCTACTTTATTATAATTTCACTTGCATTTTTATTTGTCTTTGCACAATCTTATGAGCTCATATAAAGTTTCATACTTAATTATCTTGCAGTGTCATACAGATGTAATAACATATAATTCTTTTGCTTATCTTTTCCAAGAAGTCTCATTATGGGCTCATTTTTATTCATTCATGTATTTTAACCCACAATAGTCCATATTCTCTTTGCTCAAAAATTTTTTTTCATGTTATTTTTTTTTTTTTTAATTTTTTTTTCAACGTTTTTTTATTTATTTTTGGGACAGAGAGAGACAGAGCATGAACGGGGGAGGGGCAGAGAGAGAGGGAGACACAGAATCGGAAACAGGCTCCAGGCTCCGAGCCATCAGCCCAGAGCCCGACGCGGGGCTCGAACTCACGGACCGCGAGATCGTGACCTGGCTGAAGTCGGACGCTTAACTGACTGCGCCACCCAGGCGCCCCTCATGTTATTTTAGAAAGAGAACATGAGGGGGGTGGGGGGCAGAGGGAGAAAGAATCCCAAGCAGACTCTGCGCTCAGCACAGAGCTTGATCCCATGGCCCCGGGATCATGACCTGAGCAGAAATCAAGAGTCAGACACTCAACCACTGGGAGCCACCCAGGTGCCCCAATGCTCAACTTGTAACTGGCCAGAGGTATAGCTCACTTCTTTGTCTCTGGACAAAATTATATTAATTTTACAACTTTTTATTATTCAAATTTCCAAAATACAGAACATTTATTATTATTATTATTATTATTATTATTTATTATTATTATTATTATTATTATCATTATTATTATTATTATTATTATTATTATAGAAACACACCAGTATAACCAGAACACCTGAAAATGGGGCTGAGGTAAAGCTTCCTTGCTTGGGCAGGGCTTGCAGGGTTTGAATCTTGCAAAAGAAGGAACCCCTGGGGTTTTCTCATCAGTCTGCCCAGATGTGAGGCACAAGAGGAAGAAATGCCTCCTACCTTCAAACAAAAATGAACTTAAAATAGATCACAGACTGAAATAAAATGCAAAAGTACAAAATATTTAAGGGTGCTGAGTGGCTCAGTCATTAAGTGTCAGACTTCAGGGGCGCCTGGGTGGCGCAGTCGGTTAAGCGTCCGACTTCAGCCAGGTCACGATCTCGCGGTCCGTGAGTTCGAGCCCCGCGTCGGGCTCTGGGCTGATGGCTCGGAGCCTGGAGCCTGTTTCCGATTCTGTGTCTCCCTCTCTCTCTGCCCCTCCCCCGTTCATGCTCTGTCTCTCTCTGTCCCAAAAATAAATAAAAAACGTTGAAAAAAAAATTTAAGTGTCAGACTTCAGCTTAGGTCATGATCTCATGGTTGGTGAGTTCAAGTCCCACATTAGGTGAGCACCAGCCCTGCATCGTTGAGCCCTGCTCCTCTGCCCCCCCCCCACCCACTTGTGCCCTCCCTCTCTCAGAAAACAAACAAACGCCCCACCAAAGTATTTAGAAGGAAATACAAGAGGAAATTGTCAGGACTGAAGGCTATGTGAAGTATAAACAAACATTAAGCAACAACAACAAAAGTATCAAGGATCTATTTCCACATTTTAAAACTAGGAAAAAAAAGGGGGGGGGGCTGGCTGGCTCAGTTGGTGAAGCATGCAACTCTTGATCTCGGGGTTATGAGTTTGAGCCCCAGGTTGGGTGTAGAGTTTACTTGAAATCTTAAAATAAAAATTAAAAAAAACCCAGAATAATAAAGATCTAAATGGAAATCAATGAAGTAAACAGACTATAGAGAAAGTCAGTAAGGGGCACCTGGGTGGCTCAGTCGGTTAAGTGTCTGACTTCAGCTCAGGTCACGATTTCATGGTTTGTGAGTTCAAGCCCTGTATCCGGCTCTCTACTGTCAGCACAAAGCCCACTTTGGATCCTGTCTCCCGCTCTCTGCCCCTCCCCCACTCACTCACTCTGTCTTTCTCAAAATAAAAGAGTAAAACCAAAAGCCTTAAGAATAATAAAATAGATAAGCCTCTATGCAAGATTTATCAAGTTATAAAAGGAAATACACAAATTACCAATATCAGGAATGAGAAAGGAGACATCACTACAATTACACAAATATTGAGGGGAAAAAGGGAAAATCATGAACCTATTTCTACCAATAAACAATTTAAATGAAATTAACAAATTCCTTTAAAGACACAAATGACTAAAGTTTACAAAAACAGATAAAAAAATAGATAACCTATGTAGCCCTATATCTATAATTAAATTTTGAATTAGAAATCTTTGCATAAAGTTACTTACATCTGTTGCGTCTCTATGCTGGACAAAGGATACAATGTTGTCCTACTGCACATATTTGCCAACTTCACACTCAGAGACCGCACGTAGCTTGAAAATGGCTGCAAAGTAAATACTAGAACTCAGAGCTTGACTTACTTTTTCATTAGCTGTGAAGATGCAAGAAAGTAGACACTGTGTTAATTCAAATTCAACTTAAAAGTATATTGTGTCTATAGTTTCCCACTGGGAACAGCGCAAAATTTTGAGGACATGTTTTCAGTATTCAAAATGTATTACCCCATTACGTAAATAAGTTACCAACATCATTGATAAATGACTGAAATTCCAACAAATTTCTTTTTTTGTTTCATTGTATTCTTCAACCAACATTTTAACAAGAGGCAAAAGATATGAATGGGCATTTTACCAAAGACACTTGGGTAGTAAATAACATTTTACAAATGCTCAAGGTCATGAGTCGTTAGAGAAATGCCAGGCAAAACCACAGCGAGATTCTACTACTACAGGCCTATTAAAATGGCAAACATTAGAAACACTGATCGTATCAATTCTTGGCTACTATATGGAAGAACTGGAACTCATTCACTTTTGGGGGAAAGTAACATGGTATAAGTACTTTAGAAAACAATTTGTCGGTTTCCAAAAATTTTTAATATTCACCTGCCCTGTGACAAAGGCATTGTACTCCTAGATATTATCACAAGGGAAATGAAGGCATAGGCCCATATGAATACCTGTACATTCATGCTCATAGCTTAGTTTGTAATAGCCAAAAACTCACGTTATTTAACATATAAAAAGCTTAAAAAATTATGGTGCATTTGAGTAAGTTTTCTGGTAAAATGGTAGAAAAGGAAGCACTAGAAAGTCATTTCCCTATCTACACAATTGTATTGGCAGAATATGTCTACTGTAACTGTTTTGGAACTCTGGGGTCTATTCAAAGGCTTACAACTTACAGAGGAAGCCTTAAGCACTAAATTGCAGTTAATTTTGCTCAATGTATGTCCTCAGCACTGTAGCAGCTACCTATCCCTTATCGCCTTGCCCTGTGGCAGGCAGCTATTTGTGTGTCCCTGGAGCAGCTTGCATGCAGTTTTGGGGAGACTGGGTAGGACCCCACTCTCCAAATATCGAGGATCTGTGCTCTAATCTGACCGCAGAGGTGAAAACACGGAAGCGGGCGGCCATTTGTGCAACTCTTGTCCAATGGTTACAAGCCACTACCCCTCTGGCTGAGGTGACTTCCAGGGGATTTTAGGTGCCAGCACATTTCTTCCCCTTCATTTTTCTTTTTCTCCTTTTGGGAGTCAAATACTTAGGATTAAGACATTCCAAAGCAATCACATACACAGGAGAATTTTAGAAGTCAAGTTAACAGGCTCAGAAGAGACCTGAGATAGATACACTTCACGCTGATCCCTGGCAGAGACGGCCTAGGACGGTTAAAAACATTTCTAAATGAAAATGGCAAACGCTGGGAAAAGATGAAGAATCTGATCTCCAGAGTTAACACATAATTAAATTTAAGTGTCCAGTGCTCAACAACAACAAAAATCACAAGGCAAACAAAAAAAACAGGAAAGCATGGCCCGTTCAAAGGGGGAAAACATCACCAGAAACTGTCTCGTAAAAAAACCCTGATGTCAGCTCCCATTAGACAAAGACTTTAAAACAACTATCTTAGGATCCTGAGGGAGATGGAGGCGTAGGAGGACGCTGGGCTCACCGCGTCCTGCTGATCACTTAGATTCCACCCACACCTGCCTAAGTAACCCAGAAAACTAGCAGAACGGAGTCTCCAGAGCCAAGCGTAGACAAGGGGCCCACGGAAGAGGGTAGGAAGGGCAGAGAGTAGGTGCGCACTACACGGACTGGCGGGAGGGAGCCGGGGCGGAGGGGCGGCTCGCCGGCCAAGCAGAGCCCCCGAGTCTGGCTGGCAAAAGCGGAGGGGCCGGACAGGGTGTGTTCGGACAGCAAGCGGGACTTAACATCTGGAAGGTTATAAGCTAACGGCTCTGCTCGGAGAGCGGGAGGGCTGGAGGACAACGGGAGGGAGAGTTGTTGAGCCCCAGATGACAGAGCGCAGCTTGGCGGGGAACAAAGGCGCTGGCCAGCGCCATCTCCCTCGCCCATCCCCCAGCCAAAATCCCAAAGGGAACCAGTTCCTGTCAGGGAACTTGCTTGCACCGCGCAAACACCCAACGCTGTGCTTCTGCAGATCCATCCCTCCGGAGGCGGGTCTGACTCCCTCCCGGTGCCGCAGGGCCCCTCCCGAAGCAGATCTCTGAAGGAAAAGCGAGCTGAGCCTGCCCCTCCCGCCCCCGTGCACCTTGCCGATCCACCCCAGCTAATACGCCAGATCCCCAGCACAAGCCTGGGAGTGTGCAAGTAGCCCAGACGGGCCACGCCACCCCACAGTGAATCCCGCCCCTAGGAGAGGGGAAGAGAAGGCACACTCCAGTCTGACTGTGGCCCCCCGCGGTGGGCTGGGGGCAGACATCAGGTCGGACTGCGGCCCCGCCCACCAACTCCGGTTATACACCACAGCACAGGGGAAGTGCCCTGCAGGTCCCCACCACTCCAGGGACTATCCAAAATGACGAAATGGAAGAATTCCCCTCAAAAGAATCTCCAGGAAATAGCGACAGCTAACAAACTGATCAAAAACGATTTAAGCACTATAACAGAAAGTGAATTTAGAATAATAGTCATAAAATTAATCTCTGGGCTTGAAAACAGTATAGAGGACAGCAGAGAATCTATTGCTACAGAGATCAAGGGACTAAGGAACAGTCAGGAGGAGCTAAAAAATGCTATAAACGAGCTACAAAATAAAATGGAAACAACCACGGCTGGGTTGAAGAGGCAGAGGAGAGAATAGGTGAACTAGAAAATAAAATTATGGAAAAAGAGGAAGCTGAGAAAAAGAGAGAGAAAAAAAAATCCAGGAGTATGAGGGGAAAATTAGAGAACTAAGTGATGCACTAAAGAGAAATAATCTACGCATAATTGGTATCCCAGAGGAGGAGGAGAGAGGGAAAGGTGCTGAAGGTGTACTTGAAGAAATAATAGCTGAGAACTTCCCTGATCTGGGGAAGGAAAAAGGCATTGAAATCCAAGAGGCACAGAGAACTCCCTTCACACATAACTTGAATCGACCTTCTGCACAAGCATGAAACCTACAGACATCACAATGACCCTAAACCCATATCTTTCTATAATAACACTGAACGTAAATGGACTAAATGCGCCAACCAAAAGACATAGGGTATCAGAATGGATAAAAAAACAAGACCCATCTGTTTGCTGTCTACAAGAGACTCATTTTAGACCTGAGGACACCTTCAGATTGAAAGTGAGGGGATGGAGAACTATTTATCATGCGTGGAAGTCAAAAGAAAGCTGGAGTAGCCATACTTATATCAGACAAACTAGACTTTAAATTAAAGGTTGTAACAAGAGATGAAGGGCATTATATAATAATTACAGGGTCTATCCATCAGGAAGAGCTAACAATTATAAATGTCTATGCACCAAATACAGAAGCTCCCAAATATATGAAACAATTACTCACAAACGTAAGCAACCTTATTGATAAGAATGTGGTAATTGCAGGGGGCTTTAACACTCCACTTACAGAAATGGATAGATCATCTAGACACATGGTCAATAAAGAAACAAGGGCCCTGAATGATACATTGGATCAGATGGACTTGACAGATATATTTAGAACTCGGCATCCCAAAGCAACAGAACATACTTTCTTCTCGAGTGCACATGGAACATTGTCCAAGATAGATCACATACTGGGTCACAAAACAGCCTTCATAAGTATACAAGAATTGAAATCATACCATGCATACTTTCAGACCACAATGCTATGAAGCTTGAAATCAACCACAGGAAAAAGTCTGGAAAACCTCCAAAATCATGGAGGTTAAAGAACACCCTACTAAAGAATGAATGGGTCAACCAGGCAATCAGAGAAGAAATTTAAAAATATGTGGAAACAAACAAAAATGAAAATACAACAATCCAAACGCTCTGGGATGCAGCGAAGGCAGTCCTGAGAGGAAAATACATTGCAATCCAGGCCTATCTTCAAGAAACAAGAAAAATCCCAAATACAAAATCTAACAGCACACCTAAAGGAAATAGAAGCAGAACCGCAAAGACAGCCTAAACCCAGCAGAAGAAGAGAAATAATAAAGATCAGAGGAGAAATAAACAACACAGAATCTAAAAAAAACTGTAGAGCAAATCAATGAAACCAAGAGTTGGTTTTTTGAAAAAATAAACAAAATTGATAAACCTCTAGCCAGGCTTCTCAAAAAGAAAAGGGAGATGATCCAAATAGATAAAATCATGAATGAAAATGGAATTATTACAACCAATCCCTCAGAAATACAAGCAATATCAGGGAATACCATGAAAAATTATATGCCAACAAACTGGACAACCTGGAAGAAATGGACAAATTTCTAAACACCCCCACACTTCCAATACTCAATCAGGAGGAAATAGAAAGCTTGAACAGACCCATAACCAGCGAAGAAATTGACTCAGTTATCAAAAATCTCCCAACAAATAAGAGTCCAGGACCAGATGGCTTCCCAGGGGAGTTCTACCAGACGTTTAAAGCAGAGATAATACCTATCCTTCTCAAGCTATTTCAAAAAATAGAAAGGGAAGGAAAACTTCCAGACTCATTCTATGAAGCCAGTATTACTTTGATTCCTAAACCAGACAGAGACTCAGTGTAAAAAAAAAAAAAAAAAAAAGAGAGAGAGAGAGAGAGAGACAGAGAGAACTACAGGCCAATATCCCTGATGAATATGGATGCAAAAATTCTCAATAAGATACTAGCAAATCAAATTCAACAGCATATGAAAAGAATTATTCACCATGATCAAGTGGGATTCATTCCTGGGATGCAGGGCTGGTTCAACATTCGCAAATCAATCAATGTGATACATCACGTTAATAAAAGAAAAGATAAGAACCATATGATCCTGTCAATCGATGCAGAAAAAGCATTTGACAAAATGCACTTTCTTAATAAAAACCCTCAAGAAAGTCGGGATAGAAGGAACATACTTAAACATCATAAAAGCCATTTATGAAAAGCCCACAGCTAACATCATCCTCGATGGGGAAAAACTGAGAGTTTTTTCCCTGAGATCAGGAACACGACAGGGATGTCCACTCTCACCACTGTTGTTTAACATAGTGTTAGAAGTTCTAGCATCATCAATCAGACAACAAAAAGAAATCAAACGCATCAAAATTGGCAAAGATGAAGTTAAGCTTTCACTTTTTGCAGATGACATATTATCCATGGAAAATCCGACAGACTCCACCAAAAGTCTGCTAGAACTGATACATGAATCCAGCAAAGTTGCAGGATACAAAACCAATGTACAGAAATCAGTTGCATTCTTATACACTAACAATGAAGCAACAGAAAGACAAATAAAGAAACTGATCCCATTCACAATTGCACCAAGAAGCATAAAATACCTAGGGATAAATCTAACCAAAGATGTAAAAGATCTGTATGCTGAAAACTATAGAAAGCTTATGAAGGTAATTGAAGAAGATATAAAGAAATGGAAAGACACTCCCTGCTCATGGATTGGAAGAATAAATATTGTCAAAATGTCAATACTACCCAAAGCTATCTACACATTCAATGCAATCCCAATCAAAATTGCACCAGCATTCTTCTCAAAGCTAGAACAAGCAATCCTAAAATTCATATGGAACCACAAAAGGCCCCGAATAGCCAAAGTAATTTTGAAGAAGAAGACCAAAGCAGGAGGCATCACAATCCCAGACTTTAGCCTCTACTACAAAGCTGTCATCATCAAGACAGCATGGTATTGGCACAAAAACAGACACATAGACCAATGGAATAGAATAGAAACCCCAGGACTAGACCCACAAACGTATGGCCAACTAATCTTTGACAAAGCAGGAAAGAATATCCAATGGAAAAAAGACAGTCTCTTTAACAAATGGTGCTGGGAGAACTGGACAGCAACATGCAGAAGGTTGAAACTAGACCACTTTCTCACACCATTCACAAAAATAAACTCAAAATGGATAAAGGACCTGAATGTGAGACAGGAAACCATCAAAACCCTAGAGGAGAGAGCAGGAAAAGACCTCTCTGACCTCAGCTGCAGCAATTTCTTACTTGACACATCCCCAAAGGCAAGGGAATTAAAAGCAAAAATGAACTATTGGGACCTCATGAAGACAAGAAGCTTCTGCACAGCAAAGGAAACAATCAACAAAACTAAAAGGCAACCCATGGAATGGGAAAAGATATTTGCAAATGACATGTCGGAAAAAGGGCTAGTATCCAAAATCTGTAAAGAGCTCACCAAACTCCACACCCGAAAAACAAATAATCCAGTGAAGAAATGGACAGAAAACATAAATAGACACTTCTCTAAAGAAGACATCCAGATGGTCAACAGGCACATGAAAAGATGCTCAATGTCGCTCATCAGGGAAATACAAATCGAAACCACACTCAGATATCACCTCACGCCAGTCAGAGTGGCCAAAATGAATAAATCAGGAGACTATAGATGCTGGCGAGGATGTGGAGAAACGGGAACCCTCTTGCACTGTTGGTGGGAATGCAAATTGGTGCAGCCGCTCTGGAAAGCAGTGTGGAGGTTCCTCAGAAAATTAAAAATAGACCTACCTTATGACCCAGCAATAGCACTGCTAGGAATTTACCCAAGAGATACAGGAGTGCATAGGGGCACATGTACCCCAATGTTTATAGCAGCACTCTCAACAATAGCCAAATTATGGAAAGACCCTAAATGTCCATCAACTGATGAATGGATAAAGAAATTGTGGTTTATATACACAATGGAATACTACGTGGCAATGAGAAAGAATGAAATATGGCCTTTCGTAGCAACGTGGATGGAACTGGAGAGTGTGATGCTAAGTGAAATAAGTCATACAGAGAAAGACAGATACCATATGGTTTCACTCTTATGTGGATCCTGAGAAACTTAACAGAAACCCATGGGGGAGGGGAAGGAAAAAAAAAAAAAGAGGGTAGAGTGGGAGAGAGCCAAAGCATAAGAGACTCCTAAAAACTGAGAACAAACTGAGGGTTGATGGGGGGGTGGAAGGGAGGGGGGGTGGGTGATGGGTATTGAAGAGGGCACCTTTTGGGATGAGCACTGGGTGTTGTATGGAAACCAATTTGACAATAAATTTCATATATTGAAAAAAAAAAAAAAACCCTATCTTATAGATGATCAGATAACTAAAGGAAGACATGGAGAAAGGCAAGGAAATGCTGTATGAACAAAAATGGAAATATCACACAAGACATAGAAAACATAAAAAGGAATCAAAACGAGATTCTAGTGCTAAAATTACCACAACTGAAATGAAAAATTCGCTAGAGGGATTCAAAAGCAGATTTGAGAACATGGAAGAATCAGTGAACTTCAAGTCAGGAAAATCAAAAGAGAAAGGAGTGAAGAAAAGTAAACAGAATATAAGGCACCTCGGGAACACCTTCAAGAGGAACAACACACACTTTGTCAGAGTCCCAGGACATGAGACAAAGGAGAGATAACTTGAAGATTTAATGGCTGAAAACTCCCCCGGATTGATGAAATACATAAATATAAGCACCCAAGAAGCTCAATGAACTCCAAAACGATGAATTCAAAGAGACCGAAATCAAGACAAACTACAATCTGCCAAAAGACAGAGAAATTTGACAGGAACAAGGGAGGTGACCTGTCAAAACAAGGGATCCTCAGTAAGATTGTCCACAGATTCTTCATCAGATCCTTTAGAAGCCAGAGGGTCGCCTGGATGGCTCAGTTTGTTAAGTGTCTGACTCTTGGTTTTGACTCCGGTCATGATCCCAGGGTTGTGAGTTCAAGCCTGCATCGATCGGGCTTGCATTGTCCGTGCAGAGCCTGCTTGGGATTCTCTCTCTCCCTCCCTCTTTGCCCCTCCCCCACTAGCGCTCTCTCTCTCTCTCTCTCTCTCTCTCTCTCTCTCTCTCACAATAAATACAAACTTAAAAAAAATTCCTTAGAAGCCAGAAAACAGTGGGCTGGTATGTTCAAAGTGCTGAAAGAAAAGAAAAATGGTAACTGAGAATCATGTATCTGGCAAAATTGTCTTTCAAAAGTAAGGGGGAAATTAATTCTCAGATAAACGAAATCCGAGGAAGTTTACAATCACTAGACCTGCCTAGCAAGAAGTGCTAAAGGGAGTCCTTCCATTCGAAGTCAAAGGACATTAGACTAACTCTAAGCCGTGTGAAGGAATACAGATCACCTGTAAAGGTAAATACAAGTGCAATTTTTAAAACCACTATTATTGTAACTTTGGTCTATAACTTCGTTAATTTCCACATGATTTAAAAAGATAATGCATTTTAAAAAAACAATTATTAGCATATATTTTGGACCTAAAATGTATAAAGATGTAATTCTGTGACATCAATAACTGAAAGGGTTGGAGGTGGAACTGCATAGGAGCAGAGTTTTTGTATGGTATGGAAATTAGGCTGATATAAATTCAAACTAGAGTGTTATAGTTTGAGGATGTTCAACATAATCTCCATGGTACCCACAAAGAAAATAGCTATAGGATACACACAAAAGGAAATGAGAAGGGCGTTAAAACATTTTACATTAAAACAATCAAAAACAAAAGAAGACAGTACTTTAGGAAATGGGGACCCAAAAGCCATATAGAAAACGAATAGCAAAATGACAGAAGTCCTTCCTTATCAGTAATTACTTTAAATGTAAGTGGATTAAACTCTCCAATCAAAATACAGAAACTGACAGAACAGATGTTTAAAAATGACCCAACTAGGGGTACCCGGGTGACTCAGTCAGTCAGTTAAGTGTCAGGCTTCAGCTCAGGTCGTGATCTCACAGTTTGTGAGTTCAAGCCCCACACCAGGCCCTCTGCTGTCAGTACAGAGCCCACTTCAGATCCTCTGTCCCCCTCTCTCTCTGCCCCTCCCCACTCTCTGTCTCTCTCTCAAAAGTAAACATTAAAAAATAACAAAAAAAAAAAGATCCAACCATATGTTGTCCACAGAGACTAACTTTATAGCCAAAGACAAAAGTAGGTTGAAAGTGAAAGGATGGAAAAACATATTCCATATAAATAATAAGCAATTACAGTAAGGGTGGCTATATTAATATCAGACAAAATAGACTTTAAATTTTAAAAAGTTATGAGACAAATTTGGACATTTTTATATTGTAATAAAATGTCCAGTAAGAAGGCATATACAATTATAGACATTTATGAAACTAGTAACAGACCAAGAAAACATAAAAAGCAAAAATTGATAGGAAGAAATGGACAGTTTTACAATAGTTGGAGCCCATTCTCAATAATAAAGAAAAAGTCAATAAGGAAATAAAGGTCTTGAACAACA
This sequence comes from Neofelis nebulosa, assembly GCF_028018385.1. Lineage (NCBI taxonomy): Eukaryota > Metazoa > Chordata > Mammalia > Carnivora > Felidae > Neofelis > Neofelis nebulosa. Next base: position 18,869,745 of record NC_080798.1, on the reverse strand, counting down.
CATAAGCCAATCAGACTAATGGAAATTTACATAATATTCTAACCAACAACAATAGAGAACACACTGTTCTCAAGTGCACATGGGATATTTCTATGATAGACCATGTTAGGCCACAAATTAAGGCTTAATAGATTTTAAAAGGTAGATATTATGCAAAGTATTTTGTCCAAACTCAATAGGACGAAGTTAGAAATTGATAAAAGGCAAACTAGACAATTCACAAATTTGTGGAAATTAACCGATATTTAATCAATGGAACAAAGGAGAAATCACAAGGAATATTAGAAAATACTTGGAGGGGTGCCTGGGTGGCGCAGTCGGTTAAGCATCCGACTTCAGCCAGGTCACGATCTCGCGGTCCGTGAGTTCGAGCCCCGCGTCGGGCTCTGGGCTGATGGCTCGGAGCCTGGAGCCTGTTTCCGATTCTGTGTCTCCCTCTCTCTCTCTGCCCCTCCCCCGTTCATGCTCTGTCTCTCTCTGTCCCAAAAATAAAAAAAAAAAATTAAAAAACGTTGAAAAAAAAAAAAGAAAATACTTGGAGATGAAAGAAAACAAAAACACAACATACCAAAATTCATGAAAGGCAGCAAAAGCAGTATGAAGGAGGAAGCTTACATTAAAAAAGAAAGATCTCAAATCAACAACTTTACAATTTAAAGAACTTGAAAAAGAACAAACTAAACCAAGAGCTAGACAAAAGAAAGAAATAAGGGTTAGAGATTAAAGAGAATAGAAATACAATAGGGAAAATTCAACAAAACCAGAAGAAGGTTCTTTAAAAAGATTAACAAAATTGACAAACCTTTAGTTAGAGTGACTAAAAAAGAGAGATGACTCAAATTACTAAAATCAGAAATAAAAGCGGGGACATTACTACCAATTCTACAGAAATAAAAAGGATTACAAGAGTACCAAGAACAAGCGTGCACACACACAAAAATGGAACTGAGATGAAATAGACTACTCCCTAAAAACACAAAACCTACTGAGACTGAATCATGAAGAGAATATCTCAATAAACGTGTAAGTAGTGAGTATAATGTATACACAACTAAAACCTCCCCACAACAAACAAACCTCTGGACCCAATGACTTTATTGGTGAATTTTGCACATTAAAGAAGCAGCAGTGATCTTTGTTAAGAAAATTTCAAAAACTTGGAGAGAACAATTCCTAACTTAGTTGTGCTGATGCCAAAGCCAGAAAATGATACTATAAGAAATGTACAGACCAGTATCCCTTATGAACACTGATGTAAATATCTTTAACAAAATACTAGCAAACAGAGTTTAGCAGCATACTGAAAGGATTATACACCATGTGGGAGTGGGGTTTATTCCTGGAATGCAAGGATAGTTTGACATATGAAAATCAATCAGTGTAATGCACCACACTAATGGAACAAAGAACATATGACCCTCTCAATTGATACAAAAAAGAATTTGACAAAATCCAACACCCTTTCATGATAAAAACACGAAACCACTTCATATCTATCAGGATAGATGCTACTCAAAAATTTAAAAATGTTTTTTTCAGAAAACACAGGTGTTGGTGAGGATGTAGAAAAATTAGAACCCATGTATACGGTTGGTAGGAATGTAAAATGATAGAGCAACTGTGAAAAACAGTATGCAGGCTCTTCAAAAAATTAAACATATAATTACCATATGATCCAGTAATTCCACTAACAGGTATATATCCAAAAGAACAGAAAGAAAGGTCTCAAAGAGATATTTGTACACCTATTCATAGCTGCATGATTCACAATAGCCAAAAGGTGGAAGTAAACCAAATATCCATCGAAAGATTAATGAATAAGCAAAATATGACATAGAAATTCAACGGCATAAAAAAAAAAAAAAAGAAATTCAACGGCATATTATTCAGCCTTAAAAAAAAAAAGGAAATTCTGACACATGCTATAAAACATGGATGAACCTTGAGGACATTATGCTAAGTGAAATAAACCAGTCACAAATAGACAAATACTGTACGACTTCACTCATATGAGGTATCTGGAGTAGTCAAATTCACAGAGACAGAAAGTAGAATGGAAGTTTCCAGGGGCTCAGCAGAGGGGGGACATTGGAGTTACTGTTTAATGGGTACAGACTTTGTTTTACAAGACGAAAAGGGCTCGGGATGTGAATGGTGGTGATGGCTGTACAATAGGAATGTTCTTAATACCCCTGAACTGTGCACTTAGAGATAGTTACCATGGCAAATTCTGTTAAGTGTATTTTACCAGATATTTTTTGATTAAAAAAATAAAGCATGAAAAATTATGATGGATTCACTCAATAGAACACTACTCGGTGGCAAAAGGAATGAACTATTCCTACACACAGCATGGGTAATTCTCAAGAAAATTACGCTGTGAAGGAAAACAGACCAAATATAGGGTATAAGTACTTATTAACTCCAGTTGTACAAAATTCTAAGAAGGCCAACAAATCTATGGTGAAAAAAGAAAAGGTAAATTTATGGTTTTCTGGGAAGGCAAGGAGGGCCAGTAAAAGGCACGAGGTAGCTTTGCGGGTGACGGGTACGTTCGTTATCACGATGGTGTTGGTTCCCTGAGTGTACACGTACTGAAAAACTTATGAAATTGTGCACATCAAATATGTACAACTGTTGCATGACAATCCTATCTCACTAGAGCATTTAAAGAAATTGTTGCACATTCATTTTAGAAAAGTAGATTTGGTAACCCTATGTTGACTCTATTCTCGCTCTCTCATGCCTTGGCAGCAAAAATAGCCGGCTATGTCACAAATGCTACATCCCTGGAATACAAGACCTACCTTCGCTCAGCCCCCATTTTCCAGCCAAGGCAGCAATGGCTGTGGCATGAATGGTGCAGAGAGCCTTAGTGGCCACAAAGGCCACTGCCTTTGCTCTGCCAGTGGCCTAAGTCATGGGACAGAGGTCTGGAGGTCCTGAGAATTTCTGCAAAGCGTGAATCCTGCAGTCACATTCAAGGAGACAACTGTGGATGCACTTTTAGAATAGGTACATTCCCTCTAGTTTGCTGCAGCCTCACCTACTCCGTTGTCACCCCAAGTGCTTCCATACAAATTATGCTCTCAACTGGGCCCAGAAAGGCTTAGTTAGGACACCAGTATACCAGATGCTAGACTTCAAGGCGTATGGCTCCTTGACAGGTGCCAGGTAAATGGTGCCTGCTTAACAGTGCTAGGGAAAGTGAGGCATCCCCTGGAAACATGGGGCCCTATTCATGCAGCTCCCAGATGCAGCGGAGGTTGTCACAACTGCCCTGTCCTCAGGGTAATCTCTGGGTCACAAAAATTCATGCCGTTCGGATCACATTAGTCCCACAGAGTCCTACAATCTTCCCCAGGAGGCCTTGTATAGCAACTTACAAAGGAGGCCAAATCTGGACCGAGAGGTGTTCACCATCCTGTGGCAACGTCCCCTCTGAGGCAATGTTTGGAGACCCTTTTAGTTTGGTAGACCTTAACTGTGTCCTCAACCCACTTCACAATGATCAAAACATACTAAAGGTGGCTTTACAATAAGGCAATGTGAACTAGGTAGTTGCTGGGATAGGTAATGTGGAGTCTGGATAAATCCATCACGAGCATCACAGGAGATCAACCATCCCTGACAAAAGGGAAACCTTTTCTGCAAGCTGCCAGCAGAATCCAGCTCAGGTCTTCATGGTCAAAGATGGGTCATGTCCACAGCTACACTGGTCACAGAGGGAGGGAATGACATCTTCCTTTGGCCTCAGGCTCCACAGGGTTCCCTCTTGAAACAAGAAGAGGTCTGAACACAGGGACTGGCTGAGACACACTCTTGGAGACCCGCTGTCCTTGGGAATGCTGAAAGGGCTCCTACCACAAACACTCGCAGTGACAAAGGTCTGGTAAAGTCCGTGGTGAGAAAAATGCAACTTTGTTCCAGAAAGCTTTCAACATAACTAGCATTCATAGGGAATCTTCCCAGTGTGGACATTGGGATGAACAAGGTTCAACCTCTGGCTGATGGCCCCCTCATAAAGTCTGCCCTCAGAGCTTATCTCCACTGCACACGGTTGTGCTGGAGGAGGAAGCACATTCTCTGCACTCCTTTCTCTGATGTGAATTTTCTGATGCCGGACAAGGGTAGGCCTCTGGCTGAAGGCTTTTCCACATTCACTGCACTTATACGGCCTGTCTGGTTTGTGAACCTTCTGGTGCTGCCTCAGATTAGACCTTTGCCTGAAGGTTTTCCCACATTCGAGGCACTCATAAGGCCGCTCCCCGGTGTGAAGTCTCCGATGGTTATTGAGGCTGGAGCTCTGGTTAAAGAATTTCCCACACTCGGGGCACTGATAAGGCCGTTCGCCAGTGTGAAGTCTCCGATGGCTATTGAGGCTGGAGCTCTGGCTAAACAATTTCCCACATTCGATGCACTCATAAGGCCGTTCCCCAGTGTGGACTCTCTGATGCTTCATGAGGTCAGAGCTCCGGCTGAAGGCTTTCCCACATTCGCTGCACCCGTAAGGCCGTTCGCCAGTGTGGACTATCTGATGTTGGATAAGACTGGCGATGTGGCTGAAGAATTTCCCGCATTCGTTGCACTTGTAAGGTCTTTCTCCAGTGTGAACCCTCCAATGTTTGATGAGACTAGAGTTGCAGTTGAAAGATTTCCCACACTCGCTGCACTCGTGAGCGCTTCTGCCGGTATGAACCCTCTTATGATGAATGAGGTTGGAGCGCTGGCTGAAGAATTTCCCGCATTCGCTGCACTCATAAGGCTTCTCTCCAGTGTGAACTCTCTTATGTTGAATGAGGTTGGAGTTCCGGCTGAAGAACTTCCCACATTCGCTGCACACGTGGGGGCTTTCCCCGGTGTGAACTCTCTGATGTTTAACGAGACTGGAGTGCTGGCTGAAGAACTTCCCACATTCCCGGCACTCATAAGGCTTTCCTCTGTTGTGGTCTCTCTGGTGTTGAAGGAGGCCGGAGGCATGGCTAAAGAATATCCCACATTTGTTGCACTCATAAGGCCTTTCTCCAGCATGGGTTCTCTGGTGCTGAACGAGTGCGTGTTTGTCACTGAAAGTGTTCCCAGACTCGCTGCACTTGTTATGGCTTTGGACGGTGTGACGATCCCCGACACCAGTGTCCCGGGGTGGCTCCTCCACTCTGTGAGGGACCTGATGCGGCAGAAAGCCGGATCCGGCCTTCCCATCCGCAAAGTCCTTCCCACCCTCCCTGACTGTGAAAGGTTTCTTTGATGCATCATCTCTGCAGCTCTTCATGAGGGAGGAGGCCCTGTCCTCATCCCTTCTGATAGGTTTGTCTACACCCTGCTGCATCTGATGCTGGTTATGGTACGCACTGGACTTGAACTCTCTCCCATATGCCTGGCACACGTAGGGCTTCTGCCTGGGATGTGCTGCCCGGTGTTCAGCCAGGGCCAAAATGTCTTTCAAGTGTAGGCCACACATGTCGCAGGAGTAGTCCTTCCGGCCAGACGGAGCTGCCTTGAGATTCCGGTCACGTGGCACTCCTTCCACAGACGCACTATGCTCACCCTCTGTTCCAGAGCAAAAATCTGAAAGCAGAGAAATGCTGGTGAAGTTAACAAGAACTCTGCTGGAAGGAAACGGCCCCGTGACAAACGCATGCCTGACCCAGGAATGAGTCCACAGGATTGCTGGCAAGATAAGAAACCCGAGGTCAGGGTGAGGAAGGTTCTGTTCGGCAGTACTGTGTCTGGCAAGGTCACAAAACAGGGGGGTCTTACCAGGACGAAGGACACAATGATGGGGCACACGTATTGAGCCTAAAGGTGGGGTCTCCAACTCCTCTAAAAATTTTTTTTAATGTTTATTTATTTTTGAGAGAGTGCAAGCAGGGGAGGGGCAGAGAGAGAGGGAGACACAGATTCTGAAGCAGGCTCCAGGCTCTGAGCTGTCAGCACGGAGCCCAACGTGGAGCTCGAACTCACAAAGTGGGAGATCGTGGCCTGAGCCAAAGTCGGATGCTCAACCGACTGAGTCACCCAGGCGCCCCTCCAACTCCTCCATAAAGGCTTTTCGGCAGGGCCTTGGCTGTTGGTAACACACGAGCCCTGTGCAGAAGGTGTGTCCAGGCCCAGGAAAATCTGACTGCAAGTAAGTAGCTGGTGTTTAAGGACTACTGAAGGGAATATACACATATCATGACATAAGGAGTGTAGGTCCATGCGGGAGACTGTCACAGAGGGAGCTGTGGCAAGAGTGAGATGGGAAGGCCAGACAGGTGGGGCCCAGCCAGGGGCCCCAAGTCAGCAGAAATGACAGGGGGGCGATGCGTCAAGAATGGGAAACGAAAGGTCGAAGAGAGATGTGCCCGTTGGCTTTGGCACCCAAACAATGACGAACGCGAGAAAGACTGCAGTTATGATTTGCAGACAGCACTGACGTCGTCACACGCTCTCCCATCCCCGACTCACCAGAGCCGGGCCCACTGTATGCCCCTCTTGCCATGGCGGAAGTCATGTCCACTCTGTCAGGCACCCACGGCTCTGCTCCCATCTCCAGCCGGGCAACTATGTGAGACCTGAAAGACGTAAGTCCTACGGGAAAGACGGGGCAGGTGAGTGGCCAGCACTTGGCCAGGTGAACTACCTGCTGACAGACCACAGGAAAGAAAGTGAAATATTACAAAAAAGAACACACTGGGGAGGTATGGCCGGAAAATCCCAGTGGTCACAGCAGGGCCTCGAATTCCTAGCAGTCGGGCCCTAGGAAACGTCAGCCGAAGGAAATGGTCACCCAGATGGACACGGACGGGATCCACTGGGCTGCCTACAAGATTCCTCATTCCAGCCCCTTCCCCACAAGGTTTTGGGGCAGCAGGTATTGGGGCTGCTCAGGGAGTGGGGGGGGGGGGAACACTGCACACAGCTTAGCCCTGAAAATTGCAGCACGTATGCCGGGAGAGTGGGAAAGGAAGCATTGCCCATGGTTTGGCCACGGGAAGGAAAAGGGGACAGGCGGAAATGAGCCCGGGACACCGGGTGGGTGCGAAGGCCTTACCCAACGAGGCTATAAGTGCAAAGTTCTCCAGCATCACGTCGCAGTACAGGAGTCTCTGAGCCTCATCAAGGAGCCCCCACTCCTCCTGGGAGAAGTAAATGGTCACGTCCTCAAAGGTCACACAGCCCTGCCATGATGGGGACAGTCCATTCCATGATCAGCTTCTCTCCTCAGGACTCCCTGTCTGTCCCCTGCTCCCCCCACCTCCCCAGCTTCCCAACTCAGAGGAGATCCCAGGCCCTGGTTCCACGGATGTCAGCTCTTTTCTCATGCCTCACCTGACCCGTGTCAGTCCCCCCACAGGCAGGTGAGCAGCGAGACACCAGCTAAGCTCTGGGCCTGAAGTGCAGGGCCCCACCCTCTTCTGTGGGCCCCCTCCCATGCCACCAACTACAGGCTTTGCACATACAAACATGGACTCAGTCTTCTCCCTTAATCCCCAGTACCAGGCCCCTGGGGCCGATGGCTCACACTCACTCCTTTTTTTAATTTTTTTTTAATGTCCATTTATTTTTGAGAGAGAGAGAGAGACGGTGTGAGCGGGGAAGGGGCGGAGAGAGAGGGAGACACAGAATCCAGAATCCAAAGCAGGCTCCAGGCTCTGAGCTGTCAGCACAGAGCCCGACGTGGGGCTCGAACCCACAAACTGTGAGATCATGACCTGAGCCGAAGTCAGACGTTTGAGCCACCCAGGTGCCCCTCACACTCCTATACACATAACACGTCCTGGACTGCACCTTGTATCCCCATTGTCACTGTACCCTCCCCCATCCAAGCCCACATCATAGCCACCTCCAAGGACCCTCACATGTCACTCTGCACATGGCATCCAGAAATTCTTAGCAAATACAACCCAGACCCTTGGGTGGCTCCCACTGCCAAGGGCAACACAGACCATTGATATGAAGGTCTCCCCGCCCGGCCCTTTTCTGGCTTCAATCGAAGCCATGCAGAACCTACACAGACATCAGATACCCTTGGGCCTCCTCCACTTCGGTGTGGCACATCCTGTCCCTTCATCAGTCACACTCTGTGGCTCTGGTTCTCACCCACTCAGGGTCTAGTGGCTCTCCCAGCTGACCCCATTTGCCCCTGAGCGAATTCCCCAGCCCAACTGAAAACCTCGAGGCCCCATCAAGGGTCACTACAAAGGCCTGCTGGGAACGCAAAGGGGTGAATAAGCACAGCCCAGGGCTCAGTGTGACAATAGCTCCATTACCACTGAGCCTCCCCATCCCACCCATATCCACACCACCTGCCAGACTCCTCCCTCCTTACACAGCCCACCAGCTGTCCCCACCACCACCACGAGCGCTACTCTTCATGTTTGTCTTTTTAAAAAAATATTTATTTTGGGGAGAGCGCAAGTGGGGGAGGGGCAGAGAGAGGGGGACAGAGGATCCCAAGCAGGCTCTGTGCCGACAGGCTGACAGAAGCGAACCCCTGTGGGGCTTGAACTCACGAATCACAAGATCATGACCTGAGCTGAAGTTGGATGCTCAACTGACTGAGCCACCCAGGTGCCCCCATGTCTGTCTTTATAATGCCAAACAAGCCAATCACAGTCCCCTGTTCTCAGTTCTCAGGCCCCACCTTCCCCTTTCCCTCTAGTGTCACTGCCACCATGACCTGAAAGTTCACCCTCCTGAACTGGACACACAGCCACACCCTCGTCCACATACCAGATGCCACATTTTAGATATTTTAACTGTGGAAATAAAGAGCAACCAACTAAGAAAAGCAAAGGTATTTATACTGAGCTTGCTATAGCAAGCTACCATCACTTATGTTTGGCCACCTCGAAGGCAGGCAGAGGCGTGGGAAAGCTTTATAGAGGAAACGGGAAGGCTTCAGATGTGCCCTGACTGGGGGCTGTGGGCACGGGGAAGCGGTAGGCAGGCTAACTAGAAATGGGGCGTCCTATGTGATGGGTTAAGGGTGCGTACTTGGGGGCGCCTGGGTGGCGCAGTCGGTTAAGCGTCCGACTTCAGCCAGGTCACGATCTCGCGGTCCGTGAGTTCGAGCCCCGCGTCAGGCTCTGGGCTGATGGCTCGGAGCCTGGAGCCTGTTTCCGATTCTGTGTCTCCCTCTCTCTCTGCCCCTCCCCCGTTCATGCTGTGTCTCTCTCTGTCCCAAAAATAAATAAAAAACGTTGAAAAAAAAAAATTAAAAAAAAAAAAAAAAAAAAAAGGGTGCGTACTTGGCTTTCTCTCCTTGGTCCCAAGGTGGAAGCGGGGACAAAAATTACAGAAGCTGTCAGTCATTAATCAAGCCCTGGTCACTTGGGGGCAGTTGTTACAGAAGCTATTGTTCCTGGATTGTCACTAGAGATAGCAATCTGGCTTCCTGAACTCTAATTTAAGCAGGCTGCTTCCTGGGTTGTTTATTGTAGATAAAGAGGTTGGTTTCCTGGGCAGGTCCCTGCAGGTTGTGGGTCAGAATTCTATGCCTTTGTCCTCTTGTGTATCCGGTCTCTCATAACCTTAACTATACCTCACCAAAACACCAAAATTGGTGTCTACCTGCCCACTCAACTCCATTCAGGCGTCTCTAGAACATCAGAGCTCAAAAGGGCCAAAGCCTCACTTCTACTTTTATATTGAATATTCCTTCTACACCCAACCTCCCCATCTCCGTTGATGGCAATCCATCCTTCCAGCTGCTGAAGCCAAAAACCACCCCTTTTCCTTCTCACCTTCCACATCAGAAAATCTGGTCAGCCTGACTTAAAAGGCGGATCTAGAACCCAATCATTTCTACCTCCAGCCACCTGCACTACTCATCCGAACTACTGCAATAGCGGACTCCTTGGTCTTCCTGCCTCCACCCTTACCCCAAGTCAATTTTCCACTCTGCATCCACAGGGAGCCTGTCAAGACCCGAGTCAGGTGTTTCCTCTTTTACTCTAACCCATCTATGGCTCCCAACACAGTCAGAATAGAGATCAAGCTCCTCAGCCCGCCATTCCGGGGCTCACTGTCTCCCAACTGCTCTCCGAACACTCAGGTCAATCTCACCTCCAGGCATTTGTGCACGCCGATTCCCGTGCCTAGAAAACCCTTCCTCGCGTCCTAAGATTTCGGAAATGGGAAGCGCTCTGTATAATCGCCGGCCTGGCTTCAGCACCCCGGACCGGGCGTGGCTCCCCTCCAGCGCTCCCAGACTCAAAACCCGGAGAGAGGTGGGAGACGACAGACAAGGCCCACCTCCGCGGTCCAGGTGCGGGGCACGCGAACGTAGGGGTCGCGGCATACACCTGGGCACTCACCTGCGCCGGGTCCCTGAGCGCCGCAGCCGCCGCCATCGGGACCCGGTCTCGCAGAGCAGCCGCCAGAGACGAGTGGGCCCCAGTGCCCCCCTCCCTCGCCGGGCCCCAGGTGCGGCGGGCCCTCGGGCTCCCGGCTAGTGCAGGCGCGGGGGACGCGGGGCACAGCCGGACCGGGCGGACCCGCGTCTCTGGGGCGCGGCACGGAGCAGGGTCCCGGCCCCCGGCTCCGGAAAAGCCGCGACGCACACCCAGCCCGGGCTAGGACTGGCTGGCCTGGAACGCAGGAAGTTCCGGCCCGAAGCGGCGCCGAGCTCAAGGGCTGTCATTGGCCCGGCGCCAGGCGCGGACTCCTGGTTCAGCCTCCAAGGACCTGCGTTTCTCGTCCCGCCCACGCTCGGCCCCGCCGGAGGGCTGAGCGAGGGGGCGGCCCCGGGGCGGTGCTGGGGGCGGTGCGAGGAGGCGGAGCTGGGGCCGTGCGAAGGGGCGGAGCTGGGGCGGTGTTGGGGGCGGTACGAGGAGGCAGAGCTGGGGCGGTGCTGGGGGCGGTTCGAGGAGGTGGATCTGGGACGGTGCTGGAGGGCTCAGCGAGGAGGCGGATCTGGGGCGGTGCGAGGAGGCGGATCTGGGGCGGTGCTGGGGGCGGTGCGAGGAGGTGGAGCTGGGGTGGTGCTGGGGGCTGTGCGAGGAGGCGGATCCGGGGCGGTGCTGGGGGCGGTGCGAGGAGGCGGTGCTGGGGGCGGTGCGAGGAGGTGGAGCTGGGGTGGTGCTGGGGGCGGTGCGAGGGGGCGGAGCTGGGGCGGTGCTGGGGGCGATGAGAGGTGGTGGCACGGGGGAGAGCGCGCGGGTGGGTGATGATAGGGGGGCGGTGTTGAAGGCGGAGCGAGGAGGGAGTGCTGGGCGGTGGTTCTGCGGACGGTGCTGGGGGCCGCTGCTTGGGAGGGGCGAGGGGGCGGTGCTCGGGGTGTGGTGAGAGGGGGCGGCAATTGGGGAGAGGGAGGCATTGTGGGCGGTGAAGCGAGGGGTGGAGTGCTGGGGGGGATTCTGGGGGCGGTGCTTGGGAGTGGCGCGGGGGGCAGTGCGAGGGGGTGGGGCTTAGGGGCGGTGCGCGGTGGTGGTATGGAACTGGAGGGCGGAGCGCAGGGGCCGTGCTGGGGGTGGCACTTGGGGGAGTCTGGGGGGGTAGTGCGAGGGGGTGACTCTGGGTGGGTGTATCGGTGCGAGGGGGCGGTGCCGGGGGGGGGGGATGTTGGCACGCGCTCGGTTACCTGCTTCTCGCTGGTTCCTGCTGGTTCTCTGTGACAGCGGAGCGCGAGCTTTTCCTCCTAACGGGGCTGTCTCCAGACTTCTCTTTCTGGAACCAAGTCCCAGTCGCCCTCAGGTGTGTATCACGGGATACCCATTTCTGCGTGCGGGGACAGAGGCTGGTCCTGCAATTCTCAGACCTTTCGGGGGCCCCAGGTTCACACTGACAATTGAAGGTAACACCTGATCTGCGGGGTCTGTGTGCTAACATGGAATGTAGCTCTAATTCAGTGTTTCTCAGCATCATCTGGGAATTTGTTAAAAATCCTCGTTTGGGGGGGCAACAGCCTAAACCTAGGTACTCAGAAATTTTGCGGGTGGGGCCCAACGTTCTGCATGTGAACAAGCCGTCCAGGGGACTCCAGTTTGAGAAAAAGGAGTCTTGGTAAGTAACAGGGCCCAGGGTGTGCTTACTGCTGGATACTTAAGAGTCGTTATGGGGGTGCGTGGATGGTTGAGTCGGTTAAGCGTCTGACTCCAGGTTTTGGCTCAGATCATGTCTCCCTCTCTCTGCCCTTTTCCCAGTCGCTCTCTCTCTCTCTCTCAAAATAATAATGTTTTTAAAAAGATTCATCATCATCATTGTTATCACAAGTCACAAACCCTGCTGTGAGAGGGCAACTCAGAGACCGTTCTCTGCACGGTAACTTATTTGTCAAAATAATGAGTCTCATTCAGCAAGTAGCAGCAGAGGTAATGATGATAATGCTTACATGAGAGCACACGTTTTACCATTTGGTTATTTTTTTGTATTCTTTGAAATACATCATGCAGGAGAGTTTCATCAACTACAGGCAGGCCTACTGCACAAGGGACAGATTCTTACAGGCCACATGACTCAACATTTGAGAACAGCAGGGTTAGATGCCCTCAGGCCTAAGTGGACAATGGAACTCACATGGTTTCACGTTTGTTACATAAGATGAGATACCATTACTCATCTCTGGTTCTCAGGCATTAAAGAAAAAGTTATTCAAGACACTTGTTGAGAATGATAAGGCAGACTTTCTTCACGGGCCCTATCGTGTTAAGTATAGGGACCACTGCAGTAGGAGTTTGTAGTGAGAAAGAGTTTTGAGAACAAGAGTTTCCTTGTTCTCCAGGGAGAACAAGGAAAAGTAGGAATTTATAGGCGCAGGTGGGAAGGAGGGGATGGGAAATTACTAAGAGGATACATCAGGGGATAAGAGGGGTTCCAACTGAACCGACTTAACAAGATTCTTGCTGAAGGCAGGTCAGGATGATCAGACCTGGGGGGTGTTGGGGAATGAGGGACTGGATCAGATATCACCTGTGATCCGATATGGAGGGTAGTTCTGGTCAAACTGACTTTAGGGTTCTTGCTACAATTAGACAATGCAGAGAGAAACATGGAAGTCTGAAAGCCAGGGCCTAGTTGAGAAGAGAATTCAGAAGTGTCTAAGTAGAAGCTGGTCAAAGAGAATATCACTGTCACAGGAACCAAAACTTGCCCCTCTCCTGACTACCCTGTCGTATTCAGAGCAGCCAGATCCGGGTACAAATATACAATCGCAAGACATCCCAGCTTGATGTCCATTGGCTGGAGGCCCTTGTCCTCATCAAGACAGAATCAGCCCACCACCGCCTGGGCCCGTAGCCCACCAGGGAGCACTAAATCCTGGAGAGGTGAAAACTGAGGTCCAAGGAGGCCATACCAGGAAGGGGCACAAAATGAAGACATAATGAAGACACAATTTCACGGTTACATCTGTCCCTTTTTCATTGCCCCAAACTAATTTGCAACGGTCCAAATTAAATGTCAGGGAAGCTGGGTGTACAGAAAGAGAAAAAGAGATCGGTGAGCAAATGTAACTGGCTTCAAAAACAATCCATCAGTTTGGTAAAGCAAATACTCATTTTGTATTTCCCCTACGCATGAACACTTGCTGCCCCTCTTTTCTCTGACAACCCAAAACCCCATCCCATCACCACCTCAATCTCAATCTTAGTATTTACACTCCGAACCTAACCTCATGCCAGGAGACTACAGCAAAATAGGTTACTTATCACTTCTCACTCCCGCTAGATAGCTGTGGTTCAGGGACACGGTGAAAGGATGTTTTCAAACTGCTGAAGAAATTACCACCAACCTAGATTTCTATACATAGCAAAAGTGTCTCTCAAGAAAAAAGATATCTTAAAAAAGATTACTTCAAGTCAAAAAAGAAAAGTGTAATGGGAAATTAACCTACATAAAACTCAATGCTAATGATTATAATTAAGAACAAGGAAAAGTGATTCCAGGTGAAATCTTCAGGGTGATAGGAATGAAGATCTGAGTGGGGCGCCTGGGTGGCTCAGTCGGTTGAGCGTCCGACTTCAGCTCAGGTCACGATCTCATGGTCCGCGAGTTCGAGCCCCGCGTCCGGCTCTGGGCTGATGGCTCAGAGCCTGGAGCCTGCTTCTGATTCTGTGTCTCCCTCTCTCTCTGCCCCTCCCCCATTCATGCTGTGTCTCTCTCTGTCTCAAAAATAAATAAATGTTAAAAAAAAATTAAAAAAAAAAAAGGAATGAAGATCTGAGAGAGGGGTGTGTTTATGGGCTCCTGCAACTGTTCATTCTCTGTGTAAAACAGAAATACTATCTCCTGTGGGGTTAGAATGATGGCATTGCCATGCATGCCATAAAAATCATAGTAATCGAAATGGGACAAAGTGATGGATATTCCGAGTTCCCTATGTTGTCTAGAAGGAAGGTAAAGGTATTTATAACTCTGTGCTAATGGATTAAAATAAGTATTTGTAATTTTTTGCTTAAATAAAATAAGTAAAATCAAAGAAAATACTTTCCAAAGTAGAAAAATTTGGGGGTTGTAAATGAGTAGACAGTACTTTTAAAGTAGTGGGTAAAGAAGAAGGGAGGCAAAGAAAAGCAGAGAACCCAAATGCATCAACTTTTACACTAAGTTGCTATCGAATAAATATTCAGATTAGCAATCAGAGATTTTTTTCTTTTTCTTTTTTTTTTCTTGATGTTTTTTTATCATTGAGAGACAGCGACAAAGCATGAGCATGGGAGGGGCAGAGAGAGGAGGAGACCTAGAATCCGAAGCAGGCTCCAGGCTCTGAGCTGTCAGCACAGAGCCCAGTGTGGGACTCGAACCCACAAACCACGAGATCATAGCCCGAGCCAAAGTTGGACGTTCAGCTGACTGAGCCACCCAGGCGCCCCAGCAGTCAGAGATTTTTAATGGCTCAATATGTCCCTGAAGGATTCGTCTTAATTATTTTTTTTTTATTTGACTGTAGCTGACACACTAGTTTCGGGTGTATAGTGTAGTGATTATACAAGTTTATGCATTGTGCTCACCACAAGGAAGCTACCTTCTGTCCCCATACAATGTGACCACAATATCGACTGTACTTCCCATGCTACGACCCTCATTCCTGTGACCTAATCATTCTATAACTGGAAACCTTTTATCTCCCACTCTCCTTTACTCATTTTGCCCATCTCCCTTCCCTATGGCAACTGTCAGTTTGTTCTCTGTATTTATAGATCTGATTCTGCTTTTTGTTTATCCATTTGGGATTTTTTTTTTTTTTTTTAGATTCCACGTATGAATGAAATCGTATGGTA
This sequence comes from Neofelis nebulosa, assembly GCF_028018385.1. Taxonomy (NCBI): domain Eukaryota; kingdom Metazoa; phylum Chordata; class Mammalia; order Carnivora; family Felidae; genus Neofelis; species Neofelis nebulosa. The sequence goes on along the minus strand of NC_080798.1, from coordinate 18,854,539 downwards.
TTTGTCTTTCTCAATTGACTTATTTCACTTGGCTTAGTACCTTCTGGGTCCATTCGTGTTGTCACAAATGGCACACACTCATCCTTTTTTATGGCTGCATAATATTCCGTCCACATCTTCCTTATCCATTCGTCTATTGGTGGACTTCTAGGTTGGTTCCATATGTTGGCTATTGTATATAATGCTGCAATAAACATAGGGGTGCCTATATCTTTTTCAAATTAGTGTTTTCTTTTTCTTTGGGTAAATACCCAGTTAATGGAATTATTGCATCATACGGTATTTCTATTTTTTTGAGGAGCCCGCATACTGTTTCCACAGTGGCCATGTCAATTTCCATGCCTACCAACAGTGCACAAGTGTTCCTTGTTCTCCACGTCCTTGCCAACACTTTGTTATTTCCTGTCTTTTTAAATTTAATTTAATTTAATTTTTTTACATTTTATTTATTTTTGAGACAGAGAGAGACAGAGCACAAATGGGGGAGGGACAGAGAGAGAGGGAGACACAGAATCCAAAGCAGGCTCCAGGCTCTGAACTGTCAGCACAGAGCCCGATGTGGGGCTCAAACCCATGAACCATGACATCATGACCTGAGCCCAAGTCAGTTGCTTAACCGACTGAGCCACCCAGGTGCCCCTGTCTTTTTTTATTTTAGACTATCAAACAGGCATAAGGTAAAGGATTAAATTTTGAAAATTAATAGACAGTATATTTAGAGCAGTTTTAGGTACAGCAAAATTGAACAGAATGTATAGTGTTCCCATATACCTCTTCCCGCACATGTACACTTAGGTTCTCCTCCCTCAACATCTGCAGAGTGTTGTGCATTTGTTATAATCTATGAGCTAACATTGACACATCATTATCAAACAAAATTAACCTTCAGTTTACATTTGAGTTCACTGTGTTGTACTTTTGAGACAGGGAAACTGAAAGGACCCTGTTAAAAAACTCCTTTTCCTGCTTCTATTCTTGTGAGGACCACCCCCCTCCCCCAGCTTATATATGCCTATTGTATGTCCTCCTTGTAGAGGGCAAGGAGTTAATGATTTCTTTGGAGTCTTCTAGCAAATAGCTAACATCTAAAGGGGTGACCAGGTGGGGTTTCATGTAGGTTTCCAAGACAACTGACTCCAGACACCGAGACCAGGGCATAAGTGACTTATGGAGGACACCCAGGTACTCGTCCTTATCCGACTAGGTCCTGGATGCCCAAGAGGGCATGTATACCAGACCACACTCCTCAGTAAAAACTCCAGACCCCAAATAGACAGGAGAGTCACTATTCTTTTCCTTCCTGAGTCTCTTCCAGATGCTCTGTCTGTGTCTGTTCTCACTACATCTTCAATAAACTCAAATCTCACTTTGATTTCCATCCTGCTCAATGCCAAACACCCTCTTGGCTGGACCTATGGGACCCCCTCTGGGTCATCGCACCTGCCCTGCCTGCATCACTTTCTCTGGGCTTTAACAAATGTATGATGTCATGTGTCCACCATTATAGTTTCATACAAAATACTTTCACAGCCCTAAAAAAAAATCCCGTGTTGCATCTATTCCCATCCATCCCTCTCGGCCCCCACGAGCTCCTGGTAACCACTGAACTTTTTCTTGCCTCCATAATTTTGCCTTTTCCAGAATGTCATATAGTTGGAATCATATGTAGTCTTTTCAGATTGGCTTCTTTCACTTAGGAATATACATTCAAGTTCCCTCTAAGCCTTTCAATAGCTTGAGAGCTCGTTTCTTTATAGCACTGCATAATATTCCACCGTCTGGACGTACCACAGTTTATGCATTCACCTACTGGAGGACATCTTGATGACTTGCAGTTTCTGGCAATTATGAATAAAGCTGCTATAAAAATCCATATTCAAGTTTTTGTGTGGACACGAGTTTTCACTTCTTTCAAGGAAATACCGAGGAATGCATTTGCTGGCTTGTAGGCTAAGAGTCAGTTTCGTTTCGGAAGAAATTGCCAAATTGTCTTACGAAGCAAACGGACCGTTTTGCATTCCCATCGGCCAGGAATGAGAGTTTCTGTTGCTGCACAAACTCATCAACATTCAGTGTTGTCAGTGTTTTGGATTTTGGCAATTCTAATAGGTGTGTAGTGGTACGTCATTGTTGTGTTAATTTGCGTTTCCCTAATGATATCTCGTGTGCATCTTCATATTCTTGTTTGCCCTCTGGATATCTTCTTTGGTGAGGTATCTGTTCCATCTTTTGCCCATTTTTTATTGGGTTTGGGTTGTTTACTTTCTCTGTTAATACTCCTTTGTTTTAGCTCACAGTCCTTTATCAGATACACCTTTTTTTTTAATTATTTTTTTTACATTTATTTATTTATTTTTGAGAAACATTTATTTATTTTTGAGAAACAGAGTGAGACAAAGCGTGAGCAGGGGAGGGGCAGAGAGAGAAGGAGACACAGAATCGGAAGCAGGCTCCAGGCTCTGAGCAAGCGGTCAGCACAGAGCCTGATGCGGGGCTCGAACCCACGAACTGTGAGATCATGACCTGAGCCGAAGTCGGACGCTCAACCGACTTGAGCCACCCAGGCACCCCTATCAGATACACCTTTTGCAAAAAAGTTCCTCCCAATCTGAAGCCTGTCTTCTTATTCTATTGACGATGTCTTTCACAGAGCAGAAGTTTTTAATCTTAATGAAGTCCAGTAATCAGTTTTTTTCTTTCACAGGTTGTTTTTCGGTGCTGTATATAAAAAGCACAGCCAGGGGCGCCTGGGTGGTCCAGTTGGTTAAGCATCCAACTTTGGATACATTGTATATATATTCATTTCTGAGCTCTCCAAGACCACCATGCAATTCTTCAAGTCTCAGCAGACACTGATTGGGTGTCCTCCAAATTGGACTCCATTCTGACCCTCTTTACCTGGAGTTAGCATCATATCTGATGCGGTTTTAGAGTGGTGGTGGGGGTCCGGAACTGATGGCCAGGAAAGAATTCTTGAGATGTCTTTGGTGCAAAAATGTGATTTTATTAAAGCATGGGGACAGGACCCGTGGGCAGAAAGAGCTGCACTGGGGTTGTGAAGAGTGACTGGTTATATACTATGGAGTGAGGGAGGTAAAGGCAAAGAGGGAGGCTTCCAGAAGGACTTTATATGCTAAAGAGGACTCAGAAGATACCAGAGGTCTTGCTATTGTCAAGCTAAGGTTGTTTTCCCTCTAGTAAGGCATTAACTTTAAGACAAGACAGTTGGGAGTTTATTGGAGGAATGTTTTACTCTGCCTATCTCAAATATTTGTCAGTGGGCTGCAGGTTACAAAGAAATTTAATTGTATTACATTTTTGTCTTGCCTTTGTTCCCTACATCACCATGGAGGGGAAGGTGATGTTAGGGCTCCAGGAAATTGAGTCTATGGGTTTCTGGAGGTTAGGCTATTGATAAGATTGCCTTTTTCTTGTAATTTACTGAGACTCATGTCCTGCAGGACTGTGATCTCTATCAGTCAGCCCTTTGTTTTCTCCTTCTCTTAGCTTTAAGGCAGCCAGGAGTGCTTGAGGATTGTTACATGTATCCCACCGGAGGCGGGAGGCTGGAGGGCGTTTGCGGGGTCTCAGCTTGCTTCATGCTCCCTCATCAATATCCTAAAGGTTAAAGGTTCAGTCTCACAAGACTGTCCCCACTTCAGATGCCAATTCCAAGTCCAGATTGTTACCTGTGCCACTGACTGATTGACTATAAATCAGAGGTTCCCACAACCTCCTCCTTAGATTTGATCATTTGTTAGAATGGCTCACAAAGCTCAGGGAAACACTGACTTACCAGTGAGTACTTATTATAAAGTATATAAGTAAGTACTTATTATAAAGGATATTATAAAGGATACTGATGAACAGCCAGATGAAGAGGTACGTAGGGCCAGGTTTGGTAGAGTCCCACGTGCAGGAGTTTCTGTCCCCGTGAAACTGGGGTGCACTACCCTCCGGACATGTGGATGAGTTCACCAACCTGAAAGCTCATCAAATCTTGTTGTTCAAGTGTTTTTATAGAATTTAATCTGTGATGCTCCCCCTCCCCCTCCCTTCCCAGAGATCAATGGCTGGAGCTGAAAGTTTCGACCTTAAATCACTTGATCTGTCTGGTGATCAGCCCCAACCCGGGGTTGTCTAGGGATCCCTTCCTAAGTCAGCTTACTAGCATAAACTTGGGTGTACTCAAAAGGGGCTCCATATGAATAACAGAGACACTCTTATCACTCAGGGAATTCCGTGGGTTCTAGAGGTTTTCTCAGTGACCAGAGACAAAGACCAAATATACTGGTCTATTGGTCTATCCTATTACAGCACAGTACCTTTGATATTATGTGGGGAAAATGACACTTTACCTCTATGATCTTCTTACCCAAGTCCTATAGCCGCAGTCTAATTATGAGAAAATCATGAGATAAATTCCCATGGAGGCACGTCTTACAGTATACCTGACCAGTACTACTCAGAACTGCCAAGTTCATCAAAAGCAAGGAACGTCTGACAAATTATCACGGGCAAGCAGAGCCTGCAATGATAGGACAACTGAATCCAGCATCCTGGATGGGAGTCTGATACATGAAAAGGGCATTAGGTTAAGAGCTTGGGAAGTCTGGATAAACTATGGGCTTCATCCAATAATAATGTATCAACATTGATTCATTCATTGTAACAAACGTATCATATAATGTAAGATGTTATGTGCATATGGGAGAGGTATATAGAAGCCTTCTGTACTTACCTGCTCATTTTTCCCCCTGTAAATCTAAAACTATTCTTCAAAAACATAAAGTCTATTATTAAGTTTAAAAACTCTAGGGGCGCCTGGGTGGCGCAGTCGGTTAAGCGTCCGACTTCAGCCAGGTCACGATCTCGCGGTCCGTGAGTTCGAGCCCCGCGTCAGGCTCTGGGCTGATGGCTCAGAGCCTGGAGCCTGTTTCCGATTCTGTGTCTCCCTCTCTCTCTGCCCCTCCCCCGTTCATGCTCTGTCTCTCTCTGTCCCAAAAAATAAATAAAAAACGTTGAAAAAAAAATTTAAAAAAAAATAAAATAAAAAAATAAAAACTCTGGGATATTTAGAGCTTACAGGTGTGATTGTGGACAGAAGATATGCCAAGAAACGTGTGGGATGGAGAATCAGATCTACAGCGCTCTTGGGTGCAGGTAGGAAAACCGAGACTTGCATATTTGAACCCTTCGGACGAAGTTCAAGGTTAATCTTTTGATAGTGAGGTTTCCAGAGAGCCAAATCTCCAAGTTTTATATATGGACTAGTTTAGATGGGAAGACTGGAGGAAAAACAGTGTTAACCTGTTGATAAGGCATGGGCATAGTCAGTCAGTCCATTGCAATATTTGGGAAGGTCTGAAATGACCAGACCAGAGTCTTCTGTAGCCCATGCCATGTGTGGAATTCTCACAGATGCTCCAGTAAGTGTCTCATAGAAGAAGAGTTGATGTGGGTGGAGATTCGAAGGTCATCAAAGCCGAAGATAAAACCTCGGATCATGGAAGGCCAAGTTTCTCTGAGAGTTTTGCAATTTTAGATTTAATAATCCATTCATGCGCTCAGTCAAGACAGGGCAAAAGCAACACCCCAGAGAGAGAAAAATTGTTCCAGCAGAAATTTAGCAACAGTGGTTAAGCAGTAGCCCTCTTACACGGGGAAGCTTTGATCCAATGAGAGAACACGTGAATAATGACAAGGACATATTCATAACCATGACATACAGGCAACTGCGTGATATGTAATTGCCCACAGAGGAAGCTCGAGGTGGCTTTCTCGCTTGCCCTGCCATTACAGCTCCACCCAGGATTATGTTCTCAGCAGATGGGACAAAAGGATACCGGTTGTGCCAGGTAAAGAGCAAAATTCTCCCACCACTACCAGTGGAGGAGCTGCTCTAGATTTTCTTTCCCCTTGTGGGAAAGTCATGGCCTAAATTTCAGGCAGGGGATTGAGGCGACTCCAGACGGCCATCTGGATGTCTCGAGAGTTTATCCGCATGCAAAGGACGTCCAGCTTATTTCTAATTGACCTTTTAATCTTAGGGACTTTGGACCGAGAGCTTTTCATTTCTTCTGTTAGAGGGTCAGGGCGTAGGCAGAGGAGATTTAACATTCTGTCTGCTGTAGAATGGGGGCAGGTTTCTGAGCTGTTGGCTTTAGCAAGTTCCCCCTTTGCTTATGGATCTTATCGCCCATATGAGTTTCTGTTTTAAATATGTCCACTTCTTTTGGTACCGATAAATCCTCGAAGTGATCAGCCACGCATTTCCCGTTTTGAGTTGCTGTGCCACGTGCAGTCATAAATACCGATCAAGTATCGCTAACCTTAAAAATAAAACTGTTGACTATTTTGCCAGAAGAATGGGCTTGTTCAGGAATAGCAGAGAACTGCAACTCAAGACATGCAAGCTACAGCAAAACCATAGGCGACCCTGTTGGCGGGCAGGGAGAAAATCTTCCTTCCGCCTGCTGGCGTTGTAAAAATAGGCTTCTTCCTGTGGGAAAATGCAAGGAAGGTCTCTTGTGGGGTCTGCAAAGGGCTGTGAGGAGTGCTACAGCGTGAGCGCTCCCCCTTCTGGCCTTATTTATTTATTCATTTATAGGGAAACTTGCTTTTTAGAAATATTTATTTATTTTGAAAGAGAGAGAGAGAGAGAGTGTGCATGCGCAAGTGGGGGAGGGGCAGAGGGAGCATCCCAAGCAGGCTCCACAGCGTCAGCGCTCAGAGCCCCGTGTGGGGCTCAGACTCACGAACTGTGAGATCGTGACCTGAGCTGAAATCAAGAGTTGGATGCTTAACCGACTGAGCCACCCAGGGCCCCCCTTTTTTTAAATTGAAGGGTTTTTTTAAATTTCTTTGTATCCCAGGTGGGACTCCAACCTATGACCCCAAGACTGAGGGTTGCATGTTCTTCCAACTGAGCCAACCAGGTACCCCCTCCCAATTCCATTTTAGTTTTGTTTAGTTTATTTAAGTTTATTAATTTTTGAGAGAGAGAGAGAGAGAGAGAGAGAGATGAGAGAGAATCCCAAGCAGGCTGCATGCTGACGGCGTGGAGCCCAACTCAGGACTCAAACCCATAAACCTTGAGATCTTGACCTGGGCTGAAATCACGAGTGAGCTGCTCAACTGACTGAGCCACCCAGGGACCTCCCAACTCCATTTAAAACGACATTCCCTTTATTCAGTTCCATAGTTCCAACTCAAAAGGTATCTGCTATCTGTGCAGATACTAATTCTCCTATCCTTAACTAACATGCAGGCCCACGTGAGAACCATAAGTTCCACCAACTGGAATGAATTCTGTTATCTGGGATGATTGGGTGTGAGGCTGACACTCATATTCATGGGGTTCTGGAAACCTACGGATTCAGGCAGATCCTGCCTGAAATGTTCCTTGTGAAGTGAGGAGCTAGTATCCATCAACAGAGAAGGTGAGGTCTGGGTCTGTTAGAGGAAGCTCTGAAAGGCCGGAGTGCAGAAGGGTTAAGTTCAGGTGGCTGCCTTGCAGTCACGTGGGTCCCCTCTAGTCAGGAAAGGAAGAAGACCAGCAACGCTAAGATTTCGAACAACGGGGGGTGGTAATGTGACAAGGAGCGAGCAAAAGGATCTCAAGAGAGGCAAGATGAGAGGTGAAAAAAAAAATGCGGTGTTTCAGTTAGGAGAAGGATTTGGGCACACGGGGTACATACCTAACACAAGATCCATTGTCCCTTGAACCAACTTTGCTCTTGCCATGACTGCTCTACAACAAGAAATGGCTTCAGCCACACAGTCCAGAGCGAGACTAAAATACCCAATGGGCCTCTGCTTGAAAAAGCACCTAAAGCATGTCCTTCTCTCTCATGAATGAATGACTAGTGAGAAGGGCAAAGGACGCTTTGGGAGCCTCAAGGTGGAAGCACAGGAAAGGGAAGTTTTTAAGGATTTGAATACATCATGGAAAGTGAGTCCCATTGTAGAAGGTGAGGCATAGTTTCCTAAATTATGCCATATAAAGGGGACGCTACATTGGAAAGACTTGGAATCCACTTCCTACAACATCCAGGTAATCCTAGAAAGCCCCAGAGCTGTCTTTTGGTTTCAGGCTGAAGGTAATGAAGGATGGTCTTGCTAGTTCTGAGGACAAGGGTTTTCCCTCAGGGTTAGATACCATGTTCTAAATATTGCACCTGGACCGCAAAGTTGTATTTTGCCCCTTGAAACCTTATGCTCCTCGTAAATGTGAAACTGAATAAGGAAAATGTCAGTTATCTTTTTTTATAAGAAAGTCTCATTTAAAGTGGAGTTGGAAGGCCAGAAGGGGGAGCTCTCACGCTGTACCATTCCTCACAGCCCTTTGCAGAGCAAACAGAAAGAGACAGACCTGCATTGCCAAAGAGAAGGAGCCTGCTTTACAATCCCAGCAGAGGAAGAAAGATTTTTCTCCCAGCCCAGCAACAGCCTAGCCAATGAGAAACTGTCACACACAACTCAACCAATGAAAAGCCACTACACTTCCGACTCCCGGTTTACTCCAATGGACTTTTTGTTTACAACAGCTCCTCCCAAGTCCCCCACCCCCCTTTTCTCTATGAAAGAGCCAACTTCTCCTTTGTGCTTTGGACTTGTTTGTGGTTTTGCTGTAGCTTGCGTGGCTTGAATTGTAATTCTCTGCCACTCCCGAATAAATCAGTTTTTCTGGTAAAATAATTAACAGTTTTATTTTTAAGGTTAACACAAGCCGGAGCTTCTAATAAATATTAAGTGTCTGTGAGTCACTGAACCTAGTAAAACAAAGAAGCTCATCCGGATATTGACTGAGGATTGAATTATAAAAGGAGCCTAGATTCTTTGGATTTACACTTAATATTCAGGCAAAAATAAGCGGGGACTTTGGAACATCCCTGGAGCACGACGATCCAGGTATGCTGTTGGTTTTCGCATGCGAGGTGAAGAGGTATTTGGGAGTTAGATAAAGGGGTCTGCTGAAGAAAGCAGAGCGTATCAACAATGACGGAATAAGTAGGGTCAGAGGGTATAGGAGCAAAGATAGTGTTGCGATTTGGGAAAAAACAATATGCATTTTACAATTTTATTTGTGGCTCACAGCTCTTGGACAAACTGGTAACCCCTTCCGTTAGGTTTCTTTATGGGTAGAATAGATGTGCTGCAGGGGCTCCATGTGGAGATCAGAAGCCCTTTGTCAAGTAATATATGAGTAATAGGTCTGAGACCATAAATTACCTCATTTTTCAGGTATCGTATTGAGTTAATTTAGAGAGAGACACAGCGAGGTCTGCATCCACCTTTAAAGGCTCTTACCTCTCAGTGGCGTCCTACACCTGCCATTCCGTTAGGCGACAGTGAGTCAGGAATGTGAATGAGCGAAAGTGAGTCAGGAAGGTGAATGAGCGTGTCCCTGCATGCAGCCCTTATCAAGGGCTTGGGGAGCTCTGAGGGGTCAAGAAAACCTTAGGAATCTATCAGAGCTGTCAGAGGGCACAGTGCGTGAGGTTGGAGTCTGGAACTTCAAAGCTGAGTCCCTTGGATGAACGTTAAATATTAACATTACAATGAGAAATCAAGTCTCTGCCTCGTAGCTTAAAAGAGGTTGGGGGGCTTAAGAGAAAAGCTTTGTTGGGCATCATGGGGTCCAAGAGACAAAGAAAGGATATTTTTTTTTTGTTTATTTGTTTGTTTTTTTAAGGGATGGATCATGTGACTGATTATCCAATCATGTGAGGGATTATCTAACCTCACTACAGAGGTGAGTTGTGTACCCTGAGGAATTACAGTAGGGCCATCTGAGGTGTTGAGGGTAGAGTATGTGACCCCACCAGAAAGGTGGCAGTGTGCCCATTGACTGAGGTGATCATCTCACCCCGTGTATTCAAGGGTGTCTGGGGAAAGACAGGAACAGATTCCTTAAAGGGAGGTCATTGGGACTAACAATTACAGAGGGGAGGTGAACTCTGAGAGGTTACATGGCCTCAGGTAAGGTACGAAGAGACTGTTGAACGACCTGATGAGGGTTGTACTAAAAAGGCCATTTTTCTTTTCTTTTAAAAAATTTTTAGTGTTTATTTTGGAGAGAGGGAGAGAGAGAGTGTGAGCAGGGTAGGACACAGAATGTGAAGCAGGCTCCAGGCTCTGAGCTGTCAGCACAGAGCCCCGATGCGGGGCTCAAATCCACAAACCGCGAGATCATGACCTGAGCTGAAGTTGGACGCTTAATCAACGGAGCCACCCAGGTGCCCCTAAAATGGCCATTTTTCAATTTCATACTAGGAGAAACTAGCAGACCACTTTTGAAAAACGTTTATTTATTTTTGAGAGAGAGGGAGAGAGACAGAAAGAAACAGGATCCCAAGCAGGCTCCATGCTATCAGTGCAGGGCCCGACGTGGGGCTTGAACTCATGAACCATAAGATCATGACCCGAGCCAAAATCAAGAGTTGGACACTTAACCAACTGAGCCACACAGGCGCCCCCAAGGACCATTTTCTAGAGGGGATTTGGGATCCTGAGGATTCAAGGTCCCCTGGAGATAAACCAATTTGGGGAGACCCCAAGAACTCCAGAGAGATGATTGTAGTTCCAAATTATCCTTAGTGAAATTCTACCTTTTTCTGGAATGTCGGACTGAATTAGTGCTATCGAGGCAGAGCGTGTAATCAAGAACAGAGGAGGAAAGGGGGGATCCAGGGGAGCGAGAATTTCCCATGGGATTAGACATGTATTCAAATAAACAAAAGAGGTTTCCCCCAAGAGCTGGGAAGATTCTCACCCGTCCCAAAACTTGCAAGATTCCTGTTCAACAGGCAGATCGGATGCCCACTCAAGAGCCAAAGAAAAAAGTTTTCATTCAAAGAGAATCAATGCTTGTGCTACAACGGCACATGTCTGGAGCACTGGATTAGGGGTTGTGATTGACAGTGTGGAGCCAGATCTCCCCAATGTGGAAAGGACACAAGGGGTACGAGAGGCTGACATGAACACCTGGGTGACGGTAGAAGGACCTGAGCCAGCACTCCCTCCGAGTCACGGCACCAGAATACTGTAAAAAAAAAATAATAATAAAAATCCAAACTTGCCTAGAGAAAGACTATCCAGAAGTCTGGACAGACCATCAGGTCTGTAAGCACCTGAGGAGGCTGTGGGGAAATGGCATTTCTTTTACAGGGAGGCACAGACGAGGCTGGAAAGAGCCAGGTGTGGGGTAGGGAGGTAAGCAAGTGGTGTCGTCAAGCACCCGAACAAGAAATGTCTTTCTCTGCCGTCAGCCGATCCTCGATCCTCGATCCTCGGGAGGTGCCGTTGAGGTTGTCCTGCCTTCTAATGCTCGCTTCAGCTCAAGGGTGGGCTGAAGTTCAAGGGCCTGTGGAGAGGAGAGAAGCCTGACCAGTTTGGTCAGAACGAGTTAGCAGGGATTTTGTCCAGATTGGTCATTTGCATTTACGAAAATTGTAAATAGATGGAATCGTACAGTAGGCACCCTGGCTTCTCAGTATAATTGAGATTTGTACCGCCTCGGTGACCCTCTGAACTACCTTCAACTTTTCATATTTTGTCCAGCTTTCCGAGTGTTCTTCTGTGGAAAGGTTGATCTGAAGTGACCCAGTCAACCACCGTGGGAAGTGCAAGTCGACTTGGTTGTTTTGATGGCAGACCCTCATTCTACTTTTAAAATATTTATGGGAACTCTCTGGTACCTATGGTGAAGGTGCCTTCCTCCAGAGGAGTCATGTGTTTGTTTAGTATTTGAGTTTAGCAGATCCTTTCTGTTTCTTTTTTTTAAGTTTTACTTATTGATTTTTTTAGTAGTCTCTTCGCCCAGCATGGGGCTCGAACTCATGACCCCTGAGATCAAGAGTCGCACACTCTTCCTACTGAGCCAGCCAGGAGTCAGCAGATGCTTTCAAGCTGAGAATTTGGATCATTGTTCAATCTAGAAAATAGGTTTTTAGAAAAACTTTCTTCTCCTACATACGTTCTTCTTTGTTCCTGGATCTTTAATTTTTTAAATATATTTTATTTTTTTAAGTTTATATATTTATTTTGAGAGAGACAGAGAGAGACGGCGTGACTGGGGGAGGGGGTGAGAGAGGGAGAGAGAATCCCAAACAGGCTCCTCACTGTGAGCGCAGAGCCTGATGTGGGGCTCGAACCCGAGAACCGTGAGATCATGACCTGAGCGGAAATCAAGAGTTGGACGCTCAACCGGGTGAGCCCCCCGGGTGCCCCCTTTGTTCCTGGATCTTTAATTAGATGGAATCTCTGCCAGTCTTCCAAAAGTCATCCCTGTCCCCAACCAGAGAATAAATAAATGGATGTTCTTTGGATTTTCTTCTAATACTTGAATGCTTTATTTCTTTGAATTGCATATTCATATATAATGCAAGTCCATTCTTTTTAAATTACCATAGCTTCCTAATTTATATGCTAGGAACAGTAAGCACCTCTTCATTACTTTATTATTATTGTTGTTATTATTTTATTTTAATTCCAGTGTAGTTCACGTATAGTGTTATATTAGTTTCAGGTGCCCAATATAGTGATTCAACAATTCTGGGCATTCCTTAGCGCTCATCAAGATAAGTGCTCTCCTGGGGCGCCTGGGTGGCTCAGTCGGTTGCGCGTCCGACTTCGGCTCAGGTCATGATCTCGCGGTCCGTGAGTTCGAGCCCCGCATCGGGCTCTGTGCTGACAGCTCAGAGCCTGGAGCCTGTTTCAGATTCTGTGTGTCTCCCTCTCTCTCTGCCCCTCCCCCGTTGATGCTCTGTCTCTCTCTGTCTCAAAAATAAATAAACGTTAAAAAAAAAAAATTTAAAAAAAAGATAAGTGCTCTCCTTAATCCCCATCACCTGTTTCACCCATCCCCCCACCCGCCTTCCCTTTGGGAATCGTCAGTTTGTTCTCTATAGTAGAGAGTCTATTTCTTGGTTTGTCTCTTTTTTATCTTTGTTCATTTGTTTTGTTTCTCAAATTCCACATACGAGGAGTGGTCCTGGATGTCTCAGTCAGGTGAGCGTCCGACTCTCGGTTTCAGCTCAGGTTATGTCCTCACAGCTCATGGGATTAAGCCCTACATAGGGCTCTGCACTGACAGCCTGGAGCCTGCTTGGGATTCTCTCTCTCCCTCTCTCTCTGCCCCTCACCTGATTGCCCTCTCTCTCTCTCTCTCTCTCTCTCTCAAAATAAATAAACATTAAAAACGATTCCACATATGAATGAAATCGTATGGTATTTCTCTTTCTCTAACTGACTTACTTTGCTTAACATTATACTCTCTAGATCCATCATGTTGCAAATGGCAAGATTTCATTCTTGTATATAAGTACCACATCTTCAGGGTGCCTGGGTGGCTCAGTCGGTTAAGAGTCTGACTTGATTTTGACTGAGGTCGTGATCTCACAGTCGTGGGATCAAGCCCTGAGCTGAGCTCTGTGCGGTTAGCAGAGCCTGCTTAAGATTCTCTCTCCTTCTTCTGCCCCTCCCCTGTTTGTACATGCTCTCTTTCTTTCTCTAAAAAAAATTTTTTTTTAAATAAATACCACATTTTTTTTTTAGTTGAAAATCCAAAACGTAAGAAGAATTGAAAATTCTTTATTTGGGGGGCACCTGGGTGGCTCAGTCAGTTATGCGTCTGACTTTTGGTTTCAGCTCAGGTCATGATCTCACAGTTCGTGGGTTTGAGCCCCGCATCGGGCTCAGTGCTGGCAGTGTGGAGCCTCTTTGGGATGCTCTCTCTCTCCTTCTTTCTCTGCCCCTCCCCTGCACACCCACCCCCCCCACACTCTGTCTCAACATAAATAAATAAACTTTAAAAAAAAGAAAGAAAATTCTTTATTTGGTAAAATTAAGAATACATTGTATAACTCATGGACCACCAAGAGGGAAACATGTGAAAGTGGTAACTGAAAAAAAAAAACAGAACATGAAGTGATACTGATGATGCTCACATTCAGTTGTGCCGTCATGTGGCTAAAATAAAGTTCTTCTGGTTCCTTTTGTGTCAAACATTTAAGGGCACACTAAAAAAAATAAGGCAATTTTGCTAAAAGGGAAGATCCTTTAAATTCTTTAGGAAGGGGTTACCTAGAGGGGGAAGAGTGCTTGAAATTCTATAGCACTAAGGTTAAGTGGAGGCCATGACCAAATAAATGTGTAACCAAGATATGCTTTATGCTCTTTATTTATTTTTTTTTTCAACGTTTTTTATTTATTTTTGGGACAGAGAGAGACAGAGCATGAACGGGGGAGGGGCAGAGAGAGAGAGAGGGAGACACAGAATCGGAAGCAGGCTCCAGGCTCCGAGCCATCAACCCAGAGCCCGACGCGGGGCTCGAACTCACGGACCGCGAGATCGTGACCTGGCTGAAGTCGGACGCTCAACCGACTGCGCCACCCAGGCGCCCCTGCTTTATGCTCTTTAAAGCAGTACTTTTGAGTCGGGAAAGTATCCAGAGAAAGATGATTCTTCCTGATGGGCTTCTCGCTGAACAACACCTTTATTCACCTTTGTATGTATCAACTGTCTAGCGCAAGTACTCGAACTCTGAAATATCTCAATGCAACTCACAAATGACACTTTATCGTGCATTAATACCTTCACCTGGAAATAAATTCTTCGTGCCTTGTGCATTCATGATTCCCAGGAACATTTCAGTTATGGTAAATTACAGGATGGCAAGAAAAGTTCTTGGAGATCTTGAAGTAAGAAAAAACTTGAGGTGGGGCGCCTGGGTGGCTCAGTCGGTTGAGCGTCCAACTTCGGCTCAGGTCGTGATCTCGTGGTTCCTGAGTTCGAGCCCCACACTGGGCTCTGTGCTGACAGCTCGGAGCCTGGAGCCTGCTTCCGATTCTGTGTCTCCCTCTCTCTCTCTCTGCACCTCCCCCGCTCACGCTCTGTCTCTCTCTCTCTGTCTCTCTCTCTCAAAAATAAATAAAACATTTTAAAAAGTTAAAAAAAATAAAAAACTTGAGGAAAGGATATGGTAAAGGGCGTCACAAATATGAAGCACAATAAAAGGCAGTTTTTCCTAGATCCAAGGCTCAAGTCTGAATCCTTAAACTTCCCACCATCAAGACACCACTTGTGAATGTTCCTTTCGGAAAGCTCCAGTGAGCTCCCGTGTCAGGAACAGGTGCCTCTCAGCCAGCGCTGGACAGAAGAGCCTTGTGATGCTTCCACCGAATCCAAACTCAGTACATTGTTGGCTCTTCCTGTCGGGTCGCTTATAATCGGCAATCCACCATGTTCTGAACCTTCTCTGGTCCAGCAGTAGTGAAAAGTGTATCCAGTTCACCTTGTGTGAAGAACTAAACTCTAGTACGATCGCCTGTCACATGGAAATTTCAGACAGACACTGATCGTTTCTTTTTAATGTTTATTTATTTATTTGTTTATTTTTAATGTTTACTTTTGAGAGAGAGAGAGACAGAGTGTGAGCAAGGGGAGGGACAGAGAGAGGGAGACACAGAAGCCGAAGCAGGCTCCAGGCTCTGAGCTGTCAGCACAGAGCCTGACGCGGGGCTCGAACTCACAGACCGCGAGATCATGACCTGAGCCGAAGACAGCCGCTTAATCGACCGAGCCACCCAGGTGCCCGACACTGACCTTTTTTAAACCCAAGCTAAGCCGTGTCATAGCGGCCATAATCTCGAAGAGGCATCATCCCTCCGGGCTCCAGAAGCCTGCTCAGCCTGTTGAGAGCCTCCTGCATCTTGTCTTGAGGGTGACAATCTCGAGACTAGCCGTGGGCGCTGGGTAACTCTGATCTTCATCACATGGATTGTGAACAAAGGGAAAACACCGGCAAGGATCCTGTGCTAAATTTGTCTGAACCAGTTCTACAGCCGTGGAAGAAAACTCACAGCAGTAAACAGAGTCCTGGATCCCGGTTAGTCTGTAAAATCAGAAAGACTGTGTCTCTCACGCCACAACCGATCTCGAGTGTTCGGGAGTTGGCTGAGAAGCCAGAGAAGTCATCAGCACAGATCTGCAGGTGATTGAGTTTCTGAGTTACATTTTCTTCCACGGGAGCCGCCTGTGTTTTATGTCCAAGACTATCTGAATTGTTCTTCTATTTTAAAACCATTCTCGGGGCACCTGGGTGCCTCAGTTAGTTGGGGGACCAACTTCGGCTCGGGTCATGATCTCACGGTTTGTGAGTTCGAGCCCCGCGTCGGGCTCTGTGCTGACAGCTCAGAGCCCGGAGCCTGCTTTGGATTCTGTGTCTCCCTCTCTCTCGGCCCCTCCCTCACTCATTCTCTGTCTCAAAAGTAAACATTAAAAAAAATTTTTTTTTTTAAATATCGAGGTGTCTGAACTCAGGCACCAGTTGGATTCCTGGCTCAGCTGGTTGTTGGCTTATCTCAGCCTCTGCAGGCCTCTCCCACAAACAGCCTACAGGTGAGCTTTAAGAAGAAAATGTATATAAAGCCATCAAGTGACTAGTAATCCAGTTGTCTGTTTTAGGCGAGGAGTGTTTCTGATGTTGGTCCTTTCAAAATACGGATCCCTCCTTTACAAGTGCTCTCGACCACAACTCCCTCAAATGACAGCTGCATCAGTTCTGACTCTACACGTATGACAGGTGCCCCAGACTTGAAAACCCCAAGTGACATACAAGCATCGTGTGGCTTCTTGCTGTCCTCTCCAGAAGCTCAGCCAAGCCATCCCACCATCACCAGGACTGCTCTTCTGGGTTCCAGCCACTGAGGATTAAATGGGAGCCACCAAGCTATTCACCAATATTCTGTATCTTACTCTTCCCTCTCATACAACTCAGCCACAGCACATGCATATCCCTGGAGTCAACTAGCTGTTTTCTTATAACCTCTGAGACGCCTTTCCCTTAACGTGACACCATGCAAAGCTGGGGATTCGATTTGTATTGCAATTCAGCCATCCAAAGGATTAGACTGTGGGTTTAGTTTTCAGAAATCTCAACTCGGGAGCTAAAGGAGATAAGGATTTCTCTTAGGATGGTCATTAATAGCTTTCTATCCCTTACCTTGACTTTGAGCTGAGAATTTAAAGCCCTGAGCTCATTTTCTTTCTGCACTTAAAAGCAACCAACCGGGGGCACCTGGGTGGCTCAGTCGGTTAAACATCTCTTTTTAAAAAATTTTTTTTTAATGTGTTTTTTGAGAGAGAGAGAGAGAAAGAGAGAGAGCACGAGTAGGGGAGGGGCAGAGAGAGAGGGAGGCACAGAATCCAAAGCAGGCTCCGGGCTCTGAGCTGTCAGCACAGAGCCTGACGAGAGGCTCCAACTCATGAATCTTGAGATCATGACCTGAGCTGAAGTTAGACGCTTAACGGACTGAACCACCCAGGCGCCCCAAGCACCCGACTCTTGATTTCGAAGGTGATATTCCCAGCTGGGAATACCTGAGGCACTCGCCAGACCCATATCACAGACATTCCTCCCAGCAGGGCCCGTGTTGTGACTGGACTGGATCTCGTGGCTCCTGTTACGACTGCAGGATGTGCGTCAGTGAAAACCATCAGGGAACTTTGACGAACAAGACTAATTACTCCCAAGTCCTGGCATGCCGGGGCCACCGAGTGAGGTCACAGGCAGACAGACCGCAGACCTGGGGCTCTGCCTTCATTAGCGTCTGAGAGGGGGGGGGTTCCTGGGGGCTCATGAGGTCACTCTGTATTGACTAATTTGAAGCCTGAGAGTGGGATTCAGGGCACGGGAGACCGAAGGCAGGGCCACTCAAGGCGTGTCCGTTTTCATGGTCGTCCAGGGTTTTCTGAAAGGACAACTTCGTGGGCGTGGGGGTGCCTACTGCCTTATCTGGTTGTGCTGATCTGGAGCAGACGGCTTTTGAAATGGATGCCTTGCCGGGGCGCCTGGGTGGCGCAGTCGGTTAAGCGTCCGACTTCAGCCAGGTCACGATCTCGCGGTCCGTGAGTTCGAGCCCCGCGTCAGGCTCTGGGCTGATGGCTTGGAGCCTGGAGCCTGTTTCCGATTCTGTGTCTCCCTCTCTCTCTGCCCCTCCCCCGTTCATGCTCTGTCTCTCTCTGTCCCAAAAATAAATTAAAAAACGTTGAAAAAAAAAATTTAAATGAAATGGATGCCTTGCCAATCAATGCTTAATTCAGGCATTACACCACGACACTTCCTTCCACCACGACAGGCGGTCGTTGTTGTCACGATTTTGCTACTATTGCACGCCACAGACAACCAGCGTCTCCTTTACCGTCAGAAACGGGGTCATGAATCCGGTTGAGTCTGGCCAGAGAACCCGGTCCAGATTCCTATCCTCGAGTTTCTGTTCCCTGGAACCGCTCACAGCACCATCACTGTCTACCCGTCTGCATTCAGCCAGGGAAGCAGAACTTCTCCGGGGATTCTGGGGTAAGGGATTGCTTGTGAGAACTGGACCTTCCGTGATCTCACGGTTCACGAGATCGAGCCCCACGTTGGGCTCTGCGCTAATGGTGTGGAGCCTGCTTGGGATGCTCTCTCTCTCCCTCTCTCTCTGCCCCCCCCCCCCCCCCGGTCTCTCTCAAAATAAATAAATAAACATTAAAAAAAAAAAGAAAAGAAAAGTAGACCTTATACAACTGCTTCACTTTCACCAACCAAATCTCATAAAAGTGCTTTCCTGGCCAACTGTAACCCAGAAGCATGCAGGGCAAGGGCTTCTGAGGAAGATGGCTTGAGTGTAATCGGAGCGACATGGTAGAAACCACAACGATATCCAGGCAGTGGATTTTATTTTTTTATTTTTATTTTTTTTAACGTTTATTTATTTAAAAAAAATTTTTTTTTCAATGTTTTTTTTTATTTATTTTTGGGACAGAGAGACACAGAGCATGAACGGGGGAGGGGCAGAGAGAGAGGGAGACACAGAATTAGAAACAGGCTCCAGGCTCCGAGCTGTCAGCACAGAGCCCGACGTGGGGCTCGAACTCACAGACGCGAGATCGTGACCTGGCTGAAGTCGGCCGCTTAACCGACTGCGCCACCCAGGCGCCCCAACGTTTATTTATTTTTGACAGAGAGAGAGAGCGAGCGAGCATGAGCGGGGGAGGGGCAGAGAGAGAGGGAGACACAGAATCGGAAGGAGGCTCCAGGCTCTGAGCTGTCAGCACAGAGCCTGACGCGGGGCTTGAACTCACGGACCGCGAGATGGTGACCTGAGCCGAAGTCGGACGCTCAACCGACTGAGCCACCCAGGTGCCCCAATTTTATTTATTTTTGAGAGAGAGAGAGAGAGAGAGAGAGAGAGTGCAGGGGAGGGGCAGAGAGAGGGGGAGACACAGAATCCGAAGCAGGATCCAGGCTCTGAGCTGTCAGCACAGAGCCTGACGCGGGGCTTGTGACCTGAGCTGAAGTCAGATGCTTAACCCACTGAGCCACCCAGGTGCCCCGCCCACAACGTATTTTAAAGGATGTTACAGAACTTGATCTTCCCACTCACCTTCAGAATTACGTCCATTTTATAGTCCAAGAGACTAAGTGATAAATTAAGAGAGTTGCCCGATGGCGCTTAGTTCATAAGGTGGAATTGGTCCGAGGTCTAGCTCACCTGCTTCCAAACGCTATGTTCTTTTCTGGGCAGTGAGCACTCCTGGCCTCCCTTCCTTATCAGTATAGATGAGTCTCTGAGGACTTTGTCTTAACTCTCTCTTTTACAATTTCTTTTTTTTTTTTTTTTTAATGTTTTTTATTTATTTTTGGGACAGAGAGAGACAGAGCATGAACGGGGGAGGGGCAGAGAGAGAGGGAGACACAGAATCGGAAACAGGCTCCAGGCTCCGAGCCATCAGCCCAGAGCCTGACGCGGGGCTCGAACTCACGGACCGCGAGATCGTGACCTGGCTGAAGTCAGACGCTTAACCGACTGCGCCACCCAGGCGCCCCTCTTTTACAATTTCAATCTCATCGCTCCCTCCCATCATTTCATAGATATGTCTTGATATTGCCTCCCTCTGTACTTACTTTTTCATTCTCTCTCCCATAAAATGTCTACTAACTTATAAGATTCCCCCTTTTCTACAGACCCCCTCACCCCTCTTTTCACACACCTTGCTGATCCCCCAACATCGTTCCCAAACCTTCTCTCTCCTACAGAACCTCTTCCATGGAAACCTGTAACTTTTGTTACAGAAAAGCCTCAAGATTTGAGTTCTAACTCTGGATTCCACTTTCACGCGGGCCATGACTCTTCCCTCCAAGCTTCAGGCTCCTTATGTTTTGGGTGTGGGTCGACTGGGATCCTATTGGTGAGACCACTTTGCAAATTCTAAAGCACTAGAGGAATGCCGTTAATTGTTATCATCTCTTATGTGATTCTCAAATTAAAAAGTCGATGCCAAATGATCCACCAAATAAAAAAATATTGCTCGAGTTTATTGGCGGGAGCAACAGATTCCTCGAGTGCAATCAACCCAGAGCAGACCCAGAGGAAGTTATGCCTACAAAGGAGCATGGGCGGACAGCAGGCTGGGTAGAAAGTGGGCGAGAGAAAACACCAGGGAATAATTCTCTCTGGCTGCCCGGTTTAGGCTCCCTGTGTGGGATGGCTTCTGTCCAGGCTTGGGTCCAGCCCTGGGGGTGCATGGATTGTCCAGAGTGAGTCAGGGCCAAATTTTAATCCATTATTGGCAAACACCGAAGAATAAGGGGTTTGGGGTCTCGTAGGTCTGATTCGAATCCCCATAAAAACTGTGAAATGGCCAGGTCCCCCAATTTCTCTGTGCTTCGGATTGCTAACTACAACATGGGGTGACGGGAAGGTGGAGGGTAATTTACAGCATTTGTGAAAACGTATACTTAAATCTAAAAGTTTTGACTCATGATGGGTGCTCAGTGAATGCTATCTGTGGTAAGAAGTATTTCATTATATTAGCTCATTCAGCATAAGGAACGCATCTTATTCATCGACGTAACCCCAGATCTTGGCTCAAGGACAAGACACAATATGGCCACAAGACAAATCTTCTGAATGAATAAATGAATGGATGCTATAGTAATTAAAGAAGTCACAAGGCTAACTGTGATACTGGAAGGAGACAAAAGTGCAAATGTCATCTGGGTTTGGGTGTGCAGTTGGTGAGTTGCGGTGTCCTGGCTTCTCCAAACTACAAGTTGTTGTGGAAAACATTACATGTGTGTAGAAGGCCATTGGCATTTCTCTCAAGATAAGGGAGGCTGAGTGAGTCTTCTTATGTTTAAGGGGCCTTAGATTTCCCTTTTTCTTTTCTATGAACTGCCTCTTCATATTCTTTGCCCATTTTTAAACTAGATGGTTGCTTTTTTTTCTTATTGATTTTTAGGAGCTCTTTATATATATGTAACCCTTTGTTATGGGAAGAGCAAGCATTTTTAGCATTTTTTAAATGTCTATTTATTTTGAGAGACATAGGGTAGGTACATGTGTGAGTGGGACAGGGGCAGAGAGAGAGGGAGAGAGAATCCCAAGCAGGCTCTGTGCAGTCAGTGCAGAACCCAATGTGGGGCTGGATCTCACGAACCTTGAGATCATGACCTGAGCAGAAATCAAGAGTTGGACACTTAACTGACTGAACCACCCAGGAACCCCTATTTTTAGCACTTGTGTTTTATTTATGGCACTTTTAAATGTGGGAATGTTTTTCTTTATTTTTATTAAAAACATTTTTTTTTAATGTTTATTCATTTTTGAGAGAGAGAGAGACAGAGCGTGAGCGGGGAAGGAGCAGAGAGAGAGAGAGGGAGACACAGAATCCGAAGCAGGCTCCAGGTTCTGAGCTGTCAGCACAGAGCCCGACACGGGGCTCGAACCCACCAACAATGAGATCATGACCTGAGCCGAAGTCTGACGCTTGACCGACTGAGCCACCCAGGCGCCCCGACTCAAGGAATATTTATTGAGCGGATGAGCAAATTAACACTCAGGTCTGCCAATCCACCCTCTCCAGAAACTATTATTGTCTGCTGCCTGTGGTGCTTTGTGGCATCTCAGAGACCTTCCACACTGTGTGCTCCAAAATGGCGGCCTGCGTCATCAAAGTGTGCGAGCCAGGTACTGAAAGAGGCTGCTGGTAAGACAGAAGTCACAATCTCTTGTAACGTAATCACGGAAGTGACGTCCCTTCGTACTCGCATATTCCGTGGGTCAGAAGCGAGTCCCTTCGTACTGGCTTATTCCATGGGTCAGAAGCAAGTCACGAAGTCAGGCCCGCGTTCGAAAGAAGAAAATTACACAAGGGCACGCCTCCCATTTCCCTTATTTCTCACAGGAGAACTCAGAGCATTTCCTCGTAGAGCAACGTGCACGGACATTTGGAGACTTGTCTGCAGTCTCTCCTCAGGCTCCGATTGTGGCTGTCCACACTACTGCTGTCTCCGTGGTGGTTACCTAACCAGCCTGGCTGAATTCCTTTTTGTAATGTGGGGCGGGAGTTAAAATATGCCTGGTTCCAGAGCATGGAACACCTCTTCTTCTAGGTCTGGCACTGAAAACCACTGAAGACGTGAACCCAAAAGTCCTGGGAAAAGGCTGGTGTTCGAGAACCAGAACAGGTCTTTTTCTTCTCCGTGTGCAGTGTTTGGTTCCTGTTTATAGAATCCAAATTTAAAATGTAATGGGTGGGGGCACCTGGGTGGCTCAGTCCGTTGAGTGTCGGCCTGCGGCTCGGGTCATGATCTCATGGCACCGTGCGTTCGAGCCCCGCGTCGGGCTCTGCGCTGACAGCTCAGAGCCTGGAGCCTGCTTCGGATTCTGTGCCTCCCTCTCTCTCTGCCCCTCCCCCACTTTCTCTCGTTCTCAAAAATAGTAAACATTAAGAAAAAAAAAAAAAGAAAACTTTAGAAAAATAAATAAAATGCAATGTGTGAAGACAGAAGGAAATATCAGTGGTATGAAGGCCACCTTTGTGGGGAAAACAGCTTATGTTGTTACATGATATAAGGGCGTGGATGTGGGGGCAGGGAGGGGAGGCAGAGAGGCCAGGCAGAAACACCCAAGTGGCCCCAACTTCCACTGTTCTGCCTTAAAATATTCTTTTTCCAACAAAACTCAGCCCAGAAATCCACTTCCTCTCCTTCTGCCCTCCGGCTGCTCCAATCAATCAGTACGGGGCAAGACTTCTCAGGTTCCAACGCTAAGGAGCATCAACAGCTTCGGATCTGAGGATCCCGGGCCAGAAATGCCAGAGGAGAGGCAGGAGCTCAAATGAAAGAAAGCCCTTGACTTGGAGGAAATGATTCTTCCTGTCACAGGAAGAGCCAGTACATCCTGAGGAAGCCACATATTTGCAGAGTCTGAGCTCAGCCTGGCCCAGGGGGAGAGAACGTGAATTTGCAGTACTCAGGGATGGAACATGTATCTGAGGCTCTGCCTTATTCAGACAGGATCCACCCAGGCTCCAGGGGAGAAGATTTACAGGGGTGAGGAAGACGGTCAGTGTTCTAAGACAGGCTCAGCAAACACAGGTACAGACACACAGGAAAGAAGCCACCTGGCCGGGGGACCTGAAACACTTCCTTCACTTCGATGCAAGTCAGCACGCTTGGGTGAGAACCCTGGTCGTGTGCCGTGAGTGTAGACACATGTTGTTAGCCTGAGAGTGATTGGGGATTCTGATAAAGAAGTGACGCTCGGGCAGCCAGAGGAGGGGTGGTACGTTCGTTATCTGTCGCCGCGTAACAAATTATCCCAAGACTTAGTGGCTTAGAACAACACACATTTATTATCCCCCAGTTTCTGTGGGTCAGGAGTCCGGGCACAGTGTAGCTGGGGTCCCCTCCTCGGGGTCTCTCCTGTTGCTGCCATCGAGATGCCGGCCAGGGCTGATGTCTCATCGCCTGGCTCAGCCAGGAAGGAGCCGCTTTCTAGTTCATTCCTTTCTCACAAGCTCTTGGACCGGGGGCCTCCGTTCCTCACTGGCTGTTGGCCAGAGGCCGCCATCGGGTGCTTTTCCCCAACGTGGAAGCTGTGATGTCAAAGTGTATGAGCCAAGAAGGCAATTGAGGGAGTTGGCTAGCAAGACAGAAGTCACAACGTCTGTCATCTAGTCATGGGAACGACAGCCCATTACCTTTACCATATTCTATCCATTAGAAGCAAGTCACGAGGTCAGGCCCCACACTCAAGGAAGGGAGTTACACAAGGGGCACCAATGACAGATGGGGGAGGGGCACGGCAGGCCCTCTTAGAAGCTGGCCTCCCGCAGGTGGGGAAGAATCTGCAGAAAAATACTCTTGAGAAGTATTTAAGGAGACAAACTTTTAAGTGAATTAAATGGCAAAGAAGAAACGTTACACAAAATGCCAGGCTTTCTAACACACGCGAGGGGCTGATTTCCTAACAGTTTATAAGCACTGAATTTCTAAGGAGATGGCCTTGTAAAAATAGTAAATAATGAAAAATAGGTAACTCACCTGTAATTAATTGAAACCAGAGTTTCCTCACCGCCACCCCCCACACCTGGCCAAATTCAGCGTCTTTGGGAGAGTCCCTGGGAGAGTCTGAGAGGGTTCCAGTTACCTCTTGCCCCATAAAAATAAGCCAAAGTTTAGTAGCTTTAAACAACGTTTATATTGCTCACAGATCTGCAATCTGGACAGGGCTCGGTGCCTGCAGCTCGGGTCTGTTGTACTCAGCATCAGCTGGGGCGGCCTGAAGGCGGACCTGGAATCTTCTCAAGGCTCTCTCACGTGTCTGCAGTTGACGCTGCAGTGGATGGGGGACTCTGGCCAGGACACCTACAGGTGGCCCTTCTATGTGGCTGCTAGGGTGTCCTCGCAGCATGGGGCCTGGGCTCCAAGGATGAGTGTCCTGAGAGAAACTGAGGCAGCATGTACCGCCTTTTACGACTTAGCCTTGAAAGACACCTACTGTCACCCCCACCATAGTCTTGCGTCTGCTGGGCTCAAGGGGACGGAATGCAGATCCCACATCTTTTTTTTTTTTTTTTTTTTTTTTAAGTAAGCTTCACGTCCAGCGTGGAGCGCAACATGGGGCTTGAACTCGTGACCCTCAGATCAAGACCTGAGCTGACATCGAGTCCAAAGCTTAACCCACTGAACCACCCAGGAGCCCCTCCCCCCTTTTTAATAGAACCCACATCTTGACGGAGGAGTGTCTCCACTGTAAGAAGGTCCTATTGTGAGAAGGGCACATAGGATGGGATTCATCTTTGGAAAATACAATCCGCCACCGAGAGCAGACCAGCCGCCACCCCGTCCTTGAGCTTTCACGAGTGTCAGTGACAACAGACCTCACAGGGTGAAAGGAGGTGTGTGGTCATGGGAAATAAGACAGCAGGCGTAATGCTGATAAATAAGAAATACAATCCTTTCTGCCTCTTCTCCCATTGAGTGGGAGGTTGGGAACAGATCCATCAGAGACAATCGTGCAGGGCCACTGAGCCAAGCCCGTGGGCTTGAGAGTTTCACTTGGCCTATTATCGTAAAGCCTGTAAAACTCCCTGTGTTAGTTCTCGGTTGCAGCCTAACACAGTACCACAAATTCAGCAGCTTGAACGATACCCATTTATTACTTCACGGTTTCGTAGGTGAGGAGTCCAGGCAGGTTTGCATTCAGGTTATCGCAGCTCTGACATGAAGATGCCAGTGGCCAGTCTCTGGGGAAGAATCTGCAAACATTCTAGAAATTGAATCTATTGGAGAAGGCGTCTCGCATCATTCTCCGCTGGGTGACGCTAGGGAGATTTTTGACCACCAGAGGGCGCAAGAACCTTAATCCCTGTCGCCTGGGTTCCAGCTCCGGTCTTGGCCCACGTACCGGCAGCGACGCCCAGGAACTTGTTAGAAAAGTGGAATCCCGGGCCCCAAACCCAGAGCTGTTGAGTCAAAATCTAGGTTTTGTCAAGACCCCCAGGCAATTTGTGTGCACATGAAAGCTGGATGGGCACTGCAGCTCAGGAGTTCTCACCCTCGGCTGCATGGTTAGAATCACCTCGGAAGCTTTGAAAATTCCTGGGGCAAGGGCTCCCTTCCCCCCACAGATTCTGATTTTAACCGCCCTGAGGCCAGATTGTTAAAGGGCGCCCTGAAAATTGTAACGCGCTTCCCGAGGATGAGATTCTCTGCAAGTCTGGCTCATTCCTGGCTTTAAGCACCTGGTGTAGGAACCGAGCTGGGCCAGAACCGGGGTTCACCACCTTGGGTGTAGACCCAGGAGAAGGACGCAAAGCCCCATGGTCAGGGGTCTCCTGGGATGCAAGACCCAGTCGGGACAAATGTGGAAGTGTGAAACGCTGAGGAAGTGTTCTCTCATACCCAAAGTGCGTCTAAAACCCGGGTCAAACACCGATTCCTCCGACGGAACTCTAGTTCCTCTGCCCGGTGCTTGGTGAGAACACTTCTTGATGGGTGTCCTCTGATCATGATGCTGCCTCCTGGCGGCCACCTTGAGAACAGGAAATGTTTGCTCCACCAAGCACCATCCACAGCCCTACCTTGACCTGAGCAGCCACCCACCCCCCCCCCCCCGCCTTGGCCCTCCCCGCCCCCCCCGCCCCCCTCCGCTGATGGTGGACCCGGGGAGCTGACTTCAAGAAAGACGGTACCTGGAGGGCGGAGGAGCTCAGCAGTGTTAGGAGGGACTTTTAAAAACCTCTCTCCTCGGGGCGCCTGGGTGGCGCAGTCGGTTGAGCGTCCGACTTCAGCCAGGTCACGATCTCGCGGTCTGTGAGTTCGAGCCCCGCGTCAGGCTCTGGGCTGATGGCTCGGAGCCTGGAGCCTGTTTCCGATTCTGTGTCTCCCTCTCTCTCTGCCCCTCCCCCATTCATGCTCTGTCTCTCTCTGTCCCAGAAATAAATAAAAAACGTTGAAAAAAAAATTAAAAAAAAAAGATATTTAAAAAAAAAATAAAATAAAAACCTCTCTCCTCACCATTTATATGGCGTTTCCCAGTCCCAGTGCACTTTTATGCACAGCGCCTCATTTTCACTGTACTCTACCTACACCCACCCAGTTAGCTTAGACCGGGTTAACGGTGCAGATGTGGGAAACGGGGTGACCGAGGGGTGAGAATGGGTATGCTGAAGTTCGCAGGATGAGACAGGCCGAACTAGGACAAGAAATCGCCTTACGAAATTTCCTCATTTGCTAAGTGCTATTTCCGGGATGTGGCAATATCCGACTTCTGGCTGTCCTTTCCTCACCGTTTGGGGGCATTTCTGGGTATTTTATCATTGTTCTTCCTTCTCCGTTCCCCTCCCTCCAACGGAGGGTTTGTTTTTTCATTCTAGAATTCTCAATCTCCTATTAAAAATGTCCACTGACTCCTACGATTTCTCATGCTCGATAGAAGATTTCCCGGGGCGGGGGCGGGGGGGTGGGGTGGGGGTGGGGGTGGGGCAGCGAAGTCTCAATACAGACTAACAACAACGACAACGATTTCATGATCGCTTTCTTGAATGCAAAGGACTGATTTCCTGTTGTATCCCCAGCACTTTCGCAAAATATTTGTGGAATGAATGAATCACGGATGAAGTGGAGGGATTTGCCAAGTGAAATGGGAGGGAGAGAGGAAGCCGATAGAGAAAACCAACCCCGTCGGGGGCGTGCAAGTGCTGTGGTGCGCGGGCCAACCTCGGACCCCGGAGCCGTGAAGGATGGTGCAGTGTAGACACCGCGGGGAGCGAGCTGGGTTCATCCTCTCCAATCATGGCCGACGCTCTGCATCCTACGCCCTTTTCCTGTTCTTCTCTATGGTGCAGAAAAAGGAAGTTTAAGTCTGGATGGATTTCCTGCTCAAGCGAAATGCTATGAAGTTCTTTGAAGAGTTCAGCGAACCTCCAGATGTTGACTCCTACCATGAGGGCCCTCCAGCTCTCCTCTGTCAAGTGCCTTACTCCTCTTGGGTAGAAACCCTTCTCCTTCCCCAGGGCTCCAGGCACCCTCTCCACCCCCTGATGTTTGAGGAGGGATGGGGAATGGTGTGCTCTGCCTTTACCCCGTGTTTTTGCCCTGAGGCCCCACCCCGGGCTCCCCCCCCCCCCCCCCCCCCCCCCCCCCCCCCCCCCGCCACACACACACCAGCTACACTTGCCCTTCTCCCACTGCTTCCCTCCCACCATCTCCCACTTTCTTCCTTGAGTCCTCCAAGGGGCTGCAGGGCCTGTCCAGGGCGGTGCTGCGGCCCGAGGCATGGCTCGGGCTCAGCCCCACTCGCCCCCTGGCACTGAGACTCAGGGTCCAGCATCCACGGTGCAGGAGGCCTTCTGTTGACTCTTGCTCCGGGCCTCATGAGGGGAGAGCGATGGCAGGTGAAGAGGCTGGCACCGGCCACACCCAGGACTGGCGACGGGAGCCAAGGGAAGCGTGGGGGCAGCTGGTGGGAGCACACGGGGAAGGGCATCCCAGCAGGAGAGAAAAGCTTTGTGTCTCCGTTCAGAGATCACAGGGAGGAAGCTTCCGTGAGTGCGTGGATGAAAAGACAGAGTGTTCCGACTGGGGAAGTTGAAAAATGCATAACGATGTTTATTATGTTCATTATTAGTAGTTCTATCGCTTGGATTCTTAGAATTAAAGTTCTTGGGCCTAACAAAGGCAGGCTTCTTAAATTCTCATGCTGATCAGTTATACGCACACATAGTAGGAAAGGTAAAATGATTCAACGTGCCTTTGTCTCCTCCACTCCATGCCTTCTCACCCTTGATTCCACTCTCCAGAATCAACCACTCCCTTTTCGCCGGAAGATTTCGACAGTCTTCATGTTTACAAATAGCAAGCTTATACACAGTCTTGATTTTTTCATTGTATCTATTACCCACGGACTTTTTACTGGATGACGATAAATTAGCTCTTATACACATATTTACCTATTACACACATCCTTTTCCACACACCTCTTTCCTTCCCTTCTGTCCATCCTCCCAAGGTTGTTCTTTGATGATTTTTATGAAATCAACATTCAGTGATTCTACGATTATGATTAGTAAAATGTTAGTCAGAGCTGAGCTATGTAGTGTGCTGGGATTCACAGCACAGCGTCTCCAGTCAAGCTTTTGGTTTTTCTTTACGACTGGAGTTAACACTGCCCTCTCCTCCCCCCACTTA